>NC_141687.1:2093021993-2094235993 GCF_964263255.1 Lissotriton vulgaris
GGAGTCATTACGCGGCTGCGATCGATTCGATTGCGACTGCGATCTATTCTGTTGGGGCGCATTCTGATTAGAACGCGGCGGATACGCTTGTTGCAACAACACTTTAGTTTTCAGTTCTTTCGTCTTTTTGTCAGCACGGTCATTCTCCTCTTTCTCCCTATTCTCATAATATTGTGCCGTAGCCAATATCTGAGCTGAGGTAGAAACGGCCCATGCACTCTCTGAATTCTTTAATTTATTGCTCAAATCGGGCAACAAATTTGACACAAATTTATCCACAAACAACCTTTGTCCACCCTCGGTACCCATATCCTGTCCACTATGGTCAATGAACGCTTCCTCAAACCTCGTAAAGAAGTCGGAAACACTCTCGTCTTTCTTTTGTTTGCAAGCTGACAATTTGTCCCAATTTACCCTCATAGCTGGCATAAGAGTCTTCATTAATGTTATTATTCGCTGAGGAAGAGCAGTAATCAATTGGTCGGGTTTAGTAGCAGCCACTTGTCCAGCATCTGCCGCTATAATGGCAGCCCAATCACCGCCTAATTCATTTGCGTGATCTTGCTGGCGAATCTTAGCCCATACCGGTTGCGGTACGACGTTGCCAAACAACATGTCGATATCGGCAAGATTCATTACCGTAGCATCTACGAGCTGCGATAATTCCTTGTAATACCCAGTAGGATTTTTGCGAGGATCGGGCAAAGATTGTTTCACCTGTAGCACTTCCGAACGTTTCCATGGGAGATGTATCCACACTCTCTGGAAATGCGCCGCTGTCGCAGGATTAGCATTAGGATCAGCCGGTACCCAAACCGGCGGAACTTCACGCATAGGATATTGGCCAGACTCGTCTGGTTGGTTTTCAATATCCTCGACAAACAATGCATGAGGTATTGGAGCGGGACGGAAAGATAGTAACCGCTCAATAGCACGTCGGACGTTAGTATCTACTATCAGTCCAGTTGCGAACTGAAGTCGAAGCTCGGACAGGGCGGTCAGCACCTCGTCAGGCGCATCGGCCGCTATCTGATCATGAAGGAACTTGCACATTTCATCAAACATGTATCTCTGGGTTGGTATATTAAATTGACAAAACGTTTCGAGGACAACACGGGGTGGATTTCTAAGAGGGTTTACCATCCAACCCATCGCCATATTATACAGCGCAACACGTTCTCTGTTTCCGGGAAGCTGACTACGTCTCTGAGGACCATCGGAACCAGCAGACCCATGAACAGGTCCGAGCGACTGAAAGAAGCTAGCCGCAAGGGGGGAATTACGATTACGAGTAGAGGGAGAGAGATACGACACAGGACTAACAAGAGAAGGAGTAGAGACAGTAGCAACGACAGGGGTTAACAAAACAGGAGCAGTAGCGGGAGCAGGAGTATGTGGAAGCGGAGGAGCAGTAGGAATAGCAACAGACAAAGGAGCAGGAACAGTCGGAAGAACAGGTGCAGGTTGAGGAACAGGCGGAGGAACAATAGGTGGAAGAACAGGTACGGCAGGGACCACAGGAACTGCGGTACCCTGTACGTACGGAGGTGGCGACTTCATAAGATAGGACATTAAAGGATCCTCAACTGCCTCTTCCTTCTTATCCGACTCCGTTGGTAAAGCAGGATAACATTTATCTATGGTCATACGCTGTAATCGGTCAAACACTTCCTTATCCTTATCCTCCTTATCACGCTGGAACTGCTCAGCTTTCTTCACTATGGTAGCAACATTATCTCGCTGACTACGTTTATTCTGTCTGATCTCTTTCTGTCGGGCTTCTTTGCGCCACAACCGAAAGGCATCAAACATGGCCGGCCTTGATTTACGTTCGAACAACTTCATTTCTAGATTATCTAAGATCGACGCCTCGAAGCTACCGTGTGGTGGCCAACGAAGGTCGCCGTCTTTCTTTGTATATTTAATCCAATAATCATTAAAGGTAATCGGGCCTAGCCCATGTTTGCTATACAAGTCATAAGTAGGAGTCCCAACCGGAGGTATCGGACACGAGTCCTCCAGTCGGGAATCCGCACCACAAGGTCTAAAACAACTGAACAAAGTACTGCGACCAGGCATCTTGCACACTAGCCGAGTTTCACAAACTTCAAGGGTTACGGGATTTACCAAGTCCCAGCAAAGAACAAAACCCTCGGTTTTTGGCGGCTGCAGTCGTCAAACAACACAACAAAGTACGCTAGCAAAGTGTCACCGACAAAAACACTCACACAGCGCTAACAACAAAAACACTCGCTAAAGTGTCAACAACCAAGAACTATGGGAGCGACCCACAAATACTTAACTCAAAAATCGATGGCGTCTCCAGGAAGGCCCGTCAATCGTCTCGCTATACCAAGGTCTACGCCAGGCGCCAAAACAGGTCTACAGTCAGGGCAGCAGTCCGTCGCAGCCGTCAGGAGGCGGGAATCTTCGCGGGAAAAGTCTTCGGGCCACTTATTTCGACAACAGGATCGATGAAGCGGAGTGCACCTTCCCTCGGAGATTTCACACGAAGTTCCTCACGATCGTCGGGCTTGGACCGGTACCACTGATGCAGCCCCACGTTGGGCGCCAACTGAAGGACTGGGTTCTTTAAGACCCAGCGGTGCCAGGGCACAACACCTGAAACCTTCGTGGGTAACCTGCTCCGGCGTACGAATCACAGAGACACGGGACACTTCCTTCGACGTCAAAGATTCAAGGTTTATTTGCTGCAGGGAACACAGAAGTCACGACAAGTACAACACGTGCAACTTGGGGAGACTGCTTCAAATTGGTTCTGTGGATCGCTCCTTTTATACAGTTTTTACCCATAGGATAACATTGAACACAAAAGTTTACAACCCGGTTCCCACAATTATCCCCCAGAGGGGTCACTTTGGTCACTTTGAAACACACGAGGTCCGGAACATAAGTGCGGAAACATTTGGCGGTTCCCAACTGTAAAAACCATCTTCCCACCATTAGCAAATTCCAATCAGCAGTAAAACAGATCGAAATAGGAACAAAGACAGGTGCAGAAGAAGACGGAGACAGTGGGGAGATCGGAAAGGGTGTAAAAAGGGAGGTATCGGGAAACACGAGATACAGGCATCAAAGGGACGTGCCTAATGAGATGCACGGCTGAGACAATAAGTCCGTGCGGCAAGATGAGCCTCGAGCGGTGCCATCTGCCTTACAGTAGCAACCCCCTCGTCATAAAGACACTCACAAAGAACATGTGTCTTCCACAAATATCTTGGGAGTCCCAGGGTCGCGAAGCGGACAACGTCCGTTCGCTGGCTACTTGAGGGCAAGAGACAAAATGGATGCCGTATCTAAGATGGAACCCGTGGGTACAGATGAAAAACCCACATAACAAACGAACGGTTTAAGTTAGCACAGCGAAACTGCGCACACTTACTAAACTCGTCATTTGCGGTTCATAGATACCAGACTCGACTATATTCGGGCGAGTCGAAAACACCACTTACAATTGTCACGGAACCTCACCGCCAAGCTCCAGAAGAGACTCCAGCGGATCCAGAACGCCTCAGCCAGACTCATCCTCGACATCCCACGAACCAGCTACATCTCCGGACATCTGAGAGACCTGCACTGGCTCCCCATCAACAAAAGAATCACCTTCCGTCTCCTCACCCACGCACACAAAGCCCTACACGACCAAGGCCCGAGCTACCTCAACAACCGAATCAACTTCTACGCTCCCAAACGCCACCTCCGATCAGCCAACCACGCCCTCGCCGCCGTCCCCCGCATCCGAAGAGCAACAACAGGAGGAAGGTCCTTCTCCTACCTGGCCGCCAAGACCTGGAACTCCCTCCCGACCGACCTGTGCCTGACCCAAGACCACCTCTCCTTCAGGAAGAAGCTCAAGACCTGGCTGTTCGAGCAGTAATGGCACCCCCCCCCCCCGCCCCAAGCGCCTTGAGTAGTGCGCTCTATAAATGTCTTTGATTGATTGGAGCACATCCCCGACAGTGCAAGGAAATTCCCACTGCTACGGAGGTCGAGATCGTCGCAGAGCCTGTTGCTGCTGCCTAAGATGACGCATCCTTCGAGTGCGGAAAGATCACCACCGCTGCGAGTGTCGTCGCAGAGCCTGTCGTCGCTGGGTGAGAACGCCGCACCGCTTGCTTGCGGACCGCATCACGTCACTGCGAACATCGTCGCAGATCATCGCATCGAGGAGCTGCGAGAGAGAGGATCGTCGCTGGATCGCGCATCGTCGCCCCGGAGATTGTCGCAGCCCCTACGAGATCGTTGCATTGTGCCTTTGTGAGAACAAACTTCCTACGGAGCCTACGCACCGGAGTCCATACAAGTGGCCTTCCTCCCCATACAGACCGGATTCGTCGCAACACACCCACTGCTGCAGCGGGGTTGTCGCATCGCCTCCCCAAGGTCTCAGGAGCAACTCATCGCTTATTTTCCACCGCACCAGCTTCTGATTTTGGAACTTTGTCCCAACTAAAGGTACTGTCAAAACGCAACTGTGAACTTTTCACGTAACTGTGGATTATTTTATCGCAACCTAAAGAACTCTTTTGCAACCATATTCTTGAACTGTGTATGTTGCATTTTTGTTGTTTTGGTCTTGTGTAGTTTAGAATAAATACATTTATTTTTCTAACCTGTTGTGTAGTCAGTTTGTGGTGTTTTCACTGTGTTACTGTGAGTGTTGGTACAAATACTTTACACATTGCCTTTTGATTAACCTTGACTGCTCGTGCCAAGCTACCTAGAGGGTGAGCTGGGGTTATCTCAGAGGGTTTCCTCCCTACCCTGACTAGAAGCAAGGGTCCCTACTTGGACAGTAGGACCTACCTCTGCCAATTAGAGACCCCCAGGTCTAACACATGCACATAGCAACTAGTTTAAAAGCTCTTTGTTGCTTTTTGAGAACTCAGAAAATGTGTCCTAAAGTAAGATTTCTAGAGCATTAACTATAGTTTTACATCAGGAATGCAACACATTTGTCATGAATACAGAATGTTGGGGCTATAGTTATTCATTAAAACACTGTTGGGAGAGATGGGGCAGTGGCACATACTCAGACAATGGAGGGAGGGGCAGAGAGAGAGTAAGAGAAAAGACAGCAAGCTGATCAAGTTGGGAAGTCAAGAGGGGCAGCCGCAGCACAACGGATCATACAGGGCAGACAGAGGGGCTAGTGGAGAAACAGCAGACTTTGGAGGGCAGTAGAGAGGAAAGCAGGAGCAGCAAGCAAACCATGTAGGACAGGTGAGAGAGGTAGTGGGAGCACAAAAACCATGGAGGGAAGAAGGAAGGGACAGTGGCACCACAACAGACTGTGAAGGGAATGCGGAATAGGGTAGTGGCACTAAAACTGGAGGGCAGGAATTAGATAATGAGGGCCAGATGACCACATAGGTCAGGCAGCAGGGGTTGAGGCAGTTCCATAAACCACACAGGGCAGGCAGAAGGACAATAGCAGCAAAACAGACCATAGAGTGAGAGAGGGATGGGGCAGAGGCACTCACATCAACAATGGAGAGCAGAGTTAGAGGGCAGGGGCAGCAAACTGACCATGCATATCAGGTGGGAGGGGGAGTGGGAATATAGGACGTTACAATGAAAACAATTACAACGCATGCTTTTTCAATGCAGTTTTTACACCCCAACTACCATTACATTGCATGATTTTACAACGTATACCATTACAACGCATACCATTACCACACACATTATAACAATGCATAATACTTTTAGGGCAGCGGTAGGGTACGTGCTGTATGGTGTAGGGATAAAATGTACTGTTCCCACTCCAGTGAGTGCAACAGTAGGGTAAGCATTGGATTGTGTAGGGGTAATAATTACTATTCCCTTTCCAGTGAGTGCAACAGTAGGGGTTGTTGGATAGTGTAGGGTAGGGGTACTATTCCCATCTACCCCAAAACCCATATCCACCCTAAAAGTAAAAAATCTCCATTACTTACCTTATAATGAGTTGTAACGGCATGTGTTGTAATGGTATGCGTTGTAATGGCATGCATTGTAGTGACATGCGTTGTAATGGCATGCGTTGTAATGGTATGCAATGTAAAGGCAGTTGCATTGTAAAGGTAGTGCAATGTAATAACGGCATTGTAATGGATGTCTCCCGGGGAGTGGCAGCACATTGGACAAGGTAGGACAGGAGGAGGGACAGTAGCAGCATACCTGATTATGGAGGGCAGGCTGGAGGGAGTTGGCACCTGGACTCAGACAACAGAGTGCAGGGGGAGGGGAGAGAGGAGAGGAGCAGCCGGATGACAACAGAGGGCAGTCATACGAGGAAATGTCAACACAATGGACCATGCAGGACAGGTGAGAGGGGCAGTGGCAGCACAATGGACCATGGGGAGGAGGAGACAGCTGCGTGTACATGACAAATGGAGGGCAAGAAGGAGGGAGGCAAGGGCAGCACGTTGACCACACAGAACATAAGGAGAGGCACTGGTAGCACAATGGACCATAGAGGGCAAGGGAGGGGCAGTTGCCTTCACACACAAAATGGAGGGAACCGAGAGAGGGCAGGAGCTGCAAGTTGATCATATAGGACAGTTGAGAGGGGCACTGGCAGCACAAAGGACCATGGTGGGCAAGAGGGAGTTAAGGCAGGGGCATGCAAAAAGGACCCTGGAAGGCAGAAGGGAGGGGAAAGGGACTGGACTCAGGCAACAGAGAGCACCAGGAACAGCAGGTAGTGCTGCAGAAACAAAGGAACAGAAGCAACAAGCTGACCCAAAAGGTTGGGGATGTGAGGATCATGCTAATCAAGAAACATAAATACGAAGATAAGACAACACTATATAGCAGGGGTTCAAATAAAAATTACCTCTACAGAATGTTTTAACCTGTTAACCCGTTCTATGCTCATGACAGAGCAGTTCCGTCATGAGCCACAGTGGGCGTGTGCTCATGACAGAACTGCTCCGTCATGGCACCCACCCATGCGGGAATCTCTGGCACTCCCCCAATGGGCAGCCCAACTAGCCCCCACAAATGGGGATGGCAGGGGCAATCCCATGACGTCAGCGCACACAGAGTGCACCAATGTCAGAAGAATGTCATAAGAAGCAGCCGGACACACAGGAAGCCATTTGCTTTCAGGCGTCCAGCAGGAAACAGGTGAGTTTCCTTGCTCCGGTTGGGCTAGTAGGGGCAGATCTCGATGCATTAAGGCATCAGGGAGAGGAAAGAGTTCTTCCTCTCCTCTGATGTGTCATTGCAGGGCATTCCTGCTGCACGATCGCACATTACGTTGCAATCGTGCAGAAGGAATGCCCCTCACTAGGCACCAGGGATTTCTGTTGGAAGAAATGAAAGCGACCCCTTGGGCAAGGGTCACTTCCTAAAGTGGGACAATATTTTGTAGACTTTTCTGCCCCCCTGGGATAGATCGTCAGGGTTTTTTGGCCTTTCTGCCCCCGGGGGCGGGGGGGGGTGCGGGCGAAAAACCCACTAGAGCCTGGGATTATTAATATTGGGATTCTGTTCGATCCCTTGGGAAAGGATTGCACCCAATTGTTTTTAGGCAGTAGTGGCTGTTTTCTGCTTTCCCTGGGGGCAATGTGCCCCATTTGGGGGTAGAAAACATCAACAATAAAGTGATTGTTTTTTTTTAATGGGCAAGGGTCACTTTGAAGGGGGTAAAATTTGCCGATGTATTTTCTCCCCCCCCCCACCCCCGCCCCTGGGGACAGAGCAGCCCGGTTTTTTGGCTTTTCTGTCCCCAGGGGAGGGCAGAAAAACCCTACTAGAGCCAAGGATTTGTTCATATTTGGCATGAGAGAGATCCCTTAGGCAAGGATCGCCGCCCATTTTTTTGGGCACTTGTGGCTGTTTTCTGCTCTCCCTGGAGCAGTTTGGCCCGTTTTGTAGTCCTATTTGCCCCCAGGGAGGCAGAAAGCAGCCACAATCCCTGAATCCAGTGGTTAGTTTTTTTTTTCTTGAATGGAAGCGACCCCTTGGGCAAGGGTTGCTTCCAAGGGAGGTAAAATGTGTCTATGTATTTTCTTAACCCACCCTACCCCCAGGGACAGATCAGCCTGGTTCTTTGGCCTTTCTGCCCCCCTCCCCCACTAAAGCCAGGGAGTTGTTTTTATAGTGCATGGAGGCAGTCCCTTAGGGAAGGATTGCCCCCTGATTTTTTTATACTTGTAGACAGTTTTTGCCACCCCAACCCCACCGGGAGTGGTTCAGCCCTATTTCAAGACCCATCTACCTGGGGGGGGGGGGGAGTATAAAACCCACTTGCACCAGGGATGTGTATATATTTATGTTTCAGCGTGGCCCCTTGTGTAAGAGTTGCCCCAATGGGATGGGGCATTAGTTATTATTTACTTTTGGAGGTTTTTCTGTCCCCCTTGGTGGTAGATTGGCCATTTGAGTAGTGACGTAGCGTGTTATACTGTTAATAGTTTTATTTCTTGTGAATTGTGATTGTAATGTTTTACTTCTCCTTTTAATTCGAGTTCAAGGCTTTTGAATGGTGTTCCAGGTTGCAGATTCGTCACTGGTTCTGCACTTTGTATAGTTGCATGTGCTTGGTAAGAAAATATTTTTGTACTATTTACTCAAAATGAGTTTCCTTTACCTGC
Organism: Lissotriton vulgaris; assembly: GCF_964263255.1. Lineage (NCBI taxonomy): Eukaryota > Metazoa > Chordata > Amphibia > Caudata > Salamandridae > Lissotriton > Lissotriton vulgaris. Next base: position 2,093,030,600 of record NC_141687.1, read on the forward strand.
ATGAATGTCTTTTTGTAAACAGTGTAATAATAGCTGAATTTTTAGCTTCTAGTTTATTGAGTGTGAAAAACGTTTGGCTTTTTTTGTGCTTGATGTGTATTTTGTTGTCTTGTGAGTTATTGGTTTTATTTTCTCTTTCTACTGGGATATCGTTAGTTTTTGCTGTGTCTCTGCACAGTAGGTGTTGGGGAGTGTAGCTTTTTCTTACAAGTGAATTATATAGTTTTTGAGTATATAGATCTTTGTGATGAAGACACACATTTTTTTTACTTATTTTGCACAGTGTTGGTTGTTGTTGACTTGTCGTGCAGTCTCCTTTCTTAGTAAGGATTATGGCTAGCCAAAAGATTACTGCTCAGCAGGTTGTTGGTATGCTTTTTGAGTCTTCCACTGACCATGGTTCAGAGACTGACCCTGCATTTGAGGAAGAGGAGGGAGTGGAAGATTCATGCAGTGAGCTTTTTGTCCACAAGGAATCATCAGATGATGAAGCTACTCTCAGTGCGGATAAAGCTATTCGTAGTGCGGATGAAGTGCCTGTTTCAGGGGAGGACATCGGTGTGCTGATAGTGCAACAAGAGGCATTTGGTCTGCAGCCTAGGGCTGCAAGACTTCACGTTGTAAGTGCTAACCTCTGGGTTGCCTCAGGCATGGTGCAGCCGGCATTGCCAGAATTTACTGTTGTTCCAGGGTGTAGAGTAAATACTGAAGAAGTTCTTGTGGTTAACATCTTTGATGGGCTTGCTAAGGAAGCCATAAATGTCTTCATATTGGTCTACTAGTCCCTTGATAGTAATGGCTATATTTCCAGTAGTCATGAGTCTTGATAAGTATTTGCTTCTGCTTCAGCTGCTGCATTTTGTTGATAATGGTTTAGCTTTGCCACGAGATCACCCTGATTGTGACTGTCTTTTTAAGATTCAGCCTGTCATTGATCACTTTGTAGATCGATTTTCTGAGATCTATGCTCCAGGGAAAGAAATAGCAGTGGACGAGTCTTTAATCTTGTTCAAGGGCTGCTTGTTTTTTAGGCAATACATTCCTAGTAGGAGGGCACTGTATGGAATTAAGATGAATATGCTGTGTGACAGTAGGACTGGATATATCTCTAATTTCAGGGTGTACACAGGTAGGGATTCCATGATTGACCCCCCTGGTTGTCTGCCCACTTATGAGTTACTGAGAAAATTGTGTGGGAACTTGGTAGAGGACTTTTTAACAAAGGTCACCATTTATATTTAGATACATTCTACACTGGTGTGCAGTTGTTCAGGGAATTGGCTGAAGTGGACACTGTTGCTTGTGGCACAATCCGCTCTAACCATAAAGGTTTCCCAAAATAACTTGTTTGTGAAAAGCTTGTGCGGGGACAGTACAGTGCGTTGTGTAGCAAGTAGCTTCTAGCTCTGAAGTTTTCAGACCCGAGAGATGTCTACATGCTGACTACCATCCATGATGAAAGCAATTCATCCGTGACTGTTTGGGGTCAGGTTGCTGATGCCTGCAAACCTGTGTGCATTTTAGACTATAATAGGTACATGGGTGGTGTTGATAAAGTAGATCTAAGGTTGGAACCTTACACTGCTCTTCTTACATTTGGTATAAGACGTTGGCTATCCATCTTTTCCCATTTGCAAATTTAATGCTTTTGTTATATTCAAGGATTGCTGTCCTGAGTCAAAGATGACTTTTGTTAAGTTTCAGGAGTCTGTAATAGGCAGTCTTGTTGCAGTGGAACAGGCAAGTGTTCCTAGAGTTGGAGTGGTGGAGGACGTGGCTAGATTGAAAGATCTCCACTTTCCTGATCACATTCCTCCTACGCTCTCAAAAGGTTTTCCCAGTAGGAGATGTAGAGTCTGTTGGCAAAGAGGTACGCAGATAGAGAATCGCATGTACTTGCCCGAGTGTTCTTCTAACCCTGCTCTGTGTCTGCATGCTTGTTTTAGAATGTACTACACGCAATAGAATTTTTGGGAGCATCCATGAGTGGAAAAGTGATTTGTATTGTTTGATATTTTTTGTTCAGTTTCAAGGTTGGCATTTGTTCAATGTATTTAGTTTCACATTTTGTGTTAGTAGATTTGTATCTAGTTACGATTTGTTTCTGTTTTCTTTTTTGTATTGATAAAACTCTAATTGTGATGGTGGTATGTTTTGGCTGGCGCTTGGCTGGCGGTGTGCTTGATCTTGTGCTTGGCTGGCAGTGTGCGTGGGATGGCGCTTGGCTGGCAGTGCGCTAGGACTGGCGCTCAGCTGGTGGTGTGAATGGACTGGCGCTTCGCTGGTGGTGTGAATGGACTGGTGCTTGGCTGCCAGTGTGTGTAGGCTGAAAAAAGTATCCAGTCTCAAAATTCCTCAAATGACGAGCCAATGTATTGAATACACAAGCTTGTGTGATTTATTCCACTTTTCGTAAACGTTTTTCAGAAAAATGTAATTCATTCATATCATGCCAATATCAAGAAAAACACAAAGTAATGAAACAGTTGTAGGTTACATAAACATTTCATGAATATGCAAATAGATAATGACTATCAACATATATTTGCAAGTGTGTATCAAACATCAACCATTATTGTGAATTTCATAAATCCTGCACAGTTGATAAACATAGGTCACTCAACATAAGGCACCAGGCCTTGACTCAAAGATAATAAAGGCACTTAGGCGGAGAAAAGAACCAAACTGTCTAAACACTATTTGTGTGTTATCTCTTACCTGTATGCACAGCTCTGGGACCTCTAAATCAGAGTGTTGGCAACAAGGGAGGGAAATTAATTAAGAACTTTCTCCCTAAGCACTTGAGGATATCCTATCCCAGAAGCTGCAGTCAACGCGTTTTTAACCCCATCACCATGTCTGTTAAAAAATAGTAAGAGGAACGAGGTGTGTATTACTAACACCCAACAATCGAATTGTGGAACATGAATTTTCCAATGCTACGCCTAACATATCGTTAAATGTACCTCTTTTTTGGCTGCAGTCTTCCTTACTTGTTAGAAATGTACTGATAAAGTAACGGTTGTGTCATGTTCGAGAAGAGGGATGGTAATATTTGTTTAACACTTTCTCATAAGTGAAGCATACTTTTTAACTACTAAAGGGTAGATATAAAACTAGCCTGAGCCAGATGATGATGACAGTTTCAATAGTCAGATTGTGTAGTCACTGCACAAGCTCTGAGGAATATTGGAGTGCCTATTGTCGAAAAATGTGCACCGTAATAGTTAGCCCTCAACCTACTGTTGACAAACTAAATTAAACAAAAGCTGTCAGTTTATTTTTAAATGCGCATGTTGTGCACTGTCATGATGGTATTATTCATTCTGGATTTTTATTCCGAATGTTTCCTTTGAAACCGGTGTGTAGTTTATTAAACATTATTTTCAACTGCAACAAACTGTTTGTTTTTAACATTGACGCGCTGCAGCCGCGTAATGTTTGTTCATAAAATAAAGAATGCTTCTACATGTTAGAAATGGTTGGCGTAAAGTAGCTCAGCTAAGAGAAATTCAGAACTCATAATGGCCCACATGCATCAAAATAAAGAATCATTAAACCGAATGCATCAAAAAAATCGGTAAATATTTGTGATTCCTTAAAAAGTACAAAAATATTTACTGATTTCTTATTTACCGAATCTGCAATTGTGAACTCGCAATTACAGAATCGGTAATAGCGAAAGCACCAATCGCCTCATGGAGATAACATCACAAGCAGGAAGTGATTCCCAGATTCCACACACCTGTGCACAGGGAGAGACGGAGGAGGAGGAAGACTGTTGGTGCTCAGCCTGGAAAAAACTTTTCCCTGCAGAAGTTGAGACAAACAAACACCATGGACACAGCAAAAAAACAGCAAAAAGGAGAATGTAGAAAAAAGAAGATTACATTCAGTGAGAGGGATTTGGAAATACTCACTGAGGAAGTTGTGCAAATACATGACCAGCTGTTTGGTAAACTATCCCTGCATGTTGCAGAGTCAGTGAAGAGGAAGATCTGGTTTGAGATACAAGCCAGGGTCAACTCTGTGGGGGTAACACACTGTGACATCACCAACCTACAGAAGAGATGGTATGACCTTCGCAGCCGAGAGAGAGTGGCTCAAAGGCTGGCCTCTGTAAGAAAAACAGGAGGGGAAACATCCACTCCGTCTGCAAACACCCCACTGGACCACTTGGTGGAATCCACTCTGCAGCCAAAGGCAGTTGTCGGGATCACGCAGATTGACACCTCAGGACTTGCGGGGACCTCCCTAGGTAAGAGCACAACCAAACATATTTTCTTAGAAATGTAACCCAAACTGCCAAAAATGCAGACCCTGTGTAGTGTAGCAGACATGAGTCCAGTCGACCTATTACTTGCAAACCCCTAATTCATTGTGGGAGTTGCATGCATACAAATGTAATGGCAAAGCATGGAGGGAGTAGCACAGCTCAACTGCATTAGAGTAAAGCGAGGCATTGACAACAGTAGGCATTCTCCATCACAAAAGTCAATGTATTAGACCCATGTAAGCGCAATGTCACAAATGTGCAAAAAGAAAATTTCATTTTTTTAAAAAATAGTCTTGCACTGTTTCCCTCACAGATGCTTCACAGGAGAGTGACATGCCATATGTCCACGATTCTGAGGGACATACAGAACAGCCAGATAAGGAACAAGAGATGCCAGCATCCTTGCCCCTACTTGTTCCCACTCATCGCAGGAGAAGAGCCCAACCACTGCCCGATTTGGATAGTGATGAGGACACCCAGACAACAGCGCACCCACAGGGCACTGCCCATACACCACCACCCCCACCACCAGAGGGAACAACCCTGCAATGTCACAGTCCATTCCGCAGGCGAAGGCCAGGTGCATTTCTGAGGTCTGCTGGGGACGATGGTGAAGCTGCCTGCAGTGTGCTGGAGTCCAAGATGCTGAGGGTCCAGCACCTGCAACAAAAGAACATGCATATTATGCAGGAGCAACTGGGAACAATGGTCACACACATGGGTTGTATACGTGACTACATGTAGGAGCAGACAAGTGCAGTCGTTGAGGGACTCAGAGCACACAGTGAGAAACTTGACCGTGTAGCAACAGCAAATGAGCAGATGTGCAGGTTCATCCAGGCTGAGCATGTCCCTAATGCTAGGAGGCACCACCATTCTATGGGGCACATGCGCAGATACAACAGCTCAGCTTTAAAGGCGTGCAGTCGGCATGCAGGTTGAGATGACCCACTACTGTGGGGATGTGGCCAGGGGCCTAATCCAGGTCACCACTGCTGTGGAAGGGATACAGACAGAAGCAGCAAGTGGGAACCTCATGCATGGAGGAGGGACAGTGAGGAGGCCTCCAGCCTTAGCAGCCTGCTGGAGCCTGTGGCACATAGCAGAAGGCACAGTAGCAGGCGTCAGGCAGGCACAGAAGGCACCATGTCAGATGTAGCTGTGCTTACTACAAGGGCAACAGGAGGACGTCACAGGAGGAGTTAGACATTTGGACATTTAAACAATCAGGTGGGGTAACCTGATATGTGTTACATATTCACACTGTAGTTGCAGTCCCAAGGCAGTGGAAAGTACTTGTCTGTACTTGACATGTGTGCAATAACACAACCACGCAACTGTCACAATAAACCTTCGAGCAAACACTGTGTTGTCATGTGCTTACTCACCTTAGAAGTAATGTTCGATGATTTCTGCTCTTCTTTGTCTGTCCTCTGCTGCATTTGGGTCGCCTGCTGCATGGGGTGGTTGTGTCAGCTGGGAAACATCCTTTACAACGGAACTGTTACAAAGCGGTACTGTTACAACGCAGGATTTACAAAGATAGTCGTTACAAAGACTTTCACTGGAGGGCGCTCTAGGATACGGGATAGTTTAATTTACTATCCAATACCTTCCCTACTATCCACGGGTACTGGAGTTGGAATAGTAAATTAAACTATTCACTATCCAGCGCCCCCCAACGCAATTCGTTGTAACGACTTGCATTGTTAAACCTGCGTCGTAAAGGTACGCGTTGTAAAGTCATACATCCTGTCACCTGCATGTCCTGTTCTGGCTCGCTGTCAGAGTCCACCAAGGGTATGCCTCTATTAGTGGCTATGTTGTGCAAAATCTTACAGCATTTCTCCAGACTATACTGTAATGCACCATCGGTCTTTTGTAGGATGCAGAATCGTGATTTTAGTACCCCAAATGTCAGTTCTATCACATTGCGTGTCGTTAAGTGCGCACAATTTTAACGTCACTCCCTTTGTGTGGCAGAATTCAGGTATGGGGTGAGTATGTAAGACCTCACAGGGTATGCGCTATCACCTACAGGATGTGAGAGATAAACTTACATCGTGGAGAAGTGTGGCTCAATGATTAGAGCGGTAAATCCTGATGCAGAGGTCTAGCCCGGGACCAGAGTTCAATTCCCTGCCTCGGCGGGTCTTGGACTCAAAATTCCACGGACCTGATAATTCTCGCCTCGGTGCCTATTCCAATCATGGAGTCCCACTCCGCAACTCTGGGCAATAGCTTGCTTAATCTCCACAACGGCCCCCACAACGCTAAGGATGCCTGGCATCCAACTTGGGGGTGCCCAGGAGTGGACGCCTCACAGGGAAAGCCAGGATGGGTTCCACAGCGCTACTCGTACAAGCGCCTTGAGACCCTTGCGGGTGAGTAGTGCGCTATACAAGTATCAATTTACATTTTTACATTTACATTAGTCACTGCTATGTGTCACCATGGCGAACGGTTTTGAAATACAGCATTACATAGATTTACCCAGAAGATATCCTTCTCCAAACTCGTCCGCAAGTAGACGTCTGTGTATACCACTGTGCCGGAAGATGTAGGCACTGCCAGGATAATTTGCTACTATTACAGTGATTAGTGTTTTGGAGTTGCATGTTACCGTATGTTGAGTTAATGGTCAGATTTGCGTTTGCGGTTGATATATTCCTTCACTGCATGGAACATATGGGTACATGGGTCCCATCGATACAACCAATCACATGTGGGAACTGTGCAACCTGATAAAAATCTAATTTGGTATGCATCAATTCTTGTGGTGTCGTGGGGAACTTGATGTGGTGGTGTATCCTCTGCAACATGGCATTTAGGAAACTGTAAAAAAAGCACAATATGGTACTTTGAGAGACCCCTCCAGCTGCTGCAATTACTCCCTAGAAGTTCTCTGAAGCTAGGAGATGCAGGAAAAACAGTATCTGCACATGGGTGGGTATGGCATGTGTCCTGCGGGTCAGCTGCTGCAGTATAGGATCTAACTCAGCAATTAGATCAAGGATAGCTGCAGCATTCAGCCTATATTTATCATGAATGACGTCCTCCTTCTGCCCTAGCAATGTGACGCACACTCTAAATATTCTCTCCTGGATCTGCCTTCTCCTCTGTGCTGCTGCTCTCAGCTTCATCCTCCTCGCCACGACGTAGAGCGCTGCCATCGTTGGTCATTGTGATGCATTCTGGGACTCTTTAAGTAATTTGCTGATGATTTCCACCTGTTTTTGCTTATGTGTAATTTTTACCACCTGATTTGATTTCTTCTAGTTTAAGGAATGCAAATAGCGATTTTGGCTAGTTCTGTATTTGCCAAAACGTGATGCAACCCATTTTGCAAATTCTTAATTAAGCTTCAGAAAATAGAGAATCAGTATTACTGATTCTGTAATTTTTGAAGTGCTAAAATTGCAAAAAACACTATGGGCCAGATGTAGGTGGCCAAATAGCGAGCACTAACACTGCAATTCGCAGAATTCAAGCGTAAGCGCTCGCTATTTGGCAGCAAGCAATGCAGGTAAGTTGAAACCTACTAGCAAAATAAGGAATCGCAAAATTGTGATTTCTTATTTTGCTCTTGCATTTAAGGAATCACAAATTGCAATTCCTTAAATGCAATGTAAGTAGCACAAAAGAAAGTGCACTTTAGCCTTAAGGAATTGCTAATGACTACCAACTTCTAATTGGTGGTAATTAGCGATTTCCTTTAAAGAAGCACTTTTTGCTTTTTTTTTAAGTGCCAAGCACCACATGTGCACACATGCACATTTCAGGGGTGCAGCCTTTTGGAGCCTTGGCAACCTTGAAATTGCTCCCGCAATTTGGGAGTGCCTCTTGGTGACCCGCAAATTGCGGGAGCAATTACTATACATTCCTATGAACCTCTTGGCCCATAGGAATGAATGGGAAGGTATTCCTTAATTGCAAATACCAATTTGTGATTCACAATTAAGGAATATTAAGGAATCGCAAAAAAATATTGCGATTCCTACCTACATGGCATTTTGCGATTCCTTAATAGTGATTCCCTAAAAATCAGGAATCGTAAACATGCATTTACCTACATCTGGCCCTACTTCCTAGATCCACTCCTTCAGTCACTTTTTTGCCAATCTCGTTCTGTATTTCTCAGGTTGGGTCCATTGGAATGCAACAATACCTCAAAGGGTTATGAACGTGACTTCTACCTTCTTGGAGATAAGCCTCCTTTGACCATATAACAATTTCCCCAAAAATCCAGAACGAGATTGGCAAAATTGTGACTGAGGAATGGCTCTGGAAATCTTGGGCCCTAAGGAAGCAGTGTACTATGTGAATAAATATCCCCACATACCAGTAATGTACTTTGTACCAAAAGTACATAAGAATGCCACACAACCGCCCTGGTAGACCGATCATATCTGGGTGTGAGTCCGCTTTGGAACTGCTTCCCAAATATGTCGACACTTTTTAAAAATCTTTCCAGTCAGGCATTCCCTCACACCTGAGATATACTATGGAATTTACCAAGAAGACCGAAGGCTTTGAGTTCGATCCATCACGCCACATCCACATGGATATGGCGTCTTTAAATACCCAAATCCCTCAGGAAGATGCTCTGGACGCAATTGAATTTTACTTGGAGCAGAGATTGAGACCTCACAGAGTTCCCATGGAATTCATCATTTGACTTGCCTCACTGTGTTTACGAAAAAATTATATCAAATTTAATGATGATTTTTTCATACAAATCAAAGGGACAGCCATGGGTTGTCCCTTTGCTCCGGAGATGGCAGTATTGTACATGACCAGATATGAGCATCACTACATACACAATAGCAATCCCTACAAAGATCAAATCGTCAAATGGTATCAGTACATTGATGACATATGGTGCATTTGGGAGGGAGGCGAGCAGTCGTTGACAGAGTTCCATACATTGCTCAATAATCGTAACCCAATATTCAATTCAGTCTGAAACACAGCAAAAAACGCTTTGACATTTCTCGATGCAGAAGTAAAAGTATCACCAACCAGACTTAGGACGACCCTGCAGACGAAGCCAACAGACAAGAACAACGCATTACACTATGCAAGCCATCATTAAAAAAATCTAAAAGACACCTTGCCTTATGGCCAGTTTTTACGCATTAGGCGTAATTGCACAAGAAGAGAAGATTATGAGTTCCATGCAGAAGCCCTGGATGAAAAATTGAGAGAGAGAGAGACTATCCAAAAACACTCTTAAAACATTTGATAAGGAGAGCATGTTATACACCCTGTGAACATTTATTAGTCAAGAAGCAGAAATCCCCAATGGACTGTTTGGTGTGCGTAACTACATTCAGACCTTATACCAGTTCCCTTAAAAAGATCATTAAGAGCAATTGCCACCTAATAGAAGGTTCCATAAAAAATATAGGTCCACCGCTATTTACCCTCAAAAAGTATTGGGCAACAAATAGTGCACGCAACAGATTCAAAGTCTGGGCTCGCAGACACACTTTGCTCTATGCTGAATTTAATTCCAGTGAAAGGACACTACAAGTGTGGAAACTGCTCGGTTTGCAACTTGACCATTGAAGGCACTATCTTTACCGATGGTTAGACCAATTGGCAACATAATGAATTTACCAATTGTAAAACACGGAATGTGGTGTATACCATGGTAAATATCCTTTATAACGATTTTTTTATTACGTGGACTTTGACTCCGCATACTTTTTCTCCGCATTGTCCCCTACCCCGCATACCATTACTCTGCATTTTTTTACATCGCATGTGCATTTATCACGCATGCCTTTACAATGAAAATCGTTGTAAAGGTATGTATGGTAAATGCACATATGAAGTAAAAATAAAAGGTATTTGGGCGATCCAAGTCGTTGTGAGGACAGAGAGAGGACGCGATGCAGGAAGCAGAAGCAGAGAGAAAATACGAGAAGAAAAAGAGAGAAACAACGAGGAGAGAGAGGTAAGGGGGAATGGGCCTGGGGTGAGTGTTAATTTTTAAGGGATTAGGTAGTGCATGTGTAGTGTAGGGTAGTGTTTTAGGTTTTTAGGGTCGTGTTTGTGTAGGGTAGTGTATGTGTAGTGTAGGGTAGTGTTTTAGGTTTTTTGGGTCGTGTTTGTGTGGTATATGGTAGTGTATGTGTAGTGTAGGGTAGTGTTATAGGGGTTAGGGTCGTGTTGTGGTGTGGGTGTAGTGTAGGGTCATGTTAGTGTAGTGTAGGGTAGTGTATGTGTAGTGTAGGGTAGTGTTTTAGGTTTTAGGGTCATGTTTGTGTAGTGTAGGGTAGTTTATGTGTAGTGTAGGGTAGTGCTTTAGGTTTTAGGGTTGTGTTTGTGTTGCGTATTGTAGTGTATGTGTAGTGTAGGGTAGTGTTTTATGTTTTAGGGTCGTGTTTGTGTAGTGTAAAGTAGTGTATGTGTAGTTTAGGGTAGTGTTTTAGGTTTTTGGGGTTGTGTTTGTGTAGTGTAGGGTAGTGTATGTGTAGTGTAGGGTAGTGTTTTAGGGGTTAGGGTCGAGTTGTGGTGTGGTTGTATTGTAGGGTTGTGTTTGTGTATTGTAGGGTAGTGTATGCGTAGTGTAGGGTAGTGTTTTAGGTGTTAGGGTTGTGTTTGTGTAGTGTAGGGTGGCTTATGTGTAGTGTAGGTTAGTGATTTTTGGAGGGTACTTTTACTTACCTTTTAAACTTGTACAATGAGTATACCTTTAACTAAGGGTGGGCGTAATTCACGAAATAGCGCTACGCGAAGCTACGCAAAGTGCACTTCACACTATGCAAACTTCACGTAGCACTACAGGAGCTGCGTAGTAGCATGTTCGCACTGTGCAAGATGCGTTTTCAATGATTGCACAGTGCTGACAAGCATCCGGCACTGTGCAATCATTGAAAACGGCATCTTGCACAGTGCGAGCTGTAGTTTTCTGCTGCTCGAGTAGATTTTTACTCGAGTGGCAGCTTTCTCAACGCGAACTGGTAGTTTCATATTGCGAGCGGTCGCGAGCATGCGCAACCACTCGCAATGAGAAACCTGACCTCCCCGAGTTGAGAATATCGCCGGGATGTCATTTTGCTTACTCGCGGTCGCGAACATGACGTTCAGGACCGCAAACAAGCAAAAAATGACCGCTACACTACGCTACGCTGCACTACGCGAGTTCACACTGTGCTACATGCAGCTCGCGTAGTGCGAAGTTGCGCAAACTGCGCAAACTACGCGAGCATAGCGTAGTGCTTCGCCCAGGGTTACCTTTAACATGCATGCCTGTGCGTTGTAAAGGCATGCGTGGTAAAGGCATATTCGTTGTAAAAGTTTGCGTTGTGTTAATTTGCAGAGTGATAGTATTTTCTGGATCATTTTTGCAGAGTGATGGTATGCGGGTATTTGTATGCAGAAAAACTTCACATATTCGTATACCAGGGCAGGCAATGTCTATGTTTGAAGATCTATGCTGGAAAAACTAACAAAGAGGTGAAACAAAAGATTGTACAGCATCACTCCAGAAAAAAAAAAAACACTGACAGCTCGCGTGGTAACCCATTTTGTGTCACACTGACAAAAATGTCAAGTGGACTGTACTCTGTTCTATTTTACCCAACCCTCGAGGAGGTCATGTAGAAAACCTATATTTGCGCAAATAAGCTTACATCATCATGAAATTTGACACAGTTCATTAAGGGTTAAACGAGATGTTCAAACTTGCTAGATTGTAGCCACACGTGATGTTAACTGTACCAACCCTGTGCACATCCAATTTTCTATTTAATTTCCCAAAGCATTTGGTTTTCCAATGGTCAATTCATTGATTGGCAATTCTATTAGGGACTTCATTTTCCATAATGCACTTGGCACAAAATCGAGTGTTCCTAACTTGAAAGTCCACCTCAGTCTTTACTTTTCACTGCAGAGTTCATAATATTCAGGTTCCTACTGGAACAATCCTTAGCTTCATCAATTGGATCTGGCATTAACGTTAGAATCAGGCAAGTGACCAGAATCCCTTTCCAAAGTTTCTTTACCGGCGCGTAGTTATTAGTAAGACCTTTGCTTCTAATCTAATCAGCACTCTGTGCATAGAAGAGGTCGCTCGTCACATTATGGCTTCTGAATTTCTCTTAGCTGAGCTACTTTACACCAAACATTATCGACATGTAGAAGCATTCTTTATTTTTTGAATAAACATTATGTGGCTGCAGCTCAAAAATGAACACCTCGATTTTCAAATGAGATCGCGTCAATGTTAAAAAGAAATGGTTTATTGCAGTTGAAAATAATGTTTAATAAACTGCACAACGGCTTTATATGAAACATTTGGAATAAACATCCAGAATTAAAAATACCATCACTACAGTGGACAACATGCGCATTTAAAAATAAACTGGCAACTTTTCTTTAATTTATTTAATCAATGGCAGGCTGAGGACTCACTATGACTGTTCACTTTTTTGCACAATATGCACTCCAATATTCCTCAGAGTTCGTGCAGTGACTACACAATCTGACTTTTGAAACTGTAATCATCATCATCAGCATCTGACTCAGGCAAGTTTTATATCTACCCTTCAGTAGTTAAAAAGTATGCTTCACTTATACCAAAGTGTTAAACAATCATTACCCTCACTCTTCAGCACATGGTCAGTGACGGCTACCGCCCCCCTCCCTGTGGACCCACATCAACCCAGAACACATTGACATGGAACGTGATTGTCTTTGGAATTGTCTTTTTCCTTCTTGGGTACTACACCCAGTGGTGAACACACAAAGTCGGGGACAGGCACCTCCAGGAATGGCCCAGCTATCCTGCCTAAGGACAGCTCCTTTCCAATTTTGGCAGCCACTACCGCAGGATTCTGCTGTACCGATAACTGATTCCTGCAATGTGCGCTGCCTGTGTATCCCCCTGCCGGGATCCGGAAACCTTGGGAGAAACCTTCCTGCAGTAGGGCAGCCGCTGTGTGGTCTGGGTATCTGTTCAACCATGGGATCATTGCCAAGACGTCTATGGGAGTGGGACCAAACGTGCCTTCTACCCTATTCTGGTTTCTTCCCCCCTCTCTGACCTTGGTTACCATTTCTGGACCTGCACGTTGTCTCGGGATGGGAGGTGTGACCGCAAACTGTGCAGGCATGTCTAAATTTACATGTGCCAGCCGGCCTCGCACAGGAGTGCTTATTAAAGTCCCACCACACACCCCTCCTTTCCCCCCCACCCCCTCTATTCTTCCCCGGGAAGTCTTTCCCCTGCGCTGACCGAAAGGGCTGCTGAGGTTTTGCAGAGAACACCTTGACTGCACTAGTGGACTGGGCCGGGAACTGCTTATGCCAAGACAAAGAGTCAACCTTGTCCCATGTCAATGAGGAGTCAAATTCCTTAGATTTCCTGAAATTCACATCATACTCCTTCCACGCCTCCCCAGGGTACTGCTCGCTCCACCCTACAATCCTGCTCTGGTAGCAAGCCATTGCTGCCTGTACATTAGGAGGGCGTTCGACGGTGATAGCCGTAAGGATCGAGAAGGCCCTGATCCAGTTAAGCAAAGTTTCCTCCACCCTGAATTTTGCACACTGTACCCTCCATTCGCTAGGATGCATCCATTCTTTAAGTACTTTGGCATTTTCCATTTCCCTATTGTACAGCAACAGAGAAAAAATATAAATATAATTTCCCGCCCAAATCATTTCTTTCACAGCCCGGGAAACATGTTGTGCTAGATCCTCACTCCTGGATGGGATTGAACCGTCCCCCAAGAGAGCCAGAGACACCTATTTACCATTTCCGGACACTTGAGCTGGTCCACCTTTAATTTCGTTCGGTTGGGCGGTATTTGCACCTGCAATTGAAGAAGAAGAGGGGCCCGCAGCACCACCAGCAGCCGTTGCTGCTCTAATTTTCTCCACCATCTTATCCGACTCAGCGGTATGATCGAACGTTGAGAGCAACATACCCCCCTTTTGCAACCAAGGCAATATAGCCGCTATCTGAGCTGTTCATTTGGGCGGGACTGGGGCTTCTGATCTTGGCACTACTGCTGGCACCACCGGCCCCCCTGGGGGCACGCCCGGCGGCGCTGAATGGCTAGGTAAAGGGGCGGCCGCTGGCGGGGGGCCCTATAGGTGCTGGCACGGGGGCCGTCGGAAGCGGCCCAACGGGGGCAGATGGGGCTGGCCCCACAGGAGGGGGGCCCCCGGTGGCAAGGCAGGAGCCGGTTCGGGTGTAGGGGGATAAGCCGGAGGTGAAGGAGCGAGTGCGCTGTGCCTAGATCTCTTGGCCTTGCTCCTCTTAGGTGAGGTGTCGAAGACCCCCTTGGCAAAGGCGCCGTAATCTGGCATTTGGACCTAGCCTGTGGGCCCGCAATACTATCAATCCTCTCATTCATACGAGCCTCCAGATCGTAAACCTTACCCAACCTTTTATCAATGGCATTCATCCTACGCATCATGGCCTGCATTATCATCTCCATTTTCGCCCCCTTAGCCCCCTTAGCTCCTGGCATTCTGCTGCCCACTGTACAACACTCTTACTGCCCGGATTTGTGACCCGTGCACACTTGTACCTTCAACAGACGGAGGATACACAGAGGGATGTGAGCACCATGCAACTGCGACCGCAACACACCGGCTTGTCCGATTGTCACGGGTGACCAAACTCTAACGTAGACCCACCCGGCAGCCACTAGAAGCAATGAAATGTGAGCCCCCCGCTCTCCTCTTACCACCGACGTCCTGCGTTTTCCACGGTCCCGGTCAAAGCTCCGTAACGTACGGTCCACGCTCAGACTGTCTGCTTCCAATGTCGCGCTCCCACACACCCCAAATAGCAGTTCTCACTTCGACGCTGACCTGCAGTGAAAGGGAAAATATTACAACTTTTTTGAGTCAAGGCACTGCCGTGTTCTCTTTCGGCCGCTGTCCTCCCCAAGACTCGGTGCCTCCTTCAGCCGCTTGACCGCCGACAACCACCTGAAATACAAGAAAAGAAAATTAGAAAGCCCCGAGCGTGGGGCACCACCAGTGTGTGGGAGCGTCCAGGCGACAAGAGGGCCACCTGAGCGCTCCCCCCTCCTTTATTCCCGGGATCGCGGGGAGAGGGCCCCGCCCCCTAGCCGCCCGCCCCTCCGACCCGGAAGACTGCCCAACGCCTTCCGGGTCAGGGATCGGGCGCCAGCCAGCCGGTGGTGCGGCGCACACCCCCTGCGTCATCATTGGACACCGGGATGTCACGCCCCCACCACCGGGATGCAAGGGGAGAGGGGATCGCCGCACCGCCATGTGGGCGGGGGGGCCAAGGGCCCCCCCTTTTCAACAGGACACAACCGTTACTTTATCAGTACATTTCTAACCAGTATGGAAGATTGCAGCCAAATAAGAGGTACATTTAACGATATGTTAGGCGAAGCATTGGAAAATTCACGTTCCACAATTCGATTGTTAGGTGTTAGTAATACACAGCTTGTTTTTCTTGTATTTTTTGGAAATGTGTTGACCGTGGCTTCTCAGATAAGCTATTCTCCAGTGCTCACGGGGAAAGTTCTTAATTAAATTCCCTCCCTTGTTGCCAACACTCTAAATTAGAGGTCCCAGATCTGTTCATATATGCAGGAGATAACACACAAGTAGTGTTTAGACAGTTTGGTTCTTTTCTCCGCCTAAGTGCCTTTATTATCTTTGAGTCAAGGACTGTTGCCTTATGTTGAGCAACCTATGTTTTTTGAACTGTGCAGGATTTGTACAATTCACAGTAATTGTGATATTTGATACACACTTGTAAATATATGTTGATGTTTGTTATCTATTTTCTCATTCATGAAATGTTTATGTAACCTATGTAACCTACAATTGTTTCATTACATTGTGTTTTCTTTGATATTGACATGATTTGAATAAATTTACCTTTTCTGTAAAAATTTAAGAAAAGTGCAGTAAATCACACAAGCTTGTGGATTTGAGACATTGGCTCGTCATTTGAGTATTTTTGAGCATTCAAGCTACTGGATACTTTTTCATATACAAATTACTAGTGATCTCATTCAGTTAGCTTTGGACCCAAGCCTTCCTTAGGTTACAAGTGTTTGTAGGGTGGCACTTGGCTTGTGGTGTGGGTTGGCCTGGCGCTTGGCTGGTGGTGTGCTTGAACTTAAGCTTGGCTGGTGGTGGGCATGGACTGGCGCTTAGATGGCGGTGTGCGTGGACGGACGCTTGGCTGGTGGTGTGCATGGACTGGCACTTGGATGGCAGTTTGCGAGTAGTGACTTGCTGCTGGGCACTACACACACTGCTAGCCAAACGCCAGTCCACACAATTCAGCAGCTGTTGTGGATGCTGCATCAGGCATGTGGGCGTGTAAAAGTGATGTGACCTTGAATGGCACTGTCTGCTGGTTGAGTGTTGGAATGTGATGGGCCCGCGGCTGTTGGTGTGAATGGTTTTGTATGTGTCACACATATGAAAGGTGTATGAATGGCCTGTAAAGAGGTTGGTGCCTTGTCGTGGCTTTACAGCTCACAAGCTGTGAGTCAATGGTTCAGTTTCTCGTCCTAACAATTATCAACAGTGCATTTAATTTTTATGAAATCTCTTGGTAATACAATTGTATATACTTAAGCTTCACTCACCCTCATGCCAAATCCAACTGGTATGTATGTGTGCTTGAGGAATAGATGGTTGTGTAGTCATATTTGCCTTTTCTGTCTTTTTCAAGTAGGGTGTACCTTGTCCCTTTTTGTGAATGTTGTAATGTGTTGGTTCTGTGCCTGGTGGTGTGAATGACCCTGTGTGTATCACGTGTGAAAGGTATATGAATGGCCAGTAAAGCGGTTGGGGCCTTGATGTTGCTTTACAGGTCACAGGCTATGAGTCACTGGTTCAGTTTTTTGTCCTTTCAATTATTGACAGTGCACTTCATTTTTGTGAAATCTGTTGTTAATAAACTTTTATATACTGAACCATCACTCGCCATTGTGCCAAATCCAACATGAATGTGTGCGTGCTTGAGGAATAGATGGTTGTTCAGTAATATTTGTCTTTTTTGTCTGTCTACCAAGGTGTACATTCCATCTAAGAAAACCTACCAACTGTAGATATTGTCGTAAACTAAACACCCATGGGAGTACATGGTAATGTCTCTCTTGTGGATCGCAACACGTTTTCTTACCCACAATGCCCTGCAAACCTCAAAAGGTGACTGTCACACTTTCCACCATTACTGTGCCAAAATCTTCATGCTTCAGAAAGAAACAACAAATTTCCTAACACCTAGCATTTCCCCAAATTACCCAATAGATTACCTCACTTGTGCGGGTGGGCCAAGCAACCGCGACAGGGAAGGGCCCAAAACGTATTCTGGAGACATCAAAATTACCTGATTTGAAAGGACATGGTTTTGCAAGGGGGTCACCTGAGTTTTTCGCCCTGGGCTTGGTCGCCATCATGCTAAACCTACTGAACCCACACATTTATGAAAAGTAGACACCCAGAGGAGTCCAATGAGGTATGGCTTGTGTCGATCCCCCAACTTTTACCTACCAAGAAACCCCTGCAAAAACCTTTAATTATGCTGAAAAATCAAATTTTTCTAAAATTTCTGTGTAGGAAATTTGTAGGATCACCGGGCTGACACAAATTTACTCCCACCCAGCATTTCACCGGGACTCCAGATAAAAATGGTACCTCACTTGTGAGGGTAGAAATAGTGGCTGCAACAGGAAATGGCCAAAATCGGACCGTGGAGACTTCAAAATTGCCTATCACAAAACTATCCCCTTTTGCAAAAGGGGTCCCATGAGTTTTTGGTTCCGGGCTCGCCGCCATCTAGGTAAACCTACTAAACCCATACATTTCTTAAAACTAGACAATGAGCAGAGTCCAATGAGGCATGACTTGCAAGGATCCCTCAATGTTTCCTATTCAGAATCCCCTGCAAACCTCAAATTTTACTGAACAAATCAATTTGTTCTCAAATTTCTTTGTGGTAAAGTTATAGGATGACCGGGCTGACACAAATTTCCTACCACCCAGCATACCCCCAGGTCTCCTGATAAGCATGGCGCCTCACTTGAATGGGTAGGCATAGTGGCTGCAACAGGAAATGGCCCAAATCAGACTGTGGAGACTTCAAAATTACCTATCACAAAACTATCCCCTTTTGCAAGGGAGGTCCCATGATTTTTTGGTCCCGGGCTCGCAGCCATATAGTTAAACCTAGTTAACCCATACATTTCTGAAAACTAGACACCCAGAGGAGTTCCATGAGGTATAGTTTGCATGGATCCCTCAACATTTACCTACTCAGAATCCCCTGCAAACCTCAAATTTTGCAGAACAAATCAATTTTTTTCTCAAATTTCTATGTGGAAAAGTTATAGGGTTAGCGGGTTCACACAAATTTCCTACCACCCAGCGTACCCCCAGGACTCTCGATGAAAACGGTGCCTCACTTGGATGGGTAGGCATAGTGGCTGCATCAGGAAATGGCCCAAATCAGACTGTGGAGACTTCAAAGTTACCTATCACAAAACTATACACTTTTGCAAGGGGGGGTCCCATGAGTTTTTGGTCCCGCACTCGCGGCCATCTAGGGACATCTACCAAACCCACACATTTCTCAAGACTAGACACCCTGGGGTGTCCAATGAGGTATGGTTTGCGTGGATCCCCCAACGTTTCCCTACCCAGAATCCTCTGCAAACCTCAAATTTAGCAGAAAAAAAATCACTTTTTCCATACATTTTTGCATGGGATCACCGTGCGGGCACACATATCCTACCACCTAGCATTCCCTTTTGGTCTCCTGAGTACAATGATTCCTCATTTGTGCGGCTATCAAATGCAAAGTCAGCTAAAAATGTATTACTTTTAAAATGTAATGCTTAGAATTCTCTGTGCTATACCCTTAATCCCTATGTTTTGGGCTCCTCCCAGTCACAAGCCTTTGGCCAACACTCAAGTTAGGTATCAAATATGTGGAACATTTGTTTTATTAGCTAATTTTGAGGTTTGCAGATGATTCCTGGTAGAAAAACTGGGGGATCCACACAAGCCATACCTTGCTGGATTCCCCTGGTGTCTAGTTTTCAGAAATGTGTGGGTTTGGTAGTTTCCCAAGTTGGCCGCCGAGCTTGGGGCCAAAAACCCAGGTGACCCCTTTGCAAAATCAGGTTGTTTTGTCACAGGTAATTTTGATGTCTCCTCAATCAGTTTTTGGCCTTTGCCTGGCGCGGGTACTTGATCCACCCACACGAGTAAGGTACCCTTTTTATCGAGAGATCTGGGGAAACCCTGGGTGGATCCATGCAGATTCCTAAAATTTCCCACACAGAAATTTGAAAGTAATGTGATTTTTCTCAGCCAAATTCGAGGTTTGCAGGGGATTCTGGGTAGGACAATGTTGAGTGGTCCACAGAAGCCATACCTCGCTGGACTCCCCCATGTGTTTAGTTTTCAGAAATGTGTAGGTTTGGTAGGTTTCCCAAGATGGACGCCAAGACCGGGGCCAAAACTCATTGGAACCCCCTTGCAAAACCAGATTGTTTTTGTGTTAGGTCATTTTGATGTCTCCTCAATATATTTTGGGCCCTTGCCTGTTACAGGTACTTAACCCACCCACACAAGTGAGGTACCATTTTTCCCGGAAGACTTTGGAGAATGTGGAGTGGGTTGAATGTTGTGAATCCATGCAGATTCCAGAACTTTCCACCACAGAAATGTGAGGAATATAGGGGGGTTTGACAAATTTTGAGGTATGCAAGGGATTTTGGGTAACAGAACGTGGTGAGAGCCAGACAAGTCACCCCATCCCAGATTACCCTGGCTGTTTAGTTTTTAAAAATGTATAGGTTTGCTAGTTTTCCTTAGGTGCAGGCAGACCTAGGGTTCGAAATCTACAGCTATGCACTTTGCAATAAATGTGTCTGTTTTCACTGTGAAAATGTGCTGCGTCCACATTGCGTTTCGGGCCGTTTCCTGTCACGGGCACTAGACCAACCCACACACACGAGGCACCATTTTTCTCTGAAGACTTTGGGGTATGCGGGGTGGTTTGAATTTTGTGAGGAAAATATGTTTTTTTTTTTTACACATTTTGAGGTTTACAAGTGATTCTGGGTAGCAGAACCTGGTGAGTACCAGACAAGTCACCCCATCCTGGATTTCCCTGGGTGTCTAGTTTTTAAAAAAGTATAGGTTTGTTAGGTTTTCTTAGGTGCCAGCAAAGCTAGGGTTCAAAATCTACAGCTAGGTACTTTGCAAAAAAGAGTCCGTTTTCACTGTGAAAATGTGATATGTCCATGTTACATTTTGGGCCATTTCCTGTCACAGGCACTAGGCCTACCCATACAAGTGATGTATCATTTTTCTCTGAAGACTTTGGGGAATGCGCAGTGGGTGAAATTCGGTGGATCCACGCAGATTCCAGAACTTTCCATCACAGACATGTGAGGAAAATTAGTTTTTTGGACAAATTTCGAGGTTTACAAGGGATTCTGGGTAACAGAACCTGCAGAAAGCCAGACAAGTCACCCCATTCTGGATTACCATGGGTGTTTAGTTTTCAGAAATGTATAGGTTTGCTAGGTTTCCATAGGTGCTGGCAGAGCTAGGGTTCAAAGTCTATGCTAGGCACTTTGCAAGAAACGTGTCAGTTTTGAAAATGTGGTGTGACCATGCTGCATTTTGGGCCATTCCCTGCACGGGCATTTGGCCTACCCATACAAGTGAGGTACCATTTTTTTCTGAAGACTTAGGGAAATGCGGGGTGGGTGGAATTTTGTGGATCCACGCAAATCCCTTAACTTTCTACTACAGAAATGTGAGGAAAATGTGTTTTTTTTTACAAATGTTGAGGTTTATAAGGGAATCTGGGTAACAGAACCTGGTGAAAGCGAGACAAGTCACTCCATACTGGATTAACCTGGGTGTATATTTTTCAGAAATATATAGGTTTGCTAGGTTTCCCTTGGTGCCGTCAGAGCTAGGGTTCAAAATCTACAGCTGGGAACTGTATAATAAAAGGGTCTGTTTTCACTGTGAAAATGTGGTGAGTCCACATTGAGTTTTGGGCCATTTCCTGTTGCTGGCACTAGGTCTACCCACACAACGGTGGTACCATTTTTCTCAGACTTTGGAGAATGCGGGTGTGTTGACTTATGTACATCCACACAGATTCCAGAACTTTCCACAACAGAAATATGATGAAAATGTGTTTTTTTTACAAAGTTTGAGGTTTGCAAGGAATTCTGGTTAACAGAACCTGGTGGGAGCCAGACAAATCACCCAATCCTGGATTACCCTGGGTTTCTAGTTTTAAAAAATGTATAGGTTTGCTAGGTTTCCCTAGGTGCCGGCAGAGCTAGGATTCAAAATCTACAGCTAGGCACTTTGCAAAAAAGGGTCAGTTTTCACTGTGAAAATGTAGTATGTTCAGGTTGAGTATTAGGCCATTTCCTGTCACGGGCGCTAAGCCTACCCACACAAGTGAGGTACCTTTTTTTCTCTGAAGACTTTGTGGAATGAGCTTTGGGTGGAATTTTATGGATCCACGCAGATTCCAAACATTCCACCATAGAAAAGTGAGGAAAGTGTGTTTTTTTGGACACATTTTGAGGTTTGCAAGGGATTCTGGGTAACAGAGCCTTGTTCCCAAAAAACCTTAGGAATTCAAGAAAAAATAACAAAGGTAAAATATGTCATAGTCAGGTGTTTAATGCTAGGAAGATCATATTGCAATTTGTAATATGATCTTCCCTTGCATTAAAAACCCCAAAGATACACTGAAAACTGGCTAAAATCGTGTAATAGATAGTTATTTAAAAAAGATATTATGCTGAAAAAAACTTGAAATTAACTAAAAAAACTATTGTAAAAGTGGTATAATAGTTAGGTTAATAGTTAGGTAGGGCAAGAAAAGAAGAAATTCACTGAAAAGAACAAAGCCTAAAGTAAAGTTTTAGTTAGGGGTTGAAATGAGTTACTAACTAATGCTTGAAAACCAAAGAAATAATTGAAATTTGCCAGTCATTTCTCATTGAGCTAACTGCCAAGTTTCATCACTCATGACATGTTGAATGAAATCATTGGTGACACCGTAAATCATTAATGACATCAACAAGCTATTGCTTTTCAATTTACTCTACACACCACTTGAACATTTTAGAAAATAAAAATGATGTACTGAAAGGCACACAAACATAAGTCAGAGGACTCCTTCAACAAAGAAAAATGTGTCATATGCCAAACTAATCAGAAAGAAAAGCTAACATCAACTGTGGAAAGATGGAAGAGTGTTTGAGATGCTGCAAAAATACGGCAAGACAAAGTTTGCAAAAGATTGAAACTGATGGGTGAAGAGGATCAAATATTTTATCATTGTAACAACAGCTATGAATACAATACAATGGAAAGAAGCCTGGAAAGAATTGTCAAAACATAACAGAAACTAGTGAATCACAAGAAGAATCTAAGTCTTCTGAGAAAGCAATGACATCCAAACCCTATGCCCATCCGCTTAGAAGATTGATGGGTACCCCTCGTCTACCTTCAGCAACTGATCAAAAAGCAGAGGATCTTCAACGTGTTATCAGCAGTTTAGCCAGAGCAAGGTTTAGCCAGAACAAGGGCCTAAGGGATCAACAAACGAACAAAGTACAGAGTATGTGAGGCTCACAGGCTAAACATCTTTTTATCTGCAGCTAATTTCTTCCAATATGAGGTTTTAAACTAAGTAGCTAATCTAAATAGCGAGGGGAATGATTTGCATGATTTGCATGATGATTTGTATGCCCACACAACTGCATGTATGCATACATTAGAAAAATATGAATGTACAATGAGCTCTCAGCAGCAGTGTAACTGCTAGCCTTCAGTTAAGTTTGCACTCTATAAAAAAGCAAATAAGTGATGGCTACGGGTTCACGCTCAGAGAGATCAGAAATAAAAATGGTCAACATTGATGAAAATTTATTGGTCCATAACAATGCAATCAAGATTTTTCTGGTGCGAATGTATAATGACAGAATTTGTCTTTGTCTGTCTAACAAAAAGAATGAGTCACTTATGGTGTTTCTAGTTGATTTGTTTCCTAAATTTCTTGCTGCCAAAATAAAATCACTGGATGCAATAATATCAGCAGGAACCATTTAAGAAACGTCCTGAAAGATATCGATTTTGGACTTAATGAGAAATGTTGTGATGCAAAATAAAGTTCTTGGGTTTGGAGCAGAAGCCATCAACATTGATGATGGTTATGAAGATGTAAGCGAAAAAAAAGTGAAAGACAATCCCATGAACCGACAGGCTTATGCTGTTTAAATATACTGTCTTTGCCAAATCATGTTTATTAATAACATCACAGAAAAAAGGAAATAATCCACTACAAATGATGACTGCCCACACAGTCTATGGCAAGTGCAGTAGAGAGCTAATCACTTCAATGAATGGGGTTGGTGTTAAAACAAGTTATAATGAAGAAGATTGGAGCAGGAATTTGTTAGCAACTCATGCTGTAAAATCTTGTGAATCCAAAAGCATACCACGCCCAATTCACTTTTCCAGAAAAGGATTTACAATTGCTGCTTTTGATAATTCTGATTTTGAAGACAGCTCTTCTTTGTGTAGAATATCTAGCACACAAGATACAGCCATTGTGCTTTTTCAAGACTGCATCAATAAAGCAGTTGCTGTAAAACAAGCTGTGTCACGAGTAGGCATAGACAAATGAACCTGTAAACTTATAACCTACCTGCCTTGCCAACGTCTGTAAAATCACTACAATCCATCAACACGTCCCAGTCTACCTGAAAGTTTCAAAGTGGCAGAGGGTATAGATCTTCTCCTTCCTGATGCTGCAGTCCTCAACGAGAAATTTAACTGAATTTAGCATATTGCTTATTCCGTATGGACTGAAGGATGAAAAAAATCCAGTTCCTTCTTGGCTGGAATTCATGCTCTGCTCTTCCAGAATACCGTACCACTAAACAAATTTGGATTTTTACCAATAATACCATGTGCAGTGAAAAACTATGCAACAGTATACACAGCTCTAAAGAATGTCCAAAATGTGCATGTTCATCTTGAAGACAAGCCTATCCTGCCAATTGTCTAAAATGAGGATGTTTTCAGTATTGTAGCTGGCATTTTTATGAGCAATCCAGTAGAATTTGATGATTTGTATCCAATGAAGGGCATTTGCCACATACCAAAAGCTGTGTTGCTGTGTGCAGGAAGATGTGGATGTGGCATAGAAGATGCACTTATTGAGACATAAATCTTTAGAAGCAAAACTGTCCATATTTCAACTGAAGAAATTTCAATCCAAAATGGTAAACTACTGTTGTTGTGGACTATATATCACAATTGGGAGTGGTCAAGATTTCATTCATGTAAAACTTTGGAGAGGTCATTCAAACTGTTCTACAGATATCGAAGACAGTCTTCACCTTGCAAGAACTGCACATTGTCTTTGACAGTTATCTTGAAGTATCTGTCAAAGAATGTGAGAGAATCAGACAAATGTCTACAAGTGGAACAATTGACCTTGCCTGCATCAAAAAATCAACACCTATACCTGTGTGACTTAATAAAATCTGGTCATCAAGGGAAACATCCATTACAACGAAGTCGTTACAAAGCACTACCTTTACAACATAGTCATTACAACGCAACTGTCTTTACATCTCATGCCTTTAAAGCTCATGCACTACAGTGCATGTCACTATAACTCATGCCATTACAATGCATACCATTAAAATGCATTCCATTACAACGCATTATAAGGTAAGTAATGGATATAATTTTTAATTTAAGGGTGGGTATGGGTTTTGGGTACAGGGGAATAGTATTTTTTACCCCTCCACTTACCCTACTGTTTCACTCACTGGAGTGGGAAAAGTAATTTTTACCGCTACACTATGCAACACTTACCCTACTGTTGCACTCGCTGGAGTTGGAATAGTAATTTTCACCCCAAAACTATCCAACACTTACCCTACTGTTGTTGTAAAAGTATTAAGCGTTGTAATAGTAGGCATTGTAATGGTATGCGTTGTAATGGTAGTTTTAAAAAATGCGTTGTTATGGCATGCGTAGTAAAATCATGCAATGTAAAGGTAGTTGTGATCTAAAAACCACATTGTAAAAGCATGTGTTGTAATTATTTGTGTTGCAATGTTATATATTTGGTCATCAACATCGAACAAGATAAACTTGGAGATGTTGCTGATGCTTCAGCGAAACACTGAATTTGCAATTATTGCAAATGGAATGATTGTCAAAGAAGAGTTGGTGCCTGCAGGGATATCTTCAAAAGGTACGGACTATAATGTTTAAGAATTTATTAGCAAATAGGAGGAAGCCGACCTTCGTGTTGTGGCACAAGTTGAGTGGGCTGTTCAGAATGGTTCAAATCACGTCATTGTACTGTCAAAAAGCACAGATGTTAGCTTGTGTTGTAATGTTTGTAAGTCAAGGATTGTCAGAGTATTGGATACTTAATGGAACAGGCGAGAGTACACTCTCAATCCTGCTTCATATCGTGTACAAGAAACTTGACCCACAGATGCCAAGTGTTCTTATAAATATTGAGAGAACAATGGTTCATTGGGGCCAATTGGTCCGATAAAAAGTTCAATTTTTGAGAAGTAAGATATACATTTTCATTTGAGACTTGAATGTACACACTCAATCAAGCAAGGGAAGTATAAAGCAGGACAATCTACAATATTTACAATGCAATTAATGTGTTCATTGCAGAATATCATCTAATTTATTTTTCTCTTTTTTGAAGAATTCTCACAATCGTGTGCTCCCAAATAAGTGAAGAAATGGTGCTCTAGAGAGTGAAAAAGTTACAACATGGAACTCGTTAACACAACAAGACACTAAACACCTTTTGATAATTTTACATAATACATAATAAAAAATAAGTAGTTAGATAGTTCTAAAGTTGACAGTGTTTCAATCTCATGCAGTCGAGATTATCAGAAGAAGTGGGTCCATTAGTATGTCGGGCGGTGGCACCACCGTGGTGCTGGAAGTGCGTAAAAATGATTGTTTTCACCCGCGAGCAGCGATACTCATGTCCGCCATATTAGTATGCTTAAACATAGCCCATTTCCCGTCCGCCGCGGTGCGACGCACACTGCCATTAAAGTGCACCCACCACAGCAACGGTGGGAGCCAATGGAGACTCACCGCCGTGCAGAATGATGTCCGCCCGCTCCACAAATTAGGATGCTCCAAACAAGCAGATGCACTGCAGTGGCAAAACCGTCCGATCAGAGACAGTGGAAGCTTGACAGCGGAGCGAGAAAACCAGAGTCCCGGTCCACACCACCAGCTCACGACCGCCATGGATCCAGCTCTACACATTTTTCCAGTCCTGTACCTGCTACACCAACAGCAACTCATGGACTGCTGCTTGTATGCAGTAACACAAACACAGCACACAACATATGGGCTGACACAGGATCCAAATCCACATCAGACACTCTAGCGGGGAACAAGGGCACCCACAGATGACCCACCTGCCACCAATTCACCCCTCTGCATCCTGGACACACATTTACCTCGATCATGCAGCAATGTCCCGGTCACACCACCACAGCAGTGAACACAAGGGAATACATGCGCACAATGCAGGAGGCAGGGCCAGTGCCAGTCATGGGCAGGGCACAAAGCCCACAGGCCCACACCTCCTCCCACCACACATTAGCACACCCAATAAAGGCACATGCCATGTGCCCCTCCTGTGCACCCCCATGAACAACAATAAGCCAGGTCACTCCACACCCTACACCACAAAACAAACAACCAGGGAGACAGAAACACACAACACACAGCACAATAGCACAGGGCCAGGGAAACACACACGCCACAACACCACCACACTTGGGGAAACGTAAATGAGTACAAGCACCAAATAAACACATGCAAGGAACAAACATGCAAATGGACACACAGCCTTCATAGTCACACATACATACCGCAGCCTGACACACAGACACATACACACCCCACATTCCAACAGCAATGGAGCACAACAGATATGAAAGCCAAATTGGGCTGCACACAAATGGAAGGCCACACAACAAGCATGTGTACATCATTTGCAAGACAAGGAACAGCGAACAACACACCCATACCATCAAAGCACACATGGCT
Organism: Lissotriton vulgaris; assembly: GCF_964263255.1. NCBI lineage: Eukaryota > Metazoa > Chordata > Amphibia > Caudata > Salamandridae > Lissotriton > Lissotriton vulgaris. Next base: position 2,093,058,021 of record NC_141687.1, read on the forward strand.
GGTACAGTCAGTGAAGTCAAACCACAGACATCACAGTGCAACAACACAGGGAGACAGAAAGGCAAACCATGTATAGGCACAAGGACGAAAGGAAGGCCCTAAAGTCAAACTGTGAAGAGCCACACGTGCATAAAACTACTTCACATGAGTACACCAGCACCAAAACACACAGGGCCCATTGAAACACTCCATGACTGCCAAAGACCAGTAGGAATGTCCACACATACCCCCCTCACACCAGCAGCACACAACACCAGTGTCAAAAACACTTTAGGCTGGCAATACTTGCCAGTCTATACACACACAAACAATCACACACCCGGGGGGTAGCCACAAACAGCACACACACACAGGGATGCCAGAACAAAGGTCTGCACAAAAACAACTTACAATGACATGGCCAGTGGGCAGGGCAAAGTGCAGAGTCAGTACATGAGAAGCTGGACAGGCAAGGACAAAACAGCAGTGAACGACAAGACCAGTTTCCAGTCCAGGGTGCAGAGTGGGTACATGAGAATCTGCACAGGCAAGACCAGAACAACAGTGAATTGCAAGGCCACTGGGTAGGGCAAATTGCAGGATATGTCCAGTAGAGGCTGCACATGGAATGTGTGTGACTGTACCCTAAAATGGTCAGCAACACAGTCGGGGGGTAACAATGTGCAGTACAGGCCCACCTGTGTAAGAGACAGGTGTGTGAGGGTGACTACCACTCAGACTTGGCTGTCAGGCGGACTGGGCGCCAGCTATGTATCGTTGACTGTTGGGGCACTTGACCGGGGAGAGGGAGGCCCAGCTGAGGTAGAGCTATCACTGGCTTGGCAAGCCGGAGGGCTGCTTGGACCAGGTAGTGTAGTGGCACGTGGAGGTGGAGTCATGCTGACGTGAGACACAGTGTGGCTGGAAGATTGTGGTGGGCCTTTCCCCTTCTTGGGGAGTGAAAATGGCCTTACTGTCTTTGTAGGTTTGGGAGGTGGGGCAGACACAAGAGGCACACTCTCCACCAATGCTGCATCAGGTGCAGATGCTGGCCCCCCTCTGGTGATGTGCTGGACCCAGCGGTACGCTTTTCCTGCTTTCGTCTCTACCCTCCTTCTCCTGTTTACTAGGGGTCCCCCCTACAGTGCCCTCCTTCCCCTGCTTCACTGGGCTTGGAATGGGAGTCGAAGTGGTGGGTGATTCTGCCTTGGAGCCCTTCGTAGGTGTACCCTTGGCATGCACCACCTCCTTGGTGTGCACAGAAATAGTATGCTTCTCTTTGCATGATGCTTTAGGGACAGGAGAGTCCTTGGCTGGGGATGCCTCTGAGACATGAGCCTGAGGTCTGCTGCTGTGCTTTTTGGCCCCTGGTGTCGCTTGACGGGCTCTTGTCTTTCAGCTCTGGGGTGGCTTTGGTCTTCTGTGGGGATGGTGTCTGCTGCCGGGTCCGCTTGGGTTGCTGCTGCTCTGTGCTTTGTGTGCCGTATCATGACTTTGAGGAGAAGTGTGGCTCAATAATTAGAGCGGCAGACCCTGATGCGGAGGTCTAGTCCGGGACCAGGGTTCAATTCCCCGCCTCGGCGGGTCTTGGGCTCAAAATTCCATGGACCTGATAATTCTCGCCTCGGTGCCTATTCCAATCTTGGAGTCCCACTCTGCAACTCTGGGCAATAGCTTGCTTAATCTCCACAACGGTCCCCACAATGCTAAGGATGCCTGGCCTCCACCTTGGAGGTGCCCAGGAGTGGACACCTCACAGGGAAAGCCAGGATGGGTTCCACAGCGGTATTCGTACAAGCGCCTTGAGACCCTTGCGGGTGAGTAGTGCGCTATGTAAATGTGTTGTATAGCGCGAACAGTAACCCGTAAGCATCCTGGCGCTTGTACTCCTACCACAAGAGAACCCCTCCTGGCTTTTCCTTGTGAGGTGTCCACTCCTGGGCATCCCATGGTGAAACCAGGCATCCCTTGTGTATCAGGGGCTGTTGTGGAGACTAAGCAAGCTATTGCCCAGAGTTGCAGCGTGGGGCCCATGCTTAGATTCGGCACTGAGGCGAGAATATCCAGTCAGAGGAATTTAAGCCCGATCCCGCCGAGGCAGGAATCGAACCCTGGTCCCTGGCCAGCGCTCTGCATCAAGGTCTGCCGCTCTAACCATTGAGCCACACTTCTCCACATTGAGCCACACTTCTCCACTATACAAGTACCAATTTACATTACATTTACATGTGGACCGTGGTCACTATCGTCAGACGTGGACACTGCCAGGGGGTGGACAAAGGGACCGGAGCTGGACTGTGAGTATGTGCCGGTTGAAGGGCAGACGTCACTGTGGTGGACAAAGCCTGGACAGTCCGGTGTAGCCCACCCATGTCTGAATGTATGCCCACCATGAAAGCAACCACCTGGGCCATTTCTCTGCCGTGGTCAGTGAAGTCATTGGGGAGAGCTGTCTGGCCTACACACAGCTGGCACAAAAGGTCCAAAGAGTCTCTACTGATGGCAGCATGGGGGACAGGGGCAGGGGCAGCAGTGCCAGGATTTAATGACACTCTTCCCCTCTTACTGAGGCAGACAAGGGCACCAGAGGAAGTGGCTGGAAGGGTGGGCACTGGCCGTTGTGTCGTGGAAGATGATGCAGAGTCCCCGTTCCCTATGCCCGCTAACATGGATGCATCCCTGCTGCCATCAGATGATCTGGTACTTTGCGTCTCAGGCTCGGATTTCTCCAGCCATCTCCTAGCTGGTGACATCTGTATCACTGGGCTCTTGTGCAGCTGTTGCGCTAGTTTTACCCCCACTGGTGTCTGTCTGTGTTGTCCCTCCGTGACCACAGGAGATACTGCATGAGAGGGAGAGCTGTAGGGTCAGGTCAGTGGTAGCAACAGAACAAACCTATGCAATCAATGCATTTCAAAAGATGAGCAAATCTACCTGTTGCACACCACCCTGTGCAATCGCATTTTGCCAACACACTTTATAAACTCAAACTGTGCGTGGAAACCTGAAATACCTGCATGAGTGAGCCATAAGATGACCAAAAAGCACAACACCCTGCTTGTGACTCTATTCAAACAGACACACTACTAGCTCTAAGCACACCTAGGGATATGATGGGGGCACATAAAGGAGGGGACCCTTCTAACGTTACTTTAAGGTCAGGGAAAAGAGGGAAAAGAAAGTAACAAGTACTGGAGAATTTCCTTCAAGACCTATATACTTTTCATTATTAGCATGATTTACATATATTTACTTTGTTCATACACAACAATAACCTCAGGACTAATGGATTATGATGGGGCACACCAGTTGTTGCCACTGACAGTTCAGGATGGAACAGGAGGGTACAACACAGACACAGAGTACAACATGACAGTCCACAATGGCAACGAGACCATGCCACCCACCATGTTGTACTTTGGGGTCCAAAGACTGGTGCTCATTTTTGTCAGATGTCTAGGCCTCCCTAATCTGGGTACATGCAATAGACGCATTGATGAAGGCACACTCAGATTGGTAACACTGCCATACCCTCCCAATGGGATTCCTCAGACTACCGCAATGCAGAAAAAACCTGAAGAGCACAACTCAGACTGCAATGGAAATGCAAAGCATTCAAATTAGATTTGTGAATACAGGTAGGGCACATGCGTGACACCGGCACCCAGCCCAGCAGCCACTTACATGCCACTGCATCACACTACTAACATCACATAGGCCAGCGCCGGCACAGGCTCTGTACACATGCAGCCACTCCCAGTCACAGTCACCCTCCCTGCATACTCACCCCTGGCTTGCTGCTGATGCTCTTTTAAATGTGTATCCAGCTCAGGCTGAGTCGCCACCAAGATGCGGCCCATTAGTGGTGTCATGCTGCTCTATGCTAAACGCCCAGTGCAAGGAAGCAGCCCCTAGGTAATCTCCGCCACATTCTTTGCCAGCCGCCTGATGTCGTCCCACCTCTTGTGGCAGTGGGTGCGCCGTCGGTTTGAGACACCCAGAGCTCGCACCTTGGCTGCAAAGGCCCTCCACAAGGCCTTACGCTGGTGTACCTTGAGCTGCAGGCATGGGAGACAAAGGGGGAATTGATCAGTGACTCAGTGTTATGTACCGACATCCATCAGTATTGCAGCAAGATACAAACTCATCACAAATGCAACAATATGTATATCAGAGACTAGTGCAAATCTCATATGGTACATCTGCATTGGAAAAACTGATGTAAATGCATGTAGTTGTGACGGGGAACACAGTCTCTACACATCACACACACACACACAGGATGCCAGCACTGAAACTCCCATGTAGCCTGCCCACATCTCCAGTCCATTGTTGGTTTGAGCAACACATACATCACATATCAACCTCAATGTCCCTGCCCTGTGAATAGATAACTATATCATGGATGTTGCAATGAGGGACATGAACAAATAGAAAATCCTCATCACAAGGCCGGGTGTGTGCAATCTACAGGGCTGAGATGGTGCATAGCTGAGTACAATGAGAAAAGACTGATGTAATACTCTGCAAGTGGAGTGATGTGTCCTTGTCCTTGTGGGCGGGCACTGTGCTGACCAGCTGGGCTCACACTGAGATGGAAAACAGGGCCACACACAGCCATTCAGCCAAGCAATCACTGTCCTGACTCCTGCCTGAACATTCCTCTGCTTTACTGTATGGCTGGCAACACAACACAGGTCACTCATATATACATGTGCATGCAGGGAAACCTGTGGCATTGGGTACACAAACCTTCCCCCCGGAGACAGCATGCTAGGCAGTGCATGACACAACCCCACACTCTCAGGCACATACTGCATCAGTCCAACTACATGCGTGCCCCCCTGCCCTACACCCCCACTTTTGAGGACTTACCATGACATATGGGGCACCATTTAGCCTTGGGTACTGTGTGAGCACCTCGTCCACCAGGACCTCCAGCTCCTCAGTTCTGAAGGGACTGGCACGGACCTTCTCTGTCCTTGCCATCCCTGTGGACATGAGACAACAGTGGTGGAGTTGGGTGGTGAGGGGTCTCTGGAAGCAGGGTCTTGAGGCAGCAGCAGGTGGGGGTTCTCTGGCACCAGGCTCTGGATGCAGCAGCAGATGAGGGGTCTCTGGCAGCAGGCTCTGGAGGCTGCAGCAGATGAGAGGTCTCTGGCAGCAGGCTCTTGAGGCAGCAGCTAATGAGGGATCTCTGGCAAGACCCTCTGGAGTTAACAGCAGGTGAGGGATCTCAGCCAGCAGGATCTGGGAGCAGTGGAAAAGTGAGACTCCCGCCACACATATATAGCCCCCTGGGTCGTTTCAAAGGTGCCAAGCTGCAGCAATTGGTGGACCAGGTCTGCCTCTTTCAATTGCATCCAATGACCGCCTCAGTGGTGGCGGAGAACGCCTACCACGATTTTCACATTTGCATCATGCCACCACAATTTTCATTCTCATTGGCTCTAGGGCATGCTCCATGGTGGTGACACAATGCAGGGGCCCAGTGTGCGCTACCACAATGTTGCATCTTTCAAATGCATCCAATGACCGCCTCCGCGGTGGCGGAGCATGCCTACCACGATTTTTACAATTGCATTATGCCACCGCAATCATCGTTCCCATTCGCTATAGGGCATGCTCCATGGTGGTGACACACTGCAGGGACCAGGTGGTAGCTACAGCCATTTGGGCATGTCTCCATGCCTATCACTACCGCACTTGTGAGAATGGGAGGTGCTGGTGACACACCCCTGGGGCCAGCGGGTAGCTACAGTGATTTGGGTGGCGGAGCATGCCCACTGCCATTTGGGCATGTCTCCATGCCTATCACTACCGCACTTGTGCAAATGGGGAATGCTGGTGACTCACCACTGGGGCCAGGCGGTAGCTTCTGCGATTTGGCTGGCAGAGCATACCCACCACCAATTGGGCATGTCTCCATGCCTAGCACTACCGCACTTGTGTGAATGGGGATGCTGGTGACACACAGCTGGAGCCAGGCAGTAGCTGCCGTGATATTAGTGCCATACAATCACATGAGGTACCACGATTTGGGTGGCGGAGCATGCCTACCGCCATTTGTGCATGTCTCCATGCCTATCACTACAGCACTTGTGTGAATGTGGGGGGTGCTGGTGACACACCGCTGGGGCCAGGTGTTAGCTATTACGATATGGGTGCCATACAATGTCAATGGCCACCTGGCAAATATCAACAGTGCACAGTGCCCACATGGTCAATGGCACATCATTGTGCACACAATGCCAATGTTCTATGTACTCCACTGGTGACTACACATGCCATGTTTGTGTATGTGAATTTGTAGATTGGCCTGTACTCCCTCACATTTCACTTATGAATTTCATGGCTGTGTAGGCAGGACAGTGTTGTTCTGGGCTCTACAATGTGTGCACATGTCAATATGTAGAGGTGCAGTGATAATCACAGCAAAGCTCGTCTAAATGAATGATGAACTTTTTAGCATTGCCTCGTTATTTCTACGCCAACTGTGGTTCTTGTGTTGTGGATGTGTGCCAGGTTGAAATGATGCATTAAGGTATGACAGGTACAGCAGCTACGTATGAGACAGTGGCGTTTATTTGCCACACATATGCTGGATGCTATACCCCCAGGCGTGCACATGTGAAATGTGGCCATATCCCTATGTGCATTCATATTGACCAAGGTGGTGTTTGAGGTACTTGTTTTCTGTAAGTTGAAAGGTGTGCCCTTTGTGTTGCTGAAGGCGTCCCTACAGGTAAGCTGGTCTGTTAGTCAAATTTGATAACAGTCATTGTTGCCGTGAGTCATCCAGAACGTGAGATGCTATGCCCCTCTCATGCTGTATTGAATTGACATGTGTCCACTTTCATCTGAACTAGAAGGAGGTCAAATCTGCTTCGTCACTTGATAGTGCTGGAGGACATGGAGGATGTGGCGATCATCTGGAACTTCCATCTGGATAGACCCACCCTAAAGACCCTTTGTGATATGTCGGAGTCCCACCTGCAGCCTCGCTGGACATATCCAAAAGCTTTCACCCCTACTTGTAAGGTGATGACAGACTTGCATTTTTTTGCCACTGGATCGTTCCAGCAGACAGTGGCCAGTACTGGTGGGATGTCACAACCGATGTTCAGCATGGTGCTGCGTGATGTTCTGTCGGCCATGATGATATACAAGGACAGATATATCCATTTCCCCAGGGGTGCTGAATTGCCACTGTGAAGAGAGACTTCCATCCCCTTGGGCACATCCCCATGCTGTTGGTGCCCCCGATTGCACCCATGTTGGTCTTGTGCCACCACAGGCAAGTGAGTACATTTACAGAAATGGCAAACATTACCACACTATAATTGTGCAAGTGGTGTGCCTGGCAGATATGATCATCTCCCACATTTGTGCCAGATTCCCAGGCTCAGCTCATGACTCCTACATCCTGCGTAACAGCATTGTGCCCCATGATGGCTAATCTGCTTTCCGTGCCTGCATGGATTGTGGGTGAGTATGCATAGTGGTATGGCATGCTGGGTGTGTGACCCGCTGCCCTCTGCCTCAGAAACAATGAAATGTCTATTTGTGTTTCATACCTACGTTACACTGCATAGCCCAACCGTACCTGTTTGCTGAGCCCACTGCGGAATCCCAGGACCTGGGCTGAAGTATGCTACAATGATGCCCATGGGAGGACACGTCGTGTGGTGGAGCATACTTTTGGTCTGCTCAAGTCACGTTTCTGCTGCATGGACAAGACCGGAGGGGCACTGGCACACTCGCCCGGGAAGATGTGTCAGATTGTAGTGGTATGCTGCATGCTTCACAACCTAGCCATGCGCAAGGAGATTCCCCTGCTCCTGGATGATAATGAGGACCCAAGGCCCGCCTGCAAACCAAACCCTGTTCAGTGATGAGGACAGTGGAGAGGATGAAGGTGTTGACATGCGTCAACAGCTCATAACCCGCTACTTCACTTGAAGGTGGGTGACTGTTAGAACTGGGGGTCTCTAATTGGCAGAGGTAGGTACCACTGTCCAAATAGGGACCCTTGCTTCTAGTCAGGGTAAGGAGAAAACCCTCTGAGATAATTTAATTGCAGGTTTATATAGCGCTAGGAATCGACTCCCGGAGGAGTATCTCCACGCTTCGACCGCTGGGGAACCCGTCCTGGCTCACCCTGAGAGATGGTCCCTTATGGATATCTCTAAGGTGCGACCAAGCATCCCCGGCGGTCTGGGGGGGGCGTTGTGAAGATGAGGCAAGCTAATGCCCAGAGTTGCCGAGTGTGGTCCCTGACTGGAGTAGGCACCGAGGCGAGAATTATCGAGCCCGCTGACCCTGGTCCACGACCCTGCCGCGTCGGGAATCGAACCCTGGTCCCGGACCGTCCTCTGCTTACGGGTCTGCCGCCTCTAACCAGTGAGCCACACTACTCCATAACCCCTGCTCACCCCCTAAGTAGCTTTGCATGAGCAGTCAAGGCTTATCAAAGGCAATGTGTAAAGCAACCCTCATAGTAACACATTGAAAACACCACAAACTGACTCCACAACAGTTTAGAAAATAAAGGTATTTGCTCTGCGGTGCGGCGGAAGGAAGATGGCGGACTGAAGACGCCACAGAGCAGTAGCTAGTTGGAGGCTCCTCTTTTTACCCTACCCGGAGACCACTGTAATGCTCTCTGCCTCTGCCTCCCTTTCTTTGGCTGCTCAGTGAAACCCTATGGATTTTGTACTTGGACACTAAACGCCTCTAGGATATTTTCACATTTCTTCCTACACGACGACGCTTAGAAAAGGCAAGCTTAAGCGCCGCTTTACTCGTTAGGAAAAAAACTGCAGGAGCCTACACTAACTCACCTGGCTGCTGCCGCAGATACAATGGCTGTACCAGATCTCCCTGCTTTGCGCTGTAGGCTGTGCAGTGGCGTTCGGCGGAGGCAAAAGCTTAAACGCTGCTTTTTGCTCGTGGGAAAAGGGAAGCTGCGGGACACTGTTCTAACGTATGTGGTTGTTACCGCGGATACTTTGGCTGTTCCGGATTTCCGTGCCGACTGTCCAGCAGACTTTTCTGTGGCTGGTTGGTGGCTCAGCGCTCGGCTGGTCTGGTCTCTGGTGCTGGGTGATTTTGCTCGTACCATTGACTGTAAGGGACACAGCAAAGGATACAGTTCGGGAGCTTCGGGGGCTATACGTATCAATGGCTCCCAAAAACGTGCCTAGATCTACCCGTGCAAATAAGAACCCTGTGGTGGATGCAGCAGCACCAACTGGGGCTCTGGTGATGGCGACAATGATTACTGCCAACTCAATGAGCTCTTTAAATCCAGCACTTGCCGTCTCTTCTCACCCAACGTCTGTAGGAGGGGTGCAGACATCTACAGGAGGAACTCTAACCCCATCTGGTAAGCAGATGCTCCGACCACCGATGCTTGTTGTATCAGGAGCCTCTAATATACTTAAGGATGTAATTATTAAACCCAAGAAAAAAAGAGATGAAGCGCAAATTGCTGACAGAACTAATACAGGGGCAGAGGCTGATGCAGAGGTTGAGGTGGAGGCTGAGGGTAAGGGTGAGACAGAGGCAGAGACAGATGCCTTGATACTGGTCTCAGGCTTGGTTAACAACATCAACACCCCTCAGTTAACGCAAATTACAGCTCCTCAGAGAAACCTCAAATCCCCGTAATTTCAGAGACAGCTGAGGAACCTAGGATAACTGAACCAACGGGTACACCTATTGACATACTTGCTGATATGCCAGACACAATTGCAGATTTTCTTGACAGCCCATTGACTATAGGAGAAGATACCTTCAACGAGGAATATGAGGATTTAGCAGATACTGGCCCTACATCCGATACTGCTAAATATCTGATTGATAGAAGGGACAAAGCCAAACTTAAATCAAAATCCAAGAGTAAAAAGGGGAAATCACTCGGCTTAGCAAATGCCCCTTCTTTAATTACTGCTCCACTTACAAGGAAATTCCTTCCAGCAGAGAAAAGCCCTCTCAGGAAATGGATACAGGCAAAGGGTTTGGTGAAAAATATGACACTGAGACTCTCTGGTACAAGTTTATCAGATCATGATTCCGCCAGAGATTTTTCTGCTTCATCAGACAACACCTCCTCTACTTGCAAAATACCACCTGCACTAATCCCTAATGTTTTATCTTCAACGGCACCTCCTGACGATGCTACAACCCTTCTGAACACTCCAATGGAGATTATATCTCTATATCAGGCAACCCTGAATGATACTGATCCCCCCACTAACTTACTACCTCAACTATACCAGGAGCACAAGCAAGTGTCAGCTCTTCTCTTGATACTATCTTGCATACTTTAAGTAATCACCGACAAGAGGCACAAGAACATTTTCTACAATTGCGAGATGATAACAATAAGTTATAGAACTCTTTGCAAGAGATTACACATACAATGGGGGTGTAATCACAAGATATTGAGGATCTACAATGTAGGGTGGTTAGCATTGAGGAGGGGACCTCTCGTTCTAGGCTATCCTAGATCAACATGAAGCCCAGATAGTATCTTTACCACTAAAAATTGAAGATCTGGAAAATCACCAAAGGCAATCTAACTTATGATTATTTGGCATTCCAGAGGGGGCAGAGGTATCTGATCCTAGGGCGTTCGTAGTTAACTTGTTTCAGAAAGCATTCCCGGAATTAGCTGATTGGGACTGGGACTCCCAGTTACAGAGAGTCCATAGATTGCCACTTGTTCTACGGAACATAGAAAGTACATTTCCTCGCCCTCTTCTTATTTATTTTGGCAATTTTTTGCTGAGACAGGCCATTTCACTAAAAGCAAGGCCTAACTCTCCTGTTATAATTGAATCTTTATCTTTTTTTGTACGGTCCGATCTTAGTAAGGCCACCATGGATAGGCGCTGGAAGCTGCGCAAACTTATTGATCCGTTAAAGTCCCTTGGCAGGCAAGTGTTCCTGAAAGATGAGAAGGAGGCAGAGAGCGTGCTTTCCTCATTTGCCTAAGTCAGAGAGAATGGGAATTTAGCTTTCTTACAAAATTTAATGTTTACTCTCTCTGACTATGTATTTCCAGGTGGGGTATCGGGTTGAGCCCCTGCTGCTCACTAGAGGAGCTGCTCAATCAATGGCAGCAGATCGCTGAGGGGGATTCCCTCCTGAAGGAGGTGAGGGAGGTAGAGGAGGGGGGTGTGCTCTCCAAGGGGAGTTTGGGTGGGGGGATATTTGGTTTAAAATTGGTCTAAAACTTGGACGGCTAAAAGCAGCTTTAAAATCAATACTTTGGGAGAAAAGCAGTATAAAACTACACAAATCCCATGTCACCCAATATGAAAGCGGAGATAAAGTAGGAAAACTCCTGGCCTATAAAGTAGCTGATGAGAGAGCCAACACTCGGATAAAAAGTTTAAAAGGCCCTAATAATGTTACACTTGACCAACCTCTACAGATATTAGAACAGTTTGCCGAATTTTATGAGCAACTTTATACACCAGACAATTTTCCAACACAGACTAATATTCAGGCTTATTTGGATCATCATATCCCAGGAAAATTTGACCATTTAGGGCTAGATCTGTTAGCTGAACCTGTTAGCTTATTAGAGATCCACCAAGCTGTTTTTTCTCTACGATCTAGAAAGGCAGCTGGGGAAGACACCCTACATTTAGAGGTATATAAGATTGGCATTGATGAGCTAGCACCTCTTCTCCTGCATGTTATTAGCTATATTGGTGAGAATGGGAAAGCCCCGAATTCTTGGAATATTGCTAAACTGATCTTTTTTTTGAAAAAGGATAAGCCAGCGAATGAATGTGGCTCATATCGCCCTATTTCACTTATAAATACAGATGCAAAGGTTTTTGCAAAAGTACTGGCCATGCGTCAGGCCCCGCTAATACCTAAGATTGTCAACCCACAGCAACATGAGTTTGTAATAGGCAGAGATACTACAGCCCACATTAACATTGCTATTACAGCCTTTGATATAGCGGGAACTAACCCCTCCCCACTCAGTATGATTTTTCTGCATGCGGAGAAAGCTTTCGACCGAGTGGGGTGGGATTGTCTCTGGCTAGTAATAAAAACTATGGGCTTTAGTGGGCATTTTGTAGCATGGATGCGATCCTTATATGACAATCCTACTGCGAGTATTAGCTATGCAGGTTTGACATCAAATATTTTTTCTATATATCTCAGGGCACTCACCAAGGGTGTCCCTTGTCACCTTTACTTTTTGCCCTCTCGATGGAACCTTTTCCCCATGCCCTGCTACTACAATCTTGCATAATACCTTTTAGTTTTGGCCCCCACACACTAAAAAATACGGCATATGCCGACGACATTGCCGTTTATTTCATGGATATAGTGAAAGCTATAGACGGAATAATTATGGAAGCTAGCAGATTCAGCGATGTCTCGGGTTACAAACTAAACTTAAATAAAACACAGGTCATCGCTAATTACAACCCAACAACTACATTATTGGGTATCTGTCATACGGCTACTTATTTAGGAATTAAATTATCAGCTAAAATTAATGAAATTCTTACAATTAATTATGATACCTTAGTTAAATCTACTATTATACAATTAAAAAAATGGCACAAACTCCCACTAACTATTATTGCCCGGTTTAATTTAATTAAAATGAAAATACTTCCTAAATTTCTTTATTTATTCCGATCAATCCCTCTTTCTCTTAGTAATCTTTTTTTCAAAAAACTTGATGGAAGATTTAACAGATTTATTTGGGGATACCGTAAAGCCCGTCGATCCATGCTATTACTCAAATCTCACCAAGAAAATGGGGGACTTAACTTCCCGGACTTTAAATTATATTTTTGGGCAACATTTATTGGTCGCTTATGAAGCTTACTTCATGCTGATAATCAATTCTATTTCCACATTTTTATGTTAAAGTCGGATTCTAGTATGTTTCTATTAAGAGTTAACAACCCCAACTACTTCAAAAGAGTCTAATTTAAGACCACCAGTGATTCTGTTAAGATATGGTTTAATATACTGACGTTTTGCAAAGCTTCTTTTTTCACCCCAGATTGGTACTATGTAGCAATCCCAGGCTCCCTGGGATATTCAATGATAACATGACGAATATCTGGCGTACGCATGGTATTAATACACTTGGGGACCTATTTGGCACTCATGGTTTTTTGAGTTTTGAGACACTTCAATTTTTATATACAATTACAGAAACAATGAGATTTAAATACGTGCAAATTTATGATATTTTTCTTCGGAAGATGAGAATGCGTGAAATATTTGACAATGGTATTTGGGACTGTTTTTATTTATTAATGAACAAGTCTTCAATTAGCAAAACTTACAGATGTCTTATCACTTATAAAATCAATGATTGTTCAAAACTGGCAGAAAAATGGAGTGCTAACTTAGGGTTTAATATCACCTCCACCATGATATCCTCTTTGCTCCATAATATCAACCGTTTTGTTCAGTCTTCTAGCTTAAATTTACAACAAGTTAAAACTACTTGTATGCTTCATCATACACCTGAGAGGATATCTAAATGGGATAATAATATATTATTTAGCGACCGAACTAAATGCACAAAGTGTGGCCTTGTAGTCGCTGACTTGGAGCACATGCTGTTTTCTTGTCCTGTTTTATCTGAGTTTTGGTCTGTGCTGGAAAAAATTCTGAAATTGAAACTCAGCTCCCCTCCTTCTCTTATAGCCCCTTCTATATTACTTGATATCCATGCAACACCAGTCAATAGTTACCATTGTATTATCATGTGCCAAGCTAGCAATTCCACGCGCTTGGATCTCTCCTAAACCTCCGCATATTATGGAATGGTGGACACTGATTAATGATATATACTCTTTGGAAATGGCCCTGGCTAAAATAAGAAGTACTCGCTCTTTAATGAAATGTGAAAAAATCTGGGGTTCATTTATTATGTGAAAAACAAGTGGTATTTATTTTGATGAACTCACTTTCCTGCAATGTTATTTGGTTTCTTTTTTTTTACATTTTTTGGCTTTGTAAAATGAATTTACTGTTTCATTTTGCCATGTTGTTATCTTTCTTCCCTGTTTTCCATGTATTATCTACTATCAAATGTGTATTTTAATTTTTTTCTATATTCTTTTTTGTTTATTATGTACCGAGTTGCGAATAAAATAATTATATAAAAAAATAAAGATATTTCATCTAAACTACACAAGACCAAAATGACAAAAATCCAACATACACAGATCAAGAATATGGTTGCAAAAGAGTTCTTAAAGTTGTGATAAATAATCCACAGTTGTGTGAAAAGTTCACAGTTGCGTCACGTTTAGCTAACAGTACCTTTAAATGCGACAAAGTTCCAAAACAGAAACTGGTGCGGTGGAAAACAAGCAATGCGTCACTCCTGAGACTCTGGGGAGGCGATGCGACAGCCCCGCTGGATGTAGCGGGCGTGATGCTCTGACTCTGGTCTGTATGGGGAGGGATGTGATACCTTGTATGGATTCCGGTGCGGAGGTTCTGTAGTTAAAAGAAGCTTGCAAAGGCACAATGCGATGATCTTTGCAGTTGCGACGATCTCCGGGGCAACAATGCACGGACCAGCGTTGATCTTACTCTTGCAGCTCCGCGATGCGATGGCTGCGACGACACTCGCAGCAACGTGATGCAGTCTGCAAGCAAGCGGTGGGACGATCTCACCCAGCGACGACAGGCTCTGCGGCGACACTCGGAGCGATGGTAATCATCCCGCACCGGTCTGGTGCATCCCGCAAACAAAGGATGTGACGACTTTGGCAGCGGCAACAGGCGCTGCGACGATCTCGACCTTCGTAGTGGCGGGAAGTTCCTCGCACTGACGGGCATGCGCTCCGCAAGATAGCGATGCAACAGCGGTCTGAACCAGTTCTGGGTGTTCCTTGAGCATTTTGTTTTCCTGGCCTCTCCTTTCCTTTCAGGGAGAGGGGCAGGGTTGTCAGCCGCCCAGCAGGAGGTGGAGCCAGCATTGTGGAAGGCAGGCACAGCCTTATTCAGGCCCCGGTCCTACCCCCTCCCACCACTCTAGATGCAGATGGAGCTAATCAGGCGAGGGATGGTCCACTCAGACTCTAGGAGCCATCCAGCCCCTGTCACTCACAAACCAGACAGTCAATTCACAAACAGGCCAAGGCACACAGAAAGGTAAGACAAAAGAACAGCAATTTTCTAAAAGTGCTGTTCTCAAACACAGGATTTAAAAACAACCTTTCCTAAAAGATGTGTTATTAAATTCTGAGTTCAGGGATACCAGACTTTTATGTCCTATGTTGCTCCTATGGGAAGATATGCTGTTAGCCATTATAGCCAGCATCCTACAAGATAGCCTTACAAAAGTGAAAAACGAAAATGGCTGTAATTCACTACCAGAGCATGTCACCTGCACAAGTACATGCTCTACTTTTCACATACACTGCACCCTGCCCAAGAGGGGTACCTTGGGCCTTCCATAGGGGTGACCAATGTGTATAGAAAGGGAAGGGTTAGGCCTTGTCAGTGGGGACACTGACCAGGAGGACATGGCAGTTCACAGACTGCACACAGGCACTGCGGTGGCAGGCCTGAGACACCATTTTCGGGCTACTCATGTGGGTGGCATCAGTGCTACAGACCCACTAGTAGCATTTGTTATCACCAGCCCTGGCACACTCAGTGCACTTACGAGGGACTTCTTGGTGACACAAATATGCCAACCATGGATAACCAATCATAATAACAATTTACAAAGGGAGCACTTGTACTTTGACACTGAACAGCAGTGGCAAAGTGCCGAAAGCATCTAAACCAGCAAAAACGAAATCCAGCACAGCATGAAAAAATACAGGAGGCAAAAAACTAGGGGAAAACCACGCCAAAGATGCCAGGTCTAACTGTGACAATGTGCAACATACACATTGTCTGATGATGTTGTTATTGTCATGAAGGGATATGTGAGAATTGTCATAGCAGCCAGTTTTAGAACCAGCAGTGGTTGGCAATGTTTCTGGGACAGGCCATTTGGGAACATCTACAGGACGTGTATATTGGCACTTGTTGCCCATTGTGACGTGTGCATGTTAGCTATCTTGATGGTGGGTGTAGTGTGATGTCTGTGATGCCCCACCCAGACCAGTGAATGTTGTTCTGTTGTGTTTCCCTAGGTGCCTTCAACTTTTCCTTGCCTACATACAGTCCATAATCCTGGTACATTGTGTTTATATTGTGGACTGTACATCCTGCACTAAAGACGGAGCAGACATGACAACATGTGTGTAAGGATTTTTTATTCACAAGGGTGACATGTGAGGGAGGTACATTTCTATTGGGGTGGTGGTGGAGCAGTGACTTGAAAGTCATGATAAAAGAGATAATCAAGTAGTCACCACATTGATGTGGTAACCAAGTCCAACAGACAGATGCCATTCACAAGGTAGTGTGGGGAAGGACATTCTAAAAAGTCAACGCACTGGTGAAGAGGGTTGCCATCAGGGCTGGCCCCATGACTGGCGTTTGGCAGGTGCTTTGCCTCCAGATACTCCCAGGGTCTTCTTAGGATGGCCCCTTCGTCGCTTGGGAGGGGGGGCCCTAATGCAGGGCCAGTGGGGACTGAGTACTCAACCCTCTTGATGGTCACATGGGAGGATGGTGAACTGTCATCCTGCAACCCACCAGAGGGAGGTGGAGGTGTTGTTTGTGGCGCAGGCCTGTCCCTCAGTACACCACTTGCTGGCCCAAGAGGACCACAATTTGCCCCATGCAGGTGTCGATGGGTCTCATCAGCAGGATGAGCTTGCTTAACAGGTCATTTGCCTGGCCCGTTTGTCCCTGGGCCTGTTCATAAGTGCCAAGCACTCTGGTGATATGGTGAGAGATTGGGTCCCAACCTCCTGGTGTCTGTGGGTTACCCTTCCTCTCCCACCTACCCTGCTGCCACAGACCTGTTGCCTCACCACTGTGGGCACCCGCATTCACTCCCTGCCCTCCTCAGTCAGTGGTGTGTGTTGGTCATCCTCTGGGACAGGGAGGGTGTTGCAGGCAGCACTGGTGGTGGTGGTGGACGCACAGGCCGTGACAGCAGGGGTCTGCAGTGAAGTTGTTATTGCTGCAGATGTGGTAGGTAGGACGATGGGGTCCTGGTACCTGTTGCTCTCTGGCACACCAGATGTGCCCGCTTCGAGCTCATCGTCCAGAGGATCCTGGGAGTCAACATTCGAGAGTCTATGTACCGGGGAGGGGAGACTGGCTCTGCAGGTTGCTGGTGTTGTCTTCTGCAGTGAGTTCTTGGTTACCTGTGGATCAGATGGGAAATGGTCATTGTATTGCACACCGCAAGCTTTGTGTTAGCTCTGTGTAATTCACTGTTTGTATACTACACAATTGACTGATCATCACATTGTTTTCAATGTGCACTACTGACATGACGCTATGGTTCACGCATTAATTACCCATGGTGTGAGGTATCAATGCATACCATGCGACCCGTGCATAATATATGATTACAGGGACCTGTTGACATCTAGGGACTGGCACAACATGTTTTTCATTGAGGACTCATTGTTGATTTGTCTGACCTGGCAGACTTCACATCTGGGCATGGACTGGCCATTGTCATCTCCAGCATACCTTTGTCATGTCATGTGCATATCTTGATTTGCGCCACCACATATGCTTTCTGATGTTTTGAATGATTCTTGTTGCTCTGGCCCCATGGTTATGCACATGTCAGTAGGTGTTGTGCATGATTGTGCCCAGACTTTATTCCATATGTGCATTGGTGTGTCACACTTTGGTAGCTGTGACAGTTTCCTTTCCTTAGCTGTGTGCACACTGTGCGTGGCAATGGGGTTGGTGTGCATATTTGTGAAATAAGAGAGCTGGTGTTGTTATATGGCACCATTTCTTTTTTGACAAATGTGTAGGTGCACATACTGGCTACCTATTTGTCATGTGCTCACATTTGGTTTTGTAATGTGACACATCTGTGTGTGTATGGCGGAGGCTTACATCCTGCTCAGTGGTGTCATTAGACAGAATAATATGTCCACCTACCTGTTAGTTTGTTAGATGTACTGCAATGGCTTCCAACTGCTTCTGGATGGGGTGGGTGAGTGCTCCATCTTTCTAGGCTGTGGGACCGGGGGCATGGTGGGAGTAGTTGTGCAATCATCTCATCCCCAGACTACCTCCCAGGGAAGATGGCTACCTACCTGTTAGTTTGTTAGGCTGTACTGCAATGGCTTCCAATTGCTTCTGGGAGGGGTGGGGAAGGGCTCCATCCTGCTGAGGTATGGGGCAGGGGGCATGGTGGGAGTAGTGGTACAGGCCTCCCACCCTGAGATACCCTTCCTGTGAAGATTGCTACCTACCTGATAGTTTGATGTGGGTTGTGTAATGGTTGAAACATGCTTCTGGGTGGGGTGGGAGGAGGGCTCCATCTTGCTGGGATTTGGGACAGGGGGCATGGTGAGAATAGTAGTACAGGGATCCCACCCACAGACACCCTCCCTGTGAATATTGCTACCTACCGGCTAGTTTGATGTGGGTTGTATAATGGCTTACACGGCCTTCTGGGTGGTGTGGGGGAGGGCTCCATATTGCTAGGATGTGGGACAGGGGGCATGGTGGGTATAGTATTACAAGCATCCCACCCACAGACACCCTCACAGGGGAGATGGATACCTACCTGTTAGTATGTTAGGTGTACTTCAATGGCTTCCAACTGTTTCTGGGTAGGGTGGGGGGAGGGTTCCTTCTTGCTATGATGTGGGACAGGGGGCATGGTGGGTGTAGTGGTACAGGCCTCCCACCCACAAACACCCTTCCTGTGAAGATTGCTTCCTACCCGTTAGTTTGATGTGGGTTGTGTAATGGCTGACACATGCTTCTGGGAGGGGTGGGAAGGGCTCCATCTTGCTAGGATTTGGGACAGGAGGGATGGTGGAAGTAGTAGTGCAAGCATCCCACCCACAGACACCCTCCTTGTGAAGATGGCTACCTACCTGTTAGTTTGATATGGGTTGTGTAATGGCTGACACATGCTTCTGGGTGGGGTGGGGGAGGGCTCCGTCTTGCTAGGCTGTGGGACAGGAGGCTTGGTGGGAGTAGTAGTGCAGGCCTCCCACCAACAGACACCCTCCCTGTGAAGATTGCTTCCTACCTGTAAGTTTGTTAGGTGTACTGCAATGGATTCCAACTGCTTCTGGGTGGGGTGGGTGAGTATTTCATATTGCTAGGCTGTGGGGCAGGGAGCATGGTGGAAGTAGAGGTACAGGTCTCCCACCTACAAACACCCTCTCAGGGAAGATGGCTACTTACCTGTTAGTTTGTTAGGTATACTGCAATGGCTTCCAATTGCTTTTTGGCGGGGTAGGGAGAAGGCTCCATCCCGCTGAGGCTGTGGGACAGGGGGGCCTGGAGGGAGTTATAGTACTGGCTGCCTGTACACATGCCCCCATGGTACTGTTGGAACCTACGTTTGAGGTGAATGGGAGTGGGTGAATGTTGGATCTGTGAGACATGTTTTTGTGAGTGTGTGGTGCAGATGAATGGGATTTATCCTAGGCAGTTTAGATTTGTAGTTGTGCAAGACAGTACATATCACTCTGGTGGTAGTCATTTGTTTATTCTTACCAGCCTCCACTCCTCCGGCTACTCCTGTGAGACTCTCTGGATGCAGTATGGCAAGCACCTTCTCATCCCATGGTGTGTATGGTTTCGGTGGAATTGGAGGGCCAGTTCACGCTTCTTGCTTCCCCTGTCTTTGACAACCCTCTTCAGATCATGCCACTGCTTCTTGATCTCCTTTTTGGATTCTGAGGTGGTCCCTTCTGCATAGACCCTTTGGACGATCATTGCCCACATTTGTGTCCTTGTGGCTAATGGTGTCTGTTGGACCAGGCTACCAAACAATTGTGGTTCCACTCTGACTACCTCATTTACCATGACTGTCAACTCACTCTCTGTGAATTTGTGCATTTTATGTGTTGACATGGTTTGTGGTATTCAAAGTGGTTGTGGGTTCAGGGGTGTAAATGGTGGGTGTGGTATTGATGTGTGTGATTTGCAGGGGAGTTAGTGGTGCAGGTGTGGAAGTGGTGGTGGTGCGGTGTGTGGTGTGAGTTTTACTGGTGTGTTGCTTTGCCTATCCTTTGTTGTGAGTGTTGGTGGCCTTCAGTCTTAGAATGTTGCAAGGAATTGTGGTCAGGGAAGGGGCTGGTTTTATACATAGCTATGTGGGTGTGTCCAAATGGAGTATTGCTGTCAGGTGTGTTGTGTGTTATAACCCTGGGCAAAGCACCACGCTACGCTCGTGTAGTGCGAAGTTTGCACTACTTTGCACTACGCGAACTGCACGTTACACAGTGCAAACACGCGTAGCGTAGTGCAGCCGCCATTTTTTGCTTGCTCGAGGTCCTCAACATCAAGTTGGCGACCGTGAGTAAGCAAAATGACATCCCGGCAAGACTTTTTCCTCGTTCGCGATCAGCAACATTAAGTTGCCAATCGCGACCGTGGAAAATAAACCTCCCATTGAGATTCTCAACATGGGGAGGTCAGGTTTCTTATTGCAAGTGGTCGCGTATGCTCACGACCGCTCGCGATGAGAAACTACCAGTCCGTGTTGAGAAAGCTGCCGCTCGAGTAAAAATCTACTTGAGCGGCAGAAAACTACAGCTCGCACTGTGCAAGATGCCGTTTTCAATGATTGCACAGTGCCGGATGCTTATCCGCACTGTGCAATCATTGAAAACGGTATCTTGCACAGTGCAAACAGGGTATTACGCAGTCCGCACAGTGCTACACGTAACTCGGTAGTGCGAAGTGCACTTTGTACATTTGGGCCTTATTGTGTGTTTTTTTCTTCGTTTGCCATATTTTTTACAGATCGTCCACAGCGGTGGCCATGCTGCAGCTCTGCCACTGGCTCTCCCATTCATTCTAGTGTGCCACTGCTGCGGTCGAATCAGAGGAAACGTATAGATGGACCGTCAGGGATATCCTAATTTCCCCTGCGGTGTCTCCGTATGCTTGCAGCAGGTTTGTGCTTTTCCGCTGCGTATCCGACCGCCGTGGATGGATTTTGGCCATCACCGCCCGCTAGTGTCGGTTTTTCCTGTCCCCGTTCCACCGATTTCAATGTTTTTGGCAGATGATCCTAACTAGCCACCGGTTTTTCCACTGTACTGGTGGGCGGTTGTTTTCCACTTCCATGGCGGTCGGGTGGTTTTCCTACCGCCATCCCTATCGACCCCCTAGTATCTTAATAAATGGCAGGTGCATTTGAACGTAGAGTTCCAGGTAAAGGGGGCACTGTATTTGGTATATCCAGTGGCGTAGCAAGGGGAGGCGGAGGGGGCAGTCAGTGCCCTCCCTCCATCTTGCTTGATGCTGTCAATGGGCAGCGGCCACTGCAATTGCCAGCAACAGCCCCAACACCTCCCGCTCTTAGATCTCGCCCCGGTATCCCAAGGTCTAGCTACGCCACTGGTTATATCATATTAAGGTGCACCCATGTCAGGGCTAGAAATGCCAAGAAACCATTAGAGCGATGTCAGCAGTTATTTACTGCAGTCGACTGGGAGGACGCAGGTTAGGAAGTGGTTTGCCTAGGTTAGAAAGTGGCAGCTGCAAATGTCTGCAATAGTTGCGGACACTTGTTCAGACCTACAGCAACCCAGCAGTGAAGTGCATTAATGGCGTTCTAAGCTGTGCACTTCACCAATGGAATTCACAGAGAGAGCTATTTTGTAGTCAGTCAGTAGGAATTTCAAGTCTTATTTTCAGTATTAGAATAGGTTACAGTTTGTTCCGTAGTCATAGGATAGCTTGTTAGTTAGTCTTGTGTAGGATTTAATTGTTCTAGGAATTGCAAAGCAAGTTATCTTCCAAGATCTACTAACCAGTGTGTCTCGAGTTCTAGTTCTTCAGTCATCAGAACCGCAAGTAGTCTAAAAAAAAGAAAGGTCAGATATCATTACACCATAATATTAGTTTAGGCAGACAATTATATGGATGCAAATATTCCAGTCTAATTATATTACAAAAATAAAGTAAAGGAAGAGAGGCAAAGGTCTTAGCTACACAGGGTAAGAGATTAGAGAGTACATTTAAAAGAAATAAAGTGAAGGTGAACAGTGAGAGCCAGAAGGTAATAACTATTGTGTATTTCTAATTACAGTGCACACTAGAGACGAAAACACCCAAAGATGAGACAGAAGGTGTAGCAAGTAGGCTTAGAGGAACCTAGAATCAAGGCAGTCTCTTCTGTGTCCCCTTCCCCTTTCCCCAGTGGGGTTCACATGAGAACTTGTTATAAGAGGGCTCTGGTGGAGTTCTGCAGGGGGGATTCAGAAAATTCAACATTCTGCTCCTGTGAAAGTACCAAGAACCAGTGAGTATTATCTCAGCCTTTACAATCCTAAATGGCTTTACAAGCAGCACAGCAGGCTCCTTCGTGTGTCGTGGTAAAGCACAACACACCTCACACTCAGTGCCAGCCCAGGAGATGAACCATGTGTGGTTAGTCCCCTTTTATTAACCCCATGGGCCACGCCTGGCCCATGGATGATGGGATACACCAGTATCCGGTTTGGTCACCAGACAGCAGGACCGCTGGACTGTTACATCCCTTCCCAAATTAGCCTTTGATCAAAGTCCCAATCGATTAGCACACAAAGTCCTGAAGCCATTTGCTTGGCTAAGGGTTTAGGTTCAGGATATAGCGATGTGGGTGGTTACAGATAGGAGGGTCAGGCCTCAGAGTCATGACCAGTGGTGGGCCTGATGATGGTTTGCAGACCTCCTCAGGACCCGGGCTCTCCTCCTGCTTGCTAGCTGTGTGGTGGTGGTTCCTTGCTGGCATCCTGAGAGGCATCTGGGACCGGTCCGGATGGGGTTGACAGAACTTCCTTGAACCAGGAGATGTTAGGGAGACTTCTTCCATCTCTGCCGATCTTGACAGGAAGGCTGAATGTTGCGAATGTTTTACACATGATGGGCACTACATGTTTAAAAGTTGTTGATGGGATTACCTCCACAACTGGGCACTTGAAGTAGGCATCCACCAAGGCAAGTGTGCTTATCCTCCCCGGAAGCTTGTTTCCTTCCCAGTGAAAGAATTGGCTTGGTAGTTTGGTTTGCCCTGTTCCCATGATGCACTGGGCCAGGGACAGACTAATTTGCATGTAGCCAGGTTCTGAGCTGGGATGGTGCAGTGAGCTAAAAAACGGTGATGGATCAAGCCCTGATCTGTTGACTGGGTAGGAGTATTCTGCTTAATTCAGAAACTCTGTCCATCACCACCCCCTTTTCTGAATCGTTTTGTCCACCATAAGCGTGGAAGGGTATACTCAGATGTGAGCCCCTTGCTCATTGCACCATCAGAATTCAAGCAAGCCGGGCCGATGACGGCTGTAATGCCAGAAACTGGTCCCCGGAAGCTTGTTTCCTTCCCAGTGAAAGAATTGGCTTGGTAGTTTGGTTTGCCCTGTTCCCATGATGTACTGGGCCAGGGACAGACTAATTTGCATGTAGCCAGGTTCTGAGCTGGGATGGTGCAGTGAGCTAAAAAACGGTGATGGATCAAGCCCTGATCTATTGACTGGGTAGGAGTATTCTGCTTAATTCAGAAACTCTGTCCATCACCACCCCCTTTTCTCTATCGTTTTGTCCACCATAAGCGTGGAAGGGTATACTCAGATGTGAGTTCCTTGCTCATTGCACCATCAGGATTCAAGCAAGCCGGGCCGATGACGGCTGTAATGCCAGAAACCAGTCCCCGGAAGCTTGTTTCCTTCCCAGTGAAAGAATTGGCTTGGTAGTTTGGTTTGCCCTGTTCCCATGATGCACTGGGCCAGGGACAGACTAATTTGCATGTAGCCAGGTTCTGAGCTGGGATGGTGCAGTGAGCTAAAAAACGGTGATGGATCAAGCCCTGATCTGTTGACTGAGTAGGATTATTCTGCTTAATTCAGAAACTCTGTCCATCACCACCCCCTTTTCTGAATCGTTTCCTCCCTGGGAAGCTCCCAAAATCCATGCTAATCTTGGACCAAGGGTCGGTGCAGGGTTCCTCCTTCAGCACGGCAGCCTGGCGCTCTGGCAGGCTGGTTAACTGGCAGGCCTGGCACTTGTGTATCAGTACTTCTACCATTGCCTCCAGTTACAGGAGACACACCTCTCGCATGCTGGATTTCATCTTTGTGGTGCCGCCTTGATGTCCACTGTGTGCAAGCTAGATGACCTGCTGCCGAAGTGTCTGAGGGATCACTAGGTGAAAACCCCGCAAAAGGATACCTTCTTCCATGGCACTGAGTTAGTTTCTTACTTTCCACATCGTGGTGAGTTCGTTCTTATCTTCCTAGGACCAGTCGTTTGACTGCAGGAGGTATTCTCACTACAACCCGTTTTGGATGGCTTGGAGGATCCAGGCGTATACTGAGTCGCGCTCAGCTGCCTTCTTGATGTCATCCAAGGTCTGGGGGCACGCCGCTCTTTAGATTATCCGTTTGTGTTGCTCAAATTCACGGAATGTCCAGTTGCCTTTCCCGGTGTGGGGTTATGGGATAGAAAGTCTGCAGGGTTCTTAGCCCCTGGGCGGTACACCACTTCCACGTGGCAGTGTTGCAGTTGGATTGTCCACCTCTCGATCCATGACGGTGGGCGCAGAAGGGATTCTTTAAACAGCAGGACTCATGGTTGGTGGCCGGTCACAACCATAAATAGTTGCCCGCTCAGATACAGGTGGAAATTATTGCAAATTCACTTGATGACGAGGGCTTTGCGCTCATTTTGCACGTATCTGGATTCGGTTGGAATCAATGACTTACTGGCAAACGCTAATAGGACCCATCGTCCCGGCTCCTGTTCTTGGGTCAGCATCGCATCTAGGCCCACCGGACTTGCATCTACCAGAAGCTCTGATCCATGGACTGGGTCGAAGTACGCAAGGGTGGCCTCACTCAGGAGGACATCTTTGATGCTCTGGAATGCCTCGTCTTCCCGAACACCCCAGGTCCACTTTGCTTCTGCTACGGTGAGGGCCCTCAGCAGTTCGGCCAGGGTTGCCAAGTCTGGGATGAAACGCCCGCAGTAGGTAGCCATGGCAAGGTAGGTCCTAACTTCAGATGGGGTGCTGAGGCCCGGTGCACCATGAACGGCATGTGACTTGTGGTGGTCCAGCTGAATGCCCTCTTAGTTAAACACATAGCTGAAGATCTCCAGAATGGGCTGTAAGAACGAGCACTTTTCTCTGTGTAGCGTCACGCCATGCTCACTGAGGCGCCATATGGTGTCTTTCAGGTGTCTGTGGTGCTCTGCTGCTGTTCCTGAGTGGATCATTATATCGTTACTGACGTTTAGGACCCTGGGTAGCCCTGACAGCATCTCGCAGATGGTGTTCTGAAAGACTTCCGCAGCTGATGATATTCCAAAGTTCAACCGTTTGCATGGTGAACATTGTTTGATACTGGCTCTCTTCTGCTAGGGATACCTGGTGGTACCCCATGTTGAGGTCTAACTTAGAGAACCATCGCAACCTGTTTACATCCGCTATTATATCATCCATCATTGAGGTGATGTGTAGTTCTCACTTGATTGCCCGATTGGGGAGTCTCATGTTGATGCACAGTCGTCTTGTGCCTGGCTGTTTGGGCTTTTTGGCGATTACCATTGGCGACCCCCATGGCGTTGGGCCTCACCCTCTTTCAATCATACTCTGCTTTTCAAGCTTCTCCAGCTCCTTCGCCACCAAAGGCCGCAGGTGGAAGGGGACCCGTCGGTCTCTCAATGCCACCGGGGTAACGGTTTTTGTCAATATACAGCTTGATGGGTGGGCACTTAAGGCTACCTAGCCCTTGGAATAGTTCAGGGAATTGGTTCAGGATGTCCTCAACCTAGTGTTTTAAACATTCCTAGCAAAAGATACCAGCCCCAGATCCTCTGCGGTGTGGCTGCTGATCAGGGTGTCTGCCTTGTGGTCTATGATGTGGATTGTCGTCATTACTTCTTGGTTCAACCCTTGGACTGGTGCTGTCATCTTCCCTCAGATGGGTAGCATGGCCTGGCTTCCATTGGCGAATATTCAAATTTTGGACGGTGTGAGGGGTGGAGCTAGTGCCCATCACTTTAACCAAGGCTCCGGTGTCGATGATGGCCTTCACTTTGGACCCTGTGATCTTCACCATGCACGCGGGTTGGGGCCTCCTACGATGTTTGAGCTCATGCGTGAAGGATATGAGATACGTTTCCACTTCACCGTTGTCCGAAGAGTTCTCTTGCCCATGGATTGCCCAGCTGGCCCCTTTTGGTTCTTCACGTTGCAATATGTTTGTGATGGACAACTGACGCACCGCTCTGGATGGCCGCCTCATTTCTCAGTTGTCTCTTCCGTTGTTTCTTTTCCGGCACACCGCTGCAAAGTGGTTAGGAATACCACAGTTGGTCCAGCCTTGGGTGGGACACTCACTCGCTGGGTGCACTTCACGCTCACAATAGCCACTCTTCACCTTGGTTGCTGGTGGGTTTTGTTTTTGGTACTTGTCCTGTTTTGTCTTCGTTCGGAGGTTGTCGACCCTTTCCGTCTTGAAGTTTGGCAGTTTTTTCTGGGCTCTTATGGTGGCTTGGCCCATCTCACTGGCCCTTGCCCTCAGTGTCAGCCCAGGAGATGAACCAAATGCAGTTACTCCCCTTTTATTAACCCCGTGGGCCAAGCCTGGCCCAAGGATGATGTGATAAACCAGTATCCGGTTGTGTCACCGGACAACAGGACCGTTGATCTGTTACATCGGGTTCCAGTTTGAACTGACAGTGCTTTAGAGCTGTTTGCTTAAGCGGAGAATCTGAATGATTAATTCAAATAAAATGGCACTGATCACTCATCTGAACTAATTTTTATTCGGATAGTTAGGAGTTAATGGAATGAGACAGTTAAAGCAAAAAATGTTTAAAGTTCCATGTCAAACGCCTGAATTGCAAGACAACAATGGGAGAGGTAGGGAGAATCAAGGACACTCTCTCAGTCCCCGGTTTGATACAATTAAACAAAGAAAGAGAGGTACGGTCAGTCTCAGTACTGCCACGGAATAGGAGCGAGATGGATAAGGATCACACACTCACTTCGGGTGGATAAGAAAGCCCTCACACACCGACCTAGTCAGTGTCATGCTTCATCACTGGGCCCCACCACAGAGGCTGAGTGCCTCTATTGTGTGCTGCAACGCCAGAAAGACTGCGGAGCTGGTTGTGTGAAGAGGGATGTGTTGTGAGGGTAAATAAAATTAAAAGTGTCTAAAAGGGTATCAAAAAAAGAAATTTAATATGTGATCCCTAAGACACGAGTATGGAGTATTATGTGTCTGAATTTGGATGCCAAGGTTTAGGATTGGTTAAATTCAGAGAATACAATCAGTCAACATGTTTCTGCCATAAGGGTGGTTTCAATTTACCAAGGCATTCGTCAGGACTATACCCCGGCGGTATGGACACTCTAATAGTCCACCCTAACCTGGGGGCGTGAAAGTGAAAAGGTGGTGAAAAAGTGCTTTAGAAAATGGAAGAGCAGGTTGCTCATTCCAAAAATGCTCCAAAATAAGGAGTATACCAGCACCTGTGGAGTGAAATACATAGACAAACACAAACAAACAATTAACATAATTAGTTAATGTATAACGTTGCATTTGGTAGCAGTGCTCCTTAAATGTGGCCTAAGTGGTGTTCCCAAAGTAAACACTAGTTTTTAACACCATCCACGTAACCCTATGGGGATGATATTGGTAACTCTGGGAAGTGAAGTGAAACGGTGTTTAAAAAAAAAACCTACTAGAGGTGGAGAGAGAGTTTAAAAACATAATATATGTACTCCTTATGAAGGGATCAATGGACCAAAGGTCAGTGACCCCCTAAGATGGTAATCAGGATTCATATCTCACTTTAAAAATGGGCGCTACTTGCACCATGGGTCTCGGGAGGGGGGTTGGAGCATACCTGGCACATCCTGTGAAAGAAAGAGGTTAGTTGTTAGGTACCCGTATCTCGGGTGGCACTTAGCTTGATTCTTGTTGGAGATCTGCGATCTTGTGACCCGGGTGTACTCACGCCCTCAACGCTCGCAGCCCGCTGAAAACCTGTGTTCAGCCTCTGAACCGGACCCCGACGATGTGGAGCGGGGCCGGTGTCTGAGTGTTATAGCAGTGGGGCTGCACATCGCGTACTTCCGGGTGGGCGTGTCCAGCCGACATGAGGCTTGGGACGTGCCCGCCCACTGTGGGAGGGGCGCGATCGAGATCCAGGCAGAGGCTTGGAAGCGTGACCCAATCAAAGGTCTAAGCGGCCTCTGAGCCAATGATACGGATAAGGTCATGAAAAGAAAAGAGTTAAAATGGCAAGCATCCGAGTGGTTTTAAGATCAGAAGGATCATGTTTACTTGTGGGTATCAATCTGTCTTAATCAGGAAAGAACAGAGTTCCACGGGATGTCATCGTTAAGGCCGTTGGTATTGGTGCCTAGACGATACACCCAACGCTGCTCTTTTTCAAAAAGTCTATTAGAAATGTTTGTTGTGCCACTGATTGCTTCGATCACAGTCCACTTCATATCATTTGGTGTATGGTTCCTGTCTAAAAAGTGGCGGCTCAGTTTGGTTGTTGTCTTTTTGCACCTTACATTGCTCCGATGTTCGCAGATGCGCTGTTTAACTCTGCGTGTGGTCATGCCAACATAGCGAAGCTGGCAGGGAAAGGTGATCAAATACACTACATTCATTGAATTGCAGTTAGTGTGCTCTCTCTGTGTCCAAACTTTGCCTGCTTCCAGTGACAATGTAAACGCCTGAATTGGACATAAGGCTTAAAGTTCCAATCAATAGAAACCACTTGCAGATCTGCAAATGTTGTTATAGGCTATTGATGTAATCTAACTAATCTCTACTGCCAATAATGTGACTGTAGATTTAAAAAAAATCATAACAGAAGCTATTTAAGTGTCTGGAATGCAAAATGTTTATCAGCTAGATACTTAGATACTAATAATTAGTGTACAATGTTTGTCTGCGATTTAACTGACTATCTTAAATAAATCATGGTTCTTAAACTCTAAAATAGTGTGTTGTGTTCTTTTCTTGAAATCCTGACCAAAAAACAGTGAAAAAGAAGACGGGTGCTTACTAAGTACGCTGGTGTTACCACATTATAGCAGTTAGTAGTTACATAGAAAGCACACCTGAAAATAATGAAGAGCGCTAGTAATACACATACAAGCATGTCTTTCATGCCACAAAACTGCATTGGAATTTGGAGGAAAATGGAACGAATTTCCCTAATCAGGTCGAGCGTCAGTGCGCATGCGCTATCTGCAAGACCTGTTGCAATCAATAAACCTACTTTATTCCTGCCTCTACTCACCATTGTTTGATTCATGCATCACTCTTCTTTCCTGCTTCCTAAGTTGATCAGGCACCCAATACTTCACTTCCCTTAAAGGCTCAAGAGCACCGGCAAAGTACATTCTCATTACGCATGCATTCTTCATTTGTCATTTTGGAGAACCCTTATGTGTAAATGTTCCTTTGTGCACCGTTGCTGCTTGTAATTTTTAGGCTGCTCGTGTCTTTGGTAAAAAGGCTGCCTGTATCTTTTTCTATGGTACAGAGGCAGGTCTCTTTCATTTTTTGGGAGCGATGCTAAAGACCACGGGCCTCATTTATGAAAAGTGACGCATCGCTGCGTGAAAACAACGATGCGTCACTTTTCACTGCGCACTCCTTACGACATTCCTGATGCGTCATATTTGATGTATGACGCATCATGTCGCAAGGAGTTACAGATACGTCAGTATTTCTGACATATCTGTAAGCGCAAAAGTGACGCATTGCTGGAGTGTGTCACAAAAGTGACGCAACTCCAGCAATGCGTCCTTTCACATGGGGAAAGCCCCATGTGAAAGGGCTTGCGTCAGTCTTACGTCTGCTGTGAGGCAGGCGCAAGATTTTGACGCAACAGCGTCCTAAAAGTGACGCAGTGAAATCTCATAGATTTCACTGCGTCACTATTACGAGGCTTTTTGCGGGGGAACGCCCCCTCTGCATACATTATACCTGACACAGGTATAATGTGGCGCAGGCGTTTAAAAAGTGACGCATCTACCTAGATGCGTCACTTTTTAAATATGGCGCAACGAGGCACATTTTTTACACCGCTGGTGCGTCACAAAAAGTGACGCACCGGCGGCGCAAAACTGACGCAAGGCCTTCATAAATAAGGCCCAATCTTTTTATAAAAAACAAAAAAAATGTAGCTATAAAAGAAGTGTTGCGTAATAACATCATGAATGACACTTTACTTGCTTAATTACTGTGCACAAATGTTTCAACATGCGCTACAAAAATGCATTCAGTGGCGCTAGTGCGTTTCCAATCTTGCAGAAGTGCTCTTTACTAACGTTTAGTAAAAGAAAATCCGGTAATGGCAGGCTAAACCATAATGTGGAATGTGTCTTTTGTAGCATCACATAAGACACAGCAGTAAAAATGATCAACGGCCTTGCGTAGAAGCGGAACACGCCATGCATGTCAGCGCTATTGATATTTTTGTTTTATACAAATAAACCCCCGCTTCTTTGCTGTGAACGCTATCTCTGGTGCAGTTTTAAAAATGTGCCTGTTCTGAGATTGCACCACTTCTGCCTTGAGGCTCCCTTTCCTGATTCAAGATGGAAACAGAAAGTTAGTGGCAAAAAGTTGTTTGCTTTGCACCAGGGTGCCGCTGCATGTACCAGGAGAGCTGAAGGTGTGGGAGGGGCAGTCGCGAGACATCGCTTGCCGTGCCTAGAAACGCAGTGGGGCACGCAAGATGGGGGACATGCACTTTTCCATCCCAGAGACCGAGACCTGCAGCGGAGAGGGCAGGACCGCCTACTTGGTGAGTGATTGGGTCTCTGATGGTACCCTGTGCCTCTCATCCCTCTCTTTACTCTGTTCCCATACTCACTGTACCCTATGTGCTCTTCTCACCCGACCCATCTCTGATGGACCCACTGTCTATCCCCCTCACCCAGGGGATGTTGTCACCCTCTCCTCCTATGCCCAGCTGGCAATTCATTCCTCCTTTTTATTATGTTCCATTGCTTGTGCCTCTCACCCCTTTTCTTACTCTGTCCCCTATCCTGCCTGTATATTGGCATCCTCCTGTCTGTACAACACCCTTCTGCAGGGCCAATCTCCCTCTCTTTCCTGCTGTATGCACTCTTACCCTGCACAGGCCTCCATCCCCCTGCACCCAGACAATGGCTCTCCTTTTGCCGCTTGCGTTTATTTGCAAGGCCCCCATTAACCCTGGTTGCACCTCTTGTACTGCGTCTGCCACCCCTCTCCTCTAAATACTGTAAAAACCTATCTAGCTATAAGTTGGAGTCACAAAACCACAGTTTTTGTTTACGATTAATGCAAATTGCCTGAGTACATGGCTACTTTAGATGTCGTTTTGCGGTGGCCCCAGCGCTGAGAAATAAATAAACAATAATTTGTGGGTTTAGGGAAGCTGCAAAGTAATTCATTTGGCCTACTGGTTTGTTCTTGAATGAATTCTTATTGCTGTCCTGTGCTCCCATGCATTTTATTTTATAATGTATGTGTGTTGTGTAAAGGTTCCACTAATTTGCAACGTACACTGTTATCATGTCTTCAAATCTTGATTGAGGAAAAAACATCACCAGTTACTGGGTTTTGCTACAGTCAACATTTGTAAGCTCTGTTGGTACTTGCATTAGTCACAGAAAGTTATTTTTTTTTAAACATCCGGGCTTCCATTGTCTGTGGTGTGTTTTCAAGGTTACCATCTCTTCTCTGGATCACATGTTCAAGGACACTCCGCTTTATATCCTTCTTAGAGTAGTTGTTGTTTAATAAGTGAGTCAACCTGGAAGCAGTCATAAATTTTAGATTTGTAATGACTGACTGTCCTCCCGGTTGGGTTTTTCTTCCAAGGAGCTACATAAGAATTTGTCTAAAACTCATGGTAAACATACTAGTCCCACTACATCGCCTAACCAATATGTGACGGTAGGACAATTGAAGCATCAGTTGGCATCATTGTCTTGGATTTGAATTCCTGTGCTTTTCACAGCAGCTAGGTCAAATGCCCCCTAAAGTTTTAGGGTTTACGTTAGAAATGGCCCTTTCTGCAGGGTCATCTCCAAACTTTTTGTCTCCCTCTTCCTTTTTCTGCTGCCTTTAGGAATCTAAACATTTTACCACTGCTAACCAATGCAAAAATGCATGCGCTCTTTACTTAAAACATGGTAAAATTGGCTTATACTTAATTGGCGGATTTAATTTACTGAAGTCCTGAGTAAAGTGCATTACATGTGCCCAGGGCCTGTACATTAGTGGTACCAGTGGGTCTGCAGCACTGATTATGCCACCCACTTGAGTAGCCCTTTAAACATGTCCCAGGTCTGCCACTGCATTCACTGCATGTGCAGTTTTCAACTGCCATTTTGACCTAGCAAGTTAACCTACTTGACAAGCCCAAACCTTCCTTATAAGATCGAGCCTAGCTGGCACATACACTGTCTCTCAACATGCTGTATTAACTCAGGAGGCTTTCAGCACACCTCCCGCTTCTGATTATCTTTTGTGAGTGTCCATTAAAAAACGTTGCTCCACAACTTATAACACACAACCCACTCCACATAATTCCAATACACTCAGTACCACATAATTACTATCCACAGCACACCATACCACATAATTCCACTACAGAAAACCAATCCACAATAATCCACACCACACAATACACAACTAATTAATATAATACAACCCACAGAATACCACTAACACCACATACATACACTCCATAACACACAGAAAAACAGCACTGCCATTTACAATGCCAATAGCTCTCACTCAAATAAATGCGAGTACTATTCCATTTACAATGCTTGTGTTCTTTGGTCTTTTTGGCAAAAGAGTTTAACTTGCCAAGAGGAAGCACAGGAAAACAGCGGATGAGATGAATAGCGCTTATGCAAATGTAATAGAACAATACTAGCATGTGTCTCCCTGACTGCTGCATTGGAGGTTCCTATTATTTTGCATTATAGGAAAAAAGTTGCAATTTAGCAAATACATAGGCCAAAGAAAAAACTGTCCCTTCAACTTAGTCCCGCCTTTACTTTAACAAGTTTCTGAATCACCAATGATGAATTAAAAAAAAAATCATACAGATGGGCATTATATAAATTTCATATAGCATGACTTCTTAAGCAGTGCATGCTTTCAGTACAAGTACTAAAACAAAAAAATAATCTAAGATAGTAACCCAAATAAACTGAAATAAATACAATCATGGAAGTCAAAATGAATGATTTTGAATGTGGAATATTAGCCAAACTCACATAGTCAAGCTGCAGATATACAGGGAAATAAATAGTTCTTTGATAAGCACGTCTAGGCGTAATGACATATGTCTTTATGAAGGGGGGGGCTAGAGGGCGCACAGCAAGATGGCCGCACTATAGTGCAGCACCGCCGGGTGTGCCAATTATCCTCTAACTATCCTGCTCCCTAACAGGCATCTGCACCCCAAACTGTGAAGCGGCACTGCTGAAACCTCCGTTCTGCAGCACAAAGCTGGAAAACTGGATCAGGCGAGGTATACAAGCTACTTTTGGCTAAAACCTGAAGCGCTGTGCCCCTGCTAAAATGGCGACGCCTGAATCAGAGTAAGCATAGATATCGGCGGAAAAAGAGACTTGGTTGCCGCACCGTTTTGTCTCTGTCTCGGACTGCGTTTCATTCAACTGGTGCGGTAGTGGAGTTCGCCCAAGTGTGTGCTGCTTGGGCGAGATGTGTGCCTGAAGATGATAGGAGACTGGGAAGGCTGCCGTTAGATCGCCGGCGCAGGTGTACACTGCAATTCGACGTGGTGCGGGCTATGGGAACCCAAGACCGCTGTCGGGCGCGGGCTGTGGCTGAACCTGCGCCCACCTGTTTCCCAGTAAGCGCTGTGGAGCCAGGCTGCCCCACCTGCTGGCTGCTGAGGTCTGGCGCTGTGACCACCGCGTCCCCTTCGTCTCTGACTGGGGAGAGTGCGAGCGCTGAGGCCGCACAAAGCATAGTTGGCAGGAGAACGGTTGTGGGACATAAGTGAGCCAGTGAGTAGAAGCATGCCGCGGGCGGGGCTGAGTTAAGGGGCTATAACTATATTGAACATGGTGGATATGTGCGTCTGGGTGCTGCTAATTGCTTCAAGTGCCTTCCGCATGAGACATACATTGTCTATGCCACAACAGCCAACTGTGTTCACCGCCATATAGTACAATGTGTGGCATTTGCTGCTCTCTTCCCCTGAGTATTGTACACACGCTTAGTGTCCGGCGGAGTTTGGATTGTAATTAGCTCACTGATCACTGTTTGCCATTCACCACTTGAGAGTGCAGCACAAAGTGGGGCTTTTGCTGTTGTACATGTGGTTACATCACTGTACACCTCTAAAATGGTGGTAGAGAGGCCCCACCACTCACTGGTCTCTCGCCCACCTCCCAGCACTTAGCCCAACTAATAATTGTGCGCCAGCTCAATTACAGAGACCGGGATTCGGATCTACTTATTTCTCGACAAAAAGCCACGATCCTACCAAGGAAACATCCTATCATTTTACCCAGACTTCACGGCCAATGTTCAAGCAGTACGTAAGGAATTTCAACCTGTGAAAAAACTCCTAGTAAACGAGAACATCAAGTACGCCATGCTGTATCCGGCCCAAACGTGCCATGGAGTTTGCCAAGTCACTCTGACGCAAAGAGAAACCTCCACCTGTAGCGTCTGACGATGAAGGCTGACCAAGAGGGATCCAGTGTACTATTTTCTCACGCAGACGTGACTGCTAACTGCAGTGGGCAGCTACATAACCGGTGGTGCGCCAAAGAACTGGTAACATGGGTGGTCACTTATGTAGCTAATGACTTATTGTTTTATTTAGCCCACTGCCTTGAATGTATAAATCAGAGGTATATATAGCTCACCATGTATAGTGACTAGTCTGCTGGATAAGTTGATACACCACTCTCAAGACGGGGTCTTTCTCACATACTATAACTCTAGCATGGATTATATCTTTGTGAAGCGGTCACCTCCCTAAGCCAACAAGGAGTTACTGTGCCACAAGTTTGAATCGGTTCTGTATGGGGGAGTTTGTTAAGATTTGGGGCTATGGCTTTGGCAAATTGGGGCTGCTAAAGTGGGACCGCGTTGGGGCTCGTAGAATAATTTTTAATGGGGAAATGTTTTTTGTGATTGCATTCATGTGTAGGCCATGCTCTTTATTCATAATTGCAACCTTGTATGCTTTGACTATGTACGCACTTCCTTTCTGGAGTGTCCTTTCACTGATGGTCGATAAATAGAATTGTCTAACTTGGAACATTAGGGGGCTTAACACCCCCAAGAAAATTCGCCAGGTTTTAACATACCTAGACTGACACCAGGTACAGATTGCCCTTCTACAGGAGACACTTCTCACCAAATCCTCTGAAGTCAGGTTTGCGAGTAAATGGGCAGGTCACAAAATAGCATCTTCATCTTCTTGATACGCACGGGGTGTTGTTATACTCTTTAAAAGGGGATTGCTTTTTTACACCTATTAAGACGTACTCTGACGATGAAGGCCGATGTGCCATGATCTATGAGAAACTGGGGATGTCATTGATAACGGTCATCAACATATATGGTCCCATACTCGATGATCCGCAGGTCTTTCTACGTATATGCTCAATGTATTGCGCACATGGGCTGAGGCTGCCATTTTATGGGGAAGGGAATTCAACACGCACTTGACCCAGCTAAACCCCCAGGGAGCCCGTACCATGAAAGTATCTCAGTGTATAAGGAATGCACTTTTGCAGCTAGGAGTAGTGGATGCCTGGAGAGTGCGTAATGAAGACACCATATCTGGTACACACATCACACTAGTACACAATAGTTGGTTCTGATTAGATTACTGGCTCTTGAGTGAAGAATCCAATGGTTGGCTTACGGATATAGTTCCTCTACCGCGCACCCTATCAGACCATAACCCGGTAAAATTGTCCTTGAGTATTTCCACCACTGGACATGCCGTTTACTTGGCGCTTTAAAGCTGAAGCATTATTGTACCCTATTTATAATGACACAATACGGAAAGCAATAACACAATACTTCGAAATAAATGTTGGAATGGTTGAAACTGCCTCTTCTTTGTGGGAGGCCTAATGGCAACCTAAGGATAATTCATTTCAAATACATACATCAGATCTATCACACCCCGTCAAAATTGTACATAATAGGCCTACGTGACACAAGTAATTGTAAGCGCTGCGGTGTACAGGATGTGGATTTTCGGCATCCGGCATGGCAGTGTAACCCTGTCTCACAATACTGGGAAGCTGTCATTAATTGTTTGCAAGCTATGTCCAACCAGATTCTGCAATGTACACCAGTGGTGAGTTTGCTGTGTTATATACCGCAAATTAAGGGCACCATGGGGAAATTCCTGAGAATCGCCTTATTACTAGCAAAACGGCGGGTAGCACTAATGTGGGAAAGTTCATTGGCCCCCTCGTAGTGGTCATTGGTTAAAAGATGTGGTGTATTGCAAAGAAACACTCGAACTGTATGCTGAAGAACTTCTGTCTTCATCTAAACCCAAAGACATTTGGTCGCCATTACGACAATATCTGTTAACGAAAGATCAGAGTGACAAAAGATCTGATGCTTAAAGACTAGACTGTTGCAATGTGAAATTTTTATTTTGAAAAGTGTAACTGATTAATGGCCTTTTACTAGCAATATAAATCCAGAATGTAATAGCAATCACAGCTGTTTGTAGTTGTTATTGATTTTGTTGAACCATGCCGTCCTGCGTGACGGTCTATCTACTATTGCCGCGTGAAAATTAATTAAAAATAAATAAAAATAATATGTCTTTAGGAGTGAATGTCTGGGCAGTAAACTTTTAAGGCTAAGGGATTTCGAGAACCAGTCCAGGATCAAAGATCAATACGCCTGATCAATTCCAGCTGCAAGGATTCACGATGTTCTGGTTGAACTATGAAGTATAATTGTAGAAAGGCAGCCAGATACTATTCAATAAGCATGATTACGCATACTAAATACTTTTCACAGCATACTTTTATCAGAATTAAGTTTTAAGCTTATTTCAAGTTCTAATTTTCATCTGGGCATTGAAGATCCATTGAGCTGTGCTGTGCATTAAAATAAAAATATGCTAAGTAGTAAACTGGGGTGGATTTACATTAGGAATAATGTGGCATCTTAATATATATACTCATTTTAGATTTGAACTACGTTTTTTATGCCATTATTCACAACAAAGTTTATTTAGGTGAATTAAGTTATGCCTCAGTGTCTAGCAAGGGCACTCAAAAGTACACAAGGCACGAGAGCGGAACAGTATTGAAAACATTGCGCGGGTATACAAGGAATGAACCACTAGTAAATGGATTACTTTTAGGACTAATAACAGTAAGTGCTTGATGTCTTTAAGTCTACTGCTACGATAATACAATCAACTAGTGTAAATATACTGATCGAGAGGCAGTGAGTCGAGTAGCTTGTTGATTTGCCTTTTTGTACCTCAAGTTGTAGGAACAGTGACCATCTGGAAAGTATATGGATATTAGTCTTTAAATAGGTCTATCAGATGGCTACATTGCTTTGTAATCCTTAGTTTGAGCCCATGTAAACAGGTTAATTCCTGCACAATGGTGTAGACAATCGATTTGGTCCCCATCCCAGAGCACTAGAAACCGTCCATTCAACCAGCAAAACCAAAAAACTGCAAGCCCATTTCATGGCTCCCCTTTCCAGCAAAGATCCTCCAGAAAGCAATCAACCAGAACTTACCAATCAGAAGCACAAGATCTCCTACCCACTGGCTTACCCGGCCAAACCGCACATCAAACACAGCAGAAAGACTCTCACTTTCCCGGATCCAAGAGAGGCCCTGGCTTTTGCTAAAAATCTTGACAAATCCCACTGCTTTTTGCCCTCCAGCTCCCAATTTGCTGCCACTGACAACCTTATTGACAATGACTAACCTGGTCCCCGAACCTTCATTGTGCACACTGCGGACTGCTTGATAGCCTGGCCTGTGGTTTCAATCCTAGGCTGCTGGCTCTTGTGGCCCCCTGTGGCATCTCCACTGGTTATGATGTGCTGTTCCTTTATTCTTTGTACCTTACTCCTGATGTCTTCTTATGCTAACAGCCTGGCCACCCTGCCTCGAGGGCAGGGGTGTATGCTGGGTGGCCGTTTGGCTGGAAAAAACTCATGGCGAGCCACCCAAATGGCAATGGTGTAATCCGGATGTCCTCTTTTTCCCTTGCCGCCCGGAGGAAGGCGCCACGGTCCCTGAAGTTCAATATTTAGGCAATGATGGGATCATGGGACAAGTCATCAGGCCGGGGCCCAGATGGGGGCCAAAGGAACGATGGGCACGCTCACGATAAAGACCAGTGAGAGGACATTGCCAAAAAACTTGCGGGCCAGTTGCTCCACATAGTCCTCCATGCGGGAGATGTTGGTGGACTCGGGCACACCAGTGATGCGAAGGTTGCTCATACGTGAGCGTGCCTCTAAATCTTCGTTCTTATCACGGATAACAGCTAGTATCTTATCCATTTGCAGCAGCCTCTGGTGGTCCTGGGTAGCAGCGTCCTGTGCATCCGACACCCTGGTTTCAACATGAAGAAGTCAGCCATCAAGAGAATGGTATGCACCTGTTACAACGCATTTTTTACTCCGCACTACCACTACAACGCAGGCATTACAACGCATACCGTTACAACGCATTGCGCTGGGGGGCGCTCTAGGATAAGAGGTAAGTTTAATTTACTATCCAACACCTTCCCTAGGGTCCACGGGGACTGGAGTTAGAATAGTAAATTATACTTACCACTATCCAGCACCCCAAAGCGCTATGCGTTGTAGCGGTATGCGTTGTAAATACCGCGTTGTAATGATATGCAGAGTAAAAGTATGCGTTGTAACGACATACATCCCATGAGAATCAATCCGGGCTTTCAACGCATTCAGACGAGATGAGAGCTGATCAAGCTGTGCCGCAATAGTGTGACTCTGGATTTAACATCCAGCATTATGGCCTTCAAATCATCTTCACTGGATTGCACCATTTCAGACGGAGTTGAGGAGTCACCACCATCCGCACCAGGATCCTCCTGGCGCGTCTGGCGGCGTTGATCAAAGGTGATCTTGGGCTGCTTGGGGTCCGTTCCTCCAATGACCAGGGGTGCAGGAAGATGAGGTGGCCCAAGAACAGGGGATAGGCCGCAAGCAGGGGAGAGGAAGCCAAGGTACCCAGCAGTAGAGAGTTATGAGGATGAACACAGTGGAAAACTGCGGTGAAGCCCAGAGTCAAAACGCAGGGGCGCCGGAGAGGAAGGGTTCCAATGAGCATGTTGAGAGGAGGAGGCAGCAAGGGCAGCAGGGTCCGGCCCAGAGAGAATTGGCTGGAGTGATCCGCCACAGGCAGCAAGCACCACAAAAGGAGCCAGCAACAGCACAAGTGTAGAGTAGGTCACTGGGACAAAGGCCAACCATAACCACAGCACCACGGGGACACTTAGAACCAAGTGGGAGGCAGGCGGCTGTGTCCCACGAGGAGGATGAAGCAAGGTGAATCTGGCACTGGGTTAGGAACAAGGTGGGAATCAGCACTGTGCAGAAGCCACGTGTCACATATCAGTGCAGCAACAACACCCAGCGGAGTTAGCGCCTTGAGCAGTGCCTCGACCGAGAGTAGAGGAGGAGCGGTCCAAAGACACAGTGAAGCTCGAGCCAAACAGCCAGGTCCAGGGTGGAGAGGCTGACAGGTGGTGGCAGCTTCAGATCACAGCAGTAGATGTCAAGCTGAGAGGCGGCTGGCAGGAGCTCAGCATCAGTAGCCTACGAGAGAGAGCTGCGTCCCACCAGCAAAGTCCTTTGCAGAGGGAGGGCACAGCCGCCGTGAGGCCGAGCTAGCAGTCGCTGTTGAAAGCAGTCGAAGGTCGCAGCAGCCGGGGACAGCACAAACGGGGGAGTCACGGGGGCGTGCTGCCCTCTTCGCCAGGCCCGATGGAGGAGGCCTGAGCCACGGGTGCCTAGAAGGGAAAGAGGCACCCGGGAGATCGAAGGCCAGGCAAGGCAGTGCAACAGAGAGCGACCCCAACCCCACCACAGTACACCCCTGCAACAGCACACCTACCGGCTCCGACGATCATGGAGTGAAGGTACTGCGAGGGGCGATGGTCCGGTCACAGCTCCAGGCCTCGTGGCGGACTCTAATCAGGCCGGAAGGGCAGCGTAAACCACATGGCCCGGGCCCGGGGCCCGTGCAGCGCCATATCACAACACTCATAATTTAAATTTCTTAATATTTCCTAATTTAGAATTAGGATCTGTGAAAGAGAAGAAAAAATACAGTTATAGGATATCATATTATATTTTTAACAAAAAAACATAATTTTAACATTATATGAATTATTTTGTTTGCCTTTTTTGCTGTTCTCAGAATATTTTGAATTTCACTACAGATAGTGATTTCAATTTTACTCATAACAGCGGGAAAAAAAGCAATCAATAAGATTGTTTAAAAAAAAAAATCTGTGTCAAAAATATTTTCCATATAGTCAACTATCTTTGCACATTCTAAATAAACAATATCCTTAATAACATGCTATATTTTCTGGTGCAAAAGGTATGCAGATTGGACAGAGAGGCTTAAAGTGGCACCAATTGATGCCATCGGTTAAATCCTTTTTGCATCTTTAACACCCTGACCTCATAATTGTGCACTGTGGTGGCAATGGCCTACGCACTTTGACTGGGGTAGGTCTGGAAATGCTAATGAAGGACACCTTTGCAGAATTGATGTTACTTTTCCCCGAAACTTCCTTTGTCTACTCTAATATATGCCAAAGACAGAAATGGAACTGGTCCAATCCATTTTGTCCACAGGTTTAGAAAGCTAGGAAACATGCCAATAAAGCTGTTTCTGCTTATCTTAGAGATTATAGTATGGGGTCCATATACAACAACAATCTGCATTTTAATATGGATGGCATCTACAGGAGAGATGGTGTACATTTCACAGATGAGGGTAACTGAGTCTTTCTCAACAACTTTAGACTCTGCATAGGCACTTTCTTGTAGGTACCAAAATCTACCAATAAACACCAGGGCTCTTTTTAGATCCACCCAAGATCCAAACATATAACCTAGATTTATATTAAAAAAATATTACATTTTTTTTGCTTGGAGTCGCCCACCCAGCGCGTTCACGCCAGGGGGCCGTGCTGGGAGTCGCGCACCCCTGCTCAGAGCCGCGCTGGGGTCGCGACTCTAAATTTTTTCAGAAAAAAAAACCTGGCTCCTACCACTAATTTCAATTCGTCCCGGGGACCCCATCCCCCGGGGCCTATGCACTTAGATGGGGACCTTGGGGGGAGCGCCAATGCCCCAACGGTCCTACCAGCTCCCTGCGTCCTCTGGGAGCCGGTTTTGCTTTTCCACATGGGGAGCTGCAAACATGCAGCTTCCCATGTGGAAAAGCAATTCTGCTTTGAATTTTAGAAGATAGAGCAGGTTTTCCCCATTTCAATACTCCGGGCCATGATGCAGCCCACTTCAGCCCCGGGTTCTGGCACCTCCCCTTGGCTATGTAGATAATTATGAATTGGGGCTCCTGCCCCCCCCCCCCCCCCCACGCAGCCCCAGGAACCACCACTCCCCTTTGATCCCTATTGAATTCTGATCATGTGGGTTGCGACAGTGTCCATATTTTTGAAATTATATTTTTGTCCCTGAATATTACATGTTTTTGTATAATCAAATTAAAATGCAAGAACTAAATAGGAACTGTTTTGTCAGACCTGTACATTTAAAGTCTCTTTTTTTGGTTTTGATTTAATTATGTGATTATATTATTGCATTGAAAGACCAGCTAATTTGGAAGTATACTTAAATAATGACACCAGGACTATTTGTTTATAAACTGATTACCAAGTTCCCTGACAAAATATTTGGTTTTCCTTCACGTAATTTTTTTTTTAGAAAGCTGGCTCATTCCTGCTCTTAGCACTTTTCTGCCTTGTGCCTTCTGCCTGTCTTGGGCATAACTTGCAGTTAGACTTTGGGAATTCCTTCCAGACAGTGACAGAATAGATTCATTAGATGTGCCTGAACAGAAATCTGTAGGCAGGTTGGGGGTGGAGCTGAGCACAACCCCACTTGCAACTGTCAGTCAGATATCTTTATTCGGTTATATTACACAATAACCATGAAAGTACAGTAAAAACACATCATCAGTTCAACTTCAGATAATTATATAATAAAAATAGTGAAAATTCAAGGTATCCAACTTCATAAAAGATATCATACAGATAACTCAGTACGTCTTAATTAGTTATTGATTTCCGTGAAATAAATTTTTTTTTAAGAAAGGCCGAAAGAGATGCAACAGTAAAAATATCACCTAACCTCAGAATAGCTAAAAAGGCAGGTCGACATTGTCTAAAATTCATATACTTTAAAATGGGCAGTATATACCTTTTCCTGGGAATTGAATAAAATTTACAAAAAAGTAAAATGTGAATATCAGATTGTTCAGACGAATCATCACAAGGACACTTAATAATTAGCCTAGACCAATCGTTCACAGTAGGGAAACTTAGCAACCTAAATAAGATCCGAAATCTAAGACGGATTCATAAGAACCTTTCAAAGTCTCTCATTTGTAAGTTAAAATATGGTTGGGTAACATTTGCTGTCATTATCAGTTGATGTGGAATCACAGATTTTTTATTGAATTCCACATTTAACCTACATTCCTCCAAATATTGTACACATCAAAGGAAATCAAATCAAAGTTCAAAATTCTTTATTTCGGCTTTGATGCCATAAAAGAACAATGCATACATTACAGTTCAATGTATAAAAAGAGGTGAACATTCCACTTAGGATATTAAAATCATAGTTAAAACAGTACAATTCATGTTGGAAGACAATTGGAGCACAACAAAACAATCATAAAATCCTAGGATGGACCACCTCACTAGTTCCGGTAAACAAATCAGTTCTATCCCTTGAAAAAACTCAATTACAGTTGATGCCCCATTCTTTTCCTTTGGAAGAAAATTGAAAGTAGAAATCTGCTAACACTGAATGTTATCGGTTGCGATGTATTTGTTGTTAGAATTCTCAGAGCCTGTGAACATGACCTCAGGCCCAACAATAGACATATTGGTTTAATCCATCTTTTTCTGGCCTGAGCGTACAAAGGGCAGAAAAGGAGGATGTGTTGCTCGTTTTCTATCTGGTTATGTTCACACATAGAGCAAATTTCGTCCATTGCTGGGGATGATGGATCGCAATTTCTAGCCCAGCGTGACAAAGTTGTTTTTATTAAAAGATTTCCATATCTAAGTTTTAAAAATAATGTTTTGGCAAGTGGGGTCTCTATTTCATCCATAAAGGTCTCATAAAGTGATTCGTCCTTAAAGTTTAAGAAATTTGAAACCAAAGTCCCACTAGTTATATTACTTGCAGTCCTATTTGCTATAAAGGCCCAAAAGGCCCTTTTTAGAGTTAATTTGGGGTTAGGGGGTAACTGCTCGGGGTTCTCCCAAAAATGTTTCAGACCTATGTTACTGAACCAAGCTTTAACGTGCCTAAGCCATGGGATAGCATTCAGACTGTCAAGCGCCATAATTTCTTTTAACCCGTCTCTATAATCTTGGAGTTCGGGAACATGCCATAGTCTAACCCATAGCATTAAAGGTCGAATCAAGACTGGGTGATCAGTTCTTTTAAAGTTTAGGTCCAGTTGCAATAGTACTAGTGGGGTACCTCTCGGGACCCTTACCAGACTTCGCATAAAGTTGTTGTCCAGGACACTGAAAGTATCTTTGGACCCTGGCCCCCAAAGTTCTGCGCCATAAAGGACTGATGGTTGGACTTTAAATTTAAATAATTCCATCACTGGGGACACCGCTTTACTGGTACTGAGGCTTTGCTTCCTGAGAATTGGTTTTACATTCTGAGCAAATATCAGCTTGCTTTTTTCCGTTTGGGCTTTCCAAGTAAAGTTGGAATCTAGTGTCACCCCTAGATATGAAAAATGGGGCACCGATTCCAACTTTACTCCTTTCAATGTTAAGCAGCCCTTATCTGGTTTAGTCGGGTTTAGGCCATACATTTAGTCTTTTTCCCATTAATCTCCAGCCCCTTCTTACTACAATAATCACTAAAAGTGTTCAATAGTGTCTGTAGGCCATTTTTGGTTTGGGAAATCAAAATAGTGTCGTCAGCAAATAATAGGGATGTTACCCTTTCACCGTTCAGTTTAGGGGAGTCGTTATTACATCCCTCTAGGTATGAGGGGATGTCGTTTACAAAAAGGGAAAAGAGCGTAGGGGCCAGAACGCAGCCCTGGCGAACTCCGCGCTCAATTGGGATTTTTTGGGTTAATTCGCCATTTGGACCCCATCTAATTCTCGCAAAGTTCCCTTCATGTAACTCTTTAATCTGAACTACTAAATTATTTGGCAGACCT
The DNA here is from genome assembly GCF_964263255.1 of Lissotriton vulgaris. NCBI lineage: Eukaryota > Metazoa > Chordata > Amphibia > Caudata > Salamandridae > Lissotriton > Lissotriton vulgaris. Next base: position 2,093,102,604 of record NC_141687.1, read on the forward strand.
GCTGCACTCAGGGTTTCCCATAAAAGATTGCGTGGCACTAAATCAAATGCTGCCCTTAAATCAACAAATGCAACATATAAATGGCCTCTTTTGATCTTTACATATTTCCAGTAAAGGCAGCAAAATCTGAAAATCTGATCTATTGTGCTGATTTTTGATCTGAACCCAGCTTGGAATTTGGTTAAAATTGTATTTTCCTCCAACCAATCACTTACACGTAATAAAATGTGTTGAGAGTAGATTTTCTGGAGGATATCCATTAAGCTGATTGGCCGATAGTTGCAGGGGTCCATCCTATCTCCTTTTTTTAAAATTAAAACAATTTCAGCTCCCTTCCAACTTTCAGGAAATTCTAAGGTGCAGGATAGTTTATTGCACAAGTAATTGATGTATGGTGCCCATATTTTTAAATCATGCTTGTATAAATCCCCCGGAATATTATCAAGACCTGGGGCTTTGCCGGATTTTATTTGGCTTATTGCCAACTCTGTTTCCCCTAGAGTAAAGACAAGATAATCTGCTGGTGTTTAATAGCTCGCGACATTCGTATCCATGTGGGGATCATCATATTTTTTGTATAAATTTGTAAAATGGGTAACCCAAGTTTGCTCGTCCAGAAAAACATCCTTAACCACTCTACCTACATGGTTCCCATTTGCTACTAGCCTCCAGAAGGCCACATTATCACGCGATCTGGCGGCTAGCAGCAGTTCAGCCCATTTGTCTTCCTCCCATGCTATTTTAGAGGCCCTTTGAACATACTTATAATTATTCCTTGCTTTTTGGATATCTAAGGGAGACTTAGACTTGATCGCCAATAATAGTTCCCTTTTTGACTCTCTACAGGATCTATCATACCATGGTTTACTATGGGACAGATTCTGCATCTTTTGCTGGTTCTTTTTTGGCATTTTTGTAACTAGTAATTTTAGGTCAGCAAAACATTTCTGATGTATTATCAAAAAGGAGGTTTTGGTTTCCTCCTCAGATGTTAGACCTAAATAGGGTCCAAAGGTCCCAGCAAAAAGTGAATATATTCCACTAAGGATGTCACTGTGATCCAATATAAAAGGCCATTTAAGTGATCTCCTATTGTTACTAATATGGATCTCGATGTTATCGCCACTACTTTCCTCACATAGTTTCTTCAGTTCTTTCCTAGATATCAAAGTCAGCGTCGTGGGTTCTTCATAATACTGTAAAAAAACAATATTCTCAAGGAATGTCTTGATATACTGTAACCATCGCATCTTGTGGGCACAGTCAAGATTTAAGGCATCCCTCAAAATGAGGCGATTAAAGGAACATTCTTCTGTGGACCAAACCCTGTGCCACAATAAAACCGGCTGTACCTTGATAATATCTTTCAAATACTGCAGCCCAAGTTCAGTGTGACAATTGAAAGTGGACACACTTTCCGGAACTGAGAGCAAGTATCTTAGGAATTTATTTTCCACAGTTTGGAGGATAGTCATATTTATATAACCCCAAATTCCCCTCCCATATGTAGCAATTGCCACGCACCTTGCTTTATAAATAAGTAGGAGTTCTTTGATGGGTTTCTTTCCCATTTTCTTACTAAATGATTTAAGCGCCACAATAGATTTTAAGAACAGCAGTCGCCTAGTTTTTACTGAGTTACACCACTGATCAAAAGATTCAAACAAAGTACCCAAATAAGGAAACGTTTGAGTAAAATCTAAAGTTTTGGAGTCAATGTACATTGTTTTCTTAGCTTTTAGTGTACGGGGACCACAGTTCATACAAAAAGTTTTTGTGGAATTGACTCTCAAATCCAAATGGGTCATAAAAGTAGCAAATGATGTAATCCTTTCTTGCATTGCTAGCGGAGTCCGGGCCATCAATACTGCACCATCAGCATAAATTAATGCTGTTATTGGATGATTTGAAGCCAGTGGCATGCCCTGGCATTCATGCAGTAAAATTTTCTCTAGGTCATTAATATAAATAGTAAATAAAAATGTGGCCAGGACACATCCTTGTCATACACCCGTGCCAATGCTAAACATCCTGGTGCATTCGCCGTTTTTTCCAAATCTAATCGAGGCCCTAGCACCATTATATAAATCCTTAAGAAATTGGATAATGTTATCCGCCACTCTCATACGTTGTAAAATTAATGACAACTTACTGTGGGTCACACAGTCAAAGGCGGATGTAAGATCTACAAAAGTTAAAAACATCCTACCACCTTTGGCTTTAGTATATTTCTCCAGGTCGATATGTAAATTAAGGCACTGATCTACAGTCCCAATTCCTTCCCTAAAGCCATAATGGAGGTCACTTATTATATTGTGCTCATCTGCCCATATTTGTAAGTGATTTAAAATTACTCTGCCAAGGATTTTAACTGTCGAGTCTAACAATGATGTAGGGCGGTAGCACGCGCAATTAGTCCTATCGTCCTTTTTAAAAATTGGCACTATAATAGACTCCTACCAAGAAGATATCAATCCAGCTGAACAGGAGGCATTAAAGAGTCGAGTGAGTAGTGGCGCCCACAAATTCATTTTATTCTTAAAAATGTCCACCCACTTGCAACTGAATAGCCTGTGCTCTGCCTTCATACTAGGCCTGGGCGGTAAATTCCGTGGAATTTGCGGAATTTAGGCAATTTTGCGTTCCACGGCTTCATGGAATTTTGTGCTTGTTCACGCTTTCAAAACCCGAGTTTGTGAGATATTTCTCCCCGAGCATGCAAACAGAGTTCGCAAACAGGAAAAAAGCACCGCGAACGGGCAGAACAAGCAATTCCACAAGTTCGCAGAACGTTTGCATGCTCCAGGAGATTTTTTACCATTTTGGGGAGGTTTGCGTAGCGCGACTATGCAAATTCCGCCAACCCCTACTTCATACAAAGGGCCTAATGTACCCATTGCCATTGCACATATCTTGGACCAGGGCAGCACAGTCAGAAATGCACTTCAAAGTCACTGGCTAAACATTTCTCCCACCATACAGAAGGACGGCACCAGGGTATGAAAATGGGACCTCATATGCCAACTCCTCAGTAGACTTCTGGTCCTGTGGATGGTCTGTCAGGAAGAAGGAATGCTGTGCTGCTGGAAAGACTGCAACTCTGCTGGACTGCTGCTCTGGAACACTGCTGCCCTGCTGAATATCTGCCCTGTTGCTCAACTACCGTCTGCCTGGGTCTGACTAGATCTTTATCATTCCAAGGACCTCCAGAGTGACTTACAAGGGCTAGTTTGCTAGCTTCCTGTTCAGACCCACAGGACACAAAAGGCTTCTTCCATCTTGAACTCGCACTTAGACCCAGCCTAAGGAGTCCTGACCCTCAAGGTTTTCTCCATCCACTCCTGGACCCCTGGAAGGTGTGCTAAAGATGCCCAGGTTCTGAAATTGAAAACTGAGGACTTTGACAAATTTTGGCCCAACGTGCTGTGAGAAACAAAAGGATACCAGGACCTATCTGCCAAAGGTGCCTCACAGGTCGGATTTACTTTGCAATTTCTCCTGCAACATTTTTCTGTACTCCAGCAACTCTATTTCAGCGGTCCCTTGCCAAAAGGGTATCTGGCTACGTGGAATTTTCTTTGGCTACAGCCCTCTACCTCGCGCTGCTGAAGATTTTCAACTTCCATTTCAGTGACTAAGTGCCTGATTAAGAGTTTGGTTGTGTTGCAGCGGATCGCCATACCAGTGCCCTGCTGCAACAACGCCAAACTCATAGTCAGACGTCAGATGGGTTCCAACTAGAATCCAGGTTGGGGAGGTCCTGCTTTCGCGGTCCCAGAGCCCTGCCTTTCTAAGGATGATATTTGTGCCTTGGAGAGGCAGCGCAGTTGGACTGCCAAAGCACTTTCCTGCACGGCATGGACTGTGCAGTCAATGCTGGTAGGAACAGGGGGTGCATGCAGACAGGGGGGCACACCATGTGCCCCCTGCATACACCCAAGGCCCAGAAGCAACATCGGGCCCTGTGGGACCCCCTTAGTTTCCTCAGGCACACCGCCATAAAAAGGGTCGCATCGAGAAAACTGACAATATGCTTGGAGGTGCTGCAGTGGCACTGCTAGCATATTGCAGTCTCTGACCGCTTGCACCACCGTGGCGGGATGACAGATCCCTGGCAGTTGCAGCGGTCCAGTGGTGGTCTTACTTTGCACTTGTAATACGGCACTCGGACCGTCAGTTGGACAGTGTGTGGACCACCATCAGGAGTATGGCAGTCCTGTGGGCCACCATAGTTGTAATCGTGCCCTAAGTCCGAACACAGAAATCTTCACCGCAACATTCGCCCAAGGCTATCCAACAACAACCCTCCCACCTCAGACACCTCTTACAGCCTTGCCACACTGAACTTTACCTTCTAAGACACTTTTTCTCAGAATTTCTTTTAAGTCCGAACATTAGCGCCAACTGGGCCCAATCCATTTCTTGTATTTGACCCAAGTGCGGACAGCCATTTTTTTACTTTGGTCCGGTCTAGCACGAATATATGTCTAAGGTTGACGCTTTGATCTTTTATGTGCTAGTTTTCACTAAGAACTACAATGTATAGCTCTGGTCCTACTGATTGCATTTGTCATTTTGGTGAAAAATAATTCATTAAAGTGTGCTCTATTGTTCTAAATTGGTTTGGGATTTTGTTTGTGTTGTGTCTTTACTTTATCACTGTTTGTGTGCTGCATAACGTCTTTACTTATTGCCTCTAAGTTAAAGCCTGACGGCTTTTTGTGCCAAGCTGCCCAAGGTTACACACAGGTTAGTTTAGTGACTTTTTGTGTTCACCCTTCAAGAGACTATGGCTGTTGCTTGGCCAGGGCTCACAACCCAATCAACCAATGACCCAACTTCTCACATTCGCGGAGACAAACATTCATATTGGCTCATGCCCGACTTTCCTGTCCCCTGCACAATTGATATTTACACATTCTACTTGTAACTGAGGGTAACTATTGGTCACAAAGGAGCAGATGTACTATATATGCAGCTTTCATTTATACCTAGATGAAAGCTTTATGTAAAGAAACAGGACACGTGGATTTATTGATACAAAGTACCAGACTCATAAATAAATGTAGGACATATTCCCATGGCCATAAAAAGAGTATATTGAATGCCATAAATGATTTATTTGGAAAATATTCATGCATATGTGATCCATCTGCATTTCCTCCATTTATTTATGTAAATAAAATCAATCAAAACAGTTATACAAACCACAAGCTCGTAATCCTATTTTTTTACATGAGACTATGGCATACAGAACACATGCACATGACAAGACCCATTAAAAGGTAGACATCACAGATTAACGCTCAAAATCAATGGATAAATCAGTGTACTTTCTGAATGCATTGATTTATTGTCACACATATGGGCAGAACAAATGCCCCAGCATATTGTGTGTCTTGAGGCATGCCAAGTGCTAGCGGTCCTCCGAAGTGATTTCTGCACTCCCTGGCTTGATTGATTTGAAATAGGGATGTAAATATTTCCATATTGTGTACTGTTCCTGCATGATTTCCCAAAATTCTGTGGACATTTTGAAGTTAAGTTTATAGTGAATTGAAGATGCGAATCATCTTTCATATATTTATTTTAACGAGGGAATACCTAGCAAAAAATACTAGCAAGATACTAGCAGATGTTGCTGCTGATGAAACAGATATAGTCTCAGTGAAACAGAATCCTGCTAATATCAAACAAGACTTTTTTATGCAAGGTGCCTCCTCTCTCAATAATATGCAAAATCCAGTAATCTGAAGTTTTGAGAATTTTTGTGATTGTGGTGCAATGTGAAATTCGGAAATGTCACACATTTTCCCAATGCACTCAAACCTTTGCTTGTATCTAAGCTATGGTAGCACAGATTTTCATGTGCTATGTGTTACTCAGTTAGGGCTCCATCAGCTAAGGTTGAGGAGTACCACCCCAATGCTCTGTGAACAGTTGGCAAAAGAAAAATAAAATTGTAATAACACAATGTTATTATACTGGTGCGGCTGACCCAATAGCAGGGGAGGGAGTGGAGGGCACTCTCTTAAGTTTACATGATGGTTTGGCCGGTCGTCTTGGGCCGGCTAAACAGTCATGCACACTTAGAATGCTCTCCACCCGGCTGTATTGCACAGCCTGGGTGGAGAACATGCTCATTCTCCCAGTCCCTGCCTTAGTGCCAACCCACGGTTGGCTCAGATCAATCACAGCGCTGTTGTCAGGCTGGTGACATGGCGCTGTGATTGTCTAGGGGAGTCTGGGTGCATATGTGCTACCTGTTTCTAGGAGTGGACCGAAGAGGACGAAGAGGGGGCGGCCAGCCTGCAGGTAAGTGTTTGTTTTTATCTTCCCCACCACCCCTGTTAAGTATTGCCATCACTGGGCTCCATCCCACCATATTGCTCAAGATAATTTTGGAACGCGTTTCCTGATGACTTAAACCTCCTCTGGGGTGAAGTTGAAGGACCTCTTGTCACATGCCTTAGCTATTTTGGGGTCTTCCAGGAGTAAAGCAGGAGCAAGATGGTTGAATATTCTTCTCTGGACAAAGGATGGCTCAGATATAGCTTAATTTACTTTTCCTGTATGCAACTTCCTGTTTGCCTCACTTGGCAAAAAATGCCTCTTCCTCTCTGCAGATCCACTTCTATTTAGAATAGGTGCAGAAATCCACTTCTGCCATGTAGTTCCAGTAACATATGTAGAGATGCAAGTGGGAAAGAGAAAAAATGAAGGGAACAGCATGCTTGGGCTCTTGGATGGTATCGTAGTCGCACACCACAACACTTTCCAATGAAGTAAGACATGGGGAAATATGTTTAAAACAATATTATAATGCTTGTGTATGTCAACATATTATGTCATACCTATTTGTCCCCTTATCTCTACCATCTTGGTATCAACCTTAGAATCTTCAGGTAGAGCTGATTTGGAAATTTGGACTCCTGTCAGATGTGAGGCACAGCAGCACTTGTCAAGACTTGGGACATTAAGCTAGTACTGAATGATATCTTAATAAATAGATCCACTGTATACTGCCTCAGGATCGTCTTTTCAAGGATGGAACCCAAAGAATGTGGGGGACAAGTCTCCCTTTGTTAGGTGTCGTTTTCCGCATACCACATGTTCCCTCATTTAAGGGGAAATTACAAATGTCGGTGAGTGAAGCATGTAGATATAATGTGGAATGTGTAAATGAATATGAGAGATGACAGTTGCATCACCCTGATGTCACAGCCAATCTTGCTAGTCTGGATGTAATTTAAACCTGCACATTAATTTGATGAAGTGAGATACCAGTAAATGAAGAATATATTTCTACCTCAGGAGGCATTGCACAAATCAGAATAACAACCCCTCAAAAGCTATCTTACGTAAAGAAAAACATTCCCTATTAGGCCGAATCCACCCCAGGCAACACCATCTCCCTGGTTTTAGGAGCAAGACCTGATGAGGAAGTATGCCATTCAGAAGCGTTAGAGTTTTGCCTCCTTTTTACTTTGAAAACTTGAAAGTAATATTGCCATGGTTAAACAATGAAGTTCCAGCACTACTTCTAATGCATATTACCAATATGTAGACCAAACACGGACTTCCAATGTTCTTTGTTTGGCAAGGTGTACTGATGAGTGTGTTAAAATCATGGTTGTTGATTCCTCCACCCACTTGCAATAGTAGGTGTGCTGAATACATGAAGAGACTTTCTGCTGTGTACATTAATTAGATTGAGGTGAATATTCCTGGCCTTTGGGTAATTACATTTTTTACATCTTGGCTCTGGTTGTAGCACAAATTTGGATAGTCTTTGTGGTGTCCAATATAACCTATGGATTACGAAAAAGTGATGACTTTTAAGATTTGCAGGTGTTACAATATCATAGAGTAGTTTTAGGGAGTCAACCCACAGTGAATGCACGCTGTCCTCCTGCAATGCGTCTGTCCAGACCTCCGATAGAGGCTACATTTTCTCTTCCTCAGATTCCAACATATATCTGTACCAGATTCCGACTTCTTTTTCCTTCTGACCATAATCCTGAAGCAAAGCCTCAAATTCCCAGTTCCCTCTTACTTCTCCTTTTCTGAACAAACCCATGAGGTGAGCTACAGATACTTAAACATAGATAGGCTGTTACCGGTCTTAATGTTCAGAACTTCCCATGGGACCAGTTCGCCTTCTGTTATTGGGTCTCCCCATTTTGTTACCTGAGCATGTCTTAGGGGCAGGCTCATGGCATCACCAAACATTCTAGTGTTCCGGGGGACTCCCAGATTGGGGCAAAGTCTGAGAAGTAACCAATCTTTAAAGACCGTCTGACTGCTATCCAGAGCCTTGTGGCTGCTTGCAACACCTTTACCCATACTTTTAAAAAATATGTTTGGGCACCGAATTTTTATGAAAAGGCTCCACCCTCTTCTTTAATCATTTCCCTAGTATTTGGCCCCAGGTGTTGTTGATAGGGTCACCCACTAATATGTGAAAGTTCTTAAATTGAAAGGCCATTCAGTACAGTCTAAGGTCTGGTAATGCCAACCCCCCCTTCTTAAGATGACTTCCAAGTTTTTTCCAGGAGAGTCCTATCCCCCGAGATGCCCAAATGAAACTTGATATCTTCCCTTGTATTTTTTCAATTTCATCTTTAGGGAAGGTGAGCAGTATGCAGTTAAAAAGATAGGTTAGTTTTGGAAGGACCTACATTTTTATGAGGTTAACCCTCCCATATATTGACAGGGGTAAGTTCTTCCATTTTGCTAACTTCCTATCTACCTCCTTCATGACCCTTTTCAGATTTCGGGAAGGGATCTCCTCGATTTTCTCTACAATCGTTATCCCCAGGTATCTAATCTCTGAGCAAACTTGCCCCCTCCACCCTGCCAAGTTCCAGGTCATTACCGTTGTTTTAGAGATGTTAACCATGTAAACCGAAAGAGCACCAAATTCTATAGTTAGTTGTTCTATCCTACTCAGTGTTAGTGCCGGATCTGAGGTAACAACTACCAGATCATCTGCATATAATGCAATTCTACTATGCGTTGGTAATTGGTGGATAGGGATAGTCTGTTCATTCTGTTCAAATGGCTCCAAATATAAATCAAGTAGCAGGGGGGACAGGGGGCAGCCCTGTCTCCTCCCCCTTATGATTTTGAAAGCTCCCTGTCAATACGCCATTAAGCAATATTTTAGCCGTGGGCTACTCATACAGCTTTTGCACTGCCTGAGTAAAGTTGATACCGGGTTGATCGATCTCTCCACTGCCAGGTGAATAGTCCCAATTAATGAGAGCGTAAACTCTTGAATTTGCCTCTTAGGAACAAACCCTTTCTGGCCAATATGAATGAGCTGAGGTGCCTCCTTACCTAGTCTCGCCGCCAATATACCTGTATATATCTTTAGGTCAGCATTTAAAATCGAGATTGGGCAATATAAATCAGGGTTTCTTGGATTCTTTGCTGGTTTTAGAATTAACATTATTATAGCCTTGTTCCATGAACTCAGAATCAAATCTACCTCCTCATATATAGTATTAACGAGGGTCGCCATTACCACTGCAACTTCCTCCGATATCAGTTTACATAACTCAACTGGAATTGAATCCGACCCGGCTGCCTTCCCATTTTTCATATGTTTAAGTTGTTCTCTTATTTCTGATACCGTAATGGGAGCATTAACCCTGTTCCTCCCCTCCGTAGTTAAAATCAGGAGGATAATGTTATTTAATCAGTTTTTTGAGACCTCTGTATACAATTCTGAGAAGAGTTTTACTATACTTTCCTGAATTTCCTCCTCGTTGTTGGTGACATCTCCCTCGGGGTTGATAATCAGCTCTCCAATATTGTTTCTCTCTCTTTCTGCCCTCGTTTTCCAAGCTAATAATGCTCCTGCTGTTTCGCCATACTCGAAATGTTGCAATCTACTTGCCATCAACTTTTCTCTGTTCTTTGTTTCTAGTCTCATTCAATAGTTCAATTTAGTATCTTCAAGTTTTTTTCCATCTCCTCACTATATTGTGTACTCTGCTGTAATCTTCCTTCTAATATCCTCCAGCTTTTTTAATCCTTCTCGTTCCACTTTATTTTTATGTGAGACTTGACTTTGCACGACACCGTGGATATAAGCCATTCAGTCAGTCAGGATATCTTTATTCGACTTATTACAAGTCATACAAAGAAACAAAAAGACAATAAAACATGACATAGGATAGGATACATACATAACCCAGCGTTATCCTAAAAAGCATCAGACTACAAACGCATTTAAAAAATACTATATACAAAATTAAGAAAATACAAATACAATTCATGTCGAAAGAAAACATGATAACCCTTAAAAATTGCTAAGGCGAAATTTGACCGGCAGCTTTCACCCTGGCTGCAGCCACTAAAAAATTAGCAATGCAAAAGGTTGTGCGGGGATTTGTCAGAAGCTGTAAATAAAGCAGCGCCGGGCGTACCTGTGTAAAACCTGCTTCTTTTAGGATAGGGAGCAAGTATTTTTTCCTCTGCTCATGAAAGAAGCTACAAAACATAACAAAGTGCATTGTATCCTGCACCGAAAAATCATCACAAGTACAGGGTGGGGCTAGGTCTGGCTTCTGCCAACACTTGAAAGAGCCTAAGTAGTAATGTATCAGGTTAAACCTAAACTTGGTTAGTAGGAACCTATGATAAGGGAAAGTAACAAAGCTAAGATAAGGTGCGAGGGAGGGGGCACTAACCAAAAGGTTATGTGACCTACCTGATGGCTTCAGTAGTTCAACATCCTCGCGTCGCGCTTCCTTCCTTTCCCTAAATGCCTTTTTTATATAACCTATATCCAAAGCCCTAATTTTTTCTGGGCATGAAAAAAGTTCTGGCCGACCCAAATCTGTGAATGATTTAATTAAATAGGCCATCCATGGGATACTACTATATTTATCTAAAGATAGGACATCTTTCAGTATTTTATGGTTCAATGGGAGGTCTTCATTCAACCACATTTTCAGCCATAAGATCAGGGGCGCTAAGCTCAGTAAATCTGACAAGTAGGGTAAACCCACCTCTTGATGGATCGAGTAAGTTTGAGTTGACTGAGGTACAGAGAGAAGAGATCTAATGAATCTGTTTTGAGCTCTCTGAATAGGGTCAAGATTAACATAACCCCACAAAGGTGATCCATATAGTGCGATGGCCACTGGCTTGCTCTTATAGATCTTTAGAAGGGCTTCCATGGGCCTAGCTCCCAACTTGCCCGCAAAACCCAAGATCGCTGAAGAAGATCTAGTTACCGCCAACCTTTTAGCTCTTATCTGTGGCCCCCATGTTCCCTTTTGGTCAAACAGTACACCCAAATAGGGAAATGTGGTTACCTTTGAAACAGGGACCCCTCTGCAGAAAAATGATTTATGTTTTTTTTTTGGTACACTCACGCCCCATTGCCATTGTGTGAGATTTGGAAACATTTACCTTCAAGTCCAAATTATCCATAAAAGAGCCAAAGGCATCCAAGAGAAGCTGAAGTCCAACACCAGTGCGGGCGATCAACACGGCGTCATCCGCGTACAGGAGTGCCGGGATTTGTACGTCTCCTGCGCGCGGGACGTCCGCGTCCTGACCATGCAGGTGTGCCCCCAGGCCATTAATATAGATGGTAAAAAGCGAGGGGGCTAAAATGCAGCCTTGCCGTACCCCCTTGAGAGATTTAAACAGTGGAGTACATCTGCCATTATTTAACACTCGTACGGCTGCGAACAACTCCTGATGCATAGTGGCCATAAACGTGACCAAGGCCTTATCGATGCCCAACTCCAGCAAGATCGCCCACAGTTTTGACCTGTTGACAAGGTCGAATGCCGATGAAAGGTCCATAAATGCTAGAAACACAGAACCCTCCTTGGCCACCGTGTACTTAGAGATGAGTAAGTGCAGATTAATACATTGTTCAATTGTTCCTTTTCTCTCTCTAAAACCATATTGCAGATCAGGTAGCCCGCCACAACCCTCAATGTTCTCCCTCAATCTGGCTAAGAGGACTCTACCCAGTATTTTTATGGTCGAGTCCAAGAGGGATATGGGCCTATAAAATGCGGGATCGTCCCGCCGTCCTTTATTTTTAAATATGGGGACGATCGTAGATATGGCCCACGAGGCGGGGGCTGGATTACCGTTGACTGCATTAAACACATTTGACATAACCTCGGCCCACAGTTTAGGTGAAAACATGAAAAAGTCAGCGGGGACTCCGTCTGGACCAGGTGCCTTATGTTTAGTGGTTGCCAGGAGTGCTTTTTCCACTTCTTGAGAATTAAAAATAATAGGATGTTCGTGTTTGTTGGGCGGTTGGCCCCTTTTAGATCCTTCATCATCGGCGCCCCCATATACATTTTTGAAAAAAGACAACCATGTTTCGTCGGCAATCACGCAATCCATGGGTGCATTACTATCTTCCGAGAATAAGGGCTGTTTGATGATCTCCCAGAATCTCCTACTGTCCTTCAGTACTGCCGCTGAAAGGAGATTGTCCCATGTTTCGCGTTTAATGGTGTCTTTACGTTTCTTTATGGCCACTTTATAAATCTTCCTTTGTCTTGAGATGTCATCTTTGGCCCTAGGAACAGATTTTAATGCCGCCAGCAATTCTCTGTGTGCTTTCGAGCATGCTTGGTCAAACCAACGCTTATGACCTTGGGCTCCCTGGATGGGTTTGGCTAGGAGATCCTTGGAGACCTGATCGCATATTGCCTCGTAAGCTGCTACTATAGTATGCCCTTGAGTGCCTGGATCTCTACAAAGCTCAACCTGGGCTTCAATTTTAGGGAAGCATTTTTCATAGAAGTTTTCCGGGATCACTTTAGCCCACTTTACTCGTCTATCTTGATCAGAGGTCCTCAGGGGATGTGCCATTTTTGCAATTACCGGTGATGCCCCCATGTAGGATCCCCAGGCTACTTCGAGAAGTACTGGGTTGTGGTCGCTAAAGTGAGTTGAAACTGTGCGGTAGGCCGTAGACCGGCTTAGAATGCCTGGTGAGACAAAAATGTAATCGATCACTGTACCATGTTGGGCGCCAGTAAAAGTTGGATTTCTCTGGCCGCAGTCAGGTTCATGTAGGTCATAGTTGGCAAGTAGATCTTCTAGCTCCTGCCCCTCTGCGGAATGTTCGAAATGAGGTCCCTGTAGGGCTGCATCGTCGGCCTCGTTGACATCACTACCCTTGCAGGCTAATTCGCATAAATGAATATTAAAATCGCCTAGTAAAATCAGCTCAAAAACTAAGTTGATATCCTGTGATACTGTGTTTAAAATATTATCCAGACTAGCGATATTACGACCCCTGTATTCGCTATTCCCGGAATTATAAAAATTGACATATAGTGTCCTGCTGTCTTTGCTGATCGCCCTTTCAACCATTAAGATATTATCAGAATCAGAACTGATCTGCCTATAGCTGCCTTTTAGCGCCAATGAAAACAAAATCACCAAGCCCCCTTTAGCTCTGCCCGCTCTGCTAGGGACTGCAGGTTTGGTAAAACTGGTGAACCCATCCCACCAGAGATTGTTAGATGTGTCCCAAGTTTCTTGCAGGGCGATGATATGATATTTAGAAATGAAACTCAGCCAAGCTTGGTCCTGACGTTTGGCGTTTAAACTCGCTACATTCCAACTTATGATCTTGCAAGAGTCGGTGGGTGCACTTATATCATCATCATTTACACCCTCAGCTACTCCTTCAGCTGTTGGTTGCGATGTCAGACCACCACTTATTGGTGATGGATCGTTCGACTCCTCCCCTTCTTGGTCTGTTCCTGGTTCAAGTCAGTCGCAGGTATTTAGATCAGACAAGGGAGCAAACCTATTGCCAGTACCAAAGCCCCACTCAAAGGGAGTAGCTACCTGACCCTGACCATATGGAGCTAAGTTCCACAGGGGTTGTGGGGTTTTTGGATGTGCCAGGAACTGATCGTATCTCAACCAGTGTGTTGGCCTAAAGCCCCGAGCGCTATGATCATCATAACCCCGTAAGCCGGAACCCCAAACATTTCCTCTTGGCTCTTGTGCCAAGACAGGCCTGATGTTTAACTCGTTTGGGTGATGGAGTCTTCCTGGCTCCCGATGTACTATGGGCTGAGACCAGTCATTATAATGTCGAAATCTGGGGCCCCCTCCCCATCTACTAATATTAGTATGTCTTTTGTAATTGGGGAATTTGGATAAGATGGCAAACTTATTCTCATCAAAGAAGAACTTAAGGGTGAGAGGAATTATAGAGCCACTGCGACGTTGGGGTGGAAAAATGTTGTTTAGAATGTCTGGAAGGACCTCAGCATTAGCAAAGTTAAGAATGACGCAATCCCCTTTGAACTTTTTAGGCTTGCTGCCAATCCAAGGTACCCTCCTAGACATAACGATGTCCCCTGCCAGCTTATCAAATCCTTGTTCTGTCATATGCATATTATTAGTGAGCCAATGTAACACTTTGTCTTTCAGATCCTGGTTGGACTCTACTTTATCTTGTGTTAGAGCAGGGACGTTTGCCAACACCAGAACTACCGGAGAAGCTTCCAAGATAAATTGGGCTGAAACGTCCTCTTGATGTGTTCCCGCTATAGCGGCAGTTGTGCTGATACGGGGGTCTACAGCGTCTACGTACTGTCCCACTACGGGTAATGATGGTAATGGAGGCGGAAGCGGCGGCCCTTGCTGGATGGGTTGCGGAATACTTTCAGTCGGAGTAGCCTCCACGTTTGCGGGTATTAGATTTGTGACGAGGAAAGATAAGTTTTCAACCTCGTCTGCCAACTTACTATGTACCGCACCCAACTTTTTGACTTCAGATGTTAGCTTATCCAGTTTCCCTATCATGGGTTTGATTATAGTCCTGATTTTAATGTCTATCATTTCTTGGATCCTGTTAAAAAGATCCTCATCAATAATACTTCTTGACTCAGTATCAATATCGGGATCAACATGTTTCCCTACCCGACTAGGGGGTGGGGTGGTGGCCTTTTTCCTACCTAGGTGTTTCCCCCCCCCGTGTGGCTGCAGATTTTCGACAAGCTCTAACAGCCCGTGTAGCAGGCTGCGGAGATTGTAGGGCTACGTCCGTAACAGCTATCTGTTGGTTTGAATCATTGATAGTATTATCTGATAGATCTATTAAATCTGGTCTGTCTATTCGAGGGTCAGAATCCACTTCATCCACAGATCCCAAATCTTGAGAGTTCAGATCTACTGGGTTTAGTGGGGGGTTTTCTGGCGGTAATTCTGATTCGCAGTACTTAAAACGCTTGTCGAGGGACTTTCTGGCGGCAAGATGGGTGATTGACTCAACCCTAGAGATTGCCTTTGCTTGTTGTTAATATCATTGACCACTTGTACGAGATATGAATCTAAAGTGTTCACGGACTCAGCCGGAGCAGGAACCCGTTTTTTCACCATTATTGGGACTGTAGCTGTAGACAACCTACAAGACAGCTGAGCTTAAATGAGTTTAGATAGAGATGCACTGAAGGGAGTGTTATTACTGGCAGTCAGTGACAGAACAATGGCGGACAAATAACGACCGTGCAGTATGTTGACCGGAGTATCAAACTGGACAGAATACCTTAATAGTCAGCCGATGGATGTCAAGGGAATGGCCTAGCCTGGCCTTATTGTGCCTCTGAGGGCCACAGAGGGCCCGCCCTTTGCCCGGGCTTAGCCCCGGGCGTCCCGCTCGTGTCCCGCGTAGCTGAGGGCTTTGAGATTAAATAAGCCCCTCCTGGCGCCGTTGTTCAGGCATCAGGGAACGCGCCTCCGCCGCTGTGACTGCCGGGACCTGTAGTCCCAGAGCGGCGGTGGCGTGCCTGGTGCTCGCGGTCTCCGGTCTCTTCCTCCTTGCAGCAGTAATGGCGAGTGGCGTGGAACAGGTAAAATCCCCTGTTTTCTTTGTCTCTTGCAGCGCTTCGCAGGTTGTATGTCTACAGAGCTCCCCCGCTACACCGAGGGCTTTGAGATTAAATAAGCCCCTCCTGGCGCCGTTGTTCAGGCGTCAGGGAACGTGCCTCCGCCGCTGTGACTGCCGGGACCTGTAGTCCCAGAGCGGCGGTGGCGTGCCTGGTGCTCGCGGTCTCCGGTCTCTCCCTCCTTGCAGCAGTAATGGCGAGTGGCGTGGAACAGGTAAAATCCCCTGTTTTCTTTGTCTCTTGCAGCGCTTCGCAGGTTGTATGTCTACAGAGCTCCCCCGCTACACTGAGGGCTTTGAGATTAAATAAGCCCCTCCTGGCGCCGTTGTTCAGGCGTCAGGGAACGCGCCTCCGCCGCTGTGACTGCCGGGACCTGTAGTCCCAGAGCGGCGGTGGCGTGCCTGGTGCTCGCGGTCTCCGGTCTCTCCCTCCTTGCAGCAGTAATGGCGAGTGGCGTGGAACAGGTAAAATCCCCTGTTTTCTTTGTCTCTTGCAGCGCTTCGCAGGTTGTATATCTACAGAGTAGCAGGGGGGACAGGGGGCAGCCCTTATGATTTTGAAAGCTCCCTGTCAATACGCCATTAAGCAATATTTTAGCCGTGGGCTACTCATACAGCTTTTGCACTGCCTGAGTAAAGTTGATACCGGGTGGATCGATCTCTCCACTGCCAGGTGAATAGTCCCAATTAATGAGAGCGTAAACTCTTGAATTTGCCTCTTAGGAACAAACCCTTTCTGGCCAATATGAATGAGCTGAGGTGCCTCCTTACCTAGTCTCGCCGCCAATATACCTGTATATATCTTTAGGTCAGCATTTAAAATCGAGATTTGGCAATATAAATCAGGGTTTCTTGGATTCTTTGCTGGTTTTAGAATTAACATTATTATAGCCTTGTTCCATGAACTCAGAATCAAATCTACCTCCTCATATATAGTATTAACGAGGGTCGCCATTACCACTGCAACTTCCTCCGATATCAGTTTACATAACTCAACTGGAATTGAATCCGACCCGGCTGCCTTCCCATTTTTCATATGTTTAAGTTGTTCTCTTATTTCTGATACCGTAATGGGAGCATTAACCCTGTTCCTCCCCTCCGTAGTTAAAATCAGGAGGATAATGTTATTTAATCAGTTTTTTGAGACCTCTGTATACAATTCTGAGAAGAGTTTTACTATACTTTCCTGAATTTCGGCCTTGTTGTTGGTGACATCTCCCTCGGGGTTGATAATCAGCTCTCCAATATTGTTTCTCTCTCTTTCTGCCCTCGTTTTCCAAGCTAATAAAGCTCCTGCTGTTTCGCCATACTCGAAATGTTGCAATCTACTTGCCATCAACTTTTCTCTGTTCTTTGTTTCTAGTCTCATTCAATAGTTCAATTTAGTATCTTCGAGCTTTTTTCCATCTCCTCACTATATTGTGTACTCTGCTGTAATCTTCCTTCTAATATCCTCCAGCTTTTTTAATCCTTCTCGTTCCACTTTATTTTTATGTGAGACTTGACTTTGCAAGACACCGTGGATATAAGCCTTAAAGGTGTCCCAGATAATTCCAATTGGTGCTGAGTGAGCTTTTAGCTGAAAAAATTCTACCGTTTTCTCTCTCAATAGGGAAGCCACGGTCAAATCCGACAGAACGGCTCTCTTTAATGTCCATCTGACATTATTTCTACCACTTATCTCACTCAAAGGGATTCTGTCAAGCGCAGAGTATCTTCCGCCATGGCTCAGGACAGAGGGCAACGAGGTTTGCCTGCTTTGCGACTCGGACAATGGGGACATTCTCCATGTCACTTGTCTTTGTGAGGAACTTCAACAAGCACAACAACTGCTCCTCAAGGACCAGCTTAAGCAAAAAGGGATCAGTACCAGTAGGCAAGCGGTGCTCTCCTTCCTGAATCCTCAAAACACCAAACTGAACTGTAGATACGTCAAATTCCTTGCGATGGTCGAGCAAAGAATTCCAAGACCGCTAAAACCGGGGATCAATAATGTAGACACATGTTATTAAACAGACTGTCAGAAGGAAGTAGGGGATCCCACTGTCCAATCTTTGTAAAAAGGCGCATCGACAGCCACACTGTTCTTTTATTTAATTATATGCTCAATTTTTTAAACGGTTTTAAATCGTGATATTTTATGATCTTTTTGTAACATGTTTGCACTGGTTTTAATAACTATGCATAATAAACTTTACCTTACCTTACCTTACCATAAGCCTAAAAGGTGTCCCAGATAATCCCTATTAGTGCTGAGTGAGCTTTTAGCTGAATTTTTTTTACAGTTTTCTCTCTCAATAGGGCAGCCACGGTCAAATGCAACATAATGGCTCTCTTTAATGTCCATCTGACATTATTCCTACCACTTATCTCACTCAATGTTATGCTGACCATGTTATGGTCCGAAATATGACATGGATGTATATGCACCTCTTTTATTTTCTGTGTTCACTTTGTCTACCATTATATAGTCCAACCTTTAGAAGTGGTGGTATTTTTTACTATGAAAGGTGTAGCCTCTTTTCGTTTTCATCAAATGTCTCCAAGAGTCAACGATTCCAAGGTCCTTCAACATGTATTTTAAGGCCTGTCTTGTTTTAGGTGCCTCGATCTGGACCCCCTTCTCCTTGTTGATCTATCCAAAACTGGGTCTAAAAGAGTATTAAAATCCCCTCCCAATATTATAGGTGATATTACCTCAGCTAATCTTAATTACATGTCCACTATAAATTGGGGGTCATCCGTATTCGGGCCATAAAAACCAGCACACACAAACTCTTTTAAGTGTAACATGCCTTTATGAATCTGCACTCCAGGGTGTAAAATGGTCAATCAATTAAGGATTACTTTTCCTCTCAGTTTTCTTTCGTGCCACAAAGGCAGTTTGGAGTACATAAATTTGTTATAATTGACTTGTGTCTCTCTTTTCCCTGGCTGGGATTTCCCTGTTGCTCAGATTGGGTGAGTGGTAGAATGCTTGATGACATCATGGAATGTTTAGTGCCTGGCCTGTGTCTGGAGTGGCAGTTGATGGCAGGCAGGCTGAGCGACAGGGAGGTCGCTCCTGGAGGAGTTTTACATTTCCATCTATCTTATCTTGAAGAACTTAACCTGGAACTAAACTTAAATAAACCTATCCTGTTTATACACCTGGCTCAAGGACATTCTGTGTACAACAAAAGTGTTATTTCTGTATTACTCTTTTACATACTTTCTTGCTTTTATAAATTGCCCCCAGTGCTTAATTTGTGCCATGGCCCTTGTCAGGAGGCCACTGCAGCTCGCAACAATCATAGCACCTGCCAACACTGCCATTGACGGTACACTACACAACTACTATCCATCACACTGCTACAAGTGAGGCAATTCAGACTGTTAGAGGATCCAAAAGCTCAACGACTGGTAAGGACCGCATGCCTTAGTTCTTTCAATTATTAAACAACTGCTGGCCTACTAATTTCCAAGTTACACAAACAGCTATAGCTGTCACAAGTGATGTTGCTGATAGTTAAGTGTTGGTGCCGAGCACCAGAAACCAACGGCTCAAATTAAGCACTGAGTGGCCCCAAAATATCTAATTTGGGAGAAAATCGGAATATTCAAAGAATATCTATATACAATTAATATAAAGCAAAACAACTGTGCCCTCTTTGCAATTTTACCAATAGTCATTTAGACATTTCAGAGTTATTTTTAAAAGGCATTTAAGAGTATGTAAAAAAAGTACTAGAGTACTACTTTCTGCACTGATAAATGCTTTTGTGAATCGGCCCCAAAATATTCGCTAAGTGCATCCGGTTTAAAGTAGGTACCAGTTCTTCGTTAATCATATACAAAAAATGTGTTCAGAAAAGTTTATCTATTTTTTTTTATCACACTGGACATGAATTGTAATTGTGTTTTAAGTTTCATAATTATACTATTAATTTAGCCTTTATTTCAAAAAATTCTACCACAAAATATGTACAGACATTGATTTCTTTGAGATGAATAACCTTTTATAACCCCCCTAACACTGTTAGTTGCGCATTTATAAGGACAATAAAAGCTTTAGATGTAACATCATTTCTCCCTGTAGGTCATTTCCAAGTTATCAACTGTTGAAATCAATGTCAGCATAGATTAAATATTCATATGTTCAGAAGTGGCTATTTTATGAATCTTTAAATTAATTACTTTTACATTTTCTTCCGTTTTTTTTTCGATAGTTCTTCGGGACCATTCGTACCGATCATTTTAAAGAAATAAATAAGCCACGTTTTAGCTATTACATACCTAGAAAATGTAGGACAATCTACTAGATTGGGAGGAGTTGCGGGGAAGTACATCAGGGTGAAGTTTTCTGAAAGGCTCTTCCGAAAAGAAGGCCTCAACGCACAACTTTTAATGCAAGTGTAATTTCACCTGCATTATTGCAAAGCTGTCTGGGATATGCATTAATATGAAATGAGCCCCATGGTGGAATTGTTTCCACCCCTACACTCGTGCTAATGGCGTGCAACACAGAGACATTTTAAGGTATGGGCAAAGTGGCCCAGGGCCCAAGCCTTCTCAGTGGGACTAAAGTCCGCTCTGTTCTGCAGCGAGTCTTGCCTGATCATTCTTTAGCAGATAGTTTTATATGCCGTTTCCCCTTCATTTATTTTTAATCTGGGTGATGTATGAGATTCTATTACAGACATTTTGCAGAGAAAACACATTTCGAATTTGGACAAGTGTGCCTATGCATTGTCAGTGACTCGGCCAAAGAGGGCAGGAAACAACTGAAATCGGATGATAAATTCCAAGGTGTTCCAAACAGGCGCCCCAAAATATGATTGGCCACGCGCCCCCAAAATCCTTAAAATGTCCCTGGAAATAATATATGAAAATAAAACATGATAAAAGCATCCGGTTTTCAATTTGTACATGAATACATCTTAAAATAGACTCCTCACATGACCAGAAACCCCTGATTTAAATCAACTCAGTATTGTTTTTCAACGAGCATATATAACCCACTAGAGAATTAAAATCATAAATCTGGACACTATACAGCATGCCCACAATGTGGTGCGGGCTGATTTTTTCCCTAAGGTGTGGAACAGTCTTTCATCCGTAATAAATTGAAACACAGTAGAATTAGTTAATGTTACCATAGACAGGCACATTCTTAAAACACCAGCAGTGTGCTTACTTGCCCATTTCCCAAGGACTAAGGTGAATGCTTTAACATCCAGGTTCATAGACTTGCAACTAATAATCACCCAATATCAGCTAGCTATGAGCTAGAAAGCCCAAGACATATCTACCTATGGGGATGGAATAGAGAGCTGACTAAGTAGGCAGGGTTTGAGGGGCTGGCTCTAAAGCACATAATATATCAAGGGATTGAGGAAACATGTTTGGTCAATGGCCTGGGAGATGATGTTGCAGTCCTTCCCAACTTTAGACAGAAAGGGGCAATTCCGCAGCAACTATTCTAATGATGGGTGAATAAGGTCGGGTAGTTTGTGGCTCGGACACTGGCTGGGGCTTTCCAATGCACATATGTTTATTAAAAATAAGGATAAAATAAGTTTTTCAATGTACTATCCCGTTGTCTTTTCAAAATATTTTCTTAGGATCCTTATCACCTGATATTAATGCTGCGTCTCCTATTTCTTTTTTATTTGACCTCTTTATTGCACTTGCTTTTAAAGTTATTCTGTTTTCTTGGAAAGATACATCACACATTTCAATTGCAGCATGGTGGAATTTTGTTTGTGATGAACATAGGCTCTCTACTGTCTCTTCTATTTCCCTCTCTAGTAAAATTAAATCCGACCTTCTCTGGTTAACTTTTACTAATTATCTTTCCAACTTTCCTCCTGCTCCATAGCTGCCTCTCCTTTGCTCTCATTTTCTCCCCCCTCTCTTTTCTTTTCTTTTCCTCCTCTCTTTTGCTTTTTCCCTTCTCTCTCTCTTATATTCTCTTTCCTTCTTCTTTTCTCTTTTCTCTTTCTCTTCTATCATTAGCCCATTCATTTCCTTCCTTTCTCATTTTCTATTTTAGTATGCATTTGATTCTCTTTTTGTACTAATTTTTATCATAGAATTATATTTTGTATTTTCTTTATATTCTCAAATTTGTACCTGTATTCCACTGTACTATTTCTTGTGAACTTCAATAAAAATCTATTAACAATAAAAATAAAAATAAAAATAAGGACCAGATTCCATGACTGACCAAACTAAATTGACAGCCCTTCCAAGAACTAACAAGTTGTAGATTGCATTGTCTCTGCAGTAGTTATTGTTTTATTTTTACTATTGATGTATTACTTGTATAGTTGCTCTAAACACAAAACTAATTATGACAGCGCCAGTGATCAGTTCCAACCACTGTTCTCTTTAGGGGGCACGTGCATCGCTCCGGACGTCAGCGCAAACCGCCTCGCGTGGAGCACGCACACATTCAGGACGTCGTGCGAGAGTCGCTCCACCGGCCGCTTTAAAGAAGCAAGCGGCGTGAACATGAGACACTTTTTCGATGCGGGGCGGCGGAGCGGTCGTGAGGAGTGCAGGTAAGGAGGCGGGGGGCTGGTGGGGCTTGTGGCTATGTGGGAGCGCGGGTCAGACTTTGGCCTTTTGTTTAAGTATTGCTGTTAATCAGAGCCCCTTCACGAGCTCTGATTAAGAACAATACTTTAAAAAAAGGCCGCAGTCTGCCCCACGCTTTACTAACAAAAGCGTAGTCAGTTTTCCAAACACAGGGCGTACTTTAGCACACGCTGTGTACGCTTTTGTTAGTAAAGCACGGGGTCACCCAACTATCTCCTCATGTGGTATGCTTGCACGTGATCTTCTACCACTAAAACAAGAAAATCTTTAAAGCCCATTTCCAAATGTTTTGAGCTAGATTTGATAAGGGTAAGAACAAATTTCTCCCAGGATAAGTAAACTGTACATTGTCATTTGTTCCACTTGATTCTTTATTTGCCTTTGAAATGCTTTTAAAGCAGAGAAACAGTCAAGCTCTTGATATACGATATGTGCTATGGCATCCTCTGTAGACCAGTGTCCCCGATGCTCAAGTGATTAAGATGTGCTCCGGACACATCTGCTGTGCTTGTGGGGAATGATGACTTGAAATTCCCTTCCGTTGGCATATCGTAGATTGCCTTTTAGTCCAACTGCCCATTTAATTTGCCTGAAACAACCACTGCATACAACTAGTCCCCCTTCATATGAGACTAGTGACTGTTTAACCACTCCTGTACTGGTCTATTTCAAGACTACTGTTTAGGATACGAAAGATACAATATGTTAACATTCACAATAAGGTCATTAGTGGACACAGTGAGATGTCTAGAAAAGGAGAGGTTTGTTCTGCAGTTCTTTCGCATTGGTTTTGTTACTCCCACTTCTGTTTTCATATCTGTTCCTAAAATAGTTTTTTGTTTGCGATGCCAATTTTTATATACATTAGGTCCATCACCTCTTGAATACAATAGGCATTGTACAAAGAAATCCTTTAGCAGCCAATTATCTGGGTGAGTTTATGGAAGAATGGCTTGGATCACAGGTATGCTATCACTACAGTCAGACATTTTGGCAACACTCTTGCAGCCAATTTAAATTTCAAACAGTAACACTCTGAACTTTTAATTTATTTCTAACTTTACATACGAGAGATAGCTTTGGTAACATCCAAGTAGCACACTTTTTGGAGTGAGTGCACCAGTCACTTAAAAAACTTCTCAACAAAAACATGAGGAAATTATGACATTTTCCAGGATCTGCACATTCTGAAAACGTTCACATGATTGGATGGTAATTATTAGTTATATGACCTTGCATGCACAAGTTTACTGTTCATCTGAATATTCAAGATTTATAAAGCTCATATTATTTCTATTCCATTTTGGCGGCCTGCAATCTCTTGATCTAGTCTCGATCAATTACTAGGCAGAGGTATCTGAGACTCTGCAAACTATAGAATCAAACATTAATTCATTTGGTCTGTTTTTGTACAGGCTTCTTGTCAGAAAGGAGAATAATATACTCAGAAAACTGTTTAATCTAAGAAACAAGAACAGGCCATAATCTGTAGTTTAAATCCAGAGAGGACCCCATTTTAAACGATCCTTTGCCCAAAATACTCCAGACCCACACAATGAGACAAAACATCACTGGTAGCATAAAAAGGCCACTTTATTAATAAGATCAGGCAATTTCTTAAATATCCATAAAACCTAAAAACACTTGTTTATCACTTTTCTTCTGAACCATACAATTTTGCAATTTGTACCAAAACATTATAATTTATTTGAACTTATTTGTTTGTAACTGTATTGACCAAAGAACCTTCATAACTTCATTTCATAAATTCACCCCATGTTTCCAAAATATTTCACTTTTTCTTCTTTTCCTTTCCTTTACCCCATCCTGTTCCTCCCCCACCCTCTGCCATGAAGGACGATCAAGTCTGATCTAGACCTTGACCTCCCCCTATTCCGCCACTCAGGAAAAAACCCCAGATTTTTCCTGACCCCACCCAAAACTCCCTCTTCTTTTTTTTTTTAGCCTTTTGAACCACGTTTAAAAAAAAAAAGAATGTTATACTCTTGAAGATACACACAAATTCACTTGCAACTCTTTAGACAACATGTCTCTTATTTCAAGGATATAATAGGTCATTTCCAATTTTGTTATATGTCCTCTGTCTTCTCTAAACAAATGGCCTTCCCCGCCAGTGATGTTGTCATGTGCTATGGTCTGAATCCCCAAACCCACACAAAAGATTTTCATAGCTCTGTTCAGTTCCTTCCTTGCTCTCTCCATAGCACTGAGGTTTTTTGCGTTCCACCACTGCTTCCTAAAACAAAGTCAGTCCACGCAAACCTGGTCCCTAGCCAATTTTTTGTGCTCACAGCTAAATCTAACTGCATTTTTTTATACTTAAAACTGATAATGCTACCAAATCATTCTCTCCTAGCTGTAGCATTAGCATGTCAGGACCATCTCTGTCGTACCTGATTTTGGCTAGCAATGGAAACAAGTTATCCCATCTCATCCCCCTTCCCGTAACTCCATCAAATAATAAAACTTGCACCATCTGGGACAAATGCACCCCATCATCACGAAAAAGGTATTCCTCAGTACCTGTTATAGTCTCATGAAGTAAAATTCCAAAGACCCATCGCTGAACAGAAAAATCCCATTGCTCCAATCAACTTCCAGCGAGCTTTCTCCACTGCTGTATGGTTCCAAGCCCATTTCCAATGCTGCCACTAAATTAATTTTGTCCAAACTAGAGCTGTTCTTGACCAATTACTCTTCAACACCGCCCAATACAATTTCATTCCTTATTAATGGAAACCTGACAGTGCTACCAGATCAGCCTCCCCTAAGTGAAATTCAACAAATCTGGAAATCCCTTCTCCCGTGACAAATTGGACCGCACAGGAAATAGAGCACCCCATTGCATCCCCCCCGCAACCCCTTCCAAAATACTTCATGACCTTTGCTGTGTAAACCTAATGCACGGCCACACTTGTGTTGCTCCGCATATGTAACCGACCATTTGACAAAAAATTGTCCTATAATCCAGGTCCTCCTTTCCCGGTAAGGGCATAACTTGATCTGCGGTAAAACTGACAACAATAAGCTGTCGTCCCCACCCAGGAAATTGCAAACTACTGACGAATAGAATGGGAACAACCATCAGACTTCCATCTACCAAGTTTTTTTTTTTATCCCAACCGTGACGCCTCCGATCACATCTCCAATTCTAAAAGAATGGGTCCCATACTATAAGGGATTCTGAACCACTAACATCAACAACTTTACGGAAACACCACCAGCACATGCAAAAACAGATGATATTGTCCAGTGTGCATGACAAAATACAACCCTTGCCTGAAATGAGAGGATATTAAAAAGGATTTCCATTCTTGCCGTGGACAACAAACCCCAATGCCACTCCCACTCAATGAAAACCATGTCCACCTGTCCCTTTGATCTGTTTGTACTGTCACAACCAAATTCGCAAATTACCTTCTGGAACCTGTACATTAGTAGATTGCCTGCCCAAGTGACCCCTTAAGCCCATCAAATATGAAAACCGAAATGCCCCAAAGAACCAATATCATACGCAGCCGAAAAGGACTAAGCTCCCACCCAGTAAAACAGCAAACGAGCAAGTACCGTAGAAGCTGTTGTAACACATCAAAAGTAATTGGATCCCGCTAATGCCTGAGTGAGAGAGGCAAGATGGCGACTGAGTGAGAGGTCGTCTGCTCACCAGCTCCGAGGTTCCAGCTCCAAGATGCTTGCTAAGGCCTGCTCGCCTGCCTGCATGAATGCCTGCCTGCATACAGATTCATTATGTGAGGTCTGACCATCCTAAATCTCCTGAGGAAAAGAAACGAGAAAACCGACTATAGTTACTATAGTTACTGTGGACTGGACTGGATTCGGAGTGAGGAAGTGAGGGAGAATCTGAGTACCGAGGGCTGAGAATTTCTATCTATTAAAAAGAAAAACCGGATTGGAAAAAAGAAACTGGGGTCAGCTAGTAGCGAAAAGCGGAAAAAGCGGACTATAATCTGGGCCGGAGGAACCTAAAGACATTACAGAGAAAACAGAGAAACGTGAGTCAAAGCTAAACCCAGCCTAGCACTTAATCACTTAATCATGTACTGATTTTCTCTATCCCCCGTTAGCCTTTCAGCCCATGCATCTGCTTGCTGTTTTAGTTGCTGTTTGGTCTTACCGTCATTCAGTCACTGCTGCCCCCCGCTGCCTCCCGCTTCCATTGCCTTTTCACTGCCTTTTCACCGCTGCCTTTTTTCCTTCGCCTCAAGCCTCGAGCCTCTGCAGCCGTCTACTGTGCTCTTTGTGCCGTGCCATGCCGATCTGCTCTACGGAGCTGCTGTTGCTGAACGTCGACATCATCCGCGCACCGGCGCTGCGCAGCTTTAAGGCCTCACGTTCGATTTCCAGGCAACGCTCCTTCGCGCTCTACGAGGCCCAAACCGGTGCCGAATCAGAGCTAACTCCTGCGGTCCTGTGACCCTGCTTGCCGCAAATAGGGAATATCGGGAAAAAACACAGGTGCAGAGGATAGAGAAAACATCCCGAAACAAGAAACAGGGATTAGCTCACAGAAACTAATCAACAACAATAACACACAAAGAAGAATTGAGACGAGAGGATCCAAAGCACAAGAAGATAAAACAGACAAGATAGATAAAATCAGGAAAGAAAGTCACAAAAAACAAAAAAGTAAAGAAAGCAAGGAAAAAAATAAGATTAAATGCACAAGTCAAAATGAAAAAGAAAAAGAAAAAAAGGAAGCGACAAGTGAAGTAAAAAAACATGAAAAATTAAATAACTGTGAGTACAGTGATACTAAGGAAGACAGTGAAGATAACAACGACACTAACACTGACGAGACGTTAGAGCTTATGGCTAAAAAAGCAAAACACCTACAAACCATCAAAGATCTAAAAGCGGCAGCTAAAACTACCAGCCAACCTGGGGAGAATCAACCCAGGATCTCTACTATATTCAGCCTACTTCCTCGGGAAAATTCTCACGTAGGAGGGAAAAATGGAAAACCCCAACGTATTATGTCAGATGCACAAAGACTTGAACCAGATCCAGACCGGGAAGACCCAGCAATCGGCCTCCCTCCTAGAAAAGGAATCAAAGCAATACAGGTCAGCAATGGTATGGACATCGTGAAAGTATCAAAAAACGTGATCTTACAACATCAGCCTAATGATAACGAATCTACTAAGGCAACAGCTATTAACAAAGATAATTCGGAATCAGAACAGTTACGCACGATAATACAACCTTGCTGCTCAGAGAAGTCAAACGAAGAATCTGCAGATGAGGGGGATTCTGATATATACGAAAATGGACTCTCAATCTCCGGTGATACAACAGAGAGCAGTGGAATGAGCGATGATCAAGAACCGGATGCTACCACCATAGTGGCCCCAGACCACCCCGATGAGAAGGAAATAAATGAATCAAGGCAAGACAATACTCCCGAATAAAGAGATGACAAAAGGAAGACAAAATACAGGAGAGCGAAACTACCAACCTATGATGAAACCACTGATCAGGGGAGTAATCCAGAGCAAGTTAAGGCTAAGAAAAGACATACACGGAAAAACAAAACTCCTAAACTGGATGGGAGAGCCTATCATAAACAATTGACCAACGAAGAAGGAGGAAGCGAAAATATGGATAAGGATAGTGTAAGATTAGAAAGCCATCCAGAAACATCCTTGAGTGATGTCCTCAAGTCTATAAAGCACTTTCATGCGGACGTGAAAACAGATAATCAACGGAATCATGCTGCAATTCAAAAACTACAGGGCTCGATCCAGAAAATCGACAATAATTATTCAGAAATAGTGGATAGAATGAAATCAATTGAAACTCATACAGAGAACCTCGAGTCAGATGTACTCAATCTACAAACTAAGGAAAAGCCGCAGTCAGGCATAATTGAAGATCTTATGACCAAAGTGGAGGACTTGGAAAACAGAGGAAGAAGAAACAACCTACAAATTCTGGGAATTCCAGAAGGAGCAGAAGGAAACGATCCAAAGGGGTTCATATCGGAATTCTTAAAAACAGCCCTCCCAAAAATACAATCGTGGGATTTAGAGCGAGAGATCCAACGGGCTCATCGTTTTCCCCTGACAGCCCCGAAATACTCACATAAGGCAAATAAATACCCAAGAGCTATGCTGGTCTACTTTGGGAACTTTCTTTTGAGAGAAATTATCTACGATATTGCCAGATCTACTAGTAAAAGAGAATTTAAAGGAATCAGTTTCTTTGCACGCCCTGACTTTGCTCATGCAACAGTAGAACGCCGGTGGAGGTTGCGACAACTTTTTGCCCCTTTTAAAAAAATAGGTGCCACCGTATATCTGCAAAACCCTGCATGTCTGAAAATCATTTATAAGGGAGCTACAAAAAGCTTTACAAGTGAAATCCTGGCAGAGGCATATCTGAAAGAACTTACTGAGACTGGCCCTCACCGCTCTCCGAAACTCACAACTAATCCTAAAGCGTAATTAAAGACAGAGACTGTAAATCTCCGATATGATGTCAAATCTAGAGGACTTAATGATTCCTCAGGGATAATTGGGCGGGAGGTGGATGGGAACCGAATAATGTAATTCTCTACCCTTTGTTTTCCCATCTCTTTTACATACTCTTTATCTGAACTCAAATAGAGTAGGAATAAATAATCGTACATTCGTATGAACACTTACCTATTAGTATAGTGGGTCATCTAAGGTTTAGATGCTGGGCCTCGGAGTGGGCAGGGAAGACCGGACCGCCCAGACACCCACACTTGGGGGAACCATGACCCAAGACGCCTCAAGTAAGGGGGGGGAGGGGTCGCTCACAGAGATCAGGGAGGGACAGAAAAGGAGAGGGGGGAGGGGGGGGGGGAGGGGAAAGGGGGCGGGGCTCACCCAGCTTACATTACTAACTACTAATAAAATCAGACATACTAGTAATTTCTCGTCCAGGCCACAAATACAACTTGGACAGCCAGAATACCTAGAAAAAAACACCAAATTTCGATGGCCACACTAAAAATTGTTTCTGCTAATATCTGTGTACTAAATGATATACGTAAAAAAATAAAAGTAAAAAAAGGATCCCGCTAATGCAAACTGATGAGCCCTCTCTTTACTGAAACTTTTAACATTCGCTTCAAGAAAAACCTCACCCTTCAACTCCCTACCCCACAACAACTGCCCCATAAAAATAAATCCTTGGAAACTTGCCAGCAAAACGTGGTATAATGACAAACCTTTGCACGCTACAGGTCGTGACCACGCAGCCTACTAGCTATTTCCTACCTGACGGTAGCTGGGCAGCCCGCTGCTGAAAAATCTTGGTTATCATCACGCCCATGATGTCCCACTCGCTGACCTGGATCCGTCGTGAAATCCGCTCATGATCTCTGAAAAATACTGGCAGACGTGAATTTACCCCAAACCCCCAACCCCAATTCCTAAATGACCACTACCGGAACCGCATTTTTTCAATATAAATCTCATAATATTATTACCACTGTCCATTATAGCCAAAAATGTACTCCGTTTGATCAACCAGAACATTTTCAATATTATCGTAGTATTTGGCAATTCGCCATCACCAATTTCACCATAATACTTCATCAAGTGGTCACAGCTTGTGTCTCAACAGTTAATAAAGACAACTTAGGACCTGCCCTAGGAGCAAGGTCTGCCACCAACTTCTAACCGCTCCAGCTAGAAACTGCCATATACTTACCCTTCGCAGTAACCCTGCTAAATACCTTTCGTCACCGCAGTTGACACGTTCGAGTGTGCAACCCCACACCCCAAGTGGCCACATTGAGGATTAAAAGCAGAGACCACCGCACTAGTAACGTCTCGTGAATACTGTGACCTACACAAAGCCACTCCTGCTTCGCAACTGTTGATAAAGAAAAACTAGGACCTGCCCAAGGAAGAGGTCCACCAGCAAATTATAACTGCTCCGGTCAAAACCGCCATATACTTACTACTCGCAGGAACCTTGCTGATACTATCCGTCTCTGCAGTTGTTACAAAATACCCCCATTGAAGCAAAGTCAAAGTACACTTGAGGGTTGCAGGTGAATGACAGGATTCCCTCTTGACGCTGCACGCCGTGGCCACTTAGCTCCTCCGTCTTCTTCCATAACCGAGCCCATCCAAAGCAAGTCAACGACTATGGAAATGCCTTCCCAGTGTGTCCTTGAGGTTTGATAGACTGCCATTATTGTAGTACTACCCTTTACCTGTGTTCGGTACTATTTGGTAACATGCACATGTCACTGTCCTCTTGTAACACCGTTGTCTACCTCCTGCTTTTGCTTGCTGTCGATACTTGCACAAATTCCGCCATTGCCTATGTCATGTGCATTCTTGTGTTTGAGTGTCCTCAACTCATTGCAGCAGTGTACCTCCACTTGTACTTTGTACACTTTGTAACCTGCTCACCGGACAGTTCGTTCCTCATGTAATGCACCGTTTGCAACCTCCTGTACCCTGTTCAATCACGACCGTCCCCCCGCCCCATGCAATGCCCCCCCGCTTCTGCTAGTTGTTCAGCTGCAATGCTCCCCAATATCATCTGTGCCCCTGTGGAGCGCTCCGACATGCCCCGACAAAGTCAGCGCCATACAAAAGACGCACAATTAAATCAGTAAATAGAATCACTCCGCCCTGCCTGCAGAAGCACTCTCACCGCATCCCTCCGACTCGTTCTTCCAACATGACAAGCAACTCCTAAGACCGCAGACTTCGGCTCCAGCTGTGCGACGCCCCTTCCTCGCCTAAACGCTCCTACCTCCTAAGCTGGAACCTAAAATGGTGCCTTTCCCCTGCCTATTGCCTACGCACCTACCTGGCATGCGCTGGACCTAACCTACCCAATCACTGCGCTGGGTCTCGCCCATTCGGGCGAAAATTCCCGGGAGGAGACCGCTTCTCGCTCAGCTCCCGCCGAGGATCCCATTTGTAAAAATGTTAACGTGGATGGAAAAGAAATAAATGGTGAGAGTGATTAAGCCATATGTGAGCTTGATATTAATTGTGTTATTGTAATTGCTTTTTATGACTTGTCATGAAGTGATCTTACGTACTCGAACATGAGTGTATTTAATAACAAACTTAGGTGTCAATTTGCTGAAATGTACTGCAAGGGCGGATTGATAATGTTGTTGCCTGAGTTGTCTTTGACTGCCTTCAGTCACTATGATTGACATGTGTGGTTGGTTCTTCGTGCCCCTGATCCCTCCTTACTTCTGCACGAAGCTGATCTCATGTCACTATTGAGGCCACCCTACAAACAATAGTCTCCCAAATGGAGAATGGTGGTGCATCAGTTGACCTTCATGGCATGTTCTTCTGCAAAACCATGCCACTTGAGCATGTTTCTCTTAATGTTGCGGGGAAGATTTAGTTCTGGGATAGGAGTCTTCTTTAGCATGGCTCATCCTTTTGCAGGCCATGCACCAGGGAAGCTGTTTTTGTTTGATCTGTGACTGGAACCAATACTGTGTTCATAATTTCTTCTGCCTCTAGACGGCCTACAAATTCTACTAAAATGTTGGAGCAACATTACAGCCCACAGATTCAGCATATGTTCATATTCTCTTTGAATGTTTATATTGTCTGTTGCCTGACCCATTAATGTCGCTGCAGTCAACAAATGTTGGAACCTAGACATTTTTAATTGAAGTGCATATTCCTATTTGCAGCTTACGAACATGACACATTGCTACAGTTTAATGGTCAAAAGCCTGTTTTATAAAGGATGATTATCAGAATCCTTATAAAAATGCATAATTATATAAACATAGATGGGTGTTCTGTCCCACCTCTTCAGGTGCATGTATGGACATGTAGGAGTAGCCATGGTTCAATGTTTTTTGATGTTTACTTTGAATAATTATTTTTAATAAAAGTACAAGCACTGCCAAAGCTAATAAATAGCTCAGCAGCCAAAGCTGGACCTATTGGCTTTGGCAATGCTTGTTTATGTTTAAATTGTGTTTATTGCGCTGCACATTCAGTCTGATATACCAACATGCTTTACAAGCTGGTTCGGCGTCATCATTCGGCCTATCCAGCAGTGATACAGCTTTTAGTAACAAATCAAAACAGTAACAGTAAAGGACGGACTCGCAGAATCAAGTGCGTCTCTCAGACTCCGGTAGTTAGATCAAGTATGGGGAAAAGGTCCCTTGAATACTGCTGGTGGTAGCTCGGAGTCGCTAAATATCATATCAAGGCAGTGGCTGTGTCGACCAGGTCTGTACTAAGGCGTCATAGTAGTGTCCGAAAAATAGAACAACCTTTAAACTTCATATCCCCAACTCTGCTGCCCTTCACTCTACCAACCCCCCACCCCTGTTCCAGGTCCAACCAACCTCCGCATAGCAGTGATCATTCATTCCATGGGTCCTCCGACATCACACTGCGACAGTCGCAGCAGGCGCAGATATCTAGGACAAGTCACCTCCCTGAACTCAGTGGCCAAAAGCGTCAAGAAGGGTCGCCATAATTCTGGGTATTTGCCTCCCTCCCCTTTGGCAATTAGTGACAGTTTCTCCATCCCCAGGACGTTCCAGAGACAGTGCAACCAGCCCTGAAAAGTGGGAACGTGGGTAGTGTGCAAATAAGTGTGAATATTTTGTATTCCCAGGGCTATAGCTATCAATCTACCTCGATGGGAGCGCAGTGGGCAGGTAATGGGGTTGGGCGAGCCCAGCAGCACATATGCGGGGAATCTCGGGAGGGTGGTGTCTAAGTGTAGGTCTACCTCGTCTAGTACTTGTTTCCAGTAGTCCTGGAGGTAGGAAAAGTCCCACAGTATATGCACTAGTGTACCTCTCTCCCCACATCCCCGCCAGCAGAGTGTGTCTCGTGTGTGGTCCATCTCATGTAACTTTTCTGGGGTATAGTACCAGTATGTGGCAATTTTAGTGAGGGTGTCTGTTAGGCCCATGTGATGAGCAGAATGACGGGCCCTATAACAAATGCCTTCCCATTCTTTATTACTTAGCGTGCGCCCTAATTCCTTCTCCCATCTCGCTTTCCCTGCATTATGGATGTGCGTGTACCTACCCATTAACATGCGATAAATATCCGATATTCATCCCTAGTGGTGGGGTGGAGCGCCCAGTGTCGCACTTGGAGGTAATGGAGGCGTTCCTCCTCAGGCAAGCCGTACTCACGGCGGAAGGCATCAAAGGGGATAGCCCCGTCCTTCGCGTATATGTGGGAGAGTACCTTACATCCCGCCGGACCCCATCTCACGAATGCCGCCACGTCCATACCAGGACCAAAGTCCGGATTGGTCAGCAAAGGTGTCAGAGGGGACGGCAAGGACGTCAGCTTGTGTGCTACACTCACTTGGTCCCACACCTCCAGGGGCGTCCTCATGATAAATGAAGCATAGAGATTCAGGGGTCGGTGCTGCCGCCGCAGGGAAGGGACCTCCTGCAGAGTGCGGCCTGCCACTGCCTGGTCTTGAAAGAGCCAGTGCTTCTCTGACTCCCATTTACTCCACTCCACTAGAGTACGCAGTTGCGCCGCTTGGTAGTATAAGAACAGGTCCGGGAGGCCCAGTCCTCCGTTTTTAGGAGGCAACATTGCCAGGGGAAGTTTCATGCGTGGGCGTCGCCCATTCCATATAAAGTGAGCTAATTCCGCTTTGGTCTGACGGATCCAGCCCTTGGGAGGTCTCATAGAGATGGCACGGAATAAATATAGGACCTGCGGCAGGATCGTCATTTTGATTGCTGCCACTTTGCCTAGCCACGATAATGGAAGGTGTCTCCATCTGCCCAGTTCCGACCGGATCGTTTGCCGGAGTTTCGCGTAATTGAGGCAGACCGTGCCCTGCAGGGTAGCTGCCAACTGAATACCCAAATAAGGGACAGCCTCAGATGCCCATGGGAAGGGGAAGAGTCTCTGTAAGTGTGCCTTCATGGACGCCCCCAGGGAAAGGTCGAGTGCTACTGATTTGCTGAGGTTGACTTTAAACCCGGGTACCTCCGCGAAGGCATCCAGAATCTTCACACAGGCCGGTAGTGACTCGCCGGGGGAGGATAGTGACAGCAGAACATCGTCCGCATATAAACTTATGGTATGCTCGAAAGCCCCCATTGTGATTCCATGAATCCCTGGGGTGCTTCTCACCGCCTGTGCCAGGGGCTGCATATAGAGGGCAAATAACAAGGGAGAAAGTGGAAATCCCTGCCTCATGCCTCGCTCTATCGAGAACCGGGGCGAGGAGCATCCATTGACACGAACCGTCGCCGAGGACCTCGAGTAGCAATTCAAGATCCAGGCGCGAAACCGTTCACCCAAACCGGCCCTCACCAAGACCTGCTCCAAATACGGCCAGTGGACGCGGTTGAATGCCTTTTCCGCGTCGATTGAGAGTAGCATATATTCCCCTCCCGTACGCGTGGCTTTCTCTATTAGGTGCAGTGCCCTTTTTGTGTTATCAACGGTTTGACGTTCCGCGATAAATCCCATCTGATCCGGAACAATTAGCCCTGGCATTAGTGGACCGAGTCTCACGGCAAGGATGCTTGTGTATAGCTTCAGATCGATACACTTCGCACCTCGAGTGGTCTTTTCCCGGTTTAGGGATCACGGAGATGGTGGCGTCCAGAAGATCCCCCGAGATCGTGCCCGGCTCCGAAAGATAATTAAAGAGAGTGGTAAGTAGCGGTACCACCTGAGCACAAAACGTTTTATAAAATAGGGCCGTGAAGCCGTCCGGCCCCGGGGCCTTCCCCAGTTTGAGTCTGGAGATGGCCAAAATGACCTCCTCGGGTCTGATGTTGCATTCCAGGGCCGCAGCTTGGTCCGCTGTGAGCACCGGAAGCGGGGCAGAGTCGAGAAAAGCCTCACCCGCCGCCTGATCCAGTGTCTCCCCTGTACATAGGGAAGTATAGAAATCGCCGAAGGCGGCCGCAATCTCACCATCCTCTGTAGCCAGGCTCCCCCCGGGCCAATTAATTTCCTTCACCGTTTGACGCTGACGCTTCTCTCTAAGTGCCCGTCCCAATAACCGCCCGCATCTGTCTCCCCCTGTATAGTACATGTGGCGCACCCTCAATGCTGCGAATTCTGCTCTGTCCTGGTCCAGCGCGCTCAACTGTTTCCTTACCAAAGTGAGCTGTCTCCAGATCCTCGGGGCGCACGTCCTTTGGTGCATGCCTTCCAGCTCTCTGACTTTCTGTGTCAGCTCGTCCCTTCCTTTTCTCTGCCCGCGCCTTGTTTTCCGCCGAAGATAAGGCTATGAATTCTCCTCTAAGCACTGCCTTTAGTGCTGCCCAGTGTGTTGCCGGGGAAGTGTCAGAAGTGTTGTTATGCAGCAAATAATCTTGGATCGCGCGTATTATTTTCTCAGGTACCTCTTTGCGGTGTAGCAGTGTGTCTCTGAGGCGCCAGCACCGGGAGAGTCGCTGCACTTGGGGGAAAAGGAAAGTCGCTAGAAGGAGAGCGTGGTCAGAAAGGGACGCTACTCCTATCTCTACAGTGGACGTCAGCGCCTGTAAGGAGGTAGATGCCAGGAATTAATCTAGCCTAGCGTATGTGCGATGTGCGCTCGAGAAATATGAGTAAGCTCTAGTGCCTGGATGAAAGCTGCGCCAGAGGTCCACCATGCCCAGTTCCCCTAGTCTCGCCAGTCCCCCCTCGGACAAGGACCCAGCCTGTGTAGAGCGCTGTGCTGACCTATCTAGTGTGGTGTCAAACACAAGGTTAAGGTCACCCCCCATGAGTACATGCCTGTCTTCAGATGCCGCCACTACGCTAAGCGCTTCGTGAAAGAATTTTTCCTGTCCCTCGTTAGGGGCATATACTGGGCAAATCGTGAATTCCGACCCTCCCAGAGAGAAGTGGTA
This sequence comes from Lissotriton vulgaris, assembly GCF_964263255.1. Lineage (NCBI taxonomy): Eukaryota > Metazoa > Chordata > Amphibia > Caudata > Salamandridae > Lissotriton > Lissotriton vulgaris. The sequence goes on from NC_141687.1 coordinate 2,093,138,954, forward strand.
TGACAACAACCTTCCTTTTATCTCCACACCTTTCCGTAGTACCCGCCCCCGAAACCTTCGTGCCACTAAGGTTGCAACCCCAGCTTTCTTGTTTGGGGCGGACGAAAAGAACTGCTGCGGAAAGCTTTGTGCCCTCATTCTCATGCAATCTTTCTGTAGTAAGTGTGTCTCCTGTAGGAGACAGAGGTCGGCTTGTGCATGTTCGAGGCAGGATAATACTGCCCTCCGCTTGATGGGGTTGTTGAGCCCCCGCACATTTAGGGAGAGAATGCGTACTTCAGTGGGGGCCATGAGTCACCCTTTTCCCCTCCCGCTCCATACTCCCGTGTCGACCCCAAAGGCATACAACCCGGCTCCAACATGGCTCCCGCAGTGTGCCGGATCGTGTCCTGACTTGGCCTGCCACAGGATGCCCAGAGTGCTCACCAGACTGTCGTGTCGAACCCCCCCGGACCTGGAACCCCTCCCTCCCCACCCCACGAAACTGTACAGCCCCACCTCTGCCCCCCAGCCAACCCCGACACCCCCTCACCCCCATCTCCTCTCCCTCCCCAACCTCCCTGAACCATTAGTTGAAAGGCAAAGTGCCAGAATAGTACACCATTGTCCATCATCTCTCCCAGATGACTGGTCACACTGTTACACGGGGGAAAATGAAACCCAGACACCCACTCGTCCCCCCCGTCAAACCCCAAGAAAGCATTTGAGACCCCATGGGTTGCAAGGTTCGAGGGCATCAGCCGCCCGGTTGCTGTGATGCTAGGTCTGCAGAGACCGCTTCCACTGCCGCCCTTCGACCACTGTCAATTTCAGTTTTCGGCGGCCTCCTGATGCGATGTCGATTCCGCTGTAGGCGCCATTGAGATGAGAAGTCTCCCGATCCTCCCGTATGAGATGGCTGCGCTTCCTCGTCCGCCTTCAAGGAGCGTAGTTGATAGAGTTTGTTGTTCAGCTTAAATACAATCCTGAATGGGTGCCCCCAACTATACGGTATAGACTGCTGTTGGAGATGGCTTGTGACTGGTTTCAAGCAGCGACGTTTCTGCAGTGTAAGCTAAGAGAGGTCCTGGAATAGCATCGGGTGTGACCACGAAAGGAGATGGGCTGCTTCTGCCGTGCTTTCTGTAGGATCTCTTCCTTTGTGCGAAAATCTTGAACGCAGGCCAGTATGTCCGCAGGGAAGGCCGACCCAGTACGCTGGTTGCCTGCCCTGTGTGCTCTGTCAATCGGGAGTGCCGTATCCTCTGGCCGGTCCAGTATGTGATTGAAGAGCTCCCTAGTGAACTTGAACAGGTCTTTGTCCTCTTCTGAGTACTCCATTCCCCGAATGCATATGTTGTGTCGTCTGGAACGATTCCCCAAATCCTCCAGCTGCCATTGTAGATCCACCTGTTGGGCGTGGAGGTGTATAATTTCCTGTTGCAGAGCCTCTGTTTCTGTGTCCTGACTATCTTGTTTAGCCTCCAGGTCGGCCACCCGCTCCCCGACACCGTCCAGGTCTGATCGCACTGACCGAATCTCCGCTGCAAACTCTTTTTTGAAAGTGTGGATGTCCTCCCGTAGAGACGCGAAGAGGGACTCGAGGAAGGCTTTTGTAATGGGCTCTGCGCCATCCGTGTCCGATGTACCCTGTTTCGCGCCAGCACCAGAGGCCTCCCTGACCGTCGTGGGCGAGTGGGTTTTCGCAAACATGTCCTTCACGGTCCTATCCTTACAGACTTCCGTGCTCTGCGACATGACAGCGGCCCGGCTGCAGGTTCACCTCCTGGAAGGGTACCGGGACCGATGATTGAGCGTATGGAAGTCACACTGGCCGTCAGGGCATACGCCGGCAGTCGCCTCGACAACAAAATGGCACCCGGCTAGGCCTTCATCTCGTAGCGCTGCGCAGTTGCGCGCCACCCTCCTCCAAGGGGGCTTTCTCCAACTCCCACGAGCCTCCCCGTACCAGGCCTGGACCGCGTCGCCTGTCTTGGGCACCACACCGGCTCCCTGGGATGCGTACTCCGCCCAACACTCTGGGCCGCAACGTGGCGCCCACCGCTGCACTATGCCCCTGAGCGTGCCGCTGCGGCCACCCCGTGCATGTGGCGATCTCTGCTGCAGGCCCGCAGCAGCAACAAGCGTAGATCCCGCCTGCTGCCTCGCACAACTCCACTGCGCGGGCCGGGCCTGCCTCGGACACCCGAAAGAGCGTGGGGGTGTCTCAAATCGGGGGCTCTCGACCCCACCTGTCTCTGGGTTAGAGCCCCTCCACCGTAGCGCCGAACTCGGGCCCTACTTTGCCACTGTTGAGTTGCCTCCCGCGGTCAGCTCGGGTCCGTGGAGTACGTTGCCGGTCCCGCCTCCCGACACCCGGAGCCCGCCTGGCGCCCTACCAAACTGCGCTTGTGCCCCGAGGCGGCGGGTGTGCAGAAGCAATCGGTGCCAAATGGTACTGATGCCTCGCGCCAGTACCGGCGCGGGTCAGACCCGCCGAGGACTCACCGGGCCAGGCGGGGTGCCGTGTGCGAACTCAGGCCTTCAGCTCGGCTGCAGTGCCGCTGGTTGGTCACTCCACCCCCAACTCCGGTCGCGGGAGTAGGCCGCGTTTCAGATCAGGCAGCGGCCCGGCGTTCAGGTGATCTCCTCCGATCCGAGACCAGCCCACTGGAGCCCCGCCGTGTCAGGACACCGGGCGGGCTTTGTTGGGTCGCTAAGAAGGGACTCCGCGACCCCGGAGCCCGTGCTATGAAGGGTCGACGGCGGGAGCTCCGAGAAGTGCGACCTTCTACGCTGCCATCTTGGCCACGCCGGCAATGCTTGTTTAGAGGATTAGACAAAATCCTATCTTCTAGCAGAGAGGATTCAGTGAGTTTAGTGCCTAGTGCCCAGTGAAGTGGTGCGGCTCACTGGTTAGAGGCGGCAGACCCGGGAGCAGAAGTCGGCCGGGACCAGTGTTCAATGGGGTCAGCGGACTCGATAATTCTCGCTTCGGTGCCTACTCTAATCAGGGGTCTCACTCGGCAACTCTGGGCATTAGCTTGCCCAATCTCCACAACGGCCCCATCAACGCCAGGGGACTCCCAGCAGGGACCTTCCCACAGGGAAAGTCAGGACGGGTTCCCCAGCGTTATACAGCGCCAGGAAACCTACGGGTAGCAGTGCGCTTTACAGGCCCAAAAACTAATTAATTGAATTAATTATAGTGTGATGTGGGTTGAATAGGCGTATGTATCTAAAGGTCTCAAAATCTCCCAGGTGATGGTCTTGCCGTACGGTTTTTAGTGAGACCATTTCATCCCCTGACCATGCACCTCCTAATGTATTGTTTCGCATGAAGTCTCATCTTCAGAAACCCTTAGGTTAGCCCAATTCAACTACTAGGGAATCACTAGATATTTCTGTTACAAAAATGCTCATCCTCTACTTCAAGTTCCGACCTGTAACATCAACAGAGCACAAAACGCAGTTTGGGGGCATAGTGAAGCTGACTAACTGTAATGCTGAGGCTATCACTACTGCTGTGAAAGAATTTTACACTGCCAATGAACTGGACCTCATGAAAATGGTCATGTTCACATCCGAGGTGGGACTGTGATGCTGGTTAAGAATAATGGTGTTGCTACTCGCCTTAAACAATCCATTCCTCATCTAGTTGAGCAGCATTGTGTCGCCCATCGAGAAGATTTGGGAGTTGATGATGCCTGGAAGAGGGTTCCAATGATTAAAGAGATGGAGACATTATTGAGGACTGTGTACACTGTGTTCTCCAGATCTCCTGCAAGGAAGTCCAAGCTGGATGAAATAGCATTGGTCAATGAATGTGAAGTTGTCTCTTTTCGACCACTGAATGAAGTCTGGTGGCTTTCAAGGCATTTTGCTGTTGGTGTACTAATTCGTAATTACGAGACTGTTCTTAAGCACTTTGAGCATGAGAAAGTTGAGGAGAATGATCCAATTGCTAAATATTGTTATAAGAAGCTATCGGACTCCAACTACCATATTTCCCATGCAGTACTTAATGACATTCTGGGTGAATTTGCATCTTTGTGCAAACTATCCCAACAAAGTTCTTTGACTACTGTTGAAGCTGTACAGTATGCAAGAGAAAAGATTGTCCAAATTAAGCAACAGTATTTGGGGGACATAAATATCAAAAACTACACCTATAAAGGTACACACATAGGGGTCACAACCCGGACGCAGACTGTACTTTATTTCAAAAAGACAAACTGAGCAGTTTAATAAAAAACTTAATTAGCGGTGCGAAACCCCGCTCATTATTTATTATTTACATGAGGCTGAGAATAAGTTGCATTGCTATTCTACGCCATTAACATACGACACAGTAAGGCATCGGAGGGAGGGGGCGGGGCAAGCCTCAGGAGGAGAGGCTGACTGCATGGTTCACCAGCTTTTCATTAGGCATTTTAACCTCCTCGGCTATTAAAGAGTCAACTTCCAGTAAACACAACTTAGATCTCTCTGCAGCAGGTCCATCATTCTTCAGTTATCTTGACATATTTATGGTTGCCTGAAAATTGCTTCAACGTAGTTATCATATGTTATGCGCGCCGCTGCAACATCTTCATGTGGGATCTTTTGATGGATTGTGTGCTTCTCAGCCTTCCTGTGGGTTACCTTGTTCACCCACCTCAACCATTTGCACAGTTTGTATTTTGTGTAACACCTTCTGTGATGCCGCTTTCCCCTGGGATTCAGATTTATAGACCTGTTTAAGATAATGGATTCTAATAATGGAACACATGGGCACACACCTGTTTGTCCTAGGCTGGAATCCCAGGTAATTATCTTGTCATTTTTCCTATTGGGCCTCTAGACCGGTCCCAAGCATAGTTTGTAATTCTTCTGGCATTTGCTGACTTACTTGTCTTCACTTGTAGGTTTCCAGTCTGTAAGGTATTTGGATTTGAGTGGTCAGGTGCGAGTACCACAAAGACAAGGTAATTCTGTTTACATTCCTCGTTGGGTTGGGGGTTGCTGGGTAAATAGATTCACAATCTGCACCTCTTTTTCTTTTGCAGAGACATACTACAAAGACAATTGCACAGGCAGACGTGAGTACAGGTAGAACAAACAGGTATTGTTTGGTAGAGTTAAACTAGTGCATTTTCATTTGCAAGTTTCGCAGACAGTACCCCACACATTTAAGCAGGCATACAGGAGTAATCACAGAAGAGGTAATTGTTTGGTTGCGTTAATCTGTGGTGCATCTTGAACATTATAGTATCATATATACTTACCCATGTTTTCCTCTGTTGTAGGTTTCGCAGCCAGAACCCCATACATTTAAACAGGCGTCCATGAGTTCAAGCAGAAGAGGTCATTGTTTGGTTGTGTTAAACTTTGGTGCATCTTGAACATTCTAGTATCATAAATACTTACCCATGTTTTCTTCTGTTGCAGGTTTCGCAGCCAGAACCCCATACATTTAAACAGGTGTACGGGAGTTCAAGCAGAAGAGGTAATTGTTTGGTTGCATTAAACTATGGTGAATCTTGAACATTGTAGTATCATATATACTTACCCATGTTTTCCTCTGTTGCAGGTTTCGCAGCCAGAGCCCCATACATTTAAACAGGTGTACATGAGTTCAAGCAGTAGAGGTAATTGTTTTGTTGAGTTAAACTGTAGTGCATCTTGTACATTGTAGTATAACAGATTGCATTCATGAGCTAGGCGTCAACGTAAGCCATGTTTCTTTATTTTGCAGGCTTTGTGGCACAGCAGGTTCAAACCGGTGGGTACAGAAATGTTCAAGTGCAAAGCTGTAACTTTGGGAGAGTGCAGTGCTTCCCCACAAATGAAGAAATGTTGCCTTGTATTCAAGGAAGAGTGGATGAAGGAAATTGTGGAGGCTGAGAAACAGAGGTCACGAAGCGAGGTTCGCATGTAACTCGGGGAACTATTTTAATACAGTCCAGACGTGGGCTTGATTTGCAAAGCATGTGCCGAAGCTAAGATTGTTGGGAACTTTTCCACAGGGAAGAAATGGAGTGATGGCTGGAAACTGAACTACATGAAACGCCATCTACTTACCAAAGTACACCAGTATTCAATGGTGATATTGAGAAACAGAAGTGCTGCTGCCAGGTTTGGTTTTGGAGTGCGGGCAATGCTGACAGAAACAGCCACTGACAAAGCAAATGAAATGGAAGTAATTGAACGCCAAAGATCTATGCCTGAGGAGATAAAGATTCTCATCAACAACGTGTTGCTGGCAGTCAAGATGAATACTTCAATGTTATCTGTACAAGACATCCATGACCACCTAGCTTTGTGTGTGAAGATACCAGACAGCTGGAGGAGCAAGAACTATGCCTTTGAGTTCCTTGAGGCCATTAATAGCATGATACACTGTGAAGCTATGACAGAACTTTGGCAAGCTTTGTATCGCACCTTGATAATTGATGAGAGCACAGATATTTCTGTTACAAAAATGCTCATCCTGTACTTCAAGTTCCGACCTGTAACATAAACAGAGCATAAAACGCAGTTTGGGGGCATAGTGAAGCTGACTAACTGTAATGCTGAGGCTATCACTACTGCCGTGAAAGAATTTTACACTGCCAATGAACTGGACCTCATGAAAATGGTCATGTTCACATCCGAGGTGGGACTGTGATGCTGGTTAAGAATAATGGTGTTGCTACTAGCCTTAAACAATCCATTCCTCATCTAGTTGAGCAGCATTGTGTCGCCCATCGAGAAGATTTGGGAGTTGATGATGCCTGGAAGAGGGTTCCAATGATTAAAGAGATGGAGACATTATTGAGGACTGTCTACACTGTGTTCTCCAGATCTCCTGCAAGGAAGTCCAAGCTGGATGAAATAGCATTGGTCACTGAATGTGAAGTTGTCTTCTTTCGACCACTGAATGAAGTCTGGTGGCTTTCAAGGCATTTTGCTGTTGGTGCACTAATTCGTAATTACGAGACTGTTCTTAAGCACTTTGAGCATGAGAAAGTTGAGGAGAATGAGCCAATTGCTAAATATTGTTATAAGAAGCTATCGGACTCCAACTACCATATTTCCCATGCAGTACTTAATGACATTCTGGGTGAATTTGCATCTTTGTGCAAACTATCCCAACAAAGTTCTTTGACTACTGTTGAAGCTGTACAGTATGCAAGAGAAAAGATTGGCCAAATTAAGCAACAGTATTTGGGGGACATAAATATCAGAAACTACACCTATAAAGGTACACACATAGGGGTCACAACCCGGACGCAGACTGTACTTTATTTCAAAAAGACAAACTGAGCAGTTTAATAAAAAACTTAATTAGCGGTGCGAAACCCCGCTCATTATTTATTATTTACCTGAGGCTGAGAATAAGATGCATTGCTATTCCAAGCCATTATCATACGACACAGTAAGGCATCGGAGGGAGGGGGCGGGGCAAGCCTCAGGAGGAGAGGCTGACTGCATGGTTCACCAGCTTTTCATCAGGCATTTTAACCTCCTCGGCTACTTAATGAGTCAACTTCGAGTAGACACAACTTAGATCTCTCTGCAGCAGGCCCATCATTCTTCAGTTATCTTGACATATTTATGGTTGCCTGAAAATTGCTTGAACGTAGTTATCATATGTTATGCGCGCCGCTGCAGCATCTTCATGTGGGATCTTTTGATGGATTGTGTGCTTCTCAGCCTTCCTGTGGGTTACCTTGTTCACCCACCTCAACCATTTGCACAGTTTGTATTTTGTGTTACACCTTCTGTGATGCCGCTTTCCCCTGGGATTCAGATTTATAGACCTGTTTAAGATAATGGATTCTAATAATGGAACACATGGGCACACACCTGTTTGTCCTAGGCTGGAATCCCAGGTAATTATCTTGTCATTTTTCCTATTGGGCCTCTAGACCGGTCCCAAGCATAGTTTGTAATTCTTGTGGCATTTGCTGACTTACTTGTCTTCACTTGTAGGTTTCCAGTCTGTAAGGTATTTGGATTTGAGTGGTCAGGTGCGAGTACCACGAAATCAAGGTAATCCTGTTTACATTCCTCGTTGGGTTGGGGGTTGCTGGGTAAATAGATTCACAATCTGCACCTCTTTTTCTTTTGGAGAGACATACTACAAAGACAATTGCACAGGCAGACGTGAGTACAGGTAGAACAAACAGGTATTGTTTGGTAGAGTTAAACTAGTGCATTTTCATTTGCAAGTTTTGCAGACAGTACCCCACACATTTAAGCAGGCATACAGGAGTACACGCAGAAGAGGTAATTGTTTGATTGCGTTAATCTGTGGTGCATCTTGAACATTATAGTATCATATATACTTACCCATGTTTTCCTCTGTTGCAGGTTTCGCATCCAGAACCCCATACATTTAAACAGGCGTCCATGAGTTCAAGCAGAAGAGGTCATTGTTTGGTTGTGTTAAACTTTGGTGCATCTTGAACATTCTAGTATCATAAATACTTACCCATCTTTTCTTCTGTTGCAGGTTTCGCAGCCAGAACCCCATACATTTAAACAGGTGTACGGGAGTTCAAGCAGAAGAGGTAATTGTTTGGTTGCATTAAACTATGGTGAATCTTGAACATTGTAGTATCATATATACTTACCCATGTTTTCCTCTGTTGCAGGTTTCGCAGCCAGAGTCCTATACATTTAAACAGGCGTACATGAGTGCAAGCGGTAGAGGTAATTGTTTTGTTGAGTTAAACTGTAGTGCATCTTGTACATTGTAGTATAACAGATTGCATTCATGAGCTAGGCATCAACGTAAGCCATCTTTCTTTATTTTGCAGGCTTTGTGGCACAGCAGGTTCAAACCGGTGGGTACAGAAATGTTCAAGCGCAAAGCTGTAACTTTGGGAGAGTGCAGTGCTTCCCCACAAAGGAAGAAATGTTGCCTTGTATCAAGGAAGAGTGGATGAAGGAAATTGTGGAGGCTGAGAAACAGAGGTCACGAAGCAAGGTTCGCATGTAACTCGGGGAACTATTTTAATACAGTCCAGACGTGGGCTTGATTTGCAAAGCATGTGCCGTAGCTAAGATTGTTGGGAACTTTTCCACAGGGAAGAAATGGAGTGATGGCTGGAAACTGAACTACATGAAACGCCATCTACTTACCAAAGTACACCAGTATGCAATGGTGATATTGAGAAACAGAAGTGCTGCTGCCAGGTTTGCTTTTGGAGTGCGGGCAATGCTGACAGAAACAGCCACTGACAAAGCAAATGAAATGGAAGTAATTGAACGCCAAAGATCTATGCCTGAGGAGATAAAGATTCTCATCAACAACGTGTTGCTGGCAGTCAAGATGAATACTTCAATGTTATCTGTACAAGACATCCATGACCACCTAGCTTTGTGTGTGAAGATACCAGACAGCTGGAGGAGCAAGAACTATGCCTTTGAGTTCCTTGAGGCCATTAATAGCATGATACACTGTGAAGCTATGACAGAACTTTGGCAAACTTTGTATCGCACCTTGATAATTGATGAGAGCACAGATATTTCTGTTACAAAAATGCTAATCCTGTACTTCAAGTTCCGACCTGTAACATCAACAGAGCACAAAACCCAGTTTGGGGGCATAGTGAAGCTGACTAACTGTAATGCTGAGGCTATCACTACTGCCGTGAAAGAATTCTACACTGCCAATTAACTGGACCTCATGAAAATGGTCATGTTCACATCCGAGGTGGGACTCTGATGCTGGGTAAGAATAATGGTGTTGCTACTCACCTTAAACAATCCATTCCTCATCTAGTTGAGCAGCATTGTGTTGCCCATCGAGAAGATTTGGGAGTTGATGATGCCTGGAAGAGGGTTCCAATGATTAAAGAGATGGAGACATTATTGAGGACTGTCTACACTGTGTTCTCCAGATCTCCTCCAAGGAAGTCCAAGCTGGATGAAATATTATTGGTCACTGCATGTGAAGTTGTCTCTTTTCGACCACTGAATGAAGTCTGGTGGCTTTCAAGGCATTTTGCTGTTGGTGCACTAATTCGTAATTACGAGACTGTTCTTAAGCACTTTGAGCATGAGAAAGTTGAGGAGAATGATCCAATTGCTAAATATTGTTATAAGAAGCTATCGGACTCCAACTACCATATTTCCCATGCAGTATTTAATGACATTTTGGGTGAATTTGCATCTTTGTGCAAACTATCCCAACAAAGTTCTTTTACTACTGTTGAAGCTGTACAGTATGCAAGAGAAAAGATTGGCCAAATTAAGCAACAGTATTTGGGGGACACTGTCTTTTGGAACAGCAATGTAAGAGATCTGACGGTATTGTACAAGGAAAGGCAAGAATTTGACAGTGGGCCTATTTTGTCTTTTGTTTCCCTTCTTTGTGAGCACATGCAAAAAAGGTTCCCTGAAGATGAGCTAAAAGAATGGGCAAGTTTTGAGATCCAGGCAATAGCAACACAATCACATTTTGATGTTGGGACTGAGAATATTCAAAGACTTGTTGAAAAGTATAAAAATGTATTGGCCCTGGGTGATTGTGAAACACCAGAAGATGTTGTTCGACAGTACAGAGACTATAAATATGTGGTGGCAGAAGATGTAAAGGGTGGGTTATTTACCACCTTTCAAGACCTGGTGAATTTCACTGTACGCAATGCTGCTCAGTATAGTGTGGTGTCTCAGCTTGTTGATGTCTGCGCACCATTTCAAGCATCTAGTGCAGACTGTGAACAAGGATTCAGCCTCATGAATACTATCAAGAGTAAATTGAGGAATAGACTAGAGCAGAAGCATTTGGATATGCTGATGAGGACAAAGACCTACCTCCTGAATGGGAAAGTTGATCTAGACCGAATTTATCAGCACTGGAAAAATGGCAACGATCAACGGGAGAAGCAACCCTGTCACCCATCTAGTGACGCCACTAGACGTGTCTGAACAGCCCTCCCCCTTCTTGTGTATATGTGAGGGCACGCAACATTTCCCCACCCAATGAACTGTGCCCCAGTTAAGAATATTTATTAAAATCTTATGATGGTACCACCATTGAAGTCTTGTGCTTTTCTAAACTTGAAGTGTACTTGCCAGTGTAACCAATTCATGTCATAGCGTGCTTATCCAATTTGCAAACTGCCCTTAAGACCCTTATTGTGGCGCTGTATGTGTGAAAATACACCATCTTTTCACTTTTGAAAGTAAACTTTTTAAGTGCCATTTGGCGCCGCAGACATGCGTGGTATGGTTCCTGGCGCACATAGCCACGGTTGCAGCGCACAGAGACCCTCCACTGCCGCACACAGAGGAAAAAGATTAGAGGGAACATTGGTTCCAACTATTTAAAGTTTGATATTCTGTAATATGGAGGGGAACGAATAGCCCTCTCCAGTTATGTGAACTGTATATTATTGAACGTTTTTTATTTGATGGAAATGTAACATGCTGCAGAACATAGGACAGCAATGTAGAAGGAAAAACTGAGATATCTTATGTTCTTTTTGGAAGTGAATCCCCTTGCAGTATTTCTAGTCTTCTTATTCATGTGTTCCTGACCCCTTTTAACATATGCGCATATGCTTTGAGGTGCGAACATAGATTCTGGAGTATACACATACAATTTGACAAATATAGAAAGATTTTTCAAAATTCATGAAGTAGTAAATTTAAGATGTATTAGTTTACAAAGCCTCCTTAAATGTTGTCACCAGATACAACATTTACATTTATAACACCCTTTGTTTTCTTATGGTAATCATTTTCATAATAATTCAGTTTAATGATCTGCAATTGTATCACAAGTGCTGAGCTTTCTAATTAAAATTCAATAAAGAAAAAAAATGAAAATGAACTGAATAGTTGTTGCTCTTTTAAAAGTGATCCATTGTTTGTTTTATAATATTGCTGGACCTGGTACTTTTTGCAGGGTTATTCCCAAACGGTATGCCTTCCTCCACCTATTTTTCTGATATTTTCTTGTTGGCTCTAGCAATCTGGGCTGTTTACCACTGCTAATCAGTGCTGAAGTGAATGTGCACTCTCCTCTAAAAATTGTATAATTTATTTACACCTGTTTGTCATATTTAATTTACATGTAAGTCTCTTGGAAAGTGGTATGCCATTTAGCCAGGGTCTGTAAATTGAATGCTATTAGTGGGCCTGCAGCACTAATTGTCACCCACTGACATAGCCTTCCACACCTGTCTAAGACCTGCCACTGAAAGACATGCATGCACAGTTGACTGCCACTTTAACTTTGGAATTAAAAATACTTGCCAAGCATTTAACTCTTCTTTTACTACATATTAGTCACCCCTAACGTAGGCCCTAGGTAGCCCTAAGATCAGGGTGCTCTGTAAGTAAACAATAGGACATGTGCCTTTTATTGTGTGGCATGTCATGGTAGTGACAAACAGCCTATTTTGTTGCTCACTACTGTGAGGCCTACTCCTCTCATACACTAGCATTGGGAATTCCCTTATATGTGTTTAAGTGGTAATTCCTGATCAGACAGGAGTAGGGTTGCTATGTCTGTTTAGAATAGTAATGTTAACTACTCCATACAGGTGTAGTTGAATTTCACATTACTATTTTGGAAATGCCATTTCTCTGTGCTTAGGACTCTTTATACTTTGCAGCCTGACTTCAATCCAAGTCTAGGTCTGTGTGACAGCTACACTTTGTGCATACTTTCCAGACAGTCATCACACAGGAAGAGTTAGGTGTGACAGAGATCACATCTGCATACTGATGTTCTTCCTGTGCTGGGAGACAAAGAGGCGTTCACACTTTATATTTGTATAGGCTGTGTCCTGCACTTACACAGATGTATCCCTTACTGATGTCTGGAGCTTGGCCTGGGTTAAACGAGCATTGTTGTGCACTTGAAAGGGTTTCTTCAAAGTCTCCCCTTGAACAAAGACAGTTTTGAGTATAAGTACAGCGGATCTGACCCCATCATTTGGGACGATGCGTGGAACTTGATGCCGCTGGCTCTACAACCTGCACATTGCCAAAGGACTCCTTTGCTTCCAGGAGAGAATGCCATTGGGACCGCTTGCTTTATTTTGCTGGCCTTCATGTCTGCTAAACTGCTGGAGAGAGTGCCACTTTGAAAAATGCCTGTATGTGTTTGCCTGCTGCCTGTTCTCTGCTCTGCTACCCTGCTGGTGATCTCTAGGGGCCGTGGAATGCCCCCTCCCTGTTTTTGTGGGGGTTATTGGGAGGTCAGAAAGATTACCTCCCACCATCTACTATCGGCCGTGGGGCTCAGGAGTCCGGCTCCCAATTATCATTTTTACCAGCGCAGGTGAGCGCATCTGTGTCTACCTCATTGTGTGATATGCACTTTTTTCTGGGCCATCCTGAAGTGCTTGCACTCTCTCAAAGAAGTTACTTGTCACCACGTGATGGCACTTTGCTTCCTGCAACAAGAATCATGTGTGGAGCGCTGTGTTTCTGGGGAGACAGTAGCACATGGTGAGTGTATCACGCTGAACAAACCGGCCAGTGCGGTGTGGTGATTAGAGATGGCACGGCTTGGAGAAATGTGGGCATTTATGTCAAAAATCCCTCTAACCCTCATTCCTGTTCGGGCATGGGAGTGCTGGTGTACAAAGATTTCATATTAGCACCGCAGCGCCCCCACTCTTTGGAGGCCGTTGCCTGGGTAACACAGAAGACGCTGAGTGGCCTCATTGTTGTTTAGCTCCTCCCCCCTCTAAGAGCTAAGACTCACATGATCTGACCAAAGCCAACAAACTCTGGAATCCTAGCAGGAGAGTCATGAATGGGAGCAGACTCGTCACACGTGTGGTTCGGGGGCTCTTAGTGGATAGAAGAGACAACCTGACCACGCATTGCCTCCCCTTTCCAAGGTCAAAAGGTTCTGTGTTTTGGGCTGCACACGTGCTGGCAGCTACATTTGGACACATTGCAAGTGAGGAACCCAGTGAGACCTCTTGTGGGTCTCCTACGTTTGTGCCTTCCCCCCTTTCACTTCGTTTGATGTTCCTTGGGGCATCTGTTATATGGTGTATTTCAGCATTACAGGGTAAAACTTCAATGGAGCCCCCTGAGCGAGAACCACTGGAATCCCCACTAGGAACTGACTACATTTGGGGAAAACGGTGATTACCATATTTATAACATGATTTGTGTTCTTGCATTTATGTGATGATTCATGCTTTTATTTCACAGCCTGTTGCATTTCGTGCGCTAAGTCTTCTTTGAGGTTATAATGTATGCTATTTTCATTCTTGCATTTCATTCTTGCACGAAAATGATAACCATATCAAGATTTTCAAAGGCTGAAAGAATTTATGATTTTATGTCACTTTGGTCTCTGTTTTATGTAAAATATATACTATATTTTTCTATAATCCTGTGTAGAGTCTCTTTTGTGGTGTATTCATTGTGTTACTCTGTGAGTGGTTTGCTCAAACGCTTTACACATTGCCACTGATGATAAGTCTGGCTGCTCTGCGCCAAGCTACCAAAGGTAGTGCAGGTTATCTTTTTTGTGCAAATTACTTTCTCTACTAGAGTCATGGGTTCTGCTAGCTTGGGTGCATACCCTAGACAACCAGAAATCACATTTTTAACAAATAGGTTTAACCAAATTGGTGTCAATACTTAAAATGTATGAAATGTTTTTTTGAAATCTTGTGTACATCATGACTTTTACAGCAAATTGTGTAATAATAGTCTTGTCAGACATGGTTGACTTTCCGCATTTTCCTTAATAGATGCTCTCTGGAGATGTTGTAACATTGTTTTTAGCTTCTGTCAAAGTTTCCAAATAGAGATGTTACTCCAGTATGGGTTGGTCTCATGTAAGATGTTTTTTTTTAAGTTCCATACTTATAACATGTAATTCGATGGGAGTACCTTTGCCCCTAGTGTGGCAGGGTTATATGTACACAACTTAGAAAAGTGAAACATCTTACATGAGACCAACCCATACCGGAGTAACATCTCTATTTGGAAACAATATGTAGATGACATTCTGGTGATATGGAAAGGGGACATACAGACTGCCTCTGACTTCATTACTTGGCCCAACAACCAGGATAGGAACTTTAAATTCACAAATACTATCAGTAGAGAATCACTTATATTCCTGAATGTGGATATCTGCCCATACAGATACCCATCAGAAATCCACTGCTAAGAACAGTAACGATTTGACAGTTTTTACCCTTGTCCATTGCAGGAAAATCATCCTAATCCTAATGCCAAATTCCTCTGCCTGTGGCAGAACTGAAGCCATTTAAACGACTTTCAACATGCAGACCATTTTTCAAACATACTGAGTGTACGCAACCACCCCCTCAGATAATCATTCAGAAACCTAAAAAAGTGTGAGAAACCAGAATCTATTCTACATGCACTACTAGAAACACCAGCAAAGTAAAAAGTGAACCCCCTCTGGTATGTGTCCCTGCATACAACATTGCCTCAGACTGTGTCAAAAAGATCATTCATTAAATGTAATTGGCCCATTCTAAACACAGGACCCAGACAGTGGAACTATCCCCTCTTTTTAATACAATTCACAGTTCACTAGGCATTCCAGGAGTAAATGGTCACTACAGCATGGTCAATGCAGCATTTGCCACCTGACTGCACCAACAAAAGTAATTGACCTAGACTTACACACATTTTGTCAATTACTAAGACATACAAACTGCAATACTACACAGGTCATATACCTGATAATCTGTCCATGCAAAACCAGATATGTAGGCATCATGACTCGTAAAATAAGCACAAGAATCTGCGAACACAGGAGTAACATCAGGTGTAGACGCAATACCACCAAAATGGCAGAACATTACATCACCGCGTAACACTCCATAAAATACCTTAAATGGGTCAGCCTGGAACATGTCATAGCTGAGTTAAAGAATCTGGATTAAGTTTTATTTGAGAAAAAGAACAACATGGGATTTAAAAATTATTATTATGTGAGAGTGAGTGATTGTGAGAGTGCCTGTATGGATGAGTGTGTGCTTGTATCAGTGATTGTATAAGAGAGTAAGTATGTGTTAGTATCTGTATGAATAAGTGTGGTGGTGTGTGTGCAGTGTAGTTCCTATTTTCCCAATAGGCCCTGCGCATTGGAATAACATAAACAGTAGTATCGACGTAGAAGTGCGGATCTTCCAGGCCTCTACTGACTATGCTAAACTTAATTGGGGTTGTTACCAACTAGCTCAGAGGTCACTGGAAACTTTCTTCTCTGAATAGGAAGTGATCTGCTTCCCTGGAACAGATAAGAAGGGATTCAGTTTTCCAACAACCGTGCAACATGACAACTTTGCTCCTCAGATAAGAGTCAATCTCTAGAGTCGTGTGAACAATAGACAGTTATTTTACTCAGTCAGTGGTTGTGCAGTTTACTTTCACAATATGTAGAGAATAGAGAGACGGGCGTTTTCAATAAAGGGTAACATTTATTGAACAGTCTTTCTTCTCGTACAAGAGAAATGAATTGCCACAATTGCAAGACTTGGTATTATAAAAGTATGTACAGTAATATTAGTATTGCGAAATAATACTGTAAAAGCATTGATATGGCTTCTTAGCCATACAATGGTTTAAAATGAATAAAACATATATACATTCATATATACATTAGGCAAAAATACTCAACTGGTGCTTCTAACTATGCCTACCCCAGTGTACCTGACCTAAGCCTAATACTTGGGAGGGGAGTAAGTAAGTAGCTTTAAGTTAAGTTGGTTTTGCCAAGGTTTGCTTCAAGAATTCTCTCTAAGGGTTTAGTCAACACCATACCTCTGGAATAGAATGATGGAGGTCTGGTATCTCCTTCAGGGGGTCGATATCCCAGTCACTCGCAAGGGTAGCCTGGAAACGACGGAGCTGGATTTCTCTGCAGGAGAAAAGACAGCGTCTCTCTCAGCGTGTCGAGGAGGAGGGGCAGCGTCCGTGGGCAGCTTGCATCTGCTGGGCTCTTTGCAGGGGGATGGCTGTTCAGCTCCTAAGTTCACCACACCATCGTTCGCTCATTAGCAGCGATAGCAGTAGCGATAGCAGCTATGGTATCATCAGCATAACAGCAGCTTCGTCAGCAGCGATGGCATTGAGGCAGCTAGCGTTTGCTTAAGGCAACGTTGGTAATATTTATACCTGAAAGGTGCCTTGTTTGACTTAAGTTTTTGGACATAAGACGTCAATAAAGATGTCACTAGGAAGTGATCGTCTATCAGTGCTCATTAGAGTTCTATTACTAATCAAAACATAGCAAGCGGGGTTTTCCCGGGTTGCTGAGTTTTATCTTGTTGAAGAACTCGGAGTGTTAATCTAGGAATCTTAGATAGTAACTTCTGCTATGTCATTGCACTAATTGGCTGCAAAGGAAGTAGCAGAGGAAGCGATTCTGAAATGTGGCTCTGTTCATGTGAGGCCAGAGACGAGTTTCTGAATATTGCATTTGATCGGTTATGCCAATATAGGGAATACATGGATTTATAGCCGTATAGGGGCATAAGGTCACATTATCGATCAGGGTCCTAGATTAGAATGCAACACCCACTCCACGAATTCATGTCCATCAAATTACTAAAACTAGAGCAATAAGATGCATGTGTAACATTGCCCACCCCAAAATACATATATGCATTTGAAATAGGCGTATTTGAAATACGTGAAAATATAGGTACTGTACGTTTTTGAAGCATAGACATCATTCAAAAATTATAGCATATGAAATCAATGAACGATTTTGCAAAAAGAATTACACATGATATATCTCTGAATACAGAAGAAGGGCGAGATAATTTCATCACATATAAATGCATTGCAGTAAAATGTGCTAGAGGCTGGTGTAAAGTTATTATGTCTCTAGATGTATTTAGAAATAGAAGTATAAGCTTCTGTTCTCTATGAATAGTTCTACCTTAAGCAAATAATTTTTCGTGCCAGAAAAAAGGTGAATATTAAAAAGTTTTCAATTCAAAAGAATTATTGCTTGAACGGGGAAAATAGAGTTCCAATGCTTTTAGCAGTTTTTGTTGTTCAAAACTGAAGGCCGAATTCAGAGTTCATGGGAACGCTGTGTGTCGGAATGCTTCTCTAAAGTTATTGTTTCTGTTCGGGTGAGAACATCATATCAGACAGTCAAAGAATTGGTCTACAAAATCAGGTGACAGTTCGACCAAATTCGATAGTGCTGTAACTTGGCAGGTGTGAGAATGATTGCTGTCATCAAAGGCTGGATCAGCAATGCTCACAGAAGGTCGTACCTGGGTGATGTTGCTTTTGTCACTCGCTCCACTGTTACCACCTAGTCGTAGTACAGGAGTCTCAACGAATGCCGTCATCAGGATTGGTAGCCGCTGGGGACAACACAATGCGTGAGCCGTTATCGGACTGAGCAAAGTATCGATATCCATTGGTACTGCTGATGGAAGTGCAAGACAGGTGTCCAACACGCACTCATCTTCGCATAGCATACATCGAAGTACAGGTAAGATGCAATTTTGCCATATCGGTCTGAATGAAAGGAACCAGGTCATGTTTAGATCTCTCAGCCTGGCCAATCCAAGGACTCTAGTTATTCTGTCCCGGTAGCGCACTGCTAGGATTGTTTCTTCCATTCCCATAGGAGTCATGTCTGAGCTGTGGCTTGCCATATCGAAGCAGGAGGGTCAAAAATAAAATCCCTGCTACAAGTCCCAAAAATAGGGGTATGCCGCCAAAAACAGAGTGGACAAAATTTGGAATGATTCCCAGAATTGCTTGAAACGGTGTTAGCAGTCCCGTAAAAATCGTCTTAAATATGCCTGGGATGCCTGTGGCACTAGACATGTTAAGGAGTTGGCTCAACATTTCTACGAAATGCACGGGGCAAATTGTTGATAAATGGTCATGAACCTCCGTAGCTGTCCTTGCAACTAGGAGATCATGCGTCTCTTTCGATGACGTGATGGGCACTGTTGTCTGCAAAAGCACAGACTTCATTTTGCTTAAAGTATCAATTTGTATAGAAGAGAAATGCAGACGAGGCCAGATGGGAGTCTCTATGTCTCCAGGGCCACTCGGGAACAATGCTTGCATACAGCATTTGACCATGGAAGTTACGCTTACGAGATACGCTTTTCCTGGCAAAAGGCCACAACATCTGTGATCCGTTCTAAGAATGTAACTCCCATTCGCGAGTTGCATAAAGAAGGGCTCTATCTACGTTGCAGGTGTGACAAGCTGGTGGCATGAAAGGTTGGTAGAATTACCTTCACAGGCTCCGTGTAAATTAATACCCTGGCACAAAAGTATACCGCTTAGTGAACATTTACAGTTTTCACCACTAAGAAATACATTTTTGTCGCTGTCACTATAGCATGAATGTGTGTATGGTAATTTCCATGCTGACGTAACATATCCTTTACCCAATTGTTCATACTGGCCAGTAGGTATGTATTCAAGGCACTTTTTAAATCGGAAAGTTGTTATCGGAATAGTGATAATTTCGAGTATTATCCATTCAATGACAGGACTTTCTGACATTGTCAATGGTAATCTCTCAAGTTTTTCGATGCTCAGTATTGTATAGTCTGCTCCTTTCTGTGCCAAGCTGATTTGTTTATCAGTAAGGTTAAAAATGGAAAACAATGACGTTGTGTTGATTAAACGCCAAGGCACATAGCCTGAACGAAGATTTTGCGGCGTCCAGCCTAATTGTACAATAGAACGTAATTGTGACTGGCCATGCTGTAACATTAGCAAGTCTCTGTCTATTATATCAAAGGCAGAGGATACAATATTGTCCAACGAATATATTCTGAAGGACAGAGTCATTAACCCATTGTCCACTACAGAAAGTGATTTTTCCAAATTAATACGATCAATTTCTCGTTTTTTTTCTGCTGTTTCAATTTGTGTGACTTTCCAAGCCTCGTTGTACGCAGCATAGATACTGGTCGCTATGAAATGCTTTTGACGCTGTTTGCGTGGTCCCATAATAAAATCGTGCAAATCAGCACCATCTTTAAGTAAAGATAAGTGTTGCTTAATTCCAGCCAGTGTGGATGATCCTAGCCATTCGAGGCAGAGCTGTATGTTGTTACTATCCCTGGATGTTGTCTCTGGGAGTATCTAGGGTCTTGTCTGGTCATTTTTAACCCCTGTGTTTTATTCAGGAATCTATCTTGACAGTTGTTTGTGTCAGTAGGCCAGATTAACCACTTTTTCCAATCAGGATGTGTTCTGTTAAAATGTAAAATTTTTGTTACGTCTATCTCAATATCTGTTGTTGCATTATCAGGTATTGGCTTCGGAATAGACGGTTTGTTTAGGTCTTTGATCTTAGCTAGGCCAAGACAGGATGTTTGGTGAATTGTGTCATTTAAAAACATAATTTGTTCTGGTATCATGCAGGTTCTGAATAATGCTTCTAGGCCTTGTACCTGCCAATCTTTCGTACCCCAAATGGTTTTTGTTTCAATGTTATTTTTCCAATAATCAAAACCAAATGTCATCATTTTTTCATAAAATGCTTCTAAATATATTAACTTAGTGTTTGTCAGCATTGTTTTCAACCCTGTTTTATCTAACAGTTTGTAATAAAACGTTTCTGCATCACTGGTGTTAAACCCTGAGAAGTACTTGAATTTCTCAAAGAATGTTTTAGAACTGCTTTTAGGTGGTGTAGCACAATGTTCCCATTGATTATACTTAAAAACATTTCTAGGCTGTGCAGATTTATGCAAATAATGATCCCCATAATGTGTATAACAGAACAACTGTTCATAACTAGACGAACCTTGTAAATAATCATGTTCTGTGAATCTAGCTGACATTACTAAATCAGACATCATGTCATTAATACTGTTAAAGTCCCAATCATCAGAGAATGTACTAGGTTTTACAAAGTCACTTAAGGAAACCTTCAGTTGATGAGGATACTTCAGGATCTCGACCGGACCATAGATCTCATAGTCAGTTTTCTCCCATACTACCCCACCCGGTATTGGAATTGCTGTGACATTTACTGTTGACAGTTCTCTTTTCTTCACATGGGATGATCTGTGTGGTTTGAGGACTAGGTTGATGTTCTGACTTGCTGTGTCCATTGTACTATATTTTCCCTCAATGAATTTTCCCAAACAAAGTACCATGATGAGCCAAAGCAGGAGGAAAAATATACCTAGACCGAACCAGAACTCTAACCATTGAGAAATTAGGTAAATTTCCTTTAGTTGATGAAAGAGTTCAGTTGCTTTTTCTTTAAAAGTCTTTTTTGTTTCTGGCATCAATTCGGGGTTGCTTTGATCCTCGGAAAAGTTGCCGAAGTCGATGAAATAACCAGAGTCAGTTCTGTCAATTGTTGGGATTGTTCTTTCAATTTGTCTTTCGGTAGTACTTTCTGATGCCACATTATTGTAGACTGGTGTTTCTTGACGAACTGTTTCAATCTGTGTCTCAAGAGGCACGAGTTCCATGGCATTATTGCATAGTCCTTCTCTGTGCACTGCAGGCTGATCGAATGTAATTAGTCTTTCAGTTTGAACCTCTTGTATTGTTGCAAGTTCGGGTATTCTGTTGTTTCTTGGGAGTCCACTGGGCCTACTGTTGATTATAGGCCACATGCTTGTGGTTTTACCAGGTCGATTGATACAACTCTGTTCTCCTTTTTACCAGCAAGGGCCGGTAGTACTACTGATCTTGTTCCGGTGACTGCCAATACAGGTACTGTTTTTCTGTAAGAAGGCCCAAATTCCTTCTTCACCGCTATGTTTTCTCTGACTAGATCCCCAATCTTTGGAATCCAGACAGGCCTTGCTGGGGCTGTTGCTTGTGGTGCCTCGTCAGTGGTTTCTGGCTGTTGCTTTAACTTTATGTTGCTTAAGGATTTTCTTGTTTCATTCAAGTCCTGTAAAACAGCCAAACGATCGTTGATGTCAAAGTCTGTTTTCTTATCTTGTACCACTGATACTTGACTATCTAAGTCCTGAACTCTCATTCTAGTTCCGAACAATAGTTCGTATGGGTTGAAACCTTTTAGAGAATTTCTTGGCAAATTATTAAGACTGATTTGGACACTTATTAGATGTTTGACCCACCCAGCACCCGTACCTAATACCTTTGCTGTTATAGATTGCTTTATGTCCCGTTTTTTTCTTTCTATCACACTGTTCCCTTCGGGGTGTGACGGACAAGAATACCGCAACACATCTCCCATGCTGGCCATGGCCTCCTTATAAGCTCGAGAGCTGAAAGCAGGACCCTGGTCAGAATGGAACATGGCAATTGCGTATGTGCCGATAAAGACTCGCAGATCTTTTATAACCGTTCTGGCGTCAGCCGAGCGCTGGGGCCACATTTTTTAAGTGTGTTTAGCCTTAATGATTAATAGGACGCAGGATGGGATGTAGACAGCGTTACGCTGTTTCTGATTGGTAGCCGGTAGCATAGTTCACTACTGCGACCCCTGTTGCAGTTTTCACAGTTGTTTGCATATATTTGGTGTTGTACACTCATTCCCGGCCACCAGTATACTGATTGTAATTCAGTCAGGGATTCCTTGATCTTTCTGTGCCTAGGACCCAAGCCCATGTGTGCGTCTGCTATCAAAAATATTCTCCTGTTCATGTTTGGAATTACCCTATCCCCCACTCCAGGGATTCGAGCAAAAGGAACGGAGTTTGCATCGATTACGTATGCATAATTGAGTGGATAGTTCACGGGTAGTGCTGCACAGTCGCCTTTTACGGTCGTTTTTACTGCCAGCATGGTTTCCCCGTCTATGTATTTTTCTGCACGTTTTTTTTTGTGGCTACGGAAGCCGGTTTAGTTGCTTCCGCTATGGCTGTGTTAGCCAATGAATTCCCTGCAACGTGAACGCCATCACGTTGAAGACTCTGTGCGTGTATCACGTGAGTCTTTTGTAGTTCTTTCTGTAAAAGAGCTACCTGTTTCCAGAGCAATTTATGCTTTATTGTGGCACCTGTGTCATCTTTGTAATCGTTTTCAATCTAGCTCTGCAGTTTATTATTGTAAGAGTTGACGCATAAATGAGAATCGCACACGATTAGTGTCGGGAATTCACGTTCTGCATTTTCGAGCGCCATCTTTAAAGATCTGATTTCAGCTCTCTGGGCCGAACAGTTTCTTACTGATTCAGTTTTTGTTACTTTCGGTCTGAATTTACCGCACAGCCAACGACCTTTAACAATCGCACACGCTGCATCGTAGGATTTGCTCTCTACATTGAAATGCTGTACAAATCTATCTGTATAAATTATACAGGCGTACTGTGGGAGAGGCAGAAGTTCGATTGGCAGAGGATATTCTTCTTCATATTCTAAATCATTCAGTTCTTCGAATTGCGGGGCGAAATAGTATTTCACTTCTTCCGCTCCTAGAATATCTACATACTGTATCCATTTTGGATCCAGTAACACTGTAGGCAGGTTTACTGGGCTGAATAGCGCCTCGAAGGCGGATTCCGCTGTGAGGATATTAATCCTTTTGCCGTGTGCTAGTTCTCGTTCATTTGCTAATGCAATTAGCACTGCTTTCACAGTATTTTCTGTGGGACTGAATGTTTTTTCTGCTTGTGTGTACAAGTGAGATTCAATTGAAATTGGTACCTTTTCTCCCTCATTACAGGTCAGGTACGTGAATCCGCATTTTCCTGGGATGACTCGGATTACAAGATCGCGTGTGTTGTCACGTGTATCTAATTTTGTTTTTGCTAACATGTCTGTTTGCAGTGATCTCAAAATTTCTGTGTGCTTTTGAGTCCAGGTGATTTGTTTAAAATCAGGTTTAATTAGTTCGTAGAGAGGTTTAACCCTCTCTGCGTAATTTAGAATGTATGTTCTTCCGAAATTCAGAAAACCTAGAATGGATTGTAAATTCTTCAGCGTTTTTGGAGCTTGGAGTACAGCGCACTTCTCTAAGAAGTTGTCCGCTAGGCTTTTTCCTTCACTTGATAATTCGTATCCTAAAAATAATACTGTCAGATGGGCAATTCGAGACTTTTTGAAGTTGAATTTGTAACCCTCTGCTGCGAACCCAAGTATAATAGTGTTCACTCTTTTCAAGTGAGTATCCAAGTCGTCGTCTGTGAGATAGATATCATCTACGTAAGATAATGCCTCATCATCATATATTTGTAGTAACTCTGTTACTCTAGCTGAGAATAGTCCTGGGCTGTTCTTGAACCCCTGTGGGAGCCTACAGAAATTTTTCTGAGACCCCATTACGGAGAAAGCGGTCAAATACCTGCTTTCTGGTGCAATGTTTTGACAAAAGAAACGATTAGATATGTCTAATGTCGTTTTATATTTTTTCCTGACTATGTTGTTCATTAGTGCAGCACTATGCGAGTTTTGTACTGCAAAAGTTTTGCAACATGCATTAAGGTGTCTGTAGTCCAAGACTAGACTATATGAATTGTCTGGTTTGGAGACAGGAAACAAAGGATTGTTCATTTGAGAGGTGCAAGTTTCAATCACCCCCTGGTATTCAAATGATCTAAGATCTCCCTGACTTGTTTTTTAGCTTCTTGCTTAATGGGAAACTGCCGTTGGGCAGTTGGTTCACTTTTTAACTGGATTTTGTGAGGAGGTGAGTCCTCATCCCATCCTACATGATTTTTATATAATGCCGGTGCCTGGGCTACTGCCCATTTCCTTGCATAAGTATATTTTTTGTGAATCGGAATGTGATTCGAGAAGGCAGGCATAATCATTTCTTCGCCGCGAGGGCACTCCCTGACAAACTCTGGGGGACAATCTTTTTCAGCTAACAGAATATCATAGCCTTTTGAGAGTTTATCCCAAAATAGACCCTTTATTTTCCTAGTCTTATCACCCTCTATACGCAATGTTATTTCGTATATCTTATGGGGCTCGCTAAGTCTGGTGTCGGCAGTTTCAACCTGAATGTATTCATTCGTGTCCACTGTCTCCAGATGACTCATCAAGATATTGCGGGCTATACCGATTTCTGCTGCACTGTCTAACATTGTCTGTGCCCACTCCCCGTTTTTCAACTGTGTCCTCAGTATTCTCGGCATGGTTGATTACTCTAATACTGGCTACCTTCTTTTTTGGAAATTGAGATTTTTTACTCTGATCAGGTTCCTTGTCTTTGGACTTGGTGTGATCTCCTGGGTCTGACCGTCCTCTTCTTTCCGATTTCTGCGAAAAAGATGGAGAGGGACGTGTATCAATACTTTGATATCTATCAGGTTTTTTCAGATTATCCCTATTTCTAAGGTTTTATCTTTTCTCAGAGGGCTCCCTCTGGGGAGACTGGTGTTCTCGAGTCGGAGTTCTTTCCCTCCATCGAGGAGACCTTCCTCTGGACTGGAAAACTTTTTCCTTGGGAGTGGATTGTTTATTTCCATCCCAGCTCTTTTTAGGAGTGTTTGAATTATTTTTAATAAATAATTTTTCAGGATTTTCGAGCAGTTGGGGTTTTACTGGTTTCCCACCCAAGCTGTCTCTACCTAATTCTTCATAGCATTTCTCTATGATTCTGGCAAGCTCAATTGGCTGATCTGTTATATCTGTTTCCTTCAACTTCTGGCGGATCGCCACAGATGCTGCTTCTCCCTTTATATTGGCTAATAATATAGCGGAGACCTGCTTGAAGTCTTTCAGTAATTTCATACCAAGAGTTAAAGCAGGTTCTGGACCGTATTCATTTTGAATCTGTCTTAGTACATCTGGTATTACCGCCATAGACGGAACACTGTGTGTTTTTGTGTAAATGGAAGCAAAGACTGTACCCCAAGTGTCACAATCCTCCACGTGTGGTGCGATTCCCATAGGAAGGAAGATGGTCAAGATTCTGTGTTTCTCGATAAGGGTAGTATCCGGAAATACTGCCTCTATTTGAGTGATTTTTTGCGCTAACCAGAAAGGAATGTGTTCCCGTTTTACGGGTTTTTTTCCAAGACATGATTGTATGTTCTGTGGTGTAATTTTATTAGTGTTCCCCTGATGAGGGGTCAGCTGTGGTACATTAACAGCTGGTTGGACTGTTGCAGGCCGCATTACATATTGGACTAATTGCCTATGTATCTTAATTAATGTTTTTAGCTGTACTAAAAGTTCTTCTCTAGACATTTTTTCAATGTCCGGGTGTGGTGTGTAGCTGGCTAGAACCGGCCACGTTGCTCCTGGTCTACCTAGTGGACCGAGCCTGGTAATATGATCATTATGTTTTAGGGCGCCATTAAACCAGAGCAGGTGCTCTTGGAATTTTAGTGGGATTTCAGTCTCTTTGAAAGGAGCGTACTCATCCGGTGGTTTCTCTATTTTGTAATAGTGAAACTCTTTTGTTCTAGCGTTTGCCGCTGGAAAGTTTATCCATGAATAGAATACCTCTGTCTGCCGATATTCGTGTGCCTCTATCACGAAAACTACTGTACCACCTTGTGGTGTCAGTCCATTTTCTATAAGTTTTAACGTTATAGATTTTCTTAAATGTACCGGGATGATTATTGCACCCTGTTCAGTCTGTAGGAGACTCGTGTCTTCCTCTATTAGTAGGGTTGCCAGCCTAGATGCTTCCCTTTCTTCTTCACTGTCTGACATTTTATTGTCAGAAAGGTTTTTGCAGAGCAGGTCTCCATGGAGACAAAGATTAGGTGCACAATATTTTGGAACACTGTATCCTTCAACGTTGAATAAACCAGAGCTTTACATAGGAATCTCTTCCTACTGAGGTCGGGCGGATTTTAACCTTTCACCCACTCCACACGTCTATTGGAGTATTTACAGGAGAAAGGGGTCTGTGTGAAATATGCATGACTGAGTTACTCTAACGTCTTGCGTTAGTTATCGCCTTACCAAACGTTGGGCGCCATGTAGTGTAGTTCCTATTTTCCCAATAGGCCCTGCGCATTGGAATAACATAAACAGTAGTATCGACGTAGAAGTGCGGATCTTCCAGGCCTCTACTGACTATGCTAAACTTAATTGGTGTTGTTACCAACTAGCTCAGAGGTCACTGGAAACTTTCTTCTCTGAATAGGAAGTGATCAGCTTCCCTGGTACAGACAAGAAGGGGTTCAGTTTTCCAACAACCATGCAACATGACAACTTTGCTCCTCAGATAAGAGTCAATCTCTAGAGTCGTGTGAACAATAGACAGTTATTTTACTCAGTCAGTGGTTGTGCAGTTTACTTTCACAATATGTAGAGAATAGAGAGACAGGCGTTTTCAATAAAGGGTATCATTTATTGAACAGTCTTTCTTCTCGTACAATTGGAAGACTTGTTATTATAAAAAGTACGTACAGTAAGATGAGCATTGCGAAATAATACTGTAAAAGCATTGATATGGTTTCTTAGCCATACAATGGTTTAAAATGAATAAAACATATATACATTCATATATACATTAGGCTAAAATAATCAACTGGTGCTTCTAACTACGCCTACCCCAGTGTACCTGACCTAAGCCTAATACTTGGGAGGGGAGTAAGTAAGTAGCTTTAAGTTAAGTTGGTTTTGCCAAGGTTTGCTTCAAGAATTCTCTCTAAGGGTTTAGTCAACACCATACCTCTGGAATAGAATGATGGAGGTCTGGTATCTCCTTCAGGGGGTCGATATCCCAGTCACCCGCAAGGGTAGCCTGGAAACGCCGGAGCTGGATTTCTCTGCAGGAGAAAAGACAGCGTCTCTCTCAGCGCGTCGAGGAGGAGGAGGAGGGGCAGCGTCCGCGGTCAGCTTGCATCTGCTGGGCTCTTTGCAGGGGGACGGCTGTTCAGCTCCTAAGTTCACCACACCATCGTTCGCTCGTTAGCAGCGATAGCAGCTATGGTATCATCAGCATAACAGCAGCTTCGTCAGCAGCGATGGCATTGAGGCAGCTAGCGTTTGCTTAAGGCAACGTTGGTAATATTTATACCTGAAAGGTGCCTTGTTTGATGTAAGTTTTTGGACATAAGACGTCAATAAAGATGTCACTAGGAAGTGATCGTCTATCAGTGCTCATTAGAGTTCTATTACTAATCAAAACATAGCAAGCGGGGTTTTCCCGGGTTGCTGAGTTTTATCTTGTTGAAGAACTCGGAGTGTTAATCTAGGAATCTTAGATAGTAACTTCTGCTATGTCATTGCACTAATTGGCTGCAAAGGAAGTGGCAGAGGAAGCAATTCTGAAATGTGGCTCTGTTCATGTGAGGCCAGAGACGAGTTTCTGAATATTGCATTTGATCGGTTATGCCAATATAGGGAATAAATGGATTTATAGCCGTATAGGGGCATAAGGTCACATTATCGATCAGGGTCCTAGATTAGAACGCAACATGTGAATTACTATATATGTGAGTAAATGGGAGTGTGATTGATTCTTTGCATGACTGACTAGGTGTGTGAGATACACCTTGGATGAGTGGCGGTGTGCGAGTGTCTGTATAGGTGTATGAGTGCATATGATAGTACTGTATTGATCAATGACTGCATGTATGAGTGACTGGGTGAATGAGTGGATGTGTGTGTGTGTAGACCTAGGAATCAGTGAGTGGGTATGTAGTAAATGGTATTTGTGTGCCTATATTTTCTAAAATGGTAGTCTGTATTTTAGAGTGCGTTTATGAAAGGTTATGTTAGGGTATGAGCAGGTGCATCAGATTATCACATGGATGATGCCATCAGTGATGTCATCTGTGATGTAATTTGAAATGTCATCAGTGATTTCATCAGTGATGTCACTGACCATGTCAAGAATGATGTAATATGTCACGTCATCAGCAGTGCATTGCGGGGGCGCAAGCTATATTAAGCTCAGCTAACTATGACGGCCGAATTTTACTGGTTTTAAATGAGTGAAATGTCCACCTATCTATAACGTGCCTGAAACCTATGTTTTTTCAGTGGATTTCTAAGGTTTTTTAAATGCTAATTTCTAACTATAGCGTGCCTGAAACCTATGGTTTTTTCAGTGAATTTCTAAGGTTTTTTAAATGGTAATTTCTAACTATACCATGCCTAAAACCTATGTTTTTTTCTGTGAATTTCAATAGTTTTTTAAATGCTAATTTCTAACTATAACGTCCCTGAAACCTACATTTTTTTTTATTTCAAAAGTTTTTTAAATGCTCATTTTGAATTATAATGTTCATTAAACCTATGGGTTTTTTCTGTAATTTTTAAAAAATGTTAGTGATATTTTGTATCCTAAAAATTTTTTGTAATTTTTTTGGTTTGTTATTAAAATATGTCTTCAGTTTTCTTAAATATTAATATATATATAGTTTAATTTTTGAGAAAAAAGTGGAGTCATGCACCCATTGTGTACCTATCACGGTGTGTGCGTGGCTTCAAACTGGCCTATTGGTAAAATCATGAAGGATGCACGTTTCAGCCAGCCCACTTACGCTTACAGGGAGGGAACTACAATGCTACATGTCCCAGTCTTCCCTGTAGTGATCTGCTGATCACAGGTCTAGGTGTCAGCATGCCACACCCACTCCCTCAGGGCTGGTTTACACCCACACCACACCCATCCAGCATAGGCGTCACAGGACAGGTGACCCTGCCAATAAAAAGGGCCATGCGCACGTGCTCGAATCCATTTCCACTCTCTATCTGGGTGTGTCCGTGTGGGTATTGTTTATGCATGAAGGCCTAGGGACCTACCACATCACATTCCCCACTGCTGGAGGTGACATCATGGTGTCCGCACCATGATATTCAATCATAAAGGGCCCATGACTTGAGGTGCACAGAGTTGGTGGCAGCCCAGGCACTTTGGCCAACACAGGTCTCCCGCAAAGTGGCGATGACTTGAGGTGCACAGAGTTGGTGGCAGCCAAGGCATTTTGGCCGACATGGGCCTCCCCTCACGTGGTGATGACTTAAGCTGCACTGAGTTAGTGCCACCAGCGCTGAATGGGCCTGCGGCCTGCGATGATGCATAGGCCTCAATACGCCATCCTGGCAATCAAGACCCGATTTAAATTGTGACCTTGGCTGGACCGCGTGTACGACAAAGGCAGTTGGCTGTACAGACATGACTCCTCTGCCCGGTGCAGCAGGATGCTCTGGGGGCGTGTGTTGCGGAATCTAGCGATGGCTGAGGAGGTTGCTCCGGCACGTGGTGGGCCATTCTGGAGACACCCTGGTGGCAGCAGGTAAGCATGGAGGTCTGGGGGCAGAGTATCGGGTAGTCATCACTGAGCGGCAGACTGGTTTGGGGACCAGGGCTCGAATGCTTGCAAAAGATGTAGGAATCATGCACACTGCCTGAGAAGTTTGCGACAACATTAGTGTCCAGGCCCCAATGGCCCAGTTTTGCCTGCACATTGTTGGATTGCGTGTGGTTTCTGTTGCAGTGTTTGTGTGCATTGTTGGCAGGGGGCATATGTAGTGCATGTGTGTAGTCAATTGCCCCCAACACGTGCAGGGAGCCTGTTATGGTGTGGTTACCTTGCTTGGTCTCCAGCTTTTCCTGCGCAGTGTGGGTGAGGTGTATCAAGCTGAAATGAACTGTGATGCTAACAGGTATGATAAATCCTCCATAACAAGACCGTAACAGAAGTTTGTGTGGTTTTAACGTTGCTTTTCTTTCCTACGAAGGTTACGACCACACAAACTTCTGTTACCATCATTTTGTGCACGATTGATCACACCTGTAAGCATTCAGGTTTGTCCAAGTGCAATACATTGTACCATATTACATTTGTGACCATATTAATGCTTGACCATTGTCTTCATTTATCCAACAGGTTTCTGAATACGGAGTAGTGGGATTTCTAGGATGATCTTTAGTTATTTTGATCCACAAGTTTCCCTGATGATGTTCCCCGTTGGGAATGTCACTCGTTGTTTGAGGTTTTTGGGTTGTTAATTTATGTTTTTCTAATAAAGTACTGTTTTTCCACTACTGTTGACTACTAGACTTCATTACCTGGTGCACCCCCATTTCAGTGACTACAACAATGGATCTGTAGCACAGAGACGTCAAGCAACGGCTGGGGATAGGGTTGGTTGTGCAGGAATACTATGAATTGGGACAAGTGGGTGGCGTTAATACAGGGGCACTACGTTGCTTTTGTGTGCATACATCCAAGAAGTGTGAGGAAGTTTAATTGGGCTGGTTATGAAACTCCTCTGACTCTGGCACTAGTTAGTTGGACGGTACCAGAGGCCAACAGGTGCAACACAGCCAGCAGCTCTGTCTGTGGAAGGATGTTGTTTGTCCGCTGTGTTGATACAGTCAGCCTGTGGGCAATGTGGGAGTGTGCACCAACTTGAGAATGGAGCGATAATTCTTTTGCCACTTTTGCTGCGCTAAAGTGCTGATAACTCTGCAGAAAAGTCCCCACTGTTGGGTTATAAGGTGACTCTAAAACAAGTGTTTATTAGGACTTTGTTGTAGCTACATGCAAATCACAATAAAAAAGATGAAAAAAGCAAGAAATGTCGGCAAGGTACAAACACCCTGACCCCCTTGGCCTCCGCTGGGGATACTACAAAAAAACCCAGGGCCCAAAAAATTATTATACATTTTTTTTAAAGGCTGCTGTGTGCGCAATTCCGGACAAAAAAATAATAAAACACGATGGGGCGTATTCTCAAAGATTTATCGCTGAGTTATTAGCACTTTAACGCAGCAAAAGTGCAAAAGTGGCGAAAGAATTATCATCCCATTCTCAACCTGGTGCAAACTGCCAATACCGCCAGTTTTCCAGCAATAGCTTTTGCAGAGAACATTGCCACGAATAAGAGTGACAACTTACGCCAATGATAAGCAGAGTAGGTGTTCCCGTGCAAAAAAAATCCCTCTAATACACCACTTTCCGATATTTTCAATGACCAGCAAAATCTGTGATGGGATCCAAAAACAGGCGATAAGCCGTGTTAGCAGTAAGAATTTAACATCTGCCTTTTACTGGTGTAGAGCAGGACGACTACCTACAATATGAAAGGGAGCCCAGCCCAGAGCCACATCTGAAGACCAACACATGTCATAGAGCTACTGGTCATGCAGCTCCAACACCCAAGAAGGCCACAACCCCCACCGCCACCACCTCCCCCGGACCACCCTCCCTTACTACCAACGAGGCAGCGCAGAACAGGACAGCTGACCTTCTGAAAGTGGCATGACCCCTCCGCCACACAGTAGCTGCATGTTGGGAGAGGTGGAAACCAAGTATGTGTGAAGGGAGCGAGTCACCCATGAAAAAGAATGCACACAATGCCAAGTGTGGGGGTGATATGCTGGACAGACCTCACTATGCAGAGCACAGACCTCTCCATGTGGACATATACTGCTGTTGCTTGTAGTGTTGTGGACAGTGGAGGCAACAATGTTACCTCAGGCAGTGGGGAAGATCTCGGTCATATAGCTGTGTCAGCCCCCCCCTGTAAGCGTAAGCAAAGTTGGCTGGTCCAACGTAGGCCACTCCAACATAGGAGTGTGAATAAATAGGCCAGGCTCTTGGCATGGTTCACTTCTGGGAAGGCCAATGAGTCTGCCAGAGTGGCTGCCCTCACCATGCCACGAGGCTGCCTCCGTAACCGCCGGCCTCCTCGACACAGGGCCTATGCAAACCCTGCCGCACAGCACCGCAGAGTTTTGTCTGTACGGACTACTGCCTTCGATGTACACTGTGGACAGCAGGGCTCACAATTCAGATCAAGTCGCGATTGCAGATGACGCAGTCCAGTAGGCAACAGACATTGCTACCAGTGCGGCCTACCCGCACCACTGATCATCGCTGGCTACGCACATGTTGAATGCTTCTGATGCAACTAACTCAGTGCACCACAAGTCACCACCACGTGGCCTTATTGAGGCAGAATTCATTAGGCAAAAGAAATTGCTCCCACTGTGGCCCGCCCAAACCATGGATAATCGCTGGCTGTGCACATGCTGATCGCCACTGTTGCCACTAACTCAGTGCACCACAAGTCAACACCACATGGTAGTGGACCCTTGCTGACGGCTGCCTCCAGCCTACATTGCGATCAGCAGGTCTTACCCATATCCAATCCAATACTGTCCTGTAAGGACACGCCATCATGGCTGGCTGCACACACACTGAGCTCTTCAGGTACCACTAACTCTGTATATAACAACTCATGGACCCTTTATGATTATGTCTGTAGACACCAGGCGCAACAATGTCACCTCAGGCAGCAGGAATACTCCGAAGTGACATTAACAATTTCTTCACATGAGCATGCTCATCTCTTGTGCCCCTACCTCACTGCACCACAACTCATTGACCCTTTCTGATAGAATCTTTTGTGTATGATTTCAGATCTGATGCCCCTACCTCAGCACACAACAAGTCATGGACCCTTTACGATAGAATCTTTTGTGTGTTATTTCAGATCTGGTGCCCCTACCTTAGTGCTCTACAACTCATGGACCCTTTGTGATTTAATCTCTGTGTATGATCTAATGATCACTGTCATAGTTGTTTCCAGCACCAACCATTACCTGCGGGCTGGCTTACACTCACCCCACACACATCCAGCACAGACGTCACTGGACATGTGACCCTGGTAGTAAAAAGGGGCTGAGCGCAAATGCCCATAGCCAGTTCCACTATCTATCTAACTGTGTCCCTGTGCTCATTATGTATACATGATGGCCCTGGGCCCTACCACATTACATTGTGCTGTTGATTGTGCATGCAACCATGGTACCTTTGGCAGTGGGGAAGACCTCAGTTATGTAAATTTGTCTGGGTCATTCTATGAGTATATGGGTAGGGACTGGATGATTAGAGTACTGCAAGGAAAGTGTATGGTAAATGTATAAGTGCTTTGGAATTGGCAGCGTGATTGAATAAGTACATATGTTGGAGGAGCCTAATCCCTGAGCACAAGCTTGGATCTAATTGGCTGCCAACCAGTGGCAACCCCGGCTGAGCATCAGGATTGCAAACCAAGCCTCAGGAGAGCCGACACTATGCATGGAGCATGAGAAGACACTGCGCCAGTTCCTGAGGCACATGCCTTCTTTGCTACGGGATCCCCATAGCCTTTGCTCCAGTACCCTGGGTTCCCACCCATTAAAATCTGCGCCACTGACTAGCGGGAATACTGCATGGATACCTGGAAAACCGAGTCCACAAACTTGGAATTCTCATTGTAGTATACTGCATTGTAATTCAGTGGATACCCTCCCAGGTCGTTGATCTCTGGATCAAGGAATTCTGACTGTCAGTTCCCTGGTGTCCCTTCCACTGGACCCCCTAAAGCAAGCTGCTGGGTCCATGAAGCACTGGTGATGAAAGACCCAGAATCCTGCTGCAAGAGATTCCCAGCCCCACAGCTGGATCATTGAAATAAGGCGGTTAGAATCTATGGAATTCTGTAAGCATATCCGGAGTAGGCCGAGCCGGCATACGTCAGTCAGGGGCACAACTAGAGCCAAATTTCAGGGGAGGCTGATAAACATTTCAGGGGTGGCTAATTCTTCCAGTCATAGGCAGAGTGGAGATGCAGGTGCTCTAAGAAGGGGTGAAAACACAACAAAGACTCATTAACAGGTAAATGGTCTTTTAAAGACCTGTGAAGTACTCCTGTGCCGATGTGAGAGCCGCGCACCCAGCGCGTTCACACTAGGGGGCCACGCTAAGAGCCGCGCACCCAGCACGTTCACACTATGGGGCCATGCTAAGCACCCCATTAGGATCGCCACTCCAAACTTTTCTATAAAAAAGTGGTCCACTTCCATTCATTTATATCCCTACCGAGGACCCCATCCCTCGGGGCATGCCCAATTCTTGAATGTTTTTATTAATCATTAGAAAGGGGGCCATGTGCTCCCCCTTCCCTTGTCCACTTCTGGCCCTGGGGACCCCATCCTTCGGTCCTGCCCTCTTCGTTGGGGACCGTCCTAATGCTCCCATTGTTCACTGGCTCCCCACCTCCTGCGGGAACCAGCATTGCTTTACTGCAAGGGGAGCTGCTAACATGCAGCTCACCTTGCCCAAAAACAATCCTGCTTTGCTTCATAGAAGCGAGAGCAGGTTTTCCTGCTCGTGCTTCCATGAAGCAAAGAATGGTTTGCTATGACAGGGCGGGAGCCATGCTCCTGCCCTGTCATAGCAAACAGCAATGTCCTGGGGGTGGGTATCCCGGGACATTGCAGGAGTCGGCACTAGGGGGTGGCCGTCCCAAGGCCCATAAATGGTTCCAGGAGGGGGGCCCCCCCTTCCTCTATTTTCAAAGCCCAGGGGAGGTGGTGGTCCCCGTGGCTTTGGGGGGTCCACGAGGACCTGGGGCTTGGGAGGGCCTCAGAGGCCCCCCACTAATTACAAAACAAGTCCCAGGGAAGTGGTGGTCACTGGGGCTGCGGATGGGCTGTGTGCCCTGCTGCACCTAATTTACATAGCCCCAAGGAGGTGGTGGTCCCCAGGGCTGCGGGGGCCCCGCAGGCACACACAGTATAATTATACACACACAGACACACATGCATGAGATCATGTAATTGTGCCCAAGCATGATACAATTACATGATCCGTGGTGTGATTCACCACTTAACAAAAATAGTTTAGTGTTTTCTATTACAGAGACCATTAGAGGAAAAAGGTCCAATATGGTCTGTATGACTGCATACTTCATGTTTAGCCTACTGTGTAAACCAGCATTAGGAGTTGGTATTTCACACAATCTGTAGAAAATCTATGTATTTAGTCAGTCCTGATGAAAGCCTGCTGGCACTTGTAATAGGCTGAAACATGTCAAACTTACTAAGCTAAAGATGTTAGGTGTCATTGTACTCTTGGAACATCACACTATATTCATCCTAGCTAAAGGACCTTATTAATAAACAGGATATAAGATCCTGAAGGCATTTTCAACTTGCACATAGGTTTCGATTTGAGCTTCGCTTACAAACTGCGTTGAGCCCACCCACTCACACCAGGTGCAGTGGGTGAGGATACGATGATGAAGCATGCCACTGGTGGTACTAGTGAGTGAAGATCCTACTAATATATCCATGTGATGTAAGGGCCACCCCAATTCACCTGGGAGCAGATTCCTTTCCACTTTGATATATATTGAGACCACTTAATTTGACCTCTTAAAATATTAGGAGTTCATCAGTTGTGAGGTGTTCCCTCTTTTGTGTACTATTTAACCTAAAGTACTACACCATGGAATTAAGATTAACCAGCTTCCAATGGCTGCACAGACTTTGGAATTGAGACTGTGAACACAAGACTGTTCCAGAAGGGTAGTTCAAAGACAAAATGATGGCCCAAGCGATCATCCTTACTGTCTATGAGGTAATGGGAACAAAAAGCAAATTGAGTACATTTCGTGCTTTATTAGTAATTTGAAGGAGCAACCTAATCCTAACTATTTCAGGTAGGAGAAGACTTGAAGAATTTTGTCAGTGAGGGCACTGTGTGTTCTAAGAGGTTAAGCAGGATGTGATGGTCTACCATATCAGGAGGTGCAGAGATATTGGGCAGGGTCACAAAGAAACTTTCATTGTTGTCAAATAAGAAAGGCATTATCCTCAACTTGTAATATTACATTTCCAAAACACCCCCACACACCTTTTGTAGCATAGAACGCCCACAGTTTTATTCACATCATGAGCTTGTATATGAGTTATCACAATGACATCAGTCATTGACATGCTCAGCTCTTGCTTATCTTGCACTTTAATGTAACGCATTCTGTTCATAACTGTCTTTACAGTGTAAATCTCATCTTTATTGCATATTAATAACCATAAGTTGCATAATCCTAGAATGCATCATCTTTAAAGTCATAACGTTTCTTTGATGGTTGTCATAAATCATTGCCTATCTACTGCCATGATAGCCTCTCTTTTGAGGATTACTTGGTACAGCGGGTCACTGCTTCAAGGCTTCCCTTGATACTGAATGTCTGGCCTTCGTGGACCAGTGGCCATGCATAGGCTGCAAGTGCTGTGCCTGCCCAGTGCTGACCATTTCTTACCCTTTTGTTTGCCCTCAAGTGTCCCTGCTGTGAGGCATCCCAAGGACCTTGTTGGGGCAATTTCCCTTTAACATCCTTTTGTGAGGCTATTTTTTGTTAAAACTTTGTGACTCCCTGCCATGCTTACTGACGAACGGCTCCCCCCAAGACTTAGAGAAATCCAGCCTCTCGAGTGCCTCTACAATGTTCAGGATGCACATGTCCATCCCTACACTTGTGAAGGGAACCATGTCATCTGCGAAAATTCCGGTCATCTTCAGGTTGGAGAGGCCATGCCTCATGAACTCCTATATCATGCTTTCAAAGAACTTGCTTACTGCTATGTTCAACTTTCACCTGGATCTCTCTACTGCTCCCTGGCTCAAGGACCCCCGCCACTCATGCCACGCTATGATTTCTGACCATATTATGTCAGCTGAGTGCACCAGTCATGCAAAGGTTGTCAGGTTCACCTGGATGGCCTCCAACAGGGTCTTTCACATATTTTCAGCAAGATTGTTGTGCCCAGATGAGTTACCAGCACCGCAGGGCCCCTGTGCACCGTTTGTGCTTAGCATACCACAGGAAGGAGATGGCTCCACTTCATGCCTGGTTTGGCCAGCCATGTACCCTGGCATTGCATAGCCATATGCCACCAAATAGATTCCTGGCGCCAGCACACTGCTGTGCCCTTGTGAGGTATGTGTGTCCCACTATCCACACTACTTATTTCTCAGCTTTGCTCCCTGTGGTGAGAGAGAAGCCCCATGTTAGTGCAATGACGGCCTGGTGTATGATTTAAATGCTCAGTATTTCCATCAGGATTTCCATCTCCCTATGCACTGCATCCCTTCCTCCAGGTTGTATGATAGAGGCATGCATGGCTGAACCAATTGTGCCTCTAACACGCAGCCCGAATCACGTATGCGTCTTAACCTCTCATTCCTCAGCATCTCCTGTTTGTATTTAGGCAGAGAACGACAACTAAGCGATACGCCAGTGAAATACTTCTTATTAAAACTCTTAGGATGCTCTGTTGCATTGACAAGACTAGGTGCGATAGAGAAGTGGCAGTGTTGCACTGCACATTTTCCTCCCCTACCTGTATGATGCTGATACATTCCTTATGCATAGAGGGCGAGGTCCTTGAGATGGCTGGAATAGAACTGCCTATGCTGGTAGTTGAAACGGGCAGGGAGACTGGCCCCGAGGGGCTGCGGATGGGCGCATATGGGATCAATCAGGAGAAAAGTAGGTGCACAGCCCACAGAAGAGGGACACCTCCCTGAACCACACACGTAAGTAGAGCTAGTCCCCTGCATGTTACCAAGAGATAGGGGCTCACATGAAGAGGAGTCACACAATTAAAAAAGTTAAAAGGAAGGGAGCCAGGAAACTCCCAGCACTGTAAGTGCTACAAGGAAAAGAAAAGGGGGACAGTTAAAAACAGGAGCCAGGCACCTCCCACACTCGGAGATGTTACAATGAAATGAAAGTGAGTAAGAGAGCTCACACACAGATTGGTAAGTACAACACTCCAGAAGGAGGGAAATAAACACTCAGATGGGAGTGGGATCACAATGGTAGCAGATCTGGTGTCTCCACGTATCAGGCATATTAAAATAGGCTTTGTCAGGAGAGACGTCTGAGTCTACCACCAATCGGGAGAAAAGGAGGCGGGGCAGAACGCAGAAGACAGACACCTCCCAGCACCACGCACATCAGGAGAGCTATTCCTCTACACGTCACCAGGAGATAGGGGATCACAAAAATATGAGTCACACAGCAAAAAAAGTTAAAAGGAGGGGAGCCAGGAACCTACCAGCAATGTAAGTGCTGCAAGGAAAAGAAAAGGAAGGACAGTTAAAAACACAATGGAAACAGGCACCTCCCATACCTGGAGGTGTTTCAAGAATATGAAAGTGAGCAAGAGAGCTCACGCACAGGTGGCTAAGCACAACACTTCCAAACGAGTGAAATAAACACTCAGATAGGAGTGGGATCACATTGGCAGGAGGAGATCACTCCCTAGAGATCAGGTCCAGTGTGACTGTGCATCAGCCATATTAAAATAGGCTTTATCAGGAGTGGAGTCAGAGTCTCCTGCCAGTCCGGAGGAAAGGAGGCGGGCAGATCACTGAAAGCAGACACCTCTTAGCCCCACACATGTCATGAGAACTCGTCCCCTGCACATCACCAGGAGACAGGGGCACACATAAAGAGAAGTCACACAACTAAAAAAGTAAAAAGAAGGGGAGCCAAGCACCTCCCTGCACTGTAAGTGCTCCAAGGAAATGAAAAGAGGAACAGTTAAAAAAAAGGTGCCAGGCCCTGTCCGCACCCAGAGGTGGTACAAGGAAATGAAAGTGAGTAAAAGAGCTAATGCAAAGGTGGGTAAGCACAACACTCCCAAAAGATTGAAATATACACTTAGACAGGAGTGGGATCACAATGGCAGCAGGAGCTCTCTCCCGAGAGATCAAGTCTGGCATGCCCGCGCATCAGCCATATTAAAATAGGCCTTGTTAGGAAAGGGGTCAGAGTCTCCCGCTAATCGGGAGGAAAGGAGGCGAGGCAGACCGCAGAAGGCAGACACCTCCCAGCCCCACACGCATCAGGAGCTCTAGTCCCCTGCATGTCACCAGGAGATAGGGGATCACATACAGAGGAGTCACACTACTAAAAAAGTTTTAAAAAGGGGAGCCAGTCACCTTCTAGCACTGTAAGTGCTCCAAGGAAAAGAAAAGGGGATCCGTTAAAAAGACGGTAGCCAGACCCCTTCCCCACCTAGAGGTGTTACAAGGAAATGAAAATGAGTAAAGAGAGTTCATGCACAGGTGGGTAAGCACAACACTCCTGAATGAGTGAAATCTTCCTCAACATCTGAACTTCCACCTCGACAAGTCTGACCACACCAACTCTATCGACCTACTGAAAGAATGAGCAACATCGGACTCATGGAACTGGTCACCAGCTCAGTCACTGCACAGAACACACCTCAGACCCAATCTTTACATCCAGTGACAGAGTCAAATTCAGCCACGCCACCGAGCTCACCTGGACAAATCGCAGCATCATCCATTTCACCAACATAGAATCTCCAAGCCCCACCTCTATACCCCCCACGCCACACAGATGGAACAACATCATCAAAATCCAATGGACTGCTGCACTCGAAACCACCAGACCACACATAACTAGCAACCTTGAGCTAAACATCCGTAACTTCTCTGAATGGATCTTCAACTGCGCTGAAACATTCACATTCATAAAACCGGTTTTTATCAAAAGATCCAGCAAACACACCAGCTGGTATACTGCCAATCTCTGTGCCTGCAAACATGAGTGCCAGGGACTAGAGAGATGTTGGTGCTCCAGCAAGGCCACCCTCTGCAAATACCACCAAGACCAAAAAGGAGACCTTAACCACCCTCATCAAGATCAGCACCAATCACACAAAAAACTCTTCAGCATTGTCAGAGAATTCTCTGCCCATCAGCCGCCCACACCATGATTCAGCCTTCCCAAGCCCTATGAGACTCCCTGGCGGACTACTTCCACAACATGATAGCAGGCATATGCAGAAACTTTAGCCCACAGTCAACAGTCCTCACCCACCTCCTGGCACCCAGTGACAACTCCCACAGTCACTTTATCGACTAGACACTATGCCAATTACCAGAGCGATTATGGGCTTCCTACACTCGAGAGCTCCAACATAACACCTGCCCATACCATGTCTTCAACCTGGGACATAGGGAAATTAGCAGTGCACTCACCAACCTACTCAACTCATCCATCACTTCTGTCATCTTCCCTGATGCCTGGAAACACGCAGAGGTGAAACCCCTCCTGAAGAAACCCTCCGCTGATCCCCACAAGCTCAAGAACTACCATCCCATCTCGCTGCTCTCCTTCCCAGCCAAGGACCTAGAAAAAGCTCACAGACCCTCTGGAAGGAAGCAACCTAATCAACACCAATTTGTCTGGCATCCACTCCAACCACAGCTCCAACACCACCCTGATATCTGCAACTGACAACATCAGAGCCACTTTCGACAGAGCTGAGACGGAAGCCCTGATCCTCCTTGACCTCTCAGTGGCCTTCAACAATGTATCCCACCACACGTCATTTCTAGACTCTACCACAGCGGCATCAGAGGAACCGCCCTGAAGTGGAACACCTCCTTCCTCACCGGATGTACACAGAAAATCAGTCTACCAACTTTCACCTCCGAACCGAAGAACATCATCTGAGGAGTGCCCCAAGGATCGTGCCTCAGCCTCACCCACTTCAATGCCTACATGACTCCCTTGGCCAACATTGTGCACCCCACCGGACTCAACATCATCTCATATGATGACAACACCCAACTAATACTCTCACACAGAAGACACTGCCACCACCAGACTCAACTTCCAGAACATCATAACTAATGTCGCCAACTTAATGAGATCCAACTGCATGAAGCTGGACACGGACAAGATGAAGCTGCTCATCTTTGGAAGGAACTCCTCTCCATGGGATGCCACATGGTAGCAGAAAGCACACAGACCCTCAACCACCCACCCCAACCATGACTGCAGCCAAAGTATTATTCTGGACAGCATCTCTCCATGAAGCACCAGGCCACCATGGTATGGTGGCCTCATCCTGCTTCCTCACTCTCTGCATGCTCCGTAAAATCTTCAGGTGGATTCCCGCTAGCCCCAGGAAGACATTGACTCAGGCCCTCATCACCAGCTGATTTACCTCACAGGAAATGCACTCTACACCATCACCACCTCCCATCTTCTCAAATGTCTACAGACCATAAAGAACGCCTCAGCCAAACTCATCCTCGACCTCCCCAAAGAGACTAGCATCACTCCCACCTCAGAAGCCTCCAGAGGTTCCCCGGACAGAAGATATGCCTATTCAAGCTGCTGACACTCGTCTATCAGGCCCTACACAACACCTGACCCTCCTACATCAACCACTGCCTGACGTTCCCCCAGCCGTCCAGACAACTCCAATTCACATACCTTGCACATATCCCCTGCATCTAGTGGAGCCACAGTGGAGGTTGCTTTTCCTCTCACCTCATCGCCAAATCCTGTAACGTCCTCCCACTCCATCTCCAAACCTCGCTCTCTCTCACCGACTCCAGGAAGTAACTCAAGACCTGGCTCTTCGACTAACTCTCTCCACCCCTAGCGCATGGTTACTCCCCGAGGTGATGAGCCACAAACTACAAATGCCGATTGATTGATTGATTGATTGACTGATTCATTGATGTGGAGAAGTGTGGCTCAGGGGTTAGAGGCGGCAGACCCGGAAGCTGAGATCGGCCCTGGACCAGGGTTCAATTCCCCGCCTCGGCGGGTCCTGGGCTAAAAATTCCACGGACTCGATAATTCTCGCTACGGTGCCTTCTCGACTCTCGGGTTCACACTCTGCGACTCTGGGCAATAGCTTGCTTAATCTCCACAAAGGCCCCTTGCGGCGGGATGCCTGGCTTTCACCTTGTGGATACCCTGCCGGGGTTATCTCACAGGGGAATACCAGGACGGGTTCCCTAAGCAAGCGCCGGGAAACCCACTGCGGGTAGCTGTGCGCTATATAAGCTCAAATACATACATTGATCGATCAGAGTTGCCTAATCAATAATATACTCTGTGCGTCGGGGTGGTGGGGAGAGTAGTGTATTATGCTGCAAGGGATATAAAGTATTTTTAACGTTGCCATGCTTTGACTGAAATGGTAAGTGAAGCTTACTGTAATAATACAACACAATTTGAAATCTTATCTGATGGCATCTAGTTTCATATGTAAACATTTACAGTTCGCAGAGAAATATATTTTAGATCTTATCAAGGGGATTATTGCTCTTAAAAATGCTGCCAGCAAAAATATGTTAGTACTTTTTATGAACTCCATTATTCCCAGAGCTTTACTTGTGGAAATGTGGAAATGAAAATCCGTACACATATCATTCTAATACGCTAAAGACTGAAACTTTTGGAAATTGCTGCAGATCGCCGTCTGTTTCTGCAGGGCTTCTTCCTATTTGCAGACTTGTATCTCAATAACATACACCACCACCTGCTCGTTGAGAATCGCATATTGATGACAACTATGCGAATCAGCCTGCCTCACTTATTTCCCCGATTGCTTCATTTGGGCATGCTGCTCAGGTGCTCCCAATCTACAAGTGTGTCAGCTTCCTATCCATCAGTCCAGCCAGATGCCTCCAGCAATGCATGCATCTATGTCCAATGTTTTCCCCGAATCTGTTTTCGCCCTTCTTTTAGGCTACGTCGATACACCATCCATCAATTCGCACTGTCATCTGCTCTTCACTGGTATTCCCATCCATCAGGGTATGTGTCTTCCAACTAATCAGACATTCATTACTTTACACTCACTAATCTACCATCTCCACCTCCGAGCCTGTGTCTGCAGGCAGCCCATTTGTTTCGGCGCAGTAAAGGCAGACACTTCAAGTAGCTGGAAGGAGCAATGCGATGCATCTTAAAACCGTGTTTGCCTTTCACGCTATCTGTTTAACAATATGCCTATCCAAAGTGAGAGTTTGAAAAAAAAGGTTCCATGCTGGGAGCACATTCCGATGTCCTATTTTTCATGGTCGTTCAAACAAAAGATAATTGTATACCGAATCTCTCCTCAGCACACCACACTATGAGAAAGTAAAAGTGCGAAGATAGGTAAAATAGCACATACCCAACAGTCTCAGTGGCAGATGTACGGTTGCAATTTGCACCATCAACTACACCGACGGGTGCAAATGTTGTTTGTCTTTGTCCCTCTTCCTCTTGACAGCCCTGACTAATGAACTGGGATCTGAATCAGGAAGCCAAGGTTAATAGCCGAGTATCTAGACCGCACCCACCATGATCTGGAAGCCATAACACTACCACACATTTTCACTATTCTCCTCCGTTTTTTCTGTCCCCACTAAGGTTTGAGGACACTGTCGAAATCTAGCCGCAAACCATGTTGCTTTCACCCTCGTAAGGTATTGATTTAGGGGAATGCATGGGTGGTTATTGTCGTTTTG
Organism: Lissotriton vulgaris; assembly: GCF_964263255.1. NCBI lineage: Eukaryota > Metazoa > Chordata > Amphibia > Caudata > Salamandridae > Lissotriton > Lissotriton vulgaris. The sequence continues at coordinate 2,093,182,857 of NC_141687.1, forward strand.
TTTAAATAAAGATTCCATATAATATGTGAGTTTTTTAAATATATGTATATCTGGAAACAGTAAGCAGTACTGGAAGCTTCTCGTCGCAGCCCCCTTTAACTGGCAACTTCTACAATTCCTAACTTGAACACACTCAAGGTTCCGGAAGGAGAAACAGCTCATTCTTGTCAAGAAAGAGTGGAGCACAACCCAACACATGTATCTCCTTCCACACAATATATCAGAATTGGAAAGATGTATAATAGTGAGAGAAAAAAATACACTGACCGGAAGACTTGAAGGACGTAAATAAACGCAAAATGGAGACAGACTCCGGATGGCGTGTAACATTCAATTTCCCAAGGTAGCCTAGATATTCTCTACACCATCACAAATATAGGCTGACAGCCACTCAGTATGTTTTTCACCCATTTAACCTCGGGAACCTCGATGGTGGGACCCCTGCAAATATTTCATCCTCCTCAACAGTCTCTTCGTGAGCATCTGTTCACACGGGTTCACACCCAAGCAACTCTGTATCATATTCGTCCAGCAAACCTCTTGAGGGAAATACTCCCTCTTATTATGCAACAACACTGTTTCTCTCTCAAGAACGTACATCAGGGCTGTGTAGTCATCAGACACACTTCCAGCAGCTGGACCTGTTAATTGGGCTGTCAACACAAATATTCCTGTACCTGCTAATCTTAGAGGCAGCATCAGAAAATTATCATCAGTCAAAACACAAGAAGCACACTGAGTATCATTTCATGAATCACCCTTTCAAACTGCAATTCTCTTAAGATTCCAAACTTTAGCACCACTCAGCATTCATTAACAATTTAACACTGTTTAAAGGTTAAAAAACTGACTTTCCACTTTCTACACATTCCACGTTCTTATCATTTTAAAACCCAGACCTAACCTAATACCGACCTGAGCAGAACATCTCTTATTATCATAACGTTTATATTTCTACAATTCCTTACCTCACACAATTGAACATTCCTCACCGCTGCCTTGATTATCACTTCTGGCTTACTTTAACTTCTAAGGCCCCTAATCCTCACGATCATAAAAGGATTTATGTACAGCAAAACGGCTCTCAATATTTGTAATCCCCAATCCTCCACATTGCCGATATGCAACTGAATGACCTTGCACGCCATTAAATGTCTCTAACATACAATTTCCGCTGGGATTATACAAAGCGGAAGTGCAATGTTTAACTACTGCTCTGTCCAAATAGGCGTTCGACCGCCGGTAATCCTTCATCCATAAAGGTATAAATTTAACACTTATAAAAAGTCCACTGGAACAACAAAGTCAGTGGCAACGATGACAACATATCAACTACAATGAAGTCAGAGCATTCCTGCATTAGCTTTCCAATAGCCAATCAACAGTCAGTCACCAAAACCACCTGCTTTGTCTTCACAATGCCTGTGTTCTTCATGACAATGTTTGATAACACTAGTTTGAAAACTGAGAAGGAGGTACAACTTCCTCACCTCTCATGGCCATCATGGTGAAAATATTAGCTAACCCATGCTGAGCTTCTCAAAATGTTTTCAAGGCTGAACTAAACAAACTTTCCCATCCATCCACTCGAAGCATCTTCTTGCAAAATTAGAGTCCTTGCTATATTCACAAGGACAACTTTCCACTTTCAATGCAGGTATATAATTCTCATGAGTAAGGGCACCCATTCCTACTCGACAACACATACTTTCATATCCCTAGGCATCGGAGATGATATGCTTCCGACCAGTCACACAAACACCTCTGAAATCCTGAAACCTCATGGACACCTGGTGATCAGTTCTGAAACATTCAGAAAACCCTCAGCGGTTAGCAATTTAACCAAAGTGTTATTGTCACTTCGAAAAAAGAAAGGTTGTCTTCAAATGAAGGACCTTATAAATTCTGAAGCCCATATACAGTCAAGTGTCTCCTTATCATTCCTGAAGAATTTTACTTCCTTAGGTGCCAACTAGTGAGATGCGTATACAGTTATCACCTCTTTCTCTTCACTGTACATCTACATCAAAACATGAGTTGGGTTGGTAACCCATTTGACAAAGGGAAGGGGTCCTCTTGGATGAACCAATTTATTAGACATAGGACAGATTACGAAATTTCATACCACTCTCAAAAAGTCTGGTCGCAAATAGCAACACATTTTTTCCAACTGGCATGCAGAACATCTGGCCCTAGACTCTAAACTACCTTGATGTACAATCACTTTCAGATTAGGTCCACCATGTCCTGGGCTTGATAGGCAGGGGCTTCTAGAGCTCTAGGTTAGTGGGATGAAAATTCCTGACAACTTTTAGTGTAGTTGTATGGTTTTTCACTTCGATAGCTCATTATCATATTTGATCCATGCACTTTTTTACTTTATCCTTATTCCGTTCCTTTGTATGATGGGATTATGCCGGATTTTAAATTGTTGTCTTATTACCCACCTCTTCAGTATTACACATTTGTGACATTTGGGTGTTCTGGACCCGTATCCTTGTTGGTGGACTTATCACTGCACCTTCTGCCACAGAGTTTGTAAGCTACTTTTCTCTCTCACTACTGCATCATTGGTATCACTGTGTCCTCTCACCGATTTGTGTGGTCAGTGCCAAGCCTCACCAACCTAGTTGTTAACGTGTGCCTACTGCCTCCTTACTAAAGTTCCAAATTAGACTAGCAGAAATATGTCTCTCTCTCTCTCGCTCCTCTCCCCTTTTTCACCTCTGGCTCTCAACTTGATTTGTCAATCACTGTGTTATAAACCGCGAGGTAGTGGGAAGTAACGGACTGTCCTCAGAACCACAGTCTCTCTCACAAAGCTTGACCTTCTCTTTCACCTGACTTAGAGAGCAATCGAGGGAGATTTGAAATCACATTTAAAGTACATTCTAGTGGCATGCAGTATCCTTCTAGTCAGAATTTTGGTTCTGATACTTTTTAATCTTCATCTCACACCTCTAAACTATTTGCTTATAGTATCTGGAGTCAACACCCATATTTATGCAGATGAGATGTACATGACATTCAAATTTACCAAAAAACATTCTCCATCAAATATATAGTCACCATCATATCCTGATTCATGAAACCTCTGTGGTGGATGACACACACTTTTCACGTTAAATTCTAAAACATTCCAGCACCATTTTTGTCACCTCACATCAACAAGCTAGCTTAATCTGTCAACTTTTTCCTGCACTCATGAAGAAAATCCAGCATCTACTGATACCAAGGGCCAGACCGTGGCAACTGTCTCATCAGATTCCGTTATGCTGTTCTTGTCACAGAACATAGGATTTCTAGTTTGCTACGGGCATATTTTGGTGTTCTTGCAAGTAGCTCAGTGGAGGATTGCCACCTTGTCATCTATCAGAAATGTTCAATTTTGGCTTAACAGGTCTTGTGAGTAACGGCCATTTTGGATGTTATTCTATTTGGAACTCTATCTCCACTCAGTATTCCTTTCTAGTAGTTCATGACAAAGCTTATTCAGAAGGATTGAGTCTCTGAATTGGTAAGTGAGCTTAGCTCTTTCTAGTTTAATCAAACATCAGCAGCAGGCCATTTGCGGCTCAGTGATGACTTGGCTATTGAGCGACAGTAGGCCATGCAATTTGAACAAAGGTATGCTTAGGATCAGCAAATTTTTCTTGATATTCTCACAGAGAGAATTTTGGTGTAGCAATGCATTTGTTTTTTTCTGTTGTTTGCTTTGTGCTCACTTTAGATTAACAATGGGCAGCGCTTTTTATGCTAATAACATTTCATTGCACACAGTACCTGTAAAACTGTGGTCAAAACCACTGGAACAACTGGATTATGTCAGCTGATGTTGTTGAGCCTATAAAACACAGTAATAAGAGAGCCCATGACAATAAACTGCGTCTCGGCTTTAAAGGTGAACCCCAGGAATCATTTTATTTCCGAAACGAAAATTATGAGTCAAATGTTCTAGCTATTTAGAGCACACTTTTTTGATGATGTTATCTCTAGTCCTAAACAAGTCTACTGAATTCTTCTAAAAGATGTTGTTGGGTGACTTTGTACTGCTTAAACCTGCCAATGTGGAGGACTTGTAGTGTAAACCTTTCCTACTCACTTGGGGACAAGACAATGCTACCGTTATCCCCCTTACTGTTTCCATTAACCCTGGAACCCTTAGCGGCAACTATTCACCAGTCTGCTAAAATCCAGAGTATTGATTCACCTGTGGCAGGCAATAAACCACTGCACTACACTGATGACATTTTGTTGACCCTTAGTGATCTAAAAACCTCAATTCCACACTCTGTTTCTGTGATTGATGTTTTTTTCTGTTTTCTTCGGTTATACATTAATTGTACAAAGAGTGAGGCATTATCATTGATGGCCTCTCGGCGAAGGTACCCTCTTGATAAATCTGTGCTTCACATGGAATACCTCAGGACTGAGACAGAGGTATATGTTGGATATTGGAAAGTGGTTTACTAGTGGTAATAAGTAGTGGCCGTTTACTAGTAATAAAGCACAAACACACAAAATGTTCAGTCAAGGGATCAATAAATTATTCCCTTGCTCAACCCTATTTAGCTGGCTGCAAGCAAGCAGGATTAACGTAGGAGACAGGTATGTCAAGCATTTAAAAACACCGATACATTAAATAAGTACAACACAATGCGCAATAAATATCCAACACCAATTCATAAAAATACGCTTAGATTCTTACCAACAAACAGACACCAAAACGACAAATGTGCAATATAGGCAACCGGAGATATGTTTTTTTTTTTAACAATTAACACTTTCTAGTGCTTAAAAACAAAAAACACTTGATCATGACAAAGTGAAAGTTTGATGCAGACTCAAATGTACCTGCACACTCAGAAACTTTTCTGGAGCTTTGTTCTCTGGACATTGAGAGAGACTCCTCATCAGGACGGGTTTCGATTCGAAGATGGCAGCTTGGTTCAGCGTGAGGCCCCGGTGAAATCTTGGAAGTATTGAGTAGGGGTGGGCGGAGTTCGTGGAGTTCCAATGGGCCGAATTCTGTGAAGTGAAGAAAAAAACTCAGTAAACTCCATTTAACGCAGCGTGAATAGGCAGAGTTATGCTTGGCCACCTGTTTGCACTGATTGGTGCGATTAGAGCGCTCCACATAGCAATGAGCGCACAAACGGCACCACTGGGGCGTCCGCACGCACACTCATTTTGTTTTTACTATTCTGTGCATGGTGCTGGGCCTACTTCTGAATCCTAACTATATCTTTGCCATCCTAACTGTATTTAAGGTATCCTCCCCTGTTTTACATTTATTTCCTTTGTGTGTGTATTTATGTTGGTGTGTTTTTGCCTTTCTGTTTTTGTTTTCTGTGACTTTTATTACTTTTCCCCTAACTTCCCCAAACTTCCTATTTTCTCCCTCTCTAGTCTATCCCTTCACTTTCTCCTTTCTTTCTTTTTTCTTATTCATCCAGCACCATGTCAAAGCATGGAGGATGCAGCACCAGTACAGCAAACCACAAAACCTGCGGGCACCAGCACCGCTAGAGAGTGCAGCCTTGTGACATTTTTTTGTGAGGAGGAGGTGTCCACGCTTGTCTTTTTGTGTGCAGAGCCACCACCCCTCCATGCTTGCAGCAGGCACCAGGCCATGGAGTGGGTACAGTCTGTGGGAGCATTGGCTGCTGTAGGGGAGGGTGTGCTGTTGTGTTCGCCAACGCACTGGGGTCTGCGTACACAACAGCAGCTGATGTACCATTGGGCTGCCCTCCTGGACAGAGAGAGGGACCTGATTGACCTGCTGGGCATCTAGGTAGTGGGGCTTGGTGAAATAAATTATTACTCATTTGTTGTGTCCTATCCAATTATGCTAATTTGTTTACCAAATAGCATGCTGCTCACACATAAAGGTAAGTTAAGTTCACGTAACATAACATTTTGAATATTATCTAATCCAATTTGAGTGAGCCACTTGCTCGGGGCTATCTAGTTCTGGTCGCTGCAGTAGGCGCTCGTTTGGGCTGATTATGTAAGAAATTATTCTGACTCATCTGTCCTCCTGTCACTAAGTTAGTGGTACTGTGGTATTAGTACTGCTACATTATCAGTGATTTAGCATTCTCTGCATCTTTCTTTTTATGTAGCTTGTACAGTCCCAAGCAATCTTCCATTGATGTAGTATGCACAATATGCAGCTAAGCATTTAAAAGTGAAACTGACTTGACCCATCAAAGGGGGTTAGATTTATGAAGCAAATATCAAGTATTTCCAAATGTAGTTTAGGAAATTCAGAATAGGGCATAGGCAAGGTTTCAGAAATTTGGAATAGGTAAACGGGATATTATAGGCATTCTGTTTTAGAAAAGTATAATGTCAATATGTTACTGAGTTTGCCTTTGTCTGTCAAAATATTTTCTAGGAGATTAACTGTACCACTAATCCATATTTGTTATATGTTTTTTATTTCTGTACCACTCAAGAGCTCGAGGAGGGCATTAGTGTGTTGGGCTGAGGAGGGTGCCACCACCATGTCCAACTGCAATTCAGCCATATATGTGACAAAATAATGGTGGGGCAGCATAAATCTGACACAGATGTAATGTTCCACTAACTACTTTTATTTTTTTGCAAAGAAAGAAGTTCAACAAGAAACAATTAGAAAGTTCTATGGTGGCACAGGCATACTCTACCTGGGAAGTAGAGTTCATCCACAAACTCAGCTGGTTCACCCAGAAGTGGGTCAGCTTACACACTTGATTCAGACCAATCCTCCTCCTGTACTGTTCTGTTTCAGGAATGGTGCAATTGTGTGGAATGCAATGTTGGTTTAGTATGATCATGGTCAATCTCTCAACATCTTAAGGCAAGATCCCTCTCAATGTAACAACTGTGTCAACTAAACTGAACACATGATGATCATACACAGTGGCTACAGAAGAAGCCAGATACTTTATTGCCAGCCTGCTGCTCTCTGGCCATTGGTGGATCTTCCCATACCAATAAATCAATGGGTTTTGATCCACATAGACCCTCTGAATGGTCATTGGTGCTGCCTCTTGGTCGACCTTTGCACTGGACTTAAGCCCTACCAACTGATACCAATCCAATGAAGAGGTTAGATCTGATCCTTCTGTAGCTGTTGTTGCCCGTGCTGACTGCTGTGAGACAAGACTGTCCTTTCTGAAAGGTGAAGGCGGCACCCCAGAACTCCATAGTGGAACTCTAAGTCCCAGCTGTTCTTCTTCCAGATTTCTGGCGTGCACAAAAATCCATCTCTTGTGATTGGTAACATCCCATTCAGAAAAAGGAATGAAAGTGGGCAAAATGTTTTTGTACATGGATCAAGCAGTGTGGCACAGATGTACTTTTTGTATTAGATGATGTAATGTTGCAGCCTCATATTACAAGCAAAGAGAATGATTAAGGTTACAACTAAGGCATGCACTTCTGACTTTTCATTCACACCTGCGAGTGCAAACATTTTGGACACCATCTTTAGCTGGTCCTGTAGCCGATGCAATAACGGGATAGCTTGGCCCATCGTACTGTCCTCCGAGCTAGCTTCCAGTGTGAAAACCTCAAAAGGGAGAAGCATTGGTGTTAGGCATTTGATTAGGCCTCATTTGTCTGCATCCATGGTCATAGCTTTCTGAATTGCATACCCACCTCTTTGATTGACATAGTCATTGATCTGTTTGTACTGCTCAAACAGTCATTGCAACATGTTATAGGTTGAGTTTCAACGTGCTGGCATCTCCTGTATAAGGACTTTAATGGTACTCTATTAGTACACTGAATAATCTGCAACTTCTTCTGTGCTTGAAAAGAGTGGTTGAAAAAAGGCAGATTCTTCTGCAGATGGTCAGTATGTTGCTGATTATGTCTTGTTTTTAAGAAAGAATTGCACTACCTAGTTGATGCAATGCACCAAACACAGGACCCTGAAATAGCTACCAGCTGCCACGGCCTTGAATATGTTACTGCCACTGTCCATGGCAACAAATCCAATTCTGAGATCTCTGGATCGCAGCCATTCAGTCACCTTGCTGTTAAATTTGTCCAAGGTTTTTGTAGCAGTATGTGATTTCTCCATGGCAAACATGGCTACTGTTGCATGCCACTAAATGCTCATAAAACTTTCTTCAGGGCTAAGACCTTTACATAGCTTTTGCTTTACTCCCCGAAAAAGAGATCAAGTGTGCAGTGATGCACCTGTAATCAGTCGCCTGACAAATGGTACACATGTCTGCCATCAGGTGGATAGTGTGAACGCTTTTCTGCAAAGCTTGTCCAAACAATTGCAGCACATTGCGATGCAGCGCTGAAACAGTAACACTTGCAAAGTAGGTCCAACTTGGAACCTTCATTTCAGGCAGATGGCTGCCACAAATTCTATGAATCCCACTCCTTCTGCAAAAGAAAAAGGGAGTAGGTCCAGCTCTAACATTGTTTCCAGCTTCCAATTATTTTTTCCATCTTCCAATTATAGAAATGTGCTATTGGGTGGTTGTGGAAGTAGGGCCTCTCCTCCCTAAATAAGCCCATAAATATAGCCTGTATGTTCTTCTTTTCGGCAGCCACGAGGCAGCCGACTTTTGAGAAGAAGGTGGTAGAAGACGTAGGGTGCGTCAGGGTGGGCAGTAACTGTATGCTTTGGTGTCTCCATCTGACTCTGCATCTTCTTGTGCCATTTTGAAGTCACTGAAGCGGGTGATTCTGCTGATGTACATCTGGGGAAAGGGCTGTTTTGCATGAGGATGTCACTTTCTTCTTCCTCATCTTTACCTCCCACTGTGATTGGACATGTAGCTGATGTTTCCCAGCTCTCCTTACCTTCACCACCAACACCACCACCACCACCACGTCCAGCTATTTTTTCATGGTGCTCCTCCCACCGGATTGCATGATACTTTTTCATATGGGTTGTTTGGCCTCCAGTACCATAATGTGAATGTGGCTTACCTCGACGAACATTCATGTGGCAATTGGTGCATATTGCAATATGCTCCCCATGTGTATAAAACATAAAAAAGTCCCAAAGTGGGGAGGAGTACTTTTTTACAGGGGGTAGGTGGATTTTTTTCAGTTGCCTCTCTGAAGTGCATACTTCTACTGAGGTTGTCGTTGTTGCAGATCTCAGCTGGGGCTTTGCAAATATGGAAGCTGGTGGTACTGCCTGTTCTACAAACCTCAGAGCAGGCTGAATAGTAATATCGAACTCCTTTGTGTCACCTTCCACAAGGACGGTCATCCTCCTCATCATCCCATTTCATAATTCTTAGGCTTTCAGGACATTTTCTTTTTCCTTGCGTCTTTTGGACTGTACCAGGGCCACTCCATGTCCCTATTGTCATCATAAGAAGTGGTGCTTGGAGAAGATGTTGGAGTAGTGCCCTTCCTTTTTCTTGCTGTACATCTGTGAGCCAATGATTCTTAAATAGGAAGTTCTGGCTTGACAGGAAGCTCAACCTCCTGTCCTGCTCCAACATCATTGAGATGTACTATTGCTGGCTGTGGCTGCTGTCCACTCTACTCTGTTTCCTGGAATGATTGGGTACTACGTTGTAAATGGGACAGATCCAGTTCAGCATCACTGCTCGTAGGTGTTGCCAAGATTGCACTGGCTACCTCACTGACAGTCATGTTTTACAGCTTAGGCTGGGGTGGAGCTGCTGATGCAGGAGTTCTGCTAACCAACAACAAAAGACCATGTCCACAGGACGCTAATTGTGTCAGTTACTTATATAATAGAACAGTCTGTACATACTGATAACTATTATCTTCCCCTACGTAATTTTTATTCTCATAAGGGTACAATTCACTGCACCTCGCCCATAGTTTTCTAATATTTGAAATAAAAATCCAATCTTCCTTGACAGTTACACAGAACACCATTATAAAAAGTGTCTGACACCCCTAATCAGTACCGATCGGTGCGGGAAGCCTAACATCGCTGCGAGTGTCGTCACAGAGCCTGTCGTCGCTGGGTGAGATCGCCGCACTGCTTTCTTGCGGATTGCATCACATCGCTGCGAGTGTCGTCGCAGAAACCATCGCGTCAAGGAGCTGCGAGAGAGAAGATCACTTCTGGTCCGCGCATCGTCGCCCCGAAGATCGTCGCACCTCCAAAGATTGTCTTTTGCGAGAACAAACTTCCTACGGAACCTACGCACCGGAATCCATACAAGTAGCCTTCCTCCCCATGCAGACCGGATTTGTCGCAACACGCCCGCTGCTGCAGCGGGGCTGTCACATCGCCTCCCCAGGGTCTCAGGAGCAACGCATCGCTTGTTTTCCACCGCACCAGCTTCTGCTTTTGGAACTTTGTCGCAACTAAAAGGTACTGTGAGTAAACGTGATGCAACTGTGAACTTTTCACACATCTGTGGATTATCTTATCGCAACCTAAAGAACTTTTATCGCAACCTTCAAACTCTTTTGAAACCATATTCTTGCACTGTGTATGTTGGATTTTGTCGTTTTGGTCTTGTGTGGTTTAGATTAAATACCTTTATTTTTCTAAACTGCTGTGGAGTCAGTTTGCAGTGTTTTCACTGTGTTACTGTGAGTGTTGGCACAAATACTTTACACATTACCTTCTGAATAGCCTTGACTGCTCGTGCCAGGCTACCTAGAGGGTGAGCAGGGGTTATCCCAGAGGGTTTCCTCCTCACCCCGACTAGAATCAAGGGTCCCTATTTGGACAGTGGTACCTACCCCTGCCAACTAGAGACCCGCAGTTCTAACAGCATGCGCCTATGCCAGGCAATGTGGTCTAGCAAGATATGGAATAATCATTAAAACAAGCATTGGAAACGCAATAGGTCTCACATTTATTGGAGTTGGACCTATTGGCATTGTAAATGGCAATGTTTTCAACTTATGCAATAGGTTTTGTATTTTTTGGAGCTACTGGCACTAGTAGTGCAACTATAAAGTATGTCTGTTAGAAACCCCCAAAACACAGTAATGATTTTAGTAGGGTCACCAAGTTTCCATACAGTATGTTAGACTCCAGAACAGGATACTGTGATAGACCAATTAAGATGACCTCATGTTTTTCACTTCACCATGAGACACAACATGCAATGAGCTAACTCCCATTAGAAAAATGTACAAGGTGAAACACAGACAAGCGGCAGAGCAGGGAAAGTACTTCGTTGTTTGACCACGAAAATTGTGAGTTTGTTTCTGTGAATTCTGAAACCGAAACCAATTATTTATACTGTGTGATTCGTCCTATTTTTTGAGTCTGCCATTGTTGAAGATAAGTAAACACTAGAAGAGGGGGGGACGGGGAGCATAAATATGAAAAAGGAATGTGGAAAAGTGAGGTCCAGTACCCTTGCTCCCAAGGTCAAATATGTTAAACACTAATAGGGTATGAAGTTCCTCGAAAAAAATATTAATTATACTATATGTAGTAAACCCAAAATGTGGTTTACTCGTTATAACTCGACAGAAGGAGACAGGAACGGAACAGATTGTTCACTAGGAAGCTCTCAGGTGGGTTGGAAAAGAAAATCATCATCGGGCGTTGCTCCTCGTGTGGGTGGCGCTGCAGTCCCTCACGGGCCCCTCATGGGGGCTCTTTAGCGGAGTTCTTTTCTGGAGATGCCACAGTTGTGAATGTGGGTCTAGGGGCCTAGCTGGAATGGTGAGTGTGGGGAAATTAAAATGGCCACTCAGTACCCTCAAACCAGTTTTATTCAGGGGTCTGGGTAGTCAATTAAAATGGGGTGGACCCTGGAGTGTCCCTAAGGAAATTAAATAAAAAAGGGGCGGTTGTGTGACTAGCCCCTACTCTCAGGGTAAGTGCTCAAGTGAAAAATAAATTAGGTCGACATGTTTTGAGCATCTAGTGGTCCCTAATGGATCCAATCGCGCTTCTTCAGGACCAAACAAAAATAATGTGAATAATAAACAAATTCAGTTTGTTATAGCAGGTGCCCGGCATGTAGCCCGTGAACCTGCTGTACCTTAGTCTTCAAGGTGTGCAACGTCAATATGTTGTCAGGTACTCTTGGTATCAGTACCCTAACCCAACCTATGAACAAAAATATATATATATATTATAAACTGAGAGCAAGCAAACAATCTAAAGAATATTCCTGTCACTAAGTAACAACACTGTGCTAATGGAACATTCTGGTATGATGGCCGAGTTTCACATTATTTTTGTTTGGTCCTGAAGAAGCACGATTGGATCCGTTAGGGACCACTAGACGCGCAAAACATGTCGACCTAGTTTATTTTTCACTTGAGCACTTACCCTGAGAGTAGCGGCTAGTCACACAACCGCCCCTTTTTAATTTAATTTCCTTAGGGACACTCCAGGGTCCACCGCATTTTAATTGACTACCCAGACCCCTGAATAAAACTGGTTTGAGGGTACTGAGTGGCCATTTTAATTTCCCCACACTCACCATTCCAGCTAGGCCCCCAGACCCACATTCACAACTGCGGCATCTTCAGAAAAGAACTCCGCTAAAGAGCCCCCATGAGGGGCCCGTGAGGGACTGCAGCGCCACCCACACGAGGAGCAACGCCCGATGATGATTTAGGGCACTCGTAAGGTTGTATGATCGCACTAGGTTAGCAAGGAAAAGCACCTACACGATATTAAAACGATTTTCTTTTTCAACCCACCTGAGAGCTTCCTAGTGAACAATCTGTTCCGTTCCTGTCTCCTTCTGTCGAGTTATAACGAGTAAACCACATTTTGGGTTTACTACATATAGTATAATTAATATTTTTTTCGAGGAACTTCATACCCTATTAGTGTTTAACACATTGTTGAAGATAAAGCATAAAGAAGTGTGTGTATGCCAAGGACAGATGCCAAGGAAGCGGATTTCAGAAAAGGGATATCATTTAGGTGGTGTGAGAGGAATTTTGGATGTGTGCATGTGTGTATGTGTAAGCTGGAAGTGCTGAGGGAGTCAAATGGTATGTAGGAGAGTGGTGGGAAAGAAGGGAAGTGGCATGCTGACTTGGTGGGGGAAAGTGTGTGTTTATTAGTGAAGGGAACAAAGTAGGAAAAAAGTGGAAAGATAAGAATGAATAGACGATTTAAGTGCTCCCCAGACACCATCTTTAATGGACACTGCGACAGTTCAGCTAACAGAACTCCAACATGATGCAGTGCAGACAGTGCTGCGCAGCCCCTCTTTGACACGGCACATTAAGAAAGGGGCATGTGGCCTGCAACTGTCTCTGTTGTCTGACACTCTACTGCTACGGTCACAATAGAGCGCAACTATGCCACCCCTTAAGTTATGCTTTATTAAGCGGTTTCTGCATACCGCCTTGGTTGCCATGTTGTTGACCCATAGACAATGGGGCTGGAACAAGTTAGCCCATGGAATGTCCAGTCTCCCAATGTGCACTGGTTCAAAACGTTGATAGTATAAAAGTTTAAGGAGACACCCTTATTGTTGAAAAGGGAATAGGTCTAAGGTCAGTTGAATAAAAGGAAGTTTCCCTTTTCCTGGTTATAGGGGATAGATCAGACTGTGGAGACAGTCCTACTATCATGCAACCTATTTAAGGTCAGGTTTAATATGAGGCACCCCACATGGTAACAAATTTACAATTTATACTGAAAGATGTTTATCCAAAATATATGTATCACAATATTTCCACAGGATTTCAACAGAATTTTCTAACAAACAAGGTAAAAAAGTAGGAGGTCAAAATATGATGTACTAGAATTACTATTGGTTAAAATTTTCACATTTATTTTGAATGTATTGAAAAAAATTGTTTACATTCATTGACATTTATTAAGAATAAATCATTACATTTCAAGGCACACTGGCTGGATGCACAAAATGGCTGCCAGTCAGTGCCACATGGCCAAACAACAACAAGAAGCATGGAGGCATGGGTACCAAAGTACACATGAGTCCATGGCAAAAACACACTGACTGGATGCACATATTCGCTGCCAGTGACATAGCCAGCAGACTCCACAAAATTATCCCTGGCCACATGGTATGTAGTAAAAAGACATATGGTCACGGATGGCAAGCACATTCACTAGCCAGGTAAAGGAGGCATGGTAACACTGAAGAAAACACAACCATAAATTCAGCAATACCAAAAACAAAAATTAACTGAGCTATAAATCTTTTACAACAATGCACATCCTTCCACAGGATCAAATATAACCCCTCATATAAACTTTTTGTACACAAGAAACCATTGAAATACAAAAAAAAACAAATTTTTTTATTTATTCCAATGCCATCTCAGTGCAGTTTTTTCATGCACCCATGACTAGCAATGGTCTGGGATTACTGTCTGGACGGCCCCTTGGCAGACTAGGCCACAGAGCAAAATAAATAAATATTGCAACTTTACCAAACATGGAGAACAACATTGTTCCTTTACAAAAGGAGAACATTTAAATGCAAACTAAGTCCCTACTTAAACTGCAGCTCAACCACCGCAATAAATAAAAAAGTTCCAATAAAAATTACAAATAAATACTGGGTTGTGCATTCCCTCTATCAAACAAATGACACCATTATGCAGGAGTTTTTTTTAAATCTTGTATGTAAAGTCCTTAAACACAGTGGTATATATGCAGCAGACAAACTGAGTGATTTTTACTGCTCAAATTCCAAATGAAAAGTGACTGGGAGATGGAAAAAGCAATGGGTGGAGCATTCTGGACAAGACGTTGGAGTCTCTGGGGCACTTCCTTCTTGTTGGAAAAAAGTAAGTACAAAGATAGGCATGTTGTACATTAAATCAGCTCAAATGTTCCGTTGGGGAAAAGAGTCTACTCGAAAACACATATTGTAGATTTAGCTGCTTCTCGAGCACAAAATCGACACAAGTGGTGCGTTCGTGAGCAGCACTAAGCTGGCCCCATCGCGGCGGGATTCTGTGCGAGCGGGTGTGAAGTTTTGCATGCGCTCACTAGCTGTCCAAGAATATTGGATGCTCGCGAGCAAGTGCCAAAACAAATCTTGAGCAAGCAAACAGAAAAAAAACTCTGCTTTGCACCTGGAAGGAGGAATCCAGGGACTCTACACTCCTTCCCGGAGTGCGCAAATCCGCGAGGGGAGCAGAGTTTACCGCCTTGGCCTAGTCTGGAGCATTCAGGAGGATGAACCTGAAATTCAGGCCGGGTCGTTGGTTGGTCACCTTATGGAAATTCTTCAATCTTCTCCAAACTTCTGGATTTTCTTCCAGTTGCTTCTTTTGGGATTCCAAAGTGTCCACAATAAAAATACAAGGGTCTAGAAGCTCTGAGATGGACCTACGGTTCCCAGATGTAGCTGGACAGCTTCTAAAAAGTCCCCTCCATCTTGGATCTTTTTGGTGGAGATGGGGTAGATGGAGCTCTTTTCACCTGTTGCTTTCTGGTAGTCCACTCCTTTACTTCTTGAAGCAAGGTAAAGCCCTTAGGTCTGTAGTATCGAGTGTGTAGTAGATGCAATTATTGAGAGTGCAATCTTTTAGGGTACAGGTCAGTGTTCCAGCATGGCAGTCCATCTTCTCCTTTTAGTTTCAGGCAGGGAACAGAGTTGCTAAACAATGCTCCCATATTTATTCACAGTTCCTGGGGGTCAAGCAGAGGAGCACCCCTAACCAATAAGGTGCAGGGTGTCACCCTGGTGTATGATCACTTCCTCCAAAGTGTGTCATGTTCTTGATCCAGAAAGCTCTATTCTTCCAAAATCCAAAATAGAGAAACTATCTCCCGGAGTGTTGGATTTGGCTAAGCGAAACCAATGGTGTGGCTAAATTCCCCTAATACTCCCATTCCAGTACCTTCACTAATCAAATTACTTGCACTCATGTCAGAAGGGGAGTTCAAGATTTTCAGGTGAGTCTGTTCTGCCCTAAGCTATCATCACCTGTTTGAAGAGCACTTTGGCCACTCCACCCCATCCTGTCATTTGTTCTCCAGCTTGCAGTTCTCTTCCTACAGGAAATCCATTGTCTCTAGTGAGCCATTTCACACCTAGTTAAGGAAGCTTCTGTCAGACTGACAGTAGCTGACCAATAAGAGCAGTGCTGATGGCCGTAAAGTAGGATCGTGGGCTACAGAAAAGAAAGTTCTATAGCTTCTTATCTGTGATAGTCATAATAAATCTAACAGTAGTAGGTTGCCCGTTTTAGTCTAATTATCATTTTGATAATTTGAAGTATATTTTTAGCTCTTTCAGTAGTTACATTTTAATAAAGTATTCCCATGTTAGCCTATGGAGCCATTGTCCTACAGTGGGTAAACCTGAAATTGGCAGTTTTCTCTTCACCAAGGCATATAAAACATATTTTATAATGTCCCAGCTTCTTCTTAGAAAGGCACCTTACTTCTGGGGGACCTTGGGGAGAGCTTATATATAAAAATGAGGTAGTTTGAGACTTTGGAAGTACTCTTCTTTCCAAAGTTGAATTTGCATATCATTTGAGTTTAAAAGCAGCCTGCAAAGAAGTGCTGGCTTTTAAAATGACAGCAGGTGCCACAGTAGTGTACACTTAAGTGCATTAAATCTACTGGGCCTCTAAACTTACATGCCCTACCATACACTAGGAACTTACAGGTAGATTTTCAGTACCAATTGTAATTATATCTATTATCATGTACTTTTAATCAGAACACAGGTCCTGGGTCTGGTTAGCGGAGCCCAGGGCACCAATAGTGTAAAAGAACAAGCATCTAGTAGTCAAAATGGAAGAAATATGGGGGGAGGGAGGACACTGCAAACAGGTCCTGGTTTCTCACACTATGGAATTGTCTAAAGATATATAGTGCAAAAATGTAACATTTTTAATGTAATGACACATGTGTACCTTACTCATGAGCAGGGCTTTCAGTGGGCCGGGTATCACCAGTGCCGAGCACGGGCATTTTTTTAAAAGGGGCCTCTAAACAGGTCTCTGTTGGGTTCTGTTTTGTGCCCTGGCGCCGGAGGTCAGTGTTTTTTCCAGACTCCCGTGACAGCAGGCCCATCGATGTGCGCGTGCTCACACTGATCAATAGTGGAGAAATTACATCATGCTCGGTGAGGATTGTAGGGGAAGGGAAATCCTTTAAAGAAAGTCATTTTCTCTCTGGATTTCCTTTATGTTTTTGAAACGCAGAATCAGCATCATTGTCGCGGTGTCACCAGGGCTTTAAGTATAAGCTTTTTCAATATTATATACAAACAAGACATAGTTTCTGCTTATTTATCTTATGCAACCATTGACAAAGCCAATAGTCCTGACTTGTTGTAGGTATGATGTTACTTGTTGAATCATATATCTGGATGCAATGACAGAAACAGCAAAATACAAGTCTAGCAGTACACTATGCTAAGCACATTTTTTTTAGCTATGTCTTTTTAAGCCACGCCCTTAATTACTTAAATCACGCCCCTTTGAGAGGCCGCCAGTTTTTTCATCTAACTTAAAGCCCTGCTCAGGAGCTATTTTAAAACTGTTTTGTTAGGCATATATGTCCTTGCTTTGTGTACTTAATTTACTCGTCATAAAGCATACCAGCATGCATCACAGATGCATGAAGGAACTCTGACCATGCTTCATTTAGTCCCACAGGGCTCTTTATGTTTTGAAAACTAATTTAATTTCTGGTGTGCTTTTTAAACTGATTGCTTTCTGCTGACGCCACATCTTACCTGACTATCAAGAGCCTCCTGCTTCTGCCGCGCACCCCGGTCCACCACCATCTATACCGTTTGCGTGGAGGGTGAAGGCGGCTCCATTGCTCCTTGGGCTGGCTGGTGAAGGGGATGAGACACGGGGGTTGGCGCTCTAGTGTGCTGAACCTTCATATACAGCCTGCCTTTTGGCTGCACTCATCGCAGATGCATGAAGGTACTCTGACCCTGCTTCACTTAGTCCCACGGGGCTCTTTATGTTTTTAAAACAAATTTAATTCTGGTGTGCTTTTTAAACTGACTGCTTTATGCTCACACCACATCTTACTTGACTATCAGGAGCCTCCTGCTTCTGCCCCGCACCCCGGTCCACCGCGGGCTACACCGTTTGCTTAGAGCGTGAAGGCGTCTCCATTGCTCCTTCGGTCGGCTGGTGAAGGGGCGGAGACACGGGAGTTGGCGCTCTAGTGCGCTGAACCTTCAAATACAGCCTGCCTTCCGGCCGCACTCATCACAGATGCATGCAGGTACTCTGACCCTGCTTCACTTAGTCCCACGGGGCTCTTTATGTTTTTAAAACAAATTTAATTTCTGGTGTGCTTTTTAAACTGACTGCTTTCTGCTCGCGCCACATCTTACCTGACTAATGAGCCTCCTGCTTCTGCCGTGCACCCCGGTCCACCGCGGTCTATACTGTTAGTATGGAGGGTGAAGGCGGCTCCATTGCTCCTTCGGCCGGCTGGTGAAGGGGCAGAGACAGGGGGGTTGGTGCTCTAATGCGCTAAACCTGTCTCCCTATATAAACAACATGACCTGATCCCCGCGCAGCAGATACACGCAACGGGCACGCAGAAAGCACAACAAGGGCAAGCCCGTCTTCATCCGTCTTTACCCGTCTGCGCCAAGAGCGCGCCAGGGATGCTGCCTCTCTGCCACAAGTCCCCCGCCTCAAGTTAAGGTATTCAAGGGGGGAGCTTTTAGATCTGGGTAGGAGGAATCTGCTGAAAACAAAACGAAACATGACACTCAAATATTTATGGAATGCATGAATGACTGCAGCTTTTCACAATTACTTGAATCCTCTATACACGTGGCGACCACACCCTAGACGGAATCTTTTCCAATGACCATCGGATTGTGGTGGGTGTGCCCCTCCCATTAGCATGGTCTGATCACCATGCTATTCCTTTTCAACTAAGGTTTACAATATCAGGAAACTCTCAAGCTGCTAATGTGAAAGTGATCGATAAGCGAAACCTTAATCTGGTCACTAATGAAGAAGTCTCCACTGCTTCGGCTGACTTTCAGCACCTGGAACATCTAAGTGCTGACTCAGCTGCTGCCAACCACTCTAAAAAGATATTAGCAGTGATGGACACTCTCGCTCCCAAAAAACCCCACTACTCGGCTAGAAAGAAGCCCTCTGCACCCTGGTTCTCTGACCGTTTGCGTAAGATGAGACAAGAGTGCAGAAGGAAGGAATGACTCTGGTGGAGGGATCTGGCTCCCCGGGGTAGAGAGTTACACAAACAATCCCTGAAGGCATACAGAGCAGCTATCATTGAAGAACATGGAAGTTACTATTTAAAGATTTCAGAGGACATTACGTCATCTTTAACTCCCTTGTTGCGCCAACGGTCTCGAAATAGGTGGAGCCATCTCAGGTGCTTTGTGATAGTCTTTCCTCCATTTTCTGCTCTAAGATATCTGACATTTATGCCCCGTTGGAGATTTTAAATGCCAACCAGATACCCGTTGTCGTATCAGAAAACTATCCTGGTGATAGCCCGAGAAATATGGCATCAGCAAGTCTCTCTGCCTTTCCATAGCTTACTCCTGAAACAGTTGAGAATTTAGTTGATGGAGTCAAGTCACGGTTGCCTCTGGATCACTGCTCCCTAAAGGTTCTGAAAATAGCTAAGGCGGCGCTGATCCCACATTTCACCACGGTTCTGAATTTAGCCATCTTACGGGGCCAGTATCTCTAAGTTGGAAAGCGGCAGTGGTTAGTCCTCTTTTAAAAAAGCCCTCACTAGACCCGTCAAATTTGAAGAATTTCCGTCCCATCTCCCTTCTGCCGGTCCCAGCGAAAATCTTGGAATCCCACTTGAACTCTCATTTGAGTGCTTACTTGAGGGAGCATCAGAATCTGGATGGTTCTCAACATGGATTCTCATAGCACGGAGACTGCCCTCACTGCAGTTTTGGATAACATACAAGTTCAGGTGGATGCGGGTTATACCACTCTCTTGATCTTACTTGATCTCACTGCAGCATTCAATACCCTGTCTCCCCAGAGACTGGTGGAGAGTCTCAGGGAGATAGGGGTAGGGAGCTTGACTTTGGACCTACTGGCTTCCTTCCTGGATGAGCGGTCCCAAACAGTTAAACTGGGAAGCTTCTACTCAGAGTCTACCCCCCTTGTCTGCGGTGTGCCTCAGGGCTCCTCCCTGAGCCCTACTTTATTTAATATCTATTTGGCCCCGCTGGCAAGGGTGGTTAAGTCATTTTGGCTGGAAGTACTGTCTTATGCAGATGACACCCAAATCCTGGGGTCAATCACGCAAAACGCCACCGACCCTGCACAGACTTTTAAGAAGTGCATGTTAGCAGTCTCGTCGTGGATGGTACAAAATGATCTAAAACTGAACGGCGAGAAGACGGATTTCCTGATTTTTGGAGACAGGCCTGACATCTGGTCTAGGGAGTGGTGGCCTCACTCCCTAGGTGCCTGTCCAACTCCCTTCTCCCATTGGAAAATCCTGGGAGTGGTGGTGGATGACTCCCTATCCATGAATTTGCAGGTTTCTAGGACAGTTGGTACCTGCTTTGATTATAAGAAAAATCTCTCAGTTCCTTTCATTTGAAGCACGCAAAAGAGTGGTGGTAGCATTAATATTGTCCAGATAGGACTATTGTAACACCCTCAATTTAGGCTGCAACAAAGGCCAGTTGCTCTGCCTGCAGTTGGTGCAAAATGCAGCTGCAAGGCTGGTGATGGACCTTCCCAAACATTATTCGTTCTCGTCTTCTCTTGGGTCGTTGCACTGGCTCCCGGCTGATCGCAGAATTGTGTGTAAAGCCCTCTGCCTCTCTCATAATGCATACTATGGCCTAGGCCCTTTGGGCATTAAGACCATTTTCCAACAGTATGTGCCCTCCAGGAACAAGAGGTCTGCAAAAAAGAACCTCCTTGTTGTTCCTAGGGTCAAAAAGATGAGATGGGACGGGAGAGCCTTTTCATTTGCAGCTGCCAATGTTTGTAACTCCCTCCGGATTTTCTCTCGGGGCAAAGAGTACACTTAATCTTTCGTAAAGCCCTGAAGACATGGTTGTTCCCTGAGAGACGGGTTGGAGTAGGAATCGGTTTTGTGTGCATGTTGATCTGTTGTAGCACCTTGACGCCCTTGGGCTAAGTCCGCCCTCTAAAAATCTCACATTCATTCATTCACACGTGCCTGTCGGGTTAGAGCATTTAAAAAAGAATATCAACTTTCCTAATTCTATGAGTGCTCACTTGTGTACCATTACCATTGTACAAGACATGGGTTAGGATCCATTTAGAATTTAAAATATTTCCCCGCAAGTTTATACATATCTCAAAAACGACTTTGTGGTTGGCTACCTAATAGCATGTCCTTGATCCCTCCTTGGACATGCCACTGGGAACTTTTTTATCTAGTGAGTTAATTGTACATTTGTGTATAATGTATGCACCCAGCATATACTTCTGTATAGTAAGTATCCCTATTGTGAAACACCCGATAGCAACTTTTCCTTACTGTAAGCCTGACTCACAGTGATTGTTTTAGTTGAGTGACGCTTATCGGGTAGTCATGGAAGTATATGTTTGCTATTCTTTTGACCATTCATTCAAAATTAATGAATTAATAATAATTCTATATCATCTGCATGTAACGGAAAATATATTTCTAGATCTAAGTAGCAGCAGCATACTTAAAAGGAAAGCACCTTGTGGCTCACATATGAATCAGATTTTCTGGTTCAGTATCCACAGCCTCAGATTTATGCATTAGTGCTGTGCTCAGCATACCTCGTATGATAATGCTGTCAACATCTGTTTCATATCACTCTCCTATTCCCAGTCCGCATGCGCACAACACTGGTCTTTGGAGACGCGCAATGATGGATGTCAGAGCATCTCCTTGCTTTCAGCGCTGAATGGCAAATAAATACTGCATGTCGGTGCTAAAAACAGTCATCTCCGATCAAATGTTTGTAGCAATAAAACTATTACACAGCCACGACAGATTTCGCGAACCATGTTGCATCCCCACATCACATGACACCCCATACATATGTTTTATGACGTTTACTGCTGACTGGGAGACAGCTGTCAACCATTCAACGTGAAAAATGAAAAATGGGGAAACAATCGGCGAGATGTGCTTTGAAGAGAAAAGAAGCTGCTTTCAGCCATTACCATCATCTTTTAAGACAATTTTATACAATTTTCTCATAACAAGAACATACATTTTCATTTTCATTTTATTTTCAACTTAGTTTCCTATATATACAACGCTAATGCCACACACAGCTCAGATATAATACCCTAGTCTCTCGTTTACAAGAGATAAATGGTCGAGGCTAATGTTGAGGTACGAAATCTGAGGCTAGAATAACCTAGCAAGGCTGCCATTCGCCCTCAATGCAAGAAAGGAAAGTAAGGCCCCAGTGCACTGATTTGAAAGTTAAAAAAATCTATAATTGTGGTGCAGTGGGTCCTCTCTCTTCAGGTTTCTGTGCCCCTGCCTCATCTGCACAATTGACCCCACATCCCCTAGAACACAACAAAAAGAATGGATCCCATTGGCCTTAATTTTGCAAGGTCTCAGTTTGAATATCACTTATTAATTAATTGCACAATGCATGAAAATAAGCCACATAAATAATGGCCAGCCACTATTTGATAATTAGCAGTATTTACATTTTTCAGCAAGATTAGCAAGACGTGGAAATACCCATAGTTTAAGCCTACTCTCGATACATGTCCACTGAAGCACACAGCCTTAGTAAACACATATAATCGGAGAATATGCACGCACAGAAGAATCAACACACCTCCAGACCACCCTTGAACCCAGAGCAGCAATAATAAAATCAACCATGGACCGGGGTCAACTTTCACACAGAACCATATGCATCAAGCAGTACACAAGGTGAGTTTTTATTACTGCAAAAAGTTATGATGTGTAGTGTATGCACAGGACACAAGCTGGTGTGAATTGGGGGAGCACAGGAATATATGCAAAGATAGTGGCTCAGTTTCTAGGGTAGCAGTGGAGCATGAGATGGGTTACTTGAGGGCATAAGGGATGCGAACAGTGATGACTACAATGGACCATCTTTTGTAAAGGATGCATTGCCTTGGTCTGTGCCACTACACACCCTTAAATGGATGAGCTGGGCACAGAACTGGTCAGGGCGTTCTTTTACAGGCATTGAGCTGCTCCCAGGGCACCCACAAACTCATGCTTGCCCTGTGGGAAGCACATTAGTGAAAGGTGAACTGGCTCTTTGAAGCAGATGGTCTGTCTTTTATAGTGCAGGGGGTAAGGCAACAAACTTTTAAAGGGGGGCGGAGAGCCTCCTGCAGGCAGGTGGAGTGAGTGACTGCACCTGCCTGCAGAGCAGTGCCTCCAGGGGTCCCTGGGATCCCTTCATTACCCATACAAGGATAGCTTTCAGCAGGGATGGCTACTGCCAAAATAAAGTGGTGGGAAAGGCAAATAATAATTTAAAAAAGCACTTACCTGGTGCTCCTACTGCCTGCCGCCTCGGTGCTCCTCTTTTCACGGAAGATGTCCAAGGGCCAGCACAGGCTCCGAGCGCATCACCCAGTCCAGACGCTGCTCTCATGCTATAAGATCAGGATAGGTCTGAGTTGCCTGGTTAGGCACTCGCCCACGGACTGATAGCCTGTCCCATTTCTCCACCAGGCTGTACAATACAGACAAGTTTCACAAATCTGTGCATGTCGGTTTGGCCATCCTAATACGGCCAGGCAAATCGACTTGCGCACTTACAGTGCTGCTGTCTGTCCATAGAAGACAGCCCAACCCCACTGCATCCTCGACTCAGCAGCTTTGGCGCCCGTCCGCGCCAGCACGGGCCCAGGGCCTAGCCCCTCTACACAAATTCCTCTTTCATACTCTAGATCCGCTCTCCTGCTGCTGCGGGGATCAATTTGCCCTTCGCATACTGTGGTAAACTGTCAATATGCCCCTACTGTTTGCTCCCACTGCTCCCTGGCCCTGGACTCTTTTGAATCTAGCACTGACAGTATGTCGTCCTCGTTCTGGAATTTACCCGTCCCTGCGTGTAATGTACGTCCCACCTCACACAATTACTCTTCAGAACTAACCTTCATTAGCATTAACAGTAGATCGCTCTCCAAACATAAGAGAGATATCTTCGACCTCTTGGAGTCAGATCGTCCTGCTGCTCTGTTTGTGACCGAAACATGGCTGAATGATAGCTCTGGACCAGATATCACCATGGCTCTCCCCAATGATTATACCTACGTTGGGAGAAACCGAGCGCATAAAGACGGTGGAGGAATTGCTGTTATTTACAAAAGAGAGTTCTCCTGTAAATGGGAAGACCTCGACTTCCCTGACTGTGAGGCGGGCCTGTTCAAATTAACTCTTTCCCCCCAATTTACCTTAACAGGCATCCTGATTTACCGTCCACCGGGATCATGTAAATGTAAATGTAAATGTAGGTATACTTATATAGCGCAACCTGTCACCACAAAGGGCATCCTGGCGCTTGCCTAGGGAACCCGTCCTGGTATTCCCCTGTGAGAAGCCCCGACAGGGTGCCACAGGGTGAAAGTCAGGCATCCCGCCGCGAGGGGCCGTTGTGGAGATTAAGCAAGCTATTGCCCAGAGTCGCAGAGTATGAACCCGTGAGTCGAGGAGGCACCGGGACGAGAATTATCGAGTCCGTGGAATTTTTAGCCCAAGACCCGCCGGGGCGGGGAATTGAACCCTGGTCCAGGACCGATCTCAGATTCCGGGTCTGCCGCCTCTAACCCCTGAGCCACACTGGTGGGCTACTGCACTTCCCGAACTCATTGCTCCTTTATTGGCACAATCCACTAATTTTACCATTGTTGGGGATTTAAATATTCATTTTAATTCTGTCTCGTGTGCTATTGCTCAACGTCTCTTACAAGATCTTGAAGCTCTTGACCTGCATCTCTATAATTCCGACCCTACTCATAAGGCCGGTAACCTCTTAGACCCTATCATTTCCAATCTGACGACCATTTCCTATCAATCCTCTACCCCTGTTCTTTGGTCAGATCATTTTTTAGTTAAATTCTCTGTTAAAATATGTACAGCTGACACTTCCAGGCCAGATCTTACCCACAAAACTAGTAGGAACTGGAAACGTCTAGACCTTGACAGATTTAACTCTTTTCTGGCCAACTCTACCCCGTCAGGTTCTAATATAACGATCAAAGAGCTACCCACAATTACATCATGGTTAACCACAGCCTTGGATTCCTGCCTACCTACCCAAAAAAATAAAACTCAAATTCATCACCCCCCGGCGCCCTGGTTTAACGACTCTTTACGCCTTGAAAAATCCAATTGCAAAAAGCTTGAACGTATTTGGCGTGCAAAGTATAACCCCGAGCACAAAGCTAATTATAGATCCACTCTTAAATCCTACCACGCGGCATGTGACACTGCTAGAGCTAACTTTGCCAACAACACCATACTTACAGCTCAAAACAGGCCCAAGGCCCTGTTTAAAATTGTTAAGGAGCTCTCTGGTGCTTCCTCAGTTCCGAAAGACCCCTGCTTAGACACTGCACAGTGTAATGCTCTAGCTAATTTTTTCCGGGAAAAGATAGACAAAATCTATGCCATTTTTAATTCCACTTCTGCTACCCCTACCCATGTCGCGCCCCTGGTTAATCCTCCTTGTTCCTTGCCTACCACTCCTTTATTGCTCTCTTGGGATCCCATTTCCCCTGCGCTTTTAAAAAAATACCTTCAGGACATCAAATCTGGCTCTCCCCTTGACCCTCTCCCCCCTCAAGTTCTGGGCTCCCTCGACCCAGTTCCACTCCACATTATTTTGGATGTCCTCAACGCCTCATTGGTAGAAGCGACTGTTCCGAATGAATGGAAGCACGCAATGGTGGTACCACTATTAAAGAAGGCCAATGCTGATCCGAACAATCCTTCCAACTTTCGCCCTATTTCTTTGCTTTCCTGTTTCTCCAAGATTTTGGAGAAACATGTTAATTCCTTACTTAGCGCTTTTGTTGAATCCTCCAATTTTCTCCATGGATCTCAGTCCGGTTTCAGGGCTGGTTTCTCCACGGAAACTACTCTCCTTGGCGTGTCAGAAACCATCAGGCGCCAAGTGGATAATGGTGAGACGGTGGCACTCATCTTGCTTGATTTGAGTACCGCTTTTGACACCGTCTCCCATTCCATCTTATTATCCACCCTGGAGGCAGTTGGTGTTGGTGGTGCCGCCCTGGCCTGGATTGCTAACTTTTTGTCTGATCGCACGTTTCAGGTTTTTTCTTCTACCTCTGTATCATCCATCCTTCCTTCTTCTCACGGTGTTCCCCAGGGCTCTATCCTCAGCCCCCTTTTCTTTAACCTGTACGTAAGGCCTCTTGCGTTCTTGGCCGAACAGGCTGGTCTCACAATTTACTCCTACGCTGATGACACTCAAGTCATCTATTCACTTTCCACTAACAAAAACCTCCCTTCCTCCTCTCTCCAAATTGGACTAAAGCATATATCGGACTGGATGTTGAAGCACAAACTGAAGCTCAACGGGGATAAAACAGAGCTGCTCCTGTTTGGACCCGACACCTCTCTCTGGGGCCCTCACCATTGGCCTCCGGAGATGGGTCCCCTACCCATTCCATCAGTGTCTGCCCGCAACCTCGGTGTGATCTTCGATAACCAACTTACTTTCAAACATCATGTTGTGAAAGTTGCGGCCACCTGCACTACCATCATCAGGTGGCTGAGAAAGATCACTTGGATGCTGCCTACAGACACTTTGAGGACCGTTGTCCAGGCCCTTGTCATCTCACGCCTGGACTATGGGAACATCCTGCTCTTAGGTGCTGCCAAAGAGGTAACCAGAAAATACCAAGTGGTTCAAAATATGGCAGTTCGTCTGATTTGTCACCTTCCCGCAAGATCATCGGTCACTCATCACAGGCGTAACCTGCACTGGTTGCGCATTGAAAGCAGAGTGCACTTTAAAGCACTCTGCTACATGCATAAAATCATGACTGATAGAGCCCCGCGCTATCTTGCTGCTCTAGTCCAGCAATATGTTCCCCCCCGTACACTCAGGTCCTCGTCACAAAACAAATTTAAAATTCCACGCATCAACAGAGCCAAAATGGGTGGCCGCTCGTTTGCCCTGCTGGCCCCATCCTTATGGAATTCTCTTCCTCAACCCTTGCGCACGGAATCATGCTTTCTGAAATTCCGTAAAGGAATAAAAACATGGCTTTTTAACAACTAATGTCCCTTCCTCTTTTCACCGTTCAGTTTGCTCTAGCGCCGGGAAACCTCCGGGTAGCTGTGCGCTTAATAAATGTAATAATAAATAAATAAATAAATAAATGAAAAAACAATTGTAATAAAAGTGTTTTATTATCGTTTTATTTTTCATCAGTAGTAGGGTGGCGCTCCTTCGCCATTACTGAGGCGCCTTCCCTGGCCATAAGGTGGCATACTATGTGCCACCTCTTTGTGCACGCACATTCAGCGTTCCCCCTGACAGCTTTTTTGCTATAATATGGCACAGGCACAAAGGCAAAGTGTTTCCTGGTCCTGCATGTGGCCACAACTCCATGCAAATGAGGCAACGCTTCCTTAGGATCACGTCGGCACTGCATGTGCCAGTGTGATATGATAACAGAAGCTTTTGCAGCCTCTTCTGTAATACTAAAAAGTCACAGTGTTACAGAAAGGGGGGCACACACCCATTGTACCCTTGAGTCACTCTATGTAAGGCAGCCCAGAGAATAATTTGTAATGTGCATAAGTAAATTAGAAGCTGATATGGACCAGGGGAGCACACTGGTTTATTTGCCCCGAGGAACAACTCATTGTTGTGCCTCAGTGCTAACAGTGGGCTGTGAGAGCACTGTGTGTTGTACACCGAGTCAGTACTTGGTCATGTGCAGGAGGAGAGTAGGTGGTTTTTGTACATCCAGGGATCATGCATGATGAATAATTTAGAAGCACAGGGCAATTAGACTACACAGATGCTCAGCCTACACCCATAATGTCAAAAACATTACACTTGTAGTCTGACAGCACAAAAGCACTCACACATAAATGAGGAGGTGCTCTGTGTATATGCCGCTCCATAGACAGCAAGGGGATGTACAGAGGATAAACAGCCTGACAGACTACATATTTACATTATGCACAAACAGGCCAAAACAGATGTAAGTGTCCATGCACACAAACAGACTGGCATACACAGACCCATCCACATAAACTAAGCATATAGGCCAACAGATGCAAAGTCATCATGTGCACATGTCAACAGATATATGGGCAGCCCTGCAAATTAACAAAACATCATACACACACAACTGTACAACCTCTGACATACATGATAACATAGCAACAGATAGAGATACTTATTCACATATGATAATAGACTAAACAGGTACTCGACACAAAGTTACAAATCTGAACGTGCCAATGTACACAGACATTTATATATTATATATCATACACTTACGTACAGCTACACACACATCACACGTGTATAAAACACATGTAACAACCAGCATAGAGCCATATCCAACTACAGGGGCAAAAAGCATACATTAGAAGTTAGCAGAAATCACTTAATCATAGCTTACGCAAGGGGCATTAACTGCTATGTGAATTTCTGGAAATTCTCAGATTGCAGTTGAATCAAATTTCAGGCGGTATATTTGAGAGCTCCACAATATTAGCTTGAATGGCCCCTGGAAACATCATTTTCTGATTTCCAAATGATCAGAGTTATTCAAAGTGCTTCCAATGTCCAGGACTCAATGTAGGCTTCGTGGCTTCAAAGTTGAGTCACATTCTAGTTATGTAAATCTGTGAACCTGGTTTGAAATTTCAAAAAGTTAATGGCAGTTCTCACCTGACAAAAAACCCTTGTACATGTTTATATCCTCTTCAGTATAAATGTTGATGTTTTCTTTTACAAAATTTACCTGAGCTCAACCTATTGCAAGTTATGTCGCTGAGCAGACAGACATAACTTAGAGGCAATATATATATACTATCTACGCTGTACCAAAACAGCAATAAAGGTAAAACAAAACACAAGAAATATCTCAAACAATTGATAAAAATAGATTAAATGCTAATAAATGAAATGACACCATAAAAAAACTGAAGGTAGGATTTTTTAAAGTTTATGGTTATGCTTGACCAGCACCTAGGCACAAGTTAGGGATGACTGTGACGGAGCATGGGTCAGATACAGAAACAAGTTTCGACCAGGACAGAAGTTTTACCTTCTGGAATGGAAATCAAAAATCCTCAGTTGGGCAAGAAAACAGGCTGTGACCAAAGATAGCCACTGAATGAGGTCTTGGTGAAGCCATCGATGGCAAAGCTCGGAGGTTGTGAAATTTAAATTTCACAACAAAAGAAGGCCCCTACCAACTCGATTCTTTGCCACAGGATTTTTCTATGTTAGTGAGGTGGAGTCCTCTATCTTGTCCTGAAGTAGACAAGTTAGAACGAAATTATTTAGTGGGTCAAAAAATTGAAGTAATAACTTGATGGCTGTTAAATAACATAGTACCCAAAATGGGATTGAATCCTGAGTCCATATGTATGCAAATTGTCACTCTACTCAGTCAACAATCTTGGTGGATTGTTCAATGTAATTAGCATCAGATCACCTGTATTTAATTTTGTCATTGATCTCTCCTACTATGCAAGTCTATTGGAAACAAC
The DNA here is from genome assembly GCF_964263255.1 of Lissotriton vulgaris. Taxonomy (NCBI): domain Eukaryota; kingdom Metazoa; phylum Chordata; class Amphibia; order Caudata; family Salamandridae; genus Lissotriton; species Lissotriton vulgaris. The sequence goes on from NC_141687.1 coordinate 2,093,212,459, forward strand.
TACTGCATATGTTTTGTCCACTTGACATGATTTTACAAGAATCAGAGATGTTGTTAAATCACTCACAGCTGTGTAATGCATCTTGTATTGCTATAGAAGCATAGGCTTGTAATCCTCTCCCTATACTATTTCTAGTGTATTATAATCCCAGGTTTCCAGGACTACCAGACCTCGCCATACAATGTTTATGTTATAACCCTTGGGGCCTACTTCTTTATTCTGGGTACAAGAGGGACAGCAGGCCCAGTCCTCCGTTCTTCAACAGATCCAGAAAAAGTTCAAAGGGGGTGCTAAAGTTGATACATTTAAGCCTGGCATCAGCATTTGGGTGGCCCATTCCTAACGAATAGGTTAAAAGTTCTCAGGGGCAACCTTTACCACTTTTGTAGCATTTCCTGCGTGCCCAGCTGCAAACAATCCCGCAGTGCCTCTCACTACGTAAATCCAAGATGGTGATACATTTCTCCCCTTGTACAGAACCTATGTGCCCATCCCACAGGAGTGGCTAGGGAAATGAACAACCCCTTCTCTATTGTCACTCTAAACCAGTTTTAGAGGCAGTTGCTCTCCCAGTATGATTAGTGCCTGCCTTGGGGAACAAAAAAGAGCCATGCACAGTTATCATCTAACATTTGCCAGTGACATGGAAGGCCTCTTTAAAGCAGATCAGGTTCCTGTGCACAGCCTATATGGTTATCCAGCCAGAAGTACAGAACATCTTCCTACATCTAAGGCTTTTGTCTCAGATACGGAAGCAAGCTCACACACCTTCAAGGGTGCTATTCAGCTGCCATGTCACATTTGAAACTCATGCAAATGGCCCTCTATTCGGTATTTTAGAATCGGTATTTGTGATGTAGGTAAAAATTCTGTAATTTTTACTGATTCGGTAAAATTCGGTATCTGTCATTCGGAATTTACCGAATCGGTATTTACCGATTCGGTATTTACCGATTCGGTATTCCCCATTCATTCCTATGGCCCATAGGAATGAATGAGAAATACTAAATCGGTAAATACCGAATCGGTAAATACTGATTCGGTAAATACCGAATCGGAAAGGGAAGAAAGTGAAACCTATGAGTCAGCCAATCGGGTGCTACCAGCCACCCCCTCCCAACCAGGAAGTGGCCAAATCCAGGCAGCTGGAAGTAATTAGAAGCTTCTAGAGAGGGAGAGCATGCAGAGCTGAGTCACTGAGGCACAGGAAAACTTTTTTTGTGCTTTTAAAGTTTGAAAATGGCAAGCAGCAGTGAAAAGGAACATCCAGAGAGGAAGAGAAAAATTAAATTTAGCACCATGGAGCTGCAGGTCCTTGTGGAGGAGAACACCAGAAATTGTTTGGAAAACAGTCCCTGACTGTGGCTGATTCTGCAAAAAGAAAGATTTGGCTGGAAATGCAGACAAAGGTGAATGATTTAGGAGTGACTCCAAGGGACATAGACAACCTGAAAAAGAGGTGGTATGACCTCAGGAGCATAACCAAGAAGAAAATAGCACAGCTCCACAAAGAGGCAAACAAAACTGGAGGAGGGAAGAACCGTGCACCTCTCCTGACTGAGCTGGAGGAGTTGGTGGGGTCCACCATTGAACCAGAGAGCGTCTGTGGACTGGAAGATGCAGTCAGCTCAGCCAGAGCTGCCGGCAGAAAAAGTAAGACGCATGCACAGCAATCACCCCCACCCCATCACCTTCCCTTTTCCCTATGTGGCAAAGTTTACTCCACTACAGTAGCGGTAGTATTAGACAGGAGCAATTCATCATGGGACATGTAGTATTTGAAAGACCTACCATGTCATACAGCACAGCAATTAAGAAGTTAGGCTAAACATATCAGTCATAATGAGGCTGAGGCAAAATGTACAGTGTAAAAAAAAAATTTGTAGAAGCAGTGAGACAGGAGCACAGAGCTAATGTACGCTTTTATGTCCACAGGTGAGACATCTCGCAGGCGTACCAGGGAGAAGGAAGGCACAGCACCACAGAGGGATGACCGCCAGGAGGCAGGCACAAGTGCAGAGAATGTCACAGAGGACACTAGTGCACAAACACCCCTGCCACCATCCCAGGACCTTGAAATGTCTTCACATCTGCAGGCATCCCCAGAACATTCAGGAACCCCTCTGCTACTGTCCTCACCTGAACTGCCTGCGTCACTGCCGCAAACAACACCTGCACCTCAAAAGAGCAGGAGGCATGCAGTTGCTCCACTGGTAGAAATGGAGACTTCAGCAGGTGAAATGGAGGGTGAAGACATTCAAACCTTGGCTGGGGAACGAAGCACTGCCACACAGCAGTCCAGTGCAGAGGTTGGCTGTATAGGTATCAGACGCCGCAGGCCTAGAGATAGCAGTGCTGCACAACATGTGGAGGGTCCCAGTGTCTTCCGTGGACTGGAGGGTAGCATGGTTAAGATCCAAAGAAGGCAGGGGAATGCCATCCAGTCTGTGCAACGCCAGGTGAGAACCCTGAATACGCATATGGAAAACATAGGGAAGGGCATCAGTGCACTGGTAGATGAGAATAAAGACATGACATCAGGTATGAGGGAGATGGCTGCAGGGATGCGGGAGATGGCCACAGGAGTGCGGGACATGACACAATTAGTGCAGCTCCTGTGCAGAAAACTGGACCAGGACAGGTTAGCAAGGACAGACAAGATGCGCAGCAACAAACTAAGGCTATGCACCGCCTGGCCACAGCCACTTCCCTTCTATGCAGACAATGCATCAACATGCAAGAGGGACTAACACACAGCAGCAATGAGGTGTCTAGGGGCCTTGCAAGAGTGACCAGTGCTGTAGAGGTGCTGCTTAATGCACAGACAGCACACACTGCTGCTCTGGATGTACTGGAAAGTTAGGAAAGCACCAGTAGGAGCAGCATGACAAGCCCCCCTGTAGTTGAGACACGGAGGAGCAGCAGGCGCCATGGTGAGCCAACATCCAAAAACACCCAGTGAGGACAGCCAGCCACTTTCATCTGGCATTGGCAGGCATGCCAGGAAATGACTCATACAGCCCAATCTCCATGAACTTAAATGGGGAAGTGAGACAGGACTACCATTATTGAATGGATGACATTTGTATTACACATTTGTGCTTTTGAGTACCTGCGTAGTGCCAAATATTAGACTACGTTGGGCGCATACTCCTCCTGTCTGTGTGTATTTACTTACTCAAAAAAAGTTCTGTGTGATCTCTGCCCATCTCTGTCTGCCATCGGTTGGTGGCGCAACTCCTGCTTTGTTTGGTTCAGGCAGTGCATGTTCATCATCGTGGTCCTCAAAGTCGCTCAAATCCACCTCTGTGCCCTTCTTTGTAGCGAGGTTGTGTAACATTGCACAAGTTGCAATCATCTTACAGCAGATTATTGGTGAGTACTGCTGTGCCCCTCCACTTTTGTGGAGGCAGTGGAACCTGCTTTTTAATAGGCCAAAGGTGCGGTCCACAACGTTCCTGGTGGATTTGTGTGCCACGTTGTATTGTCTCTGGCTGCGGGTTGAAGGGTTGAGGTAGGGTGTCAGGATGAATGAGCGGACGGCATATGCACTGTCCCCTATATGTAAATGAGAAAACCATTACTCACATGCACACATACACATACATCTGCTATGTCTATCAGGTTGTGTTACAGTGTTTTACCTAGCAGGTATCCTTCGCCAAATTCCCCTGCGATCAGGCATGTGTAGATCCCACTGTTCTGAAAGATGTAGGAGTCGTGGGTGCTTCCTGGGAACTTGGCCACAATGTCTGTGATTATGTTGTTGGCATCACAGATTACTTGTACATTGAGGCAGTGGCTTGACTTCCTGTTTCTGTATATCTACTCTGTGGCAGCAGATGGGCATATGTTATGTTATGTTATGTTATTGAGTTTTTTTGTATAGCGTACAGCTACTCACAAGGAGTGTCCCGACGCTTTCCACCCTCAACTCGTATTGAAATAACACAACACAGCTAAAAACAAACAACAAAACAGAACAAAAACATATGGGGATGTGGGTGCCATCAATACTGCCGATGACGTGTGGGAAATGTGCAATTTGATAAAAATCAGTCTTGGTCTTCAACAGTTCCGCATGTGTGTCAGGAAAGCAGATGTAATGATGCATCCTCTGCATCATGGCCTCTAGGAACTTCCTGAAGAAACGGGACAGGCAGCTCTGAGACACCCCACCTACCACAGCAATGACCCCCTATTAACTCCCAGATGCAAGCAGGTGTAAGCTACAGAGCACCTGCACATGGGGTGGGATGGCATGCGACCTTGGGGTTGGGTGCTCCAATAGTGGGTGAAGGTCCCAGATCAAGTCCAGGATGGTTTGGGGGTGTAATCTGTACCTTTGTAATATCTCTGGCTCAGTTAGTTGGAACAGCGTAATCCTTCACCTGTAGATTTGCTCCTCCCTCATCCAGACCCTCTCTCCTGCTGCCTGTAGCCTTAGGCACCTTGCTATCATGTAGAATGCAGCCATTCTGGTCACAATGTTGCATTTTGGGTCCTTTTTTATAGCCTGCACCTGGTTACCACCTGCTTTCAATCCGTGGTAAATACCGACTCTTAAATACCGAATTTCATGGAATTCCGTATTTTAGAAGTTTGCTACATCTCAAAACTCATTTTTTTCCATTTCTTATTTACCGATTCGGTAAATAAGAATTCGGTAAATACTGAATCGGTAAATACCAAAACGGTAAATACCGATTCAGAATATTCAGATTCAGTAAATTCTGATTCGGTAAATTCCGATTCGGTAAATTACTGACTCGTATTTACTGAATCGGTCTTTTGTGGACTCCTACATCTCAATATCCAAATACCGGTCAGTAACGGCCGAAATTCGGTATTTTCGGCTGTTACCGACCGGTATTTGGCTACCTACATCTGGCCCTTAGTTTCACAGACAGGCAATTTTGAGGTAGGATGTGCTCTAAATAAATGACTATACCTTACCACATTTTAAATATATATTTGTAGTATATACTCAAAAATGCATCACTGGCCGACCAATACTCACTGAATAGGTCTGTCTCACTTAGTACAATTGCTCTTCAAGCAGCACCTCTATTTTTTACAACAAATATGGTTTTGAGGTTAATGTGCAGCACCGATGCTGTTTAAAACACATTTTTGGATTTGTGTTTCAGGCCCATTTTGTGATAAAAAAAATACTGCATGTTTATCACACCATGGGCCAGATTTCCAAAGTTAGGAATAGCAATTTCCTAATTGTGATTCCCTGAAACTTGCAATAAGGAAATTGCTGTTTCTAATGTATGAGATTCCTTTGAGTTTCAATTGTGATTCATAGCGTGTAGCAAACAGACCTATCTCATAAATATTAATGAGGTAAGTTGCAATTTGCAACTCCTTAGGAATCACAGCCATCACAGGGATGGTGGCCTGCTGAGTTAAGCTGACCACTATGTCTTTGATTGCTTTCAAACAAAGCAATCTTTTATTAACTAAACACAGCTTGTTTTCCTTTTGCATTTTAAAAGAAAAAAATTAAATGTGGACGTTTCAAATTTTAAGAGCAAGGAGTGGTTCACAGGACCACTGCCTGCTCTAAAAAATATTTTTTCAACCATTCCCAAAGGGCGGCCAACATGACTCGCGGGTGGGGGACGCAATGCAAATACAATTTTATATATATATATATATATATATATATATATATATATATATATATATATATATATATATATATATATATATATATATATATATATATATATATATATATATATATATATATGCTCCTCCAACCGGTTTACCGTGCAACAAAGCGTCCAATGCACGTTACCCAGTACGCAGACAGCCAAATCAAAAGTCCAAAGCCAGTCTTCAAGATGTTCTTATTTTATTTTTTCAGCATGAAGTGCAGGGTGCAAAAAAAGAACGTCGAACAGACGCGTTTCGGGCGTAAACGCCCTTGCTCACTGTTGGCGGTAATGAGACTGGCTTTCACTTAAATAGTACAATGCATCTTTGAAAAAGTGCGCCCAAATGCAATGCATTGACACAGTAAAAGGACTTAAATCATCACAAATCTCAAAATGACATCGTGTGTGGGGGCCATATTTGCCTAGTCAAAATATTATCAAACACATTGAAAATGCATATGATTGTCTACACGTACAAATACTAATTTGAAGTATTGCCCAAACATTATATACTTTTTTCCCTTTTTTTTGTGGAGATGGCATACATGTGATCCGTTGTTTATAGCTGTCAACAATGTAAAGTGCAAGTGCATAAAAAACGTGCAAATCTTGCTTATCCACAAATAAAGTGACAAATATAACCATATAACAATGTGCAATATTATGCGTTTTGTGCAAATATGCTGTTTGAATATTCGCTAATTTGGATATTTCCTGTGCAAATACACAATGTTGACAGAAATGATCATCACTAATTTATCCAAAAAACAACAAAATAAATTTCAACATAAAATAATGTTGAGTAGAAAGATCATGTGTTAGATAAAACTTGTCAGTCAAAGAATTAACGGACGAAATCCCTGCAATTGGATGATTGACATAATTCATATATGCACGAATGCTTGCGTACCTTTTACATGTGTTTATAAGATTTTTCAGTTGTATTGCATTGTACTCATTTATCATAGAAGTCACAGTCCATTGTTACTAAAAAAACCAAACAAATAATAATGAAAACGGTGAGGGAGTGAATAAGTGTTCATTACCAGTTGTGTTTAGACAACTCGAATAGTGAAGGGATGAATCTAAATAAGAAAAGAAACATGAAAAATCAATCTTTCTACCAAAAATTAGTAGTGTTTAAAAACATCAATCTTAGGATGTTAAATCACATCCCGATTTGCTTTTAAGTTTAACAAAGTGGTTCAGGAGTTTACGGATCTCATATGGCTGAGATACCCGCCACCCCCTCTCAACACAATCCCCAAGAATGGGAAACCGGAAACGGTTCTGAACTTTTGGAAGACGGGAGGGAGTGACCCTCCCGGCCGTATTTATTAAAATATGAAACAAAAATAAAACATTAAAATAACAGTTTCATATTAATGTACAATTTCATTTCCACATTGCGATGTTTGGCTAACCTTAACATATTCTCTAATACAAAGGTTCTCCTAGCCGAACTAACATCCTACAAAACGTTTAACTTGAAATTGTACATCCTAACGTTTAAGGGCCAACGGCAAGGTCGTAACCGGTGTCAAGATCCCTAAACCAGACATATCCCCCTCACTTGTGAGGGGCGACCGCACAGAGGTGTACCTCAAGTGCATTTACCAATTTCCCTTGACTTGACGGGGGCCCCAATAAACTCGACGCCATTTAAAGGTCGTCCGAGGACTCGTGTGAGGTATCTAGAAGGTAGCGTAGACCCCCTCCCAAACCCCACACAACTTACCACATCTGCCGTCGCAGATGTCCAGGCCCCGGGAAATTCCCCAGGAGGGGGCTGTAGCCCCTCCTACCCAGGAAGGGGCCTTGACCGCCTTTCCTTTCCTTTCGGCGGCCCATCCTTAGAAGGGACCGCCTCCCCGTTGAGGGGCCAATGGCCACCTCCCTCGAGCGCTCCCATCCGTAATGGGTGACGCCCACCCATAGGGATCTTCCAATTACTGCTCACCGATCATGACCTTACCGCCCGACCAAAATAAATACGACAATTCTAACTAAATTACTAAATGACTAAATTACTAAAAGACAGTAACAATTACAACTTATTAAAAGGCATGATTACTGATCAACATTAGTGCATAATTACTTTATTTGCAAAACATATTACAATTTGACCATTCTTTATTGCATATTCAAAGTTATCACGATAGTCATCACAACCTGAAAAAATTAGTGTTACCACATCAAACTTTATTCAAAACCACTTGCTGTCCTCAGGGGCTGGTGGGTGGGTCAAAATTGGCTCTTCGTTCCGTCTCGAGCTCACGTGCAGCGAGGAGGTGCAGCTTCAGAGCACAGGAACAAGAGGATGCTTTCTTGGCTTGTTGCTCCTTTTATCCGTCTTCAGGGCGGGCGTAAACCCGCCCCTGCCTGCCCCAAAGGGCGTGGCCGGCCGCGTCAGTGTCTAGGCCAGCCCACTCCAGGGCGGGAAAAAGCGCGCCCCGGCTACGCCGCTTCGGGCATATCAGCCGAGACTCGCCTCCCGCCCAAGATGGCTTCCCGGGGGGATCGTGGTACTCCGCCATACGTTCGGGGGGACCGAATGGTCGCCCCTTTCCATATGGCTGAGATACCCGCCACCCCCTCTCAACACAATCCCCAAGAATGGGAAACCGGAAACGGTTCTGAACTTTTGGAAGACGGGAGGGAGTGACCCTCCCGGCCGTATTTATTAAAATATGAAACAAAAATAAAACATTAAAATAACAGTTTCATATTAATGTACAATTTCATTTCCACATTGCGATGTTTGGCTAACCTTAACATATTCTCTAATACAAAGGTTCTCCTAGCCGAACTAACATCCTACAAAACGTTTAACTTGAAATTGTACATCCTAACGTTTAAGGGCCAACGGCAAGGTCGTAACCGGTGTCAAGATCCCTAAACCAGACATATCCCCCTCACTTGTGAGGGGCGACCGCACAGAGGTGTACCTCAAGTGCATTTACCAATTTCCCTTGACTTGACGGGGGCCCCAATAAACTCGACGCCATTTAAAGGTCGTCCGAGGACTCGTGTGAGGTATCTAGAAGGTAGCGTAGACCCCCTCCCAAACCCCACACAACTTACCACATCTGCCGTCGCAGATGTCCAGGCCCCGGGAAATTCCCCAGGAGGGGGCTGTAGCCCCTCCTACCCAGGAAGGGGCCTTGACCGCCTTTCCTTTCCTTTCGGCGGCCCATCCTTAGAAGGGACCGCCTCCCCGTTGAGGGGCCAATGGCCACCTCCCTCGAGGGCTCCCATCCGTAATGGGTGACGCCCACCCATAGGGATCTTCCAATTACTGCTCACCGATCATGACCTTACCGCCACAGGCCGGATAGTTGACCGGCTATCCGGACCCCCCACAACACTCCTGCCTAAAGGTCATGTCATAAAGTCTTTAGCCAAGCTATCAGGTCTCCTATGAGTAATTCGTTCCCCATCCGGGACAAATGAACACCATCCCCCAAATACATACTGTCCCCTTTAATACAACCATGCGAAATAGAATGCAGTGTACTTGAACGGAACAATCTACTCACTTTATTATTAATTTTCCTTACTGAATGATTCAGAGCAGAAACCGAAATAGCCCCCTGCCACACTTTCCGTGGGATCATATGGGACCATGCAATTGTGCACCCTGGAACTCTTCTTGCCAACCAACTTACCGTGGAAAGCATTGCCTCAAGAAGTCGTCTACCAGTGGTCACGAAATCATTGCCCCCAAGATGTACTATGACTACAGACGGCGGTGACCTCGTCCGCCCTAACAAACCCTCAAAAAATGATCGAAACTGGTCAATACAGAGCCCGCCCTTTCCGTAGAAGGACACACTGTACCCGTATTCCCCAGCCACGTGAATCATGTCACCTGCTTTAAATACGTCCGCGGCACGCCTCACGTATGAGTGGCCCACGACCCACACCTCCTTTTTCACAGCCGGTGATGTCTGACCGCTGGCCCCCCGGTGTCGGGTCGACTGCACAGTCCGCCCCGCCTCGTAGGCTTGCGCAACTGAAAACCAACAAAAACAAGAAGCGTGAGTACATCAATACAGCTTCACAACATGTGCAACAGCACATACCTCTTATAACAGTTTGAGGACCAACGCCCCACACGTTTTACTTGTTCAACATTCAGACCCCTGGCTGTAGCCTCTGTAGCAGCCCCTATCCGAAAGGAATGGGTCCCAAACTCGCCGGGGTTCAAGCCCGCGGCCGAAATTGACATCGCAAGCACCCGCTGAAACTGAAACCTCGTCAGTGGGGTGGCGTCAGCGTGTCTCAACAAGGTCCCCCCCCCATGATGCCACCCTCTGCGTTAAATATTCCTCAACGCACACCACAGGGCACATGGAAGACCCGGGAATCCTTTGTATGATTATGCTGTCCCCAATCGCACCCTGATCGGTCTTGGACCTGACAAACGAGACAGTCATTGTCTCCCCCCTGACCTGAACGTGCTCTCGGCACAGTCCCCGCATGGTATCCTGCTTGTTCTTTGCCACTAGTTCGCTTACCCGCATAGCCCCATGGAATGCTAGCACAAAAGCGGCTCAGAATAACACTGTTTCATACTGGGATGAACACGTTGCAGGAAGTACAGATAACAACAGAGCCAACCTATCGAGACCTATCGGGCGCCTTTCATCTACTCTGCGACCCTCAAGGCGTTGCCACCCACGTAGCGCTTTTTGCACAATGAAAGACGCAGTCGGGTCTTGGATCCCATGAGCCCTTGCCATAAAGGAAATGGCGGCCCGATGCCTCTGGGCCGTAACCACTGATTTGCCTGCCTGATGTAAGGACAGCAGAAATTTTACCACTAGCTCTTCCTGACCCCAAAGCTCTCCCCTAGCAGTCCCCAAAAAGGCCCAATAGGATCGGAACGCCCCTTCATATGCCTTCCTCGTCCTGGGTGCTAAACTCTCTCCCACGAGGTTCTGTAGTTCGGGGCACCGAGAGACCAGAGAGCTTCGGGAAAGGGTGCCGCCACCGGGTCCGCTGTGGGCAGAAAACCCCAGAAGGCCTGCATACGAAAACGAGAAAGCGCATCAGCCGCTTGATTCATTACCCCCGGCACATGTCTTGCCTTAAATAGCACGTTCAATTGCATACATAATAACACAATTTCTTTGAGCAATCTCAGAATCCATTTGCATCGTGCTGCCTGGCTATTGATACACTCAACCACGGTCATGTTATCAGACCAAAACACCACAGAGTGATCTCTGAATCCCTCAGGCCAAGTTTTCAGGGCCACCAGAATGGGAAAAAGTTCAAGAAAGGCAATGTTACTTGTCAGCCCACACTCATGCCACCATAACGGCCATTTTTGAGCCGACCATTGTGTGCCGAATATGGCACCAAAACCAATGCTCCCAGCCGAATCTGTCCACAGCCCCAGTTCTTCGGAGGACACCGCCGGTTTATTCCAGACGATTCGACCATTGAACTTCGCCAGAAATGCCAACCAAATGCGCATGTCCTGGCGAACCTCTGCCGATAGCCTCGTGCGATGATGACCCTCCTTCAGGCCGACCATGGCCTGAGCGATCGAGCGGGAAAAGGGGCGGGCCATCGGCATTACCCTCAGGGCAAAATTCAGCTGGCCCACCAACTGTTGTAATTGATGCAGTTTGACCTTAGACTCACTAATACACGTTTCCAGGGATGCCCTGAATCTTAACACCTTTTCTCTTGGTAATCAAAAACAACCTTCCTCTGAGTCGAGCTCGATCCCTAGGAACTCGAGGCAAGTCGAGGGACCCACAGTCTTACCTGGTGCCAATGGCACACCAAAATGCTTCATTAAGACACAAAATTCATTCAAAGCCTGTCCACATTCTGGATCCCCGGCTGCCCCCAGAAACAAAAAGTCATCGAGATAATGCATAACATGTTGAAAACCCGTCCTCTTTGTGAAGACCCATTGCAGAAAACAACTGAACTTTTCAAAATAAGCACAAGATATAGAGCATCCCATTGGCATACATCTATCCATGTAATAGTGACCCTGAAACATAAAACCAAGGAGACGCTGATCGTCTGGGTGTACCGGGAGCAACCGGAACGCTGACTCAATATCAGATTTTGCCATCAGCGCACCGGGCCCTAGGCGATTCAACATGGCGACGGCCTCATCAAAAGATGCGTACCGCACCTAACACACTTCCGGGTCTATCGCATCATTCACGGACAGACCACGTGGGGCTGATAAATTATGTATCAGCCGAAACTCACCCGGGTCCTTCTTGGGGACCACCCCCAAAGGGGAACAAACAAAGTTAGCACATGGTGGCACATCAAATGGACCGGCGACTCGACCTCGAGTAACCTCCTTCCCAATCTTTTCCTGTACCACGGTCGTATGTTGCAGGACCGACAGTTGGTTCTTACATTTTGCTACACCCTGAAAATCCCCCACTGGGATGCGGAAACCATATGAAAACCCGTTCCGCAACACCCCAGCGGAAGCATGATCCGGGTATTCGTTGAGCCAAGGAATCATTGCCATGGAATCAATCGGAGTAGGTAAAGGCGCCCCTCGGACCATTTCAGACCTGTTTGGCGCTTCCCCTACCACCGTTATCACCCGTTTTGGCTCTGCACATGGACTCAGGATGGGATGGCTGCCCACACCCTCCGCATTCGTGTCTAAACTTGCATGACCCCTGGGGCCTCGTACATTTTCCCCTGTTAAAATTCCAACAAATCCCCCTTTTACCTGCGTTGCCGTTCGGCTTCGAGTGGTAGTCGTTACCTGTACCCGATCGAAAGGGTGTCCCAGCATATTGCCGGGAGGATTCACCCCCGCTACTCCCTACCAATGGTACCTTCAACATACCTGTACTCTCCATTTTTGACCATGAAACAGAGTCGTAACAATCCCAAGTCAAGTTTTTGTCATGTTCTTTCGCTTTTCTAAAAATATTATCGTAACAGAACCACTGATTGCCCCCATATGATCCATAATACTCCATGATCCGTGACTGATAAATAGGCAATTCGGTCAGTAACTCGGGCCTACGTTCGCCCATGATGGCGGTAAAGATTCCCCATGCCCTGCCCCAAGTGCCAATGTTTTCGTCAACCTTAAAGGCGGCCATTTTTGCGCGCCAAACACTCGGATGCATGAGCTCGTTTTGGCTCTTAACATGCTCCATCTCATAATGGTCGGTAAGCAAAGAGAAAATGTTTACATACTCATCTGCCCACATCTTTTCCTTAATTGCCAGAGGAACATGCTGACCCACCTTCTCCCTTCGTGAAGGGGCAGACCCCTCCCTCGCAATCGGCAATGGCCGCTTACCTGAACCAGAAGCTGCATCTGCCGCTGGACCTGATCCTGTTGCTTTTTCCACCGCCGGAGGCAGCGGAGTAACTGGCGATGGTGCCTTCACTGCCTCCCTAGTTTCACGCAGTTGTTTCATTAACACCCGTGCGTCGTCAGCCGTGGGGCCCTCGCTATCTTTCCCCAACCACGCTGCCAATTGTGCTGCTAACTCAGGAGGCATATCCTCCCCGGACACAGGAGTGACCACCACGGGAATCGGATTCCCCTCCCTCGGCACCGGAGTTGGCTCTTCAAGTGGGGTATCGGGAACCGGGGTGTCCCCCCCAGATGCCCCCCTTCTGGACCTCTTGCCTTTCCCTCCGGGAGCTGCTCCCGACAAAGGTCGTTTCGGTCCCCCTTCCCCGTCTTTAGCCGCCATCTGCTTCTTCAAATCGGTTACTTCTTTCATGAGCATACGGAGCATCTGATCGGTAGTAACTCGCTTTCCGACTTTCTTAGGCATTCTCAGACGGAGTATCTGTAAGACAAAAAAGAAAGATTACCACGCTCAAAATTGGCTCTTCGTTCCGTCTCGAGCTCACGTGCAGCGAGGAGGTGCAGCTTCAGAGCACAGGAACAAGAGGATGCTTTCTTGGCTTGTTGCTCCTTTTATCCGTCTTCAGGGCGAGCGTAAACCCGCCCCTGCCTGCCCCAAAGGGCGTGGCCGGCCGCGTCAGTGTCTAGGCCAGCCCACTCCAGGGCGGGAAAAAGCGCGCCCCGGCTACGCCGCTTCGGGCATACCAGCCGAGACTCGCCTCCCGCCCAAGATGGCTTCCCGGGGGGATCGTGGTACTCCGCCATACGTTCGGGGGGACCGAATGGTCGCCCCTTTCCATTATTGGTGCTACATGGGGAGTTACTGACTACTCGTGTCTGAAGTTCTATTCATTAATATTCAAAACCACATATTTTTGACATAGATGACAATTGGTACATTCAGAGAAAGTTACTTAAATCTTCCCCCATGTTCAGACCTCCAGGGATTTTGCTGTTTAATCTGACAATATATAGTGACTCCAACTGCCTTAGTTTTTTCTCATAATCACCACCCTTTTTAGATGTTCTTATGGCATCTATCACAAAGTATTTTAGGTGAGATAAGTTCCTATTGTGATGTTGGTCAAAGTGCCGGGCTACCGGGTAGCTCTGGTCACAATTTACTATAGCCCTGAGATGTTGGAGAATGCGTTGGTACACAGGCAACTTTGTGCTCCCAACGTATCTCCAGTTGCAAGAGCAAGTTAAAACATATACCGCTAGTTCTGTTCTGCAGGTATAGTGGGCTTTGATGGTGATAGGTTTGGAGTCAAAAGGGGTCAGATAAGATCTGGTGTTAATTCCAAAATGGCATGCACGGCAAGAGATGCACCGGAAGAAACCTTTACGGGATGACAACCAGTCATCGTTTTTAGATGTCTCAGGAGAACTGGAGACCAGTTTGTTGCGCATGCTGAATGCCCTTTTATATGTCACTGTGGGTCTGTCAGGTAAAATTTCCTTAAGTACGGGATCAGTCAAGATTACAGGCCACTGATTTCTAACCAAGCTAGAGATTTGGCGCGCTTGGCGACTATAACCCGTAATGAGTCTGATGTCATTGCTACTTTTCATAGGATTAACAGCTTGGGGGTTTGGGGTAGAGGCTTCTAGTAAAATGTGCCGATCTAGACTGTTAGCTTTGCTCATTGCTTTGTTTAAGGCACTTATTTTATAGCCCCTAACTTCCAACCATTTCTTAGCTTCATTTTGGTGCTGGTCTCGAAGTTCCACCGCACTGCAAGTTCTATGAATTATAAGGAATTCCCCATAGGGGATTGCCCTGATGGTGTGTTGTGGGTGGAAACTTTGTGCATGCAAAATGGTATTGCCTGCCGTGCTCTTTCTGTAAAGGCTCGTAGTGAGAGTATCATTCACTATTTCTACCAACACATCTAAGAAACTAATTTTATTCCTACTGATTTCAGCAGTAAAAACTAGGTTGGAATTATTTGCATTGATATTTTCGACAAAATGATTTGCATCCTCTATGCTGCCTCTCCATATGATAAATATGTCATCTATATATCTCATATATTTCACAATATTATTGCTCCAAGCTTCCGAGTGTACTACCCTGAGGACATGTTCCTCCCACCAGCCCACGTGGAGCCCCGCGTAACTGGGGGAGAAACATGCCCCCATGGCCACACCCCTCAGCTGTTTGTAGACCTTATTATCAAAAAGAAAAACATTGTTGTTAAGACAACGTTCCACCATAGTTGTTAACATGGAGTTATGCTTATACAGTTCCACAGGTCTTTTGTTCAAATAGAACTTTATAGCTTTTAGGCCATCTGAATGTGAAATACTAGTATAGAGACTAGCAATGTCCATAGTCATTAACAAATAGTCAGCTGACCAAGTACAGTATATATATATATACACTTACCTTGCCACTGAGTCCTGCATCGCTGCTCCTGCTCTCCTCGTGGGAACCGAGGAACAGGAAGAACAGCCAGGCTCTCCTGACCAAACAAATTCACAACGATGCAATGCAGCGTTGTGAATTTTCTTTTTATTTCCTGGTTTGATGCTCAGACAGGGAATGGGGCCTCGGCATGTTCTCCACGCAGACCGTAATGCAGGCTGCATGGAGAACGGGGAAAGTGTGCATGACTGGTATGGGCGGCCCAAGAGCACTAACCAAACTGTAACTGCGCACTTAGGAGTGGGCAAACCACTTCTCCCCTGCCCTGCTCCGAGAGCAGTACAAAAGGGGGTGGTAATGGACGGAGCATCTGAACCAATCAAACACTCACACCCAGTCAAAAGATCTGGGTTTAATCCATCACCATTCTTTAGCCCACTCTGCCACCCCAGTTCAGACATGGCTATATGCAAATCAGTCTGACCCTGTGCCTCATGGGAACAGTCCAGCCCGAACTGCCAAGCCATGCCTTCCCTGGACCGGAAACAAGCTTCGAGGACCGGTTTCTGGCATTCCAGCCGTCTTCAGCCCGGCTTGCTTGAATCCAGTGGCAAAGTGAGCAAGGGACTCACGTCTGAGCATACCCTGCCACACATATGGTGGCCAAAAGCGGTACAAAAGGGGGTGGTAATGGACGGAGCATCTGAACCAATCAAACTCCGAGAGCAGAGCAGCCCCGCAGACCCACAAAGGAAACATAAAATGATAATAACTCAAAGTAATTATCATTTTATATTTCCTTTACGTTGCACTGCTCAAAAGCAGTGGGGCGATGTTCCTCTGCCATAGCGACGGATCCGCCACTGTGGAATGGGTCCCTTGGGAACCCCCTTCCCATTTGCAAATGGGTTACTACCAACTTTCAATTGGCAAGAAATTGTGAATGTTTCTGCGGCTGCATTTCAGTCACAAAACATTTGACCATATTGTTCAAGTTCTATGTTAGACAGAGCTTCTCTTACCAAGCCCCTTCCTAATACTAAATAGCAAAACAACCACATTCACATTTGGTAACAAGTTACAATATCGCAGTTTGGGATTTGTACATCCCAAAAGGCATTTTTGATCCATTAACACAAAAATGCTTCATACATGTAGCCTAATATTAGTTAACTTGAACTGAGGTGTAAATTAACTAATCATTTTAAAATTGTGATGTGCACTTCTGATAACTTTCGATTTAAGAACGTTTTAACTTAAAGTTCTCAATTCTTTATGCATTGTATTGCTATTTATGTACATATTTTATCTGCACTTTTATGGTCTATGACCGAAATAAAGTTATCTTAAAGTAAAGTTAAAAGAAAAAGCAATTTACATAATCATTTGGAAAACGGTTGATCCTATGCGCATATATAGCGCAATACATGACGATAATTTGCAATTACTTGTGGTTAAAGGGGATGCTATACAACGCACATCAAGGCCCACATGCATCATTGTGTCATTTTGCATTTCTTAATTTGCGAAAAATAAGGAATCGCAAATTAAGAAGTGCAAAATGCTATGCATCATTTTTTTCGGTATTTCTTTGTGATTCGGTAAAAATCGCAATTTTTACCGAATCCCAAAGAAATACCGAATTCTTAAGTTAATTTTCGCAATTCCCATTGATTCCTATGGGCCAAAAGGCCCATAGGAGTCAATGCAAATTGCGAGTGGCACTTAGAAAATTTCATGGGTGCAGGGGGGGGTCCAAAGGACCCCCCATGCACCCCTGAAATGTATTTTTCGCATCATGTTGCACACACACATGTCCTAAGGACATGTGTGTCCGTAACATGAATGTTGAAAAAAAAGCATTTTCAACATTTTAAACACTTTTTCCAAATTTACCGAGTGGTTCAACCACTCAGTAAATTTGGCACCCTATTTGCGAATTTTCACTTTTTAAAATAATGATGCATTGCTTTTAAGAAATCGCACATCTGCGACTTCTTAAAAGCATCCGCAATTTTAGAATTCGCAAACATGTTACGAATTCTAAAATTGCTTCATGCATCCCAAAAAGCACTTTTGCATTCGCAAACGGCCGATTTTAAGGAATCGCACCGTTTGCGAATGAAAAAGTGCTTGATGCATGTGGGCCCATATGAATAACGGTTACAACGCGTCCCTGAAAATTCTCCAAGATTCTAGTGGACTACGATTAACTTGGACGCTGCGCCAGCGAAAATCATTTCAGCATAAAAAGCAAATGAAAAGGAAAGGAGGTTTTTACATTTAAATATTTATGGTAAAAGGATTCCTCGTCTTGCTGCAATGAACACACACGGCTGACAGTGGCTGTCTGGGAGCATTTCACATATTTTGTTTTCTGAAAGATTGTTTAAATCATTATCGCGTGAACAAATATCACAGTTAATTAAATCTTCCGATTACTTAATGAGGTTCTCACATGCCCCTGCACGTCAGCTGTGTGGGGTGGAGGGGTTCGTAGAACATCTGGCCTTTAGACTCCTGTTCTTAATCTTGACTTCTACAATGTGCGGGTCAAAGAAACCGAAATGTGTTGTTCAGGTTTCCGAGGAGAATGCACATTCCAAAAACAGGTATGTCCCATTTGGAGGAACGTGTTCTGCATTTCTATTGACATTTGATCATTAAAAAAAAGAATAAACAAGGTAGCGGTCAAACAGTTAAGAAATACATGTTTTAGTGTTCAAGGGTTTATCCTCGAGTATAAACCCACAGGCTAAAGGAGCGGCCATGGCTTCGGTAATTGCCAGACCGAGAGGCATTCGTGCTATATTTAGAGGAAGTAAATTTGCTTTGGGGGAAACCAGCTATAACTCTGTCTCTGCCGATCATTTTTGCATGGTCACTCCACAACCATTAGGTACAGGAAACGTTTGGATACATTGTTGAGACGCGTGATATTGACGTCAGACTTCCTAGTAACTTCCCTGATTTTATTAATGTGCTGCAACGAAAAAAATATAAAAGGGCCTGTCATGTGACTCCTTTTTGGCTACATCACATTACTAGTGGACCCCATATGACGTGATAAATGTGCTACAGAAGCAGAGATTGATATATTTTAGAGTGTATCGAATTAGTAATGTGGCTCTAACAAGAGTATTTACAACACACCATGTGCCTACTGTTCCTGCAGCAAGTAGAAGCATTTCAAGGCAAAGTTCATTGGGTGACTTGCCACTGTCTGCCTTTTTCATAGAACTACCCACCACATATACCCATGAGGAAAGCAAGGAAATAGAGCTTTGCCTTCGAGAAAAAAATAGGTAAGGTCCTGAGTGTCCTATCAAATTGGAGCTCTGAGGGATTGTAAGGATCCAGGTACCCTCCACTCATACCATGTTACTCAACATAACCTGATCCTGATTGTTATAAGCTCTGTATTTCTTAACATCATCTGTTGAATAGTGTGTGTGGATTCGCTTGCCTCTAACACTCACTATGCTTCTTTCAACAAAGAGTGCCTATCTCTTCACTGTCCTCATAAAATCTGTTTGTCTCCTAGTGTGTGTCTCTGCGCTACTCTCTCTCAGGCAATTTTCTGTGTATCCGAAAACCAAGAGTGAGAAAAAAGGTGTGGGCGGAAGGAAGGAACCTCACGGGAGCAACCACCAGGGAACTGCTGACTGGTACTCGTCAGTATGTTCCACTTCTCATCATTGGCTCCTTTCCACCAAAACGAAACAGAATTTCAAAACAGGAAGAAGGAAAAAATGCAAATGGGAAAAGAATAATAAATAACTCAGAGGTGTGTATACCTCATTGCATTCATGTGCATCTAACCCCCGGGTGCAACAAACCGCTAATCGGTATGGTACCCTGTCTAAAAAAGGAGTTAGATCACCCTAGCTCTGTGATATGCTTTATTCTGTGCTGGGTGTCTACTCCTGTTAAAACCTACAGTCTCCAGTTAAACTTTGTTTTAAAATATAAGAAGCCAACATGTTTTGTTGCCTATCTGTGTTGGTTGGCAACTTCTTCAGGGCTGGGGGTTTCCTTTGCCACACAGTGCTGGACACTGTCAGTGTTTTAAATCTGCAGGCACTTAGACACACAATACAGACAAAGATAAAAAACATAGAGTGACACCGGTAAATATGTTGCCCATATTACTAGTGAGTTTCTACCAGTCAACTGTTACAGGGACATGCAACATATTTTACCTTCACAAAGGTACCTGCCGGCATACCTGGGGTTCTTCGTGTACCCGTATGCTCTATTGGTCTCCCTCTGCGTATTGCGGTCGCTTTGTGTCAACCTGAAAGTACGCGGCTGGTTAATGTTTGTTTGCTTCCTCCTGTCGCTGGCGCCCCTAACTAGCAATGATATGGTTACCCCTAATACTCATTGCCCCCGGTCCGTAGTCATAGACAAGCCTTAGCGGCGCCTCCCAACCATTGATATAGTACGCCTCTCCCATTGCACTTCTCCGCATGTGAGTAATGGCGTGAATGCTGTGCTCATAGCTTATCAATTCCTAACGTGCCCCCTCCACTCTTGTGCCGATCTCCTGACGTCGCCCCTGGTTCCCTACTCCTTACCGTCATTGGTGTCGTCAAATGTCTCCTGTCGGGCTCGCGTTTCCGTTACCAAAGCCTGTCTCCCCCGTGAGTGTTTAAAGGCCGGCGTTTATGTAGTCATTACGCTTGGTTTTGCGTCACATCACCAGGTTTCTTGTGGCGCCCATCATAGAATGGTATGAAATAGCGAGCATTCGCATCGTGATGTAACTTTTTCCTATGTCATCGTGGTGTTTAACTTGTGGGCTATGTATACATAATTAACAGATGCATTTGAATTTTGCCACACATTACTATAATACATTCCATTTATTCGGCATGGCCTCAAAAGTTTGCCTAGGTGTAAAAATGACTATCAGAGACTGTATCCGCCCTAGATGTATCGAGGCCAGCGATACACTCGGCTCTGCATTACGTAACCCAGTTTACTGAGGCGGCCATCTTAGCGCGATATGGGATAGTGAATAATCGCATTGTAGTGTGACTATTTCCCTCATTGCCTCATTATACATTGGCACAGCTACAGAGGCTGTCATAAATGTTTATATGAGTGACCTATGGGAGTGTTTAAGGTCTCGATATTCCCAGGTCTTGTTTCTTCTGTATTCTTTGTCTAGGAGAGCCCTCCTGACGTGGTCCCTTCATCGTGTGGACACCTTGTTCCATTCAATGAGGTCATTCAGACCCCTTTTATCTGCAGATTCTTGGTAGATCCATCGTGCTTCCTTGGTTAGTAACCTGGTTTCTATGGTAATCGGATCACCCCTGATTCTTTCTAGGGCCACCCATCGTATCTCTTTAGGTTGGTGTTTTAACTGTTTGAAGTGCTCAACCAGTCTCGTGGTCAGTCGCCCGGCTTTGAGAGTACTCAAATGTTCTTGTATGCGGATTTTGACCTTTCTTGTTGTTAGGCCTATGTAGTTTATTCCGCACGGACAGGTTAAGCGATAAATCACATAAGCTGTGTTACAGTTCGTTATACTATTCAAATGCCAGGTTCTGCCATTCACCAGTTGGACCCTTTTCGTTTTCTCTGTTAACCCACACACAGAACAACATCCACAGGGGTGATGTCCCGTAAGTGCGTCCGGTGCTGGTGCCTCCTGTCTGGGGCGCAAGTGTACCAATCTATCCTTCAAGTTTTGGGCCCTTTTAAAAGCAAACCGGGGCGTAGGCATTTTGAAACTGCTGGTGCTCAGAAGGTGCCAGTGTTTCCTCAAGTTCTGGCGGATCTTTGATGATAGTGGGTCAAACGTAGTGACCACTGGTAAGCATTCTCCCCTCTCCTTTGGTGTTCTTTCAAGAAGGGCTTCCCTTGGAGTGTTGAGCGCTCGCTTCCATGCTGATTTCACTATTTTCTTAGGGTAGGCGCGTTTCTCCAATTTGCCCATCAGATTACTTGCCTCTTCCACGTATTTGTCTCTGGTGCTACAATTCCTCCGGTACCGGAGGAATTGTCCTACCGGCAGATTGTCGCGGAGAGCTCGGGGATGGAATGATTCATAATGAAGCAATGAGTTTTTATCAGTGTGCTTCTTGTGAACCTGTGTGGTAAGTTGGTAGTTATAGGCGACGATGTCAAGGTCCAGGTACACTGCTGTCTTCCTGCTGTAATGCCAGGTCAATTTCAGGCATGGATCCAGGCTGTTGAGCCACGTGAGAAACTGTTGCAACTCTGCCTCTGTGCCTTCCCACACACACAGGACGTCGTCGATAAATCTTTTCCAGAGACAGATGTTCTTCTGGTATGGGTTCGATGGGTGGTCAATATTGTGTGTCTCAAATTGCCCCACATAGATACATGCTACACTGGGGGCAAATGTAGCCCCCATCGAAGTGCCTGATGTCTGCAAATACAGTTGGTCCTTGTATTGAAAATAGTTATGAGTGAGTGCTATCTCAATACATTGAAGAACGAATGATTGCGGTGTGTCATAGAACCATTCACTTCGCCCCAGTGCCCGCACTGCTGCCACCAGCGTGGCTTCCTGGGGTATGCTGGTATATAAGGACTCTATGTCGATTGTAACCAGAAATTGTCGGTCTGGGTCATATTCCAAAGTCATCAATATATTTAAAACATCAGTTGTATCCTGTACATACGATGTTTGGGTAATGACACATGGTGGTTCCAGTATCGACTGGATACCGGATACTATCAGCCGGCCCGGAGGTGGAGACTGAGTTTTATGGATCTGTCACGTAAAATGCCGGCATCCTGGGTTTGGGATTGATCAAGAAATCCATTTACTTTGCCGTTATCCACTTCTTTTCTTTGGCATCTGTTAACATTGCTGTAATTATGGCTAGTAGTTCGGCAGTTGGGTCACGCATTAGTGGCTAGTAATTCTGTTGTGCTCCCAATAGAAGCTTGATTTCTCTCTCATAGTCAGTAGTGTTCATTACGACGACCGCCCCGCCTTTATCAGCCGGCTCGATGGTAATTGAGGTGTTGTTTTTGAGAGATTTCACTGCCATCTATTCTGTTTTGCTCATGTTAGAATGTCTCCGTGTATATTCTGTCTGTTCAAGTTGTTCAATGTCGAGTAGGATTTTCTCCTCGAAGACTGCTACTTCAGGTCCCACAGCATTCATTGGGGGACAAAAGGTGGAAGGACGATGGAGATTTGTATTGTACACTGAAGGGGGGCCCTGTGGTTTGTCAGCAAAGAATTTCTTTAGTTTAATTTTTCTCAAGATTTTGCAGATTTCACTCCGAAACCTAAAACTGTCGTGTTTGGGGGTAGGGACAATTCCTAATCCCTTGTTGAGTACTTTGTATTCCTCTTCAGTTAAGACACAGTCAGACAGATTCACCACAATGTTGTTGTCATGTGTCGCTAAAACTGTGGCTGCTTGTACCCTCTGCTCCGGGTGACCAGAGGGGAGTAAGTTTGCCATGTGGGGTTTTGCCTGGGCCGGCCCCTCCCCCTCTGTGCCTGGCCTGCCCCTCTCCCTCGATCTGTCTGTTGCTGTCCTAAAAAATACCTGAATAATGCTCCCAGGTCTTCGTCACTCCTCCCTTGTGGATTAAACCTAAACCGCCCTTGGTTGGATGTGGAGGGCTGGCCGCTCGTATCGTCGTCTTCGCTGCTCGTAATATCAAACGTCCAGTTTTGTGGTGTACTCCTACCCTGACGTCGCCGCCTCTGTTACCTGTCCTTTGGAATGTAGGGCCTGCCTGAGGTAAATAATGAGCGTCTTCAGTGTAAGGGAAGGTCCACTCGTGTGTGAACTTGTCTAAATTCCGTTTAAGGCCTTTGATTTTCTGGTTTACCATATATATTTTGTATTCGCCTAGATCACTCTGGATTTTAGCAAGATGCTCTTTTGTGTCCTCTAAAGTCGTATCTGCCTTGATGGTCTCTTCCAGGTCCAGGATCTCTTTAAGGAGCTCTTCGCTCAATCCCTTGGCCGTGTTGATAATGAGGACAAGCCAGTCCCGAGTGCACTTGTTAGCAATGTAACTCCAGTCCACTCGGAACCGCTTGTCCTCAAGGAAGATTTTCGGCTCTAACCGTACCAGTAAGCTTGCCGGTGCTGCCCCTGCCCGGAGGTTTTCTGTCATCAACGCCCCGTGTAGGGCTACCCTCACTTGGCGCTTTCTAAGATTGCTTAATTTGTCCCATTCCTCCCTGGCTGTTGTTGTACTGGTCAGTGGTGCATCTGGGAGTAATGACGGACCTGAGAGAATGGAGGCTATTTGGTCTTCAGTGAATGCGAGATAATTTCTATCTATCATATATGCCGCTTATCCGGTGAAACAGTTGTACCGGGCTGTGTCAAAAGAACACTATGTTATACGAGAGTAGTGTCAACCACTCTTGTGCTTTAAAAAAAAGACAAATTTTAAGCTTTCATCGTATAGTGTCCGGTATCCAGTCGATACTGGAACCACTATCTCAATTTGCGGATTTCTTCCTAAGGGAATGTGTCATTACCCAAACATCGTATGTACAGGATACAACTGATGTTTTAAATATATTGGCGACTTTGGAATATGACCAAGACCGACAATTTCTGGTTACAATCGACATCGAGTCCTTATATACCAGCATACCCCAGAAAGCCACGCTGGTGGCAGCAGCACGGGCACTGGGGCAAAGTGAATGGTTTTATGACACACCGCAATCATTCGTTCTTCAATGTATTGAGATAGTACTCACTCATAACTATTTTCAATACAAGGACCAACTGTATTTGCAGACATCAGGTACTTCAATGGGGGCTACATTTGCCCCCAGTCTAACATGTATCTATGTGGGGCAATTTGAGACACACCATATTGACCACCCATCGAACCCGTACCAGAAGAACATCTGTCTCTGGAAAAGATTTATCGACGACGTCCTGTGTGTGTGGGAAGGCACAGAGGCAGAGTTGCAACAGTTTCTCACGTGGCTCAACAGCCTGGATCCATGCCTGAAATTTACCTGGCATTACAGCAGGAAGACAGCAGTGTACCTGGACCTTGACATTGTCGCCTATAACTACCAACCTACTACACAGGTTCACAAAAAGCCCACTGATAAAAACTCATTGCTTCATTATGAATCATTTCATCCCCGAGCTCTCCGCGACAATCTGCCGGTAGGACAATTCCTCTGGTACCAGAGGAATTGCAACATCAGAGACAAATACGTGGAAGAGGCAAGTGATCTGATGGGCAAGTTGGAGAAACGCGCCTACCCTAAGAAAATAGTGAAATCAGCAAGGAAGCGAGTGCTCAACACTCCAAGGGAAGCCCTTCTTGAAAGAACACACAAGGAGAGGGGAGAATGCTTACCAGTGGTCACTACGTTTGACCCACTATCATCAAAGATCCGCCAGATCTTGAGGAAACACTGGCACCTTCTGAGCACCAGCAGTTTCAAAATGCATCCGTACCGGTTCGCTTTTAAAAGGGCCCAAAACTTGAAGGATAGATTGGTACCCTTGCGCCCCAGACAGGAGGCTGCCAGGGAAGACCTCCTGTTCAAAGCTAGAGAACAAAGCAAGAAAAATACAGCAGGGACCTCGAGACCGATCACAGGTTTCAATGCATACCACAACACAGTTAGAAAAATACTACACAGACATTGGAATGCAGTCAGGAGTGATCCAATACTAGGCCCCACCTGCCCGAAAGATCCAGCCATAAGCTTTAGAAGAGCGAGGTCCATGTGCCAAAAACTAGTACGCAATGCGCCTACAAGAGCGAGTAACCAGACTTGGTTAAAATCCCCAAAAGGCTTTAGCAAGTGCAGCAAATGCAAGACTTGCAAACACTGTATCAATACCACATCTGTCAACATGCCATTTAGACAGACACCATACACCATACGGGGAACTATAACTGCAAGACTGAGTTTGCAGTCTATGTCTTGAGATGCACATGCTCTGAAACCTATGTCGGCAGCACTATCCATCAGGTCCACGTTCGCATCCTCCAACATTTGAAGGCTATAGCGAACGATGACCAGACCTACCCAGTGGCACGTCACATCAATTCGAGTCATGGGGGTATTGCCCAAGACCTCTCTTATTTTGTCATCGACAATGTGCCCAGGAACCCAAGGGTGGGAAATCGGCAATTGGCATTACGGAGGCTTGAATCGAAATATATCATTCTCTTCAACTCCAAGATCCCACAGGGGATGAATGCAGTTGAAGCGCTGAGTGTCCATTTGTAAAGTCCGTTTTTTCTTTATTTTTCCCAGCTGCCATCCCCCCGCATGTCTTGTCCTCTCCCCGATAGCGTTACGGTTCTCTCTTTTATAGGTAAACCTTCTTAGTTTTATTTTCCACCCCTTATGTTATGTTTTTCCTTTCAATTACTTATTATATTTAATTTTCTAATTCTTTCGATATTGAAATTGGGACCGTTCTCCGTTCTCCGTTCTGCCACAATGGAGAATTGGGCATTGCCCACCCTGGGTCCCAACTCATAGCAAATCTATATCCGCATGCCCACTTGGGCAGAATTTATGTTTGCGGAATGGCGATAGATTGCTTACATTTTAGCCCAACAGGCTCCCTTTCTTCACCCTTTGTACTTCCTACACTAATTTTTCCAAACCATAATTCAGGTCAGTTTGTATTATTGTGGTGCTCCAGGATAACGTGATTCCACTAGTTCCCATGCACATGTATATTATTTTAGAGGAACTTCTATGTCCATTACTTGCAGCATACACGAGGGCAGAGCCAACAGGGATATCAGGCCAGTTATTTAATTTAAAAACTGATCGATCACTAAACTTGAGTGAATACCTTAACTCATGTCTTAGTACAAAGGGAGACAGTCTGCTGATTGTAATTTTGCCTGTTTAAACGTTTATTCTTTCCATGCACTGAAAGTATTCTCTTTTAAAAATAATATTTTTTGCTCTGTCATGGGTATTGAACACCTTCTATGTCTATGATGTGTTTGGTAACCCAGGCAACGAAAAGGGAATTGGTGGTGTATGTATGTGAGTCACTTACAGAACTGCTTATGCAGTGATCAAGGCTGTCCTGCCGCTGAAACGGGTCTGTCCTTGTTGAAATAAACGTCTTGTATGCCAAAACCACTCACGGAGTCAGTGCTTGCTTGTGGAAGTGACTGTCAGGATGGAAATATATATATATACCCCCTCACCCGGTCAAAACATCAGAGATCTGTTCAAGAGGCTTGAGAAATTAAGTAAAGCGGAGCAGTCCAAGTGGTGGGAACATAAATCATTAACAAGATATCTGGAGGTTGGGAGGGTCCCAAGGGGGCTAAGAATTATATTGGCCCCAACCTACGAGCACCCGGACCCCCAAATGCTTGCAGAGTGGGCAGAAACTAACTTAGACTCATCAAAACGACTGCTGCAAATTTTGGTGAAATACGCTGAAAGCGACCGCTTGAAGCTCCTAAAAGAAATGGATGAAGTGAATAGCGAAATCACCAAATTAGATCAGACTGATCAAATAGAAAAAATGCGCAGCGATATTACTCTAAGATTACAAAAAGAAGAGGAAGTCATAAAGAAAAGGAAAACGTTTAAATTTCAAAGGGACAAATGTGATTACGAGCAAGGATGCATTTTTACATTTGCCAAGAGATACGATAATGTGAGAGTACCTGAAACAGTTGGAAGTGTCCCAAAGTTCCAAAGGCAGGGACAACAACCAAACACAATGCCACAAACATCTGCGTCAGATTGGAGCTCGGCAATCAGCAGTGGGTCAGACTTGGACCAAGCAGAACCTCCCACGAGATCGGGTTTTCCAACACGGTCCCTAGCGCAAGAAGTGGACTGTCTGCGTCAGGACCAAAAACAAACACTGAGGTCCAATGCAAGAAATGCGGGAGCGCAGGAAACAGGAACCGCAAGCGCAGGGCAAGACGCAGGTGCCACACTGCCAAATACAAACAAAAAGAAAAAACTAACGAAGAGGTGGCAGCGCAGGTAGGGCAAAAGCCCACAAATACAAACACAGTAATCAATCTCTCTAACATTGTCCTCAATGATAAAGAAACATCAACGTTATCCTTGGGACTTTCCTACTGCCCACAAACACATTTTGACTACGCCAACACCAGAATTGATATGTACAAGTATGTCAGAAAGTTAAAACTTCAAAAATATCATGCTATGAGGGGAACAAATGCCACAGCGGAAGGGTCCGATAAAACATCTACATCGGACACCCAGGTAGGCATTCTGACACAGGACTTACCACTACTTGATGACTTGGAGGGCCTACATGAAGAAGGAATAACGCCATCTCAGGAGTTGCTACAGATGGGGACAAACAAGCAAGGAAAGGTAAATACCCCTTTCAAACCAAAATCTACCTTCTGTCCCCTAATGTTAAGGGATAATCTGGATCAATTCAGTGAAAGAGTCACAAAAGACTTGAAAACCCTATACTATCAAACAATGCACTCGACCAGCAAGTTCAAACATCAGAACAATGAATACCATAGATTGGTCAAAAAATTACAAGCCCAACAAAAAATCATAATCCGCCAGTCAGACAAGGGGGGCAACATTGTCCTCTGGCCGAGAGAAATGTACTTAACTGAAGCCTTGAGTCAACTCAACAAGAGAGACTGCTACAGGAGAAGTGACCAAGTTCAGGTTAACGCAGCTAGGAATAACTTCTTTGGGCGACTGATTGCTTGGAAATCTGCAGGACTACTGTCAAATGATGAATTCAAATTTCTAAAAAATGACTACCCCAAACTCCCAGCCTTATATTTTATACCTAAGGTTCATAAGGACATCCAGACTCCCCCAGGCAGACCTATAATTTCAGCGAGGGGAGGGTTACTAGAGAACACATCGCGCTATGTGGATTATTTTCTACAGGACCATGTCAAAGCGCTCCCATCCTATATAAAAGACACGAGTGACTTTTTGAGAAAATTGGGGGAAACATCGTGGGAGGATGGTTGTCTTTTGGTAACTCTGGATGTCAATACACTATATACTAGTATAAATCATCATGATGGTATTCGTGCAGTGGAGTACTATTTAAATACTAGGCCTGTCGATATGAACCTGCATAGTAAGATGTTGTCAACCATGATTTTAACTTGTCGCGAGAACAATTTCTTCCTTTTTAATAATCAGATTTTTAATCAAATTAGGGGAGTAGCTATGGGGGCCTGTTTCTCCCCTAGTTTTGCCTGCCTGCACATGGGCTATTGGGAGAAACAGGTCCTCAGTACTGAATATACTGAAGCGTTAAAGAGTCAGGTTTTATATTGGTATCGATATATTGACGACATCTTTTTAATTTGGCGGGGATCAGAATCAACTGCTCAGAAATTTGTTGATAATATTAATTGCAATGTTTTTAATTTGGGTTTTACTGCTCAGATGAGCAGATCTACTATTAATTTTCTAGATGTTGAAATTTATATTGTAGACAATACCATAAACAACAAATTACTCCGCAAGGCCACAGCGGGAAACACAATGTTACATGCCACCAGCCGTCACCCTGTACATCTCATCCGGAGCATACCTTACGGGGAGATGCTCCAGATACGTAGGATCTGTAGCGATGATCAGGAGTGTAGAAAGGCACAGGAGGCCAGCAAACAAAGATTCCTGGAGAGGGGGTACTCAGAAGTGGTCTTAAACACAGCAATTAAGAGAACATCTAACCTACAGCAAGCAGAGGCATTGGTGGAGCACAGCAAACCTGTAATCAATAAGGCTGATGCTCCTGCCAGATTAATCCTCTCCTATAGTCTCCAGCACAAGGCCATACGTAGAATAGTGGCAACAATTTGGCCTTTGATTAGAAGTGATCCAGTCCTGAACACCCAAACTACAAAGTCACCGACACTAACATTCAGAAAAGCTCCCTCCATGAGCAATGCCCTGGTAAAAAGTAGTCCGGAGGTGATATTGCCAACCAATTGGTTAAGTCCTAGAGGGGGATTCAGGAAATGTAAAACATGCAGAGCCTGCAAATACGGAAAAAACATGAGGGAATACAGTACTCCATTTAAGCCCAAACCAGTACCTATAATGAAGAACTTAGACTGCAAAACAGAATTCGCAGTATATGTACTGGAGTGCACATGCAAGCTAAGGTATGTAGGAAGCACTAAGCTTCAAGTGCATAAGTGAGTTCTGCAACATCTTAGAGCAATTACAAACAGCGACGCAACCTACCCGGTGGCCCGCCACTTCAAGGAGTGTCATGGCAATAATTTAGAAGATCTGAACTATTATGTCATTGACAGTATCCTACCTCAAAAAGAGGCGGACATCGGGAAGCACTATGCGTAGATTATAAACTCGCTACATCCTTGAGCTGGACAGTAAAATCCCACATGGCTTAAATTTTACGGAAGATTTTCGCTCATGTTTATGATAAATGCAGAAGAATTCAGGAAATAAAATCAGGATTGGGTAGCTATATATGAACTGACAATGATACTAGAGTAACCAGCTTTCTTACAATTTTATTCATGTATAAAAAAAGACAAAAATATTCTATCTTATTGCACATTTTGCACATTGAATGGTCATAGGAACGACCATTTGCACATTTGCACATTGAACATATTGCACTTTATTAGCTATTTAAGGAAATGGAGCACTGATGTAAATTATGCCCACTTGGGCAGTATTACTAGCCATAGGAACGTCTTTGTACACCCACTGTTTACATTGCTTTCTTTGCACATTACTGCAGTATATGCTTTGGTTATAGAACAGCTGCTATTCAATCGGATGTTTTTAAAGCACACTGAAAAACCCAGTATTAGAGTTTTTTTATTGCTATACACTTTTAAACATTTGAGTGTATGATATGAACAATGAATATGTCAATATTTATGTATTTATTTATTTATTGACTGTTAATATTTATCAAGCGGCTAATGTGGGGTTCATAAATGATGTTTTTAAGGTTAATCTAACATTGAAAATAATTACGTTCCTATTAGTATGTCTTCTGTTCCCATGCTAATGATACACAGCACTGTTACTTTAAAAGGGTGGCACTCCTCATGCGCGTCATGTGAGCAAGGGCACTGAGTTGCCCGAAGCGCGTCATGGCGGTGGTGCAGGGCGAAATTAAATAAATATATCTGCACCTAAATCTGGGTCTGCGTCCGTCCTTTGCATGGAGAAACTGCGAGCGGAACATTGAGCATATATATATATGTATATATATATATATATATATATATATATATATATATATTTATGTATGTATGGATAAATATATATATATATATATTTATACATACATACATACATATATATATATATATATATATATATATATATATATATATATATATATATATATATTACCTACTGGCGGTCGCCAGTAGGTGTATATATTTAGGATTTTTTCTCTATGGGATTTTTGAAAATTCTATGTCTAATATCTTTGGCGTTTGTGGACGGAATTGGCTGAAATTTTCAGGAAAATGGAACATTTTGTTTCTGAGCAGCCCCTGACAATTTGGGGGGGTTTCATCAAGGGGGGGCCGAGAAAAAAGGGGGGTCCCAAAACACGTTTTTCCCATGTTAATTTCCATAGGGCGGTTGGCCTCACTTTTAGCTCGAACGGCTGAATGGATTTGCACGAAACTTGGCAAAATTGTAGGGACTGTTAGCCTGATGTGCCTTTGCTAGGTCTCAGTATATGTGCTCCAGTGGATTTTGAGTAATTTAGGTTCAAAAAAAGATATATATCTGGGCGGAGCCTAACCACACATCTGATCTGATTGGCTGTCAGCACTTCATCCAAGAAGTGTTGGCAGCCATCTTGGGACCAATATACATGATAGCACCTCATTAAAAAGCATTGTAGTTAATAGAGGGTTTTAGGACTTTAGTTACATTATAAATCATTTGTTGATGGTACCATACTCGTTTTAGGAATTGTGGTGGGTTCTAAGGTGATTTTACCATTTGAAAAAACCTTCTGCTGTGATATCATGAATATTGTTTGAAAGAAAACTAATATCTCATGATTTTCCCACAGTGGTTTGGAAGGGGATCTATAAGCTAAACTGAAAGCATATTTTCTGTAAATTCACATTATCTTTCTCAGTCATGTGAAAATGAAGTCTGACATTCTCAGTAAAACATGTACATCCAACAAGGGCAGAGACTGTCAGTTGATTCCTTTGTGTTCTACTGCAGCCTCCTAGAGTGTTCTAAAGAACAACTAGAGCGCTAACAGTCCTACTTAATACAAAGGTATTAAACACCTGAAGCCATCTTGATTGGAATAAAGTGGTAACTCTTAAAACATTTAATTTAAAAAGAAACAACATGAGGGGGTATATTTTGCCATAGAAAGTATGATTAGTGCTGCAGAATGAAAAATTAGGGCACATTTTGAGTGACTTCTCAAATCCTTTTCTATTTCATTAAAACATTCTGACATGCAGTCTCCCAAAATGGCCACCAGAGACAAAAGAGCCCAAATGTAGCCCAAATATCACCCAGATGTAGCCCAAGTATAGCCCAATGACAGAATGTCCCAGAGTGTTCCAAAGAACAACTAGAGCGCTAACAGTCCTACTTATTACAAAGGTATGGCACACCTGAAGCCATCTTGATTGGAATAAAGTGGTAACTCTTAAAACATTTAATTTAAAAAGAAACAACATGAGGGGGTATATTTTGCCATAGAAAGTATGATTAGTGCTGCAGAATGAAAAATTAGGGCACATTTTGAGTGACTTCTCAAATCCTTTTTTATTTCATTAAAACATTCTGACATGCAGTCTCCCAAAATGGCCACCAGAGACAAAAGAGCCCAAATGTAGCCCAAATATCACCCAGATGTAGCCCAAGTATAGCCCAATGACAGAATGTCCCAGAGTGTTCTAAAGAACAACTAGAGCGCTAACAGTCCTACTTATTACAAAGGTATAGCACACCTGGAGCCATCGTGATGGGAATAAAGTGGTAACTCTTAAAACATTTAATTTAAAAAGGAACAAAATGAGGGGGTATATTATGCAATAGAAGGTATTATTAGTGCTGCAGAAAGAAAAATTAGGGCACATTTTGAGTGACTTCTCAAATCCTTTTCTATTTCATTAAAACATTCTGACATGCAGTCTCCCAAAATGGCCACCAGAGACAAAAGAGCCCAAATGTAGCCCAAATATCACCCAGATGTAGCCCAAGTATAGCCCAATGACAGAATGTCCCAGAGTGTTCTAAAGAACAACTAGAGCGCTAACAGTCCTACTTATGACAAAAGTATGGCACACCAGAAGCCATCTTGATTGGAATGAAGTGGTAAGTCTGAAAACACTCAATTTAAAAAGGAAAAACATGAGGGGGTTAATTTTGCCATAGAAAGTATGATTAGTGCTTCAGAAAGAAAAATTAGGGATCATTTTGAGTGACTTCTCAAATCCTCTTCTATTTCATTAAAAAAATTCTGACATGCAGACTGAAACATGCACTTTGAATACCAGCAGCAGACGTCCCTGGTGAGCAGTAGCTTTACTACAGTGATCTAATGTGCATCTAGAGTGCTAACATTCAGAATTTATGGCAAATGTGTGACACATCTGAATGCCTTCTTGATGAAACCAAAGTAAACAAGCATTGAAAATGCAATAGATCTCGCCCTCGTTTAAGTTAAAGCCATTCTGTTTGTAATGAGGTGGCTTTTTAGCTTTGCTTTTATTAGTGTTTTTTCAACTTTCATGTAAATAACATGCATCTGTATGCATATAAGTATATGTATGCATGCATTTATGTTTGTATTTATATAGATATACAGATGATATATGTTTATATATGTATGTATATATATATATTCACTGAAAAAACCATAGGCTATAGACCATATATAGTTAGGAATTAGCATTTACAAAACCTTGAAAATTCACTGAAAAAACCATAGGTTATAGACCATATATAGTTAGGAATTCGCATTTACAAAACCTTATTTTACTCACACAAAACCATTGAAATTCCATATATAGTTAGTTGCACTAACTATATATCGCGCACCCGCAATCCACTGCTGATGATGTCACATATTACATCATTCATGACATGGTCAGTGACATCACTGATGACATCTCAAATGACATCACTGATGACATCACTGATGACAACATCCAGTGACTGTATGTTTCTGTAAAGTTAAAATATGTCTTACATATTGAAGAATGAGTGGATGTATAAGTGTCTGGATGAAGGATTTAGTAGGTGCATGACTGACTGTATGAGTGAGTGATTAAATGTGTCTCACTGAGTGCATGGGTTAGTGACTAAACTGTCTTAATTTGTGCATCATTATGTCTGTTGTTCTGTAAACTGTTGCATGTGTTGATAAGTAGCTATATGAGTAACTATATGGATTATTGATTGGTTGCCCAAGTATTTGTATGGGAGACAGTGTGTGTGTGAGTGGCTGGGAGGTGTATGACTCTGTGCATAGATGTGTGAGCAGTTGATTCACTAGATGTATGGTTTCAAAAGTGCATGTGGAAACAGCTGTATAGGCGGTTGACTGTGTGCATGAGTGTATTGGTGAGTGAATGGATATCTCAGTGCTACATGTCAAAGTAAGTACATATGTAAAACACAGTACATGTGAGAGTTGACATATATAAATAACTGTGCATAAGAGCCAGTGAATGTGTGAGTGGCTGTATGGATCATTGTGAACTTGTATCAGGGATTGTATAAGAGAGTAAATATGTGTTAGTATATGTTTGAATAAGTAAAGTTTGTATAACTGTATAGTTGAGGAAATGGAGGTGTGATTGATTCTTTGCATGACTGACTAGGTGTGTGAGTAACTCCATGGATGAGTGACAGTCTGTGAGTGTCTGTTTACACTGATTGTATCTAAGGTTATATTAGAGTCTGAAGAGGTTCATCATATTATCACATGAATGATATCATCAGTGATGTGATCAGTAATGTCAAATGAGATGTCATCAGTGATGAAATACTAAACAGGGGGAGGTAGAGGGAGAGATCAACCAGGTTCGCCCTCCACGGCAATACTTATTCAAAAAAAGATCTGAAAACTTCAGATCCAGAGAACCTGGCTAACTACTGGAACATGACACCTTAAGGTCTGTTTCAGAAACAGGGAAAGAAAACTTTTTCTTTATAGTCCCCTCACTCACCGGAGTTTCCTCACGGTGACATGCTTCATCATTGGGGCTTCTCAACCCAGCTGCGGGTTGAGGCGTGCTACGACTATCGCGATTGCGAAGGAGCACTTTTATCTGAAGACTATGTGTCGTGTAGTGTGAGAGAAAGGGGAAAATGAAATGGAGTGAAAGAATTAAAAATATCCTGCTAGTGGGCTAAACTAACTTTATTCTGGCCCCCAGTGGATATATTAAAAATGGGGTGGTTTACTAGAAAACCTGACTCTATTATGGGATTCAGTATCTAGTAAGCGTGTCAACTAGTTTCGAGCTGTACCCCACAGCTCTTCCTCAGGACTACTCCAGGGTCCAGCCCTGTGAGTGGCACTCCAAACAAAAACAAAAAGTGAAAGGTATGCCTACAACAATATTAGAATATACATACTCTTATCTTTGCAATTCTTTGATAAATCTGTGGAGAAAAATACTTCCAATGTTAGTGGTACAATATCCATTTATCCAATGATGTTATCATATTAAGAATAGCATTTTTCATTAAATTGGTGTCTCAATAAACTCCTTTGTGATAGTATATGTACACCTTCACCCATTCCACACACATTTTACAAAACCGGGTGGTCCCCATATCTGAAGGAGCACCCTACGTGCATTATCTGTGGCTAAGTTTTAAAATAACCAACACACTTTGTGGCATGGTCTGTGGGTCCAACACATAACAAAACGGACAAAACGAAACATATAGAGGAAGAATTCATACTTTTTTCAGGGTTGCACTGAACCTCATGGTCAATCGCGGGAAGAACATATATCCCCGTAATCACCTAGTAGTGGAGTAATCAGAAGCTGTTATCGGTTCCAAAATGTATCAATGATAAAGACACACGCGCTTCAAAAAACGCGTTGTGAAAGTCACTTTTCTGTTCAAGGTGCTAGGGTAGATCTTACTTGTTACGAGGTATTATCTCGGCGGTAAACCTACTCGGCTCCCCTTCGAGACCGGCGATCGCTTTCTCACGCCGGGAGAAATGAATATTATACTTTCCCGGTGTTCGTCTTGCTTCCGGGTTTGAAGCTAGACCGCGCGTATAGTTCAAAGGAGGCCACTCGTATTGGAAAAAGGCAGCGGCCATCTTTGAATTATCGGGCTGAACATCCGATCATTTTGGTACTTAGGAGATTAGTTACATTGTACATAGGGGTTGTAAAACTGATTTTTATACATAGGTAAACTTCCTGGAATTATGACATAATTTGGGTGGCAAAACCAGGAATTATCATGATTGTCAACTCATTCGAGTCACCATTACTTAAAGTAGGGGCATCACTAAACATAGTATGTTAAACGGATTTGTGTGTAGTAATGCTACAATTATTATTCTTTTTTATGCAGTACGACCTACTCATTACTAGGAGTAAGGTGAAGTAGTTTTTAGAGTTTTATGTGGAATATTCAACATTTCTATGCTGTACTACTAGATTCTTTTAAAAGAAACAAAGGGAGTTCAGAGATAAGATTAATACTGTACTACCAGATTCTGTTAAGAACATCAGGGATTAGGAAAACAAGTTTCAAAAGTTTTAGAAGGGACCCATCCCAAGATATTACCGCTTGCAAAGGGGTTAATCATTGTAAATGAAAGAAACTTACAGATTAGTCGGAGGCTCTTTGTTGTTAACACATATAGGTATTGATCTCTCTTACATGGGTATTCCACTGGATGGGTACTTCTCATAGTATTTACATTTTTACCCTTATCGTGCTAGTAGGCCCCATGGGATATTATCATTTAAGCCTTGTGTGTCTGTTTTCAGCTTGTACACCCAGCGCTGTTCTTTATTTAAGAGGCGCTGTTCCAAATTGTCCTGTCCGTACAGTCTTTCAAGAATTACCCATGTCATGTCGTTGGGCGTGTGGTTACATTCAATGAAGTGGGATATCATTTTCGTTGTAATTCTCTTCCGTCTGATATTACTTCTGTGCTCGACTATCCTCGTACTTGCCTTTCTTGTTGTCATTCCTATGTAGTGTAGTTGGCAATTGCAGGTTATCATATATACTACTCCAGAAGTATTACAGTTGGTGAAATCCTTCAGTTCCCAAGTCATATTGTTGTTGAATGTTACTTTTTTTGTGGCTTTTGTCAAATGACAGACGCTACAGTCGCCACAAGGATAATGTCCTGTAGGTACTGTACTGATAGTTCTTTGTTTGGGATTTTTGTTTTGTTCTTGTGGACGGGTGTGGACTAAATGGTCTTTCAGATTTTTACTTCTTTTATGGCTGAACATTGGTTTTGGTATGTCCAGACTCCCGCAGTTCAAAGTGCGCCAATGCTTTCTAACAATGTTTGTTACCATGTTAGAGGCAATGTTGTAAGTAGTAATGCAGATGGGTCTCTTTTCACAGTTCTCCTTGGCGATCTTTGGCTCCAATAGTGCTTCCCTATTGTTATTAGCAGCTCGTTTTTTTGCTTTTTTCACCAAGTGTGCTGGGTAATGTCTATCCAGTAATTTTTTTGTCAGATCACTCGCTTGTTGGTTGAAATCCTCTTTGGAGCTACAATTTCGACGCAGTCTCAAAAACTGGCCAAAGGGTAAGTTCTCTTTTAGTTGTCTCGGATGAAAACTATCGAACACTAACAGGCAATTTCTTGCAGTTGGTTTAGAGTGCGTCGTAGTACCCAGAGACAGACCATTGACCGTGATGTTTAAGTCCAGAAACACTAATTCTGACCTACTCATGGTGTAAGTGAATTTGAGAAAAGGGTCTTGTTGATTTAGCCAAACTAAGAATTCTTGCGCCTCTATCTCCGTACCTTCCCAAACCCGCAGCTGGGTTGAGAAGCCCCAATGATGAAGCATGTCACCGTGAGGAAACTCCGGTGAGTGAGGGGACTATAAAGAAAAAGTTTTCTTTCCCTGTTTCTGAAACAGACCTTAAGGTGTCATGTTCCAGTAGTTAGCCAGGTTCTCTGGATCTGAATGTCATCAGTGATGTCATCAGTGATGTCATTTGAGATGTCATCAGTGATGTCATTTGAGATGTCATCAGTGATATCATCAGTGATGTCACTGACCATGTCATGAATGATGTAATATGTGACATCATCAGCAGTGGATTGCGGGTGCGCGATATATAGTTAGTGCAACTAACTATATATGGAATTTCAATGGTTTTGTGTGAGTAAAATAAGGTTTTGTAAATGCGAATTCCTAAATATATATGGTCTATAACCTATGGTTTTTTCAGTGAATTTATATATATATATATATATGCTCAATGTTCCGCTCGCAGTTTCTCCATGCAAAGGACGGACGCAGACCCAGATTTAGGTAAGATGTTGTCAACCATGATTTTAACTTGTCGCGAGAACAATTTCTTCCTTTTTAATAATCAGATTTTTAATCAAATTAGGGGAGTAGCTATGGGGGCCTGTTTCTCCCCTAGTTAGGCCTGCCTGCACATGGGCTAATGGGAGAAACAGGTCCTCAGTACTGAATATACTGAAGTGTTAAAGAGTCAGGTTTTATGTTGGTATCGATATATTGACGACATCTTTTTAATTTGGCGGGGATCAGAATCAACTGCTCAGAAATATATATATATATATATATATATATATCTTATATATATATGCACACACAGTATTGTTAGAGGACCATGTTGGTTAGGCCCCTACCTGCAGAAGACCAAAGTGTGGATTGAGCTTGTCTGTCTCCTGGGAGATTCTAAATTGAGAAGCAGCTTCCAACTCCCTGGCCAGCAAACCTTGTCTGAGGTCACTGGGACTCTATTTAGTCTGCTATTGGATGGTACATGTGTGCGCTGATTAACTACCAGAATATTTCCAGAAGAACTCAAAAAGTAATACATACGCCCTTAACTGAAGAAAACAAACTTGCACCCGCTGAACCGTGACAACTACAGACCCATTACAAATGGACCTTTCCTGGGCAAAGTGATAGAAAGAGCAGCGTTCGCCCAGATGTCACAATTAATGGAAGGTAATACCATACTTACAGAATTCCAAACAGAATTCTGTCCAGGAAGAGGCACCAAATCTACCCTCCTTGCCATCTGGAATGACCCGTAGAACACAGTTGACCGCAATGGGGTTGTTGCGCTACTCCTCTTGGACCGCTCAGCTGCTTTGAGACGATTGACCATGACCCTCTAATACGAAGACTCTATGAAGCCGGCATAGAGGGGACTGCTCTAGACTGGATTGCGTCCTACCATCAAAACAGAACTAATGCAATCCATACTCCACCACTCTCGTCCACACCGTACTCCACAAAAGTTGGGGTCCCTTAAGGCTCAATCATCTTGCCCATGCTTTTCAACATCTACATGAAGTCATTAGCGGTACTGATCAATTAATATCACCTCACGTGCTATAACTATGCAGATGACAAGCAAATACTCCTTCAACTGGAATTCCCCAAAGAAATTAGAAACTCGCCAATTTTGAGTTGTCTCAGAGCCGTGGATCAATGGATGACTTGGAGCCATCTCAAATTGAATGCTTCCAAAAATGGAAATACTTACGTGTGTGGATTGGAAATATTATGACCCACGTGCCGCCTGGCCTGATAAACTGGGATCACCGCCTAAAGTATCGAAAGAAGTAAGAAACCTGGTAATGAACATGGACACCAACTTATCGATGAATGTCCAAGTGGACATCTAGCAAGATATACCTTTGTTACTTTAAAAACTCTACGACGAATCTTCCCCCATTTGGGATTTCCACACAAGGTCCAAGCTACCATCTCCCTTGTTTTGTCCAAACCCGATTACGCCAATAGCCTCTACCATGGATCAACTTTAACAACAATTAAAGGACTACAACGAATTCAGAACTCAGCTGCCAGACTACTCCTGCATATCAAACTACGAGACCACATCTCCCCTGCCTTGAAATCCCTGCATTGGTTACCGTTTGCCAGAAAATCCAAATTCAAGCTGCTTTGTATCACCCACAAAGTGATACATGGAATGGGACTGCTCTTCATCAGGAATAACATCTCTAAACACATTCAACAAAGGAACCTCCGCTCTAGAATGGCAACTCGCCTTAAAATCCCAAGAAACAAAAAAAAGCCATGGGTGGCACATCCCTCTCTATTCAAGCATCCAAACTATGGAACTCTTTACCCCCAATTTAAGATCTACAGACAACCAACTTATCTTTAGAAATCTACTCACGATTTGGCTCTTCCCCACATAAGCTCCAAACAGTTATATACAGCATATCCCTTTCTATATAAGCATTTACTTGTATTATAGAAAAGTACCTATAGATGTGTATTGCTTTGTATAAACATTTAGACTAATGAAGTTTAAAAAAATAATAGTTAATACATTTACAAGTACAACAACACTTGGAAACCAGAATTTATCTAATGCATCTTTAATATACTTATACTTACTACCTGTATGCATCTCTATACCTATATCAATCTATTTAATCTACATATACTTACTTCCTAAATGCATCCTTCTACTTTCCATGGACTTATGGATTTATATATGTACTACTTTATTTTAATTCAGCATACCCAATGCACCACCCTATTCTCACCATATATCTCTCCCAATATAACTTCTACCTCAACTCTTTGACTCATATCAAACCTCTTTCTACTACTCTTTCCAATGAACTACCCTATTACTTACCCCTTTACCTCTATCAATATATCATCTACATCCTCCCTCTCATTGATCCCAAACCCCATGCCACCACTATGATCCCCAAAATAGCCCTTTCTAGACTCTCCCCTACTCTACCCCTCCTTGCATCATCTGACACCTCTTTTACTATGTTGATCCCCAAAACAAGCCTTTATAAACTCTTCCCTCTGACTCTTCCCTCCACATCTTTTTTTACTCATCCCAAGCTTCCTCTTACTGCTATGACCTCCAAAACAAAAACAAACACACACAAAAAAAGTCTAAATCTTTACTCTTCTATCCCTCCATTATCCTTTTCAATCACATGAACAGACTAACATGTTCACTTCTCAAATTTCACATTTCACTCTACTAATTCACCACTAATCCTTTATGGGGTGCAAAGTAGCGTGCTACTTTTTCTGAAAAAGCACTTCAACACCTCATCAGGGGTAGCAAGCACTATGGAAATGCAATCATTTTTCCCTCTTCTATCCCTCTGCTACCCTTTTTAATCCATATAACTGAGTAACATATCTACCACTCAAATTACTTTCATATTTCACGATACTAATTCAACATTAATCCTTTATGGGTTCCGGAGTAGCCTGATAGCCCAAAAAGTGCTTTAACACCCCATCTGGGGTAACATGCACTATATAAATACAAACCTTTTTCCCTCTTCTATCCTTCGGCTACCCTTTTCAATCCAAATAACTGACTAACATATCCACCACTCAAATTACTTTCATATTTCATTATAGTAATTCAACACTAATCCTTTATCGGATTCGGAGTAGCGTGCTACCCAAAAATGTGCTTCAACACCCCGTTAGGGGTAACATGCTCTATTTAAATGCAAACCTTTTTCCCTCTTCTATCCCACTGCTACCCTTTTAAATCCAAATACTGGCTAACATATTCACCACTCAAATTACTTTCATATTTCACTATACTAATTCAACAATAATCCTCTATGGGTTCCATAGTAGCATGTGGCTCACAAAAAAAGCACTTTAACACCCCATCAGGGGCAACACGCGCTATATAAATGCAAACCTTTTTCCCTCTTCTATCCCTCTGCTATCCTTCTGAATCCAAATAACTGACTAATCTATCCACATCTCAAATTACTTCCATATTTCACTATACAAATTCAACACTAATCCTTTAGGGGTTCTGAAGTAGCGTGCTACTCGCCAAAAAAGCGATTCGACGCCTTGTCAGGGGTAGTAAGTGCTATATAAATGCAGTTACAATCCAATCCAATACATTTGCCAATACTTATTTACCCTATGCTGTTTTAAAATTCTACTGAGCCTTTTTAACCTCTCTTTATGGGAAGTTTTGAAAATATTGATTAATGATTTTGAGCTACACTCACTTTTGCCTCTTACTTTTGAGCTCTTTATGGGTTCTGACTGATACCATTTTCACCTATTCTCAGAACAGGAATTCTTTCCTCTAAGGCTTTATTTGCTGAATGCAGTATTTTTTT
The DNA here is from genome assembly GCF_964263255.1 of Lissotriton vulgaris. Lineage (NCBI taxonomy): Eukaryota > Metazoa > Chordata > Amphibia > Caudata > Salamandridae > Lissotriton > Lissotriton vulgaris. Next base: position 2,093,254,198 of record NC_141687.1, read on the forward strand.
TATATAATATGATCTGCTCTAACCATATTTTTTATTATCAGTTCTTTAATCTGATTGATATTTGACTAATGAATACATAATCTTAATGTAATAAACTTTTGATTAGAAAATAAACCCTACCAAACAAACTACATCTCTCATTATTGACTACGATTTGGAATTGCTAATGAGATTTACTTGTGATGATAAAAAAGCTCTTTTGATCATAATGTACTGACATCTAAGATGAGAAATCAGTGAGAGAATGGGTCCTGATCCTGTAAGTGATGGTAATTGAAAGGTTGTAGCATATTTATTCAAATTTGACCCAACTCCGTCCTATCAGATGTGAGCTGAGTTGAAAATAGATTGTAACAACGGTGGCTCCTCTGCTACGGCATAAAAGTGTCACTCCACTGCTTTCCAGCAGTACAAAAAAGGAAAAATAAAATGATAATAACAAGATGTTTTTCTTAGTTTATTTTTCCCTGATGAAGCAGTTTTGCAGGATGGGGATGGGCTGCTTACAGGGCATGGGGAGGGGTGCTTGGTGCATTTTCTAAATGCTCTTGGCTGTTTGCCTGGCCATCTCGGGCCAGCCAAACAGTCAGGCGCACTTTGCATGTTCTCCACACGGCTGTATTAAGGGGAACATCGTTTACAACGCAACTTTTACCACGCACTACCTTTACCACGCAACTTTTAAAACGCAAGTCGTTACAACGACTTGCGCTGGGGGGCGCTGTAGGATAGGGAATGGTTTCATTTACTATCCAAAACCTTCCCTACTATCCACGGGGACTGGAGTTGGAATGGTAAATTAAACTATTCACTATCCAGCGCCCCCCAACGCAAGTCGTTATAACGACTTGCGTTGTAAAAGTTGCGTGGTAAAGGCATGCGTTGTAAAATCATGCGTAGTAACGACCTACATCCCTGTATTACAGCCTGGTGGAGAACACGCACAGGCTCAGAGTCCCCATCTGAGTGTTGGACTACTGATCTCAGACCAATCAAGACACTGCTGTCATTGTGACAGCAGCGTCGTGATTGACTTAGAGGAGCCTGCGTGCGTCCTGCTTCCATTCCGGGACTCATTGGGAAGAGAAGCGGAGGTAGTGATGCGGCCATGTAGAGGTAAGTCTATTTTCTTTTCTCCCTCCCACCCCGATCCATGCCATCTGCTACTGGATTGTAAAGTGCACTAAAAGCAAGTGGCTTCTTAAAGCTGTTGATATTTATTCACTGGGACTGCCTAAATAACTGAGCAAAAAAAATGGGTCTTAAGCTTTTCTACTAACAACACTGCCGCTTCTTATTTCTTCAACCAAATGGCAGTCCATTCTAAAAAAATGAGCCTTAAAATTCTCAAGTGATTGTTGGCCTAAATTTCCTAATTCGAGGAATGACCAGTGCCTAGCATAAACTAGAACGTGACACCCTCATTGGTGACTATATTGTTGCTATGTTTTGTAGTAATATGTCACAGTAGATAAACTCTACGTGGACCAAACAAATGCTTTAAACCAAATTCTTCTCCAGACAGGAACCCAGAGTAACAGTACATCATAGGTGATGTGCAGCTTTTTCAACATTTACTAGCCCACGTTTTGTATTGTCTGCAACCTATTCACATTTTCTACTAGCATCTCAAAATACAGCAGTGAGTTGTGGTAATCCAGTCAAAAATGTATACAGGCTCCATCCACAATAGTGCATTTCAGTAGACACAAAAGGTGTGATATTACAAAGTACCCGTAGGTGAAAGATACAATTTGATGTAACTCCATTGATTATGGTTTAATGACCTCTCGGGTTCTAGCAGATGACCCATAGACAAGGAACATAGATTGTGACATTCCTGAATGTCGTTCATCAGGACATCTACTGATATTAATATGCACACCCCTTCCCATACTGCTGTACGAAGAACACAGACGCTTCTAACAGAGGCGCTGCCACACACGTGGAATATTATTAGATGTAAATGATTGCGCATTAACCTTGCTAGACTCATCTCATACTTGCGTCGCCGTGGTGATGGCGTGTCGCTAGGAAGCTAAAAAAGGTTTTTGCAGTGGCAGCCATATTCTTGACTACAGTGGTGGCAGCAATAGTTCGACTGCTTATGCTCCTCCCTCCCTCTGATAGTCTCATGTTGTTTATTGGAAACACTCCATCTGTGAGAGACAGACAAGGGCGTAGCAAATTCGCAAAAGTAATTGGCTAGCTAGTAGATATCCATGCACATTTAGCAGATTCAAAACATAAAGCAAAACCACAATGAAGTCACGTAGGCAGACTCCAAAAGCTTCTCCCAGAAAGCAGGGGTTTACGATGGCTCTCTACATTTACCGTTGCAATACATTGGAAAACCATGCACATGAAGCTCTTAATCCTGTGAAATGTCAATTCACAGATGAAAAATAGAATAGAATTAATAAAACGTTGGCAGGGTAAAATGTAGCATATCTGCCCATCTCTGTGGAAAAGTAAAATCTTTGCTGACGAGGACTTTTGCTGAGACAAATATCAAGGGCTCCTGTTCTGAATTCACATATTAGTCATAAGTGCGTGCAGCAGCACCCTGATGGGATACATATAACACCTGAATCCATGCACACATAGTATAATTGGCGACAGTTGTTCCAAAGCACGTGTTTTCTGACAATTGCAGTGCATTTCAAGTGGTTTTATAACTAAGATAAATGTTTGCGAAGCACGTTAAGGGTAAGGGTGGGTTAATCCAGCTGGGATAAAGTGATGTTCGGTGACGTTAAGCAATGCCATGTCAATTCTTTACCCCAGAAACCCAGCGTGTGAAAAAAAATATGTTTTGTAAAAAGTTTCCTTACTCCTCCACTTCAAGTTCTCTATACTGTCTATACCAACAATTTTCAAAACAGCAGCTTCCTAGGGGGCCTAAACAGTGAGAACGGACAGCAATCTACGTCACTCGTTCCGGTAGACGGTGCCTGGGGACAGGGATCGTGGACTGAACTCTGAAAGTTGTTCAGTGGCCCCTGTTTCAATGACTCTGCCCAAAGCAGGCGTGGCACAGAAGCCTGTGTGATATTTATCAGGCATCACTAAGTCACTTTTTTGGGCGTACTGCTGCCTGATAAACACCCTTGCACCATTGTGCAAAGGCGCCTGCGCTGGCGCAGCCCATTGTGGGCTGGCGCAGGGGAAAAGGACAGGAATGCGCCGTATCTTATAAATACAGAGGATTCCTCCCCTTTTTTTGCAATAGGGTAGCACAGCAGGAAAGCCTGTTGTGCTTCCCTACGGCAAAACCTCATAAAAGAGGCCCTTGATTGTTGGTTGAGGGAGGTTTTGGCTGTTCTCTAGAAACAGCCAATATCCTTGTCAGGGTGAACTATAAAGACTAATTAGTAGCCTCTGGTAGCTTGTCACAAATGCAGTCAGGCTTAGCTTAGAGGCAATATGTAAAGTATTTATGCAGCATACAACCAACAATAAAAAGAAAACACAATACAAGAAAGATCCCACATCAATTTATAAAAACAGTAACACTTAATACATTATTTGACACCTATTACAAAAATCCAGTCAGTAGAACCAGAGATATACAATCTCAAAGATTTAAGGAAACACAGCTCCTAAAGGCACAGAGTGCCAAATGTGGTTATCTAGTCGCATTGGATGGAGAGTACTGCGTTGCACTACATTGGTTTCAAAGAGCTACGAGGGTTGCAATGCTTCGGGTTGAATCACATTGCGTTAGTTTTGATGAGGACCTGCAAGGGCTGAGTTGTGATGTCCCGCGTTGAGCTGAGTCGGTTCTGAAGAGGAGCTGTGAGGGTTGCAAGGCAATGTTCTGTGCTAAGTAGTATTGTTCTGCGTCTGTTCCAAAGAGACCACCTTTCAGGGGCTGCAAGTGCTGTGATGCGAGGTCATGCATCATGCTGCACCGATCTAGTGCAGTGCTGTGTCATTTCTGAGATAGCCCACAGTTCAGCCAGGAGGAGTACACTCTGATGCCAGCCAAAGGCCAAGGACCTGAGGGGCCAACTCTTAGGAATCAGGACTCCCTCCAAAAGAGGTCAGCAGCAGGGCCCAAATAGGTCCAGTTGAGTCTGGACAGATTCACTTCCAGTCTCTGGAACTTGGTATGCCCCTGTAGCTCAGAACAGGAGACCAGTAGGTAGCCCTTGGAGTCTGGTGGTTCTGCATTCAAGGAGCAGACCCAGTCTTCCTTCCTCAGAGAGCAGAGCGGTCCTTTTTGCACCAGGGCAGTCCTCCAAAAATAGGGCGGCAGAGCAAAATGCCAACTTTCTAAAAGTGGAATTTTCAGAATTGTGATTTTAAATCCAACTTTACCATTAAAGAGGATTTTAAATGATAATTTCTCAAACACAAAACAGGATATTTCCACCTGCTTCCACACAAAAGTTATCACTTATCAAATGTAATAAGTTAACTTAATGTTCTCTATGGCAGAGGTAGGCCTTGCAAAAGTGGAAAACGAATTTGTGAGTTTTTCACTGCCAGGCAATGTTAATCTTGAAAGTACATAGACAACATTTTAAATTAAATGCACTCTGTCCTATGGGCTGTTTAGGGCCTACCCTAGGGCTGACACATATATATATATATATATATATATATATATATATATATATATATATATATATATATATATATATATATATATATATATATATATATATATATATATATATATATATATATATATATATATATATATATATATTCACTTTTCACTTCCTCCATATGAAACCGGGACTCTTCACTGGCGGTGCGGTCGGGTTTGGAGGGTCCCGAATACATGCAAAGCCACTCGTACACGAAGTACAACGCACTCCACACAGAAGAAAGTCGGACAAAATGCTGTCTGCTTCGTCAGATCCTTGGTTTATTACAAAAACCACAAGCCAAAACCAACCCTATGGGTTGGTTTTGGCTTGTGGTTTTTGTAATAAACCAAGGATCTGACGAAGCAGACAGCATTTTGTCCGACTTTCTTCTGTGTGGAGTGCGTTGTACTTCGTGTACGAGTGGCTTTGCATATATATATATATATATTAATACCACACCAAACTTCACCATCCAAGAAGGCGCTGACTCCGTGTATCTCAGTTCAAGGGTGTTTATTTTACATCAACTTCTGCTCAGACGCGTTTCAGCGGCAACCTCCGCCTTGCTCACTAACATCTGACTAAACAAAACGCTTTTTATACATGTTCAAACATTCACATGAGTCATAATTGTCATCCCTGATTAGCATTGGTTTGTTACCATGGTGACTACAAGTTACACCCAAACAATTACGTGCTTGTTTCAGTTCCTTCTGTGCTTTGGCATTGTATAATACATTTTTCTGTGTTCCATTGCGTAGCATGTAATAGACACACATTCTTAACATATTTGAAATCATAATTGGTACATTTTCTAAACCATATCATTCGCGCATATTATTGATTGATGTGTTCATACTTTGGCGGGAGAAACCTCTGTGTTACGTGACACCCTGCATGTCATCTGCGTCATGACTTTTTGGGCGTATCAGAATGGAGGTGTGTTTGCCAACTGTCCGTGATTGGTTACGTGGACTTTGCTTCTCACAAATGGGCTCTGTTGTATTAGACATCGGTTTGCCAGCCTAGTGGCAGAGGCAGAACAAGTTTGCAGTTGTCTAAAGCGCCCTCGTGCAGTCGGTGAGTGACTCTCTGTTTGTTAGAGCGAGCCTATTGTTTGTCGAACTATGAGGAGAGGTGCGGTTTTGCGCTAGTGCGCTTAATTCTCCTATTTGCGGATGATGTCTCTTATGTATAGAGACCAATGTGTGCCAGAACAGCTTTAGGGGTGTTTTACATCTAATCAGGGTTCTGTATGACTGTGTGACAGAAAAAAGTGATTGGTTACTAATTTTTGCGTATACTGTTGTGCAATGTTACAGGGTACTCGGGATAGAAAGGTAGGCTGCTCTAGATGTGCACACTTAGGGCTTCATCGGCATTAAGCCCTATGGGAATTTTGGAATTCAGTAAAATTATATATCTGGATTCCAGACGACGCAATGCAAGTTTGCGATTGCCTCCCCTAACGCTTTTTGGGACATTGTCCAGTACGTAGTAGGTTAAGCCTTTGGCATCTCCACCATGTACTTCGTGGATGTGCCTCGCTACAGGGTAAGCTGGGTCCTTGTTTGTTATTGCCCTTAGGTGTTGCAACACTCTGACATGTACTGGGTGAATGGTCGACCCTACATATATTTTGCCACATACACATGTCAGCATGTATACAGCATGGTCTGTTTTACATGTGTAGTGATCCCTCAGATGGTAGGGTTGCTTTTGGAAGGGTACTGTGATACTGGTAGTGTTTTTGCCATGGATGCAGGCTTTGCATTTCGTACATTTTCTAAAGCCTTTTTGACATTGGAACCAGACTTTTTGTTTCGGGATTGCTGGGGCATTGCAAACTAATTGTTGCCGCATAGATTTGGCTTTCCTGAAGGACACTAATGGTCTTTCACCCACTACTCTGCCTATGGTTGTGTCATTTTTAACCAATGGCCAGTGCCTTCTGAGTATTTTGCGAAGGTTGGCTTGGTGACGATTGAAGCCTGTGATTAACCTAGGTGGTTGCCTATCTGGTGCGGTGGCCCCAGATTCTGGTTCTTTTGGGAATAGTAATTCCTGGCGGGTTTTAGAGTTACATTTTGCCTCTGCAGCCTTGCATGTCTTATCAGAGTACCCTCTTTTTTTCAATCTCGAAAAGAGATTTGTCTTGGCATTTGATAACTCCTCCTTCGTACTGCAATTGCGGGTCATCCTTAGGCATTCTGCGTATGGGATGGATTGTTTAAGTGGTGTGGGGTGGAAGCTGTTTGCGTGGAGGATTGTGTTGCCCGCAGTGGCCTTGCGGTACGTGCGTGTTTGTATTTTACCATTTTCTACAAATAGCTCCACATCCAGAAACTGAATACTTTCCTTGCTAGCATTACACGTAAATTTTAAATTTAGTGTATTTTCATTCAGCTGGTCTGTGAAGCTGTTAGCATTTTCCACACTACCCTCCCACAAAATAAAAATATCATCAATAAACCGCTTATAAACAATTACATTCTGTTCCATTGTATCCTGGTGTTGGTTCATCAGTACCCGCTCCTCCCACCAGCCCATATGCAGATTCGCATAGCTGGGGGAGAAGCAAGTGCCCATTGCTGAACCCTGAATTTGTTTATAAAAGAGTTTATCAAAAATAAAGGTGTTATTTGTGAGGCACCACTCAGTCATCTCCAGAATCATTTTGGTGTGTTCATACTGGTCAATTGGTCTTTTTCCCAAAAAGTGTTTTATGGCATTAAGTCCATCCTTATGCCTAATGCTGGTATACAGCCCTTGGACATCCAATGTCAAGAATACATAATTTTCTTTCCACCTGACATCATATATCTTTTTCAGGAAATCTCCCGTGTCCTTTATGTATGCCGGTAGTTTCTTGACTTCGGGTTGTAGAAAGTGGTCAATGAATACACTTGTATTTTCGAAGAGGCTTCCTATTGCTGAGATTATCGGTCTTCCCGGTGGCACTTTTTCGTTCTTATGTACCTTTGGAATTAGGTACAGTTGTGCTGTTACCGGATAATCTGTTTTAAGAAATTCAAATTCATTTTTGCTTAGTAAGCCTTTCCCTCTCCATTTGTACAGTTCGTTGTGATATCTTTCTTGGATACCTACCAAGTGGGTTGGGCTTATCCTTGTGTAGCACTCTCTGTCTTGCAATTGCCCAAGTGCCTCTGTGTTGTACATCTCCAACGGCCAGAGCACGATGTTTCCACCTTTGTCGGACCATCTAACTACGATGTCAGGCCTAGCTTTGATTTTTTCCATTAGTGCCTTGTATTTTCTGTTATGATCTTCATTCTTTTTATATCTCTGCTTGGTGCTCAGAATGGAGAGTTCTTTCAAATCTTTGGTTACATATTCTGCAAAGAGATCCAGACCGTCCTTAGGCATTACTGGCATAAATATTGATTTTGGTTTAAAGCCTGTTTTCACTGTTTGCCAGATGTTAATATCTGACCTCAAGGCTGCTCCACTTGGTGTGATTTCCTCCTCTGTACTTTCATTCTCCATTTCCAAGTCGATTAGGTTTTGTAGTGTTTCCATATGTTCAACATTAAGTATTTCGGTTGTTTCATTGCTCAATATTGCGTTTGTGGTGCTCGCTTTAGCATTGTAGAAATATTTTTGCAGTTTAAGTTTTCTTACATAAAGAAAGAGATCAATCCTTGTTTGCGTATAGTCAAAGTTCGTATCACTGCAGTAGGTCAGGCCTAGTGATAAAATTTCCAATTCTTCTTTGGTTAGCTCCATGTTTGATAGATTTATGACTGTGTTGTCTTGTTCTGTGTTGTTCATCGGCGCCTGTTGTATCTGTATTTTTGTTTTTGTTTTTGTTTTTCTTCCTTTTGTACTCGTTGTCCCCCATCTCCTGTCTTTTCTTCTCCTGCTTTTTGTTTTTGCTTTTGTGTCTGGCTGTTCGTGCCTCGCCCTGCTCCCTGGTTTAGTGTGTTTCTTGGGCGCAGTGTTCTGAGGCGTTGTAGGTGTAAAAAAGCTAGTTCTTCTGCTGGAGTTGGTGTTGGACCTTCTGTAACTTGATTGTTTTCACTGTCTGTTTCATACTCGGAACTAAATTCGTTCTCACTTTGTTCAGCGCCCCCTGTTTGGTCATTTTGAGTTTTCTGTAGGGGTTGTTTTCTGATCTGATCGAACTTTTTCGCAAAGGTATATATTCTACCATTCAGGTAGTCATTCCTGTCCCTCTGGAATTTAATCGCTTTCCGTTCTTTGATCTCCTCCTCATGTTTGATTAATCTTGTTTGAATTTCTTTCATCTTTTCTGCAATTTCATCTTTGTTTTCTTTAGTATCTAGTTCCTTTAATATTTCCTCAATCCGCGTGATCATTTTAGCCCTGTCACTTGCCGCAAATTTTATCAGTATTTTCAACATATTCTCCGATGATTTAGCACTATTTTCTGCCCACATTTGCAGCATCTCAGGGTCGGGGTCTTCATAAGTTGGTGCTACTAATATTCTCAAGCCCCTGGGTATTCTACTCACATCTAGATGCCTGGATAGTGATTTGACTTCCCACCACTTCGCTACTTCTTTTTTACGAAGTTTCTCCAACTCATTTAACAGTATTTTGGTTTCATCCTTTTCTTTGGGTTGGGCTTGAGCATTTTGTTTGGTTTTATTGCCTTTCCCTGTGTCTGTATCAGTGAATATGTCCAGTGCAGCCTCCTCTCTTTCCTTTTCCCACTCAGCACCCATGTTGATCGATTAGTAAAAAATGCACTTGTACAGATACACTGCCCGTGTGGTTTCACCACACTTAGGCTCACTCTCCCAGTGGATCACTCCCTTCTGCCCGCACCCGTTAATCGCATCGAGTCACGGCTTACCCGAAATCGCCGACTGCCCTCCAGCGACCGTCAATCTCAGGGATGCCAGTCTCAGATGTTTTCACAGGTTCCTCTGGACTCTCCGTTTTTTCCGATCCAGGGGGGCACTGTGTGTCTCTGTTCTCCAAAAGTTCACCACAGGTTTGTCCTTACGACACAGTGCAGCCAGAACGAGGAGGGTCAGCGTAGGGCTTCAGGACTCCAGCCCTTAGTATTAATACCACACCAAACTTCACCATCCAAGAAGGCGCTGACTACGTGTATCTCAGTTCAAGGGTGTTTATTTTACATCAACTTCTGCTCAGACGCGTTTCGGCGGCAACCTCCGCCTTGCTCACTAACATCTGACTAAACAAAATAACGCTTTTTATACATGTTCAAACATTCACATGAGTCATAATTGTCATCCCTGATTGGCATTGGTTTGTTACCATGGTGACTACAAGTTACACCCAAACAATTACGTGCTTGTTTCAGTTCCTTCTGTGCTTTGGCATTGTATAATACATTTTTCTGTGTTCCATTGCGTAGCATGTAATAGACACACATTCTTAACATATTTGAAATCATAATTGGTACATTTTCTAAACCATATCATTCGCGCATATTATTGATTGATGTGTTCATACTTTGGCGGAAGAAACCTCCGTGTTACGTGACACCCTGCATGTCATCTGCGTCATGACTTTTTGGGCGTATCAGAATGGAGGTGTGTTTGCCAACTGTCCGTGATTGGTTACGTGGACTTTGCTTCTCACAAATGGGCTCTGTTGTATTAGACATCGGTTTGCCAGCCTAGTGGCAGAGGCAGAACAAGTTTGCAGTTGGATTGATCCTCTCGTCCTTCACGGTGCTGCTAGGTTTTTTGGGTTTCCTTCAACATTTTGAAGCGGGTTTCCGCTGTTTCAAGGAATTTTACCATTCAGCAGCTCAGTTGGATATTATCGACTTTGAAACAAGCAAGCACTGCTTGCCTGCAGGTTCGTATCCTACAATTGTTGAAAAGTGGTCTCAAGAAGGAGCGACGTTCTTAAATGAGTTCGCTGCAGATGGCGATCAGCTGAACTGTTTTTTCTTTACCGTACGCACAAAGTCGCCATGTTATTGGTAGCTGCGGCCATAACCATGAGGGTAAGTGGGCCGCTGATGCCAATAGTCCTAGGCAAAATTTCAGGAGCTTCTCTTTTATTTTTTTGGCAAAGCCTGTTTGTAGATAAGCTTGGGGCAAGGGCTTAATGTACGATTGAACTGTAAGCCAGCCGTGAGCACACTTCGTCAGGGCGGCTTTGTCTTGCAGCAGTGATTCTTTTTGGACTGTCTTGTTGTCCACCTTTTTGAAGCCTGCTGGGGAGCCTGGGAGTTCCCATAGTTGCCGTAAGCCAAGATTGTTAATAGCGGCCTCCAAGTACCGCCTTGCAGGGCAAGTTTCTTTATTTGAAGTCCCTTCCACAGGAGAGCATTTAGAGTTTTCGGATCTCCCCTGCTTACTTTCTGCCAGCTTTTTATGTAGGTTCCTTTACGTGCCAGCTCTTCTTTTGGTAGCCCAAATTCTAGTCTCATCTGAGCAGGTGATGTGTACCTAGGAGGGCCAAAGTTCATGCTAAGTGCCTTTGTTACCGTTCCATCTACTGAGGAAGCGTCCCTCCCCCTCATCGATTTGCTGCCATAAGTGATGGCTGGGATTCATTTTGCCTGAATCACCTTTATGAGAGGTAGTAAGCTTGGACTAGAAACCCATAAGTTGCTCAGTGCCACCGCAACCATTAGCCATCTCCTTCTTATGGCTTCACATTGTGGCTCGAAATTGCCCCTGCAGTCTATGATGACCTCAAATATTGATATTCACAGACCGCTTCCAGCTTCCAGCTTCCTGGATGCCAAGAGCCAATTCTGTGGTATTTTCTTTTTGGGGAGGTCAATGCACATAACTTTAGAGTTTTCGCGGATGATGCTAGTCCTGTTAGCAGCTGAGTATCTTGAAGTAATGTCCAGCAGCCGCTGCAGGCCTACAGGGGTCCGGCTGATAAGTAACGGGTCGTCTGCGTAAAAGAGATTTGACAGCTGAGAGCCCCCTAGCTTTGGTGCTTGCGAGTTGCATTCATTTAGCAGCGCTGATAGCTTTCCCATGAAAAGATTAAAAAGTATTGGGGCGAGTACACAGCTCTCTTTTACCCCTGTGCTTGTTGAGATATTCCTTGTTAGGTATTTCCCAGAGCCTACCTTAACTTGCATCCATGTCTCGCTGTGCAGAAGGATTAGTTGGTTTAAAAGCAATGGGGGGATGTTCAGCTTTTTAAATTCTTTCCACAGAAGGTTTCTGTTGACATGGTCCAAAGCTGAGCTGTAGTCAATATAGCACAGAAATAATGGTTGCTTCTCTTTAAGGGCGGCATAGATAAATAAAGAAAGAGCTAAAATGTTGGTGGTGGTACCCATACCTCTGAAGAAGCCTGTTTGTTTGAATGGGATTGCTGAAACCTCAGCTGCCCATGATGACAGTTCCTCTAGAAGGAGTCCCGCAAAGTATTTGCCTTGTTGTGAAGGAGGGCCACTAGCCGATCATTTTTTTGGGTTGTTTTGGTTTCCCTTCAATCAATAGCATGATAATGGATTAAAAGGTGTAATTTAATGGGTAGCACAATAAGTTTTGCCTGCTCACTAAAAACATTTCATTCACAGTTACTGGTAGATGTACAATCACTTTACTAGGGACTTATAAGTAAATTAAATGTGCCAATTGGGTGTACAAACCGTGAACAGGAGTTACCCCGCTGTAGTGTGCACTGTATCTATTGAACTAATTGTTCACCAATCTTCACACAATAATTAATTGTAAAGGAACAACTTATTTCCACAATATTGATATATTACATATCACTATTCGCACAATATTTCCTTTGCAAGAATCGTGTTTACTTTTTCATACTCGTATTCCATTTATATGTTATTCCATCACATATAATAACGATTCAAATTTTTCCAAGAATTCTTATTCTCATTACAATTCATCAAACTTATTCAACTCTATAATTTTTTTAAGATGCTTCCATAGTTACTATTGAACCAAATTTAGTCTCTGGCCCAATGCATTTCGGAACGTGTGTTCCTTCCTCAGGGTAAATGTTCGCCGCATCAATGTGACTAACTCTTCGCCATATGCGTGTATTTATGTTAGTTAGAGGAGTCAGTTGTTCTACGCTATTGGGGGCACTTGGACGAATTACCTGTGACTCTTTGAGGCCCCTTACCGCTGCTGGTGCCCTGCTGTGCGTCTGCCGCAGTTGGAAGGACTACGCTGCCCAGACTCCACAGCGGCTCCAGCCGCACAGGCCAATCACCGCGCCCGGAGGCGCTTGAAATTGCGCTAGCCTCCGGTGGAGCGGGTGGTGTTTCAACGCTATTGGGGGCACTTGGACGAATTACCTGTGACTCTTTGAGGCCCCTTACCGCTGCTGGTGCCCTGCTGTGCATCTGCTCTTCTGCCACCGGTCATACCTTCGCGGCCGCAGTTGGAAGGACTACGCTGCCCAGACTCCTCAGCGGCTCCAGCCGCACAGGCCAATCACCGCGCCCGGAGGCGCTTGAAATTGCGCTAGCCTCCGGTGGAGCGGGTGGTGTTCTACGCTATTGGGGGCACTTGGACGAATTACCTGTGACTCTTTGAGGCCCCTTACCGCAGCTGGTGCCCTGCTGTGCGTCTGCTCTTCCGCCGCTGCTCATACCTTCGCGGCCGCAGTTGGAAGGACTATGCTGCCCAGACTCCTCAGCGGCTCCAGCCGCACAGGCCAATCACCACGCCCGGAGGCGCTTGAAATTGCGCTAGCCTCCGGTGGAGGGGGTGGTGTTTCAACGCTATTGGGGGCACTTGGACGAATTACCTGTGACTTTTTGAGGCCCCTTACCGCTGCTGGTGCCCTGCTGTGCATCTGCTCTTCTGCCGCCGGTCATACCATCGCGGCCGCAGTTGGAAGGACTACGCTGCCCAGACTCCTCAGCGGCTCCAGCCGCACAGGCCAATCACCGCGCCCGGAGGCGCTTGAAATTGCGCTAGCCTCCGGTGGAGCGGGTGGTGTTCTACGCTATTGGGGGCATTTGGACGAATTACCTGTGACTCTTTGAGGCCCCTTACCGCAGCTGGTGCCCTGCTGTGCGTCTGCTCTTCCGCCGCCGCTCATACCTTCGCGGCCGCAGTTGGAAGGACTATGCTGCCCAGACTCCTCAGCGGCTCCAGCCGCACAGGCCAATCACCGCGCCCGGAGGCGCTTGAAATTGCGCTAGCCTCCCGCGTCGCGGGATCGTGTCCGGGACGCGCCGGGCGAAGCCCGGGCAAAGGACGGGCCCTCTGTGGTCCTCGGTGACTGAGGTAGGCTGGGCTGGGCTACGTTATTAACATTATCTTCTTAATTATTTGTTAAGATTCGATGTGAAGCGGCACCCCATGTGGTATAAAAATCGACAAACTACTCTTTTGACTTTGACTGGAATGTAACTCCAGATTTTCCTCCATTGTTTCATTTATTTTATGGACTAATTTCGTTCTTAATTTTACTCTTTGTGGAGCTTAATTTTAAACTGCTTAATTTGTATAATTGCTGGGGATGATGACAAAGAAACTTCGTTCTGGAAGAATATTGGGGGGAAGGTCTTGTGTCAAAACACAATCCAACCCCTTAAGAAATAAATCAGTCAATAATCCCCTACTGAAGGGTCAATGTCAGCTTTTTAAACTGTGGGAAAAACCCATGGATAAGATTTTGCCAGTTGATGAAATTGAAGGCTCTGATATAGTTTCGCATGCAGGACCTGCAAGAGTGGTAGACAATACGGATTCCTATTTGATTGCGAGAGACTCCTCCCAAGTAGGGTCCGCTGTGAGGACCTGTCTTGTGCATTCTGAATTTCATAGTGATATTAAGCACTATGTTCAAATTGTTGAGGGAGAGCAATACAATAATTTACCAGCTCTACAAGTCTCTGTACCTAATGTTCGGTCAGGAGGTGATTCCTCATTGTCAACTATTGACCTAGAGCTTTGTGGTCGTTACTTGGACGGTGGTAGCTTGAAATCTCCGGAAGCTATCAAGTCTCCGGTGGGTGCTACTCCTTCTGGATTATTGTTGTATAGTAGTACTCCATCTATAAATGCGCAAGACATGTCCGCACTGCTAAATGTCTCCAGGAGCCCTGTGCTTAATCTATCAGGCATTTGTCCTTCTGTTACTTTAACCGAAAAACCTATATCTGAATCTTTGATTGCCCTGGAACATTTATTGGCCTCTATATTATTACTTTTGGGCAAATTTGTGGGAAGCTCTGATTGTATCCTGGATTCTGTTACACAAATATTGAATGCGTTGTTGCTAAAAGTTCCTGAAAAGATTCCTGACCCTGCTTCTGAGGCGGGCTCTCAGAAGGCAACGGTGTGTGTCAATGTTCCTGCGGGAAATATGGGTATAAATACTCCAGTGGTAGTCCAAGAAAAGGATGCCACTGAAATTCCGATCACTGCCTCAGCTAATTGTGTAAAGATCTCAGAACTTGAAATAGAGGAAGAAAACCTGACTGTTTCAGACTTAAAAGCTGTAAAAGAGTTATTTCCAATGTTTGTCCCAGACAAAAACGGGCATCATGATGACGAGAAAGAAAAAGAGAAAGAGGAAAAAAATGGTAAACATAGAAATAACAAAGGAAAAAAAAGGAAACCTGTGCGCAAATACAGGAAGAAAAGACAGAGGCAAATAATTTTTCAAGATCCTATTGTTTCAACTGGTAACGATGATAATATTAGTGAGACTAATTCTGTGTCCGCGAGTCTGGATGTTGATACCCTCCCCTCTGATTGTGGAGTAAAGGTTCTATTTAACACTCCTCTTACTTCTGTGGAGGTCCTGCCCCCGAACGGTGGAGGTGGGTTGATTTCCCCCCCAGTGGCAGAGGTGATAAGACCTATCCCGGTTGGATCTGGGGTTCTTAACCCCCTGGCTTCTTCTTATTCGTTTCCAGAAGAGGTTGTTGTACGTCCCCAACTTCCCCCCCTGACAAAAGTATCTATGTCTTATGTGGACACTTTGGTTTTGGACTTTCTGCCACTATTTGATGCTGACCTGCCCCTAAATAGGTCATGGTTACTCAATTGTTTCAAAGACTTGGAAAGTCTTCACCTTATACAATCGAGTGATATTGAGTTAGTTACCCTGTTAGGTGGAGATAGTGTGTCACGCATAAGGGTCAAATTCCATCCTAAAATTATTGTAAATATTATATTACAACAAGCTGAGAACTTTCAATGTAGAGGAATTGACGTCTTGCCTATCTTCTCTCTAGGAAAAGCTAATCCATCTCATGGGCTGGCTCAAAGGGGTGATGGACAAGATGGGGTCCCTCCTTCTTTTAATGATTTAAAGATTTGGGTTTCAAAGGGCAAACGTTCGGTTTCTCAGGTATTGCCTCCCCCGCTAATTCAGAATACTTTTCCTTCAGAGGATAATCAACGGTGGAATTGGCTGCCTAGTGCCTTATCTAACAAAATAACAGACAATCCCAAATTATTTCAACATCTTTAACAATAATTTGAAAATTATTTCCTGGAATGCAGCCGGGATTTATAATAACCCAGAGAAACTAGAGTTCTTACTTTCTCTGGAGGCAAACGTGATCTGCATCCATGAAACATGGTGTGTCAATAACATTTGTGCAGGGAAGGACTACTATGTGCTGGAGGCGCCGGCCTCCCCCTCCAAGAAAGGGCACGCGAAAGGGGGAATTGCTTGTTTTTTGTCTAATAAATTGCAGTGGAGATTTCCTCGTTATACTGACTCAAGTAATCTCTTCCAAGCCATAACAATAGTTAGTCTCTCTAGCTCTGCAAATAAGTTTTCTGTTGTAATTATTAATGCTTATATTCCTCCCGAAGAGTGTTTTAATATTTTATTGAAGCAAGTGTTTCGCTACATTAAACAGATTAAAGAGGTATATCCCCCACCCGAAGTAATACTTGTCGGGGATTTGAACTGTAAAATTTCTAATTCTAGTTTAAATTTATTTAGAAATAAATCTAAAGAAGAGGCTTATCTTATCCCACAATCTCTCTTCCCAGATAAAATAAAAACAAATAAAAGAGGGAAGATTCTGTTGGAAGAACTGTGGGTAGTCGAGGGGCTTATTTTAAATGGGAGATTCCCCTCTGATATTCCCGCGAAATTTACCCATAGGTCCCCTTTTAGCGACTCAATACTTGACTATGTGATCTCTGATTATGGTATTTTTCCGCTTGTCCAGGATCTAATGGTGTCCCCTACAGCTTTGAGTGACCACAATATGATCAGTATAAGTATTTCTTTAATACCTCCTCCCACTGATACCTGGTCCTTTAATAACAAAGGTGTTAATTTCCATAAATTCTCGGGTAGATGTTTTTGGAATCCAACTGCCATGAAGGGTGTGCAGGATATTCTTTGCAAAATCATATTAGAATTAAGTGATTGGCGGGGTTCCGAAATCATGCACTTTGAAAAATTTATGAGGAAGATTACCTTGGTAGCAAAAGAGTCTAGTTGTTCTAGGAAAAAGTTGTTATACCCTAGTGTAATGCTCCCCCTAAATAAGGAAATAAATAAATTAGTGCGGGAGCAATTTCTACATAGATCTGGTGAACTAGCAAATAAAATATCGATGCTAAAACGAAGGTGAACTAGATTGAGAATGAAACTTAAAAAAGAGAAGGAAGACTCTATGTGGATAAGCTTAAGGGAAGCCGTTGTGCATGGTAAGGCTAGAGAATTTTGGTCTATAGTTGGCAAGGGATGTGGTGTCAGAACTAGTCCTCTTCCAATCCCCATCTCTGAAGAGGTATGGACCTCTTTTATTTTGAAGCTATATGCTGGGAATGGCACATTGGTTGAGGATAGTGGGCTTGTTCAAACAGCTGATGGTCCTATTGACTTCCCATCAGAGAAAACTATAGAAATGGCCATAAAGAACATGCGCTCCTCCGGAGCAATGGGACCTGATGAGTTACCTATGACGGTTCTGAAGCAGGAGCCTTCTTTATGGAGTAAGATACTTTATCCATTGTTTAGATCTTGTTTTGTCTCTAAAATGGTGCCTGCTTCTTGAAAGGGAAGTATATTGGTCCCAATTTTTAAGAAGGGAGCTAGGGACAACCCTATGAATTACCGTCTGATAGCTCTCCTTGACTCAATCGGAAAAGTTTTTGCAAAGTGTATTTTAACATTACTTAACGAATGGGTCAAAGATATTAATATCTTACCACTGGAACAAACTGGTTTCCGCAGGGGGCACGGTACATTAGATAATCTCACCGCCCTACAGGTGATTTCGGACAAATACATACATGTTCGGGGGGGGTGGTGTTTGCTGCGTTTATTGATTTCTCCACAGCGTTCGACAAAGTAGATTGTCGTACGCTGTGGAGAAAATTAGCAGCACTAGGTTTGCCATCTTACTTATTGGATCTTGCACGTGCTCTTCACACGGATACCTTGTGTCGTGTGCTCCAAGGTGGAGAAAGGGGTCTCTCGCAATTAATTCCATCTTTGAACGGACTTAAACAAGGTTGCCTCCTGGCCCCATTATTGTTCTCCCTGTATACTGCAGATCTCCCCGCTTCCCTGTCTGCTTGTGTGGGCATTGCCCCGGCTGTGGGGGGGTTTCCTATCTCTTGTTTGATGTATGCAGACGATATCCTCATCTTAGACTTAACACCTAAGGGTTTGGCTAATCGTCTGCAGGCTTTACATTCATTTGCTGAGTCCCATTTTATGAAGATTAATACATCCAAAAGTAAAATTATGTGCATTTCAAGGAAAAAGAAGTGCAGATCTGAAAATTTTGGATGGTCTATAGGTGGTCAGAAATTAGAGGTAGTCAGATCCTATACTTTTTTGGGTAAAATTATTGCGGCCAATCTGAGTGAGAAGCCTCATATCGATCATAGTTCGCGTAAAGCCCTCGCACATGGCAAAGGTTTGAGTTCCCTCTACCTCGCCACAGGTAAAAGACATTTTTCCTGTCTACTTGAGGTGTTTAGGGCAAAAATTCCTGCTACGCTCTTATATGGAATAGAACTTGTAGAGCTGAAGCATTGGGGTTTCTGCCACACAGTTGAAGGAAAACTAATAAGATCCTTATCCACCCTCAACACCGCTTGCTCCCTGGCCGCTTGTAGGCTTGATTTCGGCCTTAGGAGTAGCTGGGTTCAGGGACTATGCACTTTGGTAAGATGGGTGGCATGTTTGGCCAGAGCAGAACCGGGATCGCTGAGAGCTCTCCTTAAAGGAGAATTGTTGGGCAACTTTAAAGAGTTCTCTCAAATAGTAAGGAATTTTTGAAGAGCTGTGACACTTCTAGAGTTGGATGAAGGTGCTTTATTTATCCATTCCCCGACTCAGCTAAAAACCTTGCTGAAACAGGCATCGTGGGAACTCTGCTTTAAATCGGATAAGAAAGTATTACAAGAAAAGGGGGGTTGTGATCTCCTTCTTAATTCTTACTCTATGAAGCTTGCCCAACCATATGTCACATGGAATATTCCACATGGAGCTCGAAGACTATGGTTTCTCCTAAGATATGATTTATTACCTTTAAACCTACTTTTATCAAAATGGTATGGATCTTCTCCGATGTATAACCTTTGTAATATGAGTGTTCAGGATCGAACTCATGTTCTGTTGTTATGTCCTGCACTGCGCTCATTGCGGTTGAAATGGTTAAAGCCAATATGTCTCCAACTCGGTATTTCTAATGTAAATATTTTCCTGCAGGCTCTGTATTTCCCCCCAAATGAAATGTTTTGCTTCTATAGTTTTCATTTTTTTAAAGGTTTTTTAGCTATTTATTAATGAGATATGGAGGTGTCTGGTGTTGATTATTCTTGTCTGTTGTTAATCGATGCAAACTGTCTTTTGATATTCTATTGTATTTTACTTTCTGTCTGTAATTGTACTATGTATTTTATGTGGCCCTCTTTGAGAGCCAAAACATAATAAATAAATTGAATTGAATAGAGGAGTCAGTTGTCCCTTGGTATCTGAAATGGTTATCCGTGTGAACGGTTAAACTTCCTTTGAGGAATCAGATGCTAGAGATGTGAGGCTCTTGGTCAGTATCGGTCGTAGCTTTCTATAGGAGTTGCGTGCCCTCTCTCGCTGTGTGTTCGTTCTCTAAGCACTTGAGTGTACGCCAATTTTACTATGTTTAAAATTAAGAGCACAAGCACTTTAGCAGTGGTCTCAAAAGCCAATATAAATAGGTTTAGAAAAAAAGAGCGGTGAAGGTAAAAAGCGTGGGGGTGATCCTGCGGAGAGAACCAGGTCCAACACATAGTGCATATATGTCAGCATATGGTTTGAAGGGTAGGTTAGGCATTTGAAGGCCATGTGCAACATGAATTACCTGCAGTAGTTTTAATATATCTTTAGACATTATCTGACAGTGTTGTTTCTTCATTTGTTGTGGTGAATAAATGTCAGACTAGAGATGGAGAGCAAAGGAGCAAGAATGGTTCTCACTAGGGTGTACTGTATTAGGATGTAGGCAACAAACGTGCTGCTGTCCTATACACTAAACATGGTAGGGAGGAGATGCTGCTTAACGGCCAAAGTTGCTGATTTTGGAACTTAGGAATCAGGCTTGGGTTGCAGTGTTGGCTTCACATCCTGTGGTTCTGAGCATACCACTTGAACTTGTCATGCCTTAAAAAAACATGGATCTGACTTTATGTTGTTTAGTCTGTTGTGCCACGTTAAGTGCTGCCATGCCCTTGTACCTGATTCAGGCTACATAGAACTGTAAAAATTATCTTAAAAAGCGTTGACCAGTGTGGTATTTTAATTTCAAGTAATGTCAAGTATGTTTTGTTACTAGGGACCTGGAATGTTTTGATTTAGTCTAGCTGGTGACAGGAGCGTAACAAAACTTAAGGTGGCTGTGGAGCTAGTCAGAAGGTCTCAGGCCTGCCCATGCACAGTGCTGGAGGGCTCCTGAGCTCCAGCTCCCCAGCCCCCATCACTGCAGGGGCTGTGAGGGTCTATTGTAATACCACTGGCTGCTGATTGAGAGCTTCAGATGCGTTCTGATATGATGAGGTCAGTTGGGGGTGATTTTTCAAATAAAGTCTTGGGTTACTATTTGGTCATCTTTACAATCAGCTTGCCTCGCTTTATCATACAATGATGTGCTGTAGATGATTTGGTCCAGCAACTGCATGTTATTTCCCAACAGTGCGGGTAACTGCAGCACATTGTTGTGTTACAAAGAACTGTTTCAGCTCTGCCACATATTGGTAATATTAAATTCTTGTAAATCTCAGGTTTTTATCTCCCCGTCATGTGTATTACCTCATGAGTATGAGACAGTAATGCAAATGATTGGCTCACATGGATGCTGAGTTGAATTTGCATGTTTAAGTGCCATTGCTATCATCACACAGAGCGTTAATAACAGAAGCTTGACATATTCAACAGTAGAATGACTTAATTTGTGACAGTTAAATCTGTTATATACCAAGAGTGATGATCGGAGAGATGAACAATTTTAGCATATCCCCCTACATTTGCTGTTTTCCTAAAAGCACAAATTACTTTCTTTGAAAGGCCTCTATTCAGTGTTGTTAGTAGAAATGTGAATATCAGGCGTTACATTTCCAGCAGGCACCTGCAATTAAAACTCATCATGTTAACATGCATGCATGTTAGAAATGGGGGGCTCTAGTTGGCCGAGGTAGGTACCTTTGTCCAAATAGGGACCCTTGCTTCTAGGCAGTGTAAAGGAGATAGACACTTTAGATAACCCATGCTCAACCCATTGGTAGCTTGTCAAAAGCCGACAGCCTTATCCCAAAGGCAATGTGTAAAGTATTTGCACCAACACTTACAATAACACAGTGATAACACCACAAATGGACACCACCCCGGTTTAGAAAAATAGAGTATCTTTATCTAAACTTGACAAGACCAAAACGACAAAAATCCAACATACATAGTTAAAAATATGACTTTCAAAAGGTTTCAAGAACTTATACCATAGAAATCTATGGAAGTGTGACTTTTCACCGAAGTACTTGGAGTTGCTTCAAAGTTCACCAGGCCAAGCAGCCACAGCATCAGAAAACATAGAGATATGACATTCCTGAGACCCTAAGAAGGCGATGCAACAGTCCCGCTGCACGCAGAGGAAGGGTTGTATTGATTCCGGTCTGTATGGGGAGTGATGCGTTGATTCTTTGTACTGGTTCCGGTCCTTAAGTGATCCGTCAGGAAAGTGTGTCACAGAGGTGCGATGCGTGGATATCTGGGATGCATTGACGAACGATGCGGTGGTGTTCTTGCAATGGTCTTTGCAGCGGCGCGGAGATGAGTGAAAATTCTTTTTGCACCATGAAGATGCGTCAGAAAAATAGCCACAAGAAGAGTGATGCATCAATTTCTGTAGTTCTTTTGAGTTTCTTCTCTCTTCCAGCTACTAAACACCAGCAACAACCTCCAAAGGTCAAAACTGGCTCACGCACCTTAAGGCAGGTCAGAACTCACAACAGCGCAGGTCAGGGGAGCTGGGGGTGAAGTCCTTGTTTCCCTGAGACTTCTAAATAGGAGGCCAGCTCTCTTCAGGCCATTGGAGCTCTCCTTCAAGCAGGGGACACAGCACACAGCAAAGTCCTTTTCCTTTCCTTGGCAGAAACAGCAACTGCAGGCCAACTCCAGAGACACAGCAAGGGCAGTACTTCTCCTCAGTCTCTCCAAATTTTCTCCCTGGCAAAGGTTCCTCTTGAATTCGAGGAATGATCTAAAGTTCAGGGGTTTTATGTCTAATACTTATACCCCAAAACGTTTTTGTTCTCTTTGTGTAAGGGGCTCTGAGCCCAGTTCAAACTAGTTCTGGGGGTACTCTGCCAGTGCACCACAATATCCTTTGTCAGTGTGGGCCTTGGTACCAGAAACACCACAGTAGGGCAGAGCCAGCATTGTGGAAGGCAGCAACAGCCCTATTCAGGTACAGGTGCTACTCCTCCCACCACTCCAATTGCCAATCAGGCCTATTCAGCCGAGTGCTGACTCATACAGACTCCTGGAGCCACTGCAACTCCCCAGCCCCTGTCACTCCAAAGCCAGATGGTTAACCCACAAACAGGCAGAGGCACACACAAAGTTTGAACAAGAAAATAGCCATTTTCTAAAAGTGGTATTTTCAAACAAACAGTTTAAAAAACATTTTTACTAATAGATGTGCTATTAAATTCTGATTTCAACGTACTAAACTCCATTTTTCTATCTTATCCCTATGGGAAGATATACTTTTAAAATGTTACTAAGCATTCCCCATTCTGCCCTATGGGCAGGATAGCCTTTCAATAGTGAAACACGAAATTGTCTTTATTTCGCTATCAGGACATGTTACACATACCAGTACATGTCCTACCTTTCACATACACTGCACCCTGCCCAGGGGGGGTACCGTGGGCCTACCATAGGGGTCTCCTATGTGTGAGAAAAGGGAAAGGTAAGGCCTGGCAAGTGTGTGCACTTGTCAAGTCAACATAGCAATTAACAAACTGCGCACAGGCACTGCGGTGACAGGCCTGAGACATCTTTTCAGGGCTACTCATGTGGGTGACACAATTAGTGCTACAAACCCACTAGCAGCATTTGATTTACGTGCCTTGGCACACTTAGTGCACTTTACTAGGTACAATATCAATTTACTCAGGGCCCGATTCACAGAACTAACTTAAGACAAAATCCTAAACTTACTACTTTTGGTATTCACAGAAGTTAGGATTTTGTCTTAAGTTTGTCTTAAGACAAACTTAGGAAAGACTTAGGTTAGGATTTTGTCTTAAATTTGTCTTAAATCTGTCTTAAGTCTGTCTTAAATCTGTCTTAAGTTTATCTTAAGACAAACTTAAGACAAAATCCTAACTTCTGTGAATACCAAAAGTAGTAAGTTTAGGATTTTGTCTTGTTAGTTCTGTGAATCGGCCCCACAGAGAGCACTTGCTCTTTGACACTGGCCATCAGTGGCACAGTGCCCGAAGCATCTAGGCCAGCAAAACGAAAATCAGCACAGCATCAAAAACACAGGTGGTAGAGGCAAAAAGTCAGGGAAAACCACGCAAAGGATGCCATGTCTAACAATGCACCTGTCAAATCATCATATAGTATTATTATGTTGATTAAGACTGAGTATCGAATATTCCACAGCTGTAACTGCAAGGCACGCATGTTCAGCAATTGTGCCATTCCTGTTTAATTAAGAATGCGTTTCTGGAGTTCTTTGCCCTGTAGTACCTGTGGTGTTAGGTCGCAGTTCTAAGACGCTGCTAATTCATATTCATTTTGCATATTCATATCCCATTGCCTATTCATATCCCGGTATCAGGAGCTTTGCCCACATCCAAAGATGAGCAGGCCTCTACACTCGCAGGATCTGTCCCCACACCGCTGCGAGATCCAAGTCCATGTAACTGTTTATTACAATGCAGGAAGCCCCGCCTGCCCTCCACCAACAGGCAGGCGGACCCCTGCATACTGCAGCAGCCTCACAGCTTATCCAAGACCCATCTCTCCGCACACTGAGGCACGAACCCCGGCGAACTTCACCCCGTTTACCGCCGCTGCAAAAACATAATATATCCATGCGGTTGCCATAAATTGAGATGTAACTGCTAAATTGATATCAGGCATCGAACCCACGAACTTGCACTCCGGGCACTAAGAGATTAATAAGCTGATCTAACAGCTCGCTTTTTACAAACACTACGCCAGGCCTCCTTGAAACCCACCGTGCCACGCCACCTCGCTAGTTTACAATGTCCTGCGACTTCCCTCGAGAGCCCAGGGACTCAATCCTTCCCTTATATAACCTGAAGGTAAGTTTCGGTTTCTTATACGTCTGAGGTCTACGTCACCTGTGATATCCTACTCTTCCTCAACAAGCCCCCCCTGGAGGAGGCTCGGTTTGTTGGCGCGAATAAGGGTAGCCCTCCACTAGGTGCGGGGGCGCCTACTCATTCTCTCTCCCATTAGGATTTGCGTGAATTGAAATGTATTTTTGGACTAGCAATGTGTATTGCCTCACTGCTGACTGCATTATGTAATCTATTAAGGCTCAGTTGAATTAAAAAAGATGCAGGGCCTTTCTGAGCATTTTTCACCAAGGAGAGGCTTGATGATTGAAGGAGAGGATTGGTACCTTGTAGGGCATCCTCTTGTGTATGTAAACAGCCCCAATGAAGTGAAATGTAATTTCCATATTACCAATATTACTCTGTCCATATTGTTTACACATAAATGAGTTGGTTTGTATTTGATTAGCACTTTAGTGTGAACAATGCCACCAGAATAATGTAAAATTTGCTGTAACATTATTACTTCATTTGGAATAGTTTTAAATCTTACATTAATACAGTCTTGGACTGCAAGTGTTCTGTGTGAACAGCACTATATGTATGTGTGAGAACAGTGAGCAGACTAATTAGCAAGATGAATATTAATAACCAAAAGAAGGGAAGAGAGGATTTTTTTACAGTCTGCCACACATTTTATCAAATTAGAAGTGATTATCCATAGAATCTACTTAAGAAAATCGCTCCTTCATTTACCTTATTTCTGATCAAGAGTACCTCCTCTTCAGGATACGAAGACCCAGCTAGGTGGCATACTTCATCATCGTGTCATGCTGCACGTTCGGTAGGGGGGTTTTATTTTTAGATCTAACAAACTTGCTGCTGAAGTAGCCTAAGAACTTTCCAGAGAGTTTCATACATAAGCTCAGATGCACCACATATAGAATTGGTGAAGAATATTTATCACAAACGTATTACAAATACGATGCAAGTAATGTCCAAATTTTTTAGAAAAAATCCACTTTATTGTTCCATTTATGTTAAAGAACTGCCGACGCGTTTCGTCCCAAGCGGGACTTCTTC
Organism: Lissotriton vulgaris; assembly: GCF_964263255.1. Taxonomy (NCBI): domain Eukaryota; kingdom Metazoa; phylum Chordata; class Amphibia; order Caudata; family Salamandridae; genus Lissotriton; species Lissotriton vulgaris. The sequence continues at coordinate 2,093,279,582 of NC_141687.1, forward strand.
AGGGCGTGAAAGATGAATATGGGTGAAGTAGCTGGTCATGTAAGATAAATGCCTGTGGAATTGTTGGTGGAAGTGATATCGTCTGTACCAATAACTGCATGGATGTGGTGAAATATATCTGATCACTTTTTTGAAGGAGGCAAGATCCCTGGCACCTTCCAGATGATATGCCCGGTGCACCAGGTGCTATACGGACTGGAGGAACGTCTATTTTCTAAGGAGACTGATCGAGCACACTCCGTGCTCCCGCAATACGGCTGTGGTCAGAGGGAAGGCTTCCGGACTCAACTGAAAATGTCGATCTGACTAACATCTTGGGATACCAGGCTCCAAGGGGCACATCATCTGGAAGGTGCCCAGTCTGCAGATAGAATTCCTTTGTTGGCCTCCGAGACGATCAGGGTCTTCATCACAGCCTACCCTTCAATATCCTTGACCAGGGATCTTGTCTCCTTCAAAAAAGTGATCAGATATATTTTACCACATCCATGCAGTTATTGGTACGGACGATATCACTTCCACCAACAATTCCAACTGCCATTTTTCTTACATGACCAGCTACTTCACCCATATTCATCTTTCACGCCCTGAAGAAGTCCCGCTTGGGACGAAACGCGTCGGCTGTTCTTAAACATAAATGGAACAATAAAGTGGATTTTTTCTAAAACATTTGGACATTACTTGCATCGTCTTTGTAATAAGTTTGTGATAAATATTCTTCACAAATTCTATATGTGGTGCATCTGAGCTTATGTATGAAACTATGTCAAGTTCTATGTAGAACTACCACTGTGATGGAGGGTGGTTATTCGGAGTGCACACAAACCCCCGCTTAGAATAGAAGGGGAACTTACCTTTGGGGTAATCTTGGTTAGGTGCATGTACAAAGAAGGTTCCAGTGTCCACTTCGTTTTAAACTTTCTAGAGAGGGCGTTATTAGTGATTGTAAAATACCGGTGATTACGTTTAAGAGACTTTATTACTGTAATTTCTACTAGTCACTGCAAGAGTCCATCATGCCTATTCCATATGCCTACTTTGTATCTATTTGAAAAGCCATTTAAGGAATCAGAAAAACTTTCCAAATCCTAAAATTGGATTAGTACATAGGAAAAAGCATTTTAATGATTTCAAATGCCAAATGCAGTGTTTGAGACTTTAAATACTTTGTACATCTGGCCCTAAGTCTCAAGATAGAAATCTTGACTAGGCGAAGGTGTGAAAAGTACCCGACTGATAAGAGAGCTTTGCAGGCATGACATTTAAAGTTTCCTTCTCTGAGCTTTTCCGACTAAAACCAATGATTTTAAAGGGACCTTCTGGCTTTCTGAGTTTGAAAGGACTTCACCAGATGCAGCCTGCAGCCTTGCTCCGCTGGATGATTTTGACTTCAATTTCAGAGACTAAGGGCCTGATTTAATTCTTGCCGATAAGAATGATGGAGTATGCTTTCCTGTAAAAAATGTGGTCCAAAATGTGGTCCAACACGCAAATGTAGATGCAGGTGGATCTTCTGTTTAATCACAGAAGAGGCTACCTCATCTCCACCATGAGTAAAATCATACAACCCTTACCCCACCTAATTTAGATAGGCGGAATTAAAGGTCAGTTGATACTGACTGTCACTCCCAGGACAACCCTGGTGTAAATGGGCAGTTCAAACTGCTAAATACTCCTCTTGGCATGGTGCTCCCGGATGTTCGTGTTGACAGAGCATTTCACCAAACTATAAACAGCATTGACGGGAACTACCATGATGACAGTTCCTGCCGAAGATTTAGAAATGACCCCCAGCTTGGCAGTCACTTTTAAGTGAGGCAGATGGTGACAGCATGATTTGCTCATCTGCCTGAATGAGAAAAGGGCCACCCACCATCATCAAAATTGCGCCTAAAGTCATAATGATAAATAAGTTGAGTATGTGACCCCAGCGAAATGTGTTAGATCCAAGTAGCACAGCAGGATGAAGAGAATATGAGCATAGGTGAGTTGTTCCACCCAGCAAGTTTTCTCGGTCTAATGGAACATTTCATTAAAGTCCATTAAATTGACTGAATTTCAACTGAGGACATGAATCAGAGAGTATGTCATCACAGTCTTGGGGATCAATTCAACAACCGTTAGATCAATATCACAAACATACCTAGCAGCCTGAAACTGTTGAGGGGAGAAAGGAAGCCCTCTGGGGTGTGGTCACGTGTCACAACCCACAAACCACCCTGCTGTGGTCATGAGCCGTGTGCACGTGTCATCGACGCAACACTTCACTGAGGAATAGTGGTGCTGGCTGAGGAGCATAATGCTCACTGAGATCTTTTGTCATCTCATATCATTGTTCCTTATTCCTCAGTGAAGTGTTGCGTCGATGACACGTGCACACGGCTCATGACCACAGCAGGGTGGTTTGTGGGTTGTGACTCGTGACCACACCCCAGAGGGCTTCCTTTCTCCCCTCAAGAAAACCCAGCAAAAAGAAATCATTCCTGCAGCCAATCAGACCAAATCACAAAACGCTTAGTAAACATCTTTCATTCTGAGAGGAGCATACAATTTTCTGATAAACTAATACAACTCTCAGCTTCCTTTGCAAAGACTCCCCACAGCTGGATCCATTCAAAAACCTGACCAACATACTATCCCCAGTGTCAGGGGCAGCTAGAGCGACTCAACAAATAAATGGAATGACACTGAGGGTGTTTGTACTCATTTGGGGAGAATGTAAAGGGGCGACCACTCGGTCCCCCCGAACGTATGGTTGGGTGCCCCGATCCTCCCGGGAAACCATTTTGGGCGGGGGCGTGTCTCGGCTGGTATGCCCGAAGCGGCGTAGCCGGGGCGCGCCTTTTTCCCGCCCAAGAGGGGTTGTCCTAGACACCTACACCGATGGCCACGCCCAGTAGGCGTACCGGAGGAGGGTACACGCCCTCCCGAAGAAGAATAAATAGAGCGGGAATCGGAAGAAGCGTCCTCTTGTTCCTGTGCCCTGAAGGCTGCACCCACTCATTGCTCGTGAGCCCTCGACGGAACAAGGAGCAATTTTGACCCACCCACCAGCCCCTTATGGCAATGTTTGTTTTGCAATAAAGTTTTGCTGTGATAGGCCCCTTTTTTCCTCTGTATAAAAGTAAATGAATGTTTAGGTTGAGGATGTGCCTTCTGTCTGTAGGATTCTGTTTTTTCTTTTAGGAGTAAACAGTCTTGATACAATTAGACATGCTGATATTTTCTTCCTTAGTAGGTGAACAACTGTCGTATTTATTTTTTGGTCGGGCGGTAAGGTCATGATCGGTGAGCAGTAATTTCAAGGTCCCTAGAGGGGGGCGCCACCCACTATGGATGGGAGCGCCCGGGGGGAGGTGGCCATTGGCCCCTCTCACAGGGAGGCGGCACCCTCTAAGGATGGGTCGCCTAAGGGGAGACGGCCATAGGCCCCTTCCAGGGGAGGAGGCGGCTATATGCCCCTCCTACTAATTTCCCGGGGGCCGGATATCCGCGACGGCGGATAGAGAGTGTGGGGATGGGGGGGGAGTCCACTCTGTCCTTCCTACAGATACCTCACACGGGAGCTCGGACGACCTTTAAGATGGCGTCGAGCGGAAAGGGGGGCCCCCAACAAGACAAGGGAAATTACAGTTGGCAATGAGGGTACAGTCCTCTGCGCATGCGCCACTCACACCGTGAGGGCGAGAGTTTTGGTAGTAGGGGTCTGACACCGGTTAAGACCTTGCCGTTGGCCCTTAATGCTAGGATGTACAATTTTAATTTAGAATGTATGCATTTGCAGGATGTTAGACTCGGCTAGGAAACCTTTGTATTAGAGATTTGTTAAGGTTACCCAAAGAACATGTCTTCATCGAAATGTAATAAATGTAAAATTGTACATGATTATGAAACTTGTATTTAATGTTTTAAATTTTGTTTCATATTTTAATAAATACGGCCAGGAGGGTGACTCCCTCCCGCCTTCCAAAAGTTCAGAACTGCGTCCGACTTCCCATTCTTGGGGATTGTGTTGGGAGGGGGTGACGGGCATCCCGGCCATAACGTTGAATCATCTTTCAGCAAGACACGGGATGACGTCCAATCATATATGTGTTGTTTTCTTTAAGAAGGGTGGAGATGTCATGTGTTGAGGCCACACATACTTTATAGGATAGATCCGCTGCCAGGACCTGGACATCCCTTCCTTACCAAGCAACTCGGGAGTAAATCTGTGAAGGAGCAGGACATTCCTGTGGGTCATATCCCAGCAGCAGCATGCTCTCCAGAAATTGTTGTGACATCTCGTCCTGATTGTACTATTCTGGGTCCTTGACATGTTACTTAGAGGACCACTCAGGACGCTCCCAGTGCATCCGTTTATAATGTGTTCTGAATACATTGGATGATTTGTGATTGTGTGGGAGGGATTGGTGAATATACACCTAGCTGTATGTGAGGAATGATTTCGTGTTTTTGAGTGAATGATGTGTGGGTCCATGGGGGTGCTTTTATCTTTGTGTTTATGTTCTCTAAAACATTCATGAATTATGTATTTTTTATATGAATTTATAAATGAAAAAGTTTTGTTTATGTGTTAAAAAATGAAAATAAAACAAACATATAATTTTGATACATTTGTTTGTTAAATAATTTGATGAGGCACTGAAATGAGGTGAGCTCAAAGTGGTGGTGATTTAAAAACGCTGGACTCTGTGTGAGCCTGTAATTAATTAAGATAGGGCAGGCTTTCTCCTTGCTAGTTAATCTCCAGAAGTAGACGACTACATGTAACACAGGCAGCATCTATATTAAAGTGTAGAAAGGTATTCGTATCGGTGAGGTAATTTACCTGTGATTACTGATACCACAATGCGTAGGCCCAATGCCAGGACACTGGCCACCATTTCCTATCTGTGCCCTTCTGTGGACGAACGACTCTGTGCTGCAGTTTATTTCTGTCCTCACTTACCACATGCCATCTCTTTCTCTCTTTCTCTTGCGCATCCGCCTCTCCTTCTCGTTCACTGACTTTGCTTGGTCTGTCATTCTATCTGTTTGTCTGTCGCGCCTCTCTCTCTCATCTGGCCTCTCCTTTCTCTCTTTCTTGAACTCCTTCTCTTTTTCATATAAAATCACCAAGCTTTGTTGCCCCTCACACAGTCATAACATCAGAAAATACACACTGGAGAGGGTGACGGGAATAGAGCTAGTATAGAAACCAAATTTAGCAAAATAATTATGCTTCTGAACAAATGACTCTGATTAAGCAGACAATTTTAGTTTAAACACAGACTGATTTAAATGTCAGACAACAAGAAAAAAATATCATATCACTGATGCACAGATATTTGTGAGCTTCAAATATCTATTCATTCTGAACAGCATAATCATTCTAATTGAGTCTAGGTTTAATAGAAATTCTAGCATGCACATCTAATCATTGTGAAGCTATTGTAGCTAAGAGACAAAGAGCCGAGGACTAGGAGCCGAGCTGAGAGATAAGCACATTAAATACTTTATTCCTATGCCATTGCCTTCTTGCCACAAGGGGATCGAATCAGCAATGGTGTTCTGATTGATTAATGACACGCTTGATGTGGTAAATGGAAATGCATTAGATAGGAATCAGTATCTTTGTAAGAAGATTGTAAAAAATATGGAAGGCGGGTGATTGCAAATGGCCAAAAACGTGTGGAAAATTGGATCTTTTCATGAATGCATCATAATGTTATGTGAGGATTATGATGCACACTTTCAAGTTTTGTTCGTAAATAAATATAAAATGCAAATGCTGTTTTGATAATGTCCAATATACTTGACTACTTTTCAAAAAGTTCTGAATGAAAAAGAGCAGTTAATTTTCGAGTTGGCTATATTTACTTTCATAAGCCAAAAATGGTGGCACTTTTTCTGTTTAAGCAGGAGCAAGCAACAGTTTAAAAAATGCGTGGGGCTAGGTGTGATTCACCATTGTGCTATCTTCAAAGGAAAAAAATATTAAAAACATGGGGGCATATTTACAAGGGCCATATCTCTGCTTTTTTGGCTTTTAAAGCCAAAAAAGCGGAGAGATAAATATCGCCCTATTTACAAGAGGGTGATAGCATGCATTAGCGCATGTTAGCACCCTTTTACCCAACACCTCCCTTTGCATCTCTAATGAGATGCAAAGTGGGCGTCATTGGGCAGTACAACCTTATAAATATCGCTGATGTGCACATCGTGATATTTACAAGGCTGCCCACACATTTTAGCAGATGTTAGTTTTTGGAAAAAAACGCTGTTTTCGCCAAAAACTAACGTCTGCTAAAATGCAGACTTAGCCATACTTATCATTGGGGGTGGATTATGCTGATACAACCACAGGGTCGTATCAGCAAGGTTATCGCCGTTTTCCATGGAACATCTCTGGAAAACCAGCGATGTTCCATGTAAAACACTGCTATAGCTGGGAAATGATCGCCATTGCGCTATGCGTTCTTAATACAACGCTAGCATGGCAATAATTTTCTGCGATAGGCAGCGATAACTATTTTCTCGCTAAGCGGGGCCAGCGATAATTATCGCTGCCGCTTGGTAATATGCCCAATGGCCTTTTCAAAAACAACGGCAGTAAGTCAACTCAATTAAGACCTCAGATAGATGAAGATAGTAGAAAATAGGGATATGTGTTTAAAAAAAGTTCAAACATGGCGAATTCGTTGTTTGGACACTTTTCTGAAAGAAATGGAGCTCAATAGACAAACATGGTACAAAAGGGGGTGGTGATGGACGGACATCTGAATCAATCAAACACTCACACCCAGTCAAACGATCTGGGTTTAATCCATCACCGTTCTTTAGCCCACTCTGCCACCCCAGTTCAGACATGGCTATATGCAAATCAGTCTGACCCTGTGCCTCATTGGAACAGTCCAGCCCGAACTGCCAAGCCATGTCTTCCCTGAACCAGAAACAAGCTTCCGAAGACCGGTTTCTGGCATTCCAGCCGTCTTCAGCCCGGCTTGCTTGAATCCAGTGGCAAAGTGAGCAAGGGACTCACGTCTGAAGCTCGTTTCCGGTCTCAACTGGGGTGGCAGAGTGGGCTAAAGAACGGTGATGGATTAAACCCAGATCTTTTGACTGGGTGTGAGTGTTTGATTGATTCAGATGCTCCGTCCATCACCACCCCCTTTTGTACCGCTTTTGGCCGCCATAAGTCTGGCAGGGTATGCTCAGACGTGAGTCCCAAGGGGGGGCACGCCGCGGCTCGATTCAGCTGCCGAGTCATGGGCCTCTATGGCAGTAGATCAGGCACCCTCCAAGCGCCTCTGTGGAAGAGTGGCATGCCCGCGCCCAAGGGACCAGGTCAGCCGCGGTCCGACCTGACTGCCGGAATCCCCACGGTCCCTCCTCCGCTCTGGACAGTCACCCCCTCGCGCCCCCAGTGTACACTTACCACCGGGGTTGCGTCACTAGATCCAGGCCTCACTCGGGTCCCCGCCGCCACCAGCAGTCAGAAGAGCAGCTCATGCATCGGCCACCGCCTCCCGGCAGCTCTTCGATCCCCCAGGGGCACCACCAGGTCCGGCCCGGAGCTCCACCAGCGGCCCCTCAACAGTGTCCAAGTTTCAAGTGGGGCCGGGCCGCAGCGCCGCCGTCCCTCCTCAGCCGCTGTCCGCCCTCTCACTACTCGGGCGTCGGCAAAATTTACGGCCCGGCTGCAGCCGCCGGCACAGGCTGCACCACCCACGGGGCTCGCAGCGCCCGATCCGCACCTCCGGCGCGAATAGAAATCTCCTCGCACCTGCCGGACACCCTCTGCCGTCTATTAATGCCGCGCGATGGGCAAAGGCTTGGGGGAAGGCAGGATAAATGGCCAGAAATGATGCGGAGGGACGGAGCTCTACAATGCTGCGTCCGCCATGACAGCCGCCGTAGCCACGCCCCAGCCCGTCTTGGTATATTTTAACACCAAGTAATCCATGTAGAACATCCCCCATGGCTCGCTGGAAGACAGAGGCTGCGGAATTCAAACCGAAAGAGAGATGTGTGAATTTGTATATTCCAAAAGGCGTTATGAAGGCTGTTAGATTTTTAGAGTCACCATCAATTCTGATCTGGTGATAGGCGGCTCTAAGATCTAAGGTGGAAAAAATCTCGGCCTGCTCTAATTGGGTCTGCATCTCCGCAATATTAGGGAGAGGGTATTTGTCAGAGATGACAGAACGATTGAGGGGACAAAGATCCACACACAGCCTTATCTCACCAGAGGCCTTACAGGTGAGAATCACAGGAGCCAACTAATCACTTGCTTCAGTCGCTACATTGACACCTTCTTTTTTCAACTTTTCAAGTTCATTGCGCATAGGTTCCCTCTGGGCTAAGGGTACACTATGTACCTTACACATGACTGGGGTGACATCAGCTCTAAGAGTGATTTTGTGCATATAGCCTGATAAACAAACTAACTTTTAATAAACTTGTTGAAATTCACTACGCAAGTCACCCACTTGGTCAATTTTAACAGGTCCAGGAGTATCAACACCATTCGAAAATGATGGAGATAGACTTTATTTTAGTGCAATACATGGATCGCCACCAGGAATCAGAATAACCCCAAGATTAGCTTGGTGTAACCAGGTCACGAGTCTTCTCTGGAAAAGATATAAATCTTCCCAGCAGTAAGCCTCCCTTTATATTCTATATAACCTACAAAGTAACCAAATCATTTTATGGGTTGACCACCATATGCAAGTGGTTTCATATTTGGTTTAAAAATCTTCACTTTGTCACGCAAAGATGTGTCATAGAAACTTTTTGGGACTAAGGTAACTTTCACTCCAGAATCAAAGAGCATTTTAACAGAATGACCGTTCACCTCAACATTGTCTATGGGATTCTTCCTTTTGTTCTGAGTAGAGTGAACTAAAACCTCACCATCAGTTTCATTTTCTATCCAAACTTCTATCACACGTTTGTTTCTTAAAAAAATTCATCCTTGACCTTCTCTATGTTGCATCCCAACTAAATTAGTTGCGAAAATGATCATCAAGAGAACCTTCGAATTTACATGTTGAAGTTAATTTTCGTAAATGTGTAACATACACCTCCACAGACTCTTGAGCCAGTTTGTATACAGTTTCCAAAATGGTATCATTCTAAAATGGTGCTCATTTTAAGGAGGTAATGTTTGTCTAGTTTCTTTAGACATATTTTGAACTCATTAAGGGTATCAGATTCGGTATCACGCAGATCAGGTAAGTGTTCATAAACATCTTGTCCCTCAGAGCCAAACAGTGTAAGGGCAAAGCGGACTTTCTCTCGGCACTAATAGAAACACCAAATACTCTTGAGTAATTAAGAAAAACTTTTTTCCACTTGGACCAATGAATGGGTGGTTCACCTGGATTTGAGAGAAAGAAAGGGGGTGGAGTGACATTTTTCATACTTAAAGTTAAATAGGTACAAGAAGAGAAGAATTGTCTCAGTAAATCAACAATGTGGTAAATGCCGCAGAAAGTGTGTTTCCCTTAAAAGAAAATGAGTCGAGAAATAGAGGCAATTTTAGAGGAACAGGTGTGGCTACCACCGTAGAAAATGAGGTTTACAGTAAAATTCACAGCAGATTTTTCTACCCTCTCTGCATGGTGTCTGCGAGGGGCAGGATAGTGTAATCTGAATGAGATAGAGAGGCTTGAAACTGGCAATATTGACATGAGACTGGACCTTCAGTGCATGGCCATGAACTTGATACACAGCCCAGGACTGCTGTCGGCTGTAAACTAAGAAGAACCTGTTTAGTATAGCTAATTCGTACAGGAGGTTTAGGATCAATGGTGGATTAACCAGGATCTCTGGCATCTGGCGTCGTCCTGGCACGGACGGGCGCAGATGGGCTTGCCTTTGGCGCACGTTTGGCGCGCCGCCGGTGCGCCCGCTGCGAGCGTCCGTTGCGCGCTCCGCTCTGCATGCCTTTTTATGTGGGCCTTAGCTGATCAGCTAGACTGCCAACCGGCGCTGTCTCCCTCCATGCAATCGAGATTAGGACCCACGGTGGACCGGGGAGGAGAGCTTCAACCTGAAGTGAGGATCATAGGGGGAGACCTCGTAAATCAGGTAATCTTTGCGGTAATTGTTTTAAAAATAGTAGGGCAGTGAGTGAAAAGAGAGTATTTAAGAGGTAACAATAATAACAAGTTTAAAACAATGTCAACATTATGTGTATGTAGTGTATTTTGTAAAGCGCGCAGCTGCCCCAACGGGGCGTCCCGGCGCTGTATAACGCTGTGGAACCCTTCCTGGCTCTCCCTGTGAGATGACCCTCCTGAGCACCCCCAAGGTAAAGCCAGGCATCCCAGTGTTGTAGGGGCCATTGTGGAGATTAAGCAAGCTATTGCCCAGAGATGCAGCGTGGGACCCATGATTGGAGTAGGCGCCGAGCCGAGAATTATCGAGTCCGCAGACATTGAGCTCAAGACCCTGCCGCGTCGGGACTTGAACCCAGGTCCCTGGCCCGATCTCTGCTTCAGAGTCTGCCGCTCTAACCAGTGAGCCACACAGTAGCGTCTACAACTAGCGCTGGGCAGGGTAATAACACTCAGCTACCTCAGATGCGTCCTATTGAGTCAAGATCCTGAGGCATGGGAATCAGTGATTATAAGGAAGGAATCTAGCATTTTGCTGGCATACAACAGGCATCTTTCATTTAGGCTGTGACTTTGGCTACATACGCATCGACATGGAAGAGTCTTAATCTAATTTCATACCAAAGGAACAGGGAGGAGCTCAATCATCTTTACCTAGAACAGGTACTACTGGGGGAATCCCTGGCTAGTTTCACATGGGATGAAATGAAGGGAGGTTGTTGGACCTGGCATCCTTGGCGTGGTTTTCCCTCCCCTAACTTTTTGCCATCAGACCTCCTGTTTGTCCTGGCTTTGTTTTTACTGGCCTTAGGACTCTGGGCACTATACCACTGTTTAACAATGCTAAAGTGCTTATGCTCTTCACTTAATACATGGTAACATTGGCTTATACCCAATCGACAAATTGAATTTACTTCTACGTCCCTAGTAAAGTGCACTATATGTACCCATGGACTGTACATGAAGTACTACTAGTGGGCATGCAGCACTGATTTTGCCAGCCACTTAAGTAACCCTATAAACATATCTCAGGCCTGCCCTTGCAGAGCATGTGTGTGCAGTGTTAACCTGCCATTTCGAATTAGCAAAATAAACCCATTTGCCAGACCCAAACCCTCCTTTTTAATACATATAAGCCCCTCATAAGGTAGGCTCTGGAAAGCCCCTGGAGCAGGGTGCTGTGTGTTTAAAAGGTTAGACATGTACTTTTAATTTGTTTGCATGCCCTGGCGGTAAAAAACTCTCACATTTATTTTTCACTACTACAAGGCCTATCTCTCACATAGGATAACATTGGAGTTGCCTTACTACAGAGTAATTTCCAAATAGGAAGAGATAACTGTTTCATACTTCGTGCCTCTAGAATCCTCATTTAAAATACTTACATTTACAGTGAAGTCAGATTTTGAATAAAAAATCTGAAAATGCCACTTTCAGAAATGTTACATCTTCTTGCCTTAGCCATTTGGTGTCTTCAGCCTATCTCTGGTCATATGACTGGGTGTAGTTGGCATTTGTGCTTTGTGCATTCGTCAGAGACAGCAGCTCACAATAGGAGCTTAGGTGTGACTAAATAGGCCATCACTAGCAGGATGGGAGGGAGGAGCTGGGCCCTGCCTTCCTGATACCTGAATAAGCTGTGTCCTGTCTCCACACAAAGAGCTGCCTAACCCCTGTAGTTAGTCCGGAGCAAGGGCCAAGAAGGCAGGGCATCTGTGCACTTCATGGGCATGACTCTAGAAGTTTCTCCTCATTTCAAAGGCACTGTATATAAAAGAAGGACCTCAGACACCACCAATTCAGTACACTTCTGGATCAGTAGATCTCTGCCAGAAGAAGAACTGATGTGCTGTGCTGCTACAAGAAACTGACACTCTGCAGGACTGCTGCTTTAATGGAACTTCTGCCCTGTTGCAATGACCTGCTTCGTGCTCCCCTCTTATCTAGGGAAGAAGAACTGGACCTGCATCTTCATCTTGAACCCAGGACCTTAGTAGTTTGCTGGCCTCCTGATCTGTACCTCATGGACATAAAAGGCTCTCCAACAGTTCCTGGACCCACCTTCACCAAGTTCCCCACCCCCAAGTGATGACTCACAGGTCCTGGAACTTTGATGTTGTTCTCAAGCTCTTGAAATAAAGCTTTTGGGCTCTTTGCAACTGCAAATGGGCCCAGGAGCATGGGAACAGTGCCCTGGCTCCGAACATCAGCACCTGCTGCCTCCAGCCTGTCTCTACACACAGCAGCATCGACAGCCTACGGAGGGCCAACAACATCAATCTTCAGCCTCCCGTGATGCCGCCCTTGCTTCTCACAACTCTCTCCTATGCACACAGGACTCTTGGCATAAAACCTAATAAGGTACACCTTCAGTGGCATTAATCTGGAACTGTATCCAACTCACGCTCCATCAGGGTCACCTTGAACTTTTGACTTTGCTCCAGTCCAGCATGACCAGATATATGCGGGTGGCACTTTATACTTTTAGGCGCTACATTACAATTTATTCTTTAAAAATTCATAACTCCTGTACAATTGTTCAGATGTTTGTCATTGTGACTTTCTTTCATTTATTAATTTAAACTCTAGTTTTCTAACCTTGTGTGGGATCTTTCTGTGTAGTGTTTTCACTGTTTTTCTGTTTGAAGTGTTGTACAGATACTTTACACTTTGCCTCTAAATTAATCCTGACTTCTTTGTGTCCGGCTACCAGGGGGGTTGAGAACAGGGTAATTTGGGGTTTTCTTGATATGATGGTTATTGTTTTTGGAACAAGACTCACACCCCAGTCAACCAGTAACTCAACTTCTAACTGAGTGAGACTCCATTAACAACCAGGGATGCTTAGGTGACCCTAAAGAGTGACTGAGTCATATCTGTGTGTTTTAATCCAAACACATTGTTGTCATAGTCGGCAAAAGGATGGCCCACAACACACACAAAGGACTACTCAATATCCACTGCCATCATGCCTACCGGTAGCCTGTATTAAGTATGTGTTATTGGGCAAGAGATAAGACATAGCAAACCACTCACTTGTTGTCAGCAGATAGACACATCTTTAAAAGGATAGCATTGTTGAGACAACAGAAGAATTTCTTAACTTCAGCTCAGTAGTTGGCAAAGTTCCCAGCATAGAACTACATTTATAGTTTACTTAGATCAATAGATCCTTTCTAATCACAGGATTTCAGTTGATTGTTACATCACGAAAAGACACGTTTTCGGAACTCTATGAGTGGAACTATGTTAAATTCATTCCTTAACAGCTGACATAATTTTCCAGTGCATGGATGCTATCAGGACCTAACCATTTCAGAATTACAATGATCTGGATTTCTCCTCAAATGTATCTACATTAGGCTTTAAGAGTGCAGATATATTCAGATTACGAAGAAACTCGTCAATATTTGCAATGATAGGAGGCTCTAGCTCATTGTAGAGTCAATATGCATATACTGGAATTCTCTAGCTATACATGCATCTGTCAACTTTAATTCCCCCTAGAGCCCAGCCTAACTTTACAAGTCACCAAACTCCTGCCTTTGAATGTATTATTTTACTACATTCATATCTTTAGCATTTGCCTGTAAAACGTGGCTATGATTTTGACATGAAATGTTAACATGTAACATCACTCGCCAACCTGATAAAAACTACTGTCCACCATCACAGCATTTCCTGTAAAGGTAAAAACAGTGTGCTTGGCGGGCCGCTGTTGATTTTAACTGTCATCCATCAACGTTATATATTTGTTGTTTTTCAAAACCAAACTCCTAAAGTGGGAGTTTTTTATTGAAAAACAAAAAATAAAAATGATCCCTACACCTAGAGAGTTGTTTCTTTGGGTATTAGTGGTCATTATTTGTTTGTTTTTTGTTTCTTACTGTCAGGCTTTACACCATCATGCCATCTACCTTAAATAAGGTGGTGGTATAATGTCCTTCATCCAATGGCCAGTACTCTTTCAGGCTGGCTTTCTGTCAATGGAGTCAATCGAGGTATCATTGAAATAAAGGTGGCAGTCCTCCTGACCCTAATAAGAACAAAAAGGGTACTTCATCAAATTTCCTGCAGATTATACTGTCTGCCAATGTTTAAAGCTGGCTTTAGTTTGGTTTTTGGGAGCTCAAAACCTGCAGGAACAGAACTATAGCCAGGAAAGTGGAACCTGATCAAGATATATTAACCATGTGGTTCGGCTGAAATATTCTTTCAGTTCACAAAAAGCTGTGTGTGGGACTAACCTGATTTTCTTGCCCGTTGAGGTCCCATCCTAGGAGGATAGCCTTAGGTGGTAAACTCTTATCCTCAATAGCTCAAAGGTTTTCTAAATTCAATTTAGAACAGGTGCTTTTGGTCACTTCTAACACTCCCAGGCCTTCACAAACAACACTTAAAGGCCATGGCTCACTCCAGCAAATTGCAACAGCAGGACAGCAGTAACTAAAGAGGGACACACTAATGGGAAGGCAACAGTAGGCAGTCTAATGCTACTTAGCCTACTGGAGCTTCAGGCAGAAAATTAGAAAGTCATTTAATCTGGCATGACAAACTAGCCAGTGCAACTATAGGAAACACTTTCAAGGTTAACACAGACAGTATGATAACCAGACTGGATCTGAACTGGGGTGGTGAAGTGAGCTAAAGAATGATGATGAAATCATCCCAGATCTGTGAATGGGGGTGAGTATCTGAAAAATGGCAGTGCTCTGTCCATCCTCTCTTTGTGTTTGCTTTGTTCGCCCGAAGTTGGCAGGGTATGCCCAGACTTGGGTCCCTTGCTCACTTTGCCACTGGATTCAAGCTAGCCTGGCTGATGAGGGGTGTTACCCCGAGACCGGTCCCAGGATGCTTGTTTCATTTTGGGCTCGACTGTTCCCATAGGGAACAGGGTCAAGGCTGATTTGCATATGGCTGGGTCCAAACTGGAATAGCATGGCAAGCAAAATAAATATGCATTAAAACCTGATCTGTGATGGGGAGTGAATGTTTGACAATGTGCAACATTTTGTCCATCACTTGTTTGTGTTGCTGGACCCAGAAGATCATGGAGGTCTAGCTGGGGAAGAGTTTCCAACATGGAGGAGGAGCATGCTGGGCCCTGACCCCTTGATGGCCAACATACTGATGGTAGTCTACCCAGAGCTTGATGGGCAGTTAAGGGCTGAACAGCAGCTACATGGGGGGTGAGTCCGGCCAGAGTCATACATGTTATATTGCCATCTCATATGGGTGGTAGCCCCATTGTGTCATGCACAAGATGAGTCATTGTTAATGTTGGTCTCAGTAGTAGGTTCATGCTGCTGTGCTGTGCCTATTGTTTTTCTGACCTGTAACACAGAAGAGTAGTGTCCATATCGAATTATCTCCTTTTGAGTAAACACCTGGCTGATTGAAGTGAGTGATCATCTCATGTTCTCAGATAATCTGGATCACAATTCTACCACACGTAAGTTGCACATGTGGTAGAATGTTGATCCATGTGTGAGGAGTGATGTTCCCTCACTACTGTCTCTCATGTGACAATGGTCCTATTACGTGTGACATGATATAGAGTACACAGTAGATTGAGTGACTGTACAAGAGTTCCCATTGGTAAGTACTGGTCATACAGTGAAATGAGAGTGAAAACATCACTGATGCCATTAGAATTAGTGGCTACAAGTTGGCCAGTGTGTATTAGCAGTTGATGGTTCCTCTGCAATAGTGTTTCAAAACACTCATTCACTGGCTGGTGGCAGTAGGGATCAAATGTGAGTGTCTAAACTCATTCTCACAAGGCAATCTGAGTGTGCAAAAGCAAATCGTGGTGTGATGTGCCTACACATTGGGAGTCTAGTGATCCCACATTCTCCTGCAATAAATAATCAGGAACACCCAAATCCTTCAACAGTGTGATGGCTTGTAGATAAATAATCTCTGATGGGAATCATCACTGGTACCAAGCAGGATAAGAGATGGTCATTTGGCTATATGGAGTCTTGTGCTGTGTGAATTATGAGTATCTATCTTTCAAATGGTATCACCTCAATGTTTTAATGGGACTTTATATGCTAAATGTGGTACATGGCCAAACGACTTGCATACAACTTTTATTTGACTCTTCGGGTTGTGGACATATGATGTAAATTAAAGTTTAAAGTGTCATCAATGTGCAATGAGCATTTGCATGTGACATGATGTATGTCTCAATATTAATTGGTAGTACATTGGTTTTTAACATGACCTTCAGCACATCATGATGTATTATGAGTAATAGTTAGATTTGTTTAACTCTGGGCCTGGTGTGAGCACTGTGTAATTCTCAAACTAGCATGCATCCTGTTCAGCTACATAATTTTACAATTTTATAATACAAGTGCCAAAGTATGCAAGGTGGCCAACTTGCAAGGTAGATCATGGGAGGAGAGGGAAGCATGGGAATTGCCCATGCAAATAGATTTGCACCCCTAGCTGAGAAAACCCTCAATACGCCAGTTCGAGGGGGATAATCAAGCCACCGAAAGAGTCTGTGGTGGACAAAGAGCCCATGTAGCCATACATGGATGCAATTGTATGTACACTATCAGGGAGGCACAGAAACTAGTAGGAAACATGTGTGCTTTAGTAAAAAATGTGCAGGATTTAAAAACTCTAGCCATTCCCTGAAGATGCAGCTGACTCACTACTGCTGCAGCATACTCTACTAATCCACACGTAGGACACATGGAATTACCAACACAACTGATTAATCCATTGCTCAAACATTAAGTAGCAACTAACTTAACATCTAGATAACATAATAACTCCTCACAAAACAAGACTCTTGAGAAATTTGGAGGTAGGCAGGTGCCTCCGGGGTACAGGGGGAAGGAGATCAGGCTAGTCTACATAGGCAATAGTGTGAACAAGATCAGGCACTTAGAAGGATGTGAAATTTTTCCAACACAGTGCCAAGATTGGCCACACACAATCCAGTGAGGTGTCCTTAGGATAGATTGAGGAAACTATATGTGCATGCCACTACTGAGGACACAATAGGGTGGCCCAATACCCAGATTAGTGCAAAATGACAAATCACAACAGAGGGAACTAGGTCAGAATATATATCTAACTAATGTACCCAAGACTGTCAAAGGAGGTAGGGAGCATGAACAGTCACTTAAAAATAAAATCATTCATTGAATTAAGCACAAGCGACATTGTCAATTGTGCGCTCAGACATAGGGGTCGATTAGGATCGCGGACGGAAACGTGTTCCGTCCGTCGAGGAAGGTGGCAAGATACTCCGGACCTGTCCGCTGAAAAACCGCAATAGCGATTAGGATGAAATTTGATAGAAACGCCGATCGCGGCGGACGGAGCACACCAATATCCGTCCGGGGCGGTCGAAGTACACCTGAGGCCGCGGCAGGCAGACGGAACCGAAAGTACACCGACCGCCGCGTACGCACATGACCAGGAAAACAACAACTTCCCCCGCGATACCTGCGTAGTGTCCGTGTCCGCAATTATGATAACTCCGCATGTACCCCGGTAGCCACCGCAATCCACGTCCACGGCGGTACCAATGCTACGAGAAACTGTGCTCCACAGCGGAAGTCCAACACGAACAACATCCCTAAAGTCAAACAAATGCCATACATTGCGACAGAATGTATGACCAAACACAGGAAAAAGAACGACCACCCTCCTGACACATCTAAACCAATCACAAGACACAATGACCCACCCCCAAGATCCGCATAATGCACACCTGCCAACACACCCACCTATCACCTGACTGCCAATAACCATTCACACAGGGCCAACACACAGACTATAAATTACCACCCACCCACTCCAGAAATCCTCTGCATCACAGCATAGCTGCTAGCAGGAGACACCACTTAGACAACATCAAACACAGATATCATACACATAACCCACACCCAAACACACCCTCTACACAAAGACCCACCACACCATCCCTAAACACCACACACAAGCACCTCCCAATTCACACGAACACACACCCCGAGCACCATGGCACCAAAAAAAACCCCTAAATTCACTGACACTGAGTTAAAGGTTATGGTAGATGAGATAATTCGTGTAGAACCCCACTTATTTGGGGCCCTAGTGCAGCAGACCAGCATAGCTAGGAAAAACAGCATGTGGGACCGGATTTTCACCAGGGTCAATGCCTCCGGGACCGTCCCGAGGACGAAGCAGGAAATTCAGAGGCGGTGGCATGACCTCAAGACCCGAGTGAAATCCATCAGAGCCAAGAACTATCTCCGGGCCAATCACACAGGCGGTGGAACCCCCCCGGAGCTCTTACCGTACACCGAGTGGGAGGAGAAGGTGCTGACCATCCTGAGAGCCTTGATGGACTTGAGGAGGGAGAAGAGGCTGGTAAGTACCAACCAAGCACCACAAGCACAACAACACGGTGTGCCTCACACAACTCTGAAGACACATCTCCCAGACCCCAACCCATGCATGCAGTCCACATACTCACCAACGTCTAAACCACTCCTACAGGCCCCCATGTCCATAGGGAGGGTGGTGGTGGTGGGTGGGGTGTGTGAGGGGACGGACCTACAACTCCCAACAGGCCCACATGTCCTTAGGGAGGGTGGTGGTGGTGGGTGGGGTGTGCTAGAGGTCACTAGAGCAACTCCCAACAGGCCCACATGTCCATAGGGAGGGTGGTGGTGGTGGGTGGGGTGTGTGAGGGGACGGACCCACAACTCCCAACAGGCCCACATGTCCATAGGGAGGGTGGTGGTGGTGGGTGGGGTTTTTGAGGGGACGGAACTACAACTCCCAAAAGGCCCACATGTCCATAAGGAGGGTGGTGGTGGTGGGTGGGGTGTGCTAGAGGTCACTAGAGCAACTCCCAACAGGCCCACATGTCCATAGGGAGGGTGGTGGTGGTGGGTGGGGTGTGTGAGGGGACGGAACTACAACTCCCAACAGGCCCACATGTCCATAGGGAGGGAGGTGGTGGTGGGTGGGGTGTGCTAGAGGTCACTAGAGCAATTTCCAACAGGCCCACATATCCATAGGGAGGGTGGTGGTGATGGGTGGGGTGTGTGAGGGGACGGAACCACAACTCCCAACAGGCCCACATGTCCATAGGGAGGGTGGTTGTGGTGGTTGGGGTGTGCTAGAGGTCACTAGAGCAACTCCCAACAGGCCCACATGTCCATAGGGAGGGTGGTGGTGGTAGGTGGGGTGCATGAGGGGACGGACCCACAACTCCCAACAGGCCCACATGTCCATAGGGAGGGTGGTGGTGGTGGGTGGGGTGTGCTAGAGGTCACTAGAGCAACTCCCAACAGGCCCACATGTCCATAGGGAGGGTGGTGGTGGTGGGTGGGGTGTGTGCCAGTGCCGACTGAATTTCAAAAATAAAATAAATTCACACGTAATGGCCACATGACTCATCCTCACATTTTTGTTTTGCAGGGGATCCTAATCTGACAGCTGGAATAAACACCCGGCCTCCAGCCTCGCCACACTCTGAAGTCTCAGGGGACGATTGGCTAGCCACCTCCGGGGCTGAGGATGGTGCCGGCTCAAGCAGGCAGCCAGGGACATCTGGCTCCCAGGTCACACCTGCCATTTCCACAACACCGGCCACTGTGACCTGCACAGCCACCTCCAGCACCACCTCCCCCACCACTACTACCACCACTTCTGCCCCTGCCACCCTGCCCAACCCACCGCCCAATGCTGTGTCAGCGCCATCCCAGCCACGCATGGAGAGTGTGAGGCAAAGCAGAGATGCAAGGCCAGATCCGGCAGGCAGGAGCACAGCACAAAGACGGCATGATGAAACAACTACACCCAGTGCCGTGCAACAGTCTCTAGAAGCACTAGCCAGGGTGGAGGAAAACTATCTACGTGGCCAGGCACAGGCAGACCATGCCCACCAGGACTTTGTAGACAACACTGCAATGTTGGGGGCCATCGAGAGGCGGCTTGGCCAACTCATGGACATATTTAGCTTATCTAATACCATGTTGATGCCATGGATATCCGCCAACACCACCCTCCCCACACCCCCTCAAACAACGCCACCACCACCGCCACCGCCACCTGCGCCACTGGCAGCGGATCTGGTACCTGATCAGCCTGCGCCCCCAGCTGACTCCGTCCCGACACAAAGATGGAGGGGCCGTCCGAGGCTGG
Source organism: Lissotriton vulgaris (assembly GCF_964263255.1). Taxonomy (NCBI): domain Eukaryota; kingdom Metazoa; phylum Chordata; class Amphibia; order Caudata; family Salamandridae; genus Lissotriton; species Lissotriton vulgaris. The sequence goes on from NC_141687.1 coordinate 2,093,299,855, forward strand.
AAGTGGGCGAGAGCAGTGTTGAAGCTCCTTCCACACGCTCCAAGAGGAGTCGACAATGACTTTTTGAGTACCTGAGCCTGCCATTCACCCTGCCAACTATCCGGTCCCATCTGGCACAGTCCTGCTGCATTAGGCAGACACCACCCTATGTGGTGTCAGCACGGACATTTCATCTGCCATAACCTTTAACTCTCACTCCCCCACCCCTTCACTCATTTGTAAATATGCGCCTACACCTATGCACAATCTGTAAATAAATACCACTTACTCACTCAATGATGTGTTGCCTCCATGTTTATTCACATGATTGCATCAGAAACAAACGTTACCAGGTTCAGGGATCCAACTGGTACAGAATCATGCCGCAAGGGAGTGACCTAGGGAAACATAGAAACAGCAAAGACACGTTAGGAAACACCATCACACTCATCCCAACACACTGCAGTGCAACATTAAACAAACCACACACATCACAACAGGAATGGATGAGACTACACACATCATGGAGACGTGCATGTACTCATAAATGAAGATACACACACACATGCATACATCACATAACAGAACACATAGATGATGCCCAACACAATGACACAAGACCAGCAAACCTACACAGGGCATACACAAGCAGCACAAGAGGGGCACACTCACAATCAAGGGAAGTAGCGATCAATGAGCTGGCGCCTCTGGTCCACACCTTCCTCCTCACCACTATCCTCATCAGTCGACATGTGTGGGTCGGGAGGGCGAGGAACTTGCTGTTCATCTGGGTCCAAGAGCAGTTCAATGTTATTGCGCACAGCCAGGTTGTGGAGCATGCAGCAGGCAATCACAAATCATGATTTTGCATACTTTGCCTGGTGAGTAAGGCAGGGCCCCTCCAGTCTTATCCAGGCACCGAAACCTAGACTTAAGCAGGCCAAATGTTCATTCTACCACTCGACGTGTCCTTCCATGGGCATCATTGTATCGCATTTCTCCCGCTGTAGTTGGATTGCGTATTGGACTCAGAAGCCAAGGCCTGTTAGGGTAAGCCGAGTCGCCTGTGTTTGTGGAAATAAGAGAGAGAGAGAAACATCACAACCTGAATATGTGGGCACACCATGCCACACAGATATCACTCATGTCACCACAGCATACTCACCAACAAGCCACGCTTGTGCCGGACGCAGATTTGCCATCAGTTGGGGGACAATGCTGCTCCGCATGATATGGGCGTCATGTGCAGAGCCAGGAAATCTTGCACACACATGTAAGATTATGTTGTCGGCCTGGCACACCACCTGCACGTTTAGGGAATGGAAGTGCTTCCGATTCCTAAACACCTGCTCACGTGCCGGTGGCGGAATGATCCCAATATGCGTGCCATCAATGGAACCCACAACGTGTGGTATGCGACCCAGTGCATAGAAGTCTGCTTTGACCGCAGCCAACTCTGCCGCCTGTGGGAAATGAATGTAGTCATGCTTGTACAGCATCATGGCTGTCAGTACATCCCGAAGTACCGTGCTGAACATGGCCTGTGACATTCCCCCGGCATGTCCAACTGTGTACTGAAATGTGCCTGTGGCAAAAAAATGGAGTGCCGCCATCACCTTTTGCGTGGGTGAAATGGAACCTGGATAGGTTCTTCGCGGCTGCAGGTGAGGAGACAATTGGTTCACAAGCTCCAGCAATCGACGTCGATCCAGCCTGAATTTCCTGATCACCTCCTCGTCCACCATATCCTCCAGCACAGTGTATGGGCGATGGACATTTTAAGCCCTCCTGTGTGGGAGTAAATGGAATGGAAGTAAATTCACATACAACGCATGTCTGTGCAACTCACTCAGATGCCATTGCACTCTATCCAACATGTAATAGGCAGTGTTTAATTAGCATATGTGTGACATCTCTGATTGTCACTACAACATGGATTGACGTAGCAACAATGTGCATCCACTAGCTACATGATGTGTTGCAACATGTGCAATGCACTTTGTCTCACCTCAACATTACTGCCAACAAGACATGTGACATGACCCACATGTGTATGCGCAACATGACATACACACATGCAAGTGCATGCACACAAGCAAAAATATACACACACACCATTTCTTGATGCACCAATGGCAATACCAATAATGGTGACCAAACGGACATCACATGCATGGTGACACAATAGGCAACACGCATGCACTGAACACAAGTGAACCCTCACCATAGTCAATATCACACATATACCACTCACTGACAACTGAATCACAATGTGCCGATACATCCGGGATCTACTGTGTAGATGTGAGGTACGATAAACTTGTGTAGGGAAATAACCGATGTCGACATGCACATGTGATGGACATTTGTGGACATGTGGAGTCACGCAATCACGCACACAACCGTCATCATGCAGCTGCAGACAATGGAACAAGGTGCATCGTCAGCTGACATGCAATCATTGACCCCGCCATGGCGGTGCACTGCTTCCGCTAATTACGTCTGGGCATACGCGGCCCGCGTTCAACATTCCCATTGTCTGCATGTGCACGGTCCGTCACGCTCACACACCGGCAAGTGCATGTGCTAGACTCCGGGACGGATGCTTCATTTGCAACAAAGTTTGATCACTGGCGCCACCATGGCGGGGCACGTATTCGGCGGGGGAGGTGCAGGCCAACACATCCATAAGCTGATGTCAATGCACATGGCAGTTCATGACCCCCCTTACAGTGACATTGCATCAGCCAGCCTACACCGGCCGGCCCAGCCCTGCCCAGGACCGCCGTGCCAGCCATGTCAACAACTGCCGTGCCAGGCCCTGCCCAGGACCGCCGTGCTGGTCATGTCAACTACCGCCGTGCCAGGCCCTGCCCAGGACCGCCGTGCCGGCCATGTCAACTACCGCCGTGCCAGGCCCTGCCCAGGACCGCCGTGCCGGCCATGTCAACTACTGCCGTGCCAGGCCCTGCCCAGGACCGCCATGCTGGCCATGTCAACTACCGCCGTGCCAGGCCCTGCCCAGGACCGCCGTGCCGGCCATGTCAACTACCGCCGTGCCGGCCATGTCAACTACCGCCGTGCCAGGCCCTGCCCAGGACCGCCGTGCCGGCCATGTCAACTACTGCCGTGCCAGGCCCTGCCCAGGACCGCCATGCTGGCCATGTCAACTACCGCCGTGCCAGGCCCTGCCCAGGACCGCCGTGCCGGCCATGTCAACTACCGCCGTGCCAGGCCCTGCCCAGGACCGCCGTGCCGGCCATGTCAACTACCGCCGTGCCAGGCCCTGCCCAGGACCGCCGTGCCTGCCATGTCAACTACCGCCGTTTCAGGCCCCGTCCACTACCGCCGTGCCAGGCCTTGTCCAGGACCGCCGTGCCGGCCATGTCAACTACCGCCGTGCCAGGCCCTGCCCAGGACCGCCATGCTGGCCATGTCAACTACCGCCGTGCCAGGCCCTGCCCAGGACCGCCGTGCCAGCCATGTCAACTACCGCCGTTTCAGGCCCCGTCCACTACCGCCGTGCCAGGCCCTGCCCAGGACCGCCGTGCCGGCCATGTCAACTACCGCCATGCCAGGCGGTAGTGGACGGGGCCTGAAACGGCGGTAGTTGATATGGCCGGCACGGCGGTCCTGGGCAGGGCCTGGCACGGCGGTAGTGGACGGGGCCTGAAAGGGTGGTAGTTGACATGGCCGGCACGGCGGTCCTGGGCAGGGCCTGGCACGGCGGTAGTGGACAGGGCCTGAAACGGCGGTAGTTGACATGGCCAGCACGGCAGTCCTGGGCAGGGCCTGGCACGGCGGTAGTGGACAAGGCCTGAACCGGCGGTAGTTGACATGGCCGGCACGGCGGTCCTGGGCAGGGCCTGGCACGGCGGTAGTGGACGGGGCCTGAAACGGCCGTAGTTGACATGGCCGGCACGGCGGTCCTGGGCAGGGCCTGTCACGGCGGTAGTGGACGGGGCCTGAAACGGGGGTAGTTGACATGGCCGGCACGGCGGTCCTGGGCAGGGCCTAGCACGGCGGTAGTTGACATGGCCGGCACGGCGGTCCTGGGCAGGGCTGGGCTGGCCGGTGTAGGCTGGCTGATGCAATGTCACTGTAAGGGGGGTCATGAACTGCCATGTGCATTGACATCAGCTTATGGATGTGTTGGCCTCCACCTCCACCGCCGAATACGTGCCCCGCCATGGTGGCGCCAGTGATCGAACTTTGTTGCAAATGAAGCATCCGTCCCGGAGTCTAGCACATGCACTTGCCGGTGTGTGAGCGTGACGGTCTGTGCACGTGCAGCCAATGGGAGGTGTGAACATGGGCCACGTGTGCCCAATAGAAAGTACCGTATGCTGTTCACCGCAACACCAGGGCCAATCATTGGCCCTATTCCAATCACGCTTCCACGGCTGACCAATGGCTGGCGCTGTATGCCACTGACATGGCCACAGGGCCCTATATATGTGTGATGTGCAAAAGCATACATTCTACGATGACCACCGACTGCTGCCTGTGACCATCACCTCCACCTGCTGCTGCGGAGCTGACCACCGACTGCTGCCTGTGACCATCACCTCCACCTGCTGCTGCGGAGCTGACCACCGACTGCTGCCTGTGACCATCACCTCCACCTGCTGCTGCAGAGCTGACCACCGACTGCCGCTCTAGTGCCATACTCCGTGGCCTTGGCATGTCGAGAGTCAAAGAGATCCGGTCTCGTCCATTCACCGCCGCGGAGCTTGATGTCCTCGTGGACGGTGTGCTCCGCAACTACGGATGCCTGTACGGCGCACCCGGACAGGTGGTAAGTGCAGTGGGGGATAAGTTGTTGTGCATGAGGTGTTCCATGACACCTGGGCTCTGGAATCTTGGCGGTGTGATGTGTGACCAACAAATGAGTCGAAATGTGCATGGCTGCAGAGAGAAATGTGTTGCCCTTATCTATGTGACTGGCCAACTGTCCACTGACTTGCACAATTTTGTCTCCCATCATGGTAGGTCAAGCTGCACCTTCGCAAGGACGTGTGGAGGAGCATTGCACGTGATGTATGAGCAGTGGGGGTGTCCAATAGACGACATACACACTGCCACAAACGCTGGGACGACATTTCCAGGCTGAGCAAGAATGTAGCGGAAGTGACACTAGGGATGATTCCAAGGACGGCACGTCTGGCCCGACGCTCAATGACCCCTCTCATGCACCGTATCATAGCTGTGACGCATCCTGACCTGTCCGAGCGGTTGCGTGTGGATGAACAGCAACGTGGCGGTAAGCATACTGTCAGTGTATGTTGCTTGTGAGTGCAATGCATGTATTGTTGCCCACACACATTAGTGACTTCCGTGTATCGTGTGGCTCGTTCCAATGGCATGTTGGTGACATTGGCGCAGTAACATTTCACTTCCCGGTGCGGCACGTTGAGACACCACTCGCTAAGCAGTTGAGTGTTCATGCACATGCTGTAGTGCTCCGTCACCCCTTGGCAAGACTGGTGTGCAGATGTAGTTGCTCATGCCCAGTCTGCATGCTGTACATGTATTACGGCCAACGCCACTTAATTACTGTGAGGATGACTGGTTGGGGTGGGCCGTGTGCAGGTTGGGGGATCGATGGACATTGTCATCAGTGGCTTTAGGGATTCCGTAGCAGTACTGTACGTGAGTGTGCCCATGACTTACACCCATTTCCTGTGCATTTCAGCTTTGGCAGAGGGCACTCAGCCACAGACGGAGGAGATGATAGAAGGCAATGCATCCGGTTCAGACGTCGCGGCGCACACGCAGACTGACACCGAAGGGGCCAGCGCCGGAGAGGGGGACAGGACCGTCCCGGAGGACTCGCATGTGGAGACAACATCGTCATCATCTTCCGACAGTGTTGGTGAGTCAGCACTGTTGTCACAGACTGTGAGTGGGCAATCAACACCTTCGGTCGGGACATAGCACACAGGGCCCACCCTGCCGCCAACTGCACCATGTACTGTTTGTGCACGCAGGAGTAGGGGGAGCAGAGTGGCGTTCGGTGTCGGCACCGCTGCCCCAGCCTCGGTGAGCCAAAATGCTCTTTGTGCAGAGGCTGTTGATCTGCTGCGACAGCTGTGTGTGGGGCAGACCAATATGATAAATGCTTTCCAAGGCCACGATAGGAAGTTGGGGCAGGTGGTGGCTTTCATGGAAGGTATGCATGGTGAGCTGGCTGGTGTACACAGGACAGTGCAGTCATTGGCTAACAGTTTGTCGTCTGCCATTGTACAGTCGCATGGACTGGGTGGTACTTCTGTTCCACCATCTACAACACTGGATGTCTCAGGGGGGAGTGAATATTCTGACCAGGACTCTAATACAGGTTATTGCACTAGAAGCAGCGTCAGCCAGCACGTCAAGGCACGGAGGCCTCAGACCCCATCCCCTAGGTCAGCTAAATCTGTTCACAAAGACAATGTCGGATACAGTGGAGTACACACACGTGAACCAAAAGAGGGGTTGGGTGTAATGGCTACACATGCTGCACAGCCATCCCACACACAAGGTACTCCCAAGGCAAGCCTTACTCCCACTTCCATTGACACTACCTTGGACAAGGACATTCAGAAGACGAAGGCATCTCTTGAGAGCTCGGACACTCCCAGTGCCAGGGAGACTAGGAAGGAAGGAGCCACTCCCAAGGGCAGGGAGACTAGGAAGGAAGGAGCCACTGCCAAGGGCAGGGAGACTAGGAAGGAAGGAACCACTCCCAAGGGCAGGGAGACTAGGAAGGAAGGAGCCACTCCCAAGGGCAGGGAGACTATGAAGGAAGGAGCTTGTCATGATTCCCGTTCCTCACTAGCCTCACTAGCCTTACATGCACATACATGCAGGCGTAGTTATCCAACTCTAAAAACCCACCCCTGTCCCGTGCAACCAGCACGCCAGTGATATGTTAGTGTATGATTGTGTAACACTCTAAATGTGTATTGTTACAGTGATTTGTGCTCTTAATGATATATATGTATTTTCATGGTTTCATTTGTTTTTACCAAGTGCTTGTTGGAATCATTGCCGAGTTTATTGAATTATGAGCCAAGTAGAGATGTACAATATGGCCTGGGAGTTGAAGGTAAGAATGCAGAGAAAGTCAGCAGACTTGTGATCGAGACGGGAGAGAGCTCAGAAAGAGACCGGAGATGCCGGTTCAGCGCGCACGCTGGAAAAAACGGCACGCATGTATTTGGCGCGCGATGCGCCAACCTTCCTTGGGTGTGGCTGGGTGTGGCTTCACTATAAAAGGCCACACCCAACATAAACCGGCGCTTTGCCTTCTGCCTTCGCCGCCCTTCAGAGGTTTCCCCTGGAGGATCCTGGAATCCAAAGACGACGGCCTGCACTTCGGAGTTCGAAGGTCTTCATCCTTCGCGCGCACCACCTGAAAAGAAGAAGAGAGACATTTAAAAGCTAAGTTACAGTTTTCTTTTTGTTTGTATTATCTGGCGCCCAACGCAAGCAAGCTACCAGTGAATTATCGAACTAAAGACTTACCTGGAAAGAATTCAAGTTTTTGAACTCTGTAGAGATTTTAAAGGAAAAGAGCAAAGTTACAAGGACTTCTGGAAAAGGGATTACGAGACTTTGAGAATTATCAAAGAGAAAGAGTAAAAGTTATTGTTGTTTGCCAAATTGTCTTTTTGTTTTAACATTGTACATACTAGGGAGTGAAGGCGAAGAACGGCATGGTGAGAATTCAGAGTAAGTGAAAGATAGTTTAAGGGGAGGCATTGAGTAATGCAAACAATATAGCAAGACAGTGACTCATCATTCCTCTTTAAATAATTGTTTTACAGAGAACAAACATTGATCAAGCAATATTCTGCATCATCACCGACCTTGCCCTGCCTATCCCCTTCACGACGACAACACGGACGCGACGCCACATCTTAACCAGTCGCAGGTAGGACTCTTCTAAAGCACAGTTAAACCTTTAGAAATCTGATAGGGGTAAACAGACAGTATTAGAAATCAGTTTTTACAAAGGTTCTCCTTATTGCTTCGCAGGTCGACAATCAAGGAAGCAGGTAGCGCCCACGATCCGGCCTACCTCCCTGATTTCTATTTAATTACCTCAGTGTTATAAAACAGTCACTAGGTGTTGCCTAGAATTTGGGGAAGTTGGTCCATAACGTCTCTGCGAAACCTTCTACAAGCAACCTACAGGTAAGGGTGCTTGTAACCTTGTCAGAAGGCAAAGCCCACGACGATATTTTCGCCCAGACGTTATGGATCCTTCCATCGCAAGTTCCTTGCAAGACATAACAACCTTGTTAACGGCTATTCAAGCCGAAAACGCAGCCCTTCGTAGGGATATCACAGATATTCAGAGTAATATGCAATCTAGTTCAAGCCAGTGGGGCTTTCCCCCACCACAAAAATCAGTACTGAAACCAGCTACGTTTCAGCCAGGGCTTCAAACCTTGCACTCTGGTCCCAGTTCTTCCACTACTCCAACTCAAATTCAGGTAGTGACTCCAGTGACAGTACCTTTAGCACCTCCCGAACGCTTTTTGGGAGATAGTAATAAGTTCTCTATCTTCTTAAATCAATGCCATTTGCATTTTATAGCTAAGCCAGCAGCCTTCCCAGATGACTCCTCTAAGGTAGCCTTTATTCTGTCATACCTAGGGGGGGACGCAGCCCTTTGGTCTGTGCCAATTGTAGAGCGCGATGACCCGATTCTATATAACCTTAGACTTTTTAAGAACACGATGAAAAAGTTATTTGCCAAGCACGTTTTTGTCCAGTCCGCAGACCATGAATTATTACATCTCAAACAAGGGTCTTCGGATTTATTACATTACATTTCCCAATTCAATAGACTCGTTATTGAGGCCCGCTGGCCTGAGGAAAAAAGAGTTTCTCTTTTTTACAAGGGGCTTAGAGACGAGCTAAAAGACATGGTCACACAGATTTTAGACCCACCAGATGCCATCGAAGATTTCATTGACTTAGTAGTTAAGCTAAATCATCGGCTTTTAGAACGCAGAGGAGAAAAAGGTAAAACAGAAATTAAAGTGTTCTCTTTTAAGGAAAGATACAACAGTGTTAAGCCTGAAAGCTCGTCAAAATTGGATTCTGGAGTAGAACCTATGCAAATAGGCACAATTAAAGGGCCCCTGAGTAAGGAAGAGAAGGACAAGAGAAGAAAATTGAATCAGTGTTTATATTGCGGCAAATCAGGTCATTTCGTCAAGGAATGTCCAGTTCGCCCAAATAAACCTAAAAGTAAGAATTCTGAGGTAGCTTTAGTACAGCAGTCGGAAAACTAACAGACTCGACTAATAAGGAGGTCAGATTGTCGAGTGAGTTATCTAGCTTGGCCTCAATAACCCCTGAGATAGCTTCCCATCATCTTAGTATAACTGTTACTTTGCAATCTGGAACAGAAAAGGGGAAGGAATGGACGGTAGATGCTTTGATTGATTCAGGAGCTACAGGCAATTTCATAGATACCATGTTTTTGAAGAGGTTAGAGTTTAAAACCAAGGCCAAACAACACCCAGAAGTGGTCAAAGCAGTAGATGGTAAGGAGTTATCATCGGGACTGATCCAATTTCACACCGAAACTCTGTTAATGACCTGTTTACATAAACACAAGGAGGACATAACCTTTGACGTCATAGATGCCCCTCAATTCCGCTTAATTTTAGGCATACCTTGGTTAGTCAACCATAATCCTAAGATAGATTGGGTGGAAAGAACTCTGTTATTTGACTCAGATCATTGTGTATCTTCTTGTCTGACGACACCAGATTCCAAAGTGTTGATCCTAGGAAATAATTTTCCCCTGACTTCAAAGAGCATACTTTTGCTGGAAGGAATTCCAGAGGAATATTCTGATCTCCATGATGTGTTTGACAAAAAAAAGGCCAACACTCTACCCCCTCACCGGGATTTCGATTGTGGAATAGATTTGGTACCGGGGCTACATTGCCATGTAGTAGAATTTATGCTCTCACCGAGAAAGAAAACAAGCACCTAAGAGAGTACTTAGATGAATATCTGGCCAATGGATTTATCCGACATTCGAAATCTCCAGTATCCTCCCCCCTCTTTTTTATTCCAAAAAAGGGAGGTGAGTTGAGGACGTGCATCGACTATAGGGCCTTAAACAATGTTACCATCAAAAATAGATATCCTCTTCCTTTGATCCCGACACTTTTGGACCAATTAAAAGATGCCACGATATACACTAAATTGGATTTGCGAGGAGCTTATCATTTGGTTAGAGTTCGCAGTGGAGACGAATGGAAGACGGCATTTCGTACTAAATTTGGTTTATACGAATACCAGGTCATGCCATTCGGGCTCTGTAACGCTCCCGCAGCTTTTCAATTTTTTATAAACGAGGTTTTGAGAGAATTTTTGGATATCTGTTGCATAGTGTACATAGATGACATTCTCATCTATTCTAAAAACACCACAGAACATGTACAACAAGTAAGAGCTATTCTTCGAAAACTACTCGACAACTCCTTGTACATTAAGCTGGAAAAGAGTGTCTTCCACACCACCAAAGTGGACTTCTTAGGATATGTCCTGAGCCCAGATGGTATAGAGATGGATCCTAAGAAAATTCAGGCAGTTTTAGATTGGTCCAGCCCTTCTTCAGTCAAACAGGTACAAAGTTTCTTGGGGTTTGCTAACTTTTATAGACGCTTTATATGTAATTTTTCGCAATTGGTAACCCCAATCACTAAATTGTTGAAGAAGAACACAAAATTTGACTGGAATAGTGATGCTGAAGAAGCCTTTCAAAATTTAAAGAATCATTTCACTTCGGCACCTGTATTAATGCACCCTGACCCTTCCAATCCATTCATTGTAGAGGCGGATGCTTCACAGTCTGCTATTGGAGGCATTTTGTCTCAAAGACACAAAGAAACTGGCCAAATGCATCCAATTGCATACTACTCAAGGAAGCTAACTCCTACTGAACAGAATTATGCCATAGCTGACAAGGAATTGTTAGCCATAAAAGCAGTCTTCGAAGAATGGCGCCATTACTTGTTAGGGGCAAGACATCCAATAACAATTTATACAGACCACAGGAATCTACAATTTTTACGTTCAGTGAAAGCTCTCACTGCTAGACAGTTAAGGTGGACATTGTTCTTCAATGATTACAATTTTGTAATTACTTATCGTCCCGGAAGGGAAAATCTAAAGGCAGATGCATTGTCACGTTTGGGGACTGTAGAGGAGAAGGAGAGTTCTCTTAAAGAAGTTCGACCTGTATTACCTGAGACTTGTTTCAAGGTGGGAGTGGTGGTTACTGATGTAGTAGAAGACATTAAACAAAGAGTTCAGGAAAAGACTTTTCAAGAATGGAAAATTTTGTATCCTTTAATGCAAGTTAAAGAAGGTTTAATGTATTTGAATGAACAGATTGTTGTACCAACGCTGGAACTGCAAAAAAAGGTGATACAATTACATCATGATCCTCTTATGTGTGCACATCCAGGAGTTGCTAAAACCAGTCAGTTAATCAAAAGAAAATTTTGGTGGCCTACCTTGTTGAATGATGTAAAAGATTATATCGAGACTTGTGTGGTTTGCATTCAACATAAAACACAACATCAAGCACCTAGTGGTCTTTTACTTCCCCTCCCAATTTCGCCCCAGCCTTGGCACACGATATCGCTGGACTTTATTGTGGAACTTCCTGAGACCAAAGAGGGGTATAACACTATTTTGACAGTGGTAGACCATTTTTCCCGAATGGCTCATTTTATTCCGTTAAAAAACATCCCTTCTGCAAGAGATTTGACTCAAATCTTCTCTAAAGAAATAATTAGGTTGCATGGAATTCCCTCTGTAATTATTTCTGACAGAGGTCCACAATTTGTTTCCCACTTTTGGCAAAATTTAGGAGAAACTTTGAACATGGACATTCGCATGTACTCAGGTTATCATCCTCAGACGGATGGTTTAACTGAAAGAACAAATCAAACCATAGAACAGTTTCTTAGATGTGCTTTGGCAGAAGATGAAAGAGAGTGGTCGGATATTTTGTGGGTTTTAGAATTCGCTTTCAATAACTTAGACAATTCCTCCACCAGTCTGTCACCTTTCTTTTGTACTTATGGTTTCCACCCTAAAAATGTCCCAGAAAAAGTATGTATCCCTTCAGTCATACCATCATTGGAGGAACACATTACTAGATTGGTTCATGTTCAGAAGCAGGCTCAATATCACTTAGCTCAAGCGAAAGAAAGCCAAAAAGAATCAGCAGACTTACATAGAAAACCATCACCAGAATATTCAATCGGAGATAAAGTTTGGTTATCTACAAAGAATTTGAGAATGACTATTTGTAAAAAATTACGTCCCAAATTCATTGGCCCATTTGTGGTAGAAAAGATAATAAATCCTGTCAGTATAAAACTCACCTTACCCAGTAGGTATAAGTTTCATCCGGTGTTTCATGTGTCATTGATCAAACCTTGTAATCCAATGACTAGATTTAAAAAAAATCCACCACCCATTCTTATTGATGGTGTCCCTGAATTTGAAGTTCAAAAGATTGTAGATGCAAAGAGAGTCCGAGGGAAATTGTTTTACTTAATACATTGGAAAGGTTATGGTCCTGAAGAACGAACATGGGAACCTCTTTCCAACGTCCAAAATTCTGCTCGATTGATCAGAAATTTTCATCTTCGTTATCCAAATAAACCGAAACCTGTTCCACAGATTTTGGGAGGGATCTTGAGAGGGGAGTACTGTCATGATTCCCGTTCCTCACTAGCCTCACTAGCCTTACATGCACATACATGCAGGTGTAGTTTTCCCACTCTAAAAACCCACCCCTGTCCCGTGCAACCAGCACGCCAGTGATATGTTAGTGTATGATTGTGTAACACTCTAAATGTGTATTGTTACAGTGATTTATGCTCTTAATGATATATATGTATTTTCATGGTTTCCTTTGTTTTTACCAAGTGCTTGTTGGAATCATTGCCGAGTTTATTGAATTATGAGCCAAGTAGAGATGTACAATATGGCCTGGGAGTTGAAGGTAAGAATGCAGAGAAAGTCAGCAGACTTGTGATCGAGACGGGAGAGAGCTCAGAAAGAGACCGGAGATGCCGGTTCAGCGCGCACGCTGGAAAAAACGGCACGCATGTATTTGGCGCGCGATGCGCCAACCTTCCTTGGGTGTGGCTGGGTGTGGCTTCACTATAAAAGGCCACACCCAACGTAAACCGGCGCTTTGCCTTCTGCCTTCGCCGCCCTTCAGAGGTTTCCCATGGAGGATCCTGGAATCCAAAGACGACGGCCTGCACTTCGGAGTTCGAAGGTCTTCATCCTTCGCGCGCACCACCTGAAAAGAAGAAGAGAGACATTTAAAAGCTAAGTTACAGTTTTCTTCTTGTTTGTATTATCTGGCGCCCAACGCAAGCAAGCTACCAGTGAATTATCGAACTAAAGACTTACCTGGAAAGAATTCAAGTTTTTGAACTCTGTAGAGATTTTTAAAGGAAAAGAGCAAAGTTACAAGGACTTCTGGAAAAGGGATTAAGAGACTTTGAGAATTATCAAAGAGAAAGAGTAAAAGTTATTGTTGTTTGCCAAATTGTCTTTTTGTTTTAACATTGTACATACTAGGGAGTGAAGGCGAAGAACGGCATGGTGAGAATTCAGAGTAAGTGAAAGATAGTTTAAGGGGAGGCATTGAGTAATGCAAACAATATAGCAAGACAGTGACTCATCATTCCTCTTTAAATATTTGTTTTACAGAGAACAAACATTGATCAAGCAATATTCTGCATCATCACCGACCTTGCCCTGCCTATCCCCTTCACGACGACAACACGGACGCGACGCCACATCTTAACCAGTCGCAGGTAGGACTCTTCTAAAGCACAGTTAAACCTTTAGAAATCTGATAGGGGTAAACAGACAGTATTAGAAATCAGTTTTTACAAAGGTTCTCCTTATTGCTTCGCAGGTCGACAATCAAGGAAGCAGGTAGCGTCCACGATCCGGCCTACCTCCCTGATTTCTATTTAATTACCTCAGTGTTATAAAACAGTCACTAGGTGTTGCCTAGAATTTGGGGAAGTTGGTCCATAACGTCCTGCGAAACCTTCTACAAGCAACCTACAGGTAAGGGTGCTTGTAACCTTGTCAGAGCTTCTACCAAGGGCAGGGAGACTAGGAAGGAAGGAGACACTGCCAAGGGCAGGGAGACTAGGAAGGAAGGAGACACTGCCAAGGGCAGGGAGACTAGGAAGGAAGGAGACACTGCCAAGGGCAGGGAGACTAGGAAGGAAGGAGCCACTCCCAAGGGCAGGGAGACTAGGAAGGAAGAAGCTTCTACCGAAGGCAGGGACAAGGACAGTCACAAGACAAACGCACCTAAGAAGAGCACGGACACTCCCAGGGGCAGGGACACACACAGGGAGAAGGTGTGTCCTGGGGATATGTACACCACAGACGACAAGTCTGCTGCCTGGAACAGGGCACCATCCAGGGAACAGGGAAAGTCCGCAGACAACATTACTCCTACGGAAATGGTACATCCAAGGGCCAAGGCATCTCCCATGGACAGTGGCGCTGTCAAGGACAGGCATACCTCACCCATTGATGCACTGAGGCTGCTGTTTTCTGGGAAACGGAATACAGATGTCTCCGCAGTGGAGTCACCCCTTACCTCCACTCCCATCAGGGCCCGTCAGGGACGGATGCAGGTGGACCCTGTAGTAGCATCCCCCATGACACATGTTGCAGAGGCCACAAGGCAGCCACACAGCAAACGACAAGCAGGCTCCAGCACGTCCCCAGAGAACATTCCCCCGCCAGCAGATGCACCTCCCATGGTGGGTGATATTTCTTCTCAGTCCGGCCCACTTGTCAGTCCTGTCCTGTCCAGGGTGCAGTCACATGTCCACAAGAAACGTAGACACACAGCATTGACACATGCCCAATCCGATGTCGGACAATTGCAACTATCCCCCGCTCCCAGAGCCACCCTGCCTCCTGGACCATACAGCCCTGTGGCTCTTCATTTCAGTGGTCCCAGTGGCGCTGCTGCAGTTGACTCGCATGTGTCAGGTAGTGGCAGTGTATCAGTTGAGCCCTATCCTGTATCAGGTGCTGACAGTGTATCTGGGTCTATGGGCTATGTGTCAGTCACTCGGGCTGTGGCTGTGTGTCACACTCCTGTATCAGGTGCTGGCAGTGTATCTGGGTCTATGGGCCATGTGTCAGTCACTCGGGCTGTGGCTATGTCTCACACTCCTGTATCAGGTGCTGGCAGTGTATCTGGGTCTATGGGCCATGTGTCAGTCACTCGGGCTGTGGCTGTGTCTCACACTCCTGTATCAGGTGCTGGCAGTGTATCTCGGTCTATGGGCCATGTGTTAGTCACTCGGGCTGTGGCTGTGTGTCACACTCCTGTATCAGGTGCTGGCAGTGTATCTGGGTCTATGGGCCATGTGTCAGTCACTCGGGCTGTGGCTGTGTCTCACACTCATGCATCCGGTGCTGGCAGTGTATCTGGGTCTGTGGCTCACGTGTCAGTCACTACATCTGTGGCTGTGTGTCACACTCCAGTTTCTGGTGCTGCCAGTCTGTCCGATGCGGGTACTTCACGCAATCCACCTGATAGTGTGATGTAAGTTGCTGTTGTATGCCCTCTGATGTACCTGCTCTGATGTCCACACTGCCCTGTTGCTATTCTCATACTGATGTACTGCATCTGATGTACCTGCTCTGGTGTCCACACTGCCCTGTTGCTATTCTCATACTGATGTACTGCATCTGATGTACCTGCTCTGGTGTCCACACTGCCCTGTTGCTATTCTCATACTGATGTATGCCCTCTGATGTACTGCCTCTGATGTACCTGCTCTGGTTTCCACACTGCCCTGTTGCTTTTCTCATACTGATGTACTGCCTCTGATGTACCTGCTCTGCTGTCCACACTTCCCTGTTGCTATCCTCATACTGATGTACTGCATCTGAGGTACCTGCTCTGGTGTCCACACTGCCCTGTTGCTATTCTCATACTGATGTACTGCATCTGATGTACCTGCTCTGGTGTCCACACTGCCCTGTTGCTATTCTTATACTGATGTATGCCCTCTGATGTACTGCCTCTGATGTACCTTCTCTGGTGTCCACACTGCCCTGTTGCTATTCTCATACTGATGTACTGCCTCTGATGTACCTGCTCTGGTGTCCACACTGCCCTGTTGCTATCCTCATACTGATGTACTGCATCTGATGTACCTGCTCTGGTGTCCACACTGCCCTGGTGCTATTCTCATACTGATGCACTGCATCTGATGTACCTGCTCTGGTGTCCACACTGCCCTGTTGCTATTCTCATACTGATGTACTGCCTCTGATGTACTGCCTCTGATGTACCTGCTCTGGTGTCCACACTGCCCTGTTGCTATTCTCATACTGATGTACTGCCTCTGATGTACTGCCTCTGATGTACTGCCTCTGATGTACCTGCTCTGGTGTCCACACTGCCCTGTTGCTATCCTCATACTGATGTACTGCCTCTGATGTACCTGCTCTGGTGTCCACACTGCCCTGTTGCTATCCTCATACTGATGTACTGCCTCTGATGTACCTGCTCTGGTGTCCACACTGCCCTGTTGCTATTCTCATTCTGATGTACTGCATCTGATGTACCTGCTCTGGTGTCCACACTGCCCTGTTGCTATTCTCATACTTATGTATGCCCTCTGATGTACTGCCTCTGATGTACCTGCTCTGGTGTCCACACTGCCCTGTTGCTATTCTCATACTGATGTACTGCCTCTGATGTACCTGCTCTGGTGTCCACACTGCCCTGTTGCTATCTCATACTGATGTACTGCATCTGATGTACCTGCTCTGGTGTCCACACTGCCCTGGTGCTATCCTCATACTGATGTACTGCATCTGATGTACTGCCTCTGAAGTACCTGCTCTGGTGTCCACACTGCCCTGTTGCTATTCTCTTACTGATGTACTGCCTCTGATGTACCTGCTCTGGTGGCCACACTGCCCTGTTGCTATTCTCATACTGATGTACGGCATCTGAGGTACCTGCTCTGGTGTCCACACTGCCCTGTTGCTATTCTCATACTGAGGTATGCCCTCTGATGTACTGCCTCTGATGTACCTTCTCTGGTGTCCACACTGCCCTGTTGCTATTCTCATACTGATGTACTGCCTCTGATGTACTGCCTCTGATGTACCTGCTCTGGTGTCCACACTGCCCTGTTGCTATTCTCATACTGATGTACTGCATCTGATGTACCTGCTCTCGTGTCCACACTGCCCTGTTGCTATTCTCATACTGATGTATGCCCTCTGATGTACTGCCTCTGATGTACCTGCTCTGGTGTCCACACTGCCCTGTTGCTATTCTCATACTGATGTACTGCCTCTAATGTACTGCCTCTGATGTAGCTGCTCTGGTGTCCACACTTCCCAGTTGCTATCCTCATACTGATGTACTGCATCTGATGTACCTGCTCTGGTGTGCACACTGCCCTGGTGCTATTCTCATACTGATGTACTGCATCTGATGTACCTGCTCTGGTGTCCACACTGCCCTGTTGCTATTCTCATACTGATGTATGCCTTCTGATGTACTGCCTCTGATGTACCTGCTCTGTTGGCCACAGTGCCCTGTGGGTGTTCTGATACTGCAGTGTGCCCTCTCATGTGCTGCCTCTAATGTAGCTGTTCGATGCCATGGACTGTTGATGCACCTAGCCCCTCTCCTGTACTGCCTCTGATGTAGCTGTTCGATGCCATGGACTGTTGATGCACCTAGCCCCTCTCATGTACTGCCTCTGATGTAGCTGTTCGATGCCATGGACTGTTGATGCACCTGGCCCCTCTCATGTGCTGCCTCTGATGTCGCTGTTCGATGCCATGGACTGTTGATGCACCTAGCCCCTCTCATGTACTGCCTCTGATGTAGCTGTTCGATGCCATGGACTGTTGATGCACCTGGCCCCTCTCATGTGCTGCCTCTGATGTAGCTGTTCGATGCCATGGACTGTTGATGCACCTAGCCCCTCTCATGTGCTGCCTCTGATGTACCTGCTCTGGTGTCCACACTGCCCTGTTGCTATTCTCATACTGATGTATGCCCTCTGATGTACTGCCTCTGATGTACCTGCTCTGGTGTCCACACTGCCCTGTTGCTATTCTCATACTGATGTATGCCCTCTGATGTACTGCCTCTGATGTACCTGCTCTGGTGTCCACACTGCCCTGTTGCTATCCTCATACTGATGTACTGCCTCTGATGTACCTGCTCTGGTGTCCACACTGCCCTGTTGCTATCCTCATACTGATGTACTGCATCTGATGTACCTGCTCTGGTGTCCACACTGCCCATGCTCGAGCCTAGACTGTGATGTTACTCCCATTATGCATAAATAAAATTGACAATCATGTGTCGTGGGTTGTCGGAGTCATTCTTGCGTGTGTGATGGTGGTGTGTATTTGTATTTACTTGAAGGCAGTGGGTTCAGATACATGTCACTCCCCCCTACCTGGGTCACGACCCTTGGAGGCGCTGCCCTACACATGAATCTGTGGTTTCCGGGACATGTCACTCCCCCCTCCCTACGTCACGGACATTGCAGGTACTCCTCTCCAGACAGCGAATGGTTTGTAGCCTACCTGCGTCGTCCTCGATGGTGGGCCAAGACTAGGACGTGGTGGATCGCGAAGAGTATCGGGTAAGCGTGTAGTGCAGGGTCCATGTCGGCGAGCGGCTCGTGGTGGGTATGGTCGCTGTGGGGCATCCGCAGTGTTCAGGCAGGTTGTTTTTCCGCAGCGCTTTTATGTGTATTTTCCGCCATCTTGATTTGGAGGACGGTCCTAGACGTCAGTCCGTACGGCGGAGTCTCTGGATAGGTTACGTCCGCCGCGTGGTTGGGTGTGGTAGTGCGGCGGACCGTGATCTACCGCCACGGATGGATTTTGGCCCATATTTACTATCCTGATTTGGCGGACGGAGTGTCCGCGACGGGCGCACGGAGAATAGGCTTGTTCCGCATGCTCCGGGGCTGCGGAGGCACTTCCGTCCGCCATCCTAATGAGCCCTATAGTAAGGCCTAAGCACTTGAAGGGGGAAGGAAAACATATATGCAATCTAATTGACTCTTGGCAAGAAAGAAATAGTACAGGGAATAATTGCAATGGATTTAAGAACTAGTGGGATTAGTGGGGCTGACCCTGCACTTTAGACTTCATAGGCAACCCTGTACCTTACTGTCACAAATAAGGCACAGACTTGCCTCTGTTAACAAAGTAACACACAACCAAGTCACAGCAAACTTCGAAACTGTAGATTGACTGACCTCAGTAGATCAGCCAAACATGAGGATAGATAAGCAGCTAAACCCGAAAGGGAATTATCGGGTCATCATGATCCTGAGTAAGGAAGATACATGGGGCCATCTAACAGTGAACTTAGAAAGCGAGGAAATAAATTAAACAAGAGATGTTGAACTAAATCTGGACGGCCACCAGGCACCCACAAAGTATTGGATGAAAGAGACACATTCCTAGCTATAGTCTCTTGGAATGTCACAGGTCTAAAACACAAACTTAATAGTTGGCATAACTATATAGAGCTATTTGTCTAACAACTCCACTGTGTAAGTTAGGGAACAAAACATACTATAAAAATGCTATCCCATCTCCAAGAGGCAGGCCCTCAGGGAGACTTGTAATCCGGGTTTAAATTACTCTGGTAATAGGAAACAGTATCCATAACATAAATTCACCTGGTATACTTGCTGTATGACTAGATACTAATATTAACAGTAAAGCAGACTTGCACCTATTTAATTTCTATATTAGATCAGCTACACTGAATAGAAAACTCACATATTATTGACTTACTAAGCAGTGCTCTTGACTGTGTAAACACACATGATACATTAGGTGTATGTGGTGACCTTAACTGCACTTATGAGCCATCAAATGGTCTGGGAAAGGTTAATAGAAAGTGGATATGGCCAAAACAGGACCATCAGAACTGTATACTAATGCTGCAATACAGTTAAGGCAGCTTACCCTAGAACACAACCTAAAGGTTTGTAATGGAAGGGTAAAACATAACAGGGATGACATCCCTTCCCTATGTACATTTAGACATGGTATTTCACAATCAAAAATAGACTACATCATGCAGAGTACGCATAGCTGGAGTAGCATCCTGAGCTTAAAGATAGATGCAAGACAGTGGCCTTCATCCTCTCTGCCTAGAAATAACAGGGAATCAGTTATCTGAAATAAGCTCGCCAAAAACTCAGCCTTTAATAGGGAACACCCGTAAAGTGTTCAAATGGCAACACATTACAGATAATATCGAGATCTTGACTGAAATTTATAATGTATTTTCTGAGGTAGTAGGTTCCTCTTTAAAATCAAGTAAAACCTCTGTAATCGCAATGCACCAATTGTTGGTGACAAAACTAGAACCCCATCTCACTAGAGCCGCTAAAAAGAAACCCAAGCATAATTGTAAGATGAAATAAAAAAAATTACCCCAGTATATCCCGTACTGCAGTGAGGCCAAAATACTTTTGAATGAGAAGTTAAAACATGGAAACGCCCAATTATTAAGGGGAGCTCGGGACAGCTATAGGAAAATACTGTCCACTGCAAGAAAGAACTGGGAGGAAGCCTGTTTGATGGACCTCCTCTAGGCTGCAAAATCTAATAACGTGGCACAATTCTGGAAAATAGTTGCGCTTGGTAGCAAGGACAAAGTAGCCCACTTGGATCCTGCAGCCCGGATTGAAGTTTTCACCAACTCATCCTACTACTCACAACCCGAATAGACAGTGGTACCTTCTTAATGTCAGCACCTAACCTACAATTACTCTAATAATAAATTCCCTTTCTGTCATTATAGGGATACACATGCACACTGAGTAGCACCCACCATCACAGTGCTAGTTCCAGAAGGAACTCAACAATTTAAACATAAGCGCAGGTACACCACAAAATACAAGCAATAAGGCAAGTTCAGATCCAAACAATAACACGAGCAAAGCTCCTCAATTTTTATTTCATTATTCCGTTGCGTGGTAGAAAAACAGTAAAGCCGACTCGTTTCGTCCCAGTATGGGACTTCTTCAGGGCAATTGAGAGTGATTCGTTGTGTTTCTGTAAGTGGCATGAACTAGACAGCAGATACGATGTAACACGACCTGGAGTCATCCATATAAATATGTCAATGAAGGTCCAGTGTTCTCAAATAAGGGATCACAGGGGCTGATATTAGTAGTAGATTTCGTCATTCACAGGTAAATATTCCAGTCTAACTTCTCATGGGATCTATAACAATCTAGGTCCCAATATCTCAGAGCGAAGAATGAATGGGCGTTTGAAGAATGGACTGCCAGGTGGATCCAGTGAATTATGTGACCGGAACCCCAAGGGTGCAAAAGGATAGGGACCGCGTATGATGAATGGCTCTAAAACATATAAACCTTGAGACACCCCATTTACAGTGAAGAATGCCCCATCAAGCAGGAACACCAGGCTCGCAATTCGTTAGTCACGGCCAAAGACACAGTCACCACAGACACCAAAGGTTCAGGAGTCCCTCCAGCAGATGGAATAAAAAAATTACCCCAGTATATCCCGTAATGCAGTAAGGCCAAAATACTTTTACTTGAGAACTTAAAACATGGAAACGCCCAATTAATAAGGGGAGCTAGGGACAGCTATAGGAAAATACTGCCCACTGCAAGAAAGAACTGGGAGGAAGCTGGTTTGATGCACCTCCTCTAGGCTGCAAAATATAATAACGTGGCACAATTTTGGAAAATAGTTGCACTTGGTAGCGAGGACAAAGTAGCCCACTTGGATCCTGCAGCCCAGACTGAAGTTTTCACCGACTCATATTCAGGTTCTAAGTTTGCTACTTCTGAGCATCACGGATCTGTAAACAGTGTGGGTCATGAGACCATTTTCACATCGAAAAAAAATGCAAAAGCCATATACACCATCAAGCTGGAAAAATTCCCAGGATTATATAGACTTTCTGCGGACCTGTTTAAACATACCAAGGAGATGTGGGTTCCATATGTTAATTTGGTTATCAACGCTATAGCTGCAGGCGCATTCTATTACCTCACACTGGCTGATCAGCTGGGAACATAAAACAACTGAGGAGAGAATGTATGGAATAGACATGAATATACCACAGCTTCCCTCTTTATGGCACCCTGACTCTGCTCTCTGAGGAATAGTCATGTGCTAATAAGGTAACTGGTTGATCTTGACCAGCCATGGCCCCAGCATTCGGGTGGTGGGGCCGGGTGAAGGGGTGGAGTTAGACAGCAATGACAAGGAAAACTTAAATATTTATCCCTCGTTATCATCTGTCGAAATCCCCCCCACCCCTCTTACCTGCATGGGCTGATTGTAACCCTCAACATTTAGCTAAGATAAAATGCCCCCAGTCCCATGTTTTACACCATCAGTTTAGACCATAAACACATATCTGAAATCAGGTAACTTGAGTACAGGTAGAGGTACAGTATCCAGCTCCACATTTAAGGTGTCAAAAGCCTTTTTATGTTCCTCTGTTTTGCATTCTTTTACTACTTCCTTGAAGTAATCTTTGTCGGGGGCTACAATGTTGCGATACTCTTAATAAGTCTTCTGCATTAACCTGTCAGACTCAAGAAAGTTGTGAAATGAGTCTAGGTTGTGGGAGGTTCCCAAGCTATGACTGTCGGATCTAGGGTTGGAGAGGCTGTATATGCCCCCACCAAACATAGTGGCACAAGTACGCTACAGACCGTTCCCTCAATGGCACTTGTGGGCCGTGGTTGTCATTCTTGTCTGCTACTGGGGCTGCAGCACTTACCTTAAGTGGGTCTGTGTTCCTACTATGTAGACCTAAACACAGCAATATCCTCTAGATATGCTGCTTGAAAGGTCTCTAACTTGGGGAGTACCATAATCATCAGCCTCAGGAAGGTGGCAGGGGCATTCATCAGACTAAAGTGCATGAGAGTAGGACATACCACTTATTTCAAACCTTCTCAGACAACAACATAATAATACCTTTTAAGGTCTTGTTAATTCTCTTCACAAGACCATTGGTTTGGGCGTGGTACATTTGTAAATCATCCCATTCCCCCACATAGCCTTCAAGTACATAGACATGGCATTTGTTCCCCCTATCTGACATTGCCTCTTTGGGTTATCCTATTCTTGTAAAGATACCAATCAGGCCCATGGCCACCACAAATGCAGTTACCATCACTAGAGATATGGTTTTATGGTACTTAGTGGAATGGTCCACTTCCACCAAGATGAACCAATTCCCTGAGCAGATGTAGTGTCCAGGTGACCAACAATGTCAATCCACACTGTGTAAAAACGTGTCTGAACCACAAATAGTACAATTAAGAAAGCCTAGAGCTGCTCTCATGTCTTGTCACTGTCTTGATCGGTGGTGCAGGAGTGGCAGAATTCCCCTTTGCAGAAATCTGAGGCCAGGAAAAGTGGTTGAACAACCAGTACCATATTTTGGTCTGCTGGAAATTCCCAGCCAAGGGGATATCTTGGGCTACATTTAATTGGACTGCCCTGTGCTGTTAGGGCTGCAAATATCCTGGTTACCTCAGGCCCTATTAGGTCCCTAGTGTTACTGAATAGGACACCTACCTCTCAGTAGACCCTATGGATTCCACTGCTATCCCCCTAACTTTGTACTTCAGCCTGGTACCGAAGACCCTCAAGGGTTAAGCAGGTTCTCAGTGATTTACATAATTCTTCCCTGGTGAGTCCTCCTTCCCCATGCAACTCAGAGAGTGCTGGCAGGTCTCTCAGGGTAGTTTCTTCCTCTTTGGCTCCAGACCCTTCCCCGTAAAGGCAACTTCCTCCTGGGCCATGGGAAGTATTGAGGCTGGCTTTTAAATCCTCTTGCCTTTCCTCTTGGCTGTGGTAACCTGGGCCATTGTTCCAAGCTCACATGGCTTCCCTTGTGACCTCATATAACCACTCTTACAAACCCAACATTTCTGCATGGGTCTTTCTTTTGACCTCAGCCCACAAAGAGGTTTGTATGTTGTTTCCTGACAGACACTCCACAAGAATGACAGAGATCACAGCTACATTCTTTAGGTAAATAAGACCCCCACTTAAAGGTGACCGTTGCCATGGAATAAAATTTCATCTCATTGTTAGCGTTGACTACCCTATGTAGAGCTTCTGAGGAGACCAGCCTGTCCATTACAGGGATCACAGCTACATTCTTTAGGTAAATAAGACCCCCACTTAAAGGTTACCATTGCCATGGAATACAATTTCACCTCATTGTTAGCTTTGACTACCCTTTGTAGAGCATCTGAGGAGACCAGCCTGTCCACTGCAGTGGGACTGGCTCCTCTATCCCTCGGAGCCTCCAGCATGATCCCTTGGATGAATGGCCATTGCCTATATCTCACCATACTGAAAAGTAAGGCAGCCATGTCACCAATATTCACCCCAACCAAAGAATCTAAAGTGGCTGCAGTCCAACTACTGGTTTCCCATGAGAAAATGTGTATCCCATTCTTACACTTTCTACGCCTTAGGACCGCTCACCTAAGGGAACTTCTTGGAATAAACTGAGTTTATGTTATGTCTTGGCTTGTGATTGGTTAGGCCGACTCCAGTCTATGGTCTCTCCCCCTTATATCCTATTCACTTGTGTTTGGAAAATGCACAGGAATCTCCTTATTGAGTAGGCCGGGGAAAAATTGTTATTACTCCGGAGAAATTTCTGAAATTTGGCCTCACACTTTTGAAAATTATTGAAAATTACACTGTTACATATGTCCGCATAATTATGAGTGCACATTATCTTACTGCAGAAGTACAGGAACAGCAAAGCTTAGTGAGCAGCTGCTGGCTGCTTTCCTTGTTATGTTGCCTTTATTGCTATTGTCCATGGGTCCATTTTGGACAGTATGGGGTATTTTGTGATAAGAAAGTAGCGCTAAATGCTGGATTATGCTCCTCATGTAATTTCACGTAATGTTGCATCATTTTTTGTAATTTCGAATAATTACACCACAGCAAATTACACGAGTTACACCTATCTCTACTCTAAGGGCCCTTGTGTGAACTCTTTTTTTTTATCCTCGTAGCTCCCGAATTTTCCTTTAGAGGGGCTGAACTCCCTTTCTTGGCATCACCCTCCAGGACTTTTTAGGCATTCTAGTGCACACTCTTGCATTGGCCAATTGAATATTTTAACTTGTGACCTGGGGAATTCTGAAACACAGTGAAACTAAGATGTCCTAAGATATGCAGTTCCCATTTGACCCTGAATGCATCAACATGAATGAATTGATTGGCATCTCAAAAGGAAGAGTGAGACAGTTATCCTCTCTCCTTGAGTCAGTAGCGTATGCCTCTTCTGTGTTGCTAATAACTCCCACAGTAGGGCTCCCCAGTGCTGTTGAAGCACAAGGTACCTTCTCAATGCTCTTTCATAGGAGAACCATGATTTGTCAAATTCATTCCCCCACAAACAATACCCTTGGGCAAACAAATGGTTTGTTAGCTTCCTTCAGTTGCCTCATCAATGTTGACACCGTCTTCACTGGACATCAACCCTAGCCTGACCTAAATATCCCCCAAGACCAATTTCTTCGCGTTTATACCAGTATCTTTTCTTTCAGAGCTATGGCTGCCAGTAAGGCCTACAGCTCACTCGCTGATTCCCTGTACTGAGCTCCAACTGGTGGTTGGTGAGTTCAGAAGGGCATGTACTGGCTGAGCCTACTTCACTTCCAGCCATGGATGGTGCACCAAAGAATCTATTTTTGAACAGGCTGTCCCCTTCTCCTATATTCCATGGAGTTGCCTCTTCTTGAGAGGAGATCTGCGCGGGATTACCCTGGGGCCCTTTTCAAAATCCACCTTCTTGGCTTTGGGTCCTAGCTACAATTTTCTTTCTCTGTATAAAGTGTTCATCACCACCTCTGTTAGGGAAGTTAGGGTAGGCAGACCCAACTCCATGTTACCTTAAACTTATTTTAAGGTGTAAAAACTAGAATTAAAAATAATTTGGAAAAAACAAAAATTACTCAAAGGCAATATACCAATTAAAAAACAAAAATCAATGTGGTTATCAATTCAATTTAGGTATTTTTATTTCAAATGTGATAGCTGAGTTCTAATGCTAAACACAAGTTCCGGTTGAAACCGCTGAACACTAATTAGTAGAAAGTTGGGGTGAATGGTAGTCCATCACAAGTAACATTGGCACGATTCTTTTTTTCAGAGCCAGTAAACATTTCTGTAACTAGCTCAACATCTGATAGCTATAGCAAAGAGCAAACAGGCTTAACTTAAAAAAATGTTTAAAGAATTTAGAAGTGTCAAAACAGTATAAATCATGCTCCATTTATGAAATAGAATTGGGATATTCTCAAATTGGCTCCAAAATGACAAAAATCCAATAAAGGGAATTTGAGATATACATTTTTGAATAATTTAAATGACAATATCCCCAAAAGTGCAAAACTCCAAAGATAGTTAATAGTCACAGTAGAGTGGGACCTAGGTGCGATTTAAGGCTGACCATAATGGAGTGTGGATTGGATACACCATGTAGATTAGCCTCACTAGGACCTGGAAGTAGAGAAGTTGAAAACGGTTTTCAGTCTCAACCTAAAGGGACTCTGTTGTTTTTCTGAAAAGAAACCTCTCCTCCACATGGGACAAACTTGAACTTCCATCTGATGTTGTGTAACTTCCGGTTAGATACTTTTCGCAGTGAGTTCCCTTGAATCTCTACACCAAATGATTTGATAAAGTTCCCAAACTTCTTTTGGTGCCCTAAAAACCCCAAAGTACACTTCCAAGGCCCCTGTGATCAAAGAGGGAGCTCTTAGAGATTCAGATCTCAGAGGGAGCAGTTAGGGACTCTCGGGTTGCCAGAAACATGGCAACAGCAAAGTCCAGTCCAAGTTCAGTTGCCACTGGTCAGTTAGAATTCATCACAGGCAGTTCCTCTTCTGTTTTGTATGCCCCTGGTGCCACCAGGGCTCAGTGTTATGATCTTGGCGATCATTCTGTAAGAATTAAATCCTTACCTGCTGCCAAATGCAGGTGTGCCACGGCGGTTCTTCTCTTTGTCTATTTACACGTCTCCCCTCTGTAGCCCGTTCCTAAGCTGCCCCATGCAATAGTAAGAATGTGGAGGAGTCTTTGCTTTTTGCCATCTTGCAATTATGTGCTCAGCTCCCAAACACAATGTTGTTTAATTAGTTACATGTGACAACAAATGGAGGTTAAGGGTTTATAATTTTATTGAAAATAGTGACCAATTCACATAATAAACATGTTGTTTTCTCTTGACACATTTTTTTCTACAAAAGTGTTACTTGCCTTTCCAATCTAAGATGTCCCAAATCTTTGAGATCATGGGCCTTATTACCAATACAAGGGTCCATAAAACTGCAGTGCTCATGGTGGCGGTAGAACCACTGTCACACTGTGAGCCTGCCCACGGTATTATGAGTGTGGCAGTTGGACCACCATAGAACAGCTGCGTCCACAGTGGATCCAGGATCCTGCAGTGGTCGAGCGGTGGTCAGGAGCAGAAATATGCTGGCTGTGCTGCAGTGTTACCACCGAGCATATGCTGAGTTGCATGTGTGCCGCCCTTTTTATGGTGGTGAGCCCGCCATAGAAAGTGCATCAGAGAGGCATCTAAAGGGGACCTAAGAGGGCCCCCTTGCCACTTCTAGTCCTGGGGGTGCATGCAGATGTTGTGCCCACATGGAATTGCACCCCTATTCTTGCACAGTAAGGCATGCATGCCAGACCATGCAGGAACGTGCTGCAAGTGCTGTATGTTAGGCTCTCCTATGAGCCTAAAGCCCAAGGCCATGAGACCGCCACAGCCCCATCGGCCTGCCATGGATTACAGTCGTAATTCAGCAAATGGGCGAACCGCTGCTTAGGCGGTCTTCCAGTGGCAAGTGCAGTGGAGGCAACGCCGCAGGAGGACCCCCAAACTTGCAATAAGGCATTATATCCTGTCCTGTTTTTCACTATACATGGAAGTTCCGTTATAGTCTAAGTTACATCATAATTTGCCCTGATCGTTGCTTGCTCACTGGACTTTGTTATTCTTAAATAAAGCTCTTGGCACATAACCTGATCAGCAAGCAGATTTTTTACTGATCTCCAATTATTTTTTACCCTTCTTGCTGAATTATTTTTTTGAGCATTGTTAGACTTCCTGTTACATTCTGGCTTCTGGTATTGCCTCTGAAGATAAGAGGCTCTTTCGTCGCACCAAAAAGGCCATCCAGTCATCACCCGAAAGACCATAACTTGACAATTCCTGTCCTTTTATTTCAAGTGGAAAATGGTTCTATCTTCTCAGGTCATTTCACATGTCTCGGATGCCAGGTGCAGCAGTTTCAGTCCGCTTGTTGTTCTTTTGCAAGTCTGCCAGTGTTGTGACGAAAGCAGGATGAGGGTCCTGCTTTACAGGGATCACTAGTCTGTGGGTAGAGACCACCCTAAGACACTCTTGGTCCCTTTCTTACCAATGGAGTCATTGTTTTCAGCCCTGGCCTACCTACTTTTTCAGTAGTTTCTGTTTGCTGTACGGCAAATAGGCCCAGAATGGTGAAGGTCCTAGGCCACACTAAACTTGGGCTCTGAAAGTTGAGGCTGTGAGTGGGGAGTTTAGTGTAACATCCTAATGTCCTTTCACATATAACGCTAAAGACCAGTTTAAAGCAGGCACTGTACTCACAACAAACCCAGAGACAGAAGTCTGGAAGGACACAAGCAAGGTCATATTATACAAGGATTGTCCTGGAACCCTGTTTGCTCCCTTCAATGGGCGTAACACCTTTGTATGTGCTTCAGACAGACCTGCCATGCAGGAGTTAACACTGTGTTGTCAACAGAATGCCAACAGCCACATCCTGCATATTTAATTGAGCTCAGAGGAATCACCTCTGCACATACAGGTCAGTCTTTTGTTTATTCCCGGGAGGGCTTTCACACCTCTTTCACACCCTTTCCCAGGCTAAGCACAGGCTGGGACAAGCTGGAGAGTTTATGCCAACCAGCAGCTTCAGGCAGTGGAAAGGCAATTTTCTAAAAGTCAGACTTCACCATTGAATTGGATGTATGCTATCTATAAAAAATAGTGTTTTCATTATTTGCCAGCTGTTCAATTCCTGAGAGACAGTATAAGAATGTATATATTCTACACAGGACAGCTAGGCCCGCCACGCTGAAAATCACGTGTAGGGCCTTGTCACTGTAGGGAGATGACAACATTATCTTTGTGCTTGTCGTACTTTTAAATACCATGCATCCTAGAATATAGTCTACAATTCAAAGTAAGTCTAAGGATGAAGGTTTTAACTGTAAAAAAGGGTTATTGTGACAGGTCGCACTGCATGGTTTACACTTCAGCAGTTATGCTACAACGGTAGATCTGAATCAATGTTTTCCTATGTCAAAGAAGAGGATGGAACAATAAATGCTGAAGTGCAAAGGTGTTTTTTAACTTTTCATGTCCGCTCATATAAGACCCAATAGAAATGTTAAATATGCCAATAATCAGTTAGCCAATGTATCCATGTTGCAGGGATTTGAACATTTACACTGGGCACTAGATAGCACTGTCCCGTTGTGCAGAATCCAAAAACTAGCAGAATAACTCTGTAAAAAGATCCTAGTATCCTTCACCAATGAAACAGGAGGAATATGGTAAACCAAGCAGTATATGGTGCCCGGGACCATTTTCATTTACACCATTTTCTAATTTATTTAGCCTGTCTGGAGGAGGTACAACCTCATATGTTATGACTGGAACAATGGTGATTTGATTACAGTTAATGAAGATTACTGGTAAGTAATCCTAGGCAGTTTACCCAAATTCTACATGAGGTTTAGGAATCTGCAACGTAGGCATATGGTAATATTTGGCAGATGTTCACCTTCCACCTACCACTCCTCGAAATAATTCCCAAATATTATTATTCAGAAATTGATTTTATTGCAAAATCTAGTGCAAGCAATTTATGCACTGGTATTTGGATAAATGCTGGAGGTGGCATCTTGAAGGTTTTTAACAGGTGGCATCATGAAGGTTTTTAACAAGTCTAGCAAAAGAATTGACAGTCCAGCAATAGAAATGTATAGGGCACAGGCTAGAGGAGGGGATTTATATGGTGCAGAGCTATGGGGCCACCTAAAGCTTGAGAATCTAACGCAGGTGGAGAACACACAGCACCCCGTTGGCCCCACTACATCTTTAGATCTTGATATGGGAATAACACCAATTGCCGAAGTGGCGAGCCTCAAACCTATAATGTATTGGCGCCGCCTGTGGACCACTACTGAACTTATATCCTATAGGGAGGAACTTTCAGAGGTAATGAGGGTACGGGGCGCAGCAAAGTTCCCGTGGTTCAACCACATTAAGTCCTTGCTAATTAGTATGGGTTTAGGGGATTGTTGGTCTGAACCTGAGTCAGCCTGTTTTCTAACATCTAGGAATCAAATGAAGTTACTTTACAGAGAGTACAGACTGGCTCAACTTCATATCTCCTCTAGAACCGGGAAACTCACTAGAGTCTTTCTAGAAATAAAAGATATTCCTTGCTTTGAGACGGTAATAGATCTTATTAATCCACCGGCGGCAAGGAAGCTCTATTTACAGTACAGATATGGGGTGCTTCCTCTTCGCTGCTTTACATCTAAGTGGAGGGACCAGCAAATGATTAAGTGCCTAGCATGTGATCACCCCGAGGAAACTGAGCTCCATGTTTTCTTCAGCTGCCCAGGCTATCTCAAAGCAAGGAGACGCTGGCTGGTTCAGATTTGTAGGAATCTTGGCGCTGTCTTGAAGTTATGTTATGTTATATTAAGTGGGATTTGTAAAGCACACTGACACCGTGGGTTTCCTGGCGCTGTGAGACAGAGGTGGGGCAGAGGTCGGAGGTTGGAGGAAGCGGAGTTTAGCTGGGTGTGGGAAATAGGAAGATTTTGAGCAGTTTCCTGAAATGAAGGAGGGAACTACTGGATTTGATGGTCAGGGGGAGAGAATTCCACAGTTTGGGGGCCAGGAGAGCGAACCGACGGCCACCAAATTTGTTGGTTTTGGTTTTGGGGACAGCAAGCAGATTGAGGTGAGCTGAGCGGAGGTTGCGGGTTGGGCGGTGTGGGTTGACGAGTGATGTAAGGAAGTCGGGGCTGGTACAGTGAAGGGATTTGAATGTGAGACATCCCAACTTGAAAGCCGCCCTTTGTTCTATAGGTAGCCAGTGCAGTTTGTATAGCAGGGGTTTGGCCAACTGCCATTTGAGAGTTTTGTAGATGAGGTGAGCTGCTTGGTTCTGCACGACCTGAAGGCGATGAACTAGTGATTTTGGAAGTCCGTGATGCAGAGAATTGGAAAAGTCCAGGCGGATAGTACCAGGGAGATGATGACCTGGACCAGAGCGGCTGGTGGTAGTAGATGACGGACTTTGCGTACTTTACGAAGCTGGAACGTACATGATGAGATCACGGTGCCAACTTGAGGTCTGAGGGAGAGTTCGGCATCGATCGTCACACAGAGACTTTTTACAGATTTCGCAGGTATCGGGGGGGGGGCTAGTTTGTTAGGCCAGAGTTGCGAGCCCCAGTGGGAGGGGCTGGAACCGGGGAGAAGGAGCTCAGTTTTCCCGGGATTTAATTTTAGTTGATTGCAGTTCATCCACTCCTGGATGTATATCATGGCAGAATGGAAATTGTCCACAGCGTTCGAGGATTTGAGGGGAAATATGATCTGCAGATCGTCCGCATAGTTGTACACTGTGATGTCCCAGTTTTGAAGCGAATGGATCAGGGGCCGAAGGTAGAGGTTGAATAGTAGGGGTGACAGGGAGGAACCCTGAGGGACTCCACATGTCGTGGGAATTTTGGGCGCTGTGTAGGGGCCCAAGTGGACGGCTTGTGTTCTGCCGGTCAGAAAGGACTGAGTCCATTTGAGGGCCGAACCCTGAATGCCAGCCTTTTCGACACGGTGAAGAAGGATGTTATGGTTGACCGTGTCGAACGTGGCCGACAGATCCAGGAATACGAGGGCCTGGGTGGTGCCTGTATCGGCATTCCTCCTCAGCGTGTCAAGGACTGCTAAAATGAAGGCCTCGGTGGAGTGGGCTGGCCTAAAGCCAGCTTGGTTAGGCTCCAGGTGGCAGGAGGTCTCGATGAAGTTGGAGAGACACCGGGTGATGTGGGCCTCCATTAGTTTGGAAAAATATGGCAAGAGCGATATGGGACGGTAGTTAGAGAGGTCCGCCGGGTCCGCACCAGGTTTCTTCAGGAGAGGCACTAAGATGGCCTCTTTGAAGGAGCTGGGGACAATGCCAGTGCTGAGGGAGCCATTCATCAGAGGTAAAATGCAGTCGGGTAAATTGAGACAGGGGTTCCGTAGGACCGAGGGGGGGACAGCAGTCATTCAGAGAGCCTGATTTTACCCGGGTCGCAAGTTCAGCTAGTGAGTTGGGGTTGAGGGTGGGGAAGTGGGTGAAGATTGATGAGTTGGTCAAAGGAGTGTCTAGGGGGAATGTCTGAGGGAGGGAGGGGATGGAGTCCTTGATTTTATTGATGTTCTCAACAAAGAAAAGATTGAGAGCATCGCAGGTCTCTTGGGTGGGGTCTGACCTGGGAGAGTTCTGTCGTCTGAGGTGAGTTCGTTCATGATTTTGAAGACCTCCTTTGATTTATTGTCCGCGGACGAGATTATGTTGGAAAAATGTTCCGATTTAGCTGAGGAAATTGCATTTTTGTATTCTCTGCGAGCTATAGTGTATTGTAGTCTGTCTGGCTCGGAGTAATTGCGTCTCCATGTCCGTTCCATCTGGGGCACCTGTAGTTTGTGTTTCTTGAGGTCGTCAGATAACCATCTATGGGAGTTGTGGTGTCTGGTGGGGGGAATTTGGTAAGGGGAACAAATTGGTCGCTGGCCGATTTTAGCCAAGTGCCAATATCGCTTTCCATCGTGTCGATATTGGTTACTGGATCGATGGCTGGCCGGGTGTCGGCTAAGGTCGCGAGGAAACCATGGGAGTTGTGAGAGCTCCATTTGCATGAGAGGCCGCCAGCTATCAGAGGGGCGGAGGTTCTGCCAATGATAGTGAAGGTGGTTTTGACTAAGTGGTGGTCTGACCAGACACAGGGGGAGACAGATGGCTGGGAAAGTGTTAAGTTTTGGGTCCAGATCTGGTCCAGGATGTGGCCCTTGATGTGGGTGGGCAAGGAGATTTGTTGGATCATGTTAAGGTTATTGATGGCTTCGAAGAGTTCTGTGGCATGGGGCCCGGCGTTGGGGTCGTTGAACCAGTAACTAAGGTCACCGAAGAGAGCTAGTCTGGAATGCGATGTAAGTAGGTCGGACAGCTGTTCGGTCAAGGTGACAGCGAAGGATGGCATAGAGTGTGGGGGCCGTTATAGTAGAAGGAGTGTTAGGGCTCCTGCATCAGTTTTTAGGCTGATGATTAGGTTGTCTACTTCCGGGTGGGCAAGGGAAGATGTGGAGATAAAGTTGAGGTGTTTTGATATTATGGCTGCCACCCCACCCCCAGGGCGATTTCCAGAGCGATCGGTATGGAAGATGTAGTAGTCTGGGGGGAGGGCCGCCAGAATGTTTATTTATTTATTTATTTATTTGTAATACTTATAAAGCGCAGCATTTACCCTTAGGCGTCTTGGCGCTAGTAGAACCAGTTATTTGTAGCGGTTAGCATATGGAGTGAGTATGTCAGGGAGAGAATCTGTAGTCAGCCAGGTTTCTGTGAGCAGAAGTATATCTGGCTTCCCATTAGACAGGCGCACGTCCGCTGCGCGTTCGGGGAGGCACATTGTTTTTTAGTGAGGAGGGGCGTGGCCTCACAACCGTGGGCGTGGCCTGTTGGTTTAGAGAATAATGGCGGCAAGAGATGTCAGCCCCGCGGCAGCATTTACATCGGCTGCGCAGGGATTCCTGATGCCAGAGAAGGTGGGTAAGTGCTCAGGGCGAAGTGCACACAAATTAAAACAACAGTTTAAGTATTCAGGATATTGAAGTCTGATTCTAGTATCCCAATAGTTTATTCAGTTGCAGGCTTTCTGTTTTCCATGTGGTGCACCAGAAGGGTTTTTTGAAATCTCAAACTGTCACAACGATCAATTATGGTAGCATAGTAAGCTGGCTTACTCATTTTGTATATTTTGTATAGTCTTAAACTTAAGGGCTCCTGTCTTTTTTTTTAATATATCCTTTTTAGCTAATTTATGTATTTATTTCTGTACTACGCACTTTCCGAAATTAATTGTGTAACCTTCGCCTAGATCTACACACTAAAAATTGATTGTACTCTAACATGAAAACATGTGTATAATTAATTTCATTTTTTTCTTATTTTTTTAATAATTATTGACCGTATGATGTAATTTTAGATACAATTGATTGCTGTGTTTTGCACTTTTTAGGTCATTCTGACCGAAATAAAGTATTTTTGAACTGATAAATGCTGATAATTAATTGATAGCTGATTGTTTTCACTCTCCTTTTGTGCTTGGCATCAATAACAGCTATAAGATTGTTTTACCACTAAAAAAAATCCACAGCAACAACAACTGCAAAAGCAGAGTAAAGAAAAGCTAAATCACCATCATTATGCTTCATTTCCTTAACTAATGTGTAAATTAGTTGCAAGAAATCAACCTACACCTGGCACAGATGTTATTGACGTCACAGAGGTTTCGTTTGCTCGTCATCTCCTTAAATTTGCAGTGCCCTAAACAGCACCACACTGTTCATCCGTCGTTGCTTGTTTCTATTTAGTTGAAGATATTTAAAAATCGAACACCCACCCCCCTCCCCCAGCTTGCAAGCAATGTTACCATTTGATATATTGTCTCTCATCTTTATCAATATTTAGGCGTCCACAGATTTTGCTGATGTACGCATGTGAAACAGTAAAAAGCAGAATAATTACGGGCTGCATATAATAACACATTTTCAGCATGTTTAGGATAGTGTAGCATTCCACATCCTTCGGGTGCCAAAATTAGACATGTTTATGTATTCTCATGTATTATTTAAATCACTCTCACTGGCTACTCAGCACAAATGTTAATTCTGACTTGGATTGCAAATAGATCTCAATGTATCGTTTTTTCATGTTGTTTATGGATTCAGCGGTAGCTTGATTTATGTTCGCACTTTTACTTGTTTCTAAAAGTTTGCATATGAGAATAGAATTTTTAATTGTTTTTGCCTTGGCTTCTGTTCACCACAATGTGTGCATCTGCATATACTTTTTATTCCCTCTAGTTTTCTTGGCACCAAACACATTTTCTCATTGCTGATGATCTCTCATGTTTTCCACCTTGCTGCGGTCGAGTAAGTAGCCCTTTCACGTGATTAGCAAAGTGAGAGCGAGTGTGACACCAATGGTTGTAACAGACAATGAATTTTCCTTTTGTTTCAATTTGGGGATTATTGTTAGGATTCCTGGAAGGGTTTGGAGACCTATTACACAAAGAGCCCAGGGTGCACAGTGGGCGTCTACACCCGCTCTCTGCGCCCCTGGAGGTTTTAGGAATACAAACGTGTGTGACCCCTTCTGAAAATACAGATTATGTTGGTGCACATGTAATGCTAGCATAATCTCAAGAG
Source organism: Lissotriton vulgaris (assembly GCF_964263255.1). NCBI lineage: Eukaryota > Metazoa > Chordata > Amphibia > Caudata > Salamandridae > Lissotriton > Lissotriton vulgaris. Next base: position 2,093,335,535 of record NC_141687.1, read on the forward strand.
GGCAATCCTTCATTTGTATGGGGGGGGGGCGGGGTTTCATGCAAATGTAGGATCACTTTACATTTGTGCTTGAGCTGTATCCCAGAAGAAAACACTGAGGCAGTTAGGATGTGCATTGACTATTGGCCACTGAACAGTTCCAGAGACCCCTCTGTCATACCCATGCAGGAAGGTGCAGTCACTCACTGAGCACAATGGCAGAGGGATCTCTTCCTCACTTGGTAATGCAGGTCAGATTGGCGACTTTGAACAACCAGTTCAACTTTCATTTATGCACTGCCCTCAGGACATACACAAGTTTATAGCTGCAATGGGTATGGTGTATTCACTGTAATAGGGGACACTCACCTGGACGATCACCCCAGTTAAGGTACACCAGAGTGCAGACTAGGGCAGTGCACCTCCATACATAATAAAGAACCTGAGGGGGCATATTAGCAAGAACCTTGTTAAAATTATCGCAGTTTTGGCGTCTGTTTCCTGCCGCTAAAACAGGGATAATGGACTTGCTAATATGCGTTATAGAATTCCAATAGAAGCCCAGGTGAGATGTCCTGCACATCTAACCTGGGCTTCTATTGGAATTCTGTAATGCATATTAGCAAGCCCACGCCCCTGTCCTGCCCATATTCTCCGCCACATCTTCATCACCTGTCCAGACCCCCCCCTTCACCTCCTCAATAGCTCCCTTTCTCAAGGCGTAGTACCGAACCCCCTAAAATCTGCGGTAATTGTGCCCATTCTGAAAAAAACGGGCGCGGACCCCTCAATCCCTGCCAACTTCCGCCCCATCTCCCTCTTGCCATTCCTGGCAAAGGTGCTCGAGCGCCATGTCACCTGCGCTCTAAGCTCTTTTGTGGAGAAGCACGGAGCTCTTGCCCCCCGCCAGGCCGGGTTCCGCCCCGCACACTCTACGGAGTCCGTAGTCATTTCGGTCTTGGACAACCTCAGGGAGGGTATGGATACCAACCAGCCCCAGGCCTTGGTGCTCCTCGATCTCTCAGCCGCTTTTGACACGGTGGATCATACCATCTTGCTTTCCCGTGTCAAGGCGGAGGGGATCGAGGGCACCGCTCTGGTCTGGCTATCCTCCTTCCTGAGCGACCGCACCCAGGCTGTCCGCCTGGGTGACTTCACTGCGGACGTTCGGAAAGTTCAGTGCGGGGTTCCCCAAGGCTCCTCCCTTTCCCCTCTTCTGTTTAATCTTTATATCGCCCCTCTTATCTTGTCTCTGCAACAAATGGAGGTAGCCGTATTCAATTATGCGGATGACCTCCAGCTTGTTTTCAATCTGTCTTCTTCCCCCTCTTCTGTTCTAAATTTCCAATCTATCATGCTCCATATCCGGGACTGAATGAACCACAACCACCTGAAGCTCAACCCAGACAAGACCGAGCTGGTGTTGACGGGTGGTTCATCCAGCCCCTGGTCCTCTTTATTCTGGCCCCCCTCTCTTGGCCCTTCACCTGCCCCCTCTACCTCAGTCAAAACACTAGGCATAAAACTCAATTCTCAACTCACCCTTCACTCCCAGGTTAGCTCTGTGGTTTCTTCTTCCTTCTTATCACTGCGCACCATACGCAGGGTGTCCCGTTTTTTTTCCTTTACTGCCCTCAAACTTATCATATTGGCCATGGTGGTTTCCCGCCTGGATTACGGCAACGCCCTATATGCAGGTGTTCCTGCATATAGCTTACGGCGTCTGCAACAGATCCAAAACCAGGCGGCCCACCTGGTCTTTAAACTCCCGAAATTCCACCACTCCACCCCCCTCCTGAAGTCTGTACATTGGCTCCCTGTTCGTGCCCGGGTCCAATTCAAGCTCGCCTGCATCACCTTTCTGGCTCGACTGGGCTCGGCACCGGCGTTCATCTCATCTGAGACCACTCCTTACGTTCCCACCAGGGAACTACGCTCATCCACCCAGTCCCTTCTCACCATCCCACGTTACCGGAGAAAGAAATGGGGAGGCTCGAAATTTGCAACCCTTGCCCCGCTCCTCTGGAACTCTCTCCCCCTTGAACTTCGAACCCTCACTCTGTACCCATAATTTCGTAAACACCTAAAGGCTCATCTGTTCATGAAGTCCTTCAAGTAAACCTTCTGCAGTTTATCCTTGTCTTCTGGCCCCGGACCTTTGTTAGTTGTAGCGCTAAGACACCGCTGGTGTATGTGCGCTTTAAAAATAATTTTAAACTCAAACTCAATTGGTATGGTGTATTCACTGTAATAGGGGACACTCACCTGGACGATCACCCCAGTTAAGGGTACACCAGAGTGCAGACTAGGGCAGTGCACGTCCATACATAATAAAGAACCTGAGGGGGCATATTAGCAAGAACCTTGTTAAAATTATCGCAGTTTTGGCGCCTGTTTCCTGCCGCTAAAACAGGGATAATGGGCTTGCTAATATGCGTTATAGAATTCCAATAGAAGCCCAGGTGAGATGTCCTGCACATCTAACCTGGGGTCTATTGGAATTCTGTAATGCATATTAGCAAGCCCATTATCGCCGTTTTAGCTGCAGTTTCCTGCTGCTAAAACGGCGATAATTTTAACCAGGTTCTTGCTAATATGCCCCTTGGTTACCACTCCCCTGATCTTCCTTTTTTTGGGTAGATGTTAAGTTCCATTCACCAACATAAAAAAGCCAGGAAAAAGGGGCAGTCTGATGGTGCTGGGTCAATAAAACAAATCCATCCATATATCTATGTTCCCTTTTAAAGCGGCCATCTTGAGGCGTGCATTCCTTTGTTTAGACACGATGTGCAGACTTCTGTCTGCCTATTTAATGATGGAAGCTTCTCGTGTGTGCAGAATGTAGGACTCATTTTATGGTTGCGTTTCCAGGTTTAAAAAAAAGTTTTTTAAAGCCTCTTTTATGAATATTATCAGAAAATAGAAGTTTGGGAGGTACATTTGATATTCTTTGCAGGGGAATATTATATTAAAAATCACTCTTGCTTGGCAATTTGGAACCTCCATTTTTATTAACTTTTTAGAAGGATGCATTTTAGAGCAGCTGTCTTGAGTAGTGCGCGCTCTAGTTTTCCTTAGACACGGGGTGCAGACCGCATTCTGCTTACTTTTTGATGGCAGCTTTGTGTGTGTTCAGCAGACTTACAGAGAGGGTGTACTGCTGGTGCACAGGAGCAAGCCAAATACAAGCCCTTTTGTGTCTGTCCACACCCGCTCCGGGCCCAGAACCAAGCATTCTGCAGTTTTTCCCCAAACCAGATTGGATTTTGACGGGAATACCTTATTTAAAAAAACGGATCCCCGTTAAGTAGATTATGCACCTCTGAGCTCTAGAATCTTTCTCTCCTGTTAAATTCGTACTATCACGGCAAGGACTAATAAATTGGGAGAAGCCTACTATTGCCTATTCACCATCTCTCAAAAGGTTTTGTTGATGAGACTGAGTTAAATTGGTATTCAAGGAATTTGTTTTAATTGTCTCAGTCCTTTCTGACTAGCAAATACAGGTAGTCGAAATGGCATCATATTGTTCAGCTTCTAACATTCAGGTCAGTGGAGTCCCTGTTGTGGACTTGATTGCTTTCTTTGGCTTTCAGTTGTAAGGCTATGCTGATGATAAGCATCTGATTTTCTGTATGGAGTGTAATCTTAGCTACCAACACAACCAGTTCAAACAATGTCTTGTTTAAGAAGCCAGTTGAATAAATGCAAATTATTTATGACTAAACTCAGACAAAAATCAAAGTATTAGTGTTTGGCAATCAATCCTGTTGGTCTTTGCCCTCAGCCTCTAGGACCTTGTCCATTCCCGACAACTAGATCTCGTAACCTAGGTGCCACATTTGATAATAAACTGTCATTTGACACTCACATAACAAGCTTATGAATAGCTGTGTTATGATTTTGAGATAGAAAAAAAGGATTTTAACAATTATTTCTCAACAGTTTTGACAGTTATTATTGGAAGCATTGATCATCAGCAGACTGGAATACTGCAAAGCGCTGTATGTCGGGCTTCTTAGCTATTTGATGCGCAAATTGCAGTTGGTCGAGAATGCAGGGGTTAGGGTAATATTTTGGATTCAGAAATTCAACAACATCTAGACATATGGAAGAAAGTTACATTGGCTCCCGGTGAATTATAGATGCTAGTTTAAGGCCCTGTGTCTAGGTCATAAAGCCTACGATTGTAAACGGGTCAATTCTTTTACCTCTATGTTTAAAACATATACCCTTTCAAGAAACCTTTGCTCCTAATCTGCAAATATGTTTATTGTTCCTGAGTTTCAAAGGTCAAAAAAGGAGGGGCGGTGGGCCTTTTAATTTGTCAAATCAAAGACACGGAACAGGCTGCCTTTGTAACTTTGCTCCAAACCCAACATTATATAGTTCCATAAAGCTTTCCAAACCCACATATATAACTAATTGTAAGGTTTCCTCCCTCAGAATCTCTGGCAATCCCCTTCTAGGATTTTAATGTTTGCCTTATGTTAACACCAGGACACCCTCAGGATATTTGTGAGCTTCATAAAATAACTGTGATAATAATAATAATGTTCTTGTCCATCACCTATGATGAGCTGCAAATTTGCTTCCCAAAAGTCTTCTTAGTTCAGTCATATTAGAGAGTTTTATTTTACAGAACAAAAGTTATGGCATTTGCTGCGAAGTTTAAATTGGTCTAAACTGACTTTAAAGTGGGCGTTGGGATGAATATAAGGTGTTCTTTGCCTTCTAACTCTATCCCTGGGCCACTTACATCATGGTCTCTTCTTCTGCTGGTGAGGCTAAATTTAGCTTTATCACAGGTGCTCTCCCTTGTGGTAAGGCGCCTGAATATTGATCCCAAAATATTGTTTGATTATATTATCAAAGTCAAAATAACCTGGAGTACCAAAATATCATGATTTTAAATATTGAGGGATAAGCACATATTTTTTTTAGAATAATATTGATGTTTAACACATTGTTTATGAAAATACTTTAGTAGTCAATATTGTTGAATTGTGTTATATATTGTGTTTATCTTTGTTGTGAATTGATATAGTGGAGAAGTGTGGCTCACGGTGTAGAGCAGGCAGACTCGGAAGCTGAGGTCAGACCCGGGACCAGGGTTCAATTCCCCACGCGGCAGGGTCTTGAGCTCAAATGTCCACGGACTCAATAATTCTCGCTTCGGTGCCTGCTCTAATCATGTGTTCTCACTCTGCAACTCTGGGCATTAAGCTTGCTTAATCTCCACAACGGCCCCCCTGCGGCGGGATGCCTGGCTTTCACCATGGGATGCCCTGTAGGGGCTATCGCACAGGGAAAAAAAAAAAGCCAGGACGGGTTCCCAAGGCAAGCGCCGGGAAACCTCTGGGTAGCTGTGCGCTCAATAAATGTAATAATAATATATATATATAAATATATGCTAAGATATTGTTTTAAAGCAGATTTGTACACGTTATGCTTTTGGGTTGCAGGTGTTTTAGTAGGACATATTGGGTAGTTTTCTTTTAAATGTATAGTAATTGATATTAAACTATATTTTTAAATGCGAGATTATCATTTTCATTTTTATAACTTTCCATTTATGTTTAATCTTTTTTCCCATAGGTCATGTATTTCTTACATTTTTCTCCGTTTTCTTTGTGGGCACTATTATAGGATTAGATGGGTAGTTTTCATAAAGATGTTTTAATTCATTTTTTACAGAGTGTTATTTTTAAATGTGCTATTGATTTAAATCACTGTTATTTAATATAATGCATGAAAACAATTTTAAACATAAAATAGAAAAACATTGTTGGTCACCTTGTAGTCTTTATTTTAGTTCCTAATACATTTTCTGTAGGGGCAATTGCTCAGTACTTTATTAATAGGAAGAATAGCCAACAGAGATAATGCGGTATTTAAAGTGAAATTATTTATATTCTTTAAACTACTAAATTAATAATTGTATATTTTTTGCAATACATATGGACATTTGTATTGCAAATATTTAAAAAAATATTGAGGTTTATAATTATTTAATTCTTTTGCTGATGTTTTATTTTAAATTTCTGTAAAAAAAATTAGTAGTCAATTTGCATCATATTAAAAGGTTTTAAAACATTAAATGTAATGTTATGTTACTTGCATTTTCTAAGCGTGTTTGATATACATTTTATAGTACATCATATTTAAAAGTAACATTGATTTTTTAATCATTTTTACCAAATATGAATGTAATGATAGGAAAATTGTGTTAAAAGTTAGATCATTATTTTGGACATCCCCAGTTATATGATCTTTCTTCAATGTTTGTTGTACCAAAGTTAGACTACTAATAGACATAGGGCCTTATTATGTTTACAGCGGTCCATTGGAATGCCATAGCCACTGACGGTCCAACTGCCCCATTACGACTTGGGCAGTTGGACCACATTGGCACCACCTCAACCACCAGGGATCAGAGATGTCTGGTGGTGTTGTGGCAGTCTTGAGGCCACACTTTTCTTTGCAGGGTAGCTGCAGCCCTGCCAAGCATATTACAGGTTCCTGTCTGTTTTTAAGGCAGTGAGCCCGCCATGAAAAGTTTGGCAGAGAGGAAACAAAGTAGGTCCCTCAGGGCCCCCTGTTACCTTTGCACTAGGGGATGTATTCAGGGGGTTCCTGTCTGCACAACCCCCCAGTTCCTGTGGGGCATGAACGTAACAGTCAATGCCCTACAGGAACCCCCAAGGGCGTTCCCATTCCAGTGCCTGTTACAGCTCTCCGATGAGCCTTTAAACAGGCATCACTGTTGGTCAGCCATCGAAGGACCGCCCGACCTGGAATCCAGTTGAAATCCAGCTGGTGATCTAACTATAACTTTGGCAGTGTGGGAGCAGGGCGCTAGCATGGTGGCCCACTCCCACACCCCCAAAATCATAATAAGGGTCACAGACATATGCACTTTTCCAATGTTTACTGTAGTTCCATAATTATATACATTTTAGTGGGACTGGACTAGTAGATCTGAACTTCCCTAATTAAATAAACTTTCCACATTTTTTTCAGGACTGTAATAGAATAATACATTTGTGCTCATTCCTCATTTTCTCTTGGAACGACGCTAGAAGAGTAAATCAGCCCCCACTAAAAAAATATGTATACTTTCCTCAAAGTTTTCTGACCTAGAGGACGGATGGCAAATGTAATTCTGACAATAAATTAAATGTCCTATAATGTTTGTGGAGTATATTTTTGACTTTTTAATTTTTTGAGGCCAATATATTAGTTGGTGGAGGTTTGTATAATGCATTAAAGAATCGAAATATATGTTAGCATAACTAATATTTTATATTTATAATTAGTAAATGTTTCTATATTGTTGTTTTGTAAATTAAAATAATTTATTTAATCTTGTAGTTTGTTTAACAATGGTTTATTTATCTATAATGCCTTTTAGATTGTTTAATTTTACTTACATAGTAATATCAAATACACGTTTGGTTACATAAATGTATGCTTCTCTAAAATATATATATATTTTTTTTAAATATGAAGCATGTATTTATAGTTAAATAAAAATTACAAATCTTAAGAAAATAAATGTTTTCTTTAAAAATATTTTTAAATGTATATCTATTTTTTCAAATACTTAACATTGTAATGACCAGTTTTAATTAAAAAGTGTTTATTTTTAATTATGTTCACAATATGTAACAATACTGTATTTTGATAGTCGATATTTTAATGCTTTCTATATTCCTTACATTTTATATTTTGGCCGTTTTGAGGAAATTCAACGTCCGTTATTTGGCTTCAGTTTTTTTAAATCATGGTATGCCGCAATGTAAATAATTAATATCATAATGCTAATGATGCTTATTATTTTACAATGTGTTCAAAATCGGCCTATGCCTTTGAGTCCAACATATTAGAACCAGGGGACTGATTACAATCTTATCGGAAAGGGTTACTCCAACACAAACGTGACAATTATCCCGTCCGCCAAAATTACAGTTCCATTATAGCCTATGGAACTTGTAATTTGGCGGACGGGATATCTGTCACGTTTGTGATGAAGTATAGCATACACCAAGATCGTAATCTGGCCCCTAGATTTTAGTCATGATGTCAAACTGCATGATTTGTTATCACTTGCTTCTGGTCTTAAAAACTACCATGACTTATCTATCATATGTCAAACTGTATACTTCCAAGGTAGTGTGTGTATGTTAAAGTTGTCAGTTGTTTATTATTTCATCTGATAATTCTAGAAGTTATGGTTGATGTAGTAAAATAGGCGATAGCTACTTTTTATTGAACATGATCTTGTCCCTACTGTGTGTAAAGTAACCAAGTGTACTTATTAATCATGAACAATTTATTTTGGACGAAATTCTTACACCTTGAGTTTGTTACAAGATAGGAGCCTCTATTTTCCTGAATTTCTTACATTCAAAGATGCAAGTACAGTTCCCACAACCCTGCATTCACAAGAAAGAAACATTACCCCCTCATGGGTCCTCACAATCCCAGTCCTTACTATGTGAGGTATGTTTAAACTACGTAACTCCCGCCCACCTTCTGCCATGGCTGATGCTCCTGGTTCCTGTTTCCTGGTCTGGATTTTCTTCAGGACGGTGCTGTGAGTGTTTATATTTGCAGTTTTTTGTTTCTGCATTGTTTTTCTTGTGTTTTTATTGGCGCAGCCGCTCCGGTATTCCGGTCAACCACGCTCCTGTTCTGGGGACAGGGAAGCTCTCTGTTCATGTGCTGGGCTGGGGTAGGGAGTTTTTTGGTTTTCTGGCCCCGGTTCGTTCCGGCCCTGGGGCTCTCGCACAGCGTCGGGCCCCCCGCCATTGTCTTTTGATATATGGCTGTGGGTGGAGACTACAGGGCTGCCCTTTTTTTATTTAATTCACCTGTCTCACCTTTGCGTGATTGGATGTTTGGGGGCGGTATTTATTGGAGGTTGCTGGCACTTTCTTTGATTGTGTGGTGAGTTCCTGTTTGTTTGACACCGGATTTCGCGCCATGTGTAAAGGGGCTTCTTCACCTGTGCCTGCTAAGTCTATTTCAAAGCAGAATAACGTTCAGGATCTACAGGAGGATGAAGTCTTGCAAATTTCTAGGGTGGATTTGCAGGACTTGATTAATTCTGCGATCCAGTCTGCGCTGCTAGAGCCTGCAGCTAAGCGGGCTAGGGATGATGAGGAAGACATGGACAATTCCCTTAAGGGAAAGTACGACCAGGGCAATGTTTTTTCTGACATGCTGTTTCATATTTGAGAGGTGCTTGGGTTTGACCCTAAATCCCTGGCTGAGGAGGGATTTTTAAAGTCAGTATAGTTCCTCTGTGGTGGATGACCTCCCCTTCCATGATGTCCTGAAGGATATCCTCACAAAGAAGTGGCTTGAGGTGGATAAGCAGGGTATTCCGCGATTCCTGGGGAAGCGGTATCGCCTGGTGGACTTTGATTCACAGTTTCCAGCGATTCCAAAGGTTAATTCTCTTTTGCCCTCTATGGCTTCTGCCTCTTCTTCCTCTTTGTCCTCGGAGGAGGCTTCCCTGTCTGATCCGGTGGAGCGTAAGGTGAAGTCTGCTCTCAAGCGTTCTTATGCCGCTTCTCACTTTGTGGTACATGCTAGCACTTAAGCGGCCTATGCTTCGCAGGTCCTGCTTAACGATTTCGAGAATCAAGTGGACCCTACTCCTGTGTTGGCTCAAATGGAGGCCTTGGCGCAATTCCTCTCTGATGTCACTTTTAAATCCTTGTGGGCTTTTTCCTCACCTGCAGGGGCAGTGGTGGCTGGAAAGAGGTCTCTGTGAACAAAACCTTGGCGTCTTGAGGCTGCACAGAAGGCCTTGTTCCATAAACTGCCTTTTGAGGGTCCCTGTCTTTTTGGGGATGCTTTTAATATGATGGTGCAGCACTCTGCGTAGGGGAAGAAGTTGTTAATGCCTTTTCAGCCTGCTCCTAAGAAAACGTCTTTCTTCCAGAAGCAGGGGTTTCAAGGGGTTTTGTCATCTCAGCCCTTTTGTGCTCGGGGGGCTGCGTTCCATTATAAATCCCGGCCTCAGCAACAGCAACAGCAGCAACAGCCTCCCTCTGGTGCAGGACAGAAGTGACGATGCCGCTGTGGGGGCTCATCTCCGTTTGTTTCTGGACCATTGCTCAGATCTGATTTCTCACCAGTGGTTCTTGTCTGTCATCAGGTGGGGTTACTAGATTCCCTTCCTGGGCCCTCCCCCTCTGGATTGTTTTCTGGTTAACCCATTGTCAAGCGACCCATGCAGCGATGTGCCATGTTGTCTGGCGTTGCCATGTTGTTATGGAAAGAGGCTGTGGTGCTGGTTCCAGTCCAAGAAGTGGGCCTGAGGTTCTATTGCCATCTGTTTCTGGTTTCAAAACCCAATGGTTCCTTCCGCCCCATATTGAATATGCGTTCCCTGAAAAAATTGGTGCGGTTGGATCATTTTCGGATGGTCGCGGTACAGTCCGTCATTCCCCTCATCCAAGAGGGCAAATTTTTTGGCCTGGACTTAGAGGACGCTTATTTTCACGTTCCGGTCCATCCTGCCAGTCAGCAGTTCCTGAGGTCTGATGTCCAGGGGAGGCATTTCCAGTTACAGGTTCTGCCGTTCGGCCTCCCCACTGCTCTCAAGACTTTTACCAAGGTATTGGCTCCTGCTGTGGGGGGTTTGCAACTGCAGGGTTTCACTGTGTTTCCCTATATTGATGATTGTTTGATCTCTGCTTCCTCTTTTCCTCAGGCTCTTCTGGCGGTGGAGGCTATGTTGTCCCTGTTCCAGGAGCTGGGGAATCTAGCCAAGTCTTATCTGGATCATGTTCAGAGACTTCAGTTCATCGGGGGTCTGTTCGACACCTCTCTGGGGACGGTGTTTCTCCCTCCTGCTTGGATCCTTTCCCTGCAGACTCTTTTGCGGGATCTGTTGAGTTGTCCCTCTGCACCGGCTCGTATTTGGTTGCAAGTCCAGGGTTTGATGGCTGCAACCACTGCTGTGGTTCCTTGAGCTTGCCTCCATCGCAAGCCCTTGGTGACTCATCTGTTGGCTCAGTGGGACCCTTCCCGGGCAGATTACGAGCCTCTGGTTCCTCTCTCTCATGTTCTGGTCCGGGACAAGGACTGGTGGCTTTGCACTGCCAATCTGGAAAACAGGGAGCAGTTTTATCTTCCTCCTCCCCTTTTGTTGATGACGGATGCCAGTCTTTAGGGTTTGGGTGCCACTTAGTTGTCCTTGGAAGCCATGGGTCTGTGGTCTAAGGGGGACAGCGCCCGTTCCCCAAACTGGCGGGAGATGGCGGCCATCTGGGAGGCGGTGCAGTTCTTTCAGGTTCATCTCATTGGGTCGAATCTGTTGGTACGGACTGTCAACTAGATGGCTCGTTGTTACCTGAACCGTCAGAAGGGGACCCGGTGCACGTCTCTGAACATGTTGGCCTCCATGATTTGCGCTTGGGCGGAATCTCATCTGTTGGCCTTGAGGGCGGTGTACATTCCGGCACAGTTGAATTTTCATGCGGACGCTCTCAGCCGCAACCTTCCATCTTTTGTTCTCTCTCTTCCTCTCTTTCCGTACCTTTGCCTTCAGTTCGGGACTCCATGGATTGATCTTTTTACGTCTCCTCTCAACTTTCTCCTTCCCAAGTTTTGTCCGAAGGTACTGTGTCCTTAGGCTTGGATGGTGGATGCTCCTTCGATTCCCTGGCCTTCGGGTCTTCTGTATGCATTTCCTCCCATTGCTCTCCTCCTAAGTGTGCTGCAGAAGATTCGGGGGAGAAGGTTTTGGTCCTGTTGATTGCTCCTTTCTGGCCTCGCCGCCTTTGGTTTCCTCTCCTGTTGCGGCTGGTGGAGGCTCCGGCTACCTTTGTCTCCGTCTCCTCTTCAGTTTCTGCTCCTGTGCCTGCCTTGTCTTCGTTGTTTGTAGCTGACGGGTTGGCTCTTGAGCATTTGACATTGAGTCTTTGGGATTTTCTTCTGTGGTGGCTCGTGACATCCAGTTGTCTTACCACCTTTCGACCATTAAGTGCTATGGTCGTCATTGGGGTTCTTTTTTTTCTTGGTGGTGTTCTTTTCATGGGATGGATCCTGTATTGGGTGTTCCTACTTCTGTGTTGGACTTTCTCCGAGATCGTTTTTTGAAAGGCCTTTCCCATTCAATGTTGTCTGCTCAGTGGGTGGCGGTTTGTGCTTGTTGGGGTCCTGAGGCCTCCTTGGAGGGTATTGCCCCTTTGGTTAGTCGGCTCCTTCGCAGCTTTCGGCTTCGTCGGCCGGTTTCTCCTGTTCTCGTTCCTTCTTGGGATTTACCTTCTGTTTTGCGGGGTCTACAGTTGCCCCCTTTTGAGCCTTTGATGGAGGCGAGTTTGTTGTGGCTGTCCGCTAAGGTGGTTTTCTTGTTGGCCATTACATCTGCTAGTCGGTTGGGCGAGTTGGGTGCCTTGATCATTTTGTTTCCTTATTTGCAGTTCCTTCGGGATCGGGTCGTCTTACGGCTTGATCCGGCCTTCCTACGTAAGGTTTCTTCAGATTTTCATTTGAAGCAGGAGCTGATCTTCCTAATTTGCCTGCTGATGGGGATTCCCTTGTTCCCCCTTCCTTGGATGTTCGCAGGGCTCTCCAGATTTATCTCCAATGTTCCCTGGGCTTCCGGCTTTCTCCTGCCCTGTTTGTCTCCTGTGGGGGGGTGGCTGAAGGGAAGAAGGTTTCCACTTCAGCGATCAGTCAGTGGGTGCATTTGACGGTCTGCCAATCTTACAAGTCCTTGGATTTGCCTCCTCCGTCTCATGTACAGGGTCGTTCGACGCGTTCTGTGTCTGCTTCCTGGGCTGAGGCGGTAGAGGTCTATTTCCAGGAGATCTATAGGGCAGCCACTTGGCAGTCTCATCACACATTTGTGCGACATTATAGGCTTGATATTTTACATGCCTCTGCTGACAGTTTTTCTGTTGGCGTCTTGAACGCTATTGTTCATTGATTTTTTATTGATTAAAGTTTCGTACTCTGCATAGATCCCTGGTTTCCTGCATTTTTTATTGGTTCTCTGCTTGTGAGTTCCTCACTTAGTAAGAACTGGGATGAGGAGGACCCATGAGGGGGTAATGTCTTATTACTTACCGGTAATCTTCATTACCCCGATTACGGTCCTCCTCGTCCCAGTCCTCGACCCTCCCTCTTACCCGCTGTGTTTGTTATGGAGTCTTGTTGATAACAGACATGGCAGTATGTGGGCGGGGCTTATGAAGTTAAAACATACTGGCATTGTGATTTGCTGGGTAGGGGCAGGATTGCCTCACGTAGTAAGGGCTGGGGCGGGGAGGACCCTAATCGGGGTAATGAAGATTACCGGTAAGTAACAAGACATTAACATCAAAGTAAGACACCAAACACTATGATTGGGCATCGCTCCCCTAAAAATTCTCCCATAAATTCCTCTTTTCTTGATGTGCTGAGACTACCAACAATGTTGAAATTTAATTGCAAATAATAATAAAAAATATGGACAAGCTAAATCAATCTCTTCTTCATTTAACCAAAGCCCTCAGTACAAAAGTTTTTCTTGCAGGAGACATTCATTTTTATCAGTATAGTCCGGATTGATCCCCTATGCTAATTCCGACACTGATAATAATCAAAAGAGCTTTAATAAACTGCCGATGGGAGGCAAACATTTATGTATATCGAAGGTGGGATACTATTGGCCTCCTTTTTCTTTAATGAAATAAGGGCTCTTCTTCAATACCAATAACCAATGGCAGGTATTACAGTAAATGAACTACAGCAATGATGAAGGGGCCAATACAATTGGAAAGTTGCCAGGCATCTTCCCAAGGGAAGTCGATTGCTATAAAGCACTACTGCCACCCATGACCGGGACGTCTCACCCCTTGGCATTTTCAAATTAGAAGCTCTGGTGCCTCACCTGCCATAGACTGGTCAATGACAGTCTCATAGGGATTCTTGTCTAGACGTATTAGATGTTTTTCCAATAGCAAGCCTCAGTGTCCACATGCCCCATTTTTTTTGACAGCACCCTTCCCATGTTTGGTCCTCCCTTACAGATGCTGATTTGTTAAGGAACTATTAATGAAATGAAGCAACTAATTGAGGGGCGCAAATAAATGTGCCAGGTACCCAAGCGCATTCTGCTGGTCTATACTCTTTCCAGGCCAATAAATATTTCAATTACCTTACACTTTCCTGGAAACAATAACAGCTTCAATTTTAAACTCTATGTACCCATCTTTGATGACCACAGTAAAGGAACACATAGTTTTGTGTCTGGAAGGATTCATTATAGATATGTGAAAGACCAGTTGAAGTCACTGCTCCTTTGGTAGATCTATAGTGGCTGCACTTTGTCTCATCAAACGTAAAACTGGAAAATTACCTATATATGAAGGTGCAAATTTGGGATGAAATCAAGGGCAGTCAGGAAACAAATAGAAAACCACACAAATCGTCTTTTTTAAAACTAGGAGCTTGTGTTAATGACATATATGATAGAGGATGAAGGAGGGTAACTGATGGGACTGAGGTGGACTGTGCAATCTCAGGAAATGATTGATTGTGAAAACCAAAAGAATACATGATGGGTGAGTACCCTAGAAAAGAATGCAGAAGGCAAATGTTGCTAATGGTATCCACAAAACCTAATGTTCTTGTTGGTTAATGGTTTAAGATTGACGAAACTATTTTAGACAATTATTTGCTCAATCTGACTGTTATTCTGAGGGGTGATTGGTAGTAGACTTGAAATTGATGGTATCCAATCTATGAATGAGTATATTTCTAAATATCAAAATAAACTGGGAAACTTTACATAATTATTTTGGATGGCAAATCATTAGTCATACATCCTCTTTGAGGAACATATTAGTTAATTGAGAAGCAGTAAGAAGTTTAAGCAGCAGAATAAAATGACTTAGTACAGAAAGGAATGTAGGGGGTAATTAGGATGTTGGTCAGATTGACCATCTGACCGCTGTGGCTGTGAATCAATTTCGACGGCCAAGTCTGCTTTTTCTCCCCCAGCTGTATTATGATGTATGCAAACTGAATCTCCTAATGTGGTGGTCGAAGATGAATTTGCATTGTTTGTGGCAGTGGGAAAGAAAGCCAATAGGGATTCTGACACCGCCATGGCTGAGGTTCCATCGATGAGCACATTACAGTACATACAATACCTTGCCAGTTCCAAGACGGTCTTTACACCTCATTGCAAGGCTGCTACAGTACTGCTCACACTAAGCACCACAAAACTGCTCATTGCATACATACAACAAATGAAACAGCTGATATCAGTTATCAAAGTGGACACTCCTGCTATTCAAATTATAAAGCACAGCCCGTTCCAGACCCTGATCCTTTGCCACCACCCTTCACTATTGCAGTACTGACCATGTCTTTTGTTTCACAGCCGCCAGCCATTCCACACATTTACACTTCACACACTTTCATTACACCATTTACTGCACATACAATTTGCAAATATTTTCCTGTAAGCCCCTTTAATTTCTCTCTCACTCCCACTCACTGTAAATCTCACAAGACACAACCACGTTTTTCAGACACTGAGTCGTCAGTCCTGGTGGAAGAAATCATTAGAGTAGACCACAGACGATTTTTGAAGAATATCAAAAAAACTCCTTACTTTCTAAAGAATCAAATGTGGAAAAGGATAGTCAATAAAGTGAATGGTGTAGATACCACCCCGTGCCCAAAGGAGGTCATCAGAAAGAGTGGCCCGACCTGAAGGCTAGGGTCAAGCCCCTGACCAACAGGCACCACCTGGCCACCCAGAAGAATGGTGGTGGGCCTCCTGAACCACCATTACAACTCACAGCCTAGGAGGAGAAGGTACACGCCATAGTGCATTCCTAGGGCTCAACAGGAATACCTGGGGGAATGGAGTCATGTAAGTAACACCTCAATAACTGTGATAATATATCAATGTTCCCTTAGCACACTTCTAAGGAGGAAGGTCAGTAAGAAAATCCATGGAGATTTTCTTCCATGGTGTCTCAGGGGTAATTAAGGAGACTACAGGGCCTGTTGGTTGTTGATAAGAAGACTTCATCAGGGACACAAAAAAAGCATTGTTTTACTTATCTGCATACATTACTCCTTATAGCGGGTCGTCAAAAATCTCTAACCACCAGATCATTGATTTTTCTTTCCCCTGGATGTCCAGTGTAGGTGCACCTTGTAACCAAAACAGTACTTTTTCCAGCAGTAGTAATACACGTGAAAAAATAACACCTCTGTAATAGTGCAATCACACGGTTCCTTTTGAATCCATTGTTGTTGATTCCAGGGCTGCAGCTCAAGCTTTAAATAACACTCTAAATCCGATACATCAACATTCTACAGAGTCTAAATCTGAAATGCATTGGTTTGGGGTGTTTCAGGCTCCAATTGTCTGGCAAATCATCAGTTTTTCCTGGGCTTTTTTACCTGGTCTAAAAGTGTGTTAATCATAGAACCTCAAGATAAACAACCTCCAGCTTGTATGCATAGAATTGGTACATTTCATGGCCTTCAAGAATCATAGATTTGTATGATCAATGTTCTCACTTAACCGATACCCTTTCCAAATAATGATGTCAGTGAGCAAAATATTCTTTTATTGCTTGTACCTTTTTTCCATATATGACATAATTTTGCTGAATGATAATTAGAGTTTGTGAGAAGAATGATGTACAGCTTTGGTCAGAGGATCTGTGTAAGAATTTGGGTTACTGATGAGGGGGTGAAACCATACTCATGCAGCAACCACTATCCTTGTCATGGTGCAGTCACAAGCAAACCCCAAGTTAACCTGTGCTTAACCCTCTGTTTGCATGGCACAAAATCATTCAGGCTATGTGTAAAATATTTATGCAGCACTTCAAACAGTAATAAAGTGAAACACAACAAATAACAAATAGACCAGAATTACAAAAATCCAATCAGAAGAACTGGACTAGGCAATTTGAAAGATTTAAGTGAAGTAAGCACCAAAAAAGCACAAACTGCCATCTGTGGTTATCTTGTTGCACTGGACCAGGACAAAGTCACAAGTGCGGGCCAACGACAATGGAGCGTTGTCCGAACACAGGGATTATGAACAACATTACCTTAAATCATGGTTGTAGATCTTTATGTGGCCCCACATGAGGATGATTGGTGTGATGTGAGTTCCTCAAGAGAAGATGCATTGTGCACGGACAGAGAGGGTAGCTGCAAGGCTGTGAGGCAAAGTCTTGCATCTTCGTTTAGGATGCCATCGACAAGGGGGGTTGTGATGCAAAGTCCTGCCTCTGAGATGTGTGGCGCACAGCTGGTTCTGATGAAGCTGAGGGGCTTGTGAGGCAGATTACTGCATCATCATTGAGAATGCCGTTGACAAGATGCTTGCGATGTGAAAACCTTTGTAAATGATGCTTTGCACAGCACTGGTTCCAAGGAGGCTATAACTATAACATGTCTTGATTCAGGAGATGCAATGTGGAGTTTGGTGAGGAGATGTGTTGCACAGCAGCTCTGATGTGGTGATGCATTGATTCTTCTGGCACCACAGTTGAGCTGGCAGAACATCTTAGGCCCACTTACAAGGTTCAAGGACAAAGGTGGTTTTGGACCTGGCCCTTTCTGCTGAGTCATTCCGAAACCTTTTGCTTTCCTCCTACTTTTTTATGCTTGATTCGTTTTTGTTCACCCTAGAACTCGGTGCACTCTACCACTGTTAACCAGTGCTAAAGTGCTTGCTGGTTTTCCTTTAAACATGGTAGAATTGCCTAAGTCCTCATTGGCATAATAATTTACTTAGAAGGCCCTAGAAAAGTGCACTACATTTTCCCAGTGCCTGTACATTCAATTATACGAGTTGGCCTGCACCACTGATTGTACCACCCACTTAAGTAACCCTTTAAACATGTCTCAGGCCTGCCACTGCAGAGCCTGTGTTTGCAGTTTTAACCTACCATGTCGACCTGGAAATATCAACCTTTTTGCAAGCTTAAACTATCAAGTCACCGCTAAGGTAGGCTCAGAAAATCCCCAAGGGCAGGGCACAGTGTATTTGAAAAGTTAGAGATGTACTTTTAAGTTTGACACGTCCTAATGGTGAGACACTCTTAAATTCATTGTTCACGACTGCAAGGCCTATCTCTCCCATAGTATAACATTGGAGTTGCCTTATTACATTATATAAGTGTATTTTCAAAATGGGAAGAGATAAATGGTCTCTCTGGAATCCAAATATGAAATCCTAACGCATAGTGAAGTCAGATTTCAAATTCGAAAAGGCCACTTTTAGAAGTAGGCATTTTCTTGCCTAGCCATTGGTGCCCTCAGCCTGTCTCTGGAACATGTCTAGGTGAAGTAGGCAGTTGGACTTTGGGTATTCCTCCTAGACAGCCAGTGACAATGGGAAGTTTTGACTGAATGGGCCGTCACTGGTAGGGTTGGAGGAAGGAGCTGGGTCCAGCCTTACTTACACCTGAATAGGCAGTGCTATGTCTCCACACAAGGGACAGCATACCCCTTATATTTAGCCTGGATCAGGTCCAGGAAGGCAGGGCATCTATGTACTACAAAGGCAAGCGTTTAGAAATTTCTCCACACTTCAAATGCACTACTGTGTGTAAAAGAATGACCTCAGACACCACCACTTCAATTCACTTTTAGACCTGTGGATGCTCTGCCAGGAAGAAGGAAAGATGTGCTGTGCTGCTCAAGGACTGCCACTCAGCTGGACTGAACTCTGCTTGACTCCTGGTTCGCTGTGCTGAACTTCTGTATGATGCATTTTCGCCTGGGTGAGAAGGACTAGACCTACATATCAAACCCAGAATGACTTCAAGGGCTAGTTGACTGGCCTCCTGATCTGAAGCCTCAGGGACATAACAGCCATCCAACAACCTTGCATCTGCACCTGGACTCTGCCATATGTGTTTCTACTCTGCCTGGTGGTGTCACCTGAGTTTTGGCCCTTGGAAGTAGAGAGAAGGTGCTTTGCCAGCCTCTGTAGATCCAGGAAAACCGACACATCTCCTCAGCTGTGGGGCGCGACCCTGAGCAGAACCGACACATCTTCTCCGCTGCATGGATTGGACCCTTTGCAAAAACTCCCATTAATATCGCAGCCCCATTCTACTTCAGAACTGCTGCTGCATAAGAATTCTCAGTGCAGACCCTCACATCTGCAGTCAACAACAGCCTTGGTGCTGACTAAGGACTTCACATCACAGCCTTGCAGTTCCTCAGAATCGACACATCACCCCTACTGCAGAAGACATCCTGACGCCAAACTTCGCATCGCAAGCCCCTTTGATGTGATACCCGATGTTGATGGAACAGGACCTCACAATGCAGTCTTGCTGCATCTTGGAAATTAGGCATTGTCTTGGATGTTTGATGCATCTTCGACACGGACTTATGCAACGCTCTGTCAGCGCACCATCATGGCCTGCCTGAACATTTGACTTTCGACCAAAAAGTGACTCAGCGCCCATCCCCAATGATTTTATGATTTATGATAACTCGACTAATAACAACAGTAATTTGACAGTGAAATGCACAGACTCCCATAATATTTTTCAGAGTGAAAGGAGATTAATTAATTCATGGACTCTTTAATTAAAACATTTAATTTTCATCTTTGGATTTCAGCTGTAGCCAATACACTTCTTCCAAACTACCTTATAAGGGCTTATTAGTTGTTTATCCTTGGAGTTTCTGCTGCAAATTCTTCACTTATGACTCAAGGGTTCTGGATTATATCATATTTTGATAATCTTTATACACAATGTAAAGGTCATGCAAACCGATCCAAGAATGGAGGAAACCGAATGACTAGACATTCATTTCTAAATTCTCCACTCAATATTTCAGTGAAGATTTAATAATCTATTGATAAATGAAATCTTTTTATTTTAACTTCTTTTTATTAAACCGTCGTTAGTATTAATATACAGCATTACAGAAAGCAATGGTTGATAATACATACATGTAATCTTAATTTGGATTTCTTTGATATATGACCCTTTGTAAAGCAACCAACAGCTCCAGCAGCTTCCCCACCCGATATACCCCTGGTCTACCATCCCCTCCTGCTTTAGCAATCAGGTATCCCTCAGTCACCCCTGCACACTTCCCACTGATGTCACACTTGTTCCCATTTATTGGGGCAGCTCCTACTCTCATATATTGTCTTTTCAGCTGCGCGGCACCAGGCCATGTCCATCTTCCATTGTACCACTATCAGCGGTTGAGTGGCCCCCCAGGACCTAGCAAGATTTCTCTTGGCCACCTATGCAGCCACAAACAGCCACTTTTTTAGTACTTAGGCCATGTCTGTTCCCCAGATACACATAATACATGCCACCTGGCATCCACAGGAACATCCTGCCCCTATGCAGGATTTTCAGTTGTACGAGCCTAAACCTTGCCCTAATCAACACTTCTCTAGGGCTTGGCACCGCCTCCACCCAATCACCGTCCTCCAGCAAGCCCACGTCAGACTCTCATGTCTGCCTTAGCTTTGTGAGGAGATCCAGTGAGTTATTGATAATCTTCCTATATGTGCAGGACAGTGCTTTTTCTGGAACTGGATCTAGTACTTATCTGTCCTCTAGTGGGCTATATTTGGGGATCTTCTCCCCCTCTTTGTGGTGCCTGCGCAGCGCGTGTCTCAGTTGCACATACCTATATTCTTCTGTGTTCGCTAGTTGATATTTTCTTTGTAATTCTATCAGTTTCCATTTACCGAAACCCTGCAATCTTGCCACTTCCTGGATGACAGTAAACTGAGGGCACTACCTTGGGACGGTGGGGGTGCACGGATCGCATTGGCTAAGCTACAAAGGGGAGTGTATATAGGCGGTTTGGTCATTACGGACCTTCCAAAATATTACAGGGCCTCACATCTAATGGTAATCAATGTCTGGGTATTTAGGGACAGAAATGACCCCACATACCGGGTGGACCACTGGGCGATGGGTGCCGGAGGATACGTAGGTGCACTGTATGGTTGAGGGAGGAATGAAAAGATGCCACCACATACACAGATAGTACTAAAAGTGTGGGTGAGGGCCAATCGATTTCTGGGCTGGGCTAACAGACTGACGGAACAGACCCCTCTGTGGGACAGCGATATGCACATCTTTTAAGAATTTGTCGGGTATTGGACAAGGGGTGTTTTGTATGATGTACAATATTTCTGGTAACAACATAATTTTGTAGAGAACCTCTCTCCCCAAAAGGTATATTGGCAGAGTCTTCCAGTGGGCGACATCTCTCCTTAAACGTTCATGCTGTGGCTGTAAATTCCCCACCAGAAATCCTGCATCTGTTTACGCTACCTGTATGCCCAGATATTTAAAGCTATCCTTAACCCTCAGTTTGGTTCCTGCACCGAGTAACATTGGTGGTTTTTTTGATAGCATGTACAGGAGTTACTTATCCCAGTTATTCTGGTATCCCGAGTACCCTTCAAATAGCTTAAAAATCTGCAATAGCCAGTTTATTGTGCACTGTGGTCTCGTCGCATACAGAAGGACATCATCAGTGTATAACGATAGTCTCTCTTCCCATTGTTCCCCTGTAGATGCCCAAGATCACCGGGTCCCCCTCACCCATGCCGCAAGTGGTTTTAGCACCAGTGCAGATAAAATCAGAGAAAGAGGGCTGCCCTGCCTCATACCCTTATGTAGTGCAAAGGAGCGGGATACTGAACGATTTATTCGAACCCTGGTCATGGGATTTGTATATAGCAGCTTAATCCAGGACTGGAATTGAAGGCTGTACCCATACCGCTGCAGTACCTATAACAGGTAGTGCCACTCTTTACTGTCAAATGTCATGTGGGCATCTAGGGACAGTAGTGCCGCCTCCACCCCTGGGTTAGTCTATACCAGATACATCACCCCATATAGCCATTGAAGATTAAGCCTAGTGCTTCTGAGGGGCACAAACCCAGACTGGTCTGGGTGTGTCAGCTTAATGATTGGTTCTAGAAGGCGATTCACCAAGACCGTGGCCAGTATTTTAACCTCCATGTTCAACAAGGATTTCAGCCGGTATGAACTGCACTGATCAGCTGGCAAACACCCCTGCTCTCTTGCTTTGTTAAACATACCTAGGAGATATGGAGCCACTATACTTGCCGTGCATTTAAATAGCTCCACTGGCAAACCATTTGGTCCCGGTGCCTTCCCTGCATGCAGATCCTGAATGGCGCCTAATATTTTGTCAGTCGTTATGCCCTTGTCAATGTTTTCTCTGTCTTCCTCAGACAGCACCAGCAGTCTCATTTTCTCTAGCAGTTTGCAACAGTCTGTGTCTGTCCTAACTGGGTTGGACTCGTAAAGCTCCTCTTGTAATCTGCAAAGACCCATGTCATTACCTCTCCGGTAGAGTGCACATGTCCACTTTTGCCGCGTATTTCTGCCACCCAACTCCTTTCCCTGTCTATCTTCTCTAGCCAGGCAATCATTCTGTTGGCTTCATCTCCCAGGTAAAATACTCGTCTCTGGGGCAGCCGCTCTTGCAGCATTATTTGCCAGGTCTTGCAGTTCCGGCCTCTTAAGTTCTAAACGGTGCACTAATTCCTTGTTAGTTCTCCCACCCTCCAGAAAGCTCGCTTTCATCGCCATTACTGTCGCCTCCAGTCTGTCCCACTGCAGTCTCTTTTCTTTGTTATTACCTCATATGCAGGCCTAGACATGCCCCCTCATAACCAGTGTGAATGCTTCTCACAGAGTACAGGCTGTCTCAACCGTCCCCTTATTTTCCGGGAAGTAAAGTTGTGCCTGTGCCCGGACCTTTTGAGTATTCTCTTTATTTTTAAAGAACCATGAATTTAGCCTGAGTGATAGAGTCTATGTTCAAGTCGGTCCCCTCACCATTACCTCTACTGGAGAATGGTCAGAAATACCTTGTGGACCAATTTGTGCGTTACAAAACCACGCTTCCCCACCTCTCTGTGTCAGTATGTGGTCAAGCTGTGAGTAACTACTGTGGGCGGCTGAGTAGAAGGTGTTTTAGCGAGTATCAGGGTTGTGCAACCGCCAGAGATCCGTCAGGACCACAGCCTCAACGAACGTGTGAAGCGGGTTCACCTCTCTCTCTCTAGTTGATATGGTTTCCCTATCAAGCCCCGGGTCAAAAGTAGAGTTTTTGTCACTGCCCAGCACCAGTGGTCCAGGTGGAAGGTCAACCAGCAAGGTCCACAGAGCTGTGAACGCCTTAGACCGCACCACCGGTGGAATGTAACTTGAGACAATATTAACCGCCTGCCCTTCCTGTTTTGCTGCCAGGGCCACTGACCTCCCCATGGGATCATACCAGATCTTTTCAATTACCAAGGGAAGACCCGTCTTGACCAGTATTCCCACTCCTCAGGATCCGGTTGTATAACAAGCATGGGCAACCAGCTTATATATGTTTCTATCTACTGCACGATATCTGTGGCTTTTGAGATGTGTTTCTGCAGTAACACAACACCCGGGGAGTCTCGATGCAGATATTGTAGCAATATACTACGTTTATTACGACTCCCCAGGACATTAACATTCCATGACATCATTTTTAGACTGTTAGCCCCTTGTTGACCCTCCTGTTGCCTCACTGCTGCTGTCTTTCCTATTCCCTGCAATTTTACCATCTAGTTTGACACCATTTCTGCATTGCGTCCCCCATCACATTTCTGACTTTGCAATGTTAAAGAACTAACAGTAAAACAATAAAAAACATACAAAACATAACATTTCCCCAAAAACACTAACCTCCTCCCTGCTGCCCTGCTGGTGGTTATAGCAACTCCCACCACCCAATCTCGCAGAGTGCCTGTCGCCCCGAACAAGAAACCAACAATTTGGTTGGTCGATAATGAGCTGTAATAGCCACTTTCCCGGGATCCCGCCCTCTCCCTGCAATAATATGCGTGTTTTAATCCAGGAGCAACACTGACGATATACAATTGTGCTAAAAGTCTCAATATTAGGGAGTTTGTATTCTTACTACCTCCCCCTGCCCCACTTCTCACCCATGTAACATGACCTGATCTTCACAGTCCTTGACACAACATTCCGCCGAGGTTCCATTTTCCAAACCCTCTGTCTCTCTTAGGCCAGGCAACGTTCTGTTTTATCTCAGTCCGGGTCTTCCCTCACCATCTTGTGTTGTTCTCGCCATCTTCCTTGTTGAGCGTTTGAGCCTCGTTGCGCCATCCCTCCAACCACTCCCCGGCTTCCTCTGGGGAGCTGAAGAACCACGTTTTCCCTTCGGCCTCAACTCTCAACTTAGCTGGAAACATCAGGTAAGTTGAGAGGTTGGACGTAGTTCCTTTTTCACCCTATCAGAGGCACGCCTTTGCCATTGTACGTTTAGTGTGAAATTGGGGAAAATGGTATCACAGGATTCTCATGGCACAGGTCCCCTTGTCGACACGCCGGTTGTAGGATGGCATCACTATCTCTGAAGTTGAGAATCCTTGCGATGATTGTCCTTGGTAGAACGCCGGGTTTGAGCTTAGGGATGGGAGCCCTATGCGCACGTTCAATAGTGAAGTAGTTGGAGAGATGTTTTGGTTCTAAATGGTTCAGGATCAGGACCTACAAAAAGAGGTTGACATTATGTCTCTCCATACCTTCCGGCACTCCCACCACTTTTATATTGTTCCTGCATGCCTGCCCTTCCTGGTCCTCCAGATTACCTGCCAAAGCATCCTGCTGTTTCGTGAGAGCCTGTACCCGTTCCTTCCAAACTCTTCATGCTGGTCTGTAGTTGGGTCAGCTCTTGCTCAGTGGTGGCTACTTTATCTGACATCTTCCTGAAGTCTGCTCTCAGAAGGTTAACATCCTCCATTACCGCATATATTTTATACTGCATCTATTTTAGGGTCAATCATACTCTTAAGGTATGCAATGGCCTCCATGATTGCGCTCAACGAGGGTTCTGCCTGTTAATCTGGATGGTGACCCTGTGATGCCGCAGTTTGGAGCGGTTCTGCGTATTTGTCCATTTTATTTATCTGCGCCCCTGCTTAACCTTTGGGCTTCATTTGAGTGTTCACCTCAATATCTTGGTGCCCGAATGGAGGGATTCTGAGGGCTTCAATGCCCCGTCTCGTCTGTTGTGGGAACTATGGTCTCTTTTCACCTTTTTCTGAGGACCCCACGTCTGGATCCACACTCGTTTTCACCTTAGTGTCTGCTCTGAACCGCACGCCACTCGCTCACACACTGTAGGTACAATCACTGACTTTGAGTTGCACACCGTCTGATGGGGTCTTGTTATCTCTCTTTTGCTTTAGTCTACGAGTGTCAAGTGTGTTCTTCCTGGTTGTATCTCCTGTACTGTGGGCGAGTTGTTCACTATGTGTTCCTGTCCATCAGGATCTTTTTTGTGTCTTGCCTCTCTTCACACTCCCCATACCCGGTCAGGAGTGCCCTCGTACTCACTGCCTCAGGTCGACTAAAATGGTCTGGCTCCGTCCGACCATGAATTGCTGACAGGAAAGGGCCACTCCCAACACTGCGTCTCATGCACCAGGCAACCCCTCTGCTCTTGCACACCTCATGCAGCCTCCTAGGCCTAACCTCCCTCGCCGGCGGTACATGGCGCTCGAGCAGTGCCTTGTCGGTGTGCCGGGCTGAGCCCCCTTCCTCTGGGCATCCCTAGTGATCGCACAATCCCTTGCCAGCCACCACTATTTGCTACCAATCACCAATATATGGTGATGACCGGTACTGCAGATCTCCAATGTGCACTTCTCCTAGGGCACCGGCCCGATCGCGCTTCAGCCTTGTTGTGTGAAGGGTGGGAGGAGGAGCTGTGCTCCGTTCACCGCCGCAAGGCCTTCCTGGTCTCTGCTCGCTCCATCGTGCTCCTGCTGTGATGCGATGTCTCCCTGCCGGGGGTGATCGCCTGCCTTTCTTACGGCTGCCGCTGGCCTCACGGAGCAGCGCAACGCCATATCATCAACTCCTCCCGGTCTAGCTCTTTAGGTATGGCCATGCCCAGTTCACTCCTTACTCTGCGGCGATTACCAAATGTTTTGTTGGTCTGGGTCTCTTTCTATGCGCTGCAAGTCTAATTTTAGCGTTGAACCAAGCCCTCGGGTCCCCAAATCAGTATGTTGACGTCTGTGCTGTTATTGGCCGGCTGGATTTGCAGAATATTCCGGTTGTAGGGACCCTGGAGCTAGAGCTCTTCTAGGACGCCGCCATTACCATCGGCTCCTCAGCCACGCCCCTGAAATCTTAATGAAAACACGCGACGGTCCAAGGTCAAAACCTGTAAGGCGAGGAGTTTGGTGACTCCCTCAAAAGTCATAGAAACTGCAATGACATTGTCCTGGTTCGACGCGACCAGACAGCCCCAGTTGGTATTTTTCGTCTTTTGGCACTATTTTCTCTGAAATCCTTAAAATTCAATATCTTCTATATTACTAATGACATTAGTCATTAGTAATACAGATTCTTGTCATCTTGGTCTTGTTTTATTCATTACATTTTTTTCTCTCTTTCCTAAACTGGCATAGCATCTTTTGTGTGGTGTTTTCACTCTTTTACTGTTTGAGAATTCACTGGTGCCTTACCCTGCCTAGGATTGTGGTTGCTGCCTGACCAGGGCTTACACTCCAGTCAACCAATATCCCAATTTCAAAAATGTTGTAACACTTGGGGGTAGCAGACAGAGGAAGCAGAGTGGGGTTAGTCTTTAGTCCGCCTATGGCGGTTTACAAAAAGGTTTTGCCCATGTTTCAACTTTGCAGATCCCTTAACCTGGCTGTAATCTATTTTGATTCTGAAATCTTGGATTACAACTACAGTATCCCCTTTTATGATAATCTCCTGTGAGTTATATTCTACTTCTTTGGAAGTGCACTGTACTCTCTTTTGCTAATGTCAATATGGAAAAGGTTGATGCTAACATGAAAAATAATACATTCATTTATGAGAACAGAAACGCCTCTTTATTAACCAATTCGCCTGTTGTGAACGTCACATCAAAGCCGATACCCAAATACATAGTCAGGCGAGCACTAAGACCACTGACTGATAGGTCACAGGTAGAGTGCCGGAAATAAATGGACAAACAGGAAACCTTGGATCAATCCCACAAATAGACGCAGTGACACTGCAATGGTCAAGGGAGATTGGCCCAAATGAAGCACACATGGCCGGAGGGGATACACGTGCCCAAAAAACACCTTAAAGTCTGATTCCTCATAAGTTAGAAACATATAGCCAATCAGGACACAGCACCCAACGAGAGGACAACAGATGGGAGTGTCAAAGCCTCAATTAAAGCCATCTTAACCTGATATGCTGCCAGTCTGCTCTTTCCCCCTTTCACACCCCATGGGGCTATAAAAACCCCTGTGTAAAGTTATGGGCCAAAGTCTGTGCCTATAACACCAGCTTGTCTTGACCAGAACATGCTCTAAGACGAAGAGTGGTGAGTGAATACGTTGAATGTGGAGTTTTTTAAAACTTCAGACTCTCTACCATTCTTGGTCCTGATGCTGGTCACTAGACACGTGGAGCAATTCACAGCCCAAACATGTCGACCCAACCGCCGGGTGCTGTGGACCAGTGACTTATCCACTCAACACTGGACCTTTCATTTAACCATATCCCTATCCTGTTGACTTTGTTTCATAAAATTACCCGGTACAGGAAAGATCATTTTAACCTCTCACTGCTGTAAAAGTCCAAACAATCCTGATCCTGCTAGAGGATGGTAGGGTCACTTGGAAAATAGAACCCTCAAGTGACAGATCCAATTATGACACTGTCCACCAAATCTCACTAGTGGAGATAATATACACCATAAGCTGTGAAAGTGTGGTTTGGGGATTTATGAGAAAATCGTCCTGGGACTCTCTGGCTGACTGACAATAGTGATTCATTCTCCCCATTGATTAATAGACTCTCTCGGTGTCCACCAAATCTCAGTGAGACACACGCACTAGCCCCAGACCTTGCTGGGGATGGGAACTAGAGGCTCGCGGCCTAGGGACTATCCAGCCTCCAATATATTATGTATACACAAAATGGACTGCCCCTAGTTTGGGTTCCTTCAGTTTTCTGTATGTCAAAACAAAATTCCCTTTGGATTATTCAGTGAGAAGACAACAATTCTTACAAACTACCAAACAAATATCATTCATTCATTCATCAGGACCTAACAGTAGGAGCAATGCAATATACAACAAAACAGTTCTGTCAAAACTAATAGATTTGGTGTGCACAGTTTATTCAAATATATAAAACACCAATTAAAAACAAACAAATGTTAAAATAGAATAAAATTAAAATTAAAAATTTTGGGAACATAGACAATATAAAAAACGGAACAATTCATATACAATTTCTAAACCTAAACAGCTCCTAATGCTAATAAGGGAGGTGCAAAGTAAAGGTAAAGATTCCACAACAGTCAGAATAGTCCTTGTTAAATGTGTATTGCACGTCTCCCTTTCACTCAACGCGTTTCGACGGACATTTAAGATACAGCCGCCTTCATCAGGAATATATTATGACTGTCTGCCCAAAATTAGTTTCTGAAATTTAAAAAATATATATTTTAGATTTCCAAACACATTATACAAAAGAACAAATCTATACATCACATCAAATATATAATAGAGACCGAAGGGATAATATTTATCAAAAGCAGAGCTCTAAACAACATTTGCATTATAACATGAAAAACCTAGGGACAGTTTCATACAAACATAACCAAAATAAAGAAGTTTTAAACAGACATAACCTATTACTCAAACAGCGAGATACAAATGCAATTTCATTATAAAGCATACATAACTGTGACAGTATTCAACAAACAAAGATTATCAACCGGACAATGTAATAGGTACATATGTATTCCACACACCTTACACATATTGTTCTAACATAAAGGGTCTTTTTCATTAGAACTTATACTATAGGGAATCACGTTCTCCTATACACTTACTACTTCTAAGCAGCAATATTCTCACAACTTTTCTCTTTAGGCATATATAAGCCTTATATTATTGGTGTTTCAGGATGGTTCATACTGGATAGTGGTGTAAACCCATAGGTCTTTTCCCCTCATATGTAGCATGTGCCAATATACACTTTAATGGGGCATGCATACAAAAAAAGTATTCTGATTCCCTATATCTGCACATATAGTCACAGAACTCTATTAGGAATAATTTACAAATTATGTATGTCTACCTTGTTAAGAGGACCGTCCTTCTTAATGAAGTGGTTGTCAGCTACAAATATGTAATCCGCAGTTATAAAAATCTGAAGTCACAATAAGAAAGCAGCGTAAGTTTGCAGTCTCACTGATATTCTTATTAGTCCTGTCATATCGTAAAGGAATACTACTTACATCTTGGGTTCTTGGTTTATCAATCAATATAAAGGGCCATCCTCCTTACAATAATAAGCAGCAGCCGGAAATAAGTCAGCCGTGGTTAGGACAGTGAAAAAATCTAGAGTCACAATAGAGACGGTATTAATTTATACTCTACCGCTAGTTGTGATAATTTCGTAGTTCACAGATGTAGTACTTACATCTTGATATCCTTTGTTAAAGAACAATATGGAGTCGGTATCGTTAGGGATGTATATTTTGATGCTTGACGATAGACATAGGACCTATAAAAGAATGTATATGGCCTCTTAGTAGCGGCATAGATTCAAGCCGTGTACAGTTGTCTAGAACTGAAAATTACTCGTACTTACTTTTTAAAATTAAAGAAAGTATTTCAGCACGCGGTACATAAAATATCAACCCTTCATTCACTGTGGAGTAACAGAGAAAGAATATAGTTGGCGGTAAGTATTTCTTTTTGTATAAGAATTCTACTAATTGACGAAAATAATGAGTTTACTCACGTTTGAAAAAACGTGCTTCTATGAACGGGTGCCTGGTCAAATATCCACGTTCTGTTTTTAGTTCTGAACTACGACATTATCACAACTCGCGGTAGAGTATAAATTAATACCGTCTCTATTGTGACTCTAGATTTTTTCACCGTCCTAACCACGGCTGACTTATTTGCGGCTGCTGCTTATTATTGTAAGGAGGATGGCCCTTTATATTGATTGATAAACCAAGAACCCAAGATGTAAGTAGTATTCCTTTACGATATGAGAGGACTAATAAGAATATCAGTGAGACTGCAAACTTACGCTGCTTTCTTATTGTGACTTCAGATTCTTATAACTGTGGATTACATATTTGTAGCTGACAACCACTTTGTTAAGAAGGACGGTCCTCTTAACAAGGTAGACATACATATTTTGTAAATTATTCCTAATAGAGTTATGTGACTATATGTGCAGATATAGGGAATGAGAATACTTTTTTTGTATGCATGCCCCACTAAAGTGTGTTAATGTTAATGTTAATGTTAGTTGGGATTTATTGAGCGCTCGTACGCCCGAAGGCTTCATGGCGCTATAGGAAGAACCAGGCAGGGCAGTCAAGAAACAGAGTGGTGCTGTCAGTAGTAAGCTTGAGAAAACAGCCAGGTTTTCAGAGATCGTCTAAAGCTGAGGATGTTATCATTCTGCTTTATATGAAGAGGAAAAGAATTCCAAAGAGCAGCAGCTTGATGGTCGAAGCAGCTGCCTCCGAGGCGTTTCCTTTTGAATGAGGGTACAGTCAGAAGTGATTTATAGGTGGATCGAAGGTGACGCGAGGGGCAGTATTTTTTGAATAGATCTCTGACAAAAGAAGGGCCAGAGTCATTCAGGGACCTGAACAGAATGCACCCAGCCTTGAAGGCCACACGTTGCTCAACTGGCAACCAGTGTAGCTGCTTGAGGCCAGGTCTGATTGATTGCCTCCTGGATATGTTCAGGAGGAGCCTAGCGGCTTGGTTCTGGACAAGCTGGAGACGTTTCAGCTCACCGATTTGGAGACCAAGGTAAAGGCTGTTAGAGAAATCCAGCCTGGACAGAACCAAGGAGAGGACAATCTGAGTGAGCGCTGTTGAAGAAAAGAAACGAGCAATTTTTCTTATTTTCTTCAATTGAAAGATGCTGGAAGATACCACCGCTCCAACCTGTCTTTTTAGCGAGAGATCCTCGCTGATGAGAATGCCTAGGCTTTTAACCACGGGGGACTGTGTATTAGCACATGCTACATATGAGGGGAAAAGACCTATGGGTTTACACTACTATCCAGTATGAACCATCCTGAAACACCAATAATATAAGGCTTATATATGCCTAAAGAGAAAAGTTGTGAGAATATTGCTGCTTAGAAGTAGTAAGTGTATAGGAGAACGTGATTCCCTATAGTATAAGTTCTAATGAAAAAGACCCTTTATGTTAGAACAATATGTGTAAGGTGTGTGGGATACATATGTACCTATTACATTGTCCGATTGATAATCTCTGTTTGTTGAATACTGTCACAGTTATGTATGCTTATAATGAAATTGCATTTGTATCTTGCTGTTTGAGTAATGGGTTATGTCTGTTTAAAACTGCCCTATTTTGGTTATGCTTGTATAAAACTGCCCCTAGGTTTTTCATGTTGTAATGCAACTGTTGTTTGGAGCTCTGCTTTTGATAAATATTATCACTTCTGTCTCTATTATATACTTGATGTGATGTATAGGTATGTTCTTTTGTATAATGTGTTTGGAAATCTAAAATATATATTTTTTAAATTTCAGAAACTAATTTTGGGAAGACAGTCATAATATATTCCTGATGAAGGCGGCTGTATCTTAAATGTCCGTCGAAACGTGTTGAGTGAAAGGGAGAAGTGCAATACACATTTAACAAGGACTATTCTGACTGTTGTGGAATCTTTACCTTTACTTTGCACCTCCCTTATTAGCATTAGGAACTGTTTAGGTTTAGAAATTGTATATGAATTGTTCCGTTTTTTATATTGTCTGTGTTCCCAACATTAAAAATTTTAATTTTATTCTATTTTAACATTTGTTTGTTTTTAATTGGTGTTTTATATATTTGAATAAACTGTGCACACCGAATCTATTAGTTTTGACAGAACTGTTTTGTTGTATATTGCATTGCTCCTACTGTTAGGTCCTGATGAATGAATGATATTTGTTTGGTAGCTTGTAAGAATTGTTGTCTTCTCACTGAATAATCCAAAGGGAATTTTGTTTTGACATACAGTCAGTTTTGGTACCCTATCCCTTTGGTGCTGGGGTCCCTCTCTCTTTTATTAGAGAATTCCTACAGTTTTCTACAGAGTGTCCTAGAGATGCAGCACCAGTGGGGGCATCTCACAAAAAGTGGAGGACTGGCCTCACACACCGCCCGGTGTCAAGCTTCATCATAGGCTTTCCTCACCCTCTAAAAACTTTGTTTGATATAGGCTGGCAATGCATCTGGAGACAGGGATGCACTTCTAAAACTAAGTGGTGGCCCATGAACTATTGAAAAGGTGATCTAAAAACCATTACATTTGCCAATGAACTATTTTTATTCGGGGAGCAAATGCATGGTATTAAAAGAACTGAACGGTGATATGGGACGTTACTCTCCCTCCACCACGTTAAATGTGGTCAATGTGTTTCCGCCTTCATGTCCCTGTAGAGTACGCAGCATTCGTCAGGACCAAATGGTTTCTATACATTGGCTCAGCCTTTCCACACGCAGTGCATAAAGGATCTACCACTAAAGAGTTGTGTGCATCAATGCTCCCCGGTCAGTGTAGTACTGGTGTGCGTGATTCTGAGGGAAAAAAGAGAAACAAGAAAAACATACATACCAAAAGTGTAAGTATATATTGAGTGGCGAAGTTGCCTTTCACCAAATCTCAGTACCCTGCATCATTTGCCATCGACCTTCTGTCATATTAGGTTTAGCATTCTATTGTGTGGGGAACCAATCTATATCTCCATCCAACACACAGTTACTGCTACAATCATCTCTGTGGGTAGAAACCCGTGTCACCACCCAAACCTCCCCAAGAAGGTGCCATCATCTATTTTGGAGAGCGTATGCTCTGACCAGGCAGACGTCTTGGGCATCTAGCATACCATGCAGGATGACAAACCTTGCATTGGGCTCCGCACACCCCGCCAGTTTTAAGAAATGAACCACAGGGACCACCCATATATGGGTCCTTCGTTTAAAGACAGAATAATACGTTGCATATATCTTCCCTCTCCAATTCCAGCAGAGTCTGGCTATACAGTCGCCCCACAGGTGAGTTTCCTGCAGGAGTGCCATTGATATCCGATAACGTTTGAGGTATGCAAAGATTTAGTGGCATTTCTCCTGTCTGTGTAGCCTCTTGACATTCCACGTAAGGAACTTTAGTCGCTTCCTAGACCCAGCATGACCCTGTGACACAGTCCACAAGACCATCCCACTAGGCCGCCTCTGCACTGATTGCACAGCCAGAGATTTTCAGGCATCAAAAGCACTTTTCTCCAAATGAACGTTAACAATAAAAACAACAATCAACGGTTCTCCAACTGCCCCTCCACTGTCCATACCACAAGCAGAATCTGCAGAACTCCTTTCAGGTCAACTAATGGTCAGAAGGTTAACGGTCACTACCCCACTTCTCTCCCTCCTCTGCTCTGATTTACCAACTAGAGCAGGTATTAAGTGTAGTACAGGCCGAGAAGCCGTTTCACCTTTGATCCATGAGTCCTACGCAGGCACTCAACAGACCAATACATCACCCTTCACACATTCTATGCAAACTGTACAGAGTACAACACCACACCTACAAGCGATGCATCAACCCTCAGGGAGCAAAACCTAGACTATCAAGTAGCAACAAATTACCAACATTAGCATACATACAGATTATTAACTTTTCAGGTTGCAATCGTATTTCCATCTTCACCAGAACTCCACAGGTCATCACATCCTTCCGGGTGCTAGGATCATATTGTGGGCAATTTGCATAAGAAAGCCCTCTGCCTGCAGTCCCTAGCCATGGTGCTAGTATCTAAATCAAACATCCCCCTTGGCACCATATCTTGTGTCCTCCTTAACATACAGAGCCCATCCGGCATCCGTACTGTCATTTAGTGTTTTAGGCACCAGTCTAATCTGTGACAAAACACTTTGATCCATTGATGCCATCATCTCTGATCTCAGGGTGCCCTCTGGGCAAAGGAGAATTTGATGCGTAGTTGGGTCTTTCCGCCCCTTCATATTTTCCAGTGGTGTCCTCCTGTTTTGGGCAGAGTGTCGCACCATGCCCATCTGAGAACCATGACTCCCTGGTGTACCAGCACTATCCTTCTGTCCCAGAGTGTCCAGCCCCACCATTACTTTTTGGGGAATTCACAGAAGTGAACACAGACTGTTTGGCAGGGAACAGCAGTTTATTTGTGATGTTGCAGTCTCTCAGCTTGCATTTCACAGCCGAGATATTGTTGCATTAAGTCTGGACCCTGCAAATGTGGTCAGGGTAAATGAAAATGTACTTATCCTTACATCTGGAGAAGGCTGCATGTACAGTCGCCCCACAGGTGAGTTTCCTGCAGGAGTGCCATTGATATCCGATAACGTTTGAGGTATGCAAAGATTTAGTGGCATTTCTCCTGTCTGTGTAGCCTCTTGACATTCCACGTAAGGAACTTTAGTCGCTTCCTAGACCCAGCATGACCCTGTGACACAGTCCACAAGACCATCCCACTAGGCCGCCTCTGCAATGATTGCACAGCCAGAGATTTTCAGGCATCAAAAGCACTTTTCTCCAAATGAACGTTAACAATAAAAACAACAATCAACAGTTCTCCAACTGCCCCTCCACTGTCCATACCACAAGCAGAATCTGCAGAACTCCTTTCAGGTCAACTAATGGTCAGAAGGTTAACGGTCACTACCCCACTTCTCTCCCTCCTCTGCTCTGATTTACCAACTAGAGCAGGTATTAAGTGTAGTACAGGCCGAGAAGCCATTTCACCTTTGATCCATGAGTCCTACGCAGGCACTCAACAGACCAATACATCACCCTTCACACATTCTATGCAAACTGTACAGAGTACAACACCACACCTACAAGCGATGCATCAACCCTCAGGGAGCAAAACCTAGACTATCAAGTAGCAACAAAGTACCAACATTAGCATATATACAGATTATTAACTTTTCGGGTTGCAATCGTATTTCCATCTTCACCAGAACTCCACAGGTCATCACATCCTTCCGGGTGCTAGGATCATATTGTGGGCAATTTGCATAAGAAAGCCCTCTGCCTGCAGTCCCTAGCCATGGTGCTAGTATCTAAATCAAACATCCCCCTTGGCACCATATCTTGTGTCCTCCTTAACATACAGAGCCCATCCGGCATCCGTACTGTCATTTAGTGTTTTAGGCAACAGTCTAATCTGTGACAAAACACTTTGATCCATTGATGCCATCATCTCTGATCTCAGGGTGCCCTCTGGGCAAAGGAGAATTTGATGCGTAGTTGGGTCTTTCCGCCCCTTCATATTTTCCAGTGGTGTCCTCCTGTTTTGGGCAGAGTGTCGCACCATGCCCATCTGAGAACCATGACTCCCTGGTGTACCAGCACTATCCTTCTGTCCCAGAGTGTCCAGCCCCACCATTACTTTTTGGGGAATTCACAGAAGTGAACACAGACTGTTTGGCAGGGAACAGCAGTTTATTTGTGATGTTGCAGTCTCTCAGCTTGCATTTCACAGCCGAGATATTGTTGCATTAAGTCTGGACCCTGCAAATGTGGTCAGGGTAAATGAAAATGTACTTATCCTTACATCTGGAGAAGGCTGCATGTGCGCACCTGCTGGAGGATAGCGTCACAGCGACAGTAGTTAAAACGACGAGCAATCATTCCCAGTGGGGTGTGCACTGGGGTTCAGTACTGGTACCAAGGCTCTATGATCCCTCTCGGCTGTAAAGAAATCTTACAGTCTCGGAGGCCTGAGGTTTTTTGTGATAGGGTACTCCAGGAAGAACTTTGCCGTGGGGCCCTCTGCGCAGTAGTTGACTAGACAGACATTATTTCACTGCAACTGCCCTTTAGCATCCTCCAGTTGCTCCTCAATGTGCAAGACAGTGAATTGATTTCCTTGTTTAGAGCGTCAACATCATCTTCCAACCCTGTGATCTGCAACTTTCCATAGATCCAGGTGCAGATGATTAATCTTCATAGCTATTGTGACCATTTTCATCTCCAGTGCAACTTGGGAGGCCTGAATCTCTGTCAGGCATTCCACAACAGTGGGCTCCTGCTTTGGTATACCTGCGGATTGTGCCAACAGTGTCTGCAGTATTGTCATACTGTATTGATCAATTCTGTTAATTTGTGCGAGATTCACCTATTATCAGCAGCTCTCTGGGATTCTACACTCTAGCCAATATCACTTGTCTGCTGCTGCACTGAAAACTGTCATATCCCCTCTTACGGCCTCTGAGTCACATCCTGCGGCCCAGGGTGGTCTTATCTCAGGGTGCATTTATGGATGTATATTTAGCTTGAAGTCCAACCAGCTCCCCACTTCTTAGACTAAGAGCGGTTTCCAACCTGTTCTAGCCACAATGCCAACGCCCCTCCAGACACAGACAGTCTTTCCCAGCCCTGCGCTTCCCACCTCTCAATCCAGGTTGCTTCCCTTTCCACACCTTCTCCCATGGCCCACTCAGGGAGATCAGACAATTCGAGATCGCTGCATTCAGCATGGGGTCCTCCCATTCCAAGGACCTGGTTCTGGCCCACCCTTACTTCAGTGCCACTCATGCAGACCAGGTGTCTAGTTGCTTCCTCTGGATCTCCCCCAGGCTCTCTGGTTCAAGTAGCTCAGGGTCACACTCAGCTCTCTGTTCCACTTCTGGATGTGGCCACTATGTCCCCACCTCGGTCCTCATAGATGGGAGTTTTGAAATTCCTGGGGAATTAGCAGTCCCTACAGCTTCCCAGAACAGAATCAGTCTGCCAGGGCTTTGCATCTGTTACATCGTCACAACAGCAACAAGACAATCCAGCCTTGAATTTAATGGCCTGTGTCCTGCAACCACACAGGCCCACTCCTTGACTCCAGAGTTTCTCTGGAGGCTCTGGCCAGCTCACACCACTCCCCTATCAAGCTCTAACACACACCAGGCATCAGATATGGCCTCTCTCACCCATTACCACTGGCTGTTGTTCTCTTGTCTCTGGGGCAATCTGCTTTATCACTGCCCCATGAGGCGAGAACACCCCACTGCTCACCACACATGTAGGTTGGGTGGTTGTGCGCCACATGTCCGCCTAGCTTCCCACTCACTCCTTTGTGTCTGGATCTCCTAGCACCCATTGTGGCTATGTGGCTCAGTCATCCTGGGCCCTCCGCATGCCCACTGGTATCCAGCCTGATCAGGTCCAATGCTGCTGACTAGCACGGATTACTTTTGGGACCCACACCAGACTGCCATTATCAGGAGGTGCCGCCACTGCAATTTTAGCATCTCTGAAGCATGGGTTGGCACAGGATTTCGTAGGATGCAGTTTCCATATTGGGAGTGATTGGGAACAACGTCTATATTGCCACCTTGGCAAGCCATGCCCCAACCTTTTCCTGCAAGTCATAAAATAGGAGCCATAGTGAATGTGGTATTTAAATGTTAAAAGGCTTCTTGCTCCACTGCACTCTACTAAAATGAAATATCTTTCCTGGGTAATTTGAATGATGGGTAGCATCATTGTGGAGAAGCATTTGATGAAGTTTTGGAATCCGAAAAGTATCTTTATATCTTTACACTGCGGGGTTTGGGTCACTCCACAACCTCAGAGACCTTTCTTGGACCCATTCTAATTCCTTTATGTAATAAGATGATAGGACGATAGGATGATCCCCAGAAATGTCCAAAACATGGATTCAAATGTGCACGCATCGAATATCTCATATAAAGAAGATCTTTAGACCCTCTTGTCCATGTGGTTAGTGTGTTTTCCAATTTTTGTAAAATTTTAAGATGTCATGTTTGAGGCATATATATAGACAGAAAAGTGCTGTAAACAAGTCTAAAGTCAACCAGTGATGAATAATGACAAAGGTAGCCAAAATGTCTTGAACTATGTCATTCACCACATGTTGATAAGAGGCTGGTGCATACCTTAGACCTAATGGCATGGCAAAATATTCGAAATGGGTATACCTCAGGTTAAAAGTGTTTTTCACTCATCACTAGCTTTGATTTAGACTAAATTGTAGGCTCAACATCTTGGTGGTCTGAAAAGTACTGATATCAATAGCCAAGAATAATGATTCATCAGATTGGAACCAGTACTCCTATGGCATAGGATCTGGACCAAGGAGCAGACAAAGATGAATAGAGATAATATGCAGGATAGTTTGGGTTTGGATGGGGCCTTAAAGATCCCTTGGATTAACTTTATATGTAGTTTCATGAAGGACATAGGTCATCCGTATTATTTTACGAATCCCACCACTATATTAGCCATGTCGAGAAAGGCACTGAGAATGGAGGGTTTACAACTATTGGGCTCCCTGAGAATGGCAGGGGAAATGGCGAAATATAGTGTCACGCACCACCAGTTAACGCTTTCCTGTATACAAATGGAGCCTACCTACTATTTGTACCAGGAGCCTTCGATAGGATGCTTCTGACAAGATTTAGATTGGGTAATGTCCACCGAATAACGACAACACCAACTATGTATGACTGGTCAGGAAACTTAACACTTTGCCTCTGTGACAAACATTCTGAACAGTCCACGATTCATTTGATATTTTTTTGTAAATTTTATGTAGAGTTGAGGAAAGTGTGGATACTTCCACTTTTAAGACATCAAGGTGTAAGGCAATGCCGTCCAGTTTTTATCTGAAGCTGAACACATTGTGTGGAAAGGAGCTAAGTTTTTAAAGAAGGCGATGGAAACATATGATATTTGATGCCATGTAATCTCTGGGTACTTCCTTTCCTGTGAATAGCAGGTTTTAAAATAAAGCATTCGTATCTGTATGGTTTTATGACACCTCAAACACATTGTTGTATATTTTTAGTTTTTATCTTGTGTAATTTACTATGAAATTTTATGTGAATTTGCTTGTTGTGTATGTGCTTTTATGATTGGTACAATAACAATCAAATAAAGCTTTCCTTGACTTGACTTGATTCTTTTTGTGATAGTGTTCAATTCCTGATAATCCACACATGGCTTCAAATCATCATAGAAATTGGGGACAAAAAATATGGGTGCACCAGAAGGCCTTATGAAGTCTTTAGCGAAATTCTCAGCAATATATTTCTTAAAATGGGAATTGTCCTTTAAGGTCAACATGTATATACGATCATGTAGAATCGTGGCCTTTGGAACCATTTCTATCGCACAACTGTACTCCTTGCAGTGGGACAAGGAATCTACACCTCCTGAATTCCTTCATAAACTTCTGCAATGTGAATCATTTTCAGTAGCTTTCAAAATGAGGCATTGTGATAAGGGATGCATTTGTGGAAACAAATTATTTGGAAAGCAATCTTCTTTGTACTAGTCTGAAGTGAATTGCAATGTAATGGACTTCAAATCCATTCCTCAATTACGTTGGTGTAACCAAGAAGATCCAAAGACAATGTGGACATTTAGAATATCAATTAAATTAAAAATAATTCCTTTACAATGTCATAGATTGGGGGCCATAACGAGTCCCAAATATTTT
Organism: Lissotriton vulgaris; assembly: GCF_964263255.1. Classification (NCBI taxonomy): domain Eukaryota; kingdom Metazoa; phylum Chordata; class Amphibia; order Caudata; family Salamandridae; genus Lissotriton; species Lissotriton vulgaris. The sequence goes on from NC_141687.1 coordinate 2,093,375,118, forward strand.
TGTACATCTCATCTGAAGTTAAGGAGGACAAGCTATATCTACCCTTAATGGGTTCAGCTTTGTTATGTACTTCAGTGAATGAATGTCCACAAAGGAGCCAGCTGCCCCTATGTCTAATAACACTCAATATTCAAGGGGACCAGATGGCGTGGCTAACATGAAGGTTTAACAAAAAGTGTGCAATCTTTGTCTTTTTGGGACATAGGTCTGCATACATTTCCAATTTGCATAGGTTCTTCTGTAGTGTTGATGCAAATTCCCTTGTCTTTCTGCATATATTGCTGATGACCTATTTGAAATGCAAAATCAATTACTACAATAAACATAGTTTGTCGAAAGATCAACTTTAATGTCCTCCCTTAACAGCACAGCACATCCCAGTCTCTGTATACACTAGGTTGGTAGACAATTATTGTGCTATCTTTGTTTTATCTTCACATAAAACCTGAATCCTGGAAGGCCCACACTGGCAATTTCCATGAAAAATCTTGTGCCTGTCCCATATATAATTCACTCTCAAATGTTAATCGTCAAAAGGGACTTGCCCAATAATGAGATCTCTGAGAGTGTTTGGGACTCATAACCTCTTCTAAGTAGATAGTCTTTCCTCCTTTATGATGTTGTGAAGACTTCAATAAGGTCTTTGGGACTCGTATCCTCTTCTAAGTAGATAGTCTTTCCTACTTTAGGATGTTGTGAAGACTTCAATGAGAATTTGCTATGCAGTAAGTAATGCTCTTACCACATATCCATTAGTCCTAACTGTTCAGTGTCCAGTTTAAGTGTTCTTCACCGTCCACAACTAGGTTTAAAATCAGGAGTGAGCATATATATATATACTTCTCTCTATCATGCAGTTTAGGTCACTTGCCTATCTTATAGGTATTGTAATGGTGAGCATCCTTTTATTTTGTTGCTATTCTATGTCCTAAAAATAATATGTCACCCATTTTCAAAATTGAGAGCTAGATATAACTGTATTGACCCCACTTCAAAATGCTGTTGCCTCTGAGGTTAGATATTCAAATTTTGCATGATTTTTTAATAAAGAATTGTGAGTCATAAACCGACTTTCACACCATAGTTCAATCATCCCCTTGTTTTGCATGTGCAAATATAAATGCATCACCTTGTATTTTAAACATAGAACATATTACATCACTATCCTTTGTGAATGTAACAGTTCACAATTTTACATCTTCATGTGTGTAAATTATGCTCCTAACCTTTCCTTTGTGAATCAAGTCCTGGGTGTTCTATTACAGTCACAGGGACAGGATCCATACTGGACTTTCAGGATAACCAGTATCTATTGGCCAGATTCATCAAGCTTAATTGCGCTCACAAAGGGTCAGATTCTGAGAATCTGGCCCTTTGCGAGTGCAATTTTAGCATTTGGGATTCATCATCTCAAATGCAAAAATCGCTATTAAAGAATTCGCACATTTGCGAGGAATTGCATTTAAGCAATCTCTATTTGAGATTCCTTAATGCAATTCATGAACCATTTAAAAATTGCGAAATCGCAATTTTGGGCCGCTATTTACCGTGGGGTCAAACCTCGTGGTAAATAGCGAAAACTTTAAATGCATTTTTCTAAGTTGCATGTTACATACACACATGTCCTTTGGACATGTGTGTGCACATCACCAATGTAGATTACATTTCAGGGGTGCTACAGGGTGTTCTTTTGACACCCTGGCACCCTTGAAATCGCATCCTTATTTGCGATTAGCAAATTGCTAATCGCAAATAAAGATTGACTCCCCATTCATTCCTATGGGCCTTTAGGCCAGACCCGTAGGAATGAATGGGGAGTCAATCCTTATTTGTGATTAGCAATTTGCTAATCACAAATAAGGAGGCTGTAGGAATCGCAATTTATTTTGCGATTTCTACATAATTCCCGATTTGCAAGTCCTTAATAGCGATTCCTTAATAATGGCTATTAAGGACTCGCAAATCGGGACTTTGATGAATCTAGCTGTATGTGAATTATTCACACTTAGAATGACAGCATGTAAATTCAACCCATATGGATCTTCGTAAACTGGTGTGGATTTGTCTCCTCTACTTTAATAATCTCAAATTGTCTCACAATGGTGTGGGTGCTACAGAAATATTATAATACATATACAAGAGATGCATATGTCTAGAATATCCAACTTAGACGTCAGTTACCCCTATTAGTTGCTCAGTGTTAACCCTGGGCGGTGAACTCCCCTCGCTGGGTTTGCAGAGTTTTCCGGACTGCTCATTAGGCGGAGCTCACGGAGTTCCTAAACACTCTGCCCCGCGGAGTGAAGTTTTTTTGCCTCACTTGCATTCGTCAACATCATGTTGGTGACCGCAAGCGTGGAAAATCAACCTCCCAGCGAGATTTCCCAACGCGGGGGTGGGTCAGGTTTCCCATTGCGAGTGGTTGCGTATGCTCGTGCTCGCTCGTGTTGAGAAACAGCTCGCTTGAGTTGAAAAAGCTGGTGCTCGAGTAAAAATCTACTCGAGCGGCAGAAAAGAAAAGCAGGGACCGCTTACGCTGTGCATTGTGCCATTCGCAATGATTGCACAATGCGGACAAGCATCCGGCACTGTGAAATCACTGTGAATGGCATTTTTTTATCATACTCCGCCGCTTGCGGAGCTCCGTGTAGTGCGGCAGAGTTTTTTTTGCACTTTGCAGAGTTCCGCGTAGGGCAACTCCATGAATTCTGAACAGGGTTACTCAGTGTACAACTAAAGTTGTGTAATGTTGTAAAGAATAACAGTTCGCAACAGGGCTAAGTGCTAAGCTTATGAAGTAAAAAAAAAATTGTTAAATGAGTCATGCACAGTTGAACGGCTGTGCTGGGCTCTGAGCACACAGACATAGTGCTTTGATCTTACTGTGCCTCGAAGAGCTTTATGTTTCTAGTTTCTTGACACCGAAAGTCACAGGCCAGAATTGTTTGGCATCTGGGAAGGACAAGTATGTGACTTTACAGATGGTGATCATTGTGTTTTCCTGCTGTTAGTAATGCTACCATTCCTATATTAAAACTGTGCCAACCCTTATTAGCTTCCGCAAGGCTTTGAAGACCTGGCTCTTCAATCAATAATATTGTGTCCTGACCACTGTATCTTGGAGTATCTCACTGCGCCTAGACACCTCAGGGTAGTAGTTGCGCATTAAAAATTCCATAAATAAATAAAATAAATAAATAAGTGAAAGTTATAACAATGGCCCCTTAAATTATGCTGCAGTGGTGGTTTGAATAATGCTACAGGATTAGGCTAAATTATGCTAATTATGTAGCATATTGCTATGATAGTATTACTCCATTATTTATTCACGTTTACACATTGTAAAATTCTCTGGAGAAAGAGTTTATTTTACTAGTACCAGTTTAAGAGCCAGATACATCAAAGAATCACTGAAAAACGACCTGTCACGCTTTGCGAATGGCCTTCCACTGCTCAGGAACAGTTGCCGTCATGTCTTTAGTAAAGTTTACTCAATTTGAGCTAGAAACTATTTTTTGTTAGGATCTGCAGATTACGCAGCAGATGATAGATTACGTGGTAAATGTGGTGAATCCATATTAATGCAGAAATGTTGAGGCTGCCGAATCTCATAATTTCATTGGCCCTAGGTGTAACCATTACCTACTGTTGAATGCCTCACTGGTCTGGTAATCCATCTGGAGGGAATGCACAAAAGGGTGATGTGAAATGTTCCTTGCAAACGACAAAATTGTCCAACTTTGCCTTACTATGCCAGACAAAAATGAAAAAAAAAATGTTCACACAGATTAACAGATAATTTTAAACCATTTGAGCTATCACCTGCAGACTATCATTAGTGCTGAGATACAATACCAGTGGCAGATCTTATGGTATGGAAGCATGTGGTGTGGCTTGTCAGATGGGGATAGTTGGTTTGCCCTGCTGTCACTCATTGCTACAAAGGTAAGTAAAATTATAGTATGCACATGACGTGCTACTTGCTCCTCAAAGAAACACCCCTGGCTTTGCTGTAATGCTCAAGGAAAATATTAGATCCACGTTATGGTTGTCCATGGCGTAGCCTTTTATGTGCATCAACACAAAATTATTCAAAAGCCAGGACGAGAAAGAGAAACATTCTTGTATTCTTTTACAAAACTATTTGTTTTAGTATTCAAAGGCAATAAGGCAGATAAGCACATTGTTAAGCTATCACATTCGCATTCTAAGCACGTCAAGCCCATCTTGTTGTGATAGCCGCTGTGCGCATTATGTCAGAATGCCCAAACGTACATCAGCCTTCCCCGGTTCCACCCAGGACACACATGCAAAAACCCTGCTGCACCCTTTAACAAGGCATTGCCAGGAAAACCATTGTGATCACTTGCCACATTTCCTCCTACCTAGAGGAGTCCCAAAACTTGAAATCCAGGGCACCGCATAGAGCACCAGCCCGCTTGGGTACCTGAACACAGTGAGCCTCCCCAAAGTTCCAGTCCAGACCTGGTGGGTTAGGGCATGAGAGCCAATGACCACCAGCAGGTCAGTCCATCCCCTGCTTGCCCGATAGTCAAACAAATCATTGCCCCTTATGGGGTCAGTCCTTTCTCCGATTCTCAATTCTTGTATATCCCCACTGATTATCTGCCAGGGATCTGCAACAGAGAGAGGAGCTTACTGGTGATCTCGCCCTCCTCCTCAATAATGCTGGCTGAGCTCTGCAATCGCCCCAAGAATAGTCAAAATAAAAAGCTCTTGACCCCTGATGGACAAGTGAACACCGTCACTGTGAAACAGTTCCACTCTATTTAGCTGGAGCAAATTGTGCTGAATAGTGCCCATGGTGGAACATGCAAAGATTCTTTGGATCAAAATATTCTGTTTTTTCACAGACTCATCCATGACTATAACCCATGCACACCAAACTGACGTGAAATAGCCTCATACCACTGTATTCAAGTTGCAGGTAAATTATTCCTTATCATTGACATAGTGGAGAACTTCTCTACCTGCATACCCAATATGACCATATTATTTCCCCCCTGCATGATTGACCAAAATGCTGGTATTGGAAAACCACCTATTCCAAGGCTTGTAGGAGATGCCCAAAAGGTCCTATAATCTAAGCCCCAATACCCAACCAGTGATCCATAACTCCTGCATCCAGCTACTCTTTCTCATGGCTGGAACTGTGAAACTGATGAGCTGCTCTGCGCATAAAGGAATGCCCACACCAACGAACATGAACTGGCCCACGCTCATCAACTGTGTTAAGAGAGAAAATTGCTGGTGTTATATATATATATATATATAGTTAGCGGGTCGCTACACCCCACTTTTCCAACTAGACCCGATGCGGCTGCACATAATGCTCAAAACATGCTGACCGCCATCTGTCTACCATATTAATGATCTTTGTCAGTAGACCCAGCCCTGCCACAGTGGTGGCTGCTCCACTTCAAAATAAATGAGAGCTAAATGGGGATGACTTCTTACTCAGGAGTGCCAAAAAGCACCTGCCCGCTGAAGTGAACAGAAAATGAGTATTTGGTGTCCCGTCAATGTGCACTAACAGATTGGTTGATTGGCCCATAGGGTGCCATTGCAGGAAATCCCATGCCAAGGCCACTGGGTAGTAAGAGATGCCCATGGAAGTGTGAAGTTTCACCCATGCACCCTTCCCAATTGGATCTGTTTTTGAACTCCTGACCTTCAAGAGGAGAAGGCATCATACAACACCTCAAATCCACCTCCCTGCCATGTTTTGGAGGTAAGTTACCAACTAGGAAATCCAAAAGGCGTTGAAGAACACAAGAGAGTATTCAAGGCTAAACAACTTTAACTCATACTAGGACAGGCAAATCTGATGCAGTACTCCCACTATCCATGCTAGCCTAGCCACATAAATAGGCTTCCTGCTGTCCTCCACTGCCGGATCAATGCACTCCAATCTGCTAATGGCCTGCCACACCTTGATGTCCTTGGTAAGTTCCCTAACTCCTTTCAACACTGTGAAGTAGGTGAAAGGAGGTGAAGTAGCAGACAAGTGCCTCAGAACTCGAGACAATGAATTACCCCTGTTCTTCTGACTAGCCAGAAAAAACAGCAGACCCTCCAGAGTGACCATCTCCATTGTTTTGCCTGAACTAAAAAGCCTCTCATACATACGTTTGGTGATGGGTGCCAAATGTGGAGCGTATAAGTCTAGGTTAATGAGGCACTAAGCTTTCAAAACCCCGCCCGAAAATCTGACATCATTCCATCTGGCAGTGGTCCCCAGGCTCTGAACGTTGGCAACTTAGACCAAGACAAAGCATCAGCACTTTCATTATCAAGTGGTATTCATGAATGAATATTTATGGCTGCTGTACACACAGGAAGTGATGATGATTATTCATTTTATGATTTTGTTTGAATGCCACTTGATTGATACATTGAGAGTGCTCACTTTCGCATGAATCCTACACACTTTCATCATATGATCAGTGCATTTTCGTTTCTTGCATTCCTATTGGTTCTTATCCCGATCATGTGATCGCGATCAGTCCGTTTTTGACTTCTTTTATTTTTTCGCGTAAATTCACTTCCCCGATGTTTTCATCTCGAGAAGAGTATTGACACGGATGGTTCCAGTGCGCTGTAAGTTATGTGTACCCGTTTATTAATAATGTTATCGCTTGTGAGCACTTCAGCACACAATATAGATTCTCGCCTGCAAGTTTGATAACCTTGTATAGTTTGCATCTTGATAAATCTTTTGTGTATTATCCATCTCCGCACGTTGTCTCTGCCAAGCACTTAGTTTAAATCATTCACCATCGGATTTGAATGCACTATCCCTTTCACGCTATGATTTCATAAATATGTTTAGAATTATGTTTGCACTATATACACGTTGAGCACGCATTCTAATTTGTACTGCTGTTATGTATTATTAAGTGGAGTGAATGAACAGGTCCTGTTTCATTTCTTTAAAGACCCCTGACGAAGGGTCCTGTTTTGCTGACCCGAAATGCATTGGGTATTGATGAAAAACTGTGAACCACTTTGGTTAATTGCGACATAAGATGTGGATTATGCCAGCATATGAAATTTAACCTGAACATGGAATTGAATTAAGTTCTTTGATTAGAGTATGAACATTGAATTAAATAAATTTGAAATTTGTGAAGAAACCCAGTGTTTCATGATAGAGTGTGCGCACATTTCTAGTGAGTAGGTGATCCTCCCCACATCACATGTGGACATTTAAAGGCACGGGCAGACGCCGTGTGACAAATGAGCACCTAAACAAAACTGTTTGAACAGATTGATTAATTGAAGGGAACACATGAGTGCACGGGGATAACACTAATTGCTCATTGAACGTGTGGGTGGGTCAGGGGTCTGAGGGGGCCCCGGAGTGAATGCCTTTCATGGTCCCGGTGGTCTCCTCGGTCGTGATCGGTGTCCAGGCAGAGCTGGTGGTCTGGCTGGCGTTGCCGCAGGGCTGTCTGACTGCTGGGTCAGGCATCTGGTCATTGAAGTTGTCCTAAAAGTTCTTTATCTTCAGGTGGAAGTAGGATTCAAGTTTGCCGCAGAGGTCCTGGGAGGGGGTGTTGTCCGTGGCTTTGCTATGGGGCTTGGTGAATCCTGGATGATGCTGAAAAGTTAATTGGAGTTGCTGGCATTGGCGAGGATTGGTTTTGTGGATGAAACTCCTTTTGGTGGTTCTGATGCGTTGATGGTATTCCCTCATAGCATCCTTGTAGGTGGTATAGTTTTCGGGCATCGTGCTGTTTCTCTAGTTCTTCTCCAGGCATCTGCAGCTGCTTCTGATTTCTTGGAGATTAGTGGTGAACCAGGCAACTTTCCTGCAGCATTGCTTGTTGGGGTTGCGTAGCGGGTGAGCTTGTCTGCACAGTTGGCGATCCAAGTGTGGAATTCCATGGCCGCTAGGTTGGCGATGGTTGCAGCGGACACTGCACTTAACCTGCCCCTGTTGCAGCAGAGTCTGCACTGTACCAACCCTGTGGTCACTGGGGAGACCCCTGTCTTTCCCCACACTTGTGCTGGCACCCCACCTTAGACCCACGCTGCAACCATATGGCCCATTGACTGCATTTGACCCACCCCCTAACTGTGTGGATGGGACCACAGGGGAGGACACTTGCACCTCTCCCAATGCTGAGTAGGCCTGTGGGGAAGAGGTGCCTCGTACCAGTTGTGTCCCTGACAGGGTCACCCCTACCTGCAGAGAACCCCCTCTTGCTGCTATAGGGGAGATTTTAGCCCAACTTTGCCCAACCGCACCCACACTTTTGCAGAACACCCGACCCCCAGGTGCTTAGTCCATGTTGTGGTACGCTGGGGATTTGCACAGTTGACTCACCCACACCCATGGTCACTGCATGTGTCTGCACACTGGCTTTGTCTTTCTGCTTGAGTTGCCCATTCCTTTCTCTGCCACTTAAAGGAAGGCCTATCTGTTGCTGATCTTTCTCCAGTCCTCCTGCCAAATTCTGAAGTGCCCAGTCCATGCTGTGATGCTTCACAGTCTTCCAAAGTTTGCTAATGGCTTGGAAGGCCTCCTGCTTAACAGGGTTCCCGGTGAGAAAGTGTGCATACTTTGGCACCTTGCTGCCACTACCCACTGCTCAGGATAATGTAGTATAGGTACGTCCCCACGGATGCTAGCTGAAACAAAGGACACCACATATTAGCCAGCAGCAGTAATAGTAGCAACATATTTTGTATAGCTGCCACTAGTTCTTCTGGAACATATAAAGTTGCTGTGGAGAATGTGCTGGTGACAGATTCTCTTATGCTTTCAGCCTAACTCACTTAACCAGATAAATCAATACACCCCTTGCACAGCCCAGTTGAACCTGCCCCATCCAAACGAAACAACCATTACCCACACTTTTAACTCCTTCGATGCTGATGACGGAACCGCTCCGTCAACAGCCGCGGTAGCGCTGTGCTGATGACGAAGTGGTTCCTTCATGGCCCGGTCGCCGTGCCTGCGCGACACGGATACCGCACCTGCGCTAGGCATTCCATTGAGTGGGCGGGGCCATGACGGAACCGCTCCGTCATGAGCACAGCTCAACCAAGGCTGGTGACGGAGCGGTTCCGTCACCAGCATGGGCGCGCCGTGCAACTGCCCCGCCCCCGTAGCGCTGCGGCGGAATAGCCGCCGCAGCGAAGGTGTTAACTAAGTACAGAACAATTGAAAGAGCGGGAATTGAAAACTAAACTTTCAGAGCAAGAATCTAAGACCTTAATCACTAGATCACAGTAACCCTTTCAATGAAAGCACCTCCCAGAAACTCACCATCTCTGAGTTGCACGCTGTTATTGCATTTCTTACAAAACCATTCACCTATATTTCCCAAGGCCGTATTCATTTGGTCCCATCACAGTATAATGAGCCGACATCAAGGTTCGAACCTGCCTTTCTGGCTCCAAGGTCGGCAACTGTGGTGTTACGCTACTATCTCCTCCCATAATAAGCGGCCCCACCCAGCCCTTGTCTTGGGCACGCTTCCCAATGCTGTAGCCTTGCATGTGTTGGGTGCCCTCATGTTGTGACCGTGTTTTTGGCTCTATTTCTGAGTGAGGGTGACTTTAAGCTTGCTACCATCCTGGATCTCTATTCTTAGCTTGTTTTGGTCCTTTTAGGCCCCTATTCAGACCTAGAAGCATAAACTAGAGGATAGCTGCTTTATATGATGATAGATCCCTTATTCTTGACTCTAATCCATCTATTGCCCATTGGCTTTGACATAATTATGTGTCCTTTCATCATCCTACCTATAGTAGAGGGTGGATCCTGTATTCCTGACTTTATATTACATATTGGTATGGTTTGTGTAGGTATTCTGATAGAGTTAAGTCCTTTTCGGGCCTACAAGGCCCAGAACTAGAGAGACTCCATTTTGCTTTCTGTCCCTGCAGACTGAGATGCTTGCAGGGTAAAGGTGATGTTTATAGTTAATCCTGTTGTTCGCTAGGGGAAAACCAGCCGAGACAGGATCTTATCGAAAGAATGTGTTTGTCTCTTGAGCCTAGACGTAACATGCAGATGGTCACTGGAGGCTGCGCAGGAGGCCTCGGAGCTGGCACAGGAATTCGGTGGGAGGCAGCCCTCTGTTGGAACTTTCCATGAGGAGAGAGCATTCCATATTAGTGAAGTGCAGAAGAGGCGGAGCAGTCAGTTGGAGTTGGGGAGAGCAGTGAGTTGGTATTTGGAACAGAGAGAGAGAGAGCAGTCAGTTGGTAGCTGGAGTTATCAGAAGCAGTTGTGAGCAGATGGTGTTCGGAGCTGGAGAGAGAAGGCAGATGATGTTTGGAGCTGATGGAAGCAGTCAGAAGCAGTTACTTATCAGAAGGAGTTGTGATCAGCTGGAGTCTAGAGTGATGCCTTTTGGAAGAGACTGAAGTTATATCGTGGGAGCAGCTGGAGTGAGTTGGACATTGGAGCTGGGATAATCAGACAGAGTGAAGCAGCTAGTGGAGCGAACGGTTATCAGAGCGGCAGAAACTATATCATTAGACTGAAGTTTGAAAGTGAAGACAGTTCGTGGGGGAGAGGAATCCAGTGCAGAGTGATCAGCGCAGATGCGTGTCCAAGAGTGCAGGGAAGAATCTGAGACGAGCCAAGGCACAGACGAGAGAGGAACCCAGATGACAGCTAGAGCAAGACTTCATACTAATCAGGAGATATCTGTCCTGTTATATTAGTTTGCTTTACACTTAAACATTGCCCTTGTCCCTATTGTATTGCTAATCCTTTTTCTTTCAGCGGTGTGCAGTATAATCCATTCCCTCTTTAGCTTTCTACAGTCCCTGTTAGTAACATGTGGATGTGTTATAGTAATAAAGCTTTCCATTATAATAAAGAGACCCCGCAGATCTGTGTATGTGTCTATTCCCCTTTTACTTTTCAGGCTATGTGTTATAGTGCAGTATTATATTGTTGATATTGTTATAATAAAGAAACCCCAGTTCTTAGTGAACCAGTGTGTATGTTTTATTGTTTTATGATAAGGTTAACCTTTCTTCTAGTCAGATGCTGTTATGTGGACGGATGCGACTCCCGTCCAGGTAAATGGTAACTGAATAATGAGGGGGAGAGGAGCTCTTGAAATAAGGAATAAGTCATACACCGTGTAATTTGGCCAACCTTGAGTACCACATAAAATATATGAGACATCCCTAGTAGGTATTAGATGTATGGGAGAAACTTCCCAACAGAGAGAGCGAGCTAAAGGTATTCATAGGAAAGTGATCGTCGTTGTAAGGCGGCGTTAATGAGAGCACCAGGGGGGAAACTGGTGTGTAATGAGATCGCCTCTAGGGAAAGCGGCGTTAATGAGAGCATTGACTGAGGTCGATGTGTATACCCACAGGATTGTGGCTTGTGTAATAGTGAGAGCACTGAGTGTGTCAGTGTGTAATGAGATCGCCTCTAGGGAAAGTGGCGTTAATGAGAGCATTGATTATAGTCAATGTGTATACCCACAGGATTGTGGCTTGTGTATGTATGAAATAGTGAGAGCACTGGGAGGACACAGTGTGTATGTGGCTAGTGAGAGCACTGATTGTGGTCAGTGTGCAATGTTAAGTTATTGGAACTGCCCCCTTCACTATGAGTAGGAGGGTAGCATAGTCTGGGTCTGAGTTGCCGCGAGACTATAAGGTATGAGTGTGGTGTAGGGCACGGACGTCCTTAGTAATCAGTGAGTATTCCTAGTAATCCCTATAGATTTAGTGGTGTTTCTGATGATATGAGCTTGTATATTGCTAATTCCCCATCCTCAGGTAGGTACCCAGGTGCCTGGATAGATGGGTCCTGAGGAGGGAGGTGGTTACGTTTCGGCTGGGTTGGTGGTGTCTTGGTGAGCTGATTCTATCTGGTCCGAAAATCCGGTCGTTACACCTCATCATCTCCCATACATATTGTGAGCCCCCCTCAGCATCAGGGGGCGCAGCGCAAGAGGGCTGTGTGTGCAGGTGTGTACAAGTGTGTAGCTATTGTAATGATGGCCAAAAAATGACTTCGGTCGAATTCTAGCCAACTCTGATGGAGAACCATAAATATTAACTTCTCTTCAGCAACTGAAAACAGGGCGCACGAGTCAGGCATAACTATTCATTGGCCCATCTTCTTGCTTTCATGCCATTGTATAGCGCCTGCTATTCCTACCAGAGAGTGCCCGACTGGAAACACCTCACTCCAAAGATTCATCCGTGGGCCTACCTAACACCAGGGATAGTTCCCTCAAGGCCCACTGTGCCCACCCAGAGCCCTTCCGCTGAGGGCCCATGCCTCAAGGTATAATCCTGCTTCCAGCTGGCCAGGGGACTCACCTACCCTTGGGCAAACTTCCAATTCACTCTACACACCACACCACCCGATTGGCCACAATGAGGCCCCTGCATCTCAGTGTGAGTTTACATGCTAAAAGCTGCTCTAGAGACTTACCTATGCCCGGGCGAATTTCCAGCCTCAGATATGCTGACAGTAAACCCACCACAACATGCAGCCCAAGCGTCACAGCATAAAAACATGAACCAGACCGCCCGGTAGACTCACCCACTCCGAGGCTTATTTTGAACAAAAACCTGCAAAAAACACCAACACGTGCTCGGCATGCAACATGTTGGGGGACTCACCAGCCCCTTGGTCTTGTTAAAGCACACTAACCATGGTGCAAGAAAAATCCCCATGCTCCTAACACCAGCTTCGCAATGCGTCCCTTTCCCCACCTGCAAGCCTGATCCCCACCACAAACGCCCATCAGAGCTCCATTTTAAGCTTGTTTTCCTGTGTCCTTGATGAGGCAACGTTGTTCTGGCTGTGCTTCTAGGCAAGATGAGAAGGGACAAAAAGGCCGGAAGCACTGGTGTGTCGCCTTAAATAGTCCCTAAGGTCCTTCCTGCAACCCAGATGACGCCATTACCCACTCCCCAACACCAGCATTTTCTTTGCAAGGTGTGGGTCTGATCTGTGGAGCGACTAAGGGCGCCCCAGCTCTAGCCGCAGAGAATGCCTGCTCATAGTGCCGATATTGGCAACCATCCGCTGAAGCACAGTAAGGTACTTAGTACACACTGCACTTGATAATCGCGCCACACAATTTTTGTTGCAAAACACTTTGCTACAGGTTTATTTCATACATGAAGCATGCCATGGTGGTGGGTTAACTAATGGGCAATCCAAGGGCAGGCAGCGGGAGTAACCTGAGCTGCTCACCTGCCTGATGAGCCAGACAGCACAATGGCCAACCCAATTAGTGATACCCTTTATGATGGGATTATCCCCCTTTAATACAGCGGACCACCAGTCCATGACTTTACCCATGCCTTTTTAGGGGCAGAGAGTTGCAAGACAAGCCCCCAGTTGCTCGGTCTTGCAACTGCCCAAAGGACAAGCTGGGCACTGACATTTCCATCCAGGGTCCCGCCGTAAAGACTCCTGGGATTTGGCATAGAGCACACTTGCTGTGCCCCTTAGTAACAATTAGCCTCTGCATCACCATGTGACTCCGCCAACGCCATGGATGTGTCCGCAGTCATATCCTGGGCCTTGAGTGCGTGTCCAGTGGTGGAACAAAGAGGATGGCCAGTGGTAAGGTGCAGGAAAAAATACCTTCCCCCTGCCCCTTGCGCGCTGGAAATGACCCTACTAAGGTGCCGGATGTCGGGTGTCTCCCATAGGCGGTCCGAGTGAGTGGAGCGCAGGTATGTTTTGTAATGTGGCATTAAGGTGAACGCCCTCTTAAGAGAGCATACTACGTGTACTGCGAGCATCCGCATTCCCGGCAGCTGGAGGTCTTGCTGTATGTGGTTTGAGGTCTTAGTGGACTTCCAGCTGGAGGAAATGCACAACAGGGTAATGCAAAAACATCACCTCTGGTGAAGCCATATAACTCACCACTTGTAGCAAATCACAAATTTGGGCAGCTTTGCCTGACTATTGTAGAGAAATAATAAAAATGTGATAAAACACATTGCAACAGATAACTTGAACCCATTTGGACAATCACCAGCTGTCTACCTTGAGCCCGCGATAACACAGAAATTGTCACTTGCGTGCAATGCAACTTCTACGACTTGATAACATACGTTAGCACAACAGAAATATTAATAGAAACCAAATCTCTGATTTGTTCGTTCTGGTATATAATTGGAAGGCAAGAAAGCCGATTAGACATTTGAATGATTATCGCCGGAAAACATAATCGACAATCAGTGTACATCGGAAAAATCTTTCAGGAAACGCTCCATGTCTAACATAGGAGGTCACTTTCTCGGCTTCTCATGTTTTTTACCTTGATTATTTTCAGCAGCGTCTTGGTATTCGCTGCCGTCGTTTCTCAAGGATATTTATAACCAAGTAAGTTTTGAACACTTGTAGAAAGAAGACAAATTGTAGTGTTCTTTTCCATGCACTAATTTCCCTTGAGAATACACGCCTTCATATGTCTACCAGGCAGGCTTGTTCGGTAGAACAATTATATTGAATGGTATTCAGACTGCAGGCTTTCCAACCCTCGGCTCTGTTTCGTTTCAACGAGAGAATTAGAATTCTTTTATTACCAGATCGCAGGAAAGCTTCGTAGCAAGAGGAACATGAGGACCAAAAAATCATTGTAATTCCACCAGCTGAATTCCCTGACAGAAATCGACATCTCACGAGTCTCCTTAAAACTGACACATTCCTGAATTGTACTGATGTTGTAAGGCGAGAACATGGGGAAGAGTGTGTCAGCCACGGAAGGCCAGGACACCAGAGACTGAAATGAGTCAAAGACATTATCAAGGCACTGACTACTAGTCAAGAAAGTTAAAAACGCAGCTCACCTGTGTGAAAGTAACCTTGCATGTTGAAAGATGAGGCTGTGCTAATGTGTCCATGACCTCTGAGAGGTGCAGGTAGGACTCGAAATAAGGGACCATTCGTTTATTAGGAGAAGTGTGGCTCACTGGTTAGAGCAGGCAGACCCTGAAGCAGAGGTCAGACCCGGGACCAGGGTACAATTCCCGACGCGGCAGGGTCTTGAGCTCAAAATGTCCATGGACTCGATAATTCTCGCTTCGGTGTCTGACCTAATCATGGGTTCACACTCTGCAACTCTGGGCATTAAGCTTGCTTAATCTCCACAACGCCTCCCCCCCCCCCCCCCCCCCCCCCCCCCCCCCCCGCCTGTGGCGGGATGCCTGGCTTTCACCTTGGGGATGCCCTGTAGGGGCTATCTCAAATCTGGCAAACTAACGCTGGTACTGTACTCTTTCCTTCGTAAGTATACGTGTCAAGCAGAAACCTTTCACCTTCAAATAAGGTGAATACTATTTACTTATGAAATGTGCATCATATTATAACCAGGGCCAGAAGATTGTGGTCTGTGGTGCCCGTTTCTATGTGGATCCGTCTCCAGTTGCCACACACTTCTTATAGTAGAGGTGTAGCGCGGATGCTCGTGGTGACCTTGCAATGAACTAATTAATCCTGCCGCACGTCTCGGGCTTCTTGTACTTTTTTCCCGTAAAAAGGCAGCCATTTGGACATAAAGCCAAGTTAAGGTGATGTATAAATCAAACATGGCACGACAATTGTAAGGGTGTTGGATTTATCTAAACGCTGATAGGTAACCTCATTATCCACTTGTGACTCCAATTTTCTGCTTTCCCGGGAGCAATGAGCCTGTGTCTAGTTCTGGAAGATCAATCTAGCACAGGTATTTCCGCGGTTCCTGCTCTCTCTGTTGCTGCTCTGTACTTGTTTAGTGTTGGAAGCTGAGCACGTCCTGTGTCAGTGTATGCGAAATAATAACCTGGCTGACGGATGACAGGAAAACAAAGTGAAAAGAAAGGGCCTGCCTATTGCAGCGGTAAAAAATGACATTATTTTGAAGTAAGATAGTGAAGACTATGTCATGGCCCAACAGAATGAGATTGTTAGATAATGTACAGCTAATTTGAAATACATGTTATTGCTATTAAGTGTTGTGTATTATTTGAAACTCATCCTCTACACAAGTCTTTAAAGCTCCATGGCAGACACATTTCTGTTAGTACGAATGCAATTCAGAAGGTTTCCAGGCTGTATAATGTCACTCACAAGCTGCAGCTGACACCTTCAACAAGAAGATTCGTTCCAAAGGGCGGTGCAATTGGTGCCACCGCACGGGCGCTGACTTGGGGTGGGGCGTCATTTTTACAAGTAATATTGGGGCATGTGTAAGAAGCCGTTTGCGATTCGCAAACGCCAGAATTCTGGGAATTCTGGCGTTTGTGAATCGCAAACAGCGTTTTGGTATGTATGGGCCACATAGCAAAATAAGGAATCGCAAAAATTGCGATTCCTTATTTTGCTCAAGCATTTAAGGAATCGCAATTTTGCGATTCCTTAAACATGCCCTATGGGCATGTCTGTGCGCCACATGTACTTACATGCACATTCCAGGGGTGCAACAGGTGTTCTATGGACACCCTGGCACCCTTGGAATTGCAATTCTCAATTTGCGATTTTCTCATAGAAAATCGCAATTTGAGAATGTATCTCCATTCATTCCGATGGGCCTCTTGGCCCATAGGAATGAATGGGACACTCATTCCTTAATTGCGATTCGCAATTTGCTAATCTCAATGAAGGAATTTTAGAGATTCGCAAAAAAAATTGCCATTTATTACATACATTCCATTTTGCAATTCTCAAATAGCGATTCCTTAAAAATCGCTATTTAAGAATCGCAAAATGTAAATTACATACATATGCCCCATTATCATTTAAAAACACCAACCTGCTGGCGCACACCTGACTTCCAACAATTTTTGTAGGCATCAATAAACGTCAAGATAACTATGGTGATTTATCGAGTTTCTGGAAAGAGGTTTGTCTGGTGGAAGTTCATCTGAAGGTAGCGCAGAGAGCAAAAATGCCTAATGCTAAGAACGTGTAAAATGCAGATAACAAAGCACGGCATCTCCTTGTTTACTTCTAGTTTGTAATTCAAAACCGTAATATAGAACATTGAGCTATTAACTATCATCAAAGAGCTGTGTGTAAACTGCAAGGTATATGTTAGAGCTATATGTTTTTCATTATCTCAATCTTGCCAAAAGGGTTCATTTGAGTGGAAAACAATTCTTGTTATTAAAGAGAACCCCTAACAATGGTGTTACATTTTAAATTCTGAATTTGTGCTTTTCCGGAGTAAGAACTCAAACTATATTGCCTACCAGTGTTGATGACATGTTATTCCTACGTAACACCTTGTAGACCTGTCTGATGTAACATTTCCTATACACTGATTTACCCACACATGATTGTCTCTGTGCATTGTATGTGTGATGTAAAGTGCTCTGACACTTTACACTGGTATGAGTGGTGCTACAAAACAAAATTAATCCGAGAGACAGTGGTTCTGGAGACTTGAGGGGACTTGAGGGACTGTTAAAGGACGGTGGTGAGGGAATCTGTGGCAGAGGTGATCATGGGGGGGGGCACTAACAAACATTGTCGCACAGTGCGCCACCAGCGCTAAAGCTGACCCTGGTTCCAAATAGAGATGTCTGAAAGTAAAGGTTAGATTTGTGACCTTTAAGATCACTGATGGGACCTAAGAAGTTGATAATATTTAGGAGATAGCAAATACCGTTGCTGTATTTATGCAGTCATAGGACCTCTATGGGAAGGTGTTGAAACTGGGACTTTTCTCAAAGGCCAGATGCTGCGAGGAGCCTCTCTAGAAGGGATCTTAGTTAAGGAACATAATTTTAATCGGGTTTGATATCGCTGAAACAATGAATCAACTGTCAGGCTTAACTTAGAAGCAATATGTAAAGTATTTATCTAGTACTTCAAACAGGGATAACGTGAAAACACAACACAAGAAAAATCTAATACCAATTTAGAAAAAAAGATTCAAATGATAAATTATGAATTATTTGAAACCAAAATGAGATAAATCCCATTAAATCACTGGAGATATGAAATTTGAAAGATTTAAGTGAAAATAGTGCCTAACAGCACAAAGTGCCAGCCAGGTATCTGGTCACACAGGAAAATCGACAAAGTCACAAGTTCAAGCTGGCCGTAATGAACTATCTTAATTCTGGCTCAACAGCTCATTCGAGATCGCCACCTTCCCGGAAAGCAGGAAACACACAGAGATCAAAGCCCTACTCAAGAAACCCAAGGCTGACCCAAAGTACCTCAAGAACTTCTGGCCCATCTCCCTGCTCCCGGCAAAAGTCATCGAGAAGATCGTCAACAGACAACTGACCCAATTCCTCGAAGAAAATAACACCCTGGTCTCATCCCAATCCGGATTCGCAGCAACCACAGCAACGAAACCGCCCTCATCGCCGCCACCGATGACATCAGGGCACTGCTAGACAACAGTGAAACCGCGGCCCTCATCCTGCTGGACCTCTCGGCCGCCTCTGACATCGTCTGCCACCGCACCCTGCGCACATGCCTCTATCACGCAGGAATCCGTGACAAAGCCCTGGACTGGATCCCCTCCTTCCTCACTGACAGAACCCAAAAAGTCCTCCTTCCTCCATTTCGATCCGGAGCCACCAAGATCACCTACGGCGTACCCCAAGGATCATCCCTCAGCCAGACCCTCTTCAACGTCTACATAACACCGCTCGCCAACATCGTCTGATCGCACAACCTCAACATAGTCTCCTACGCCGACGACTCCCAGGTGATCCTCTCCCTCACCAAATACCCCGCCACCACCAAAATCAACTTCCACGCAGGGATGAAGGCCATCGCAGAATGGAAGAAGAGCTGCTGCCTGAAACTGAACTCGGACAAGGCGGAGGTCCTCATCCCCTTCCGCTTGGGATGGCTCCTGGTGACCAGCTTCGCTGGTAACTGCACCGACATCCACTGACCACTCATGCAACCTGGGGTTCATCCTGTACTCTTTGCTGTCAATGACCCAACAAGTCAACGCCGTCTCCTACTCCTGCTTCAACACCCTCCGTATACTTCGCAAGATCTACAGATGGATACCCCCCAAAACCAGAAGGACGGTTACCCAGGCCCTTGTCACCAGCAGGCTAGTCTACGGCAACTCCCTCTACACGGAAACCACGGTCAAACTCCAGAAGAGACTCCAACGCATGCAAAACACCTCCGCACGCCTCATCTTCGGCATCCTCACCCACGCTCACAAAGCACTCCATGACGCCAGACCAGCATACCTCAACAAGCAGCTCACCTTCTACAACCTCAACAGCCAGCTCCGCTGCGCTGACCTCTCCTTCGCCACCATCCCACACATCTACTGAATAACCACCCGTGGCAGATCCTTCTCCCACCTCCCCGCCAAGACATGGAACACCCTCCCCATTCACCTACGACAGACCCAGGACGTGCCGACCTCCAGAAGACTCCTCAAGACCTGGCTGTTTGATCAGTAGCTGCTCCCCCCTAGCGCCTTGAGACCCTCACGGTTGAGTAGCGCACTTGACAAATGATTGATTGATTGATTGGGTTTACGAACATGGGGGCAAATTACAAAGGCGGGGAGATCGCCACCTATAGGCTGTCAGTGGCTGTCTCCCTGCCATCGTAACTAACTTTACCGCCCGCCATATTTTGATGGGGGGGGTTGACGTGTGGCGGTCGTGAGGACTGAATGCCACGCACGGACTTGGCGCTTTGAGCCAGCCGGTGCAGCAGAGTGACTCGTAGTCCCTTCAATGCCAGTGGTGCCTACCAGGTGCAGCCGTAGGGATTAAAAAGTCTCTTTCAGCCAGCCGTTTCATTGTGGGTTACCCGCCATGAAAAGGCTGGCAGAAAGGGTCATTGGGGCCCTCCTTCAGCCCTGGCCCACAGACACGGGACCTGGAGGGCACCAAAGGTGCCCCACTACATATCCAATTCAAGCAAGCCGGGCCGAAGACGGCTGAAATGCCAGAAACCGGTCCCCGGTAGCTTGTCTCCTTTCTGGTGAAGAATTGGCTTGGTAGTTTGGTCTGCCCTGTTCCCATGATGCACTGGGCCAGGGACAGACTGATTTGCATATAGCCAGGTTCTGAGCTGGGATGGGGCAGTGAGATAAATAACGGTGATGGATCAAGCCCTGATCTTTGGACTGGGTAAGAGTGGTCTGCTCAATTCAGACACTCTGTTCATCACCATCCCCTTTTCTGAATCCACTACATATCCCTGAATCATGTGGCAGCTACTGCGTGGTGCCTGCCACGTAGTGCAGGGATATGTGTAGGGTGCCTGTTTTGTATTGTGGGGGGTGCTGCATAGAGCAGCACCCCGCAATAAAACACATGGTCAATGCGACTGCCACGTAGCGGTCACATTATATTTCGCCCTGTGGGACCGCTGCCTTATAGGCGGGTTGTCCCAATCCCGAATACGATGGTGGACGTACTGAAGTCTGTCCATTATCGTAATCAGACCTGTTGTGAGGTCCAATGTTGAGAATGCATCGCGTGGTGGCTGCAAGGTCCTGCATCGAGGGTGCATCACACAGCAGTGCTTCGAGGAAGTGTGATTCTGGGACCTGTATTGAGGATATGCTTCACTGCAAGGATTCTGATTCGAAGCTGGGAAGCTATGCATCATGCTGCATCAGTTCTGCCCATGAGATCACACCGGGGCTGGCAGAACACCTCTGCTCCATTTCCAAGGATCTAGGACTGAAGTGGTACCACTTGGGGGCAAGACTAACAGCAGGCAGAGTCCAGGTGCTGAGTTCAGGGTGGTTGTAGCCTTTTCCGTTCCTGAAGCTCTCATCAGGAGGCCAGACACTTGCCCTCAGAATCACTGTGGTGGTCCTGGGTTCAAGATGCAGGTCCAGTCCTTCTCACACAGGCAGCAGGATAGCAGGAAAGAAAGGCAGCAGAGTATTAGTTCTTATTGCAGAGCATCACAACAGTCCTTCAGAGTCTTGCACAGGTCCAAAGGTGTAGCAAAGTGTTGGGTGTGAGTGTCCCCTATTTATTCCTGGTGCCCACTTTGAAGTAGGAGAAGGTTCTGGGGTTTCCATTCCCAGAAGTGTTTGAAATTTCCTGTCTCTATGCTGGGCCCAACTTGTTTGGGGAAATAAAAGAATAGCTTCAAACGTTTTGTGAGTGAGCTCTTGCAGAGCCTTTGTGGTATGTAAGTGTGTTAGATATAGCTCCTGCCCCTCATCAAGTCAGTGATGGGCAATCCTACCAACACCTATTAACCCTTTTTCTCATTGTCTGGGAGCAATACACAAATATCATATGCTAGCTGCACCTAGTCATGTTACCGAAGGTGCTGGCTGCAGGCACCACATGGTTAGGACAAAGAAATGTCAACTTTCTAAAAATGGCCTTTTTGGAAATGTGACTTATAAAATGACTTTTGAATCAAATGGTCTTAAAATTACAATTATTTAGACACCAAACTTGATATTCCTCTATGCTCCCAATTGAAAAATACCACTTAATAAATGTAATGAGGTAGCTAAATGTTATCCTACAAGCGAGGTAGGCCTTGCTGTAGAGAAAAACAAATTTAAGAGGTTTTCACAACCAGAACACGTAAAAGTTAATAGTACATTTTTAACATCTTAAATACACTACACCCTGCCCTTTGGGCTGTTTAGGTCAATGTAGGACTGTTTTATATATATTAAATTGCAAGGTGTAGGCCTGACAAAAATGTTTTCTGCCAAGTTTACATGTCAGTTTAATAATGCATGGCAAGCCTGAGAGACAAGCACTTTAGAACTGGTTAACCGTGGTAAAGTGCACAGAGTCCTAAAAGCCAACCAAAATAGGTTCAGAAAACAGAACGAGGGAAGGCAGAATGTCTGGGGATAACCCACTGAAGCAGGCCAAGTCCAATTGAGTCCATCCAGTATTATACAACCAGAAAATGTGTGTGAATTGAAAGACACTGATATCATTGGTCTGTTTTCATTTTCTATTACACTGTGTGAGTGACAGGGCTGGGAGATTTCAGGAGACAGGCTGGGGCAGCCCAGTGGTGAATAGAGAGATCTGCATCTAGATGGGAGGGAGGAGTTGCAACTGGGATCTGAATAGGACTGGGCCTTCCCTCTACAATGCTGGCTCCACCTCCTGTGGTGTATCAAATGTCTCTGCCCTGCACTGTGAAAGGAGAGAAGGAATCTTTTAAACAAAGTGCTCCAAAGCTGTGCCTTCCCTCCCCTGTGCTGGCTCCACTTCCTGTGGGGCGGCTGATGTCTCTGCCCTGCACAGTGAAAGGAAGTAGAGAGTCATGTAAGCAAAGTGCTCAGGAACTGGTTTGGACTAGGCAGAGGCCTCTCTGCTTCAAGAGAACAAAGGATTTTGGGGTATAAATATTGGGACCCAGTCCCAAGAACTTTGGATCACTTCTGGAACAAGAAACCTTTTGCCAAGGAGAAGAACCAAGGTAGCTGCAGGAGTTTGACTGCCCATCTGCCAGTGTGCTGTTTGCTGGGTTGGCCTGCAGTGGTTGCTTCATTGCCAAGGAAAGGAGAAGGAACGTTTTAAGGACTTTCATCATCTACAGAATATTCTCCAAGGGCTTGAACTGTGCTTGCCTCCTGCTGAAGTCTCAGGGACAAAAGACTTCATCTACAGCTCCCCTTGCTGGGAATTCTATCCACAGACATTTGCGAGTCGCTTGGAGCTGGAAGCGCGACGCATTGAGAAGGACTGGGTCGCTGCCTCAGCTGAAATCGTCGCATCGCCGGAGAAGCGAGCCTTCGCCGCATCTACCTGGAAGCATGTGTTCATCAAAGCTGCCTGCTGTTGCATCACTGAAGAAACATGACGCCATCAAGAGAGTCGCCATCACATCACCGGAGAAGCGTTTCACAGGGCCTGTCGCGGCTTCAATGTACGGAGTCGTAACAAGGCTGCCAGGGCGCCTACGCATCATCATGACAGCGTCATCGCATCAAGGGCTCCATCTCCTCGCATCGCAACCGGATAATTGCATTTATTTATTTAAGGTCTTGTATCGCGCATGAATCAGCCCCGAAGGGGTATCTCCGCGCGTAGCTTGCATGACTTGGGCAGACTGTAGTAAGTGGGTGACAGCAAGAGTGACCATGTTATTCGTGCGAGAACAGGTGAGTTTTTAGTTTTTTTCTGAAGGAGAAAAGATTGGGCGTAAGTCTCAGCTGAGGAGGAAGAGAGTTCCACAACAGAGGGCCTTTATAGGAGGGTGCACGCCCCCCCTGTCTTGCTCTGGAGACTTTAGGGACATGTAGCAGCATGATATTGCTGGAGCGCAGAGCCCGTCCAGGAGAATATGGAAGAAAAATTTCTTTTAGATATTTGGGGCCAGAACCATATATACACTTGTGCATAATGCAGCAAATTTTAAAATTAATACGCTGTTGCACTGGAAGCCAATGGAGATGGGAGAGAAGAGGGCGGGAAGGAGTACGGGGGGGAACATTCAGGATAAGTCTTGCCGCAGTATTCTGCACCACCTGCAGTCTGCGTAGTTGTTCCTGGTTGGCGGAGATGAGTAGACTATTACAATAGTCCACTCGTCCAAGGATTAGTGCCTGTACCAGCGTCTTCCTATAGATGTTGGGTAGGAAGGGGAAGATACGCCGTAGGAGACCAATTGTACGGAAACATGTTCCCGTAACCTGATTGACGTGGTCTTTCATTATCAGAGCTTGGTCTAGGCGTACTCCCAGATTTTTGATGGTAAGTTTGGGCGCTGGGACAGGTCCTAGCTCAAGTGGCCACCAATCAGGCGACCAGAGCAAGGTGGCCCCTCCGAACAACATGACCTCTGTTTTGGACACGTTGCACTGGAGGAAGTTCTGAGCCATCCATCCCGCCACTGCTCTCATGCCGTCTTGAAAAGATTTCATGACAGCAGGAGTGATGGTCTGGAAGGGAAACAGCAGCTGAGTGTCGTCAGCGTAGGAGATTGGAGAGAACCCGTAAGATCTTATAATCTCTGCCAAGGGTGCCACATATACGTTAAATAACGTGGGACTCAGACATGAGCCCTGTGGCACACCCTTGGTAAGCTTCCTGCAGACAGATTTAAGAGAGCCTAATTTGACCTCTTGTTGTCTGTCTTCGAGAAAGCTTTCAAGCCATGCAAGGGCGGTCCCTTTTACTCCCACTGCCTTCAGACGGTCGAGAAGAATTTCGTGCGACACCGTGTCGAAGGCAGCGGACAAATCCAATAGCACCAGAATCACTGAGCTCCCCCTGTCAAGTGACATTCTGATGTTATCTGTCACTGAGAGGAGAGCCGATTCGGTGCTATGGTTAGGCCTAAAACCAGATTGCGAGTGGTCTAGGCCGCCCGCTGCCTCGATATAACTAGACAGGTGAGCATTAACATGTTTCTCGGCCATCTTGCTGTAATAAGGCAGAAGGGAGATGGGACGGAGGTTGGAAAGCTCTGTCCACGGGAGTGCCGCATTCTT
The DNA here is from genome assembly GCF_964263255.1 of Lissotriton vulgaris. NCBI lineage: Eukaryota > Metazoa > Chordata > Amphibia > Caudata > Salamandridae > Lissotriton > Lissotriton vulgaris. The sequence goes on from NC_141687.1 coordinate 2,093,399,516, forward strand.
GCGGATGGGGTTCACCACTGCATTTTTCCACTCAGCTGGTACTTTTCCCTCTTTCAAAGACTGATTTATTACGTCCTGAATGTAAGGGGCTAGCAAGGTACGGAGAGAAATCAGGGTTTTGACAGGAATGAGGTCATTCGGTGATCCAGATTTTACTTGGGTCATGATGGTATGGAGCTCTTCGGTATTGACAGGAGGAAATGTAGTTAATGTGAAGTTTGTATTGTTATTAGAGGAGGAGGTATTCATGATATCACTATTTGGTTGGGATGCCAGAATTTTTTCATAGATTTTCTCTATTTTGTTTTCAAAGTACAGTGAGACCTCTTCACAAAGATTTTGTGAGAAGTCATCTGGACTTGTGCAGGCCATGGGTTTAGTAAAAGTTTCCAGAATCCTATACAATTCTTTGGGAGAATTGCCTGCTTCTAATAGTTGTTGAGCAATAGTGTTTTTGCGGGCAGCTTTAATATGTTTGTAATAGTTGTTTTGCGCTGTGCGGTATGCTTTTTCGTTCTCCTCGGAGTGTGATTTCACATCAAGGCGCCTTCTTGCACACCGCCACGGGTCCGCAGGCCGAGAATCTACGCATCACCTCCGCACCGGTAAGGAGTATGACACATCCCCTACTATGCGCAAGCATTGAGGCACTACGCATCATTTCCCCCGGATCATGGAACCACTGCATCTCCCCTTTTGCAAGCCTTTTGTTTACTTTGCGTTACGCATCCAGGTACTTTGTTGAGGACTTTGTTGCATTTATCATCATTTTGAACTAGGTAACTTTTATGTTTCTTTAAAGCAATCTTAAGTATAGTATAGTGGATGTTTGTCGTTTGTGGTCTTGTGTTAAGTCTATATAAAGAATACTTATTTTTATAAAACCTGTGTTGTGTCCATCAGTAGTGTTTCCACTGTATGACTGTGTATATTAACAAATGCTTAACACACTGCCTCTGAGATAAGCCTGTCTGCTCGAGCCAAGCTACCAAGGGGGTAAGCAGGGGTTATTTAGGAGTGTAATCCCCTTATCCTGACTTAGAAGTAAGGGTCTCTATTTGGACAAAGGTGAATACCATTGCCAACTAGAGACCCCCAGATTTAACACTGTGCGTTTAAAGTTGGTGTTTTTCCAGTATAGTTTTCACTGTGAGCAAGGGATCTCAGAAATGGATCGCAGTACCAACAAACTTAAATTGAAAGCTGAACTAGAGCGTTATTTTTCGGAAGAGAAGCAAAAGCTCTACTGTGAGTTTAGAAGCCATTTACTACTATTCTAATCTATGTGTCTACGCATGAACTAATTGATTTACCCTTTTGTAAGCATGCAAAGAATCCCTGTAGCTGTGGTTCAGTTGAGCTTTCTTCAGTTTGCTTTAGGGCCGTATTGGTTTGTATGATGCTTGGGAAGCACGAAGTCCAGGTGTGGAAGGTGTGCATTGCATCTGTCATACAACCAAATGTGGCCCTAAAGCTAACTGGGGACACCTCCACTGCCCCACAGCCACAGGGACTCTTTGCATGCTTACAACAGGGCAAATCAGTTCCTTCATGCGTATACATATAGATTAGAACAGTAGAAAATGGCTGGGAGGCATGGGGTACAGGTGTGGGAGGAGTGCATCTCATTAGGGAGAAAGGAAAAGCTGTGAGCGTCCACTCTGGAGGTTAGAACCCAAGTCTGCAATGCTGCAGTAATGTAGTGCATAGTTACAGCACAGAGCATTCTCTGCTGAATCAGAGCACACTGCGGCAGGCACTCTGGGGCATATTATCAAGGGGGGTTATCTCTGCTTTTTTGGCTTTAAAAGCCAAGAAAGCGGAGATAAAATTATCTCCCTATTACCTAGCTTTCGCTAACACCAGTTAGCGACAGCTAGTAGGAGATAGCGACCATCTTGGGCCCCACTTTGCACGTCAGTGATATTTATCACTAATGACATGCAAAGTGGGCGTGCCAAGATGTTAGCGTCTGGAAACAGTCGCTAACATCGCTATCTCTTATTACCAGCTTATGGAGATATTCGCGCTAAGCGCACATATCTCCAAAAGCTAACACCTGCCCTGAGCAGTTTTTAGCCATGTTATCCAATGGGAGGTGGATAACATGGCTAAGAGCATTAGCTCGGTAATGCCTGAATATCGCTGCCTTTTCAGCAATATTCATGCATTGCGGCCGATTTTTATCACATTTGCAATAAACCTTGGTAAAACCAAGGTTTATCTGCGATAAAAATCGCAGCAGCTCAGCGGTAAATTTTTGTCTCTAACCAAGCAATAGCGATAATTATCGCTATTGCTTTGTAATATGCCCCTCTGTGTCCCAGGCTGATACACATCTTATTAATTAACACGTCCATACATGTGCACAAATTCACAGTCAGGTGGCCTTCGTTAGACGTGACTAATTAACACCACAAAAATCTAAAAGATACACCCAATACATGCATCCGAAATCCAGACACCTGCTGGCAGGCGATTATATATTTAAAACATACCAAAACACAATATGACGATGTAACATTTATTACTTTTCCTTTTGGTCCTGCCAATTGAATGATGCCTTTCCTTCGGCCAATGTGTGACCTGGGGTCTTTATTCTGAAGCGTGTAAATTGTTCTGTCTAGGGGTGGGCATAAATCATGCAATTCTGTGTAATGTAATCCCGTAGAGTTACTTAAGAATTTTGCAAGATTATCAGAGAAGATTTGCATGTAACGCTATTTCTTAGTTAAAAAATGGCAAGGATACATTTTACGGTAAAAGTGCGAAGTACAACAGAGCAGAAATAGCGAGCGCGATCAGCCGCTCATACTCATTAAAAGTGCTCTTGGGGTAGGACATTCTTCCAACTTACTACTGCCTTTAGCACTAGTTTCTAAGCACAAAATATACCCTGGTGGCCGAAATAGACTCAAGGATGCATTTTGCACCAAGAAATAGCACTAAATGTAGCAGAACAGAACAAGTGCAAGCAGCCACTCATGCTCGTTTAACATACTCCCCATTCCCCCCCCAAATGAATCTTAACTACACGAGCAGTAGTAATTGGATAATAATCATTCCGTGTAAAAGAATAATGCCGAATTACCAAAATGACTCGGCTTACTTCTGGCTGCCTACTTTTTTCCACGTCTGTCCGGTGGACTACTATGTCACTCATAACCTCTATACCATTGCTCTAGTGTTGGACGGTTGGAAATTCTGTTGTTGGGAAGTATAGATTCCTTGCCTACCCCATGGAGGCAACCCCTCTCCACTGAATTGTCTGTTTTTGCCTTTACTGATTGGCCTGTTCAAATCAAGCTGATTTGCTGGTCATAACTGGAGGTCATGGCATTTCTGGTTTCCTTTTAACCTAAAAGCCTTAGGCCCTGCCCTCATTTCTGGTGCTGCTTTAGTCATGCTTTGCTCCTAGCTTTGGACCCTTTTTCTCCTTTGTACGTTGAGCAAGAAGATTTCAGGGGCATTTTATGCAGTTTTGTTCCTGGGCCTTTTGCTGAGATATTGCTCTGGCTCCCTGATGCTCAGTTCATGAGCTTGGCCTTTGCATACGAGGCCAGGCCCTGTGACCAAACCCGCTACATTCAGCCACCACTCTCAGAGGGGTGGGCACATGTCCTGGCTGCTCTCACAGGGGTGGGCACAAGACCTGGCCCAAAGCTGGCCGTGGGCAGCAGGGATTAGCTGCTCTGCAGGCAGTCTGACAAAGGACATGGACGCAGACCAGACCCTTACAGCCCACAGCAGCTATGCATGGCCAGGTTGGATGGAGAGTCTGGCTACAGGCCAGTGCCTGCAACCAACCCCCATTATGCATGCCATTTAGCTTTGCTCAAAGGGAGTTGGACACTTCCCGGGAGGTTTGGAGCTGGGCCTAGCTACAGACCAAGTCCTCTGGCCAATATGCACTGTGCACAGCTGGGGCTGGGTGTTCCCTAGTGAGTTGGGTGCAGGTTGCCTGAGGAGGTTGGGTTCCTGCTCAACTATATTATCAAACACCCCATAAATGCACTGAAAAAAACAAAGGTTAAAGTGATGTTATAAATTAGTATGGTAATAAGACCTTATCTTATGTTAAAGAAAAACAGAAATTAATGAAAAAAAGAAAAGATAAAGTGACATTATAGTTTGGTGTAGAAATGAGGTATGAAATACTAGTTTAAAACTGAAAACCTCAGGCATTTCTCAGTTATAGTTTAATGACCTAACTATAATTTGCACGGTAATGCACTGTTTATGACCTCACATATTACATTACTCTTGGAATGCTAAGGTCAGCCTTGATGCAGTTACTGATGTTTAAACTTTAGTGTTGTGTAGTTCCTAGAAATCTATATAGGCTCAGTGCTTTTAGGCAACATTAACTAAAGTATTGGTGTCCAGACTGATTTGAGACACTCCCAGAGGATATGTTAGTCTGTAGACCGGATAGCTCACAGTGCCAGTGGTAACTGTTGAACATGATAACCCTGAACCCTCAGGGATCAAGGACACAATGCAGTACTTTTCGCTCAGTCACTCGTGCTCCCTCGCTCACAGTGAGATACTCAGAGTAAACGGTGGGGACGTTTTCAATAATCCTATTTATCAAAAGAGGAGACTCTAGGGGCTACTCCAAAGGTCTGGTGACCCGTGCTCCTGAAATTAAACTTATACCAATAGGGAGTCACTGTTCCTAAGTAGAGAGAGAAAAAGAAGGGAACTAAGAGCTACTCTCGTTGTGTGCTACTGTTAGAAATGGGATCCCTGGCTGGCCAGGGCTTTCGCCAAAGTCAGTCAGAGACCACCACTCCTAAGTCAGGGCAAGGGAGTTACATGCCAAGATAACCCCTACTCACCCTCTAGGTAACGTGGCGCGAGCAGCAAGGCTAAACTTGGAGGCGATATGAGTTAAGTATTTGCGCACGCACCCCAGCAACAACACCCAAGGCCCACCAGAAAGGAAACTCCACACAAGGTTATATATAAAAATAGCCTTTGTATTACACCAAAACACATTAGATAAAACACACACTTTACAATGTGCCAGGGGCACGGGCAGAATTTACAGGGGATATTACAAGACAGGGCCACCTGGACCACTGTCAGGAATCAGAAGTAACACTTTCAGAAATAGCACTTACAATGTAAATTACTGTAGCACAAAATATAAAAATAGAGCACACAACCAGTAATTACTGGTAACCAGGACCTCACTAGCACCACCTGCACTAGGGAGTAAACAACCGCCTAAGTATTACAATACCTGTAGGGGTGTAAGAACATAACACATGATGCAATGCATAACATTCATTCAGAGGTGTAAGGGAGGAAAACACATGATGCATCACAATACATTCAGAGGTGTAAGGGAGGAAAACACATGATGCATCACAATACATTCAGAGGTGTAAGCAAAATGAAAAATTGCGCCAAACTCACTTAAGTCACCACCTGTGACTGTCCCTAGGCCCACTGGCCTCTCTAGGGCTAGGACGCCCTGTGTCCAAAGTCAGGGGGCCTAAACGTGGCAGTTGCCCACAAAGTGCTGGGCAACTGGTGATGAGAAAGTTAGGGCAACGTTGGAGCCTCTCTGGCTCAAGAAAACCACCACTGTGGCATTGCTGAGCCTCTTGGGACTCACAAAGCAAATGGCACCCTCAGAGCCTCTCTGGGCTCGCAGAACGAATCTGGGCTGTGAGCCTCGCCGGGCTCTGAACAAGGACTGGCCCTCATGAGCCTCTCTCCGGCTCTCAACCAAGAATGGGCACTCGAGCCTCGCAGGCTCGTAAATACAAATGTGGCTGGAGCCTCTTGGGCTCTAAATGAAGAAAGTGCCCCCAGAGCCCTCGTGGCTCTAAATTGATAGAAATGCCCCTGAAGTTGGAGCGGCCCTCTGTCAACTGGGGCCGCTCTGAGAAACAAGAGAAAGACGCTCCCGCACTCACCGGACTCCGCTGGCGGGTCTTTGTTCCTGGACACGGGGCTCTCCTCCTCACACTGGAGCCTTGCTCCCTGCAGCACTTCTCCGACGGTCGCTCTGGGGCCGCGGGCGGGGCTCCTCTCGCTCTCCGGGGCTCTCCTGCCCTGGGGAACCTTGCGCCCAGCCTCACTCTTCTCGCTGCACGTCCTGGTTCCGGAGCGCAGGGTGGGCTCCTGTCGACTTCCGGTTGTCCCACCTGTTCCGCCTGACTTCCGGTTCAGGGCCGCCAATGGCAGCGCGGCCCTGGGGGTGTTCCTGGGCTGCGGTAGTGATTTCCACACGGGGTGAGCTCCCGATATTTCAAATAAAGCGAGGTGGGCTCTCGCTATGGCCACGAAAATAGCGGCACGGTCCCTGGCGAGGTGGGCACTCGCCAGGGGCTTCAAAATCAGCAAATTAGGCGGGCAAATGCCGGGTGGGCACCGGCTGTGCAAAACGCGCTCCCAAGCGTTACAAGACAAATACAGCGCTCCCAGGCGCTATATGACAGCAACAAGCCCAGCAAAAGTCCTTAGGGCAGGCAGGGGGCAAGGCTTGGCCCAGAGCCAGCACACTGGGTCTCCAGGCAGGGAGACACTCCAAGTGGCGGTCCCTGGCCCAGCAACAGCAGCAACAGCCCCCTCAGGCAGGATCCTGGCAGAGAACAACTTCTGTGGGGACACAGCCCCATTTTTATACACCTAAATCCTTTGTTTGGAGGTGCAGGGTGGGGGAGAAACCAGTCGCAGCTGCTTTGGGAGTACCCTTGATGGCCCAACCACCCCTTTCTTTCACTGGCAGGGCTAGGGTCATCAGTCACACCACAGGGGGGCGGAGCCAGCATTGTGTGGGGAAAACCCAGCCCATCCAGGACACAGGTACACTCCTCCCACACATCACTCATGCTAATCTCCCACTCACCACCGGGCAGACCCACACAGACTCCTGGAGCCTGGCATCCCAGCCAGCTCCAGCCAATCACACGCCAGGCATATTTTATATTAATATGCCAACTCCTGGAAGTGGCACTTCTACATATGACACACTCATGCAACACACACCATTGCGAAGCATTCACTCTCGCACATATCAGATCCGTACCTGTACACCCCACGCATCAGGAACTACCAGGGACACATACATTCCCCATGCATTCCTATGGGAGGGCAGGCCTATCTCATTACATGCACTCAGAGTGCGCACGCACTTTCCACTGGGACACAGTGAAAGTGCGCAGAACCCAAAAATCACCATCATTAGGTCACCATTACAAGCAAAAAGTCTAGGGGTGAACCTGCCATAAGGGCCAAGTCCAACAGCTACTATAATTGTGGGGGGGGGGGGGGTAGTGTGTCCTCATCTTGATGCCCTCACACACTCCGAAGGATGTCATGCTTCATCATTGGGCTTTTACTCCTCATCGGGCCGGCGATAATTTGACCCCGCTAACAAGTCAGCTAGAAGCTCTGCTTTTACAACATCCACTATTTGATTCCATTATCCTTGGCAACCTTAATATACATAACACAGGGGTCACGGTCACACAAAAGTACTACCCTGGGGCTAGCAACGCTTTGAATGCTCTAATAAAATCCTACAACCTGGCAACAGCCCACTCTGTCCTGTTAAAGAACAACCCTGGGGCTCTTGTTGCCCCCACTCACAATATCAAACAGTAATTGATTATATCATATTAAGCGAAAAATCACAACTTTCAATGCCAAATTACACAGTGCATCCACGAAATGAAAGCGATCACGCCGCTTTAACACTCACACTGAATTTTACAGTAGAAACCCGCCACAGGACACACTGCATTGGGGCCCCAAACGGTGAAGAACTGTACAAGCTACCGAGAAGAATCAAATGGGGGCCGGTGCCTATTACTAAGTTCAACGAATGGATAAACATAGGGGCAGGCTGGCCATCAAGCGCCCATAACACGGGTGCTATAGAAGAATGAGACAGAACTGCTCAGAACTTAGCGTCTTTGCTTCGAGGAGACACAGCAAGCATAAATTGATGGCATCCACCATACATACTTGGATTTATCCCGGTAATCAAAGAAAGCGCCAGACAACTAAATGCCAAACGAAGAGCATCCTGGGAAAACGGCACAGCATCAGACAAAATCTTACTAAAAGAAGCAGCAAAAAATCATTCAAAGAAGGTGTGGGCCGCGAAACGCAAACACTCCGAGGCGCAATGGCTGAAGATCTTTGACTTGCTGAGACCCTGTAATCCCAAGAGTTTTGGAGCTATTTAAACACCTTAACTCAAGGAAAAAATCACAGAGAGAACTCCCTTGACACACGTATCCCGGTCGGCCACGTTAAATCTTTATACAAAGATGATCGAAGTAGACCTTACCTAAATAAAGCCCTCGCAGGGAGTGAAGAAATAGATACCATAGCCCACACAATGGCTGTTCCAGAAAAATCCTCAGTCTCCAAGATTCTAAAAATAAATCAGACAAAATGAGGCACCGTGCCTCAGTGGCCTTCCTGGCTCCCTATTTAAGGCAAATATCGAATTCTGGTCTGAGAATTTGTCCCAACTGTACACAGAATGTCGGTTTCTGGGAGACGTTCCAGACTCCTGGAGAGGGTCGCTCGTGCACCCAATACACAAGAAAGGGCCAAAATCCGACCCAAACAATTATCGCATGATTGCTCTGCTGGATATCGAGGGCAAGGTCTATGCAAGTACCATTCTGGCAGAACTAGCAAGCTGGGCGAGCACAGAAGGTCTCCTGCCCTTCTTTCAAACAGGGTTTAGATCCGGTGCTTCAACTGTGGACAACATAACAGCTCTCTCATATCTAGTCCATCAAGCAGTTTCGCTCAAAAGACTCCCTCTCTTCGCCTGCTTTATTGACTACTCTGCAGCGTTCGACTGGGTAGACTGCGCAACTCTTTGGAAGAAGTTGGCACTCTGGAACATCAACCCAGCAATATTGAAAGCAATTCAATCTCTGTACCAAAGAACGTGGCTCAGAATAAACTTTCAAGTGACTCCGCCACAGAGAAAATTGAAACAGACCGCGGCCCTAGCTACAACGAGGATTGGGGCTAAAATACAGCTCTTGCAATACGCCGACAACTTGGTACTTTTAGATCACACCAAAATAGGCCTACAAAAGGCACTGTCAGCCTTGGCAATCTACAATGATAGTAATAAGTTGGTGGCCAAAACATCTAAATCCAAAATTGCAATCTTTGGGCACTACCATAAAAATAACTAGCAAAATGGAGCCTCGGCCCGCTGACCCTGGTATGCACACACCAATATAACTACTTGGGCGTTTGGTTCAACAAATCGGGGCGCCCTGGAGTTCATTTAAGGAAAATTCAAATCATAGGGAAAGCCATTATTTTTGCCCTCTGCAAACTACAAGCCACCCTACATAACCCTACAACGATGGCCATTCAAAGAGTTTTAAGGGCAAAATGAATGCCAGCCCTTAACTACGCCCAACAAGCGTTTCCTGGAAAACTAAACAAGGACCTGGAAAAAATCCATTGCAGTGCATATAAAAGGTTATTCCATCTATCCGCGTGCACCAGAAACACTCTTGTGCAACTCGAATTTTCCTTGAATCAACAAAAGCTGGAAGAGATGGCTGCCCTGAGCAAATACTTTTATCTTACTACAGCAACTCAAGAGAAATCAAGGAAGGCAGTCCAAAAAAACATCTTTTTGGAATAAGGTAACCCCTGGTCAGCGACCGTCACCGCGGCCACTGATCTCCTTAATTTAGCCCCAGAGAACTGGGACCCTGGGCTAATCAATTACTCTGTCATCAAAATCACAATAAAAAATCAAGCCCGTATTTGCTCTCGTGCCTCAGATTTGGAATCACTGGCCAAAAGAGGCTTCCACGAGTCCCAAAGTCTCCCACACACAGTGCATAACTCTAAACACCACCTCATGCAAGTTGTGGGCCGTGCAGCCTTACCCAGGATTCTAGCATTCAGACTACACCCCCTGTCACTCAAAGAATTATACACCAATGAGTCGAGAGGATCAGCGATTAAGGAATGCCGGCTATGTGAATACAAATGTGAGTCCTTGGCTCACCTCCTACTTTGCTGCCCGGCTCTACGCGTAGCTCGCAGCCTTTATCTCAGGCCCATTCTTTTACAATTGGGCACGCGCACTGCAAAGGAGGCAGTCCACCTACTTTACACACTGAACACAGTAAAACAGATTGCCAAGTTTGGTAAATTCTTCCAACAGACCCGTACGAAGCTGATGGCCAATTCGGGCTAAATGACCAGAGAACTAGACAATGCATGTCGGGCTGAAAGTCTATGGACATTACTCCTCTTAGACCCCAAGCATCCCGATTTAAATTGTACAGACTTTCTTTTAAATTGACGATTCTTTTAAACTTTTGTATCCTGTTTTTAATGTAATGCTTTTGAGTAACCAAGCAATACATTCATTAATTCATTCATTCCTACCCAACACCTCATACCTGCCTACTTGATGGTACTGTAAACAATATTGAAATTGGAATGTTGTCCCTGGCAATGTAATATGGGAATATAGTACCCACTCTGTGACTCAGCCACATTGAAAGGTGATTGTTCCAATTTTTCAATGTGCTGCATTGTATACTTTGCATCTGTTTGTGCCAATATTGTCTGCCTTTCTGTTTTATTATAAGCAGAAAACAGTGACATACTGTTGAAATATCCTTAGGGAACGTGACCAGAGTGTAATGATTGTAGCGTTCAGCTTAATAATAGGATCGTAACTGCGTTTGCCCATGTTGAAGAATGGACAGATCCTGTTCTATTATATCTATTGCAGATGACACAATGTTGCCCAGTGAATACATCCTGGATGTTAGTGTGGTAATGCCATTGTCAACCACTGCTGAAGCCTTTTCTACTTTAACACTATCAACTTCAGGCAATCTCTCTGCAGCTTCTGTTGAGAGATTGTCCGCACTTTGCTGTAAATAGCATATAAGAAGCATTTACAATATGGTTTTTGGGCACCTAGCAAAAAATCCTTTAGATCTATGTCATCTGAAAGTTAGTACAAGTGTTGTTTCACCTGGGACAGTAATGAAGTTCTCGGAATAACTTCTGAACACTGTAGGATGTCATCACCCCAGGATGTTCTTGTTGTACATAGTGTTGGTCAGGCCTATGGATATGAAACCCTTCGGTGGTACCCCTGAATCTTGATTGACACCCATTTGTTTCAATAAGCCAAACCAACCATCCCTTTCAATTTGGGTCTGAAGAATTGTATGAACCCCCGAGTATAATATCATCAAGCACATCCTCACTAGGCTGTGTATAGTTTTTCTACCCCTCAAAGTGTGAAAGTGAAGGAATCCAAGGTGTGTGCAAGTCCTTGATCTTGGCTACTCCAAGACAGGAAGTCTGTTGCACTGTGTTGTTCAGGAAGATAATCTGCTGTGGTATGAGACATGCACTAAAGAATGCCTCAGTTCCCTGAACTTGCCAATCTTTAGTCCCCCATACATCATTTTGTGTCTGTGGTGTCCGTACAAAAGTCAAAACCTTGGAAAGACAGCTGGGAAATAAAGGAAGCAGAGTGTATCTGTTTCGTAATAATTAGCATATTTTTCTTTGCAGGTGTAGGTGCAACCTTATAAAAATATGAGGACGAGTCTGAAGTGTTAAACCCCGAAAAATAAGCACACGTGTGCAAATGTTTGTGAACTACCTTTCGGTGGTGTTGAGCAATGCTTCCATTGATGGTAAATGAGAACTTTACATTGGATACACGTTTTGTACAATAAATGTTGACTATAATTTTGGTAACAATACAAGATATCAAAATCAGATGAAACCCTATCCCAACCTATTACTTCAAGAATCAGAACTGCTCTAATATTCACAAAGGACAGGTCTCGTCGCTCATGGTGAGATGATGTATGTGGTTTAAAGACCAAGTTCATACGCTGTACTGTGGAGCGTTCTGGAAGCTAATGTTCATTCAGGAGCAGGAATAAGACAGTCACTATACCTATCCAGGGGACTAGGAAAAGTAGACCATTTACCATCTAGATCTGTAGCCATGGAGAAATAAAGTAAGTATTTGTCAGCCAAAGGTACATATTATATATTTTTCATTTGCGGGAAAAAGAAGCTGGCAGTAACTCAGGTTTACTGAGATCCAGTGAGAGGGTATCAAAATCAATGAAGTAGCCAAACGCTGTTTGATCTATCTTTGGTAGCTCAGCAGGTTGTGTGGAATCTGCTGTTGACGCGTTTCGAGACATGTTCACATAGATGTCGGTATTAGGCCGAATTGAGATCTGTGTTTTATTTGTATTTTGTTGTTGTTCAATTTCGACAGGTTCAAGTTCCATTTCATTGTTGGCAACTCCGTTACTTAGTACAGTAGAATTTTCAAACTTTATTAGTCTTTCTGTCTGAACTTCCTGTATGGTAGCAAGAGGAGATCAGTGGTAACCCAGGAGCCCACGCGGCCTGCTATTCAGTATCGCCCACATAGTGTGGTTTGAATAGATCAATGGAGATGAATCTCTTTTCTTTCTTTCCGGCAAGAGGCGGAAGAAGTACTGTTCTTGTTCCTTTAACAGCTAGGACAGGTGCAGGCGCTTTGTAAGATGGCCCAAATTCTTTTCCGTACATAGGGGCCGATCAGGATCGCGGACGGACTTGCGTCCGTCCGCGACCCCAGAGCAGGAGGGAACCTCCGCATGGCATGCGGAGTTCCCTCCTGTGCAATTAGGATGTGACCGCCACCCTGGCGGTCACATCCTCTATTTTTAACATTGCGGCGGGTGCAGCTTCAAGCTGCACCCGCGGCAATGTTAAAAATGCACGCATTGCTTTTGCATGCAGAAAGAGGCAGGCACCGTGCGGTGCCTGCCGCTTTCTGCATGCAAATGCAGGGGGGTACCATAGGTACCCCCCATGTGCACCCCCCACCCCCCCTTCACCTAGGGGGCCCGCAATGGGCCCCCGCAGTGAAGTTCCGTATGCTTTTCCACGGCGGGAAACGCGCCGCGGAAAAGCATAATTCACTGCCCATCCTAATATGGTGGACGGTGTCTGAGAGACACCGTCACCATATTAGAGCTTTTCCGCCGCGGTTGTAAGCCAACCGCGGCGGAAAAGCTGCAGACGGAAACCAGGACCCACCAGCCATCCTAATGTGGCGGTGGGTCCTTGGTCAGTCCGCTGCGGTTTTTCCGCATCCTCGGGGCCGGCGGTGGCTTCCGCCGGCCCCGAGGATGCGGAAAAACCGCTATCCTGATCGGCCCCATAATCTTTTACCTGATCAGGTCCCCAATCTTTGCTAAGTTAGTAAACTCCTTTCCTTTCTCCTTGCTTTTTTGGTATTAGATATAGATATCCTGAAATATATAGCTGTTAATCATGGTCCTCATTATGATATTGGGGGTACCGGCTACTGATAGCCCATCAGTGAAGTTCCACCGGACAGTCAGGGCAACTGTACAACTGCCAGATTACGATACCGATGGTCGGATCTCAGCAGGAGGGGGGAAAGACCGCCACCTCCGACAGGCTCAAGGAGCCCATTAGGGTGGCCGTTGGACAGTAATCCCTACAATGAATGTGGTTCTGCGCAGTCACTACCAAAGATATTATGATGTCCATTTCAGACAGCCTTTTCATAGCGGTGAAAAGCACCATGGAAAGGCTGTCAGAAAGGGATTTTTTGGGGGCCCCTAGAGGGCTCTCTACTGCAACTTGCGCTGCAGCATTTTTCCAGGCTACAGCCAAAGTGGCAATAGAAAAGTGCATGTTTCCAAATTCAATAGGGCAGTGGTATCGTAATATGGTGATTATATGTTGAGTGGTCTCCATCCCGCATCAATGGTAATGTGATGCTCATCTGACTGCCATCGCCCAATGTTTCTTTTCGTGTCTGGCAGTCATAAAAACTTTCCAGAGATTGGAATATTCAAGATACAGTATTATAATTGCTGGATGTTTAGAGGAAGCAGCCATTCTCCTTCCAAGATGGTGAGCTCTTTGTATTTTGAAAAATCGTGGGGTAGAAATTTCAATCAGCGCTGGGATTAATTTCTTTAAGGAAGCTGGGAGATCCTCACCCTCAAATCCATCAAGCAACCCACACCTCCCCTCAGTATTTGAAGAAGTGTCTTGAGTATTACTGACATGGTATTCCATATCAAATAACCCAGTTTACTTTGTAACCCAACGCTGTTTTGTGTTAGTAGCAATTATAAAAGGCTTATGAACTCTAATTTAATGAAGAATCATGTCGAGGGCAAGGTTGCTAGATGAAGCAATATGACAAAGAAGACAATGTTTTGGTCTATTTGGTTGTGCACCAGACGAGGAGGACTGATACCTGATCAATCAACCAATCATCAATCAATCACTTAGCATTTATATAGAGCAGTACTGTCACCCCTAGGTGTATTTGAATGCTGTGGATGTGATGTCAGAATAAATGTTAAAAACGAACAGAAATAGGCAAAACAAAGGTCAGCAACGAGCAGAATACAGGTCATAAACAAGCATAAAGAGGCAAAATAAAGGTCAGAAACGAGCAGCAGTGGGCAAAATTAAAGTCAGAAACAAGCAGAAAGAGACAAAATAAAGGTCAGAAACAGGCAAAATATTTGGCAATACGAGCAGCAAGAGGCAAAATAGAGAATAGGAGCGGGTAGAGAAGAGGTAGAAAAACAAACAGAGGAGGAACAAAACCGAAGGCAGCAGAGGGTAGCAGACTGTGGACAAGCTGAACAGGAGGACCGTCGTAGGGGGAGCTGTCCCAAGGACCTGATAACAGATAGAGATTCCAAAGCCATTTTATTGGTGTTAGCTTTAGTCTGGGTAGCTTTGAAAAACATTTCATTTGACCCGTACAAAAGGTCTGATATGTAAAACACCACTTATAAAATGCAGGGTATTTTCATAGAAATGCACTTCAGGCAAACCAAAGTCAGCAAATTAAAAACATATTGAGCGGTACCTCTAACATATGAGCCTGCTGCTGCCAGTAGAAGAATAAAAAAAAACCTGATGAATCTAGCAGAGATGCTTTTCCATACATCCAGAAATAATAACTGTTTTAAAAGTCAATTTGTTCACAGTACATTTTGTGGAGAACAACTCAGAAGAGGGGAGAGGATATGGCATAAGGCCAGAGCTGCCAACTTTGGACCTGTGAAAGCAGGTTCTAGTCTCGACGTCGACTCAACATCATGTGATTCTGGGCAAATCACTTAGGGGGTGATTACGAACTATAGCTGGTGGTGCAGTGGCTAACAACTCACCGGATGTCAGACTGCCCTATTTTGAGTTTGAAGTTGCACATCAACGTGAAGCCTCCCCCATCTTACTAAGCACAAGGAATGGGGCCACCTTGCTTGCAGCTCAGCGCTTGCTCTTCCTGGCACTTTTTTTTTTTACAAGTTAAGCACTGCTAAACTGTGTATCCTTTGGCATGTGCTTGCTTCAGCTTTGACAGTTCATATTTGCCGCACCAGGCCTGAATCCATAGGTACAACTACACTGCAGCACATTTGTCACATCTAGGGGGAGATTTACTAAGCTTTTACACCATGTTTGCATCACAAAAAATGCAAAACATCGCAAAATCTTTTTTTCTAATTTACTTTCCAGCGCTAAATTAGTTTACCACTGGAAATAACTTTGCGCCATGGTGGCATTCCAAGGGCGGCTCATGGGCATTCCCATACAATCACCCAAGTTTCTCACGCTAAACCCAATTTACTAAACACAGTAGATTGGGTTTAGCGTGAGAAAACTGCACCCTTTTAAACTAGGCGCAAGGAAGAAGAAATGCTTACATTTCTCCTTTTTCCGAGTTTGCATTCGTGCTGCCCTGTGAAGCAGGCATCCAAAGTGGGAAAAGCTTTCCCTCGTGCCTAGGCATGGAATTTTGTGCAGGAAGGGTGTCCTTCCTTTACAAAACCTATGCTGAACTCACACACACACACCCTAGCCTTATAGCACTAAGGTGTGTGTGTGGCACACAGCAGCTGTAATCAGTGCTGGCACAAGGGAAAGGAGAGGAGAGGAGAGAGACATGTTTTTGAAAATATGGTGCTCTCCTGCTCCCCCACTGTCGAGCAATGCAGAATAGCTTTTCAGGGTGCTGCACTGTGTGAATTTTCTAGAAAATCTCCCCTTAGTGTCTTTGCCCAACTTAAATGTTAGTCAAGCGAATTGAGATTATCCAATCTTTTACCATGTGAGTGGATCAGTGCACATGCACTGAGAACTGTTCAGTACTCAGCAGTTTCTCAGAGCTCAGAACCAAAACACAGTGGCCCTATAAAAAGCAGAGGCTTCAACTATTTGGTTCTCTCCATTAGGATTGCTCTCTCTTTCCAGTGAGAGAGAGAGAGAAAAACTCTGTTTTATTTAGACCTTAGTCTTTAAAACCAAATCGAATAGAATTCAGGATAATGTACATAATTAGTTATTAATAAAACAGTGTACAACTTTTGTTAAAATCTTTTAAAAAAAAAAGCATAAAACATACAGAACATTCTACTTAAAATCCGAATTATCTTAGTCTTTCCAGTGTTTAGATAAGTTATTGATCACAGTAGGGGCTGTGTAGATAAAGTGGAACGGACCGTATCAATGCAGCTTAAATAAGAGCTGAGAAGAGCTGGCAGGTCTGTAGGGCAGCAAAGAAGATGGATGTAGACGGGCATTAATGTAGCAGATTACATATCAGGCAGAATGGCATGTTGCACACTAGAGCCACATTCAGTCATTCATTCAGTCAAGGAAGAGGGATTGTTCAAGGTGCAGTCCTGGCAGCTGACATGTGGCTCAGAAGGGGACTCGTTTATCAGGGATCCTACTAGATTAAAAGCAAATGGTGTGCTGGATCCATGACCCTGCAGGGGCCTTCACCATGTCCTGTGCATTCCCAGGGTAAAACTGAGGTCTATTTAAAGCAGAATCCAATTGACTCGAGTAAACCTCTCCCATTTGGAATCATGTCACTGAGGGCTGATGTATGGGATACTACGATCTCCCAGGCCCTCCCTTTCAACAGGGGGAGAGCAGCACATTGCTATGTCTCCTGTACGTTGCAGCTGCAACTCTCTTCTGAAATGGTGCAGGGCCAGAGATTGTGGGAGGCAAACAGACGATTCCACAGCTCGCCAGTAAATGTTATTTCCATATTGCCAAAATGTGATTTGTTTTTAGCACTTAATGGAGTTTAATATGCATCATGCACAGAACAGGCCGAGGGGCAAAAAGTCTTTTTTACCTCAGGCCCACAAAAACCCTCCAAAATGCTGTACAGTCAATTAGCCTACTTTTCAAATGGTAGTAAGATTTAAGCAGGTTAACAGCTCTCAGTTGAAACCTAATAAGTCACTAAATTAGCAACCAAAAGAGTGATCATATAATATTGTATCCTTATGATAGATCTTCTGTTTTATTTTCAATAGATTGCGTTTTAATCTTGTTTATTTGCACCATCAATTGGCGTGATTATTAACATGTCGTTTGCTCAGTGTAATATTTTGGAGCACGTAGTGGATTTTGAAGTGCATTTTGCTGATAGCATGGTCAGTGAAAAAAGGAAGCAAATGGCCTTGTGCAATCTACCAAAGTGCCACAACAGTAAACCCGATATTTGATAACTACATATATAAACCATGTATTTACACACGAAGAACAAGGGTGTAAATTAAACAACACTACATAGTAATATACTATATTCAAATTAAAGTATAGGGTATTACCAAATTATGTTAAAAGAATAGCGAAAAGCAATCGTGTTTTACAATGTTTGCGAATATATGGCTGTCCCCTCCAAATTGGTCGCCCTGAATGTTGTCATTCTGTTAGACCACTAGAAGGTCATCACACCCGCACCCACTGAAGCCATCAAAGCAATAGAGCAGGAGGCAGTACAGTGTGGTAAAGTGGCAGGATATGCACTGAATAAGGCAAAGACGCAGATTATAAAGAACGAGCATGTAATGTGCACGGACGCAAGGGTCTGCACTGAGGGGACGTATTTAGGGGTGGTCATTACTCCAGATTTAGAAATTAACATCAGTCCTATATTAAAAAAAAGCAAAGAAAGACCTAGATGGGATACACAACCTACATATGTCAATAGTAGGTAGAGTCAATTATATAAAAATGAACTTACTCCCAAAGTTTTTATATCTATTTAGAATGATCCCCCTATTCTTCAACTGTATATGGTTCAATTCAATAGAGACAATTATTAATCGATTTGTTTGGTCTCAGGGCAAGACAAGGAGAGCATTAAGATTTATGCCATTACCAAGAGATAGGGGGGGATGGTCCCTCCCTGATATGAGATTATACTATTGGGCCGCAGCCCTCCAGCAAATGATAGTCCTAGGCGGGGCTGGGACAGATTCGGAGATACACTTGGGCTCACTAACAATATATGGTTTGGTCTTTGTGGAAGAGGTTCAGAATGTTTTATTGAAGTTTACTGAACCAAGTTACTTCAAGAGAACAAGATTTAAGTCAATAGATGCGGCATTCCGGGTATGGAAGGCTTTTAAAAAAAGCGCTGGACTCGGGAGGTTTAACCAGTATGTTAGATTAGATAATCACCCTGCATTACCAAAAGAAATTTTCGCGGATCTAACCTTTAAGGAGTGGAATCGGATGGGAGTGAAAAAAGTGGGAGACTTATTAGGATCAACGGGGGTACGCCAGTTTTCAGAAATACAACAGGAATTCAGTATCACTTCCAGGAGTTTCTTCAAGTATCTACAAGTGAGAAGTTTTCTAGCCAGTAAAACAGGAGGATTGCGGGGATTTGAGGACAACACAATCCTGAAGCTTATTGAACAAGGGTATGGCTGCACAATTAATAGGATTTATGCGGAACTTATAGAAAATAGAAAGGATGACATAGAAAAATTTGAATTGAAATGGGAGAACAAGATAGGGATACCAAGGGGTCTTTTTGTAAAATCATTGCGACTTGGACAAGAGATACTATGTTCAGCAGCTTTACAAGCTCAACACTACAAAACACTTTATAGGTTGTATTACACGCCAGCAAGAATAGCACAGTGGGGAGGTACACAGGGGATCACATGTCCATGTTGCGACAGTTTAGATGGGGATATTGTACATATCTTTGCAGAATGCCCTAATCTGTTCCCCTTGTTAGGAGCTATCGAAACCTTCTTTTTTAGATCACTAAATTGCAGGGTAATATTGACAACAGATGTGATCTTACTATGATTGAGAAGCGAGACAATACAACCACAGTATGAATATCTCCTGTTCGTCGCTATGGCAGTGTTAAGGTTGTGCATCTCCCCTGCATGATGGGATAGATCACCTCCCACTATGAAGCAGTGGATAGCAAGATTACTATATATCTACAACTTGGAAAAGGAGATATATTCTAGAAAGGGGAGAAAAGGGAGAACACTAGGCCTACGTATATGGGAACCGATTACAGATTGGAAATGCGGAAATGAAAGAGCAGAAGTATAATCATCTTAATTGGTGTTTTCCCCTTTTCTTCTGTAACAAAACTATATATATGTATTATTTCTATTTTTTTATTTTCTTTCTTTTCTTGGTTTTCTATGTCGACCGTCTTTCAAATGTGTTATATATTACTATTTAGTTTCAATACTCATTGTATAGATATATGGGACAAACTTTGTGCCTAACAGATACAACTTTTTTTTCTGACTTTCTATCTTTCTTTAGACCTATATTGTTTTAGTTGTTCTGTGCGGGGGGTGGGAGGGAATAAATGTTGTGAAAAACTTGAATAAAAATATTTTTTTTAAAAATAAAAAAGAAGGTTTTTACCAACGAAATTTACTCTAGCAATGAAGTCATGGACTGCATTAAAACTTACATCACTTACATCATTGATGACAGTAACAACGTTTTTCAGTAAATGTATGGGTGTTTTTTGCTTATGTGCATTATGCCCATTTGTGACAAATCCTGCTGCCCAAGCTGCGGAATAAAGTAGTCCCTGCTGTAAACCTCCCACCCAGCCCTGATTGCACACAGACTTTTATCTATTTGCAGCAGGGATTTTTGAACAAATCTGTAAATGATGAAAGTCCACAGAAGAACCACATCAATATTTCAGAAGTGATCGTTTCGAACCCAGGATTACCAATACTCAATCAGTAATCCTGCTAGGATTATAAAATATCCCATATGGATCCAGTAAGGCTTAGGAAAAAACTATGGACATCGATGATAAGGCTATATATTCTACATGTCAGGTATCCCTCTCGATTTCACATTCCATATACGTCTCTGGAATCAATGAGCACATGCATCATAGTCTCAATTGAGGCAAAAACACCTATCTCCAGCAAAATCAATGTTAGAAGGGGCAGGCGCTCTCCCTGATAGAAGGACATAAAAGAGACAAGAGGGTCGCTAAGGAGACACTAGAGAGTGAAATCCTAGATCTCCAGGCTAAATTGGTAGATGATGAATTTGGAGATGCCAAATACTTCTTAGGCTTCAAAACAGCAAGAGTACAGAGATATGGGGTCGTAGATGGCAAAGAGCAGATATTGAGCGATGCAACATTGCATCTATGAAGTTTAGGACAAAGCAGGGAAACTGATTGCATGGCTAAACAGGGCACACCGATGGGTATTCGATATCCGCTTCGAAGACGGTAGAACACTCAAGAGATACACAAGACATAGCTGCCACTTCACTATATACTACTCATGTCTTTATTCTCCCACAGGCATGCCTAACCCGGAATCCTCCTGTGACTTATTAGCTGATTTCCGACTCCCAAACCTCTCGAGTAAGTACACAACACTTAAAGAGAGGGAACCTACCGAGGATGAGGCTGCCCAAGTGACACAAATCAGGCAAAGCACTTTGCCCTAATGGCGAACCGATAAAGCTCTACAAACTCACAGCTATAACCATAGTGGTGCATCTGTTACAGATGTATATGAAGAGTCAGCAATTGGGCACACTTCCCGGAGTCCAGCGATTAGCCTTGATAGTGGCCCTCCATAAAGAGGGTAGTCCACCAGAGAGTTGTGCGACCTACCAACCTATATCGCTCCTAAAGGCAGAAGTCAAAATCCTTGCTAAACTTTTGACATCCTGGCTTCTTCAATTTATCTCTAAACTGGTACACCCCGATCAATCCAGCTTAATGCCTGGACCCAATATGGCCCATAGCTTATGGTGTCTCCCCGGAATTCTATGGCAATAGAATGCTCTAAGATGCTGTAGACCTCTCCCTGAATACTCGCAGGGCCTTCTATATGGTTGAATGCCCATAGCTTTATGCTGTACTGGCGCGGATGAGCTTTGGCTCCACATTTCTGTCCTTGCTGCAGCTTCTTCATACTAGGCCCCTAGCCCAATTTGTAGTCAATGAGAGAACATCCCATGTATTTCCCCTCCAGTGCAGGACCAGGCAGGGTTACCCACTCTATTCTTGAACCTCTGGTGGCCTGGGTATGAACGTATCCACTGACTGGCGGGCTGCTTTGGACAGAGAAGTGGAAAGATAGGACATCTTCACTAACTTTGACAACTATTCAGTGTATACAATTCTGGTCCAAATCCATTATATATTTTCTCTATGGCAGGACGCCTGACTGTTCTGCAGAATGTGAGGGCCGAATAGCTGTGGACGGATTCCCCTTTTTATGCATTAACGTCATCACTAACACTGACCTATTCAGTGTCAAAAACTTTCAGGCACCTTCGATGCAACTTAAGAGTGACAGCCTACACAAGAGGATATTAACACTCTCACTGCTCAGTAGAGCAGTGCTATTCACAATGATGGCCTTGACACATTTCCTATCTGCTATAGTTATAGCTACTGAACTCCCCATTCCCAGTTCCTCCAACTTACTTCAAGGCCATAGTAGGTGAAGTCAGAAAACTTCTCTGAGATGGAGGGCCCCCACGGATAGCTTTAGCTAAATTGGCACAGGGTTGATACAATGGGGTGGATGGGGGGGGGGGAGGTAGCCCTGTCATTCAGAAATACTACTTGGTGGCACAACTGCCTGTAATCATCCAGTGGGGTCACCAACCCAAGGATGAGCCAGCATACGGCATGGACTGTTATGTTCTATTACCGGGGGGTAAATTTATGGGCCCTCTATACCAACCCAAGACACAGGACCCTCATGGGGCCCACAGCACCAATGGTCTGAATCTGGTACTCCAAATCCTGGGCTGGGGGGATAGAATTACCCTGGCCATACCATTGTGGGGCTCAGAGGTAATAAGCACTCAGTGCAGCTTCGACAAATGAGAACTCATAGGTGTCTCTAAAGTTGAGGACATTTGGGACCAGGGAGAGTAGGTCCCTTTATCTGATCTACAGAGGTAATATGAGCTGTCAACCGTGGAGAGCTTCTGGTAGCTCCAGATACATCACGCTCTCTAGGTGTTGATGCCCCAGGTGGCTGACCTCCCTGATTTGTTGTGACTTGACTTTAGATTGCTTGAGGATCACAGGACCCACAAAATAATCTCCCTTACATACCGGAAGTTGAGTATTAACCAGATACACTCATTCGCCTGCTTTACCACTGAGATAACAACCTGGGAGGCCTAGCAGATGGTGACGGATCGGAGACCTTGACCTCACCCAGGGACGTGGGCATCAGAGCTGGATTCCGGTTGGTGCAGCTTAAAATGCTCTATAGATCCTACCTCTCTTGCAACACAATGGTCAAAATGGGCAGTGTCTGATGTAAGCTGTTGTCGGCAGTGTGACTAGGAAAGGACCTTCTTTGACATATATTGGGGTAGTCCAGCGGTTTGGCCCTTCTGGGAATCAGTGGTTGCATGCATGAATGATGTATACAGTAGTGACATGCTGATCTCTGCCAAATGGTGCCTTTTCAACGTGTGGGATGCAACTGTCTTTACTCGGATGTATGACGTTACAACGCAAACTTTTACAACGCACACCGTTACAACGCATTTTTTACAACGCAGATGCATTTACAATGAATGCCTTTACAACGCATGACATTACATAGCAGATGCTATTACAACGCATGCCATTACAACGTAAGTATAGGTAAGTATATTATTTTTTTAAAAATGTAATTAAATAAAATGTAATTAATTTAATAAATTAAATTATTTTTAAATAATTATTTTGTACATATATTACTTTAAGTTTATTTTTAAAATAACTATTATTAATAAGGAACTATTATTAATAAATAATAAAATTATTAAAAGTATTTTTTTTAATTAATTTAAATGATTTACTTTAAAACTAAACCCTAAAAATACCCCTGTACCCCAAAACCCAAACCCAACCCTGAAACCTAAAAATACCCCTGTACCCCGAAACCCAAACCCAGCCCTGAAACCTAAAAAGACCCCTGTACCCCATACCCAAACCCAACCCTGAAACCTAAAAATACCCCTGTATCCTATAACCCAAACCCAACCCTGAAACCTAAAAATACCCCTGTACCCCAAAACCCAAACCCAACCCTGCAACCTAAAAATACCCCTGTACCCCAAAACCCAAACCCAGCCCTGAAACCTAAAAACACCCCTGTACCCCATAACCCAAACCCAGCCCTGAAACCTAAAAATACCCCTGTACCCCAAAACCCAAACCCAGCCCTGAAATGTAAAAATACCCCTGTACCCCAAACCCAAACCCAACCCTGAAACCTAAAAATACCCCTGTACCCCATAACCCATACCCAGCCCTGAAACCTAAAAATACCCCTGTACCCCATAACCCAAACCCAGCCCTGAAACCTAAAAATACCCCTGTACCCCAAAACCCACACCCAGCCCTGAAACCTAAAAATACCCCTGTACCCCAAAACCCAAACCCAGCCCTGAAACCTAAAAATACCCCTGTACCCCAAAACCCAAACCCAACCCTGAAACCTAAAAATACCCCTGTACCCCAAAAACCAAACCCAGCCCTGAAACCTAAAAATACCCCTGTACCCCAAAACCCAAACCCAGCCCTGAACTCTAAAAATACCCCTGTACCCCAAAACCCAAACCCAACCTTGAACCCAAAAAATACCCCTGTACCCCAAAACCCAAACAATATATATAAAATTACTTTAATTAATTAATTTTAATTATTTTTATTATTTTTGAAATAAAAAAAAGATTAAATAAAATGATATACTTACCTATACTTACGTTGAAATGGCATGCGTTGTAATAGCATCTGCTATGTAATATCATGCGTTGTAAAGGCATGCATTGTAAAGGATCCTGCATTGTAATGGTGTGCATTGTAACGGTGTGCGTTGTAATAGTTGCGTTGTAACGGTTGTTTCCCTCTTAAGTCGCATGGAACAAATTTGGATGACCTTGAGTATGGCGATTACCAAACATAACATATCATGTCTATGGGGGGCAACGACTACACCACTCCAGAAGGACTGAAAAAGGGACATGAATTGGTGCATGGTAGCTGATAAAGGGGTTTATGAAAAACGGGATTGCCACCGAAAGTGGGAGAGGGTCTGGGGCAAATGGAATATTCATAGAGGAAGCCCAAGTGCCACCCCATTGAAGTTGCTACTGAAGCCACCATCACGTGACACATTGGACGTGGGGGAGGACTGGGAGGTGGGTATTTGGGTATCAAATTATGCAGAAACATGTCAATGGTAGAACAAAAAAGAGATATCTCAGCAAAATCACAATCATTGACCTTCGCCTAAAAATTACTCCAAAAGAAACTTCAATGCCCCTCATACGGCCATCTTCTAAAGGTCATGGCAGCTCAACTGTTACCCACTTTGTCTTATGGGCTAGAAATATGGCATGGGAAAAAATCGACATCCTAAATAAATTACAGATTGGAGTATATAAATCCGTATTTAATCTTTTTAATGGATCGTCTCCTGCACAAATACGCCTGGAATTCGGATTACAAAATCAAGTCTCCCAGAGGAAAGCAATCTTTGTAAAATGGTGCTGGAAACTTAGAGCATCAGAAACAGGAACACTAAACAACCTTTGCTGGCTGGAAATTAAGAAACAATTTGAAGAAAAAGAACCAAACACTTGGGGCTCTTATCTGGGAATTGCCTTGGAGTCACTAAAAATCAAGGAGGTTTGGAACAGCCATTTGGAACGAACAACTTTCAACAAAGTCTGCAAGTTAAATGAAAAGTCACTATCCTTTCTAGAAGACAAAGGGATTTTAGCCAAACGCCGCCACGCTTGGTCTGTAATCAATTCATATAAAAGATTAAAACCACAACTTTACCTTGAGGCTCATTTTCGGCTATCGTTGAAAATAAAATTTATGTCATATAGAATGGGTGATCATTGCTCGAAAGATCTAATACCTACTTGGAAAAGCAATCAGCAAGAAAAGACATGCCGTCTGTGTGGGTATCATACTGAAGGTTTGCACCACTTAATGTGCACCGTGCGAGACAGTAAAAAACGAAAGAAGACATTTGTTGAAATCAATTTTAAACGTCTTAAGAATCCGCACCTGTAGGCAGGCGGTCACTAACTGGTTGGGCGCATCATCGAACATCCTTATATGCAGCGGAGTAAAATTCATGTCTCTGGTAGAGACTTTACTCTTGAAAAGCGAGACAGATTAAAACCTGGGTGTTCTTCTTTTTTATTCGTACATTTTAAGGAACATATTTTTACCATGTTTTATACTGATGTTTATTTTACTACATGTACACTTTTAAGGTTGTGATAAATCAAATAAAGTAAACTTTGATTTGATTTGACTGGGAGGTGGGGAGTGAGATCATTAACTGCAGGACTGCAGCATGTTCACTTCTTACGTGCATGCATGACTACTTGTAGCGTACTTACTCATTTATCGCTTGCTGTAAACTTAATTAAAGGATGTTTTAAAGAAATAAATATTAGGTTTTATTTAATATTTTTTTTTATTTTCTGTCACATTTCAACATTTTTGATCTTGAGAGTACTAAGGAAATCCTACCAGTGTTCAGGTATGAACAAATTGCTTATTTTGGTTTCCGAAAATTGAGACAATTGAGAAGATGATCCCAATTAACAAAGGTAAACCAATTTAGGGAAATGTCCACACATTTATATTCATGTTCATACCAAAGTGTAAATCTCCTCTTAAATGCAATTCAGTCAAACTTGTGAGAGCTTCATGCCTGCTAGTAGGTGTATGTGCACCTATTACCTTAAATAAGGAGATGAGGACACAGGCAAAACATAAATTCAGTGTAGCATAATAACGCCAATTTACTAAGTAATTCTGTGTTTAGTACTATTTTCTTGTGAAAAATGCCTCCTCACATCCAAAATGAGCATGAAAATGCATTTTGCACAAAGAAATAGCGCTAATTGCAACTGAACTCGACCAGCAGGCGTGAGCAGCGGCTCATGCTCGCTAAATGTGCACTTCGGGTAGGATTTTCCTCCAAATTACTCCCTGCATTTAGTGCTATTTGCTTAGAGCAAAATGCACCCTCTCATCCAAAATGGACGAGAGGATGTCCTTGACTTTGTATCCCCCCAAACTCTTTTTCTTTACTCCTCCTGTTTGGTGACTTGATTTTTGCTGGCTTTAGGACTCTGTACACATTACCACAGCTAACCAGTGCTAAAGTGATTGTGTTCTCACCTTCAAGCATGGTAAAACACATAATTGGGCAGGTTTATTTACTTGTAAGTTCCTAGTAAATTGTACTAGAGGTACCAAGGGCCTGTTAGTAAAGGCTACTCTACTACTGGACCTGCAGCACTCATTGTGTCACCCACTAAACATGCATAGTGCTGCCACTGTAGCCTGTAGCTCACTATTCAACTACCATTTCGACCTGGCAAACTCAACCTTTTTCCAAGTCTAAACCTTAATTTTTAAAACATATAATACATATAAGTCATTCCTAAGTTAGGTCCTAAAGCCTCTTAGGGCAGGGTGCACTACAGTATTTAAAACATATGACAAATGTACTTATGCTTTACATGTCCTAAAGTCGTTTTCCACTGTTTTAAGCCAAGCTCTCCATTGACTAACACTGGGTTACCTTATTACATTTAATACGTGATACCTTTGGATTTGGAGCTGATAGAGATATGCTGTTTGCCTTCAAATGGATAATAATTTAAAATTCTCTTTAATGGTAAAGTTGGATTTTAAGTCACAAAATAAAGTTGCCATTTTCTTGTCCGGGGTCACATGACTGTGGAGAACTCTGCTGTTGAGGTATGTGTATTATTTCCAAACAGTGGCACAAAGGGGACTTAGGTGTGGACAGGATGTACCATCCTGACAGGATGATTGGGAGGGGCTGTACTCAGCTACACTTAAGTTTTAAAGGGCTTTGCCTCGAGTAAATACAAAGGAATCGGGCACCAGGCCTGCCCTGTCTTTTGCCACCCCAGACTTCTTGGAGCCTTTACAGTGGAAGGCAGTAACGTTCCAGGACCTGATGTGGAACTAGGACAGGATGTTCTTCCACACACAAAAACTGGTACCAAGTATAAATATTGGACCTCCTTTGCCACTTTGAAGAACACTTCTGGACTTGTGGACAAAACAGAAGAAGGACTGTCCTGCTGCTAGAGGACTGCCCTGTGGCTTGATAACTTCTTTACCGTCTCTTAAGGAAGACTGGACCTGTTTACATTCATCACAGGCTAATCTGAGAGATTCAAAGGGTCAGTAGGCTAACCGTGTGTCTGAGCTAGAGGGAAATAACAAGCTCCAAAGATATCCTCCCTGCAATTGTTAAGCTTACCTGCTGTAATTGAACCTGTAAATGGACCTGCTGGAGCCTTGTAGACGTCAGCTGCAGAGAGTTCCTGATCTCTAGGAGGTGCCCCCAAGGTCCTGGATGTTTGGCTGGCATCATTCAGAGCCATCAGTCAGAGGCTCTCCCAAGAAGAAAGGTTGAACAACTGAAGGCCCCTTTATGTCATGACACTTATGATGACTGCCAATGCGAAATTCAGGGGAAGTTCAGCTATTTACTCTAGAGTGACCGCCAGCAACGACTGCCAACAAGGGATCTGCACTTCGTGCTACAAAAATAACAACCCTTTGAGAAGCTCCGGAAATAACCATCCATGATGCCCAATCGGATCTTGCTCATCTACCAGTGACAGTCCATGCCATCTGGCCTGTTCTTCGTGCTACAGCGATTGTCATCTGCAGCACCCTCTCTGGTCCTCGTGGCATCCTTCACCGCGAACAAAACTCTTTATGCAAGTTTTGAGAAAGCAACTCTACAGCAGGACTAGCCTGGCACCTATATCTGACCTGTGCTCCATCCTGGTTGGCCTGTACTTGTGACTTTCCCAAGGTCTAGCACAACCACATGATTGTGAGTGGCGCTTTGTTATTTTAGACTTATAGTCACAAAAATCTTTGGAATTGCCTATTTACTGTTCTACTGATTAGATTTTTGATATTCTGGTAGCACTTTATATATTAAACTGTACTTTGTTTTTCAAAATTGGTTTACAACTTTTCTTATCTTGTGCTTTCACTTAATGACTGTTTGTTTGGTGCATAAATGTCATTCATATTGCCTCTAAGTTAAGCATGACTGCTATGTGCCAAACTAGAGGGTTAAGCACAGGTTAATTTAGTGACTTTTGTGGTTACACTCCCCTCTACCAATCACCAAGTTTCTACAAGATAAATACTGCCCTCTCCATTGGCTGCAATCTTCTCTTTTTGTGCTGGAAGATGACGTAGACACTAGACAATGGTTACAATTGTGTTTGGGTGTGGTTCGGACTGTCTCTCTGTTTGTCTTTGTGTAATTATGTCTGGGAATTGCAATGTGTAACAATGAGCCTTTAAGTGTGTGAAGCACAGTATTAGATTTGAGATGAGTCATTTTCTTTTTCCACAGTTCATTACCATTTTTATTATTAGGTAATTTGAATAGGTGTCTGCAATTTCTAAAGGTGTAGGCCTATTATATATTTTTCCTTTGTTTGTAATATTATTTTAAACTTTTGATATAATGATATGGTGCAATTCTGAAGTTAAATAACTATGTATAATTCCATAGCAAATTTTATGTGTCTACTTTTACATTAATTAGATTTTTTGTTTCCTTTATTATCTCGATAAAATAGGACCTTTTTATTTATTTTTAGTGTGCTGTGCACTTGAGGCATTATTATGCCTCTATTATTGTATAATATAATTACATTGCAGCACATGTGAATGATGGTGTGAGGAGGTGTATGATTTACTCCATGGTGTAGCTGCAGAAGTTTGAGCTTGTATGAGCTGTAGTGATGCTGTAGCATGGTTCTGGGTGTAAATGTAGCAAACTGCAACTGACTATCCTTGTGTAAGTTTGATTTGGTTATTGCATATCACTCATTGTATCCCTCCTTAATTATCCCTTTGCTCCTCCCAATTTGTAATAGATATTCCCTATTTTACAACCCCTAACGCCTTGCCACTCCACTGTACATACCTAACATATAGGACTGTGTGAAGAGTGTCATGCACAAGTGGTGGAAAACTCCATATAAGGCACAAAAAGAGATATGAATAGTTGCATGCGAGTGCTCGAAAGAACCATCTTTTTGTGTAATGTATGCCGCAATTTTTGCCTGTTTGTACTGGCTGTAAAACTATGTGAACTTTACCCCTGCTAAAAAGTAGTCAGGTGCCTGTGCTACCTCTTTCAACAAGATGAAACAGGCATACACCAAATTGGCATATTTAACTTACCTTCAAGTCCTTTGTATAGGGTACAAGAGATTATATATGACCTGAAAGTTAAGTGTCACCAGTGGGCTGCAGCACCCACTGTGCCACCTACTAGAATTACAGTGCAAACATCACTGTGGGCCTACCATTGTAGCCTGGATTGTTAGTTTTAAAAATACAAATTTGCCCTGTTAAAATAACCCCGTTTTGCCAAGTCTAAACTTTCCTTTTAAATAAAAATGTAGGCCTTACGGCCCATAATGCAGGGTGCATGGTATCTTAAAAGTAGGAAATGTAAAAGTTTAAGGTTAAATATATCCTTACAGTGACCTCATAAGCTATTTACGCTGCAGCAGGGTTGGCTGTTCCATAAGAAAGTACTAGGATACAATATTACATGTAATAATGTTATCTGTGGTTAGGGAAAGTTACACATTTCATTCTTGGACTTTATAAAATACTTATTACAAGCACAATTCACTTAAATATTTAGGTAAAGGTACTTTTGGAAAGTTAACTTTTCCCAGCCTCAAGTCACTGGAGGCCAATTTGAATGAGATCAAACTACTACCTGGCAGCTGAATATCCCCCTTGGTGAGGTATAAGACAAATGGCCTTGGAAGATGTGAGAAGCTGGCCTGGTATGTGATGTCCACTAATGTAGGTGGGCACCTTGCACCAGTCCAGCCAACCCTTATGGGGATTTAAGAGGTTTTAGACAACCGTAGAAAGCTCTCTAAGTGGTAGCTGGGGAGAGCAGCATTCAGGCTTAGTCCGGAAGCCGTGTAAAGCAGCTTGTTTTACCAGAATGCAATCTCATGGTATAGATTAAGAGAAAAAGAACCACACACGTTATGTATAAAAATATGTATTTATTATAATATACCCTCTAACATATTTAGATATCTCCTACCCAGAGATAATCACAATGCACACAATATTTAGCAAAGAAACACAGTAAATAGCAAAGAATACACAGTGGACCCTAGGGGCGAACCAAACCATATACTAAGAAAGTGGTATAAGAACCACGACTCGTGTCAAGACAATGTTGAGAGGCTGTAGAAGTGCTGGAGACCCAAGGAACCTCCCAATGTGAGTGACTAGGAACCCCATGGAGTGTGTGTGCAGTGTGGGAACTCGACTGCGTGCTCCGTACAACTCTACGTGTAAGTTGCAGTTGGAATTTTAAAGATTAAGGACCCTTCCCAGTGGACCCTGAAGAAACCTCATGGAAGACAGAAGGTTGAAGGGCCAACCCACCCATGAATACCCTAGTACTCACTTTACCCACAGAAGGAAAGCCAGGTGCATAGCTGTGAAATAGTTTCGGAAACCGCAGTGGAACCCAACAGAGGACTTCAGGAAAGTACCACTGCTGACGAAGGAGAAAGTGTTCTGTGGAATCCAAAGGTGGATTCTAGTTGAGAGGTACCTGCAAGCAGAGAGGACGGAGTGTATGTCACTCAGGAGGGACCTGGAAATCTGGAAGACAGATGTCCACCATTGTCGGGAGTTGCAGGAGAGTTGACGAGGACCTTGACTCTGCAGCTGTGAGGACCAGGCTATGCTGAGGAAGACAAGGAGTCATGCATGAGCTATCCCACATCGGACGTCAAGTGCTGAGTGGTTGGTGTCCGGTGGGAGCACCAATGAGCCTTGGCAAAGGCAACCATTGCAGAAGTCAAAGAAGGTGCATTGTTGGGACAAGCAAGGTCTAGGGGACTTACCACAAGCAAGGGAGTCAGGGCAGGCCCAGAGCAATCAGGGGAGCCCAAAAGAAACAACAGTGACTCTAAAATGGATCCACAGGCTGGAGGCACTGGAGTTGTGAGAGGACCTCGAGTAGCTCACCAAAAAGGCAACATATGATGCACAATGATGCAGTGTGGCCAAAGAGATCTGGTCAATGGAGATGATCCAGGTTGGAGCTACTGGGAGCCCAAAGATCTTCTTGGAAGGAAGTCAACAAGCCTTTGCAACTGCAAGTGCACAGGCATTCGGTTAGTACTAACCCCCATGAGGGATACTGACCCCAAACTTGGGAGGGCGCAGGCCAGGCCTTGGGATCTGTGGAGAACAACCACATGTGTTTCAGAACATTACAGAGTCTGGGGGGGCTCAGGATCAGGAGACCAGCTGACTTAGTTGTGGTGCCTGCAAATGCAGGGGAGTGACTCCTTCACTCCAAGGGAGATTCCTTCAAGTGTCTTTGATGCCCACAGGCCTTGGAATGTCCCTGTATGGTGCACAGTCACAGACGATGCAGCAGACTGGAAGGGAGATGAAATCAAGTCCAAATGAAGTCCAGAGTGCCCAGACAATAGAAGAAGTGGTGTCTGATCTGAATCTAGTACCACGACGAATCTCGGGACCCACCCACAGGAAAGCCATTAAGTACCCGATGGAAAGATCTGGGACGATAAGTGGGATGTTACTCCCATGTCCTTTGTCCTGTTTCGCACTAGAGCGGGAGCCAAGCTGGTTTGAACTGGACTACGTATGGGGACATCAAACGTGCCCGTCATGCAGTCTGAGTGGTGCTGGAAAGCGCACCCACCCTGCCCCAATACACTAAATCCTGTCTGAGAGGTGGTCACACCTCTCTGTGACAGGATGCCTATTGTTCTGCCTTCCCCTACTCGAGCAGCAGGAGGGCGGAATCGTATCTCTAAAAGACAGCAACCATTTTGTGCTGTCCGGGTCAGAAAGGCTGGTACCGATGACTGAGAACCTAACGGAGGACTCTTCCAGTGCTTAGATTCATACCTCCCACACCATTTATGGTGTGGGGGTATGATTCCAACAAGTTTAATA
Organism: Lissotriton vulgaris; assembly: GCF_964263255.1. Classification (NCBI taxonomy): domain Eukaryota; kingdom Metazoa; phylum Chordata; class Amphibia; order Caudata; family Salamandridae; genus Lissotriton; species Lissotriton vulgaris. The sequence goes on from NC_141687.1 coordinate 2,093,431,962, forward strand.
CCAAAGATGATAGGATTCGTTGCAGCCAGTTTCGAAGTGGTCACCATGTAATTACGCAGTGCCCCTCTATATAGCATATGGCTGCTTCACTTACAGCCGGGGAGAATGGACTCCATAGGCTGTAGGGGTGTTCTGCTGATGCAGGGGAACCCTCACACTTCGAACCAAGCAACCAGCCTTCAGGTTTGATAAGGCCTGCTATAAGGGTGAATTATAGGTTTTAAGTGCAGAGACCCCCAGATATAGAAAGCCTATATCTCTAGTAAGTGTTGCTATCACCAGCTTACACATGCTGCAATGGCAGGCCTGTATTTCCATTTTGAATGGTCTCCCATGGGTGGCATAATGCATGCTTCAGCCATTGGGGACCTCTGGGGTACCTACGCCCTGGGTACTTTTGTACCATATACTAGGGACTGATATGGGTACCCCAGTATCCAATCTGGGATGTACCCACTGTACTGAACATACCAATTGAAGGGAGAAAGCAGATAGACTGGGGTCCTTATTAGCAGGATCCCAGTCAAGCTAGCCAATACCAGCTTAGCACCAGGCAAAAACTGGGGGTAAACATAAACGCAGATCCTATTTTTCTACAGATGGAAAGAGGTGAAACTGGTCCCTGGACAGGATGGTCAAGGGTCTGTGCCCAGGAACCTGATCATCTACCATGTAACAGACAAATGTTAGCTGACACCTGGCATCCCCCACCACCCTGTGCTCCCCTAGTCAGGTATGCGAGTCCCATTGGGAGAAAAGCTTCCACCAGAACTGGTTTATGGTGACCACAAAGGTGGTGTCGCTAATTTCTATGGACACGCCTCTGCGGAGCCACAGGAACCTCCGAACATTGGAAACACTGTTCTGTGTTCTTGTTTTAGGAAGAGAAGGGTACTGTGGGACTGATTGCAGTAGGGCACACAGAACAATTGCTGAAAATGCGGGTAGGGTTACCCACAGTTACTTTCAACCCTTTGGTGATGAGTTTTCCCTCACCCATAGGCTGCTGGTAGGCATGAATGTGGCATCCACAGTACTATCCTCAGTGAAAGAACAGAGGAGGACTGGACTTGTTATCTGTGACCTGGGAAGAGCCTAGAAGTCTGGAGCTGCTCTTCTTCTTATACTCAGGAGAAGGAAGTGGTCATAATGCTGATCTCCTGTTTGTCACAGTAACACAATCTATAACAGGCCTTTTCTGAAACTTTCCAGCTGCCCATTTCCATTTGGACCTGCCCCGGACCCTGCTGCTGAGCTCTGCTGGAGTGAGTCTTGACCCCCTAGTACTGTCCACAAGGTCATGGATCCTTAGCTGGTGTCAAAGTACTTCTCCTATCACATACTGAATCCTGAGACTTTGAAACTCTTTTGGCTCCAAAGACTTCAAGAGGACCAGGACCAACGTGCTAAGCAAAATCGATGAAGGACTAAAGATTCAGGCTCCTCCAGGTCAGAGCTTTGCTGGAGCCAAAAATCTGAATCAGAGAGACATCACAGAGAAGTTATCCGGGCTCATGGAGCCCTCTTCACCTACAGCCTGCAACATCACCCTACTGGAATAATGCGATCTCCAAAAAAGTGACTAAGGCCCTAATTTAAATGTTTATGAAAGGGTACTCTGTTGTAATGGGGACAGAGTACTCTTTCCAAAAACATAATGGTCTTTTCCATATAAATGCTGTGGAACTTGTGGAGGATTGTGGCTCACTGATTAGAGTGGCAGACCCTGATGCAGAGTTCTGGCCCGGGACCAGGGTTCAATTCCTGACGCGGCAGGGTCCTGACCCCAAAAATGTCCACGGACTTGATAATTCTCGCCTCGGTGCCTACTCTAATCATGGGGTCCCACGCTGCAACTCTGGGCAATAGCTTGCTTAATCTCCACTACGGCGGCCCACCCGCTGCGGGATGCCTGGCTTTCACCTTGGGGATGCCCAGTAAGGGTTATCTCACAGGGAAAAAGCCAGGACGGGTTCCCAAGGCAAGCGCCTTGATGCCTTCGGGTGATACGTGCGCTATATCAGTCGCAATACATTTACAACTTTGGTCTAACAATGGCTGAGACTACTACGCCCAACTAATTCAGATGGATGGACATAGAGGTCAGTTTTCACTGCACATCCCCACCAGGAAGACGCTGGTGGTAAGGGGCAGTGGAAACTGCAATATGTCCCCCTCAAGAGGAGGCATTCTTTTTTTTAATTTTCAAAAAACAAAATTCCACTTTGGTATTTTGAAAATGAAAAACAAACTTTAAAGTTTGACGTATGGCTTTGTCATGTTAATGGAGTCGCCTATCAATTTTTCCATGTATTTCCAGGAAAGGCTATGGTGGCTGTTCCTGGAAATGCTAGATATTTCAGCTGGCCCTATTGACATATCTAAATACGTCGGGCAGAGTATCCTTGGCATGGCGGTCACAAAGTACTGTATTAACCAAAACAGGGGGCACTGTTCCAGATGAGGGGTACAGGTAGTCACCCACTCAATATAGAGTAAGATAGAGGTGTAAGTAGTCCTAGGATTTTTGAGGCCCAGTTGTGAAAGTAAAGAGCAAGTCTTGTCTCCTATCGCCCTCACACACCCTGAGGGATGTCATGCTTCATCATTGGGCGTTTTGCTCTTCACCGGGCCGGCACTGCAATGCCCTACGGGTCCCCCGAAGGGTCACTTTAGCGGAGATCTTTTGAGATAAAATGCCGTATGGTGCATGCAGGTGTGTGGAGTGGTCACAAAGTACTCCACCATGCTCACAGATAGCACTCCATCCATCAATAAATAACTCTGGCCTTAGGTTCGAAGGCAGAATTCTTCACAGGTGCCAAAGTGATTCAGCCTGCAAGGGACCTTCCTCAGGCACGAAATTCAAATTTCTTGTGCTCTGAGTTTGCCTGCTAAAAGTCAATGGCTTCAAAGAGACCTCATCCAGCAGCTTTGCCACAATGTGGTGCCCTCTTTGGGTACAGCCTTCTATCTTTTCCCACTGAAGACTTTTGACCAACCGATTTAAACCTCGTTTCTATATCTGATCCGCGGTCAGTCTTAACTTGCGCCTCAGTATCAGTTATGCACAACATAATGCTTTTGGCACTAGTTTTACATTTAAACTTTGAAAATTGGTAACTCCAGTTTCCCTTATTCTATTTTTGCCATTTCAGTGTCATTGTATTCATTAAAAGTTACTCTATCTTCTAAACTGGCTGATAACATTTTTTATTTCCTGTGATTTGTATTAAAATGAAACATCGCCAGTAAACCTGTTCAATGTTTCTACCTGTTAAGAAAAACGAATGTTGTTCTAATAAAACTATATGTGAAGGTTATTATTTTTTTTAATTTCCATTTTTATTCAAAGCATGTGGGTGCCATGTTTAGGTGGGGACATGTACCCTTTTTTTGTCTCCTTTAAATCTCTGTGGTGTTTACGTGCAACTACAAACAAACCTTTAATCATTGTGCATGTTTGCCAATTCAAAACATAATAGTTCTGTCAATGTTTCTTTTGAATGTCTGTGTAGATGTAAAATGGTACTGTTGTGCTTTCTTATCCATGCACACTCATGTTGAGGCAAGACCAGTGCTTGTAGGGTGCTCAGATATGTACAATATCCTTCTGTCACAAATATTGACATTATTCCCCATTAAAGCTCAATCTTTTTTCCTCCACACCCCTGTTCTGTTCTTCAAGGATCAGACACGTTGGAAAAAAGGCCAGTAACTGTGGACTTTCTTGAAAACCATTTCCTACTCGAGGATCTCAAAGATTTTTTTTCAGTGTACACTATTTATGCACTTGTTGTATGAACTGAAATCCGTATGATTTACGAGTGGCATTTTAGAGATTAAAACCCTACCACTCGTTAACATAGGAGTTTCACTATGTTAGAAATGTAACCTGTCATGGATTATAACTTAAATAGAACAACACATGTAAGTCTGTGACTCTATTGCACTTCACATTCGTGACACCGCTTACAGATCTCAAATACTTACAGGTCAAAGGACGGTAGGGGTGGATACACGCACATCAATGATTGAACGTATTAAAGTGGGCTATCAAGTACAAATAGCAAGTTGGCAAATCAAGAGACAAAAAGTATAAAACAGTGCCACTCAGGGTAGAAAATACCCCAATACCTCATGTGCAAAAAACATAGGTGACCACTAAGATGACCTGTGAAATTGATGGACAACAAGATGTACCCCGGCACTCTTAAAGTTTAGAAATCAAGTTTATAACATTATTTGGTCCAGACTACTGTAGCAAAAAGTCTGCTTTAGCACAGGAAAACACCAAAGATATTACTAATCAAAAATGTTCATTGATTTATTCCATACAAAATTCTAATTTTGCTATACGTGTTTTTAACAATATTTTACAGGACTGAAACTACTAATGATTCTGACAAGTGGTTACAAAATAAGGTGTTTTACACACACTTCTGAACAAGGATGATATTATCTCTTGAACTTACCTTATTGCAGTACCCTCAAAGGTCAACAGTTTGTATAGACTATTAAAAGAATTTGTCTGGTCACAGATGTCAACTCAAATTTGAATACAATGGTGAAATGTGTACAGTACCACACTTTCACAACAAGAAAATGTATTAAAAATACATATTAAATATGTTCATTAAATAACAGAAATAGCATTGAACATGAAATAAACATACATTCACAAAACAAACCATGAATAAAATATACAATACATAAAGGCATATTAATAAAGATACTGTAGTGTAGTTCCTAGTTTCCCACTAGGCCCTGCGCATTGGAATAACATAAACAGTAGTATCGACATAGAAGTGCAGATCTTCCAGGCCTCTACTGACTATGCTAAACCTAATTGGGTTGGTTACCAACTAGCTCAGAGGTCACTGGAAACTTTCTTGACTGAATAGGAAGTGATCAGCTTCCCTGGCACAGACAAGAAGGGATTCAGTTTTCCAACAACCGTGCAACATGACAACTTTGCTCCTCAGATCAAGAGTCAATCTTTAGGGTCGTGTGAAACAATAGACAGTTATTTTACTCAGTCAGGTTAGTGCAGATTACTTTCACAATATGTAGAGAATAGAGAGACAGGCGTTTGTCAATAAAGGGTTAACATTTATTGAACAGTCTTCTCGTACAAGAGAAATGTATTGCCACAATTGCAAGACTTGTTATTATAAAAAGTACGTACAGTAAGATAAGTATTGCGAGATAATACTGTAAAAGCATTGATATGGTTTCTTAGCCATACAATGGTTTAAAATGAATAAAACATATATACATTCATATATACATTAGGCTAAAATACTCAACTGGTGCTTCTAACTACGCCTACCCCAGTGTACCTGACCTAAGCCTAATACTTGGGAGGGGAGTAAGTAAGTAGCTTTAAGTTAAGTTGGTTTTGCCAAGGTTTGCTTCAAGAATTCTCACTAAGGGTTTAGTCAACACCATACCTCTGAATAGAATGATGGAGGTCTGGTATCTCCTTCAGGGAAACTCGGCATCCCAGTCACCCGCAAGGGTAGACCAGAAACGCTGGAGCTGGATTTCTCGGCAGGAGAAAGACAGCGTCTCTCTTCAGCGCGTCAAGGAGGAGGGGGGACAGCGTCCGCGGGCAGCTTGCATCTGCTGGGCTCTTCGCAGAAGGACGGCTGTTCAGCTCCTAGTTTCACCACACCATTGTTCGCGCTTTAGCAGCGATAATGGTATCAGTAGCTACGAGACAGCAGCAGCATCAGCGTACTGCAGACAGCTAGCAACAGGCAATTGCTTAAGGTAACGTTGGTAATATTTATACCTGACAGGTGCCTGGTTTGACGTAAGTTTGCTGGACATAAGACGTCAATTAAAGATGTCACTAGGAAGTGATCGCTATCAGTTGCTCATTAGAGTTCCATTACTAATCAAAACACAGCAAGCGGGGATTTCCAGGTTTGCTGAGTTTTTTTCTTGTTGAAGAACTCGGAGTGTTAATCTAGGAATCTCAGATAGTGACTTCTGCTCTGTCATTGCACTAATTGATTGCAAAGGAAGTGGCAGAGAAAACTATTCTGGAATGTGGCTCTGTTCGTGTGAGGCCAGAGATGACTTTCTGAATATCGCACTTGAACGGTTATGCCAATATAGGGAATAAATGGATTTATAGCCGAATAGGGGCATAAGGTAACAGTATCGATCAGGATCCTAGATAAGCACGCAACACCCACTCCACGAGTTCATGTCCATCAAATTACTAAAACTAGAGCAATAAGATGCATGTGTAACATTGCCCACCCCAAAATACATAAATGCATTTGAAATAGGCGTATATTGTAATACGTGAAAATTATAGGTACTGTACGTTTTTGAAGCATAGAATTCATTCAAAAATTATTGCATATGAAATCAATGAACGATTATGCAAAAAGAATTACACATGAAATATCTCTGAAACAAAAGAAGGGCGAGATAAATCATCACATATAAATGCATTGCAATAAATGTGCTAGAGGCTGGTGTAAGTTATTATATCTCTAGATGTGTTTAGAAATAGAAGTTGAAGCTTTTGTTCTCTAAGAATAGTTTTTACCTTAAGCAAAGAATTTTTAGTGCCAAAAAATGGTGAATATTAAAAGGTGTTCAATTCAAAAGAATTATTGCTTGAACGGGGAAATAGAGTTCCAACGCTTTTAGCAGTTTTTGTTGTTCAAAACTGAAGGCCGAATTCAGAGTTCATGGGAACGCTGTGTGTCGGAAAGCTTCTTCAAAGTTATTATTTCTGTTCGGGTGAGAACATCATATCAGACAGGCTCTCAAAGAATTGGTCTACAAAATCAGGTGACAGTTCAACCAAATTCGATAGTGCTGTAACTTGGCAGGTGTGAGAATGATTGCTGTCATCATAGTCGGGATCAGCAATGCTCACAGAAGGTCGTACCTGGGGGATGTTGCTTTTGTCACTTGCTCCACTGTTACCACCTAGTCGTAGCACAGGAGTCTCAACGTATGCCGTCATCAGGATTGGTAGCCGCTGGGGACAACACAATGCGTGAGCCGTTATCGGACTGAGCAAAGTATCGACGCCCATTGGTACTGCTGATGGAAGTGAAAGACAGATGTCCAACACGCACTCATCTCCGCATAGCATACATCGAAGTACCTGTAAGATACAGTTCTGCCATATAGGTCTGAATGAAAGGAACCAGGTCATGTTTAGATCTCTCAGCCTGGCCAATCCAAGGACGTTAGTTATCCTGTCCCGGTAGCGCATTGCTAGGATTGTCTCTTCCATTCCCATGGGAGCTATGTCTGAGCTTTGGCTTGCCATAACGAAGCAGGAGGGTCAAAATTAAAATCCCTGCTACAAGTCCCAAAAATAAGGGTATGCCGCCAAAAACAGAGTGGACAAAATTTGGAACGATTCCCAGAATTGCTTGAAAAGGTGTTAGCAGTCCCGTAAAAATCGTCTTAAATATGCCTGGGTTGCCTGTGGCACTAGACATGTTAAGGAGTTGGCTAAGCATTTCTACGAAATGCACAGGGCAATTTGTTGATAATAGGTCATGAACCTCCGTAGCTGTCCTTGCAACTAGGAGATCATACGTCTATTTTGATGACGTTATGGGCACTGTTGTCTGTAAAAGCACAGACTTCATTTTGCTTAAGGTATCAATTCGTATAGAATAGAGATTCAGACGAGGCCAGATGGGAGTCTCTGTGTCTACAGGCCCGCTCGGGAACAATGCCTGCATACAACATTTGACCATGGATGTTACTCTTAAAAGATAACTTTTCCCTGGAACAAGGCCACAACATCTGTGATCCGTTCTAAGAATGTAACTCCCGTTTGCAAGTTGCATAAAGAAGGGCTCTATCTGAGTTGCAGGTGTGACTAGCTGGTGGCATGAAAGGTTGTTAGAATTTCCATCACATGCTCCGTGTAAATTAATACCCTGGCACAAAAGTATACCGCTTAGTGAATGTTTACAATTTTCACCACCAAGAAATACATTTTTGTCGCTGTCACTATAGCAAGAATGTGTGTATGGTAATTTCCATTCTGATTTTACATATCCTTTACCCAATCGTTCATACTGGCCAGCAGGTATGTACTCAAGGCACTTTTTAAATCGGAAAGTTGTTATCGGAATAGTGATAATTCCATGTATTATCCATTCAATGACAGGACTCTCTGACATTGTCAATAGTAATCTCTCAAGTTTTTCGATGCTCAGGATTGTATAGTCTGCTCCTTTCTGTGCCAAACTGATTTGTTTATCAGTAAGGTTAAACATGGAAAATAATGACGTTGTGTTTATTAAACGCCAAGGCACATAGCCTGAACGAAGATTTTGCAGTGTCCAGCCCAATTGTACAATAGAACGTAATTGAGATTGGCCATGTTGTAACATTAGCAAGTCTCTGTCTATTATGTCAAAGGCAGAAGATACAATATTGTCCAACGAATATATTCTGGAGGACAGAGTCATTAACCCATTGTCCACTACAGAAAGTGATTTTTCCAAATTAATACGATCAATTTCTCGTATTTTTCTGCTGTTTCAATTTGTGTGACTTTCCAAGCCTCGTTGTACGCAGCATAGATACTGGTCGCTATGAAACGCTTTTGACGCTGTTTGCGTGGTCCAAGAATGAAATCGCGCAAATCAGCACCATCTTTAAGTAAAGATAAGTGTTGCTTAATTTCAGCCAGTGTGGATGATGTTAGCCATTCAAGGCAGAGTTTCCCTACACTGTATGTTGTTACTATCCCTGGATGTTGTCTCTGGGAGTATCTAGGGTCTTGTCTGGTCATTTTTAACCCCTGTCTTTTATTCAGGAATCTATCTTGACAGTTGTTTGCGTCAGTAGGCCAGATTAACCACTTTTTCCAATCAGGATGTGTTCTGTTAAATTGTAAAATTTGTGAAACGTCTAACTCAATATCTGTAGTTGTATTTTCAGGTATTGGCTTTGGAATAGACGGTTTGTTAAGGTCTTTGATCTTAGCTAGGCCAAGACAGGATGTTTGGTGAATTGTGTCATTTAAAAGCATCATTTGTTCTGGTATCATGCAGGTTCTGAATAGTGCTTCAAGTCCTTGTACCTGCCAATCTTTTGTACCCCAAATTGTTTTCGTTTCAATGTTATTTTTCCAATAATCAAAACCAAATGTCATCATTTTTTCATAAAATGCTTCTGAATATATCAATTTAGAATTTGTCAGCATTGTATTCATTCCTGTTTTATCTAACAGTTTGCAATAAAACGTTTCTGCATTACTGATGTTAAACCCTGAGAAGTATTTGAATTTCTCAAAGAATGTTTTAGAACTGCTTTTAGGTGGTGTAGCACAATGTTCCCATTGATTATACATAAAAACATTTCTAGGCTGTGCAGATTTATGCAAGTAATGATCACCATAATGTGTGTAGCAGAATAATTGCTCATAACTAGATGAACCTTGTAAATAATCATGTTCTGTGAATCTAGCTGACATTACTAAATCAGACATCATGTCATTAATACTGTTAAAGTCCCAATCATCAGAGAATGTACTAGGTTTTACAAAGTTACTTAAGGAAACCTTCAGTTGATGAGGATACTTCAGGATTTCGACCAGACCATAGATCTCATAGTCAGTTTTCTCCCATACTACCCCACCAGGTACTGGAATTACTGTGACATTTACTGTTGACAGTTCTCTTTTCTTCACGTGGGATGATCTGTGTGGTTTGAGGACTAGGTTGATGTTCTGACTTGCTGTGTCCATTCAATTGTAATAAACTTTCCTAAAATTAAAACTAAAATTAGGCAGAGTAGGAGTATGAATACCCCTGAAATAATCCAATGCTCAATCAATGGTGAATCCAGATATAATTCTTTGATTAGTTGAAGGAGTCCTGTTGTATTTTCTTTAGAATACTTTTTTATTTCTGGCATCACTTCGGGGTCGTTTTGATCTTCAGAGAAGTTGTCGAAGTTGATGAAATAACCAGAGGCAGTTCTGACAATTGTTGGGATTGTTCTTTCAATCTGTCTCTCAGTAGCATTTTCTGATGCCACATTATTGTAGACTGGTGTTTCTTGACGAACCGTTTCAATCTGTGTCTCAAGAGGCAAGAGTTCCATGGCATTATTGCATAGTCCTTCACTGTGCACTGCAGGCTGATCGAATGTGATTAGTCTTTCAGTTTGAACCTCTTGGATTGTTGCAAGTTTGGGTATTCTGTTGTTTCTTGAGAGTCCACTGGGCCTACTGTTGATTATAGGCCACATGCTTGTGGTTTTACCAGGTCTATAGACACGACTCTGTTCTCCTTTTTACCAGCAAGGGGCGGTAGTACAACTGATCTTGTTCCGGTGACTGCCAAGACAGGTACTGCTTTTCTGTAAGAAGGCCCAAATTCCTTCTTCACCGCGATTTTTTCTCTGACTAGATCCCCAATCTTTGGAATCCAGACAGGCCTTGCTGGGGCTGTTGCTTGTGGTGCCTCGTCAGTGGTAGATGGCTGTTGCTTTAACTTTATGTTGCTTAAGGATTTTCTTCTTTCATTCAGTTCCTGTAAAACGGCCAAACGATCTTTGATGTCAAAGTCTGTTGTTTTTTCTTGTACCACTGACATCTGACTATCGAGGTCCAGAATGTTCATTCTAATTCCGAACAATAGTTCGTATGGGCTGAAACCTTTTAGAGATTTTCTTGGCAAATTGTTAAGACTGGACTGGACACTTATTAGATGTTTGACCCACCCAGCGCCTGAACCTAATACCTTCGCTGTTATAGATCGCTTTATGTCCCGGTTTTTTCTTTCTACCACACTATTCCCTTCGGGGTGCGACGGACAAGAATACTGCAACCCAATTCCCATGCTGGCAATGGCCTCCTTATAAGCTCGAGAGCTGAAAGCAGGACCCTGGTCGAATGGAACGTGGTAATTGCGCATGTGCCGATAAAGACTCGCAGATCTTTTATAACCGTTCTAGCGTCAGCCGAGCGCTGGAGGCCACATTTTTATAGTGTGTTTAGCCTTAAGGATGTACAATGGGATGCGCTTCTCTTCTTTGATTGCGCAGATAGACCGCCTTATGCTGTCTATCAGGGTTCCTGAAACTACACTGGCCTGTTCATTACTGCGATCTCTGTTGCAGTTTTCACAATTTTGAGCAAAATATTGAATATCTATGCTCATTCCTGGCCACCATTACTCTGATTGTAATTCTTTCAGAGAATCCTTAATTGTTTGATGTCTTAGACCCAACCCCATGTGTGCTTCCAGTAAGAGGAAGCCCCTCCGGTCCCTGTTTGGAATTACCCTATCCCCCACTCCAGGGATTCGAGCAAAAGGAACGGAGTTTGCATCGATTACGTATGTATAATTGAGTGGATAGTTCACGGGTAGTGCTGCACAGTCGCCTTTTACGGTCGTTTTTACTGCTAGCATGGTTTCCCCGTCTATGTATTTTTCTGTACGCTTTTTTGTGGCTACGGAAGCCGGTTTAGTTGCTTTCGCTGTGGCTGTATTAGCCAATGAATTCCCTGCAACGTGAACGCCATCACGTTGAAGACTCTGTGCGTGAATCACGTGAGTCTTTTGTAGTTCTTTGTGGAAAAGAGCTACCTGTTTCCAGAGCAATTTATGCTTTATTGTGGCACCTGTGTCATCTTTGTAATCGTTTTCAATCCAACTCTGCAGTTTATTGTTGTAAGAGTTGACGCAAAAATGAGAATCGCACACAATAAGTGTCGGGAATTCACGTTCTGCATTTTCGAGCGCCATCTTTAAACATCTGATTTCAGTTCTCTAAACCGAACAGTTTCTTACAGATTCAGTTTTTGTTATTTTCGGTCTGAATTTACCGCACAGCCAACGACCTTTAATGATCGCACACGCTGCATTGTAGGATTTGCTCTCTACGTTGAAATGCTGTACAAATCTATCTGTATAGATTATACAGGCGCATTGTGGGAGAGGCAGAAGTTCGATTGGCAGAGGATATTCTTCTTCATATTCTAAATCATTCAGTTCTTCGAATTGCGGGGCGAAATAGTATTTCACATCTTCCGCTCCCAGAGAATCTACACACTGTATCTATCTCGGATCCAGTGACACTGTAGGCAGGTTTACTGGGCTGAATAGCGCCTCGAAGGCGGATTCCGCTGTGAGGATATTAAACCGTTTGCCGTGTGCTAGTTCTCGTTCATTTGCTAATGCAATTTGCACTGCTTTCACAGTTCTTTCTATGAGACTGAATGTTTTTTCTGCTTGTGTGTACAAGTGAGATTTAATTGAAATTGGTACCTTTTCTCCCTCATTGGAGGTTAGGTACGTGAATCCACATCTTCCTGGGATGACTCAGATTACAAGACCGCGTGTATTGTCACGTGTATCTAATTTTGTTTTAGCTAACATGTCTGTTTGCAGTGATCTCAAAATTTCTGTGTGTTTTTGAGTCCAATTGATTTGTTTAAAATCAGGTTTAATTAGTTCGTAGAGAGGTTTAACCCTCTCTGCATAATTTAGAATGTAAGTTCTTCCGAAATTCAGAAAACCTAGAATGGATTGTAAATTCTTCAGCGTTTTTGGAGCTTGGAGTACAGCGCACTTCTCTAAGAAGTTGTCCGCTAGCCTTTTTCCTTCACTTGATAATTCGTACCCTAAGAATAGTACTGTCAGATGGGCAATTCGGGACTTTTTAAAGTTGAATTTGTAACCCTCTGCTGCGAATCCAAGTATGATGGTGTTCACTCTTTTCAAGTGAGTATCTAAGTCGTCGTCTGTGAGATAGATATCATCTACGTAAGATAATGCCTCATCATCATATATTTGTAGTAACTCTGTTACCCTAGCTGAGAATAGTCCTGGGCTGTTCTTGAACCCCTGTGGGAGTCGACAGAATTTTCTGCGACCCAAATGCTGAGAAAGCGGTCAAATATCTGCTTTCTGGTACAATGTTTTGACAAAAGAAACCATTAGATATATCTAATGTCGTTTTATATTTTTTTCCTAACTATGTTATTGATTAGGGCTGCACTATGCGAGTTTTGTACTGCAAAAGTTTTACAACATGCATTAAGATGTCTGTAGTCCAAAACTAGACGATATGAATTGTCTGGCTTGGAGACAGGAAACAAAGGATTGTTCATTTGAGAGGTGCATGTTTCAATCACCCCCTGGTATTCAAGTTGATCTAAAATCTCCCTGACTTGTTTTTAGCTTCTTGCTTAATAGGATACTGCCGTTGGGCAGTTGGTTCACTTTTTAACTGGATTTTGTGAGGAGGAGAGTCCTCATCCCATCCTACATGATTTTTATATAATGCCGGTGCCTGGGCTACTGCCCATTTCCTTGCATAAGTATATTTTTTGTGAATCGGAATGTGATTCGAGAAGGCAGGCATAATCACTTTTTCGCCATGAGGGCACTCCCTGACAAACTCTGGGGGCCAATCTTTTTCAGCTAACAGAATATCATAGCCTTTTGAGAGTTTATCCCAAAATAGACCCTTTATCTTCCTAGTCTTATCACCCTCTATACGCAATGTTATTTCGTATATTTTATGGGGCTCGCTAAGTCTGGTGTCGGCAGTTTCAACCTGAATGTATTCATTCGTGTCCACTGTCTCCAGATGATGCATCAAGATCTTGCGCGCTATACTGATTTCTGCTGCACTGTCCAACATTGTCAATGCCCACTCCCCGTTTTTCAACTGTGTCCTCAGTATTCTCGGCATGGTTGATTATTCTAATACTGGCTACCTTCTTTTTTGGAAATTGAGATTTTTTACTCTGAGCAGGTTCCTTGTCTTTGGACTTGGTGTGCTCTCCTGGGTCTGACCGTCCTCTTCTTTCCGATTTCTGCGAAAAAGATCGAGAGGGACGTGTATCAATACTTTGATATCTATCAGGTTTTTTCAGATTATCCCTATTTCTAAGTTATATCTTTTCTCAGAGGGCTCCCTCTGGGGAGACTGGTGTTCTCGAGTCGGAGTTCTTTCCCTCCGTCGAGGAGACCTTCCTCTGGACTGGAAAACTTTTTCCTTGGGAGTGGATTGTTTATTTCCATCCCAGCTCTTTTTAGGAGTGTTTAAATTATTTTTAATAAATCATTTTTCAGGATTTTCGAGCAGTTGGGGCTTTACTGGTTTTCCACCCAAGCTGTCTCTACCTAATTCTTCATAGCATTTTTCTATGATTTTGGCAAGCTCAACTGGCTGATCTTTTATATCTGTTTCCTTCAACTTCTGGCGGATCGCCACAGAGGCTGCTTCTCCCTTTATGTTGGCTAATAATATAGCCGAGACCTGCTTGAAGTCTTTCAGTAATTTCATACCAAGATTTAAAGCGGACTCTGGACCGTATTCATTTTGAATCTGTTTTAGCACTTCTGGTATTACCGCCATAGACGGAACACGGTGTGTTTTTGTGTAAATGGAAGCAAAGACTGTACCCCAAGTGTCGCAGTCCTCCACGTGTGGTGCGATTCCCATAGGAAGGCACATTGTCAAGATTCTGTGTTTCTCTATAGGGGTAGTATCAGGAAATACTGCCTCTATTTGAGTGATTTTCTGTGCTAACCAGAAAGGAATTTGTTTCCGTTTTACGGGTGTTTTACCAAGACATGACTGTATGTTCTGTGGTGTAATTTTATTAGTGTTCCCCTGATGAGGGGTCAGCTGTGGTACACTAACAGCTGGTTGGACTGTTGCAGTCCGCATTACATATTGGACTAATTGCCTATGTATTTTAATTAATGTTTTTAGCTGTACTAACAGCTCTTCTTTAGACATTTTTGCAATGTCAGGATGTGGTGTGTAGCCGGCTAGAACCGGCCACGTTGCTCATGGTCTACCTAGTGGACCGAGCCTAGTTATGTGATCTTTATGTTGTAGGGCGCCATTAAACCAGAGCAGGTGCTCTTGGAATTTAAGTGGGATTTCAGTCTCCTCGAAAGGAGCGTACTCTTCCGGAGGTTTCTCTATTTTGTAATAGTGAAACTCTTTGTTCTAGCGTTTGCCGCTGGAAAGTTTATCCATGAATAGAATACCTCTGTCTGCCGATATTCGTGTGCCTCTATCACGAAGACGACAGTACCACCCTGTGGTGTCAGTCCGTTCTCTATAAGTTTTAAAGTTATAGACTTTCTTAAGTGGACCGGGATGATAATTGCATCCGGGTCAGTGTGTTTGGGACCCTGCTGAGTCGCATCTGCTGCGGCCCCAGTGGTTCCGTTTTCTCCTGGCATTGTATAAATGCAAGGTTTGCGGAGTAGGTCTCCAAGGAGACAAAAGATTAGGTGCACAATATTTTGGAACACTGTATCCTTCAACGTTGAATAAACCAGAGCTTTACATAGGAATCTCTTCCTACTGAGTTCGGGCGGATTTTAACCTTTCACCCACTCCAGACGTCTATTGGAGTATTTACGGGAGAAAGGGGTCTGTGTGAAATATGCACGACTGAGTTAATCTAACGTCTTGCGTTAGATTATCGCCTTACCAAACGTTTGGGCGCCATGTAGTGTAGTTTCTAGTTTCCCACTAGGCCCTGCGCATTGGAATAACATAAACAGTAGTATCGACGTTGAAGTGCGGATCTTCCAGGCCTCTACTGACTATGCTAAACTTAATTGGGTTTGTTACCAACTAGCTCAGAGGTCACTGGAAACTTTCTTGACTGAATAGGAAGTGATCAGCTTCCCTGGCACAGACAAGAAGGGATTCAGTTTTCCAACAACCGTGCAACATGACAACTTTGCTCCTCAGATCAAGAGTCAATCTCTAGGGTCGTGTGAAACAATAGACAGTTATTTTACTCAGTCAGGTTAGTGCAGATTACTTTAACAATATGTAGAGAATAGAGAGACAGGCGTTTGTCAATAAAGGGTTAACATTTATTGAACAGTCTTTCTTCTCGTACAAGAGAAATGTATTGCCACAATTGCAAGACTTGTTATTATAAAAAGTACGTACAGTAAGATAAGTATTGCGAGATAATACTGTAAAAGCATTGATATGGTTTCTTAGCCATACAATGGTTAAAAATGAATAAAACATATATACATTCATATATACATTAGGCTAAAATACTCAACTGGTGCTTCTAACTACGCCTACCCCAGTGTACCTGACCTAAGCCTAATACTTGGGAGGGGAGTAAGTAAGTAGCTTTAAGTTAAGTTGGTTTTGCCAAGGTTTGCTTCAAGAATTCTCACTAAGGGTTTAGTCAACACCATACCTCTGTATAGAATGATGGAGGTCTGGTATCTCCTTCAGGGAAACTCGGTATCCCAGTCACCCGCAAGGGTAGACCAGAAACGCTGGAGCTGGATTTCTCGGCAGGAGAAAGACAGCGTCTCTCTTCAGCGTGTCGAGGAGGAGAAGGGGGGACAGCGTCCGCGGGCAGCTTGCATCTGCTGGGCTCTTCGCAGAGGGACGGCTGTTCAGCTCCTAGTTTCACCACACCATCGTTCGCGCTTTAGCAGCGATAATGGTATCAGTAGCTACGAGACAGCAGCAGCATCAGCGTACTGCAGACAGCTAGCAACAGGCAATTGCTTAAGGCAACGTTGGTAATATTTATACCTGACAGTTGCCTGGTTTGACGTAAGTTTGCTGGACATAAGACGTCAATTAAAGATGTCACTAGGAAGTGATCGCTATCAGTTGCTCATTAGAGTTCCATTACTAATCAAAACACAGCAAGCGGGGATTTCCAGGTTTGCTGAGTTTTTATCTTGTTGAAGAACTCGGAGTGTTAATCTAGGAATCTCAGATAGTGACTTCTGCTCTGTCATTGCACTAATGGGTTGCAAAGGAAGTGGCAGAGAAAACTATTCTGGAATGTGGCTCTGTTCGTGTGAGGCCAGAGATGACTTTCTGAATATCGTACTTGAACGGTTATGCCAATATAGGGAATACATGGATTTATAGCCGAATAGGGGCATAAGGTCACAGTATCGATCAGGATCCTAGATAAGCACGCACTTTAGCGGAGATCTTTTGAGATAAAATGCCGTATGGTGCATGCGGGTGTGTGGAGTGGTCACAAAGTACTCCACCATGCTCACAGATAGCACTCCAACCATCAATAAATAACTCTGGCCTTAGGTTCGAAGGCAGAATTCTTCACAGGCGCCAAAGTGATTCAGCCTGCAAGGGACCTTCCTCAGGCACGAAATTCAAATTTCTTGTGCTCTGAGTTTGCCTGCTAAAAGTCAATGGCTTCAAAGAGACCTCATCCAGCATCTTTGCCACAATGTGGTTCCCTCTTTGACTACAGCCTTCTGTCTTTTCCCACTGAAGACTTTCGACCAACCGATTTAAACCTTGTTTCTATATCTGATCCGCGGTCAGTCTTAACTTGCGCCTCAGTATCAGTTATGCACAACATAATGCTTTTGGCACTAGTTTTACATTTAAACTTTGAAAATTGGTAACTCCAGTTTCCCTTATTCTATTTTTGCCATTTCAGTGTCATTGTATTCACTAAAAGTTACTCTATCTTCTAAACTGGCTGATAACATTTTTTTTTCCTGTGATTTGTATTAAAATGAAACATCGCCAGTACACCTGTTCAATGTTTCTACCTGTTAAGAAAAACTAATGTTGTTCTAATAAAACTATATGTGAAGGTTATTATTTTTTTTAATTTCCATTTTTATTCAAAGCATGTGGGTGCCATGTTTAGGTGGGGACATGTACCCTTTTTTTGTCTCCTTTAAATCTCTGTGGTGTTTACGTGCAACTACAAACAAACCTTTAATCATTGTGCATGTTTGCCAATTCTAAACATAATAGTTCTGTCAATGTTTCTTTTGAATGTCTGTGTAGATGTAAAATGGTACAGTTGTGCTTTCTTATCCATGCACACTCATGTTGAGGCAAGACCAGTGCTTGTAGGGTGCTCAGATATGTACAATATCCTTCTGTCACAAATATTGACATTATTCCCCATTAAAGCTCCATCTTTTTTCCTCCACACCCCTGTTCTGTTCTTCAAGGATCAGACACGTTGGAAAAAAGGCCAGTAACTGTGGACTTTCTTGAAAACCATTTCCTACTCGAGGATCTCAAAGAATTTTATTCAGTGTACACTATTTATGCACTTGTTGTATGAACTGAAATCCGTATGATTTACGAGTGGCATTTTAGAGATTAAAACCCTACCACTCGTTAACATAGGAGTTTCACCATATTAGAAATGTAACCTGTCATGGATTATAACTTAAATAGAACAACACATGTAAGTCTGTGACTCTATTGCACTTCACATTCGTGACACCGCTTACAGATCTCAAATACTTACTGGTCAAAGGACGGTAGGGGTGGATACACGCACATCAATGATTGAACGTATTAAAGTGGGCTATCAAGTACAAATAGCAAGTTAGCAAATCAAGAGACAAAAAGTATAAAACAGTGCCACTCAGGGTAGAAAATACCCCAATACCTCATGTGCAAATAACACAGGTGACCACTAAGATGACCTGTGAAATTGATGGACAACAAGATGTACCCCAGCACTCTTAAAGTTTAGAAATCAAGTTTATAACATTATTTGGTCCAGACTACTGTAGCAAAAAGTCTGCTTTAGCACAGGAAAACACCAAAGATATTACTAATCAAAAATGTTCATTAATTTATTCCATACAAAATTCTAATTTTGCTATACGTGTTTTTAACAATATTTTACAGGACTGAAACTACTAATGATTCTGACAAGTGGTTAAAAAATAAGGTGTTTTACACACACTTCTGAACAAGGATGATATTATCTCTTGAACTCGCCTTATTGCATTACCCTCAAAGGTCAACAGTTTGTATAGACTATTAAAAGAATTTGTCTGGTCACAAATGTCAACTCAAATTTGAATACAATGGTGAAATGTGTACAGTACCACACTTTCACAACAAGAAAATGTATTAAAAATACATATTAAATATGTTCATTAAATGACAGAAATAGCATTGAACATGAAATAAACATACATTCACAAAACAAACCATGAATAAAATATACAATACATACAGGCATATTAATAAAGATACTACTACTAAATCATATGCTTAATACATTTATTTAATTTTCTAGACTAAAACATATAAATCCCATCTAAAATGTAATCCAACAGTTTTTGTAAATACTTATGTAGCGGAATTTCTTGATGAATAATCCAGCATCTAAAATATAAAAACTAAATGCTAACAATGCAAAAATAGTTAACAGAATCATAAATCATCCATGAAAAAGTTAAACTATCTTTAATGACACACTTCAACATACCAAAAATATGAAGAATGGAGAAAAACAGTCCAGGAAACCTCCAGAAATCAAGGAAACTATATTTAAGATGTTGGATAAAAATAATCCAACATAATGTCCTTTTCTTTAAAAAGTAAAAACCATCTTTCTGCAACCGTAGAAAACAAAAAATAAGATAAAACATACAAACCCACTCACAAAACAAACAATACCCACAGGGAAAATATTAAATACCTGTTACGGGGGAGACAGCTCGGCTCAGGCGTGCCCATTCCGGGAATAATCCGTCCACTTATCCAGATGTAAGCAAACACAAATAGCAGGATTCCACTCCGGACCAGAATGCGATTCCAGTGAGCAAGAATTGTCTGAATTCGACCAGAAAATCCTGAGGTACAACCGGTGACGCAACCAGCTCACCGAGGAGACCCTACCATTGCGGCAAGCGAAAGGGAATTCATTGCTACTAGAGGCAGGCCAAGTTGTGCAGATGCCTGTTGGAGGAAATAGGTCAATGGTGCCTGTTTGCAGAGGCAGAGGAAATAACCGGAGCAGCAGCTCTGACTTACTGGCGCAGCATATGGCTTCGTCGGACGAGACACGGAGAGGGTGATTATGGAGGCCAGAGCCTGCGCGCTCCGGGCATAGTGAGCCTGCCTGGCCCAGGATCAATCGGCAACTGGGGTCTGCATGATTTACCATGATGGACCGGTGCATGTCTCCAACACCTCTATTGCTCACAGACCGGTGCTCCTGGCATAACACTAAACACCCAAAGACATGATCGAGCGCTGGGGCCCAGCCACTGAAAAGAGCCCGGGGGCCTACACCGGACTCGGACATACCGCCGCAAGGTGCAGTCTGCCACCAGACACTGAAGAAACGACCAGTTCGGCCCCTTCCCCGGGCTGCTAGTAGGGTTCCCCGCCCCCCCCGGAAGACCTGAAGAGAGGCCGACACAGCCTGAGATCTGGGCACGACTGGTAGGGCAAGCCCGCTGCGCTTAAAGCTGTCCACCGAGTGGGCCCATATGATTACCCTGTGCATTGCACCTGCGCGCCCCCCCGCTCCCTCCCTGGTGCCACAACGAGCTGCCTATGCACCTGACCGGTGCAGCTGGACTGTCGGTCATTGGAGGTGAGGACGCCTTGCCTGGGGGCACAGTGTGGTCCTCCCGAGTGTGTCCTGGGCAACAGGTGTGTTGCACTGCATGATTCCGAGTGTGACTGACATCTACTGAGAAGAGGGTGTACGTAGCAAGCATCATGATTTTGGGCAGACCTGTGGCCCTGCGAGCCCTCGTGGGATTTGGCAGTGAGTGCTGCAACCGGCACAAGTACTATGCCCTGAGAGGAGAAACGCCAGTAACGCTGGAAACATTGCCTGTGCTTGTTGAGAAGTGCTGCAGGAGAGGCATTGTGTGACCCTGCGTGGGAAAATGGCCCGGAGCACTTGGTCCTGGGTCCCAGTAGTTCCTCCAAGGCATCCATCACCGATACAGGCTTTATAAAATCACAACGCACGGTGCATGCTGCATGAAGAGGGTGAGGGATCAGCCGAATCCCAATGACACCAGGGAGAATAGACTCTACCACACATACTGGGGACCTGGCTTGGTGACATTGGCCCGGAAGTGTATGTATAGCAAACCCGCCACAGGGATGGCGGTAATCATGGCTCCAGAGCGACAGTTCAGGCCAAGCTGCACAAATATGCCTGGGATGGGGGTCCCGGTGCTAGTCCAAAGGAGGGGCCACTCATGCAGGAGAAGTTGCAGCCTGTTACAAGAAAAGGAACCGACCCTGCAAGACATCCTCAAAGCCATCACGATAGTGTGCACTACAGTGAACTACGTGTCCTAGAGGTTTCTCTTATCTGGGCGGACATGAGTTCGATGAACTCGTGCCTACAGAATGTTGAGATAAAAACGGGCTCTCTAATCGAAGACACCTCCAAACTACAGCGGAAGATGGCCGACATGCAGAAACACACGGCGCACGAAGTGCACTGGACGACTATGAGGGGTGCTCCAGACGTAATAAAATTCATATTCTTGGAGTGCCGGAGCAGGCTGAAGGGCAGGCAGTGGACCTATTCATCAAGGAGCTGATCACCACGCACCTCAAATCTAAACGGCTCTCAAATTACTTCTCCGACGAATGGGTGCAGTGAGTCCCTGGCGGCAGGTCGAAACCTGGAGCTCCTCCGCGCCCCCCTGCTTGCAAGGTTTTTTAACTTCCGCAATAGGTACACTATACTACAGACTGCCCGGTCAGCGCCACCTGTTAAGTTTCGGTACAGCCACATCACTTTCCTTCCGGACTTTACTCTTGCTGTGCAGAGACAACGCTGCAACTTCCTGGAGGTAAAAAAAGCACTTTGTGGCAAAGAGCTAAAATACTGGTATACCAAACACACTGCATAAATCAATAAAGAGTTAAACAATGAAATTAAATGAAACTTTACATGTTAAACACACATTCACCATTGAAGAAATTCAAATTTAAATCATGAACAAATCAGTCTCTGTATTCATTTTTATTACCATGAATTACATCAAACAATTATATGAATTGTGAAACATTTCCTTGTGTGGCAAAAAACACTGTACACTCTACATCTAGTAACAAGACAATCTAAACATTGCTGTCAATAATGTAAAAAAAGGATAATTATTAGTTCATTTTTTTAGTTACACAACCAAAAAACAAATTTGTAAAAGCTCAATGCATTTCGGGTAGATCCCTTCTTCAGGGGCACTGAAAGAAATGACAGACGAGAACAAAGTAAATCAGCAATAGACAACTTGTCAGTGTTGCGTGTATTCATGCTAATGTTTACAAAATAGAAGATGCAAAAAATTCAATATCCACGAGACGTTACAGCTATATTCGGCCAAGAAAACCTGATGTGTCAATTCAAGGTCAAAAGCTGAAGATAAAGAAACAAAAAGAAAAACTACCACCAAGCTAAATTCTAATGAGTGATGTAATTGTTTAATGTAGCTGGTATCACCACCACCGATCCATCTTAATTATATACAACTCACTGCGTATTCTCAGTTGTGTAAACCTCGTCTAGTCTGGAAGTCTTGCGGAAAGTATGAATTGCAGCACTCTGAATAGATGACAAGATAAAGTATGCTAATGTGATAAAATATTGAAATGACTGGACATAAGCCCACATCTAGTTGAATCACGTGAAGTGCTCTCACAATGTCACTTACTGTGGTATTGGGTGCGCATGCGATCTTCTCTATATAAATCCAGCTCCGGCGTTTCCAGCCTACCCTTGGGGTAACTGGAATATCGAGTCCTGAGGGGAGATACCAGACCTCCAACATTCTATTCCAGAGGTACAGTGTTGACTAAACCCTTAAAGAGAATTCTTGAAGCAAACCCTTGGCAAAACCAACTTAACTTAAATTGCTACTCACTTACTCCCTCCCAAGTATTAGGCTTAGGTCAGGTACACTGGGGTAGGCATAGTTAGAAGCACCAGTTGAGGACGTTAGCTAAATGTATATATGAATGTATATATTTTACTCATTTTAACTATCGTATGGCTAAGAGACCATATCAATGCTTTTACAGTATTATTTCGCAATACTCCTTAAACTGTACGCACTTTTTATAATAACAAGTCTTGCAATTGTGGCAATTAATTTCTCTTGCATGAGAAGAAAGACTGTTCAATAAATAATACCTTTTATTGAAAAACGCCCGTCTCTCTATTCTCTGCATCCTGGTGAAAGTAATTCTTGCACAACTGACTGAGTGAAATAGCTGTTTATTGTTTCACACGACTCTAGAGATTGACTCTTATTCTTAGGAGCAAAGTTGTCATGTTTATGCGGTTGTTGGAAAACTGAATCCCTTTTTGTCTGAGCCAGGGAAGCTGATCACTTCCTATTCAGTCAAGAAAGTTTACAGTGACCTCTGAGCTAGTTGGTACAAACCAAATTAAGTCTAACATAGTCAGTAGAGACCTGGAAGACCGCACTTCTACGTCTACACTGCTGTTTATGTTATTCCAATGCGCAGGGCCTATAGGGAAAATAGGAACTACACTACAAAGTGAGTAAAATGCTTGAAATTGTGCATCTGTATATGTTCTGATGTCTGCTCGATTATCAGTGAGATTAGAGATGCTTTCGAATGACATGATTAAGTATAGTGAATGTCGGGTGCTACTGGTAAAAAAGTGTGGCGAAACAAGTGAATCTGGGAAGATGCTTACCTGTGCACACCCTTCTTAATGTTAAAGAAACTATGCTTAGTACCGTTCAACAAAGCGTGCGTGCTGTTTGGTAGAATGCCAGCCAGCCTAATACAGTGAACAACAGCTAATGGAAAAACTCAAATTATCAGTTTTTTGCATTATTGACAGCAATGTTTATATTGTCTTGTTAATAGATGTAGAGTGTACAGTGTATTTTACAACACAAGGAAATGTTTCGCAATTCATATAATTGTTTGATGTAATTCATGGTAATGAAAATGAATACAGAGACTGATTTGTTCATGATTTAAATTTGAATTTCTTCATTCGTGAATGTGTGTTTAACACGTAAAGTTTCATGTGATTTCATTGTTTAACAACTCTTTAATGATTTATGCAGTGCGTGTGGTATACCAGTGGTTTTTCCACTAGCTGTTGTTCACTGTATTAGGCTGGCTGCCATTCTACCTGTTTTATGTTGTCTCGTGGTTGGCGAGCCTACTGTTGGCCGAGTGGCACCTATTAGTTCCTGGTATATTGCTGACCCCCTCAGCCACACAAAGATATTGAGCGAGTCAGAACTGTACTTCCAGGAAAACGCTGGGTCAGTTGATTCGATGATCAAGCTATGGGAGGCCTACCGGGCGTTATATGGGGGGTGGTACTGTCCCAGATTGCAGGTCAGTGCAGATAGCAAGGAGCTGGGAGGGCGTGACTAGAGAGTGACATTTTAGACCTCGAACATGCAGTCCGGGCACGGGACACTGAGGAAGTTCGACAGCGACTGCATCTTAAATCAAAGGAATTTTCTGACCTTGCCACTGAGGCTGGCAAAGCACACCATCGCACCACGTTAAGTCGAATCTATGACGCAGGTGATAAAGCTGGCAGGCTATTGGCCTGGCTGGATCGTAGGGATCGTAGGGCTAGAGCTCAGCGTGTTGTGGTTACAATTGAAACAGACACGCAGACCCATTTAACAGAACCACAGGATATCGCAGATGCCTTTAGACAATATAATCAGACACTATACACGTCCCATACCCCGCAAACGGAGGAGAAGGCCTCATCTCTCCTGTGTGACATTTCACTGCCATCACTCACTCGGGAGGAAAGCACTGATCATGTCCTGGACATTACGGTGACTGAGGTTGGGAGGGCTATTCATGACCTACAGGGAGGGAAGGCGTCAGGCCCTAATGGTATCCCCATCGAAATGCTTAAATTAACAGCAAGTAAAACAGCGTCCTTCCTCACCGAAATGTATCGTGAAAGAAATCACTTGCACAAGTGATTGTCAACAATCGGAAATCTCTTGTCTTCCTCCTTGGCGGAGGAACGAGGCAGGGTTGCCCCTTGTCACAGCTTCTCTTTGCCCTGGCCTTGGAGCCATTAGCAACGTCGATTCGGCAAGACCTCTCCATAAGACGTCTTAAGTGGACATGGGGTTAGGAAGACCGCATCTTGTTGCATGCGGATGATATTCTGCTTTACTTGGCCTCTACAGCTGCCTCCCTTAACATGATTCTAGAATTTTTCCGTGTGTTCGGCAGGTTCGCTGGATATTCTATAAATTGCTCTACATCTTATCTGATAGTCGGCCTTCGGTACCCTGGGGCTGCCGATTGATGGTAGCGTTGGATGGATTAAAATTTTTGGTGATCTGGGTCTCCAGGGATCTTGCCAGTCTTCATGAGAAAAATCTCCTTCCTCCTCTGCTGCATCTTAAGGTGGATGACCAGCATTGGAAGACACTATTGTTGACTCTCCTTGGGTGGGCTACCCTATTCAAGATGATGTCCTCCGTAGACTCTTGTACGTATTGCAGAACACCCAATCCCAGTTGTTGCCTCATACTTTAAGGAAATCGACAGAGTCGTTCATGACCTACTGTGGGAGGGTAAACCACCACATATTGCAAAACATAAACTCATGCTGGGGTGGTACGACGGGGGTATAGGATCCAAATATCAAGAGATACTATTGGGCCTCGCAACTCGCTGTTATCAACCAATGTTGCAATTTCAACTGAGAAACATATTTGTGGTTTGACCATGTTTTTTTTAACATTATTTGGCGATGAGTAGCCAGCTTGGCTCAGCCTGCCAAGTGACACCAAATATGGAGATAGAGAACCCTCACGTTACCCAGCATGTGAGCGAAAGCGAAGGATATGTGGAAGTGGATATCTCTTGTCGTACAGAGTGTGATCAACTGGAGACATGATCATCATTGTTGGTGCAGTGTAACCAGGGAGTGTTGAGGTGGGTTAGGAGTGTAAACCTATATAAGTTACTTTTTTTGTGTGGCGTGTACATCTATGAGGAGTAGAGAGCGTCATTTTGCAGCTGGGGGAGTCCCCAAAAGGTCACGCTACAGTGGGGCAGCAATTCTTAAGCGTTTGATGCTGATATAGACTGATAAAATGGTCCTGACTTTAAAGGAGGCACATAAGTCCTCGAGCCTATGCCTAATTCTCAGGGGTAGTCACCAGGCAGGCGGTGAGTGCTGATCTCATGCACAGATGGTGGAATTCTGTGGCTCATGTGAAATAATTATTCTGGATGTCAGACGAAGCATGGTGATGCATACAGAAGAAGAAGTGTGGCTCACCGGTTAGAGGAGGCAGACCCAGAAGCAGAGGTCGGCCCGGGATCAGGGTTCAATTCCCGACGCGGCAGGGTTTGAAGCCCAAATGTCCACGGACCTGATAATTCTTGCTTCGGTGCCTACTTGAATCAGGGGTTCATGCTCTGCAACTCTGGACAATAGCTTGCTCAATCTCCACTTTGGCCCCCGCGGCAGGATGCCTGACTTTCACCTTGGGGGTGCCCAGCTGGGCTATCCCACAGGGAAAAACCAGGACGGGTTCCCAAAGCAAGCGCCGAGATACCCTTTGTGGTGATACGTGCGCTATATAAGAAACTACATTATCATTTTATTACACCCCAAAGGCTTGAGATTCTTAAAGGCATGGTAAGGGGCGCATTTTCAAATGAGCGCATTTCGTTTCTTTTAAAAACACATGTTGGTCCCTTGGTGAAGTCAGACATAGAAAAGTGAAACGCACATCCCAGAGGCTTGTGATTTTTAAAGGTGCGCTGCATATTAAAGAGACAGCCCGATTTTATTTTTTAATGCGAACATATTGCAGGAACAAACAATCCATAGAAAGCTTTCATCTTAAAGGCGCAGTGATGCTCATATCTTTTAAGAAACATTAAGTAATCGTAAATTGCATACCATCTTGTTCAGATCAATATTCGGTGATGCATACTACTTTGTAAAGACATGTCTATATCAGCCAGCAATCAGAAAAGGGCCCGGTGATGATGTGCACACCTTAGTAAAGTGACTTAGTGGTGCTTTGTGGTTTACAAACATTTATAGGAGTGTGATGACATGCACACCAGTTGCAACTAAGCATTTATTTTTATTTTTGAAACAGAAATTTAAATATGGAGCAAGTAGCTATCTCCATGCCACCTCCTTTCTTAGCTAATCAGGGGATGCCAGTTATCCATTGAGAAGTCTGGTTTGATTTTTTTGATAATTATTTGCTGGTGTCGAATGGTCATGAGTTTAGCATGGGGAAGAAAAAAGCTATTTTATTAAGTACATTGCGATGTGCAGGTCAAAGAGTGTTTGAGTTCATTCCGGAATCATTAGAAAATGGTTCCAAAATATTCAGTGTGTATAAGCAAGCAAAAGCTAGGCTAGGAAACATATGTGGTAAGGACAACATATAAGCTGTATACCCACCCACAACGATCTGGGGAAATGATTGATAAATGTATTTGAAGAGTAAGAGAACTGTCGTTGAAATGGCAATTTGGATGTATTGGAGATAAGTAGTAAGGGATCAGCTCATAGTGCAGTGTAAAAGCGTGAAAATGCAGGAACGTTTGTAGGTGGCAAAAAATAACACTTTAAAACATGCAATTGAGATGACAAAAATGGTGGAGGAATCAGAATTTTCAAAGAGAGAAATTAACTAACTTGCGTGTGCTGGATCGGGAAATAATGAGAAAGTGGAGGTAGTTGGGGAGGTGGGCAAAGTAAGCAATAATTTGGGGGAAGTAGGAAAGAACAAAAGACAACAAAAATTGGATTTAAGTTTAGTACTAAAACGTACAACAGGTGTGGGAGTAGCTTTCATGGAACTGATTCCAAATCATGCTATGCTCTTGGTAAGTTGTGTAGTAAATGTGGACGTAAAGATCACCTTTCATGTATGTGTAAGGATTGACCCATATCAAAGATGGCTGTCATGGATGAGGAGTGTGGAGAGGCAATGCATGACTGGATTTTGAGCTCCGGTGATGATGAGAGGTGTGACGAAAGAAAGAATAGTCCCAAAGCTTGGTTACAGTGTTGGGGAGAGATATTGAAATCATAGTAGACAGAGGTTCAAGGTGCACCAAACCATTCCAAAGGACATCTTTCAAAAACATGGTCTAATGTTGAGCTTCTTCCAATGAATATTTGTCCAGGGGGATACCTAGGGCAGGACATTGATATCCTAGGATATTTTTGCACAATTGTGAACTCCATTGCCTTGGAACAAGTAATCATAATAGAAGAAATGGATATTGGGGAGATGTTGGAGGGAGCAATGGGAGTGTTGAGTATTTAGGACAAACAATGTCAGGACATGGAGTAAGGCCAAAGAAAGACTTGCAGGAGGCTAAAAATGTTGCTCCTCCATCCAAAGATAAAGTCCAGTTGAGGCGATTCTTGGAGCTGATTGAATATTACACTAAGTTTGTTGTGAAATCTGCTGTTGAGACAGCAGACTTGAAAATACTATTACAGAAGGTGTGCACATTTAAGTGGGAGGAGGAACAGCAAAGGTGTTTTGACTGCATAAAACAAGAAATATTTTTTGTGGAAATGTAGGTTCCTTTTGATATCAATTTGAATACTATCATTACTGTGGATGCCAGTACCACAGTAGTTGGTGCTGTTTTTGTCATAACTGCATAATGGTGTGGAGTAGAAGGTAGTCTTAACATCACGTTCATTAACAGACATAGAGAAAAACTACTCTGTCATTGAGCAAGAGGCATTGGAAGCCGCTTGGTGTGCTGAATATTTCAGAACTTACTTATGGGGAGTGTGTTTGAAGTTAAGAACGCACCACAAATCTCTTCTCAAAGTCCTGACACTGGGTGGACTGGAAAGGGGTCAGCAAGAATGGCCAGGTTAGCAGCACGTCTGCAAGATTTCCAGTACATCATTGAATATATCCTGGGGTGGCATAAAGCACTGGCTAATGGTCTTTACCAGCTGGTGTGAGATTGGAAATATGTTGACAATAAGGACATGATAAACAAATAAACAAAAGGGAGCAGATCCATGGTTAGAAGATGCTGTGTAGAGTGGTGTGCGGTGTTTTGAAAGAGGAATGGGTGCAGAAGACGGAAACAGATGAAATTTAGTAGAAGTGTGCAATATGAAATTAAGAGGTGGAAGGATGGAGAGTACGGTTACTCCTTCAGTAAGACCATATGTAAACATTTTAGAAGAATTTTCAGTCAGTGAGAAGAGTGTATTTATGAGGAGTGACAGATTTGTATCCTCTGAGAATCTGAGAAGAAGAATTATTCAACTAGCACATAAGGGATACCTAGTCCAGACACATACAAGGGTGGAAAAAAGGTTTTGGTGGCTCACTGTGTGAAGTAGTGTGTTGAGTGTAAGGAGAGTGAAAAGTGACTCAATGTGGAGTTGAGTCATATCCAGGATCCCTATTAACCACAGCATAGTGTGTGTATGGACTTTATTAGCCATGTAGATGGAGTGGAAAAGGATTTAGGATTGCCATTGATGTTTGATGTCTTTTGAAAAAGGTTTTAAGTCAGATTTATGAATGGAATTTCCACAAGAAGTACCATAATTATCTTGCAAGAGATCTTTAGGACAGAGGACATTCCTAATATTTTGATTAGGGACAATGGCACTCAACTTACACCGAGGGAGATGAAGAGGTTTTTAAATGGCAATGGCATTAAGCATCATCGTACAGCACTCTATAATCTCCAGGCCAATGGCATTATAGAACATATGAACAGTATGGTGAAGGGTACAATCCAGTTGCTAGTGCAGAGTGGGTCTGAAGTGTATGGTGCTGTAAACGAACTGGTGTGGGCACCCCACACTACTGAAAACAGGGTCCTTACAAGATCTCCTTTTGACATATTAAGAGATTGCAAAGCCAAAACCAAGTTGGTTGAAGGAGAGCAATGAACACAAGTGTCTTGTTCTTCAGGTGGGCACATCGTCCAGTATTCAGGTTAAGGTTAAGCAAGTACATGATTGGTACGTGGTCTTGGACAATGGTGATCAATAGAACAAAGGTACAGTGGCCTTGCAACAATAAGGATGACAGTGAGAAACGGTTGACACAGAAATAAGGCAGAGTTTTAGTGACTTTGTGTTGCTGGGAGACGAAGAATTGAAAGCGAGTACCTGGCACATTTACTATTTTGATGGGAACAGGATATTTGTTTCTGGAGGAGGAGATTGTAGAAGTGGTGATGGGAATCGTGGTGCAGAACGTTGAGAGAGAGTATGTAGAGAAATGGGACCTCCCACTTATGTAGATGATTATGATCAGGAATTTGGGAAATAAAAGTTGTACTGTTTTACTTGCATTCTACAGTGTGTGTTTATCTATTTTTATAGTTTGTATACCCTTCAGTGCTAACTTTTCATGTTTGAATTACATGTTTAATAGAATAAGTTACTCCACCTTTATAATTTCTTAGCATGTTTTAGAGGGGAAACATCACTTTCAACACTGTCTCCACAACGCAGTACATTTACCACACGGTCATTACAATGACCGCGTTGTTACCACGAGTAACGTTACATTGCAAATTGTTTCAACGATACGTGTTGTAGAGAGCGCACTCATGTTGGATTTACAATCCCAACACCTTCCCTGCTGTTGCACAAACTGGAGTATGAATAGTAAATAATACTATTCCTAAATCCAGCGCGCCCCCTACAGCAAGTTGTTGTAATGACTTGCAATGTACTGGTTTGCTTTGTAACAGGGTGGTCGTTGTAACAACCGCGTTGTAATGGCATGAAATGTATTCGCATGCGTTGTAAGGAGATCTGTTCGTTTTAGAGACACCTTTCCATACTTATTACCTATTTTTTATGAAATGTTATGTTTTAACTCAATGTGAAAGAGGAAACATGGGACATACTCTTGGCATATGTTGAACCTTGGTTTGAGGTTCCATTAGGAATGTTATGCTGAGGCTTCTGAAGTTGACAGTGAGCGTTTGGGATGGCAATGGGAGGTCACTCCATGGCAGGCTGAATACAACTTCAACTGACAAACAGATCTGTGGTTTGAATGGGATTTCTTTACAATATTTTTGAATCCCAACTAACTAAAAACTATATTACCTACCGGGGCTAACCTAACTATCAACTCACTGACCCACTAAAATAGTTTAGGAATTAAGAAAATAATTGTCTTACCTAGGCATAAGAACTGCAGCTAGGAGCCACCATTCAGGACTTGAAACAAGGTGTCCAGGTCACATTGACAATGATCCTGCCCATTCCCTATTGTTCCTACACCAGACTGTTATAATACAGAGATTCCCTTGAACAAGGTCATGTACATAAGCACCATAAGTGGAAAAAAGCAATAACTATAACAAGTAAATCTAGAGTAAAAAACTGACAACATTTATTGTATACAGTAAAATTAAAAAAGCAGAAAACATGGTAAGCTGCTTGACATAGGTTAAAATAATTATAATAATAAAATAACAATCCCACATTCAATATTGACCAGCAATATTGCTAAGAACAGACAGAAAAATAGTAAGACATACAATTTGTGCAATACAAGGTGTGTGTTCTGATATTCTTTTTAAGGCACCGGTGTTATGCACTTTAAGATTGTACTGTGTCAACAACAGTGTCTGAGCCTCTAATCACACTGTACTAGGGCGTTGACGTGTTTCGGTGGTTTGTTGAAATTCTATCCACCTTTATCAAGACAAAGAATCAGTTTCTGTCGTAGTGTACATATGTTCCTAAAAATGGATACACAGTGGAATTAATATCATGGCAATCGACCCGTTATTAAAGTAATCCTATTTACATTCTAACAAAGACTACTGTTATTCACATTGATTGGCAAATATTCACTTTACAACTCTAGATACAGAATTTCATAACATCATAGGAGACTGAACATGTTTATTACATTATGCCATTCAAATCTAACACAGGTTCTAGCAAAGAATCTATCATTTATATTGGTTTACAAACATTCTATGTTAGCCAACATCGTGGAAGACCGGTCTATTTTTTATTCCATTTGCATCTAAAGCCAGCTTTTACAGAATACATAGGGGCAGTTGTATATTATTTGGATTACCTGCCCACTATCATGTCCTGTTATGGTAATAGGGGTGTATGGCCCTTATCACCCTTCGCGAACAGGGTTATTTCTGGTATCTATTTCATAGTGCTGTTTGTTCCCTGACTCTTTACCTGGCCAGTCTAATGGTTAAAACTTGTTATCCTTCCCGCCTTAGATAAGTTGGCTTGTATCCCAGATACTGAGTCTAATTACTTGCATTCAAAGGTGTCAATGACCCATTAGTTGGTGTAGGTTTAACATTGATGCAGCGGGATAACTTTCATAAAGAAGAAAAACGTAAACATGTGATTTTACCTCTTAGTTGCGAAGGACCAATCTATAGTGATAGTGCAGACGTCCTCTGTAATGACGTTATTACTCAAACCACGGATGTTCTGCTATGCTAATTCCAAGACTTGTTACCTAGAGCTCCCATTGGTTAATAATTGAACCAATGAACAGCGAGTTTAGATGTTTTAAACCCGGCGTCCCACTTCCTGGTTTGCATTGAATGATTACGACCAGAGAAGCGTGCAGCCGACAGTAGACGTAGAGGTAAGCGTTCCAGCAAGACGCTAATTCGGAACACCTAAACTTTCGCTCTACTATCTTTTAGGACGCCTACTAAACGCCTCATTTTTCTATCTGTTTCTTGTCTCGCCCCTGTCAGGGAACGAATACTCACGTCTCTGGGGCATGACTTAGGCGCCTCTGGTCCCACACAATGCGATTGAAAGCAAAGCGCCCTGTACCAAGAAAGTTCGGCACTATGCTGCCACCCATTTTAACAGGTACGGCAATATAGTATCCACTAGGCAAAAGTTAGGAATAATAGCATGTATTACAGTGAATTTATACCAATAAAATCATCTCATGGTTGTAATTGGCAGGTAGACTTATCAGCAAGGCACAAATAGAAGCCACTACAGAAGGGACAGAAGGAATCATATGGCATACCAAACTCGGCTCAGTCTGCTGTAAATTTTTAACAATTTACGGATAAGGTAAATTCAAACCTGACATGTATAACTCAAACATTAGTGTAGGATACGTTAGCCTTAACACAGGTACAAGGTAATTTGCCCCCCCCCCTTGCTCACTGCTATGTGTATTTCCCAACTAGGAACATTAATATAGACCAAGCTTGAAAATTGTTCATGAACATCCGCGGTTTGAGTAATAACGTCATTACAGAGGACGTCTGCACTATCACTATAGATTGGTCCTTCGCACCTAAGAGGTAAAATCACATGTTTACGTTTTTCTTCTTTATGAAAGTTATCCCTCTGCATCAATGTTAAACCTACACCAACTAATGGGTCATTGACACCTTTGAATGCAAGTAATTAGACTCAGTATCTGGGATACAAGCCCACTTATCTAAGGCGGGAAGGATAACAAGTTTTAACCATTAGACTGGCCAGGTAAAGAGTCAGGGAACAAACAGCACTATGAAATAGATACCAGAAATAACCCTGTTCGCGAAGGGTGATAAGGGCCATACACCCCTATTACCATAACAGGACATGATAGTGGGCAGGTAATCCAAATAATATACAACTGCCCCTATGTATTCTGTAAAAGCTGGCTTTAGATGCAAAAGGAATAAAAAATAGACATGTCCGGTCTTCCACGATGTTGGCAGGTCACCCCTATAGGCTAACATAGAATGTTTGTAAACCAATATAAATGATAGATTCTTTGCTAGAACCTGTGTTAGATTTGAATGGCATAATGTATTAAACATGTTCAGTCTCCTATGATGTTATGAAATTCTGTATCTAGAGACGTAAAGTGAATATTTGCCAATCAATGTGAATAACAGTAGTCTTTGTTAGAATGTAAATAGGATTACTTTAATAACGAGTCGATTGCCATGATATTAATTCCACTGTGTATCCATTTTTAGGAACATATGTACACTACGGCAGAAAGTGATTCTTTGTCTTGATAAAGGTGGATAGAATTTCAACAAATCACCGAAACGCGTCGACGCCCTAGTACAGTGTGATTCGAGGCTCAGACACTGTTGTTGACACAGTACAATCTTAAAGTGCATAACACCGGTGCCTTAAAAAGAATATCAGAACACACACCTTGTATTGCACAAATTGTATGTCTTACTATTTTTCTGTCTGTTCTTAGCAATATTGCTGGTCAATATTGAATGTG
This sequence comes from Lissotriton vulgaris, assembly GCF_964263255.1. Lineage (NCBI taxonomy): Eukaryota > Metazoa > Chordata > Amphibia > Caudata > Salamandridae > Lissotriton > Lissotriton vulgaris. The sequence goes on from NC_141687.1 coordinate 2,093,465,996, forward strand.
GGATTGTTATTTTATTATTATAATTATTTTAACCTATGTCAAGCAGCTTACTATGTTTTCTGCTTTTTTAATTTTACTGTATACAATAAATTTTGTCAGTTTTTTACTCTAGATTTACTTGTTATAGTTATTGCTTTTTTCCACTTATGGTGCTTATGTACATGACCTTGTTCAAGGGAATCTCTGTATTATATTGGTTGGTGAAGCCCATTTCCCTTGACTTCAGTTAAGGGGTACCTCTCCTTTTTCACTTCCTACACCAGACTGTGGCAGCTTCTATTCCATCTCTGAAGTCAGCTTGAACAAACGAGTCAAAAACTGTAAAAAAGTATGGCAAAGAGTTCTCTATCCATGCTCATGTGGCTTAGACATTAAGGGCCAGATGTAGGAGCCTTAAAACCGGTCGGAAACGTAGGGGGCATCTGATTTACAGAATCGGTACATTTACCGATTCGGTAAATATACAGAATCAGTAAAATACTGAATCGGTAAATTTACCGATTCTGTAAATCAATATGTAGGTGGAACTTCACAGAGTGCCACAGGCCCTTTAGGAGTCGGTACAATACAGAATTCAGCTGTGGCATGTGACACACAGACATGCCCTTAGGGCATGTATGTGTGCTACATGTCACACAAGCTTGTACTTGGTGACACCCCCTGCACCCTTTCAGGATTCGGTATTTACCGATTCGGTAAATACCGAATCGGTATTTCCCATTGATTCCTATGGGCGTCAAGGAATCATAGGAATCAATGGGCAATACTGATTCAGTATTTACCGAATCGGTAAATACCGAATCTTACAGATTCGGTAATTGTGTTTTAATAATTACCTACATCTGCCTCCTTCTAATTTACCGATTCATAAATAACTAATAGGTAAAGTTCGGTATTTATGAACCGGTAAATTAGATTTACCTACATCTAGCCCTAGATGGCGACCTGTGTCTGTGTTGACATGTCTCTTACTCCTGATCAACTTCTAGAAGCCCTTACTAACATCATTGACCTGTCTAGTATCAGATTCTAATCAAAATATTATATTTTGTAACTAGCTTTAACTTTATTTTTTACATATTGTCAGTTTTATTTGTTTTCATTTATAAGCACTTAAGTGAAACTGCGATTTAGATTAAAGAAAATGACAGAAGCAAAGACAAACGCCTTTCTTTCCAAAGTGGCTGCTTCTGAGCCACAGGCAACATCTGCTATGTGGGTTTTTTTAATTGTAATCAAGTGGTAGCCAGTAACTTGAACTCAGAGAATTGTCATTGATTTTCAGAGCCTTGTACATCTATTTATGCGATCAGTGGAAAATCATTGTGAAATTGTTTAACCGGGGTGTTGCCTGCTTCAGTGTGAACAGGGCTCTTTCACTTTCAGTCTTGATGTGGTCTACATTGTTGATAAGTTTTGCGTCATCCTGATTTGCATTGACCCTCCCCAGGAAGGTGTCTTTGCTCACTCGAATTTACACTTTGTGGGCTTCTTTACTCCTGACTAAACATCAAGGACTTGAAGACGACTCCTTCTCAGTCACCACGCTTCACACAACTAACTGAATGAGATGGCACTCCAAACCATTTGTAATGTTTCCATTATTAATTACTTTAACTAGGGACAAATATTATCAAAGACCAGAATAAATTATGAAATGTTGAAAACAACGCATCTCTGTAACACCTGTTTCTTGAGTAATGAAATGTAAAAGGAATGTTGTGGTCTCCCTGAAGGGCCAAGTGGCTGTTAGCCTGAAATGCATACTATTTACAACCCCCACCCTTTGTGATGAGTGGGCAATCAGGTTAGCTTGGCTGCCACTACTCCTTCCTATTAACCCAAGGAGTATAGCAGTACTTGGAATTGATGCTTGAAACTACTCTCCTCCCAAATAATCTTTACCATCACCAGGTGAAAAAGCAGGAAAAACACCAAACCCTTTGGACTTTAAATGCAAAAGCAAATGAGAAAGCTGCTGGAATCCTTATCAGCTGCCATCTTGCACCTGTGCTCCTGTAAATTCCCATACTTAAAACCCTGTAGAAAGAGAGTTCTTCCGATGAAATGATGGTTCTTAAGCAAGGTTTAGTTTGACAAACTTTTTTGGTTTCATACATGATATGTAGCACAACCCACGACCACTCATCCTGGTATCCCCGCGTAACTGCCAAACCTACCGAGTAGCAGAGTTCGAACGAGAACTCCAGGATGAGTGACATGTCAAATAACAATAGCGCACGATGGCAGGCGTGCGGAACTCACAAGTTGTCCTCTAAGAAACAAGGACAACTTGTGACTATAACCTCACCCTATTATTAGCAAGAAGTGCGAAAGTCAAAGTAAAATAAACAAAAAGCAGGAGGCAAGCAAAGACAATGAAGTGAGAACAGAAATGAGCATTGGAACAGAAGTTGCATATGATAATAATAATGGTTTATTAAAATGAAAGGAGAAAAGCAGGAAAGAAAGCAGGAAAGAAAATACAAACAACTAATGCACATTTCTCACAAAAGATAAGCACCGACTCCCTCACACAAACAAAATAAACAACAACCCAAGTACAGACATAATGAGAGCCGGCCAGGCTGACAAGAGTAAAGTACAGGGTTTAAGGCAATCTGTTGAAGGAGTGATAAGATGAAAAGAGTACAGGTGGCAATGAAAGAGTGGAGGACTGGCTTGGATAGAACAAGCAAAATTAAGTAGCGTACAGCAGTAGTAAGAAACATAGTTGAATAGAAAAACAAGTGAAATAGAGTGAAGTAAAAATGAAACTTTAAGTGACAAATCCACAGAAGGGTGGAACAGTAAAACTACTTGTAAATCGCATGATACAATGTAAATAGCGAATCCACAGAAGGTGGATCGTTCAAATTACTTGTGTACCATTAAATAATGTGTAAAATGCACAGAAATGGTTGTACCACATGAAATAATGTGAAAAATGCACAGATGAGGTGTAAAGGACCTATGAAGTGTGAGCATGGCACACTTGAACAAAGCAAAATATACGTATGAAGTGTGAGCATGGCACACTGAACAAAGCAAAATGTACATATGAAGTATGAACATGGCACACTGAACAAAGCAAAATGTACATATGAAGTGTGAACATAGCACACTGAACAAAGCAAAATGTGTATGTGTATATTTAGGTGTGTTGTACAAACCACATGGTACAAAACATTACATGCATACTGTAAAACTGGGTGTAACTGGGTGTATATGTACATCATAGAAAGATAACATAACTGTAATATTTAAGCAGGTGTAGCATACAGTTTATAATGCCACACAGTATAATGTAACACTGTAGAATTACACCAATTCTAAACAGAAAAACTGAGCGTGCAACTCATGTAATTACTTATTTCAAATATGAACGTAAAGTTATTCAGGAAATACATGTATTTAAATATAACTGCTAAGAATATCACTCCCATGGAGAATACCCAAATAAGATAGTGATAAGAAATAAATCCACATGTACAATTAGGCTTTTTCAACAATAACATTATACGGAATATATAGGAAAGAACAAATACTGTACCCAGAAAATAATAAATTAAAATAATTAAAGTGGTCACCGTGGTCTGGTGTCTGTATACTAGTGGAAGGCATTTGTTTCAAATTGAACTGTTGCTATTTTTCCATAACAGTAGACGCATAGTCCTTGAGGGAAACAGCAGAACAGAAACGAAAGGTATCAGCAGGAAATACCCTGAGTTCATGAGTTCCTTCGAGAGATCCATTTTTTTTTTTTTTTTAAATATATTTTTATTGCAGGAATTAGTAAATCGTTACAGTATCGACCAGCTTTGTATCATAGGCAGTATCAACAGTATTAAACCCCTTGGCCCCCCACCTTCAATCCCGAACACAGCCATCCGGCCCACAACCCTGGGGTCGGGCGGCGAAATACAGAGGGGGATCCGTAGGATGCTTGAGCTGGTCCGGATGGTACACTGTCCGTCATCTGCTTTTCTAAACAAGCCTATAAACCCAAAAGAAAAGGAAAGAAAACCCCCACCCACAAAGAACTTCTAAGCAAAGAAACCCCACCCCACCCCACCACCAGCGCTAGGGAGCCACCTATATAGGATCTGCCTTGGGACCCACGGGGAAAGCAATAGGACCATCAGTACAATCGTTTACTGGGACTCGGGGCGAGTCGCTTCTTCACTTTCTGAGTCGCTGGGGGCACAATAATCCCTGAGGGCCTGAACCAACATTTCCCATTCCAACGCGGCCTCCTGCGCCTTCTCATTACGCTGCCTCCAAGCTAGTTGATATCTCAGCGCGCTCTCCCCCGCCGCCCATTTCAAAAGCTCACTGTGCCATCTGCTGCCTGTCGGACCAACCCGTGCCTTCCAGTTCCTGGTCACCTCTCGCTTAGCCAGGAGGAGCCCTAGGTCGATAAATTTACTAGAAATTTTATTTCTGGGGGTATGGGGGAACCAGTGCAGGAGCCCCACCGCCGCATCGAATGACAAGGCTCTCCCCGTCACCTCCTCCAGGGTCGTCTCTACTTCCCGCCAGTAAGATGACAGACCTGGACAGGCCCATAACATATGTAGGAGGTCCGCTTCCGGAGCCGGACACCTAGGGCATGCCGCCGAATTCGTGGCAAAATATCGCCGGATTTTCACCGGGGTTAGGTACGCTCTATGGAGAACGTAATAGTGTACCAGCTGGAAACGGGCGTTGCGAGTGCCCTTCCAGGCTCGTCTCACCAACTGGGACCAAGTCGTCTCAGGGATCTCCCTACCAATGTCCTCCTCCCAGCGGTTTCTGAGAGTGGTGAGAGGAGCTAACCCTTCGTTGATCAACCTGCCATAGAGGCAAGTGACCGCCTTCACCGTGCCCGCCGACATCATCACGTACTGGCACACCTGAGATAAGGGGGGTTCCTCCTGCCCGTTCTTCCAGTGTGCCTGGATCGCTCTCATAATGGCCGAGTGTAGCAGAAAGTCACCACGGGGGATCTCGAAGCGGTCAATAAGATCTTGAAAGGACAAGAGCGCTCCGTCCTCGTATAAATCCCCAACCAGCTGTAAACCGGCATCCTCCCAGGCCGCCAAGCGCGACCAATCCCCGCCGTGGGGGAGGGCCGTCAACATCCCCAACGGTATTTCAGGCGCGTACGGGATCCTCAATTGGCCCCGGGCGTGGGCCCGGTTCCAACACAGGCGGATAGTCCGCTCCTCCATCGACAAGTCCCGAAGGGCCAGTCGCTGTCGCAGCGCTATGAAGGATAGAACATGCCTGGCCATGCCCGTTCCCCTCCCGTCTTCCGGGCCCCGGAATTCCCTGGCGACCTCCTGGGTGAAGGTCTGGAGCTGCGCCGCCAGATAATACTTTTCAAAGTCCGGCACCGCGAGCCCCCCCTCGTCTTTCGGTCTCATCAGGGTCTTGAGGGCCACCCGCCGGCGGCCCGATCCCCAGAGGAATCCGACCACCATGGAGCGTAGCAGTTGAAACGTGGCCGGTGGGACCCAGATCGGTAGAGTCCGGAAATAGTACAATAGCCGGGGAAGCGCCACCATTTTAAGCAGGGCGATCCGTCCCGCCACCGAAAGCGGCAGCGTGGCCCAAAAGGCCATGCAGCCTCGGAGTGCCCGGATGCTGCGGGCAATGTTCCCATCTAGGAGGTCAGGTTGGTCGTGATAAACAAACACCCCGAGGTATTTAAAGCAGTCGGGTTCCCACCTAATCTCCCTACTTAGGGCAGGGGCAGGAGTGCCCCTGCGTACCGGAAAAAGACAGGTCTTGGGCCAATTCACACGGAGACCCGAGACCTCCCCGAACTCTGTAAGCGCCTCCGCCGCTCCACGTAAAGCGTCGATCGGGTCCTCCAGGAAGAGCAACAGGTCGTCCGCATATAGTGAAACATAATGCGGGCCCGCAGGCGTCCACAAGCCCGTATAATGGGCTCCCGATCGAAGGTGCAGCGCGAGTGGCTCCACCGCCAGCGCAAAGAGAAGTGGGGACAGTGAACACCCCTGCCGCGTGCCTCGTTCCACCGGATACCGCGAGGAGACCAGCGGTCCCGCCCGGACCCTGGCCGACGCGGAGGCATATAGAACCGTGGTCCACCTGACAAAGCCCTCCCCGAGGCCGAATCTCCGCAGTACCGTGCAGAGGTAGTCCCACTCCAGGCTATCAAAAGCCTTCTCTAAGTCCACCGACAGGACGACCGGGGATGGGGCATCCACGAATGGTTCCCCTAGCAAACGGAACAACCTGCGGATATTCATAGTCGTGTTCCGTCGTGGGATGAAACCAGCTTGGTCCACATGTACTAGGGAACTCATGTGTCCCAGCAGCCTCGAGGCCAGGATGCTGCTCAATATTTTATAGTCCACCGTCAGCATCGATAGAGGACGGTAAGACCCCGGGTCGGACGAGTCGCGGCCTGGCTTCAGGAGAGGAACCACCAACGCCTCACACATCGAGCACGGGAGTAGCCCCAGCCTCTTCGCCTCCCTGTAGACCACCAATAGCCGAGGGGCTAGGAGGTCAGCGTAAGCTGCATAAAACTCCACCGGCAGACCATCTAGGCCCGGGGTCTTGTTTCTCGCCATCCGTTTGATGGCCCCACGGATCTCTCCCAGCTCAATGTCGGATCCCAGGGCTTTCGCCACCTCCTGCTCCACCGTGCGGAGCTCCAGTGGACGTAAATAATCCTCAAGTCGGTCAGGGTCTCGTGCGGAGCGACTACGGTATAAACATTCGTAATAATGCCGGAAGCAGCTAAGGATCTCCGGTTGGGTGTGCACCTCGGTGCCGTCCGCCTGTCGCATACTTGTCATCGAGTGGGATTGGCGCGTAGGGTTCGCCAACCACGCCAACAACGCGCTCGATCTGTCCCCCTCTGCGATGGATCGGACCGTGTAGGCCTTATAGTCAAAACAGCGGAGCCGTTCGACCTCTGCCGCCACCTTTTCCCTCGCCTCCGCCGTTGGTACTTGCAATTCCGGGTGCCCAGGGCGCCGAAGTTCAAGCTCGCGGAGTTTCCGATCCGCTGCATCTAAGTCAGCCAGGATAACCCGCCTCATGCCCACCTTTTTAGAGATACAGTAACCCCTCACCACTACCTTAAAAGCATCCCACTCTAACGCTCTGGTACTCGCGGTGCCGCCGTTGGACGCAAAAAATTCCACCACCTTGTCCCCCAGGTCCGCCCTGAAAACACTGTCCTCAAGGGTCTCGGGTTGCAGCTTCCAGGTGGGCACCGCCGGCCTCCCGGGGAACCAGCGAAGGTCCAGCAGGAGGGGGTTATGGTCCGAGATGGTCCTGGATAGGTACTCGGATCGGAGCGCCGCCGAGACCAGTTCGGGCGACCCCAGAAAGCCATCTAGTCTGACGTGTAACTCATGAAGGCTCGAGAAATACGAATAATCCCGAGCTGCGGGGTGGTGCGCTCTCCAGATGTCCGTCAAACCCCAGCGAGTCTGCCAATCCTGACGACCCTTAGCTGTGCGACGAACCGGAGAATCGGGAAGCGGTGGATGCGAGCGATCAATGTCTACGTCCACTACGGAATTGAAGTCTCCGCCAAGCAGAAGGGGCCCGGAGAAGAAGTGGGCCAACGAGCCCGATAACCTGGAAAGGAAGGCAGTCTGGTCCATGTTAGGAGCATACACACAGCAAACGTTCAAGTCCCTCCCTCCCAGTGTTCCCGAGATGGCCACGTATCGCCCCTCCGGATCTACCACTGTTCTCGTGACCTGGAAGGGGACCCCCGCCCTGATCCATATTAGCGCCCCTCTGGCATAAGCGGAGTACGAGGTGGAAAAGACCTGCCCCCGCCATCTACGCTGTAGCGCCGCCCCTTCCGCCTTGTTCAGATGAGTTTCCTGCAGCAGCGCCATTTGCACTCCCCTACGCACTAAATAAGCGTGGACCTTGTGGCGCCTGGACATAGTATGAAGCCCCCTTACGTTCCAAGTGACACATTTCAAATTAGCAACATCAGCCATTGTCCCATAATGTTCTCGCACAGTCTCCCCTTCCGGGTCCCCACAAAAAAAAGACATCATTCTTCCCAGCACTGATGGCGGCCATTTCCCCCAACCAAAACCAAACCACCCAAGAACGAACCAAACCCTCGCCCACCCACCCCAGAACAGGACCCAAACTATACCATCTAGATCCCATCCAAACCTCGCCTTCCATCAACCCAATAACCCCAACTAATCCCACGGTCGCCACCGTGGGAAGGCCTTAAGGGCCAGGTGCGGGCTGGGCGGAGGCAGTGGGCCCTCGACGCTTAGGCCACCAGGACCATTGCAAGCCCTGAACAGTGTCGACAACCTCTCCCGGGGCAGAAACAGGGCCCCCCCCCCCCCCTCGTTGTCAGCAACTTATGGACGGCAACCGCCTCCCCCCTGCCGGGCCCCCACCCAAAATAAGGCAGCAAACCCCGTTACCCTTGTCCATCCAAAAGGTCCTCCACCGATTTGGGTGTGATCACCGGTGTATGGGCACTATCAGTCACTGAGTCCTACGAGTCCGATGGTGACACCTCTTCACCCAGGTTTTCCTCCTCCTCGATGGCTTCGTCCCGTGCACCTGACAACTCCGACAACACTTCCAGCACTCCCCTCCGCTCCGATGATGTCTCCGCAGTGGAGGGCCCTCCCGTGCGGCCGCGGCGATTCCTGATCCTCCTGGATCGCCGTCTCTGTTCCGGCTCATCTGCCTGTTGGGACGAGGAGCCGAAACCATCTTTCCCTGCCCTATAGAGCTCGAGCCAGGCACAGACATCCTCCGGGGTGTCGAAGAACTGAGTTTTGTCGTTGATTATGATGCGGAGCCTTGCAGGGTAGAGAAGTGAGTACTGGATGCCCTCGCTCCTGAGCTCGCGCTTGACCGCCAGGAAGGAGAAACGCTTGCGTTGAGTCTCGTAGGTGTAATCCGGAAAGATGTTTACCTGACTGTTCGCTACTTTGTATGGACCATTACGCCTGGCGGCATTGAGGATTAAATCCCTGTCCCGAAAGTGCAATAATCGCGCCACCACCGGCCTCGGGGGGCGTCCCTGTTGCGGCGGCCGCGCCGGGACTCTGTGGGCACGCTCCAGAGTGTAGAAGGAGGATAGCCCCTCCGGAGCCACCGTGTCGCGGAGCCAGGCCTCCAAGTATGTCACCATGTCGCCATCTTCGATTTTTTCCGGGAGGCCCACGACACGAATGTTGTTCCGCCTGTTGCGGCCTTCCGCATCCTCCGCCCTCTGCTCCAGGGACGCAATTCGGGACAGGGCATCCTTCATCGTCGCAGCCAAGGTTCGCTGCGCCGGCTCCAGGGCCTTCACCGAGCCCTCCACTTCTTTGACCCGGTCCGAAAGTTTGCCATGGTCCGCTCTGAGGAGACCAAGGCTCGTCGCCACCTGGGCAATGTCTTGTTGGAGGGCCGATCTCGTGGTCGTTATCGCCTCTAGGACGCGGTCGAACTGCCGTTGCATCGACGCGCCATCAGAACTCTTTGGGTCCCCAAGCTCTTCTTTGTCCTGGGCTTCCGAGTCCGAGGCAGTCGGGGTGGGCCCCTTGGCTCCTCTAGGTTTCCCCATGTCGCCAGGGGCACTCCGTGAAAGTCCCGGAGTAGGTGTCTCCGGGCGCAGGTGTCGACCACGACCCTCCCGGCTACTGGTCCTCAGATCGAATACAGGAGATCTCCGTCTCCAGGGCCTGTGGAGACTTCTCCGCTTCAACTCACGCCACCGCCACGGCGTCCGAGGGCACCGATGAGGGGGCGGAGATAGCCGTCGCCGTGCCAGGCAGGCCCGCTCACCCGCTAGAAATCCAGGGTGAGGGTCTCCAACTCCACTGGACGATGTGTAGCGCCACGGTGTCGCGCCTCCCATGGAAGTGGGCTGGCCGGGAAGACGTAGCTAGGTGCGGAGTCGCGAGACGGGCCACCGCCCGGATCACAGGGCGTCCGCTCCCGGGGTCCCCTACAATGTGGGCATCCGCCCGGCCACCCAACCGAGTGCAAAGTCGTCGTGAGAGATCCGATCCAATAGACAGCCAGTGCACAGAGCAGTCGGGGAAGGCGAAGTCGGGCGCAAGTCGCCGCTCGCGACGCTCCTCCAAGTCAGTGGGTCCGGCCAGGGGGACAAAGAAGTCCGGGCGCCATGTTGGGACGCACTCCGCGACTCCGCAAACTTCGGTAGCGCTCTGGAGCAACCCTCGTCCGAGCTCCACCAAGGGCCCCGGCAGGTCTCCGTCGGTCCGCTCAGCCGAATGCGGGGTCTGGGGTGCCCCGCAGCCTCCGATTTACAGGATAAATCCGGGCTCAGTCCCGGAGCCGAGCTCTCAGGCGACCATCGCCATCGGCGCCCAAGCCACGCCCCCCCTTCGAGAGCTAACAGCTAACAGCTAAAGTGCAGAATAACACTAAGATCTGTAAATAAAATATGCTGGTTGTAAACGCTTTGGAAAAAAGTGCAGGAATAAGTGATGCGAATGCCATGGCTGTAGACTCCGGTAACTGCAATTGCTTGAGGAATGTATGTTACAAAATTCACAGGTACAGAAGAGAGATGCAAAGATGCTGACTTAGCTAAGTTAAACATAATGCAGAGAGTGGCAGAGAGAAGGAGAGATATAAGTTCTAACGCCGTGGGAGCTACAGTCACTAAGCTAATAGTCCATTTTGTCCTGCCAAGACAATTGTTTGCAGGAAATGCACGAAGAGAGGTCATTACGCACGCACCTGCAGAATAGGGGCAGTAGATCACAAAACCTTACACATGATTGAAAAAACGACTTCAAGTACAAACAAAATTGTGTTTCAGGTTATGCCTGAGGTGTGGGAAACCAGCAATGACTATTCCACCTGTGACATTAAATTGGATGGTGTTAGGAATGCTTGTTTATGCATACTCATGTTCACCGTTCACCATTATCAATAACGAAACCTTTGTTGACAAGTTCAAGGTAAAGTGGTGGGGTACAATAAAGATCCCATTCCCTTGTTAGGAATGCTTGACATGCGTATTGATTTTAAAGACAGAACTACCCAAGGTATGATTTATGTTGCGGAGAAATGTTCCAAATTACTGGAGCGAAAACACCAAAGAGATATGCTAGTGAGGGTGAGGTTTGTAGAAGGTTTTGTGGCACTCGAACAGTAGTACACATAAAATTGTTGTAGTCCTATTTAAGTGCAGTGCTTTGAGGTGGGAAGATCACCCACTCCCCAGTTGGATGACAAAGATCAACCAGTTTAAACAATAAATATCTTCCCAAGCACTCGGCATTGCCAACATACATGACAAAAACTACAGATATCAACAATTCTTGTTTTTATTTGTAATGTTAGACTTATTCTTGTTGTTCTTGTTTAGTTCTCTTTTTAGCCAACACGTGTTTCATCGCCAATGGCAAGTGACTGTGACTTCATCAGGGCTAAAAGACATAAGCATATGTATTTGTTCCAAGGACAAGATGCTTTAAAATTATTTAGGTATAAGTGATTTATGTGCCTCTATTAAATTTGCTTCTCATTCAGGTGACTTCTTAGTGTACATTAGTTAGAGCGTATTAATGTAATTACACAAAAAAGTTTAATTTTTTTTTCAAATTTAGTATAAAGACTTAGGGGCAGATTTACAAGCCCCTTGTGCGACTTTTGTGTCATTTTTAACAAGGGAAAAGAGATGCTAAAGTGGCGCAAGGGGCTTGTAAATCTGTCCCTTAGTATTTGGTTTTCCCCAATTTATAGAAGTTCCGACATAGTTAAATATTTAGATTGACACCATAATCTATCAAATTCTGAAAATCCATTTATATTCACTTCATACATTGGTTACCTTGTTTTTCGTATATGCTACATTTGTCATGGAAACATGCTCCCCTGTAAAACAAAATTGCGTGCCTATTTGTTTTCCTATATATCAAAACCAAACTTTTGTGAACCCCAATATCTGTTTTTCTGTGACCCAGTGTTATTTGAAAATTGAATATAGACAAGGAATTCGTCAATTAAAAAGTCCATAATTTGTTATCGAAATCCTAATGTCAATATGTTATGATCGACCTGCGAGGGCTATTTGTCCCTACCTTTCGGCCGGTTTTAGCTCCGTCCCGGTCTCCCCAAATCATTCTGTATTTTCGAATATTTTTTCTGTTCCATCAGTATCAATAGTGTTGTCTAAAATTATTTTTTTCCTCAGTTTTTCCGGATTCTGAAATTTCAATAGGATTAAATTATCAGGCTTATATCCCACATATATTCTAGATGACCTTTTAACCCCCTCCTCAGCTGGAAATGTTCAAACATCTTACCGAGTAATTACTTGTGCAGTCTTCTGTTGTCCAAACAAGTACGCTTTGACAGTTTCCCACAATAATCCGGTGTTTTCGGTAAATACCCATGAGAGTACAAAAGGGACTACCCTGTCATTCGTCTATTTTTCTATATTCGCCATTTTGAAACGGCATAGAAACTAATTTGACAATTTAATTTAACACAATATACGTGCTTGGATATGCCGAAAGTACATGTCAAATGTAAGACATACTTTCTACCTAATCGAATTTAACCAAATGAGGAGGCAAAAAATTGAGGCTGTTTTTTCGCATCCATGTTAGCGATCATGTTTTTGACTCGTTCCAACTTTTCCATGTTCGCAATCTTTACGTGGCATCTAGTGAAGGCTTAAATTTAGGCCGAACATGTATGTCAATATGTGTCAGTCTAGTTCATTACTTTACATATCAGAACATTAGACATCAATAGCTATTGGTATATGATACATTATATTTTATGTCTCAGCATGTAATTTTAATGCCAGTTGATAAGACATACTTGAATTAATAAATGCAATGAACAACCCTTAGTCAAATCATTTTTAACATACAAATCTTTTAACAAAGACATATATTTAATTTACTTCTTAAGCGTTCTTATTCACCCAGGAAGTACTGAAGCTCATGATCTGTGTTAAGATCCATTTCAACACATCTGAGGTATAATATCCATATATCTTACTTCCTTCTAAGGGTGAGTTTTCTATTTCCTCAATGAGGGTCTCTAGGTATGTGCTCCATACCGCAGAAGGTGAAAGATCTGTGTGCCCTTTGTTTGTTGCATTTCACAATGTGTGCGCCTATGGGATATCTCATGTCATTCTGTATGACAGCTGTCATGTATTCACTGATCCTTTCCAGAAGAGTCCTTTTTGTACTGCCCACATACCTCAACTTACATCTATATACAATTGCATACATTATTTCACATATTTAGTGTTGCAGTTAATGTTTGAGGTAATTTCAAATATCTGGTTATGGACACCCTCAAACTCCTTCTTTTGATCTGAAGCCCATTTACATGTGACACAGTGGCCACACTTGAAAAAGACTTGTTTGTGTTCCTGCATCCAATGTTGTTGTGAGGTGTAAATCCGATAGCCGGGACTCAAAATATTTCTGAGAGAGATTCCCTTACAAAAGGTAAAGTCAGGTTTGTCTGAGGTGAATCCTTCAAAGCTTTGTTGAAAGCTGTACTTTATGTCATGTATGTTAACACTAGTGAGTGCTGGGGGAGATATTTATTGAAAACATTTCAAGCACAAAATAACACTTAAGGAGAATGCAGTACCTGTAGTACTTAAGGCCTGTTGCATTCCTAACTTAATGTGCGAACTGTTGAAGACAGAGGTGGGCAGTCTAATAAGTCAGGGTGTTATTGAACCTATTGAAAGCTCACTTGGTTGGCTCACCTCGTTGTAGCCCAAAATTCAGGGGGTAGAGGTATACGTTTATCTGTGGATCTAAGAGATTTGAACCACAGCGTTTGGGTTGACAGGTTCCCCTTACCCAAGATTGGTGATATGATCAGTATGATTGGAGAAGCATGTTGGTTCAGTGTGGTTGACCTCTTGTTGGCTTATCACCAAATTGAACTCCATCCAGACTCTAAATCACTGAATTCATTCATCACGCCCTTTTGTACTTACCGTATCTGTAGGATGCCGTTCCGATTGGCTTCTTCAGAAGCTGTATTCCAAAGGGTGATGCCTCAGTTGCTAAAGGACACAGCTAATGTTATGTACTACCAAGATAATTTACTAATTTAGGGTAATTCTGTACACAACCATAATGACACCTTAAAAAGGGTTTTAAATATTCTTAAGGATGCGGGTCTCACCAGTAAGTCAGACAAATATTAATTTTGTGTAGAATCTGTAAATGAATTGGGTCATCAAATTTCCAAGGATGGGATCAAACCTCAACATGACCTATTGGTGGCAGTCAAGGAGGCAACTCCTTCTTTATCCAAGGACGAACTAAAATCCTTCATGGTTCTGGTGGAATATATGGCTAAATTTGTGAAGGATTCTGCTAATTACATTGAACTCCTGAGGCACCTTCTAAAGAAAGAGGCCAGTTTTGAGTGGGATGGTGCCTGTGGTGAGGATTTTGAGAGAATCAAACAAGTCATTGTTCGGGCGCCCACCCTAGGGAATTTTTGACACCTCTCACATGACTCTGCTATATACCGATGTCAGTGCTACAGGGTCAGGAGCGACCTTAGTACAGGTGGTGAATAACCAGGAAAACATTGTTGCATTTGCATCTAGATCACTTAAGGATGCTGAAGCAAATTATTCAACCATTAAGAAGAGGGAGTCATAGGTGTGCTATTGGGCCATCTCACATCTTAGATTCTTTTAAGGAGTGCTACCCTTCACACTAAAACAGATCACAAACCTCTTATATATATTATTACCATTAAAGGAAGAGAACATTCTACTCCCTGTATTTCCAATTGGTTCCTTGGTTTGGATGGCTAAAATTTCAAGATCGACTTTGTTAAAAATGATTAAAATCTGGCTGCAGACTGTTTATCTTGCTTGCCACTATTTGGAAAGTGTGTGGAGGATGTGGTGATATGAGCTGATCCTGTTTTATTGGTGACTCGTCTTGGCATTTCAAAAGAATGGAGTGAATGCACTAGTGAAGACGCTATTCTTACGATGTCGAGAGAGAAAATTACTCAAGGGTGGCCTCCTAAACCTAGTGGGTTACACATAGAGATTTGAAAATACTGGGAAATAAGGCAGGAATTGCAAATGTACAATGAGATGATCATGAGAGGTGAGAAAAGTGTACTGCCAAAAGAATTGTGGACTTGGCTCATGAGGGGCATTGGGGCATAGTATCACCAAATTTGAAGTGTGTGCAAACTACTAGTTTCTTTGCATGGACAGTTTGGTTGAGGAAAAGATGACGGAGTGTCTCACTTGCTCCTTGATTGATAAAAGCAAACACATAAGACAAGCACCCCTATCCCCTGTGAGTGTTCCTACCAAACCATCAGATAAACTGGAATTAGACAATATGAGTCCCATCAACCGTACCTTGTGGTCAGGCAAGTTTCTTCTTGACCTGCTAGATTACATCTCACATTGGATTGTAGTCAAGGCAGTCAAGCACATCATTACTCAGGATATTATTGACTCTTTATCCGATACCTTCATCTGTGAAGGAATACCAGTGACTATTATAACCGACAATGGTGCCCAGTTCACTTCAGATAAGATGGAGTATCTACAAAATATATCCATTGTACACCTTAAAACCACTCTGTATTGTCCAAAGGCGAATCAAATGTTGTATCAAAGAAATGCATCCAAAGCAGCTGAAGTTTCTGGGTTCCTGTTGATTTTGCCGTCAAGAAGTTATTGTGGTCATATCACACTGCACCTAATTCAGTTACTGGCTTATCACCGGTTCTAGTGCTAAAAGATAGACTTCCTGGAACTAAAATGTCTCAAAATTGGATGGATGGTGGAGACCCTCAGTGGGTGGATTGTGAAAGTATGAATGAGTGTAAGTTTTCAAAACCTCTCTGAATAAACGAAAGACTGTACTAATGTGGTGACTCCAGAGGATGGGAGGATGTGGAGCAGGGACAACATTTACAAGTGCAGGGACTTCACCGCTAGGTTACCAAGTAGTGTGGTGATTCCCTCTTCAATTTCAAATTCACAATATGAGTTCCCCATCAAGACTCGCCTTATCCCTGTTTGCCACAATGATTATGCTTTTCTGTAATTCATCGTAGGAAGGAGATGTGTTGTGATTTCTGTCATCATTGTGTAGTGTATACAGTACTGTATTACCTTTATACCTTTATTGTCTTTTGTGTAATGCATTGGTCCCTTTGTCTCCTGTATTCTAATGTCTAAGAAACACTACATGTCATTGTCCTGACTGTCCAGAGCTTTGCGACTGTTAAGGTTGTGTTTCAATGAGAATAAACCCATCTTCTTCTCAAGAACATGTGTGTTTCACTTTCATCACTCAAGTTGGCTTGTGTTGTGTGTTCTACAGCCAAACAGTACCAAATGAAACCTTGAGGAAGCACTGATTACTTTTTATTTTTAGATCTAGATTTATTTGCCTTGCAACAACAGTTTATCCTGAAGGATCTTGAAGGATTGTTGGGTGGGTGTTTAGTAGACAAGTGCATAGTATTAAAATAGGACACATAAAAGTACCACCAGAAATTGGTATTCTCAGTCCTAGGCAAAAGTTAAATTGCACCAGCATAATTGGCATAATTGTGGGAATTTTGGGTTTTTGCATGATGTAATTCATTGCTGTTCTTGTAAATGTTTTACCGTGAATACCTAGGAATAAAAGTCAGAACACAAGCGGCTGTTGCTCAAACTAATTGCATTTTTCTTGCTATTTGTTTGCAGTAAAATATGGGTACACATTTTTCTCAAAAATATAGGGCACAATTATATATTTTCATTACACATCCGCAAAGGCAAATTAAATGAATTTCACACAACCCCAATCCTCACGTAAAAAAAATAAAATCGAAGTACCGCTTTGAGGATTTTCATTATTCCACTATTTCAAAGGTTGAAAGCTTCATTCTCTTCCACTTTTTCGCTCCTCCTCTTCTCTGTATATATACCTTCCTAGAAAGACACTTACCACCTAACTGTTTGAATAAGTGTATGAGGGAAAATAAAAGAAGTAGAAGGGCAGACTCATATAGAGAATGATATAGGGAGAGAGGTGATGGCAAGAGAAAAGAGAAACAGAGCTAGAGAAAAGATAGAAAGATATATAGGGGCAGACAACAGGTAATGTGGGAAAAGTGGATTATCAATAGAGAAGATAAAAAGAGGAAGAGGTATTTACAACAGGAGTGGTATACAGGTGGTACACACAGGAATAAGTTAGAGATAGGTAAAATAGAAAGAGGTGAGGTAGATTAAAGACGTGGTTGAGGTAGACAGGTGGTGTAGTTAAAGATGTATAGATATACAAAAAAGGGTCTGGTAAAGACACTATGGTGAATGGAAAGGCAAAGATAGAGGTTTGTATGGTATAAAGATGAGGTGTAGAGTTGAGTTAAAGAGAAGAGATAGAGGTGAGGTAAAGAAGGAGAGAGGTAAAGTTGCATAGTTAGAGGAAGAGGTAGCGATAGTGGTCAGGTATTGTGAGAGTTAGAGTCAGAAGTGGGAAAGAGACAAGTACAAAAGAGAGATAGAGGGGTGAGGTAGAGTGGGTGATATGAAACGGCGGAGAAGGCAGACACAATGACAAGAAAGGAGGGGGAGGTAATGATATATACCAAAAATATAGTAGTAGAGAAAAAGTAATAAAGTAGAGGTATGTGATTTTTTTTTTTTGAGGTTGGTTAAAGTTTTTTGTTGAAATTTTGATTAAGCAGATATAATGCACAATATCATCAGCAACGGTCCCATATAACACAGTAGGACAGTTTCATAACGTGTGGTGACAATTACAATTCACGAAGCCGCTGACATGTGATTGTAACTATAAAGAATCTGATATTACCATGCTGTTGTTCTATACATCAGACAACATTCTGTGGGGACTCATCTGTTGACACTGAATTTATACATTGCAAAAAGGGCACCCATATATCAGCAGGTCTAGATGAGAAGGGGAGCTCCTCCGCATAGAGGATGAAACGATCTCGGCAGCTCGCCAAGTCTTGGAGCCAACGCGAATTTGCTGGAGCTGACTTGCTCTCCCAATTCATTACCACCCTCGTTTTAGCCATCAGGAGAGCCACCCTCACCAACCTGCCCAGAGAACCCTTCACAGCAGGTACCAATCCCAGCAAACAGATATTTGGAGAGCATGGTAACTGTATGTTGATCATTGTGGACAGCATGTGTAGCACTCCTGCCCAGAATTGAGCCACTCTGGGGCATACCCACGATTAATGCCAGAAATCAGCATCTGGCGCACCACACTGCTAGCAGAGGTCATTGTCATGAAGACCATATTTATAAAGTCGACTTTGAGTATAATATACTTGGTGTAGGTACTTATAATGGATGATTCTTAGGTTACAATTCGAGGTTAGAGTTCCCGTACGCTGACAGCAATGCTCCCATTCGAGGAGTGACAGTGGTGGGTTCAAATAAGTATTCCATATGTCCAGGCTAAGGTTAGGGACTGTTGTTTGCGTGATATAGTTTGTAAAGTAGATGACGTTGTGTGGGGCTAAGAAAGAGGACCTGGAGGGTATTCAGGGTAGCAGGTTCTGTGGTGAAGGTATGATACAGTGTTATCAGCTCTTTCTTTAGTCTGAAGACAAGAAAGTTAAACAGCAGTGTTTTGTGCTGTATAAAGTCTAGATCGTCAGCCGACAAGAAGGAGACCCCCAGGAAAAAATCCTGCATTTTAACCATACCCACTTGATGGAATGTGGGCAGCTCCCCCTTCTCATGTGTTACTGATATGTCTACGTGAAATAGGTAAAAGAGGAGAGTACAATCTATTGGCTAGATGGCCAATTGCATGCCAGGCTTTGATAGTGGTGTCAATTGTGTTAATTTCTGTCCGGGGGTCTCCCTCCCAGAGTGCGTCAGTATGGAGCCTAGCAGGACAGGATGGGTGTCACCGTCCTCTATCGCTACATATGGGATGAATTCATGCTCGCCAATCAAACAGTGGGCATATTGGGCTTGTGCGCAGAGGTAGTACAGGTAGGTGTCGGGCACACTGAAGCCCCCATGTTTATAATCCATGACAAGCTTTTGCCATGATATCCAAGCCGGTCTGCCTCCCTAAACCAGTCATAGGAGCTGTGCGCGCACAGTCTTAAAGAAATGTTGAGTGAGTGGAATTGGTATGTTGCTAAAAAGATACAAAAACTGTGGCAGTATTACAATTCTTATTTGAACGATATGATCAGCCAGGGATAATGGAAGACGCACCCATCTATCGACTTGTTGTTCCAATTTGGTATATGCGGGCCCATAATTTGCACGTATCACTGTGTCTGGATCTCTATGTACCCAGACCCCTAGATATTTCACAGGGTCTGAGGACCATTCAAGTGGATATTCCAGGTCATGGGATGTAGTGCACTCTGTTAGTGGGACCACCACAGATTTGGACCAATTGATTTGCAGCTCTGAGAACCGACCAAAACGGATGAATTCCCATAGCACTGGTGACATGAAAGTGCGGGATTCACGTAAACATAACAGCATGTCGTCAGCATACATGGAAATACTGAATGGCCAGTGGGCGAAACGCAGTGCTGTGGCACAATGTCACTGGCGGATGACGCAGGCCAGAGGCTCAAGAGATAAAGCAAACTAGAGAGGTGAAAGGGGACAATCCTGCCTCATGCCCCTAGTAATATGGAAGGGGACGGAGGTGCAGCCCTCGACCCGGACACGTGCCATGGGCTTGGTGTACAATAAAGTTATCCACTGCACAAATATTGGGGGAAAGCCCATGCAACAAAGAATACCGAACAAATAGCTCCACTCTATAGAGTCAAATGCTTTAGTAGCATCAAGCATAACAGCCTCCACCGGCAGTCTCGGTTCTAGTATGTGAAAGGTAGCGAAGAGAGAGCGCAAATTATGAGAACTGGAGCGAATGGGGATAAAACTCCGATTGATCTGGGAGGCCTAGTTTTTGCATCAACGGTTGTAAACTGGTGGCCAGTATTTTAGCCAGAATCTTGGCATCTATGTTTATAAGAGAGAGCGGCTGGTAGAAGTTGCAATTATGTGCATGTTTATCTTTTTTAAGAAGGGTGAAGATCAGAGCCTCCCGCGGGGTAGGTGGTAGTATGCCGGAGTCGAAGGATTCAGCAAACATTTCTAACAAGTGTGGCGTTATCTCCTCAGCAAACTCCTTATTAAACTTGTCAGGGAAGACATCTTATCCCGGAGCCTTGTAGTTTGGGAGGGACTTAATAACCTCAACGACTACTTCTTCTGTGATCGGCTGGCCAAGGGACTCTTGCTGCCTGACCGACAACCAGGCTATTGCTATGTCAGATAAATAGTCACGTAGGTCATCAGTGTCTGTTTCCACTTGCAAAGTGTATAGTCCTTCGTAAGTGAGCCTAAATTGTTCAAGTATCTCTGGGGTGGTGTAATGGTCTTGTCCGGAGATATCAGTTATTTTGGATATAATCGGTGTGTCAAACGCTCTTTGACTTTCCTGGCTAAGTGTCTACTAGGTCCTCCACCCTCCCCAAAAGTCCTGGCCATATATCGTCAGGAAATGTATTTTGCCTTCCTATCCGCCATGTCAATGTATTCTATTGTGGATTCCTTAATGAGTGTTAGCATTTGGGAGCAGGGTAGGGTCTCATACTACCGCTCCAAAGCATGCAATTTGTCCTCTAGTTTGGCAAGCTGTCCCCGCAAGTCTCATAAAATGGCTGCAGACGTGCCAATGCACTTGCCCCGGATGGTGACATTAAAGGCCTCCCAGAGGGTCGATGTGCTGTCCAATGAGCCCCTAATGTACTCAAAATATTGTGTAATGGAATCTCGAATGGTCGTGGCACACAGAGGGTCAGGAAGAGCATCTGTACGGAGCGGACAAGTCAAACCATGCCGGGTGGTGCAGGAAAAGCACAGAGACACCAGTACCGGGTTGTGAGCGGACAGAGTTTGTGGCAACCAAGCTGTTTTGGATACCCACCCGCCCGCCGATTTACTCAGAAGCCAATAATCTAGCCGGGCCGACTGTTAAGTGCGGAGGAGACATGCGTGCCCTCCCGTGCCCCTGGGTGTTGCTGTGCCAGAAATCTAGCAAACTCAATTCATCCATTCCATATCCTTTATATCCTGTGCCACCCTAGGTTAGTGTCCCCCCCTGCCGCTCGCCTTATCTTTCTCCGGGTCAAGGTTGTTGTTGAAATCCCCAGCCCAGAAAATCACTGCGTCGGGCCAGGTTCGTAATTTAGAGATGACTCGTTCAAAGAAGCCCAGGTCGTCTATGCTCGGGTCATAAGTGTTGACAATTGTAATAAGAGTGCCAGCTAGGTTCCCATGTACAATAGTACATCGTCCAGCATCACCTGTATAGGCGTGAATTTCCGTGAAGGGCAGTTCTTTCTTGAATAAGGTGAGGACACAACGGAAGTAAGAAGAGTAGGATGATGCTATGCGAGAACCTGCGCACTGAGATTCAGCTCGGCCATCAGAATGGGGCGGGAGGTGTGTCTCTTGCAAGAGGGCGATAGCACCATCATGTCTTTCCAGAAAAGTCAAAACCTGTTTGATCTTTTTTGGTGTATTCAGCCCCAGTACGTTCCAAGTTAGGCAATTATTTAAAGTGTTATCAGGATGTGGTGCGGAAGTAGAACATAACATTGGCATGACAATGCAGTGCAGTACACAATCACAGATATAGCATTCATAAGGTTAATTAACCAATTGGCCACAAAACAAAACGCACCAACAACCCCCCACCCCACCCCACCTCACCCCCACCCACTTCAGCAATCCCAACATGCCAAAGCCATTCCTGAACCACAAGAAATGCACCTTGATAAACAGCAAGGAACACCCATAGGAGGGCGCAGAAATGCAGCAACACTCCTGATGTGTGGGTAGGTGGCTGAGCTTCATCCATCAGGTTGTCTGGCAAGTGATACACAATAATTTCAAAAAACAAGGGAAGAAAACCTTCATGTTAGGGCACAAGTATACAATAGGTGGAGTAAAAACAATACAGTAGGACTAGAGGTATTGCTCACCACCCAACTCAACATGTCAGCTGATCACCACAGCGAACGGGAGAGACAGAACATTATGAAAAAGCAGATTTTGTCTCGTCAATGTAATGCGCACAGAGGAAATGAGATGTAAGTCCCAACTCACGAATCCCGAGACAGGCTTCAAGTGTTCACCAATGTATCTGTGGAGTTGCCGTCTTAGCTGCCTGCCACTGTCGGTGAGCGGCTGTGCCTGGTCAAAGATTTCGCAAAGTCCATGGCTGCCTTGGGAGTGTTGAAGATCCAGGGTCTACCATTAACGTCAATGTGCAGGCGAGCTGGATACAGCAGGCGTATGACACCTTTGCAGAAACTAGGAGTTTTTTAACAGAGTGGTATTCCCGACGAGCCTCCTGTGCCGCTGCTGTGAAGTCTGGGTAGAAAGCAAGTGTATTACCCTCATGAGTGATGTCTTCTCTCTCCTGAGTCAGTCGAAGGATAGTATCCCATCATAGGGCTATGATGGGACGAGGTGATGCGCCAAGTGGAGGGCGGGCAGCCAGGGATCTGTATGCACGCTCAACATTTAGCATGTTGGAGAAGTGTTCAATGCCAAATATGTTGCAGAACAATTTCTCAATATACGTCTCCAAGCTGCCTGTATTTGTAGGTTGCTGCGGGACCTGGCTTCCAAATCCTCATTCCGTGCTTGGATTATGGCAAGCACCTTTTCCATGGAGGCCGTCTTTACGGACACCTGCTGTAGGCCATCTTCCGCTCCTGAAATACATGTTTCTGCCTCCCCAAGGCGCATCGCATGTTTGTCCAGTTTTTGTGACATGTGGTCCATACGGACGTTTAGGTTATCGATCCTACCATCGATGGACTGGAGACTTGCTTGAACAGCGAGAAGGGTTTTGTCTGTGTTGGACAGTCGGTCACTAGGGCCATTGAGTTAAGAATCTGTCGCCGCCTGTTGGGAGGTCTTAGTGGACCGGCGAGGTTCAAAGTAGAGACGCGGTTGGCCGCGCTTTGATTTTCCCATGAAAGCGCAGTGATAACTGCCTATGGAGCTGCACCCAATGCACGCACATTTGTGGTACTTGATGATCAGCAGCTGTTAGATCTGCGAACCGTGGGGGACCTACACCAGCAGTGGGAAGTAGGAAGTGCCCACCAGCGATCGTTGTGCTCCACGCCGTACCCAGAGGCAAACCACAGGCAGGAGCCAGATAACAATTCACTCCTCAGCACTCACCCTAAGATGGAGGTTGAAGTTGGGCCCGCAGTCAAAGAAGAGCCTGCAGCAGGGTGCCAAAGCAAGGGAGCAGTTCAGTAGGGCACACATGTAGCACCACTGCCGCCGCTGCACCGGGGGGAGGCGGTCAGCACGCTGAGGCCGCACAGGCAGGCTGGGTGAGTCGTGGGTTGCACAGCCTTTGAGAGTCATGGGCCCAGGGGCCTAGCAGTAGGTTGGGCCTCAGCACGTATGGCAACGCAGCAGATCCTCGTGAGGGGTGGTAAACATTTCAGAACTCAGGTCAGGGCATGTCTGCTGGGTCGGCATACAGGGCGGGCCAGCCACAAACGACTGCGACCCGAGGTCGGCGCAACAGACCACATGTGGTTATTTCATGGGCGCACCAGGGGAAGTGAACCGGTGGCAAGGAGGCGTGGTGGCCGTAGCAGCCAATATCCAAGTCCAAGAGGTGAGGAGGGGACACGCACCATCGTTCGCGCCCCAAGCTGCCACCACCCACTAGCGGGACAAAGCAGGAGCACCGGCCTGAACCAATCGCCAGGGCTTGCAACACTGTAAAGGGGATGCAGTCCTCACAGTCTGTACCCTGAAGGCCCCACGAAGCTCGGAAGGGACGGCCACAGTCTCGGCGGTAGCACAAACACTACCGAGGCTCGTCCCAGCGCAAGTCAAGCGCACGACCCCCACAGCAACCGGCCACAAGTGACCCCGCCAATCGCCCTCTGATTAGACTGCTTCGCGGCCCACGCCTTACTCACTGCACTGACACCACCGGGTCTTGCGCCTGGCCGCCATGATGGTGCTTCAGGCCTTAGCTTTAGCGGCCCCATTCTCTGCAAGCCACATACATCCAGGGCAGATCAGGGCGCTGAACCGCAGTCCTTGTATTCTGCCTCCAGGTCGCTGTGGCAGAGGGGTTGATGTCACCAGAAAAGCAGGATAATTGTCTGATATTCAGTTCAGCCTGCTGAGCTGCTCTACTGAGCAGCCATTTTGTGTTGCACTCTCTAGCGCCCCCATGAAAAAGATGAGGTAGGGAATGAATGGTGAGGTAAATTGAGAGGTTAGGAAGTGAGAGAGAAATTTGGTAGAGATAAGGTTGTGAGAGGGATTTGAGGTAGATAAATGAGGGACGGAACAATGTGAGGGCTGATAGGGGTACAGTATAGAGTGATAGAAAGACAAATTGAAGGGTGAGGTAAAGAGAAAAAGGAGTTTGAGAGAGAGGAGAAGTAGATAGAGAACAGATACAAAGAGTTGAGATTGAAACAGCATTGAGGAAGAGTTAGAGAAAGAGATTCGGAATAGAAAGAAAGGATAGAGAGGTAGTGATGTAGAGCTAAGCAGAGAATGGTAGAAAGAATACCTGATTGCTTTGCCAGGGGGCCTGCAAGGTGGGGGTCCTGAGAATTTACCCATTTTGTCATGCCTTATGAAATCTCCACTAAGTAGCTGGAACCATTCTCTTAACACCTGGCTACACATGACCATTGTGCCAACTCTAGGGACCTTGGACTGGATATGCTACCAACATCCTCACTCCTACTGTTCACTTCCAATTTTCTAGTGTCAGTGTCCTCAGGGAGCCATGTCATCTGTGTATACAATTAGTTTTATGTTTCCAGCAACATATAAATTAATAATAGCACTGCCCTATGTTTGCCCTATGCTGCGGACAAAATTGAAGTACTGATCTTCGGCAGCGACACCTCCCTCTGGAACTACTATTGGTGTCCATCGGAACTCTGATCCACCCCCACTTCGAAAGGTCATGCCCGCAACCTTGGCATCATCCTAGACAGCGAACTCTCAATGAAATAACATGTCAACGCTGATGCCTCAGCTTGCTTCCACACGCTCTGCATGCCCTACAGAATCTTCAAATGGCTACCCAGAGCACCAGAAAAACAGTGACACAGGACCTCATCACCAGCCATATGCACTCTATGCAGGCACCACCGGCAAACTCATGAGAAGACTCCAGATGATCCAGAATGCAGCAGCCAGACTGATCCTCTACTTTCCCAAAAGGGCCCACATCTCCCAGCACCTGAGAGACCTCCACTGGTTCCCAATCCAGAAGAAATGGCATTTTAAGCTGCTGATCCATAAATCAGCATGCATGAACCATTGATCAGCATGCATGAACTACTGCCTAAACTTGAAAAAGCCACCCATACACCTCCTTTCGACTCACCTCACCCTCGCACAAACACCACACATCGGTTGAAGCCACTCCGGTGGACGATCCTTCTCCCATCTCACTGTCAAATTCTGGAATTCACTTCTCCTCCACCTTCGAATATCACCCTCATCGACAACTTCAGGAAAGGACTCAAGACCCTCATCCCAGCTCCTGCATACCTTCACGGATGATAAGTTGTGCTATATAAGCACAGTTTGTTTGATGGATTGATTGAACGTCATGATCGATTCAGGAGCA
Organism: Lissotriton vulgaris; assembly: GCF_964263255.1. NCBI lineage: Eukaryota > Metazoa > Chordata > Amphibia > Caudata > Salamandridae > Lissotriton > Lissotriton vulgaris. The sequence continues at coordinate 2,093,491,684 of NC_141687.1, forward strand.
ATGGGAAATGTATAGGATATATCCCTTGCGCAATCCTTAGAAATTCTTTATCAAAAAAAGAAACAACTAGATGAAGTTAATGTTAATGTTAATGTTAATGTTAAGCTGCATTTATAAAGCGCACTGACACCGGAGGTTTCCTGGCGCTAAGATTGAAATTGGGGTAGGAGAAAGAGCTAATGGGAGTTCGAAAAGAGCCAGGTCTTTAGGCCTTTTCTGAAACTCAGCAAGGTGTCAGAGGTTTTAATGTGTAGGGGGATGGAGTTCCACAGCTTGGGTGCCAGGAAGCTGAATCTCCGGCCGACCAATTTTTTTAACTTGATCACTGGGGAGGTGAGAAGATGAAGATGGGCAGAGCGGAGGTTGCTGGTCGGGCGGTGTGGGTTAATGAGGGATTTCAGGAAGGTTGGGCATTTGGTATGCCGTGCTTTGTAGATTAGGCATCCAATTTTGAAGGCAGCCCTTTGTTCAATGGGCAGCCAGTGCAGCTTGGCCAGGAGAGGTCTAGCAGATTGCCATTTGGGGACTTTACAGATAAGTCTTGCTGCCTGGTTCTGCACCATCTGGAGGCGGTGGAGCAGGGACCTGGAGAGGCCCCAGTAGAGGGAGTTGGAGAAGTCAAGACGGGAGAGAACAAGGGAGATGACAATTTGCACCAAGGCCTCGTGAGAGAGCAGGTGAGTAATTTTTTGAATTTTGCGAAGCTGGAACATACTAGCAGAGATGATGGCTCCGACATGGGTTTTCAGGGAGAGGTCTTTGTCAATGGTGACACCCAGACTTTTTACTGCACTCGAAGGAGTAGGGGCAATGCCCAGTTCAGCTGGCCAGAATTGGGGTCCCCAATGTGCAGAACTAGAGCAAGGCAGGAGGAGTTCCGTTTTTTCCGGATTTAGTTTAAGCTGATTAGATATCATCCATTGTTGGATGTGCAACATTACTGCCTGGAAATTAGATGTCGCATCCGGGGTGTCTAAAGGAAAGATGATCTGCATATCATCTGCATAGTTGAGGACAGTGCAGTTCCAGTTCCTAAGTGACTGAATTAGCGGACGAAGATACAGATTAAAAAGTAGAGGTGAGAGGGAGGATCCCTGAGGGACTCCACAGGTGGTGGGTACCTGGGTTGCAGTGAAGGGGCCTAGGTGGACTGTTTGCACTCTGCCAGAAAGGAAGGACTTAATCCAATCCTGTGCAGGGCCCTGGATGCCTGCTTGTCCGGCACGGTGGAGGAGGATGTCATGGTCCACCGTGTCGAACGCGGCCGAGAGATCCAGAAGGATAAGTGCCTGGGGGGACCCTCTGTCGGCATTCTAATGAAGAGTATCGAAAACTTTTAGAATGACTGCCTCGGTAGAGTGGGCTGGCCTGAAACCTGCCTGGTTAGGTTCCAGAAAGCCGGAGCTCTCTATGAACACTGACAGACAGGTTGTAACATGGGCCTCCAGCAGTTTAGAAGAATAAGGTAAAAGGGAGATGGGCCTATAGTTGGCAGGGTTGGCAGGGTCAGCTCCGGCTTTTTTTAGGAGAGGGACCAATATGGCCTGTTTGAACGCAGAGGGGACCGTGCCAGTACTTAGGGAGGTGTTCAGGAGAGGGAGAATACTGTCAGGTAGAGCTGAGAAGACTGCCCTGAGGACCGAGGGGGGACAGCAGTCCTTGGGAGAACCTGATTTAATGCGGGTTGTGAGCTCAGTGAGAGTGCTGGGAGTAATAGCTGGGAACTGAATGAAGATGGATGGGTTGAGAGGGGAGGAGTCTGAGGAACTAGGGGGAATAGACAAGGAAATGGCGTTCTTAATGTCAGCGATTTTCTGGACAAAATAGGTGTTGAGCGCGTTACAAGTGTCTTGGGTTGGAGCCTGGGAGGGAAGAATTCTTTGGTCAGAGGAGAAGTCATTCATGATTTTAAAGATTTCTTTAGATTTGTTAGAGGCTGAGTTGATTCTTTCGGAGATATGTGAAGCCTTAGCTTTTATGATAGCACTTTTGTATTCATTACGGGCTTTCACATACTCCGCGCGGTTCTCCGTGGAGTAACCCCGTCTCCATTTGAGTTCGAGGAGGCGCAACTTCGATTTGTGGGCTTTAAGTTCCTCGGAAAACCAGCGGTGGGAGTTGCCACACCTCATGTGAGCGAAGCTGGTGAGAGGGGCAAATTTGTCGCTGGCCGCTTGCAGCCAGGTGGTAATTGCGCCTTCCATAAAGTCGGTACCGGATGTTGGATTGATGGTAGGGCAGGTGTTGGCTGCAAAGTCGAGGAATCCCTGGGCGTCATAGGAGTTCCATTTGTGACATTGTCCACCAGGAATGGTAGGGGCCTTAATGCTGTTACTAATAAAGTAAGGCAGTGGATGGTCCAGAACAATCCTGAGCTTTGATAACAATGGACACATGGAGCTAATCCGTTTTGATTATGCAGCACTCCCATATGTGGGGCTATTCAAGGGGTCCCCTGGCTCCAACATCATAACCCAAGCATAGACTAGTCAAAAGATGCTTGACTTCATGATTCAGATTCTGTTAAAAAACTGTTATCAGGACACCCCTGAGCTTATGATATACTTAAATTGCTCAGTAGACGGTATAACTTCACTTAAAGGACAGCTCATGTTACAGGTGCTTTACCCCATGAACGTCTCCTTCCATGTTCACCTTGATTTAAACACAAAAACAGAGTTAATGGTAATATAACACTGCTATCTTGTATAAGGCCTCCTGTTAATGTATGGATTTCTTCCAGTTCAACTCATGGAATGCCATCCTGTTCATGTATGTGTTTACTGTAAATTATGTTCATGTATTATGTCATGTTCTTAAACTGTGGCTCCATCATGTCGTAAGTAATGGAATCATGTGTATTTATTCTGTGTAAACCCTGGTCCTGAAAGACAGTTAGGTCACACCCAGGACCACACCCAGCAATCCCTAGGCCTGAAAGACAGTTGAAACCCACACCCGGTTTGGCCTCATTGCTTCAACACACTTACCTGGCTCCAGCTTTTCCGATCGGCATCTCCTGCTTGACAGCCTTGCATCAGCAATTTCCTGGCTTTCTGGTTCCAGGCTGAGTCTCTGGTCCGAATTCTTCTTCCGTGTTGTGTTCCCTAAAAAAGAAGCGCACAGAGAAAACATGCTTTAAGGTATTTTTAGGAAGACAATTATCCCATGGTGAGTCTGCTTACATTAGAACTTGGAACATTTGCTTTAGAACTTGGAACATTGCTCTTTGAACTGTGCATATTATTAGAACTATATTTCTTAGACAGAAGGAGCACACTTCAACTTGAGTGTTACGGCGAGTTTTCCCGTAGTACCCAGAAACTCTTGACATTTATAAAACAAAGAAGATTGTTCCTTTTTGAAAGTGTGAAAATAGTTATCACAAAGCAAAGTTAGCCTTAAAAATCACAACATCACAGATGTGGTATTGACTACTATTTATTTGTATGCAGTATTTTGTTCCTGTATGGCAGAAGGTTGTTTTCTGCAGCATTTGAACTTCTGTGGACTCAAGGCATCTGATCCTAAGCTGGGCATATAAGTATTCAGGTACCTATGCTGATGAACATAACTAAATGCTATCATGATTGTTAAACTTATTTGTAAGTATGTTAATGATTGTATTGTTTATTGCGGATTGCATAAATTGACAAGTAGATTGTTAGGTCAACCTAAAATTCTGTTGAAACCTACATAGTCTGACGGTAAGAATTATTGGAGACTTTTGGTTACAAGTTTATGATAACTATAAGAAGATACTGCCTCACAGATATACACATTTTTTATCTTCTGTGTTTTGTATTTAGCAGTCTAGTAGAAAACTCAAGCCACTACCCAGTTACATTCCTGTTTATTGTATCCTGTGAATACTCAAGCCCCCAGAAGCCCTGGTCCACCTAAAAGAAGACCACTAGAATCTTCTTGTTTCTCTTCTCTTGTCCTCTCAACCCCTTCCCCCCCTAAACCTACCGGATTGATCCTAAGTTATATCTTGGTATCACGCTGCTAATTTCTAGAGGGATTGGGGACCTGTCTTCTCATCATTCACATCGTCATCAAGGTGAACCAATCTGTAGCACCGGTGAGTGCCTCGTAACAGCTCACTGATTGGTATGCTAACTATAGGGATGTTTTGATAAAAAATAAAGCAGCAGTTATTCTACTTCACAGCAGTTTTGACCGTTGCAGTGATCTGCACCCTGACACCTCTCTGTCTTGCAGCAGGAGGTGTCGACTTAACAAGAAAATCTAAATTTAAGGAAGTATCTTGATTAGTGATTGGGACATGGCTTTATGCAGCATTATTCATCTCAAGCATCTTCCCCACTCTTCTTTGTACCTCAAAAGAGTGGATAACTCATGAATGGTATTGATTACTGGCCCTTAAACAAAATCAATGAAAACATTTTTTATTCACTACCACTTATAGCAGTTCTCCAAGATCAAATCAAGAATTCCTCTACATCAACAACATCTTGATTTTCTCTTGGAATGAACAGGAACATATTTACAAGTCACAGCAATCCTTCAGCAGCTTAGAAAATCACATCATTGTTACATTGAAGAAATGTTCTTTCCGTGTCTCAAATGTGGAGTTCCTTTTCCTTTTTCTTATTTTGTGAAGGTATTAAGATGGAAATTTGGAAAGTGGAACTGATTTTCAACTGGTCTACTCCAAAGAGCATCAATTAAATGCAAAGCTTTTTGGGTTTTCTGAAACTGAGACCATTATGAAGCTCCTACGGAAAGGAATTTCTTTTAAATGGACCCCAGAAGCCAAAAATGACTTTTCAATTCTTAAGCCAAATTTTACCATAGCACCAGTGTTAAGGTATCTAGATCCTTCACTTCTTTTCTTGCTTGTGGTGGACAATTCTCAAAGTACTGCTGGAGGACTTCTATGGCAAAGTAATCCTGATTCAGGGCAAAACCATTTGGATGTGTTTTTTTTCTTAAAATGTTGTTCACAGTAGAGCAAAATGACACTGTTGCTTAAAGTCTTGGTGATTCAGTTAGCATTTGAGGAAAGGAAAGTAGAAACATTACCTGCTAGGAGCAGTCCACATTGACAATATCTACCAAGACCATAAGAATTTACAATGCTTGAAATTGGCTAAGGCTCTCACTTTTAGACAGATGAGGTGGTCAATGATCAATGATCGTCCAGCAATATAAAATGTCAAAGCTGGTGCCCTGAGGTGGGGTAGGTTAACTACTGTAATAATTACCGCTGCACTCCAAATGTGTTTTGAAAGTTCTTGGAGGTAAACCCGATCTGTATTCGTATCCAAGTGCTCCACCCATTCACGTCAAATCAAAGTTGTGATTTGCAAACACTCGCCACTACTACAATCTGAAACAGATTTCAACCAGATCTTTGAAAGGCCTCCTATCTTTGCGTACAAACGCACTAAGACTATACAAGATCTAATTAAACAACCCACAATCACAAGCAACACCATTTTTAAAGGAACTATCCCGTGCCACAACTGTAGTCATTGCAGCAGCATAATCCCTGGATCTACAATGGCTCACACTACGCAAGGCACCGCCATTAACATTCAAGTAAATGCCTCATGCGATACCAGCAATGTGGTGTACATGATTAAATGCCCCTGTGGCCTCCCATATGTGGGCAAAACTGAACGTAAAATTAAAACAAGGTTAAATGAGCACTGGAGCAATATCCGCACTAAAAATTTGAAGTCCAACATTGCTGCACACTTTACTCTACAGTCTCATAACCCCAGCCAAATACGATTTTAATTTTGGAAACAGTTGACAAAAACCTCATAAAGACAATAACAAACATTTGCTACAACGGGAATTATACTGGATATATCGATTACAGGCAGTTCAGCCGAAAGGACTAAATGAACGTCTTGAATTTAGCTGCCATTTATGAATCATCTATGAACTTATGACATTTGATACATCTTGCATTATGTGTGTCTTGATCTCTCCATTTAGCTGTGACCAGCAATTTTTTTGCTTAATATGATGTTTAACAGTATGCTTGTTTTGGTTCTAATTTCAGACACTCCACACCAGTTCCCTACTTTATTTCATTACATTATTTTATAACTTTTGATTGTTATTGTTCGCTACACTTTGAATATTCTTTCCTTTTTCCTTTCTTGATTTTTGCATCTTTCCTTAGTTTTGTCCTTGTTTCTATTACTTTCCGATTCCCACACACCCTCCCATGCCTCCAACATGGGATCTGTTTTCAAACCTCTGCTCTAAATTTTAGGTTACGAACACTGGGTGACTTGTGCGTCTTTCTTTTATGGTTACTCACCGTGCGGAATATCTTGACGCATATGCGCATGTGTGGCGTCTTCCTGGTTCATGCCTCGTCCTGAGCCTGGTTCTCGCTACATCTGTCTACCGGCGTTTAACTATTTTGTCCACCATACAGGTAAGCTGCACTCGCGTATACCGATTCGGACAGTTCATGTCACTTTGCTAAAATGTTGGGCACCATTAGTCTTTGAGTTTCCGAGCACTTTTTTTGACTTAGTTTGACACGTACGTCTCGCCATTTCTTTCATGTTTTCTCTGTCTCTGCGTGTGTGCACTTTCCGATTAAATAGAACTGTTTGCATGTCCCCATTCACTCTGCCACTGCTCACCATGGCGACATTGTCTGACGCTGTTGTTATATATTTTTAATTGATTTTCACGCTGGGCACTTTCTGATTACCTTGCATGAACCCATCACTAACATCTGATGTACGTGCGATTCTCGTTTCTCTCACTCACAGTTTTGTATTTTCTCGTATTGCCTTGCTCCTGGATACCAGTATTACTACATATATTCCTCATTTCATTTTACTTACAGACCCCCTGAGGAAGCGCGCTTTTGTGCGAAATGCTTTGGGGATTTAAAACAATGTGGATGTTAATTGACATACCGTCTATGGAGAACTAACTATGGAATATACGTTTTTGATTTTTTCATATGAATTGAATATGATGACAACATTTTGAAATTGTTGAAGAAATTGCTAACTCTCATGGAGTAAAGAAGTAATTCTACTTTGGATGACTTGTGTTTACTGTTACATAGCACAGATTGTGCCCAAGAGTACCCCGGGTTATTCTTACTCGCTGTAAGATTTTCTAGACAGTGGGGTAGGTTAATACATTCTGTTCAGGCACTCACAGTAATAACACTTAATAAATGACTGCACAGTCAGTGCTTTTCCTTTGATAAAGGAAAATTACATTTATTACACACACTACTAAATACTATGCATTAGTTTATAAATATAAACATCAAGTAGATAGAATTATCTTTGCTGACATTATAAAATCACACTTGACAGCTACTAGGTCATGACCCCCAAAAATCACGATTTAAAAGATAGAATATCATTATATTGAGGAGTGTCACATTAAATAAAGCGATACAAAAGGGGATGAGCGCTTGAGCAAATCAAACACTCACCCCCAGTCAACTGATCTGGGTTTAATCCATCACCATTCTTTAGCTCACTCAGCCACCCCAGTTTAGACATGGCCATATGCAAATCAGTCTGACCCTGTGCCTCATGGGAACAGTCCAGCCCGAACTGCCAAGCCATGTCTTCCCTGGACCGGAAACAAGCATCCTGGGACCGGTTTCGGATTCATAATCCTCATCAGCCAGGCTATCTTGAATCCAGTGGCCAAGTGAGCAAGAGACTCACGTCTGAGCATACCCTTCCAACTTAGGGTGAAGAAAGCGATACAAAAGGGGATGATGGACGGAGCGCTTGAGCACATCAAACACTCACCCCCAGTCAACTGATCTGGGTTTAATCCATCACCATTCCTTAGCTCACTCAGCCACCCCAGTTCAGACATAGCCATATGCAAATCAGTCTGACCCTGTGCCTCATGGGAACAGTCCAGCCCGAACTGCCAAGCCATGTCTTCCCTGGACCAGAAACAAGCATCCTGGAACCGGATTCGGATTCATAATCCTCATCAGCCAGGCTATCTTCTTGTATCCAGTGGTCAAGTGAACAAGGGACTCACGTCTGAGCATACCCTGCCAACTTAGGGCGAACAAAGCAATACAAAAGGGGATGATGGATGGAGCGCTTGAGCAAATCAAACACTCACCCCCAGTCAAATGATCTGGGTTTAATCCATCACCATTCTTTAGCTCACTCAGCCACCCCAGTTAAGACAAGGCCATATGCAAATCAGTCTGACCCTGTGCTTCATGGGAACAGTCCAGCCCGAACTGTCAAGCCATGTCTTCCCTGGACCGGAAACAAGCATCCTGGGACCGGTTTCGGATTCATAATCCTCATCAGCCAGGCTAACTTGAATCCAGTGGCCAAGTGAGCAAGGGACTCACGTCTGAGCATACCCTGCCAACTTAGGGCGAACAAAGCGATACAAAAGTGGATGATGGACGGAGCGCTTGAGCAAATCAAACACTCACCCCAGTCAACTGATCTGGGTTTAATCCATCACCATTCTTTAGCTCACTCAGCCACCCCAGTTCAGACATGGCCATATGCAAAGCAGTCTGACCCTGTGCCTCATGTGAACAGTTCAGCCCGAACTGCCAAGCAATGTCTTCTCTGGACCGGAAACAAGCATCCTGGGACCGGTTTCGGATTCATAATCCTGATTAGCCAGGCTATCTTGAATCCAGTGGCCAAGTGAGCAAGGGACTCACGTCTGAGCATACCCTGCCAACTTAGGGCGAACAAAGCGATACAAAAGGGGATGATGGACGGAGCGCTTGAGCAAATCAAACACTCACCCCCAGTCAAATGATCTGGGTTTAATCCATCACCATTCTTTAGCTCACTCAGCCACCCCAGTTCAGACATGGCCATATGCAAATAAGTCTGACCCTGTGCCTCATGGGAACAGTCCAGCCCGAACTGCCAAGCCATGTCTTCCCTGCACCAGAAACAAGCATCCTGGGACCGGTTTCGGATTCATAATCCTCATCAGCCAGGCTATCTTGAATCCAGTGGCCAAGTGAGCAAGGGACTCATGTCTGAGCATACCCTGCCAACTTAGGGCGAACAAAGCGATACAAAAGGGGATGATGGACAGAGCGCTTAAGCAAATCAAACATTAACCCCCAGTAAACTGATCTGAGTTTAATCCATCACCATTCTTTATCTCACTCAGCCACCCCAGTTCAGACATGGCCTTACGCATATCAGTCTGACCCTGTGCCTCATGGTAACAGTCCAGTCTGAACTGCCAAGCCATGTCTTCCCTGGACCGGAAACAAGCATCCTGGGACCGGTTTCGGATTTATAATCCTCATCAGCCAGGCTATCTTGAATCCAGTGGCCAAGTGAGCATGGGACTCAAGTCTGAGCATACCCTGCCAACTTAGGGCGAACAAAGCGATACAAAAGGGGATGATGGACGGAGCGCTTGAGCAAATCAAGCACTCACCCCAGTCAACTGATCTGGGTTTAATCCATCACCATTCTTTAGCTCACTCAGCCACCCCAGTTCAGACACGGCTTTACGCAAATCAGTCTGACCCTGTGCCTCATGGGAACAGTCCAGCCCGAACTGCCAAGCCATGTCTTCCCTAGACCGGAAACAAGCATCCTGGGACCGGTTTCGGATTCATAAACCTCATAAGCCAGGCTATCTTGAATCCAGTGGCCAAGTGAGCTAGGGACTCACGTCTGAGCATACCCTGCCAACTTAAATAAAGCAGGCATATTAATGTTGTCATTGGTCACTACATAAAGCAAGACTATTGGCTTTGTCAAGGAGTCACCGATTCACATACAATGCAAGTCTTTTGGCTTTGTAAAGGGGTTATAACATTTAAATAAAAGGCAAGCCTTTTGGATATTCTCAGTCAGTCAGAAACTTTATTTTGCCAACACAAAGTAGGCATAAAAAGTATACTAATTATAAAAAACAATTCACAACATTACAACACACATACAAAAAGGCTAGTTACTTTAAAAATACAGATACAAATTCATGATCATTTACACAGTAATAAAATCATTTCATTTTTTAGAAATATAATTTCAGGTGGTTATAGATCTCTTTTTTAGTGCCAGTAATAAAAAAGACGCTAAAGAAAAACAAATAAAAGGATCTGGAAGTAGCTGGAGATAATAAAGTGCTACCTGACACTGTTTAAAATTCATTTTTCGCATAATAGGGATAATGAAAAGTTTCCTTTCATTATAATACAATTTACAGAAAAACAAAAAATGTATGTCATCCTGCAAAGATTGATTATCGCGAGTACAAAATGGGAGTTCAGAAACAACATAAACATTGTGAGGAGTACCCAGCATTAACGGAATATAATGTAAATGAAACCTCACCAAGACATACCTATGTTGCATGTTGTTGGCTAAGGGTAAATATGTTCTATTTGAATTTGTTAATTCGAAGGTGAGGCATGCCAAGTAAGATTTAACTGTTGGAAGATTAATATTTTTAATCTTCCTTCTTGTCTGGCGATTCAAAAGCAATCGAGCTTTTAAGTCAGTTTTGGATATTGAACTGCAGTTAGAGGGTTCCAAAAAGAGGGAATGAAGCCCAGCTGCCTTTAATGTAATTTCAACATAAGTTAGCCAAGCAATATTACCTACTCCATCTAATTTCAGGACATCTTTGATAATCTCTCTTGTCAAGGCAAGGGACTCCTTTCGCCATATTGAGTGCCACATTAGGATAGGTGTGAAAGGGTAGGAGATGCCTCCAAGGAAATTAGTTCCAGAGGTCTTTTTGAATGATAAGAAAACATTCTCTACAGGACAAATCAATGGTCCTCTAATAGAGTCAATTATTAATTATATAATTTAGTCAATGGTAAAAACAATTTTTAAACATGAAACACATATAACAAGAAACAGGGACACAAAAGGTGTATATGAATATCTTAGATTTTATCAAAAGAATTAGGAGGCATAAAGATTTTGAGGTACAAATATATAAACAGGCCTACAGGAAGAACAATAATGAATCAATCATTTACTCTGTAGGTCCTGATCAAACCTATCCTATTTACAACTATTGTCAATTGGGTAGGATAAGGGCAAAGGACCTTCGCCCTTATCCTACCCTATTGACAACCAGGAACCCACCCCCACCCCCAACCACCCCCCCATCACCCCAACCAGTGTGCCGTATATATGAAACAATCTCAGTAGCACTCAGGCAGGGAGTACTGCAATGATACATGAGATCATGGAGGGTCATGCATAGCCTCTGAAAGTCTCAGTATACGGAGGTATCTGGGGCAAGTGATCTCATGAAACTCTTTAGACAAGAGGGATAGCAGCGGTAGCCAGACCTTCTGAAATGCAGCTGTGATGTGTGTAAGTGTAGCTTGAATACATTCCATCCCTAAGGTAAACCAGATTTTATGTAGCCAGCCCGTGTTAGTAGGCCTGGTGGTCGAGCCCCAGAGTGACAGGACATGTTGCGTAGCCGCCTGCATGGCAATCCCCATTTGGCGACCCCGGGGAGATTTCAGGGGAAAAGTGAGCGGGTTAGGCAGGCCCAGGATGTTGTAGGCAGGAAATCGCGGGATTTCAGTATCAAAGGTAGAGTCAATGTCATCCAGGACCTCCTTCCAGAAGTCCTGAAGTTCACAACAGTCCCAGAGGAGGTGGGTCAAGGTGCCCCGTTCCCCACATCCCCTCCGGCACAATGCGCTACGGGTTGGTTTTCCCTTGTTGAGCCTGGCCGGAGTGAGATGCCAGTACATGGCTAGTTTCACTGCCGTTTACCTGCCTGTAGTGTTGCATGTGTTGTGTGAGGCCCTGTAGTATATATAGCTCCATTCCCTGGGTGACAGTGCCCTGCCGAGTTCCGCTTCCCAACGCCTCAGGCCCGCTGTTTTGCCCGGAGTGGTTGGGGGTGTGAGCATTTTGTAGAGGTCCGAAATAAGATGTCTATCCGTGTCTTTTGTCACCAGCCATTTCTCAAAGTCCATCATCTGTCGACCAACTAGAGGGGCACAGGCCGGGTTTGTGAGCCAATGCCGGATTTGAAAGTATTGGAACAGGTGGGAATCCACTACGTCATATCCCTGTGCTATTTCCGAGAGGGGGAGAAAACCCTGCAAATCGAAAAAGTGGCCGGCGGAACGGCAGCTGGTTCCGCGCCATTACAAGAAGGAGTGGGGGTCAGTGCCCAGCGGGAACTCCGGATTCTCCAGGATGGGGGTGAGTGGGGAGGGGAAAGTCGTCAAGCCTCTTTTAACCGCTACCGCATCCCAAACCCGCATGATGGTGCGAGTGATGGTGATCTCAAGAGGTATCGCGGCCAGTGTTGCCGGAGGAGGAATGGATCGTTCCCCAGGAATGTCTGGGCCATCACTCTGTCCTGAAATAGCAACCGTTTCTCGGATTATGGCCTATACCATTCCACTAAGTAACGGAGTTGGGAGGCTTGGAAATATTGCAGAAGGTTGGGGACACCAAGACCCCCCTCATCTACGCTCCGGTACGCTAGCCGTTTGTGTAAGCGCGACCACTTCCCCTCCCAGATGAAATGGTGGAGAGCGGCCTGTAGGTCCGCAATGACGCTAGCCGGGGGCAGGACCGGGAGGGTCTGAAAAATGTATAAGATTTTTGGTAAAGCCGACATCTTCACTGCCGCGACACGTCCCAACAGGGAGAGGGGTTTCTTGGACCAGCGCGTAAGATCGGTCCGGATCTGGGAGGTGAGGGCTTTGTAGTTGACAGCCATCGTCGACTCCGTTAAGGAAGTGAGAGTAACACCCAGGTATGGGAGTTGTGTGGTGTACTGTAAGCCGCTTCCATATAAGGGTGTAGACATGTGTGGGTGGGGGTTTTTGCCCAGAGGCAATATCAGGGATTTCCCCCTGTTGATTTTGAAGCCAGAGACAGCTCCAAAAGATTCCAGCTCCCACAGACAGGACGGGTATAGAGCAGTCCGGACGGTTGAGAGCGGCTATTATGTCATCGGCGTAGAGGCCAACGTATGAGGTTCTCACCGAAGGTGATGCCATGGATGTCAGGGTTATCCCAGATCTTTTGCGCAAGGGGCTCTACGTACAAGGCAAACAGGAGGGGCGAGAGAGGGCACCCCTGCCTCGTACCGTGCTGGATCTCAAAAGGGCTTGATCGGAGGCCACCCAAGCGGACCCGAGCCTGGGGACGGTGGTAACAGCTTGCGATCCAGGACTGAAAGCGGTGTCCCAGCCAAAAGCGCGTCAAGACGCACTGTAAATAGGTCCAGTCGACTCGGTCGAATGCTTTTTCAGCGTCGATGGCCAACAGCGCAGAGTCCAGTCCTGGAAGTGGGCCTTGTCAACCAGATGAAGTAGCCGCTTGGTGTATTCGCTACATTGGCGATTTGGAACAAAGTCCGACTGGCGGGGCTCTAAGATCCCAGGCAGGCATGGACCAAGACGTGCATCCAGGATACCGGTAAAGAGCTTCAGGTCCAGGTTGAGTAAGGAGATAGGGCGGAACGCAGAGCAGTACGTGGGCTTCTTACCCAGCTGAGGTAGCACTACTATTTCGGCCGCCAGCATGTCCGGGGGGATAGAGCTTGGGCCTTCAAAGGAGCTGAAGAACCGGGTGAAAACAGGAGCTAGCAGCTGACTGAAGGTTTTATAAAAACTGGCCGAGAAACCATTCGACTGTGGGGATTTGACCGGGCGAAGACAGGATATAGTGGCCAGCACCTCATCCAGGCGGATGGGGGCATCCAGAGCATCCGTGTTTGCCTGAGATAGCGCAGTAATCTCCACCGAATTCAAATTAGCATTAACGCCTTCAGGTGATACCGTGTCGGCCCTGTATAAAGAGGCATAGAAAGTCCGGAAAGCCTCTGCAACCTGGGTCTCTTCAGTGAGGACTGCGCCCGAGTCGTCTGTGAGACCGGAGATCTTTGAACGTTGGGTTTTAGCTTTCAGGGCGCTAGCAAGTAAGCGGCCCTTTTTGTTGCCCCCAAAGTAATATGTATGACGTAGACGAAGTGCGGCGAATTCCGCCCTGTCAGTGTCCAGGCTAGAAAACTGTGCTCTAGCAGTCTTCAGTTGTCTCCAGACCCGCAGAGCGCAGGTACGGCTATGAACCCTCTCCAGCTCAGGGACCTGGGCGGTGAGGTAGTCTCTCTTTGCCTTACGGACCTTGGCTTCTGCGTGGCTATCGCGATGAGTTCACCTCGGGCCACTGACTTCAGGGCTCCCCAGAGGGCCGAGACCGATGTCTCTGAATAATCATTAAGAGCTAGATACTCAGTAATACATTTATAAAGCTGCTAAGTGACGTCCGGTCGCTGCAGGAGGGTTTCGCGCAGCCGCCACGACCCAGGGAGGCGGGTGGGCTTGGGGATCTTGAGCGACAGCTCCACTGCGTCATGATCCGAGAGGGCCGCCGGCACAATGCAAACATCGCTGAGGGTCTCGAGCATCTTAGAGGAGCCTAAGTAGTAATCCAACCTGGCGTAGGTGTGGTGCACGTGGGAATAGACGGTGAATTGTGTTTTGTTAGGGTGCTTGGCCCTCCAGAGGTACATCAGGCCCCTCTCTTGTAGCCACTCCGTACCGGCGGCTGTAATAGCGCCTGTATTCCCCATAGCGATGCCCTGAACTGTCCCTATTCGTGTCCATGACCAGGTTGAGATCCCCCCTATGAGCAAGAGGGAATTAGAGGGTTGAAGCGATTCTGAAACTGCACCTTTTAAAAAAGCCTCCTGTCCTGCGTTTGGGGCGTAGAGGGTGCCGATTGTCAAGTGCCGGTCCCCTATTAGAAAGGTGTAAGCTAAGAGACAACCTTTGACCTCCCCTGTCTTGTCTCCCACCTTTCCCGGAAAGCGCCTAGACCCCAGAATGGCCACCCCTGCCCTCTTCGCTGGAAGTGAAGAAAAGAACTGCTGGGGGAAGGCACGGAGGCGCATCCTGTGCCAGTCCTTGGGCAAAAGGTGATTTTCTTGCAATAAACAAATCTCGGCCCGGAGTTCTCCAGATATGAGATCACAGCTCTCCGCTTAACAGGATTGTTCAACCCCTTCACATTAAGGGTCAGTACCTTCAAACTGGAATCTATCATAAGAGGTCAGGTGAGCGGAATGCCATGGGAGCGCAATCCCGCCACTGTGTCAGATGGAGATGTAGTGAGCAATCCAGCACTGTGAAACCCCTCAGCACACTTGTTCCCACCCATAGCCCCTCCCCCAACCCCAACCCCGTCCCAGTCCCAACAGACCCCTCTCCTCCTCCTGCCCCTCCCCCCAAACCGTCCCTGAGCCCCCAACCCCCCTGTCCCCAACTTCCCCCCCCTGAAAACCTCCAACTACCCGCCCCACCCTCACCCCCCCAGCCCCAGCCTGTGAGTCCCAAACGTGAATCATAGTCCCGGGCCTATCCGGGATCAAGTCAGGCCCGTAGATTCCCAAAAAGGAGGAGTACATAGCAGTGGCGACCCCTGCGGCCCCGTCTGCTCCTCCAACCCCGCCCTCTCAAATGTCAGGCAATGAAAGCAGATCCCCAAACCATATTACTTCAGGGTGGAGCCACTGTATCCTTGACCACCTCTTGGATGGGTGCTGCATGTTCCATGGCGACGGTCGCTGGGTCTGGTCTCAGGCGTGATTAAGGCGAGTGTCGTCTTGCTGCCAACCATCTCGGGAGGGTTGCGACGAGTCGTCTCGTGAGGACCTCAGGAAGGCATCCCCCGCCCGCCCATCCTCTACTAAGTCAAGACGTAGCAGGGCACATGTGTCCTGGAGCGAGCGGAGCTGACGGAGGACTCCCTCCCATTTGAAAATCAGCCAAAACGGGTGGCCCCATGAGTAGGGCACCCCCTTGTCTCTTAGAAATGTGTTGACCACCCGGAAAGACTTGTGTTTCTGGAGCGTTATCGCTGAAAGGTCTTGGAATAACTCCACTGGACTGTCCCGGAAGCAAAAGGTCTGGCAGGCTTCTCTCAAAATTCTTTCTTTCAGGGGAAAATCCGGGAGAAAGGCTAGGATGTCCGGAGGAGGGGCAGGGGCGTGACGTGCCAGGCCGACCCTATGCGCCCGGTCTATGCGGATAGTAAAGTCAGCAGGCTCGCCAAGAATCTCCCTAAACAGGTCCTGCAGATAAGTAGTAACACTATTCCCCTCCGCTTTCGATGGCACTCCCTGGACCCGTATGTTGTTCCGCCGTGAGCGGTTTTTGAGGTCCTCCGCGTGCGCCTGGAGGTCCACTTGTTGGTCCCAAAGGCGGAGGACCTCTTGCTGCAGTAGTATCAATTCCTCACCGTGGGCATGGCTCCTCCACCGCCTCCACTCTTTCCCCCAGGCCGTCCACATCACGGCGAAGTTCTCGCTGTTCACCGGCTAAGTCCTGTTTCAGGGTTTGGAAGTCTTTGCACAGGGTATTGAAAAGGGTTTCAAGGAAGGCTTTCGGGATAGGAGCCTCCCCGCCGTCCCTCTCCAGGGTGACAGCTGGCACAGACGGCGATGGGGGCGCTTGGGCCTTCTCACCCTTTGTCGCAGCTTTCATCAACATATCAGTGATCGGGCGGCCCCCTCTGCGGTTCGAGTTAGCCATCGCAGCATGCTCTGGCCGGTTGCGGGGGGCAAGGCAGAGTGGGGCCGTCGGGCAGCAGGAGGGTGCACCCAGACGGCTAGATGGCTCAGCCGCGATGCCACTGGGCGTGCAGGATGGTCAACAGCTGGAGGGAGCTCTCGCCGCGGAGTGCGCGCCGGGCATGCCCTCGTGGAGCCCCAGGACGAGATCGGTCGGAAGACCAGGCGCATCTTGACTGGGGGCACCCCCAGTTGTAGCGTTCAACTTCCCCAAAAGATTGGAGTCAGTTGCATGGGTGGGTAATCGGCCCTCCTCGTGCTGATAGCAGGCCTCCAACGCTTGCCGCCAGTCGGGCCCAGCCCAGGTGTTGCCACAGGTCACGGCTTACTCCCGATCACATACCCCCGGTGGGTCAGGACGTGGCTGGGGCTGTCGTGTGTAGTCCCCGGACAGGGCGATGCTACGGGCTCACCTTGAGGGTCCCACATCAGTCAGGGGCCTCCGCCGATCGCCGCTCCTCCACCCAGCGTAGGCCCGAAGCCGGGGTCTCCATTTTCATGGCCGCCCGCCCGTGTGACTCGGGGCAGGCCGCCTGCCACATACATCCAGTGGGCGCACTGCCAGGGCCTCAATGCTGCTGCTGCTTCCTGCCTAAGCCGATGGATGCGGATGGCGTCCCACCGATAGGCCTTCAGACCCTCAGGAGCCTCCACAGGGGCCGCACCAGGCAAGGCAGGCCCGCGGCTGTTGCTCTCCCAGCCGCCAGGCCGCGCGGCAGCGGCGGGTCTATCTCGGTGCCCGCGGCCGCCGCTGCTGCCAGGGATGTCTCGGTGGGTGCTGCTGAGAAGCCCCGCATGGCAGGGCAAAGCGCCAGTAGTTTGGGGGCGACTTGCAGGCTAGGAACAAGGCAAATCGGGGTTCAGGGCCGGGGAGCCGAGCGGGACACGTCCTATCAGGTCGCCATCTTGGCCACGCCCCCAAGGATGGCCTCTTTAGAATATAAGGCAAGCCTTTGTCTTTATCAAAGGTTCATCGCATGATAAGGCCAATAATCATGTGTTAACAAATCACTATTATATCACTGAAATCTGTACCTATGTGTAAGAAATTGAGTTACGGTTGAGGAGGGTGAAACCCTTCTCACGCACCAACCACATTTCTGCTGAAGGCGAAGTCCAAAGCAAAACCTAAATTAACCTGTGTTGAACTTTCAGGCAGCTTGGCACAGAGCAGTGGGACTTAACACAGAGGTAATGTCTAAAGTATTTATGCAACATTTCAAAACATTGTTACAGTGAAAACACACAGCAAGAGGATCCCACAACAGAGATAGAAAAAAAAGGAAACAACACCAATCAGTAGAATAGGACTTATGAATTTTTAAAGATTTTAGCGAAAATAGCATAAAAAAGCACAGAGCATCAAATATGGATGACTGGTGGCGCAGGACCGAGTCAAAATCAGGAGTTTAGGATGACTGAGATGGAGTGCAGGGCAGCTACAGTCACCAGCTTAGTCCCACTGAAATTTGTAACTTCCGAAATTAGTGCCAAGAGTCCCGTTCACAGTGGAAGGGCCACGAGACGTTGAAAGGTATGTCGTGGGCATCTGCGGTGTAGCGCGAATAGCAGGCCTGGTGTCATGAACAGCTTCATGTTGGTGGTTCCTGCAAGTGGTTGATGCTGTAGCATGAAGGAGTGGCCGCCAGAGCTTCCTGTTAAATGGCAGTGTGGGCAGCAAGGTCTTAGTTGGAACGGGCTCGTTCATGCTTGTGAAGAGCCCAACACTTCAGTAGAATTCTCTGAGACCACACTAAGAGTCCAGGACCTAAGTGGCATGACTTAAGTGTCAGGAACTCACCTCAGCTGGGCTCAGGTGCTGTTGCAGGATGTTTGATAGCTTCATATGTCCTCTGAGGCTCAGATCAGGGGGCTATCAGACTAGCCTTTGGAGTCACTCTGATAGTCCTGGCCTCAAGATAAAGTTGCAGGTTCCACTTCACCACTCCAAGGCAGGAGTAAAGGAGGGCAGCAGTTTATCAAGGCAGCAGTCCAGCAGGGCAGCAGTCCAGGAGAGTAGCAGTCCTTCTAGCAGAAATGCAATCCTTCCTCCTGGCAGAGTTCACAGTTCCAGAAGTGCAGTGAAGAGGTGGTGTCTGATGTACAGTATTTATACCCAGTTGTGCCTCTGAAGTAGGGGAGATGCTTCTAGAGGTTCCCTTTTGAAGTGCACTAGCATCCTGCCTTCCCTGTATTGCCTCAAGACAAACTACAAGGGGTGTATAACCCTTTGTGTGTAGGCAGGGTAAAGCATATTCAAGTGTGAGTAGGGCTTTGCCCAGCTCCACATTTTCACCCTGCCAGTGATAGCCTATCAAGCTACCCCATTGTGTGTGGCTGTCTAGGAGCAATACACATAACCTAACTGTCAGCTACATCCAACCATGTGACTCAAAGACAGGCCACAGGCACTAACTGGCTAAGGCAGGAAAATGTCAACTTTCGAAAAGTGTAATTTTCAAAATTGCAATTTTAAATCTGGCTTCTCCATAAGTTAGGATTTTTCGTTACAATTCGATAGACACCAAACATGAATAGGTTACCTTCTCCCATTTGGAAATTACAGCTTATTTATTGTAATAAGGTAACTCCAATATAGACCTATGGCACAGGTACGCCTTGCAGTAGAGCTTTTCACTACCAGAACACATTAAACATAAACATATGCCCTACCTTCTAAATACACTGTACCCTTCCCTCTAGTCTATCCAGGGCTTACTCTAGGGGTGACATTTGTATTACAAAGCAAGGTTTTGACCTGCCAAAAGGTTTATTTTGCCAGGTTGAACTTATAGTTTAAAAACTGTACACACAGGCTGGAATGGCAAGCCTGAGACATGTTTAAAAGGTTTAGCTATGTGGGGGGCCCAATCTGTGCTGAAGGCCCACTAGTAGCATTTCATTTGCAACACATGTAGTGCCACTATACTAGGGACTTACAAGTAAATTAAATAGGCCAATTGGGAATACACCAATGTTACTATGGTTTAAGGAGGGTGCACATGCACTTTATCACTGTCCAGTGGTGGTAAAGGGTTCAGAGTCCTAAGGTGAGCACAAGTCTGATCAGCCAAAACTCGAGGAGAATGGCAAACATTTTGGGGGAAGACCACCCTAAGGCTACAGCTCTAACACCATGTTTGAATGCAAACATTATTGACAATTATTGCTATTGCCATCAAATATCACTGACCGCAATATGTTGTAAATAAACCTTTGAAATCAACATACATGTGTCTGGGTCTTTCTTATACATCTTTAGGTCCAGTGGCGTAACAAAACCTGAGGGGGCCCCCCTGCAAAGGATATGGAGGGGGCCCCCTGACCCACCACTCACCAATTTGCCCCACGGCCAAAAAAATCTGGTATATTTTTAATTGAAACCTCTCACATTTAATGATATGCCTCGATATTTGCGTACTCAAAATTCTACTAAAAAAGTAGGAAACACTCTTACCATATAAGCTAGACCATTTGTAACATTATTGTCAAGAGCAGATTATTTAACTGAGACAGGAATCAGAGCAATGCCAAGGAGAGGTTGTAGTGTTTGAGGAACTGCCTATCGCTGAAGAACAAACTACATAGGGTCTGAATTAGAATTGACATTGATGGAAAATAACTTGAAACTTTGAAAGACAAACCCAAATCTGCAATTTAACAGACTCGACTGACAATATACATGAGCAGTTCACAAGATATAACCAAGTATCCGGCCAGCTCCAAAAGAAATAAACTGGTGTGAATTATCTGCATGCCACACACTTGCGTCTGTCAGGGATTTTGTATAATATTAACCACTCTATAGTATTTAAAATGAACTGAGGATGCAATTTCAATATATACCATCAGGGCTTTATTGGTATGCAGGGCATAAACAGGCAGGCACACAAGGCTGAGGATGAAAACTGCTTGGATGCTTCAGAACATTGATGCAGATGTGTGTCTGTATTTATCATTTCTCTATTGTAAACAAAGCTAATTCCACGATTTCAGGTGCACATATTACAGACAAGTGCAAACAACACCATCAATAACGCATCATGTAGGATAAAAACAAACCATATTAGCAAGTACCTAAAGACAGAATCTATACTAACTGTAGCTGGTGAAGCAAAGGAAAAAGTGCAAATACTTTCAAAGTGCATAATAAAAGAATCAGCAATCTAGCAATATACAAAACTCAAGCGTGTTTTGTAAAGCAATCCCCCCTTCTTCTTGCATCAAGGTGAACACACTTTCAAAGTGTGTGATAAAAACAAGTGACTGGTCAAACAATAACATGCATAACAGCATACAAAAATAAAATGTGACCAGTTTAATCAGACTATGGGCCTTTGGTTTGTGAATGAAGGCGCAAATGTTTCACATTGACTTTTTAAACAATAACAAGTTCAGCAGGCAGCAGCATACAAAAATCAACCCAGTTTAGTCAACCAATGCCCCTTTGGTTTGTGCATGAAGGTGCAGATATTTCTAAGTCACTGTTAAAACAATAATAAGTACAGCAGGCAGCAGCATTTTAAAAACCCTGTTTTATACCCTTCCCAGGCGCACACACACACACATGTAGCACAGTCACTGCTCCTGTGCAGCACTACACATCTACCTGAAGTAGGCCAAGGGTGAGTCAAGCACACAGCAGCTGAACTTTTAAAAAAGTGGGTGATACTGTAGGCTTCACTCCAGTAAGAGAGTAAAAAGATCTGTTCACTACTACTGATCACTACACCGTCTGTTGCCACCACTGCCCTTGTGCTGCTTAACACCTGGCAAAGGCTCTAGCCTTCCACTACTATAAGGATAGTACTTTGGGTGCCCCTCCTGAGCCAACAAGACCGCATACCGTGAGACAAACCTGTGTCATGGAGCCCCCGCATGATACGTGCTCACATATGAGAAAAAAATCCGAATTAGGGTCCAGTGCTTTAAATGGGCCGGTACTCACCAGTACTGAGTACCAGCACTTCTCAGTTTTATCCCTCTGAGTACTGGAACTTGTTTTTGGAAGGAATGCACCAGTACTCCCAGAAGCAGCAGGGTTCATGCCCTGAAGTACGGTTATGTACAATGCAAAACCTACTGAAAATAACCCTTTCAGATGGAGCATGTTTATGTGCCACTCTGGCACGCAACGGGTAGTGTATTCCTGCACTGGGGTGCTCCTGCAGTGTTAGGTTCTAATTGGCATTGCAATGAGGATGTGGCCAGAGCTGCCGACAGTGGAACTGGAGAACCAGGTGCGAATCCCGACGTCGGCTCATCATCCTGTGATTCTGGACAACTTCCTTAACCAGTGATGCTTAAAAGAAAGTATGCTTTAATGCAAATGCTCTGACTGCCATGTAAAGCGCTTAAATGTCCATGGCCCAAATTTGCGCAATATCAGACTGCCAAAAATTAGGCCCTGCACCTATGACATTGGAGCTGATGCTTAACATGTCTCCTGTGTAAGGAGGCAGTTTGATATTTTACGAATTTGGCCCATGGGCATTCAATTGCTTTACATGACAATCAGAACATTTGCATTAAAGCTTACTTATTTTGCTATTGTTAAATTCCTGGCTCATAGCCACGCCCCTAACGGCCCACCGAGTCTAATTAGTGAGTAGCAGCACTTCTCATTTTCCATTTAAAGCACTGACTCCAATTGATTGCCTCCCTCTTCTCCTCTTGGGGTGATAGCGGTTCTGTTTACTCCAAGTAGAATGTTGCATTTGGAACCCAGATGTGCCTTAATATAGAAGATATGTATCTGCACGCAGAATTAGGCCAGGGACTACGCTTAATCATTTGATTAATCATTCAAGGAAGAGGTAGCCTTGTGTAGAAAGTTTCTAGAGTATAAAGAAGGCTATTTGGTTTGAATAACTTGGCAAAAAGAGGAATCTACAACTAAGCATTCGAGGTGCTGAATCTGAAACACCAATACTTTATATAGCACGTCCCAATATAATGTTGTTAATATACTTATACATATATACAGTGCTTTAAATGGGCCGCTACTCGCCATTACTAAGTACCGGCACTTCTACATTTTCTGCTCTTGAGTACCGGAACTTCTCCGTGTCCAAAGAGAGTACTGGTACTCATGGGGTAGCATGCCAAGCTCAGTGCAATTTGGCATGTACAAAAAGAAGCGCGACAGACCTGACTAGTCAGTCCGTTTTCGTGAAGCACTCTGATAATCGAGTACTAATCTGCCCTCAGTGTGCTAACTGCGGGGCGGCCGTATGCATTTATTTAGAGCTGGCAGGAAGTTTGGGAGGGGCCCGAGTCACACTGTGCTATTTGACACTTGGGCTCTGTGGCATCAATAGCACTGTAGGTGTGCGAGCAGGCCCTGCTTGTTGGCATATTGTCACTGTGGGAAATCTAAGAAAGGAATCCTGCTGGCATAGCAGAGTACGGATGCACTTGTTTGAAGTCAGATTGAGGAGGAAGGTGTTGTTCTCAGCAGAGAACTAAATCAAATCAACTTAATCTTGAGGAGGAAGGTGCTGATAGTGAAATTGTAGCACAGCTGATGGGAATCAAGGTTAGTAATGTGGGCAGCAGCCAGGGATGGATTAGCAAAGCGAATGGGTCCTGCCTTAGTGTCACCTGTGGGCTGGTTTTATGGAGGACAACCAACCACAATATCCTACTGGCCACCCAGCCCCCACTATGGCCACCTGAATAGGCCACTATGCAGGGCAGGCTTTAGCGCTGGTGGCGCCCTGTGCGACAATGTCTGTTCTGTTGCCCCCCCCAATGACCACCTCTGCCATGGAGTCCCTAACTAGCACCCTTTAACAGTGCCAGTTTTATAGCACCACTCATACCACTGTAAGGTGTCAGAGCACTTTTCACTACACACACATTGCACAGAGACAATCATATGTGTGTAAATCAGTGTATAGGAAATGTTACATCAGACAGGTCTACAAGGTGTAGTGTAGGAGTGACAAGTCATGTCATCGATACTGGTAGGCAGTATAGTTTGAGTCCTTATTCTGAAAAAGCACAAATTCTGAATTTAAAAGGTAACATCATTGTTAGGAGTTCTCTTTCACAGCAAGAATTGTTTTCTTCCCAAATGAACCCTTTTCGCAAGATTAGGATGATGAAAGACGGGGAAAAAACCTATAGCTCTAACATATACCTTGCAGTTTGCAGCAGCTCTAGGATAACAGTTAATAGCTCAATGTTATATATTAGGATTTTGCCTTAGAAACAACAAGTAACAAAAGGAGCTCTCTTATAGAAGGAATTACCCACTGACCTATTTACATTATATGCACTTCGTTATCTGCATGGTACACGTTCTTAGCAGCAGGCATCTTAACCCTCTGCACTAACTTAGGATGAGTCAAAACGTTTACTAGACAAACCTCCGGCCTCTTTCCAGGAAGATGATAAATCACCAGAGTTATATTGACGTTTTAATTGATGTCTGAAAAATGCTGGAGGCCAAGAACACGGCAACAGGTGCTTTTAAAATGATAGTATACATTTTTTTTAAATGACGCCCCCAACCCAAGTCAACGTCCGGTGGAGTCGCACCGATCGCACCGCCCTAGAGCCAGCACTGCCACTATGGAATGTGTAGGTGGGCCGCAGCACAAAAGGCTGTGTTTAGAGGTGGGGAGACGAGATGAGTGAGAGGCCAGTTTTGTGGCCATATTCACCTTAGTCCAGACCCGACAAGCAGTGCTATTCCACATTCCTTCCTGCCACTGCGTCACACTGTGCCTTAATAGATGTGGTCGGGCGGGGCAGGTGTTCCTCTGGTCATTAGGCCATTCACAACTCGGCCACTCTGGGACAAGGGGCTCGGTAGGTGGAACTGCTAAAACCAAAAGCAGTGTCTTTGCAGTACTCCTCTGCCAAGAACTCCTCGCACTGAGGCATGGCAGGCGGGAGAGAAGAGAGTGTGAGGAAGCTGAGAAGCCACACAGGGAGGCCAGGCCAGGTGTTGTGGCCCTAGGGTCGTTCGGCAGCGTAAAGGTTGTGTTTTTCCCCATGCTCCCTCCCAGGCAGGCACTTCACATTCATTCCGTGGTAGGCGGGGAGTGCAGGTTCCATTCAGCTGACCTCTCTGCCAGGCCATCGCATTCAGGCAATGGTGGGTGTGAGAGTGTGCAAAGGTGTTGAGGCCTCGCTGGGAGGCCAGGTGTGGTGTTGGCGCCATTGGGACATTTTAAACTCAACCAAAGTTTCAATAATTAGGTTACCTCCACATGTTCCGTTTTCCAAACACCACCAAAAGTACTTGCCAAAAAGATCTGTGCTTTATCTGTTAACAGTTTTGACTCATCATAAGTTAGCACAGAGGGTTCATGTGCTTGCTGCAAAACACAACATGCTGATCTCAGCTTTGTATTTTATGTACATAGGCATGTGGGTTACTAGTTTTGCACACCAATTAAATCTCAATCAAATCAAATGTGTGCCCCTGCCCGGGTCCCTTTGCACTCCATGTAGCCCCGCCCCATAGCCTCCCCTCTGCCCAAGCTCCACCCCCTAATCACATCCTAATATGGTGAGTACCTGCACTTATTTTTTTCCATTTAAAGCACTAAATATATATATATATATACATCCATCTACGTCAATAGTATGATTTTAATTATCTTGAAGCCCTGGAAAGCTACATTGGCCAGAAAATACATAGTAAGTCAAAACCTAACATTGGAGCATTGGAAGCATAACACAGCTGCTTTAAATAGTACTTGTTTTTTCAAACCATAGCTCATGCTGGCTTGTTTTTCAGCCCTTAATTAACATGCTCACTGAAAGCTGGCCTGGCTCAATATTCATTAGCCTGGGCAGAGAAGAGGTTAAATTCAGCAGCACATTTCAGAGTCTGTCTGTTACACATTTTGCACAAAAGCATATTTGTTCACAAGGCAATTTGTGTGAACCGGCGGGCACAGGGCCTCTTGTTTATTATGAGGCTGGCGAAGCATCATGCCCCAGACATACTGCATACCCTTATTGCAAACCACTATGAAGTTTCATCTCAGCACCCCTTCTTCATATGCTCACCGTTAGCCCACTCTCAGCTCAGCGCCCTCCTTGCTTGAGGTTGCCTCCACCCCTTTCATCTCCATTCCAAGAGTGCATCCTGGGATCTGGGGCACATAGAGAACTGAAAAAGAGGAGTGAGGGGGTCCACAGAGGGGCCTCTCGAGCATCGGACTGCCGGCTCTCTGCACAGGAGAGACATTCGGCCATCGCCAGGCTCCTAGTGGTGCTCTTAGGACGGTAGAGGGGGGGGGGGAGCGCAGTGCAACTTGAGGCAGACGATAAAACTCAAACTGACAACAAAAAAAGACGCATTTCCCTGCATTAAGGTAAAAAAGACGTGTGTTGCTAATGTGTTGCAAAAGGTGCTGTCTTTCTAATGTACCTGCCTGTTTTGTTGTTGTGGCAGTTTGTGTTTGGAAGCAGGTGGGGGATGCACACAGGGCAAGCGCCACGTGCCAGTTTTACTTCAAGCAAACATGTCGTCACTGCGTCACCTGCGCAAAGCTCAATGGCTTCAAACGGTGGCGCGCCCAGGGCACAACAGGGCACAATGCCTGCAAGGGATGTGTGCCTTTAAACCCCTACTGGGTAATAAAAGACAAACAGTACTGGGGTGCAATTGCCCAGTTACACTCTTGGGCTCCGGCACCAGTGCACCTGCTGCACTATCGATAACTACGGCTCTGGTGACTAACGTATAAATCATAGCTGCCAAGGTTTCAGATTGCTTATGCGTGGCATGTTCATAACTTCAGTGTAATTAAGAGTGACATTCAGCGACGAGTGACACTTTGTCGCGAGCAAAATCCAACAAGGAAGACGAGAGAAACATATAAATGTCAGAAATGACACCCATTGAAGCAATGAGAAACTCTAAGAAGAGCCTAAAACTGCTAAATAGCATCAGAAATAGAAGGGCACTAACCTAGTACCCTTACATAGGGGTTCTGCAAGGAGGGTGTTCACCGCTGCAGCCAGGCTCCAGATTCAGGAGGTGTGAGAAGGATACATGGGTTTGCTGCTTGGAGATTGTGGGTCACTGCAGTCAGTCCCCATGTTCAGGGGTCTGAGGAAAGGAGGTTGGAGAAGGTTCCATACATGGGGGTGCTGCCTGGAGAATTTTTTGCTGAAGCAAGGCCCCAGTTTCAGGGTTTTTGAGGGAAGCAGAGGGGTGTGAGAAAGCTTCCTACACATTGCTGCCAAGTTTTCCGATTGTGTGACATTTCCATGGTTTCAGTGCATGAGTGACACTCAACTGCCACATGTGTGTCACTTAGGGTAACATTTTCCTGTGAGTAAAACTAAGCAATAAAGTGGTTGGTAAAAGATACATATCAGAAATTACACTTTTTTTAATCAATGTGAAGCCCTAAAATATCTTTCAACTGCAGTAAAACCCCTGAAATGGAAAGTTAAAATACTGATACCAAGCTTTGTATACTAAGAAAATATAAAAGTAAAGCAATCCTCATATAACATCTCACATTCCCCCCCCAACCCCACCATGTCATTGCACTTCATTGCATCCTAATAATACTGTTAAGTACCTGCTGCAGAAATCAAATAAACATAAGGGTGGATATTCTTATGTTCCAGTCAGTACAAGAAAAGCAAAATCACTGCTGGTACATATTTTTACCGTTTATCTGTATACTTCAGGATAAATATATAAATAGAAAGCACGTTTAAATGTGTTATAGGGATAATACTTAAAGTAAACGAAAACAGAAATTGCAGTTACAAATTAATACATAGGATTTCGTTTCCAGTTAATATAAGTCATGTCCAGGATCCGGGCCTTTGCACACTTGAAAATACAACTAATGGCCGGTAGTTTTCTCTTGGAAAGATGTCAACACTAAACAGAAATGCATGACTCACCGGAGTGCTGCCATTCCACAGTCTGTCTCAGAGCACACGGTGAGTCACGCAGAGGCAACTCTCAAAAGTATCTGGCTCTGGCTGAGGTACTTTTCAGTGATTAGGGGACCACTGGAATGTTATTTTCCGGCGGGCCAAGCAGCATTGAAGCAGGCAGGATAGCAAATCTGGGGGCCCCAGTCACGTACGCCAACAACCCTCTAAAAGGCTCAAGTGCACACAGAGGGCATTAACAATTTCATGTCACGTGAACCGGAGCCTCGTACTCGCGCTCAATCTGAAAGCGAAAGTTGAAATTTTGCCTCTACTCATTTATCGGCTATAATGTTACCAGCACAAACTGATAGTGCCGATAGTGCCGGTGGCGCCAGTGGTAGACACAAGGCACAGCCCCGGCGTCCGATTTTTTCAGTGCAGGTCTACTGGGTATGATTTTCACACTTAGGAAATGGAGAACAACAAAACATCACCACAAACACCACGTGTGGGGGTGTGGTGTCTGTTCTCCCGAAGGGGCCCCCTGGAGCTTAGCTGTATAACAGTTGTTTAGGAAAACAATATACTTTAAACAATTACCAATACCTACCTCCTCAGCCATTCCTTTAGCTTTGGGGACCTGGAATAATCCGAACTGTCGCATTTACATGCGAGAGAGATGGTTAGTAGTTGTTTTAGCAGTGATGACAGGGGCAATGGGTGGTGCAAGCTGCAGTGGCCTCTATGTTAGAGCCCTGTCACTTAATATTTCACAAATTAAGCACTGGCTATGGGTTCCCCCTTCTCTAAGGACTAGGGTGAATCAGTTTTGGATGTCCTTTTGATTGCCCACATGTGAAAAATGCACTCAGTCTTATTTTACCTCTATCTTCTTAAAGATAAGTTTTCATAAGTCCTTTTCGCTGCCGATGCACACCCAGAGCAGCTCTCCTGTGCACTCAAAAAAGCTGTGGAGAGCTGGTAATATCTTGCTATAGTGCCACATTGCCATATCAGGTACAGTCTGCAGGTTAGGCAGTTGGCCGTCCTGAATGATTAAGGTCCTGAATGGACCAAAGGAAGGTGTAGTCACAGGAGGGGTCCTCAGTAATTAACAATTTCAATCCCCAACCAGGACCACTGTATTTGGGAGATGCAGCCTTGTCTGCATGTCCAGCAAACAACTGTATTAGCTCCCATTCAGGTTAACTCGTTTCAGCAGATAAAGCCAAAAAATGGGTCCCCAGGAGACAGCAGTTTCAGTCACCTTCAAGAGCCATTGTATTTGGCAGATGCACCCAGTGAAGTAGTGTGGCTCACTGGTTAGAGGCGGCAGACCCGAGAGCAGAGGACGGCCCGGGACCAGGGTTCGGTTCCCGGCGCGGCAGGTTTCTGGACCAGGGTAGGCGGACTCGATAATTCTCTCGCCTCGGTGCCCACTCTGATCAGCGATCACACTCGGCAACTCTGGGCATTAGCTTGCCTCATCTTCACTAACGGCCCCACCAGACCGCCGGGGATGCCTGGTCTCACCCTGGAGATACCCATTAAGGGACCATCTCTCAGGGAAGCCAGGAAGGGTTTCGCAGCGGTCGAAGCACCTTGGGACCCTCCGGGTAAGTAGTGCGCTATATAAATGCCTATACATACATACCCAAACTGGGCCTTCTGCAAGCAGCGTTGCAGCTCCCATCAAGGCCTACTATATTCAGCATATGCAGCCTTTAGTATGCCTGTGGTATGTTTAGGCTTCTGCCATGTTATGTCAAGTTTGAGTCAAAATGTTGGCAAGGGAGTAGAATGTAATGATCCCATGGAGGTACCTAGGAGAGTGAGGGTGGCAGTTGAAAGCTGAGGAGAAGATGATGAGATGCTGAATGGATGAGATTTTCTGGTGATGAATAACTACTCCTACTGATTTTCAGAACCCCAATGGGACTCCAGAAGGAACTGAATTAATGTGCAGCCTAGAAATAAATCCCAATAAGTCCAAAGTTATGGAGATTAATCTCCACAGGTGCTTCAGAGGAAAAATTAGAATTGAAGGCACCCTGATAGAGCAAAATGTTTATTTCATTATCTGGGCATAAGGATGTCAAACTATTTCAAATGAGGGACGCAAATAGGCAAGAGTAGGGTCAGACTACACCATTACGCAGTCTTAATCAGAAGGAAACACAAGACTACAGCTGAAGGGGCTGTGTCACTGGCCCTAAATATTACCCAAGCCATTACAGTGTTGGCTGGCCTTTACGGGGCAGAGATTGGTGGATAGTGACCCTTGACCCGGTCACTCCACTAGCGCACGTCCCCCGTGTGCCCGGATTCTGCTGCCGCTGCCTACTTTGCCCTCTTGCTGCCGCCTCTCCTTAGGGCCCCTGATCTCCAAGCTTGCCCTTGCCCTCCAGGCTTGCCCAGGCTTGCCCCAATCTCCAGGCTTGCCCAGGCTTGCCCTCGCTCTCCCCCGCTCTGCTTTCTCGCTCTTTCCCCCCTCTGCTCCCCGCCGCTGCTCTCCTGCGGCCCTGCCCCCCTCTCCTGTCTCCCGCTCCCCATTTGCCGCCCGCTCCTGCCTCCCAGCTGCTCCTCCCTCCCACTTCGCCATAAATGCAGGCGCCGATTGCGCGCCGAAAGCGTACCAAAGGCAAGTCCGTCTACACCCGTCCATGCCTGGACCGCCCAGCGCCAGAACCCCTGGACCCCGCCAGAGCCAGCCAACCCGACTGAGCTACGACACCGCCACCCTCCACGCACTCAACACCGGCCGACATCCAGCCTTCGACCATACCACCCCGAAGCGCACCCACAGAGCCTTCACCTGCCACGCCTGCTACTTCACCTGCACTCGGTCCTGCATTGCACCAGCCAAAACAGCCGTCAACAACAACCACCTCAAGTGCATCCTACTCAACACCCGCTCCATCCACAGGCACGCCTTCGAACTATGGGACCTCCTGGACAAAACGGCACCAGATGTCGCCTTCTTCACGGAAACCTGGATGAACGCCTCCTCAGCCCCCGACATCGCCATTGCCATCCCGGACGGCAACAAGATCATCCGGAGAGACCACATCAACCAGACCGGAGGAGGCATCGCCATCGCCCACAGAAACACTATCTGCATCACGACCAACACCGACCACACCCTGGCCACCGCAGAGCACCTGCACTTACATATTCACACCGACCCCAAGACCACCCTCAGAGGAACCCTCTTCTACAGACCCCCGGGACCAAGCTCACACTTCAGCGAGGCCATCGCAGACTTCATCAGCCCGCTCACCCTCGCCTCCCCGACTACATCTTCCTAGGAGACCACAACTTCCACCTGGAGAACGACCAGGTCAAAAACACCACCACCCTACTAGACAACCTCGCCAACCTCGGATTCAAGCAACTGGTCAACACCCCCACCCATTACGCCGGCCACACGCTCGACCCTATCTTCTCCTCCAGCAACCACATCTCTTTTAGCCACACCACCGAGCTCCACTGGACCGACCACAGCTGCGTACATTTCAACTTCAGGAAAACAACGACCCACCACCGCCCTCAACAAACCCCCCCGAAGATGCTGGAGCAAGATCACCACCGACCAACTCACCACCTCCTTGCACCTAAACCCTCCCACCAACACCACGGACTCCAACGAAGGAGCACGCAACCTCACACAGTAGATCACCGACTGCGCCGACACCCTTGCGCCACTGAAAAACCCTCTCAGCAACCTCAACAGCAAGAAAGCCTCGTGGTTCACCAACGATCTCAAAGACTCCAAGAAATCCTGCCGTGACCTCGTGAAAGCCTGGCGCCACAACCAGTCAACGGATAACATGACAGCCCTCAAGAACGCCACCCACAAACACCACCAGCTGATCCGTACCACCAAAAGGTCATCCTTCAGAGAACAACTGGACAACAACACCCCAGCAGCAAGGAACTCTTCAACGTCGTGAAAGAGCTCTCCAACCCCAACGCCAGCGACAACGGCATCACGCCTTCTCAAGACCTCTACAACTCTCTGGCCACCTTTTTTCACCGTAAGATCATCGACATACACAACAGCTTCGGCACTCAGAACACGTACCCCACCACCGAACCTACACCTCCCACCACCACCATGTGCGCCTGGACTCAGGTCAGCACAAATGATACCACCCACACGATGAACACCATCCACTCGGGCTCCCCAGCCGATCCCTGCCCACACCACATCTTCAACAAAGCCGACTCCATCATCGCACCCATACTTCAGGACATCATCAACAACTCCTTCATACCCGCCACCTTCCCGGAGAGCTGGAAGCACGCAGAGATCAGCGCCCTCCTGAAGAAACCCACCGCAGACCCCTCAGACCTCAAGAACTTCCACCCATCTCGCTCCTCCCCTTCCCTGCAAAAGTCATCGAGAAAACCATCAACAAACAGCCGACAGCCTTCCTGGAGACGAACGGCTCCCTCGACCCATCGCATTCCGGATTCCGAGCGAACCACAGCACCGAGACCGCCCTCATCGCGGCCACCGATGACATCCGGACCCTACTGGACAACGGAGAAACCGCCGCCCTCATCCTGCTTGACCTTTCGGCTGCGTTCGACACGGTCTGCCACCGCACCCTGACAACCCGCCTCCGCCACGCCTGGATCCAAGGAAAGGCCCTGGAATGGATCACCTCCTTCCTCTCCGACAGAACCCAAATAGTCTGTCTCCCGCCCTTCCTCGCAGAAGCCACCAAGATCATCTGCGGCGTACCTCAAGGCTCCTCGCTCAGCCCCACCCTCTTCAACGTCTATATGAGCCCCCTCGCAGCCATTGCACGCAAGCAAAAACCTCAACATCATCTCCTACGCCGATGATACCCAACTGATCCTCTCCCTCACCAATGACCCCACCTCCGCCAGAGCCAGCTTCCAGGACGGAATGAAAGACATCGCAGACTGGATGAAGCTCAGCAGCCTGAAACTGAACTCAGACAAGACGGAAGTCCTCATGCTCGGCCCATCCGTCTCCACCTGGGATGACTCCTGGTGGCCCCCTGCTCTGGTCCCCCCACCCAAGCCCACGGACCACGCATGCAACCTGGGCTTCATCCTTGACTCCTCCCTCACGATGGCCAGGCAAGTTAACGCCATTACCTTCTCCTGCTTCAGCACACTCCGCACTTCCACTGAATCCCCACTGGAACCAGGAAAACGGTCACCCAGGCCCTCGTCACCAGCTGTCTGGACTACGGGAACGCGCTCTACACTGGGACCACCGCCAAACTACAGAAAAGACTCCAGCGCATCCAGAACGCCTCAGCACAACTCGTCTTGGACATCCCCTGACACAGCCACATCTCCGCCCACCTGAGGGACCTGAACTGGCTCCCCGTCAGCAAAAGGATCACGTTTAGACTCCTCACCCACGCACACAAGGCTCTCCACGACTTGGGCCCCGAATACCTCAACAACCGCCTCACGTTCTACAAGCCAACCCGCCAGCTCTGCTCCGCCAGACTCGCCACATCCCTCGGATCGGCAGAACCACCACCGGAGGAAGATCCTTCACCTACCTGGCGGCCAAGACCTTGAACACCCTCCCCACCCACCTACGACTCACCCAGGACCATCTCTCCTTCAGGAAGCAGCTCAAGACCTGGCTTTTCGAGCAGTAGCAGCCCCCCTCCCCCCACCCAGGGCCTTGAGACCCTAGCGGGTGAGTAGCGCGCTTTACAAATACTCTTGATTGATTGATTGATTGATGGTACATCTATATTATCCATTTAAGAAAACAAATTTATGAAAGGTGTACTCAATTCGCCGCAAAGCTCTCCATCGGTGCCATTGAGATGTGACTTAGCCCTTTACCCCATCCATTTGGTATCTTTTTCTTAAACATTGCTACACTGGGTGAGAGTATGGTTTACTCTGTAATTAACCATTTACAGAGAG
Organism: Lissotriton vulgaris; assembly: GCF_964263255.1. Taxonomy (NCBI): domain Eukaryota; kingdom Metazoa; phylum Chordata; class Amphibia; order Caudata; family Salamandridae; genus Lissotriton; species Lissotriton vulgaris. The sequence continues at coordinate 2,093,525,050 of NC_141687.1, forward strand.
GCCCTTAGGGATCTGATTAATTGTGATAAACCTGTCCATACCCCTTGGTTGAAGCACGTCAAAAGGCAGTTCAAACTGCTTAACCTAGGAAATATGTGGGGTACTTCTAATGAAGTCACCAATGGGATCAGACCAGAATCTGAGATGAGCATGAGAAGGGATCACTAATAGGGCACTTTCTGCTTCACCAAATTTGCCGTTTTGAAACCTATATGAACAATATTTATCCTCCTGGGGAGAAACGCTGGTATATCCAGTTTAGATTTGGTACCCTACCCTTAGGAAATTTTACCTCGAGATGGTTTATTATGGAACATGTCCTGGAGAGCTGTCCCTTTTGCCCTTTGCTAAAGGAAACAGAGTCCCACTTTCTGCTGTTCCGCCACAGATACTCTATTTTAAGGAAAATATTGATAATTACATGGGGTAAGTTGAAGGGCTTAAGACACTATTTAGAGGCATTGCGATTATTGAAAACCGACACGAAAGAGCAATTAGTATTTGTGGTTTCACAATTACTATGGGGGCTTGGTCAATACGCACAAAAAGTCTAACACCTGTGAATGTGTAACCATTATTGCTGCTATGTATGAATGAGGTATGCTTCTCGCATACCTAGTATTGTTAGCTTAAATTTTTCTTATGAATTGATTTTAAGCTTGTGTGACCTCTTTTAACTATTTAATAGTAGACTAGGGCACTTAACATTGATGAAGACCCTCCAGATAGGTCGCTCCCCCTCCGCACAACTCCGCCTGTGTGCCCCTGCCGCTGATGAGGTCTCGCTCACAAGTGTGGTTCTTCCTTCTTGGTGCCCCGTTTTTTCTTTTTTTTGCCTTATTTGCCACTGTTTTCCCCCTCCTTGTGCCCCGTTTTTTGCCTTCTGTGCCACTGTTTTCCCCTTCTTTGTGCCTCGTTTTTTGCCTTCTGTGCCACTGTTTTCCCCCTCTTTGTACCCCGTGTTTTGCCTTCTGTGCCACTGTTTTCCCCCTCCTTGTGTCCCGTTTTTTGCCTTCTGTGCCACTGTTTTCCTCCTTCTTGTACCCTGTTTTTTGCCTTCTGTGCCACTGTTTCCCCACTTTGTGCCCCGTTTTTTTGCCTTCTGTGCCACTGTTTGCCCCCTTTTGTGCCCCGTTTTTTGACTTCACCACTGTTTTCCCCCTCCTTGTGCCCCGTTCTTTTGCCTTCTGTGCCACAGTTTTCCCTCTCCTTGTGTCCCGTTTTTGTATTCTGTGCCACTGTTTTCCCCGCTGACTGACCACTGCCCATTCCCTGCTCCTGCCTCTGAGCTTCTCCTCCCTCCCACCTCCTCATATATGCTGGACCCTGCGCGACCGCGCCGCAGAAGTCAAAGGTGTGCCTGAGGCAAGCCCATATGCGCCTGTCCGCACCTGGCCCGCCCCAGCGTCAGGAACTCTGGACCCCGCACACACCACAACACCCTACTCCGCTACGACCCCAGCACTCTCCACGCACTCAACGCCAGACGATCTCGCACCTGCTGCCTGGCTGCCCTGAAATGCACCCAAGGACCCTTATCCTGCCGGAACTGCAGCTTCACCAGCATTTGGCCAACCAACCCATCCAACATGGAAACCAACTTCCTCAGATATATCCTGCAAACACGTCATCGAACTCTGGGACCTACTTGACACCAACGCCCCAGACGTCGCCTTCCTGACTGAGACCTGGCTGACCCCCTCCTCGGCACCTGACATCGCCATAGCCATCCAGGAAGGCTACAAGATCATCCGCAAGGACCGCACCAACGGAATAGGAGGAGGGATTGCCATTGTCCACAGAAACCCTCTCTAAATCTTGACACACACCGACGACACACTCAGCAATGCAGAGCCCCTGCACTTCCAGATCCACACCGACCCCAACACCACCCTCAGAGGCACCCTCATCTACAGGCCCCCCCATACCCCTTCCGCAGTTCTGCTACTCCATCACCGACCTCATCAGCACACACGCCCTCGCCTCCACGAACTACATCCTCCTCGGGGATCTGAACTTCCACCTCGAGAACAACGACGCCAACTCCCCCACCCTCATCAACAACCTCTGCAACCTCGGACTCAGACAACTCGTCACAGCACCCACACACTCAGCCGTTCACACGCTTGACCCTATCTTCTCAGCAAGCACCCATGTCTTCTTCGACCGGACCACCGAACTCCACTGGACCGACCACCGCTGCATCCACTTCACCTTCCTGAAACTCACCACACACAACCGCACCCAGCAGATGCCTTGCGGCAGCTGGGGCACAATCAGCTAACTGCCGCCCTCACCCAGAACCCACCCGCAGACCCAACGACCCAGACCCCGCAGCCCGCAGCCTCAGACAATGGATCAACGACTGCTCCAACACCCTCGCCCCGCTCAAGAAACCCCCAAACATCTACACCAGCAAGAGAGCCAGCTGGTACACCAAAGACCTCCAGGCCACCAAGCAAACCTGCCGAAAACTAGAAAAAACTGAACCCGCGAAAGAACACCAGAAAGCTACCCAGCCTACAGCAACGCCACCTGCCGACACCACCAAATCATCCGATCTGCCAAAAGGACCGCCTTCAAAGACCGCCTAGACAACAATGCAAACAACAGCAAAGAGCCCTTCAGCATCATGAGGAACTCTCCAACCCTAGCTCTGACATCCCACCGTCACAAGACCTCTGCGACTCCCTGGCCACCTTCTTCCATCGCAAGAGCACAGACATCCACGACACCTTCGACGCCGTCACCACCTTGGCAACAGCCCACACCCCCACTCCCGCGACCACCACCTGCACCAACTGACTGCGCGCCTGGACCAACATCAACGACAGCACCATCAAGATCATGAACAACGTCCACTCCGGTTCCCCGGAAGACCCCTGCCCACACCACATCTACAACAAAGCCAGCAGCACCATCGCACCCCACCTCCAGAAAACCATCAACATCTCCTTCAAGACAGCGACCTTCTCTGAGAGCTGGAAGCATGCAGAGATCAACGCCTTACTAAAGAAACTCAATGCGGACCCCAAGGAGCTCAAGAACTTCCGACCCATCTCCCTGCTCCGGCAAAGGTCATCAAAAAGGCCAGCTTCCTTGAAGAGAACAACATCCTGGACCCATCCCAGTCAGGGTTCCGCAGCAACCACAGCACCAAAACTGCCCTCATTAGCGCCACCGAAGACATCAGGCACATGCTCGACACTGGAGAAACCGCAGCCCTCATCCTGCTGGACCTGTCAGCTGCTTTCGACACAGTCTGCCACTGCACACTAAGAGCACGCCTCCACGATGCCGTAATCCAAGCGAAGACACTGGACTGTACCATCTCCTTCCTCTCTGGGCGAACCCAGAGTGTCCGCTTCCCCCCCTTCCGCTCCAAAGCCACCGAGATCATCTGCGGTGTACCCCAAGGCTCATCTCTCAGCCCAACGCTGTTCAACGTCTACATGGCACCACTCGCCCATGTCGCCCGACAGCACGACCTAAACATCATCTTCAACGGCAACAACACCCAGCTGATCCTCTCGCTCACCAAGGACGGCCACGCCGCCAAAACCAACCTCCACAAAGGAATGATGGCCATCACCGACTGGATGAGGAACAGCCGACTGAAGCTGAACTCGGACAAGACAAAGGTCCTCATCCTCAGCTCCACCCCCTCCTGGTGGTCGATGGCACTAGAAGCACCCCTTACACCCACCAACCACGCACGAAACCTACGGGTCATCCTCGACTCCACACCCTCCATGACAAAGCAGCTCAACGCCGTCTCCTCCTCCTGTTTCAACACCGTACGCATGCTTCACAGGATCTTCAAGTGGATCCCCACCGAAACTAGAAGGATGGTCACCCAGGCCCTCGTCAGCAGCAGACTGGACTACGGCAACGCACTCTACACAGGAGCCCCGGCCAAACTCTTGAAACTACTCCAAAGCATCCAAAACGCCACCGCAGGCCTGATCTTTGACATCCCCTGCTGCAGCCACATCACACCCTACCTGAAAGACCTGCACTGGCTCCCCATCAACAAGAGGATAACCTTCAAGCTCCTCACCCACACACACAAGGCACTCTACGACACCGTACCAGCGTACCTCAACAGACGACTCAGCCTCTACACCCCCGCACGCCAGCTCCGCTCCGCAGACAACGCCCTCACCACCGTCCCCCACATCCGAAGAGTGACTGCCAGCGGCAGATCATTCTCCCACCTCGCCGCCAAGACGTGGAACACCATTCCCATCCGCCTACGGCAGACCGAAGACCTCCTAACCTTCAGGAGGCTCCTCAAGACTGGGCTCTTTGAACAGTAGCAGCACCACCCTAAGCCCCCCCCCCCCCAGCGCCTTGAGACCCTCACGGGTATGTAGTGCGCTTTACAAATGCCATGATTGATTGATTGATGGACATATGAACAGGACAATCCTTCTCAGATTGGGGAGGCCACGGCATTCAACATGGCGAACCACTTTTAGGCTTAGTTGTAGCCAATTATTAAGGTTTATGTTGATAGTGCTAATTACTTTACCTGAGGTCCCCTATAAGGCTCATCCCATTATCCATTGCTCAACATAATGTTTTTATTCTTCATCTCTTTTCTATGTTATATTTATTATAATGTATTTACTGCAATTTTATTATGCTCTATAGACCGAAATAAAGTATATTATTATATTACTTTCACTTGTCTTCCATTGCTGCGTAACATGATCCTTTCATGTGGGCTCTTTGTCACACTGGCGACGAGAATTGGATTCTGAGGAACTAGAAGCAAGTGGTTGAAAGGAGACCTCAACAACACGTTCCACCGCTTTGCTTGCTGACACTGTCTCAACTCCCTTGGCAGCATTGTATTGCAATTAGTAACCCAAATATTCACTCTACAATTAGCATTTTGGATTTTTCCCCATTCACTCTTATCTCATCCACAAACTTATTGTTCTTTATCTATCCCACTTATGGTACAATCTGTCAACACCCACAATCCGTGTCCCTGTCACCTTAACAATATTCATTTATCTCCGAAACCTTTTTTCTGGGAAAAGTTTTTTTTTTGCAAAGACAGCGAAATTACATTTCTTTTTTCAAAAATTACATGAAGCTTTGATGGCAAGACAATTTTTGTGATTAGCCATACCTGTAGCATTTTCCTAAAAAAATCATTATTCTTCTCAATCCTAGTATATTTACTTTTATCTATTTTCTTTTTGGGTTTAATGACAACTAAAACTTGACCATTGTTTTTTTTCCCTTTTTATAGTTTCAGTCCATTTAAAAGAATGCTAAATGGTTTTGGCCACAGCCAACACCTTATCTACAGTTGACTCGTCCTTCTTCCAAAGTTCTTCAGGTACCTTTTCAATATTACATCCTAACAGACGTGAGGCCCTTGTATATTGGCAGGAGTTTTCTGACTTGGCAAATGGCAGCATTTCTAAATTGAAATATATACAGCTGACTTCCTGGTGGCTTGCAGTGTAAAGGTGACCAGATCTGGAGGCATTCGTTGTTCGGATGAATTCTAAGACACAACTTAAGAAAGAAGTGTCCCAGTGGTACTGGACAATTATCACTGCATTGGATGGAAAGGCAGGTCCCCTTACCAACACTGTGAGTAGAATCTACCAGGGCTAATCAATGAACAAATATGGCAAGCATTTCTGTCTTTGCTCTATTCCATGTTCAAGGCCACACCACCAAAAATAAATAATGTATTTACCTTTCACAGGGTTTGCTAGTCACCGGCTAAGCTGGCAAAAATAGCCCCCATGTAGACGGCAAGCAAGAAGTGTGGCTAGAACGAGGCAGATGATAAGCACATGTTTGTAAACTGCTCAGCGCTAACTTCTTACTGAGAGAAAGCAATTAAGGTCCTAACCGAAATCAAGCTAAGCTGCCCCCTTACAGTATTTGGACTGGATAATGATTTTCATGCTCAGTTACATAAGGAACAAGCCTCATTGTTATTTTTTCTGATTCTACTGGCTAGAAGGGACCTCTGCAAATAGTGGGTCGGCATGGTTTCTGCAGCAGCAGAGGAACGGATTAGTTGGATAATTATTACTGTGGCCTAGATCTGTCCCGTAAAAAGGCTTCAGTCGAGAGAAGATGGAGCCTCTTTTTGGAATGGCAAACAAAAATCTTACTGTCCAATGATTACACCATACCCCCTCTGAGAACAAGTTTTGAGGAGGGCAGATATACATTCAGCAATTGGATAAACCAGGCATGGAAGTTGAGGAGGTAACCCCTCAGACCCACTTGAGATGGGTGGTGAAATAAGGACTAAAAAAAGTAAATTACATACTGATATAAATTGATCATGTATGTTTTCCTCTACTTATCCTTCAAACTTACATGAAGAAGCCAGTTTTCTTAAGTCTATAACATAGTTTTCTACAGACTCCCTCATTTTTATTAGGTCTTGCCTACGCAGCGCACATGCACTGCATAGGAAAAAGACCTTTAGCAATCGCTTTAGTTTTTGTCCCAAAAACGTGGATGCGTTTCATTGCCTTCAATGGCAACGCTGCACGTTTGGCAATTCCATTGCGGGAGCGAGTGGCACCATCTGGTAGCAATTATCGTGCTCGATCCTGCAAGGGCAACAGGTGCAGGTTCCCTCCCCCTGCTGCCTCCTCCTCTTTCAGCGCGAAGCACGTGCTATGCTTTCTTTTGAATATGATTCTCACTCGCGGTCATTTTGGGAAGGTCAGTCATTAATGGCTTCAAATGTATTAACTAGGTTGTGACGCGCTGCAGGAGTAAAACAATGTTTACTGTAATAGCTCGCATTTTGCCAGGGGGAGAGGGCCAGGGACACTTAACAGGCAAGCGTGGCAACATGCTGCTGTGCTAGGGTTGGGGCGTTGCATGGGCGGGTTGGAGGCAGGGATGTTGCTCTTTAGCGGGCAACCCTGCAGGAGTAGGCCAAGTCTCTCCAGCAGGCAGACCCACCACTCTAGACCAGCAGCGGCAACATCCTCTGACATCTGCCCGCTCTCTACCCTGGAGCAGCCTGCCTGCGAACTGCGGCGCCAAAGGAACTTCCTGTCCGTGGGTCTGTCCCTCCCCAACGTGCACACGGGGGACTTCTACACTCATGGGGTGTGGGACGAGATGGTGTGTTGCTTCCCCGAGGCAATGCTAGGAGCCTTCACTCGGCACGATCCACTAAAGCAGCTGAGGCACCCGGAGCCCACACGTGGAAACTGCAGTGCCAAAAGCTGTGGGCTGTGCGGAGCTTCCTGTCCATGGCTCTGCCCATCCCCAACGAGCACACAGGGGACTTTTAAACCCACAGGGTGTGGGACGAGTTAGTGTGTTGCTCCCCCGAGGCTGTGCTAGCAGCCTTCACTAGGCACCACCCACCACAGCAGCTTAGGCACCCAGAGCCCACAAGGACCTTAAGTAAGTGCTGCTGGGAGAATAAACTGTTCAAAATTAGTAGGAGGGACATAGAAAAAAAACACCTCTGCATACAGACACTGCCTACACAATGCTCTTCCGGGCACAGTGTGCCTTGTCATATATCACTTTCTGTAACCCTGCTCCACTTCATTGTCTTTAATGGAGCTCTCATCATTCCAATACTCAAATGCACCCAGGGCCTCTTATTTAAACTAACCAAACCACTTCCTCATACTAGTTTTGTTCTTCAGTAGGTTGTTTCTGAATAGCTCAAGCGTTTTGGGATATCCAGATAAGAAACATTTTTATGCAATGACTGTAGGTGGAACTTGTTGTTCCATAGTGAGTGGTTGTCCTGAATACATGCCATAGGACAGACTCTCGTGTAACAAAATGTGACTGAAGATCTATCTGTGACTTCGGAAGAATTTCATCCCTTAGCGTAGTGTGATATCCTTACACCGCACTTAATCCTGACCTTGATTTGACTGAAAGGCCAAAGTGATTGGATGGAACTTGCTCAAACCATACTGTACGATTCAGAAAAGGGGGTGGTGATGGACAGAGTATCTGAATTAAGCAGAACACTCCTACCCAGTCAACAGATCAGGGCTTGATCCATCACCGTTTTTTAGCTCACTGCACCATCCCAGCTCAGAACCTGGCTACATACAAATTAGTCTGTCCCTGGCCCGGTGCATCATGGGAACAGGGCAGACCAAAATACCAAGCCAATTCTTTACTGGAAAGGAAACAAGCTTCTGGGGACCGGTTTCTGGCATTACAGCCGTCTTCGGCCCGGCTCGCTTGAATCCTGATGGTGCAGTGAGCAAGGGACTCATGTCTGAGCATACCCTTCCACGCTTATGGTGGACAAAACGATTCAGAAAAGGGGGTGGTGATGGACAGAGTATCTGAATTAAGCAGAACATTCCTACCCAGTCAACAGATCAGGGCTTGATCCATCACCCTTTTTTAGCTCACTGCACCACCCCAGCTCAGAACCTGGCTACATGCAAATTAGTCTGTCCCTGGCCCAGTGCATCATGGGAACAGGGCAGACCAAACTACCAAGCCAATTCTTTTACTGGAAAGAAAACAAGCTTCCGGGGACAGGTTTCTGGCATTACAGCCGTCTTCGGCCCGGCTTGCTTGAATCCTGATGGTGCAGTGAGCAAAGGACTCATGTCTGAGCATACCCTTCCACGCTTATGGTGGACAAAACGATTCAGAAAAGGGGGTGGTGATGGACAGAGTATCTGAATTAAGCAGAACACTCCTACCCAGTGAACAGATCAGGGCTTGATCCATCACCCTTTTTTAGCTCACTGCACCATCCCAGCTCAGAACCTGGCTACATGCAAATTAGTCTGTCCCTGGCCCAGTGCATCATGGGAACAGGGCAGACCAAACTACCAAGCCAATTCTTTTACTGTAAAGGAAACAAGCTTCCGGGGACCGGTTTCTGGCATTACAGCCATCTTCGGCCCGGCTTGCTTGAATCCTGATGGTGCAGTGAGCAAGGGACTCATGTTTTAGCATACCCTTCCACGCTTATGGTGGAAAAAACGATTCAGAAAAGGGGGTGGTGATGGACAGAGTATCTGAATTAAGCAGAACACTCCTACCCAGTCAACAGATCAGGGCTTGATCCATCACCGTTGTTTAGCTCACTGCCCCATCCCAGCTCAGAACCTGGCTACATGCAAATTAGTCTGTCCCTGGCCCAGTGCATCATGGGAACAGGGCAAACCAAACTCCCAAGCCAATTCTTTTACTGGAAAGGAAACAAGCTTCCGGGGACCGGTTTCTGGCATTACAGCCGTCTTCGGCCCGGCTTGCTTGAATCCTGATGGTGCAGTGAGCAAGGGACTCATGTCTGAGCATACCCTTCCACACTTATGGTGGACAAAACGATTCAGAAAAGGGGGTGGTGATGGACAGAGTATCTGAATTAAGCAGAACACTCCTACCCAGTCAACAGATCAGGGCTTGATCCATCACTGTTTTTTAGCTCACTGCACCATCCCAGCTCAGAACCTGGCTACATGCAAATTAGTCTGTCCCTGGCCCAGTGCATCATGGAAACAGGGCAGACCAAACTACCAAGCCAATTCTTTTACTGAAAAGGAAACAAGCTTCCGGGGACCGGTTTCTGGCATTACAGCCGTCTTCGGCCCGGCTTGCTTGAATCCTGATGGTGCAGTGAGCAAGGAACTCATGTCTGAGCATACCCTTCCACGCTTATGGTGGACAAAACGATTTAGAAAAGGGGGTGGTGATGGACAGAGTATCTGAATTAAGCAGAACACTCCTACCCAGTCAACAGATCAGGGCTTGATCCATCACCGTTTTTTACCAGATACCGGTCCCCGGAAGCTTGTTTCCTTTCCAGTATAAGAATTGGCTTGGTAGTTTGGTCTGCCCTGTTCCCATGATGCACTGGGCCAGGGACAGACTAATTTGCATGTAGCCAGGTTCTGAGCTGGGATGGTGCAGTGAGCTAAAAAACGGTGATGGATCAAGCCCTGATCTGTTGACTGGGTCCGAGTGTTCTGTTCTGCATAGTGAGCCTGACTTTTTCAAGTGAAAGGATTTGCAAGACTTCTAAAGAGAAACAAATGCTATATTCCGATACTTCAGAGTGCACCAGCGGTCCTTTGAGCATTCTTTCACTTTCTCCAAAGTGAAAATCAAATTATGTACAAGCTACAAAAAAACGGATGCCTAGCTGGCAGATATTATTTCCACCAGAGATGCAGAGCCTGCTGTGGTTTTCCTAAAGCACGACACTATGCCGAAAGGAAGAATCTAGGGCTAGATGTAGGTAAATCAGATTTACCAATTCATAAATACCGAATTTTACCGATTCGGTATTCATGAATCGGTAAATCTGATATAGGTAATTATTCGGTAACAAATACCGATTCGGTAGGATTTGGTATTTACCGAATCGGTATTTGCCATTGATTCCTATGGGCATTGAGGCCAGATGTAGGTAATTCCTATTTACCGACTCTTACCGATTCGGTAAATAGGAAGGGGGGAGATGTAGGTAATTCGAATTTAAGAATTACTGAATCGGTAGGATTCGGTATTTACCGATTTGGTAAATACCGAATCGGTATTGCCCATTGATTTCTATGGGCTTGGGTGCAGGGGGTGTCCCTTTGACACCCTATAGCACCCCAATTCCTGGCTTCTGTGCCATGTGGCACACAGTCATGCCCTTCAGGCATGTCTGTGTGTCACATTGCACAGGTGTGCATGCACAGATGTACATGCACACCTGAATTCGGTATTTTACCACCCAATATGATTGGGTGGTAAAATATCGACTCTTAAGGGCCTGTGGCACTCTTAGGAGTGCTACCTACATATGGATTTACCGAATCGGTAAATATACTGATTCAGTATTTTACCGATTCTGTAAATTTACAGAATCAGTCAAATATAGGTCCCCTACATATGGAAACCCTAATACCGGTAATGGCTGAATTCGGCCGTTACAGACCGGTATTCGGGCTCCTACATCTGGTCCTAGAAGCCCATAGGAATCAATGGCAAATACCAATTCGGTAAAAATACCGAAATGCCAAGGGGGACAGGGTGTCACTTTGACACTCGGTTGCACCCCTGTTTCTGGATTGTGTGCCATGTGACACACATACATGCCCTTAGGGCAGGTAGGTGTGCCACATGGCACAGGTGTACATGTACACAGCAACTCGTTATTTACCACCCAATAGTATTAGGTGGTAAAAGACTAATTCTTAAGGGCCTGTGGCACTGTTTACTGTGCCACCTACATATTGATTTACAGAATCGGTAAATTTACCGATTCGTTATTTTACCGATTCTGTAAATCTACCGAATCTGTAAATTTACCGATTCGGAATTTTACAGATTCGGTAAATTTACCGAATCGATAAATTTACCGATTCTGTAAATCAGAGGTCCCCTACATTACAAAATACAAATACCGGTCGGTAACGGCCGAAATCGGCCGTTACCGACCGGTATTTGGTCTCCTACATCTGGCCCCTAGAGTTTAAATCCTGTGTCCGGATACACAGCTCATCCATTTTATTGTGCCCTTTAAAAGTCGATCAAATTGATCCTTGCTGTAATACCATGATACTAAACATGCCAGCCTGAAGCGCAGGTATTCCACAGTACTCTCGAAACACCAGCCAGAGAGGGGTGATGGAGGGGTTTGCTTATATTGTGACAGGAGACAATTCTCCTGAGATGTCTGTCACCACCTCCATGTGCTTTTCTGATCCACGCAGCCCTCCTTTGCCTAATGTTGGCCCTATATATCGGCGTTTTGTAGTTTCTCTGGTGCAATTCATTCTGTCCCAATGCTAGTTCATGTCAGATGTATACCAAAGTTAAATTTGCACTCTGAATTTTGTTGTTGTTGTTGAATATTTCTTTATCAATATTGTGAGCGGCAGCATATTTAACAGCGATGAGTACAATTATAAATGTTAGCAATGTTACTAGTAGGACATCTGTGCATTCGCTTAAGCGTCAAATGTGTTTTTCCTAACACATAGGTCGCATACAATTCTGCAATGTACCAATAGACAAATCCTAACGACTACAAAAAATAACCACTTGATTAAGATACAAACACATCACTAAACGTCATAAGAACATTTCTAGACATGGATATGTAATCATGTGGCAGTTGTTTGGTAATGTTGACATGATAGGACGGATGGAATGTGTTGGAGAGGAGGGGCCAATCATACCGACTCACTGACTGATATCTTTTATCATTGTGTGTGGGGGAATCCATCTGGCATGTATGGGTGAATTCATCTGGCACTTATGGGGGGAGGGCCTCACGAAACGGCAATGCCGCCACCTTACAGGTTGGACCTGTATCTCAAACACTCTCAAGACGAAGCAGTCTAAATTATCAACTATAATATTCTCATTACAACACAAATTACCACCCATGCAAAAAAAGGACATATGTCTTCAAACAGACTACACTGTTCCAGTTTAAAACTCGTCCTATCGATTATTTTTAGGCTGCATCAACATGTCTGCTCATAACAATATTAAGCCTGGGCGGGCAGCTACGCTCCGTGCACGGAGTGTGCGTAGTGCCGGCTTCTACGCATTTTGCGTAGCAGGCGTAGAATTCTGCACTACGCACGCTCCGCAGACGGTGCGTAGCTGGCCGCCACCCGCCTCCCTCCCGCCCTCCCCAAATACTTTAATTTAAATGTTAGAAAGAATTAAAAGGCACTTACCTTGCCCGCCGCGTCCCCGGGGCTCCCTCTCTTCATCGCTGCGGTCTTGGGTACTAATGCGCATGCGCGGGCGGCCGCACATGCGCATTTCTCACGAGAATGCGCATTAGTACCCAAGACGGCGGCGATGAAGAGAGGGAGCCCCGGGGACGCGGCGGGCAGCGGTGGGCAAAGTAAGTGCCTTTTAATTCTTTCTAACATTTAAATTAAAGTATTTAGGGAGGGCGGAGGGAGGGAGGCCTGCGGTGCGTAGTGGGGCTACGCGGAGTGCGGAGGTGGGCATAGTTTCTCACCCACTTCACGTAGCTCTGCTAAGCCCCACTACGCCCACTACGCCCAGGCCTAAACAATATTCATATGTTAACATCGTGTTTGTGTTGAGGTATATTCCTCAATTAGTCTCATAGCAACCAACATCATTTGTTGCCTGCTACTTTTTGCTTTCCATAATGATTCAAGTTAAGTTCACTTTGGCCTAGTAGCCGAAATGACAGCCAGAGACGAAATAACATTTTTAATTAGAAAAACAAGCATTGGCATAGCCAATAGGTCTCGCTTTTGGGACCTTATAAGTGTTTAGTTATGCAGCACAATATCCGTGTTGCAAAAACAGCAACTGTTGCATGGCTAAGCAATTATTAGGTCCCAAAGGCGAGACCTATTGGCTATGCCAGTGCTTATTACGTTTGCCAGAGTGATACCTTTCTATAAGGTACTCAATATAGGAAGATAATGTTTAGCAACCTTCATAATAAAGGTCCAATATTCATTCGGGGCTTCATCTTCTGCATGAGTAAATATACTCCAGTTATATATTTACAACAAGATAAATACTGCAATACATACTTGAGAAGAAGTACACCAGGTAAATATGCTTGAAGAAATGTGCTTAAAAAAATTAGAGAGCAGTCTAGTTGTTCCAAATTTTACATAGGAAGAGAGTAATGCCCTGTTCAAAGTCAGCGGTCCAGTGGACTTATACCAGACACCGGAAGTAGGGAAACTTAAGACTGATGATCCTCCAAAAGGTCACATGAATAGTTCCTGCAGCAAACACCTGTTAGTGAGTAAAAAAAACTTTTATTTTTTATTAACTACTCCATGAAAAGCGCGGGGCTGCAAATGGAAGCAGAAAATAGCGCTGAGTCAATTTTCCTGGCACCGCACAAAAAATCCAATTGTTGTAGCCAGTCGTACACATACAACCCTATTCCATGTGCTGATGCATGCGCAGTGCTGGTTGATTCTTTGCTGAATCTTGAATAGTGCTGGACCGATTCTTTGCTGATGCTTTTTCTCTTTGCAAATGTGTCACTGTTGTCAAATGTGTGAACTCATGAGCAAAACCGGGTCTGCTCCTCGTTGCCGGGCAACACCTGGCTCAGCGTGAAGGCGCGAGCAAAGTACAAGTACAACAATTAGCTTCATATGAAAGCACAAGCAGAGTCTGGCCTGTTATTCTGGGGCAGATTTACAATAACTGGCACATCCCCAGGAATGCGCCAGTTATTGTGCGCCACAGCTCCGCCACCCATGGTGCGCCGCATTTACAATGCAAAAAACACAGTTGATGGACAGAATGAAGAACAATGTCATACATTCACCCCAGTACAAGGATCTGGGCCTAAATCCATCGTTTTTTTGCACCCCACACCACCCTGGGTTAGACACTGGCTATATGCAAATCAGCTCTGACCCTGTGCCTCATGGGAACAGTCCAGTACGAACTACCAAGCCATGTCTTTCCCAGACCGGAATCAAGCATCCAAGGACCGGTTTCTGGCTCGCAGCCTTCATCAGCCTGGATAGCTTGACTCCAGTGGTGTGGAGAGCCTGGGACTCACGTCTGAGTATACCCAGCACACTCGGGGTGAAAATTGCAAAAAACACAGTTGATGGACAGAATGTAGAACAATGTCATACATTCACCCCAGTACAAGGATCTGGGCTTAAATCCATCATTTTTTTGCACTCCACACCACCCTGGGTTAGACACTGGCTATGTGCAAATCAGCTCTGACCCTGTGCCTCATGGGAACAGCCCAGTCTGAACTACCAAGCCATGTCTTTCCCAGACCAGGCAATAGACATATATTCCAGATGGCCTGAGATATGTCTCATGTGGGGATTTGAGACCAAGAACGTGATACCATTTTTGAAAGAGGTATTTGGAAGGAAAGATTTCTGGGGAGACAGACGCTTCAGTGTTGTAGCAGCAAGATTATGGAACTCCCTTCCTCTCATCATAAAATCTAGCCCCACATTGCTCACTTTTCGAAAGCAACTTAAGACCTGGTTGTTTTCTCAATGAGCCCTCAGCTTTTTAGACTCAGAACTTACTTGTCCTTAAGATACTGGTACTTTACATAGCTCTTAGCGCCGAGACACCCACGGGTAATTGTAGCGCTTTAAAAGTCACATAAATAAATAAATAAATAAATAATGAGGTACAACTTGTGTCTTATGAGATGGAGAGTTATTTGAATGAATGTGGCATAAAACATAAAAAGTGTGCTGTTAGACCTGGCACCATTGGCATGGGTCTCCCTTCAATTTTTTGCTGCTGCCTACTGTGTTTTTTCTATATGTTTTGCATGTCTAGATGCTATGGGCACTATGCCAATGCTATTTAGTGCCACGGTGTAAGTGCTCCCTATTGTAAAGTATTGTAATGGATTAGCGACTCCATGATTGGCTTATTTGATTTACTTGTCAGACCCTAGTAAAGTGCACCACAAGTGCCCAGGGCCTGTAAATCAAATGCTGCTGGTGAGCTTGCAGCACTGTATGTGCCACCCACTGGAGCAACTTGTAACCTATGGCTCAGACCTGCCATTGCAGAGACTGTGTGCAGCCTGAGACTGCAATGTTGACTTGGCAAGTGCACACACTTTCCAGTCCCCAAACCTTTTCGTTTCTACATGTTAGTCACCCCTAAGGTAGGCTCAAGGGCAGGGTGCATTGCATGTAAAAGGTAGGACATGCCCTGATGTGTGTGGCGTGTCCTGATAGTGAATTATAGCCTATTTGTTTTTCACTATTGCAAGGCTACCTGTTCCCATAGGACAGAATGGGCAGTTTGATTATGACATCCTATAATCCTAACCGACTCTGGGAACTGGGTAGAAATTCGAGTTTAGTATGCCTGAACTCAAAATAATAAAAAACATCTTTTAGTGAAGTTGGTTTTTACATTCTGTGTTTGAAAATACTACTTTTAGAAAGTAGGTATTTTCTTGCCAAACCATCCAGGCCTGCCTCCGGTAGGAATCCATATCTGGTTTGTGAGTGACGGGGGCTGGGGTGGCTCCAGGAGACAGGGTGAGTCAGCACAAGGCTGTATAGACCTATCTGCAAGAGGAGTGGTGGGAGGAGTAGCACCTGGGTCTGAACAAGGCTTTACCTAGCTTTTACAATGCTGGCTCCACCTCCTGTGGTGAGTCTGATGACACAGGCACAAACTGACAAAGAAAGAAGTTGTGCACTGGCAGAATGCACCCAGAACTGGTTTGGACTAGGTACAGACACTCTCTGCCTTCAGAGACAAAGGTTTTTGCAGTATGCATATTGGGGCCCAGAACTTTAGATCACTCCTGGGAATCAAGACGACCATTTGCTGAGGAGAAGAACCAGAGAAGCTCAAGGAGGAGACTACCCCTGTGCTGTGTGTTTGGGGTATTGCCTGCAGTGGTTGCTTCATTGCCAAAGAAAGGAGAAAAAGGACTGAGTGTGCTTTCATCATCTGGAAGAATAATCTCCAAGGGCTTGAACTGTGCCTGCCTCATGCTTGAAGCCTCAGGGATACAAGACTTCACCACCAGCTCCCGCCTGAATTTCCATGCTGGTATTTGAAGTACCTGCTGTTGTGCTGGGCTTTCTGAGAGACTGCGTGTCGCTGGGAGCAGGAAGCACGACTCAACGACAAGAAGCGTGTCACCGCCGCAGAAGTTGCTGTCGCATCGCCGAAGAAGCGGCCGCCTCTGTCGCCATCACTTCGCCTGTCACATCTCAGAAGTTCATCGAGTCGCCCCACGGCCGTCAGGCGTGCACGCATCGCATCCACATTGTCGCACCGTAACCAAGAAGACATTTTGTTGCATCGCACTGGAGCGTCATGACCTCGGATTGCAGTAAGAAACCGACGCATCACCTCCCCTCACTGCAAGCAAGCGAGCATCAACTTCCCTGTGCAGCAGTAAGGAACCAACGCATCCACTCCCCTGAGTGTAAGGAACCAACACATCATCCCAGGTACTGTGAGATTAAGGTGTTGCATTTACAATCTAAAGTGAAGTAAGCTATTTCTACCATTTTAAAGACTTATTTGGATTACAGTATTGATGATTTTTGTCGTTTGGTCTTGTGTTAAGTCGAGTAAAGAGTACTTATTTTTCTAAACTGGTATAGTGCCCATTTCTAGTGTCTTCACTGTATTACTGTATGTGTTGCAAATGCTTTACACACTGCCTCAGATAAGCCTGTCTGCTTGTGTCAAGATACCAAGGGGGTGAGCAGAGGTTATTTTAGGAGTGTAGCCTCTTCCCCTGACTAGAAGCAAGGGTCCCTATTTGGTCAAAGGTACCTACCTCTGCCAACTAGAGACCCCCAATTCTAATATGTGCGTTCTAAAATCTCAAACTAATGGAATGGAAGAGCGCATCAAGAGAGTTCTGAAAGAAGCTACACACATGATCAAGGACAAAGGCTTGGTCTGGAAGGATGAAGGGTCAGATGTACAAACCTAACCTAACATTTTACGACTCACAATTGGCGACCCACAAAATGCAATGTACAACAGTCAGTCAGTCAGTCAAAGATAACTTTATTTGGTTTATCATAACCATAAAGCATATAAAACACAATTTATTACATGAAAAATTGAAAAGCAAAGCGTATTTTCACTCTGTTAAAATATTTACATTTTCTGTAAAAAAAGTCCTTTTCTGTCCCCGAGCCTTTAGTCTTTTGCAGCTTTGTGAGTAAATGTTCCACTAATATCATGAATTTTACCCCCGACATATTAAAATATTTGATGAGGCGCCCATCCAACTTGTACAAGTGCGAACGTTTAAATCAGTTAAGACTGTTTTCAACAAGTTCCTTCTTTCTACTTTTACTGATTCACAGACGCACAATAGGTGGCTTAAAGTTTCTATATGGTACCCACATAAATGACATGCTTTTGTTTGCTGTTTATTTTTCCAGGTGGTAACCAAGTCCTTCGAGCTGTGATCGCCAAATCTAAAAGGCCATGAACCTCCTTTTTAATGATAGTCGGAAGTGGGCTGCTAGGTAGGGTTGTGGTTTTAAGCTTATATATGAGTTTATTACAACCCATGCATGGCAGCGTTTGGCCAATCTCCTTTCATCTTCCTCAAATCATAAAGCCTTTGCCCTGTTGTTAAAGACTTTGTTAAATGAGGACCTTTCCAGCTTGCTATTCCATACTTCATCGATCTCTAGTTCCTCCAGGGCAATACGCAGATGGTCACCCCAAGTATTTGGGTTTCTTTGATCGTATTGTAGTTTTATTTCTGTCCAGCATAGGTTGTTCAATGTTCCTATTTCCACTGTTCTGAGTTTCCAGCATAATTTTACCAAGATAGCTTTCCTTTGGAATTCTTGATTCTGGAGCCCAAATTCCAAACGTATTTGTGCTGGCGAGGAACCTTTAAAAAGATTGAATACAGCTTTATAGACATTGATTTGTAGTTTGTTTAAGATGTTAATTTCTTGGCCGTGCCATGTTTCCAATCCGTAGGATAAGGTTGGGAGCAATTGTGCTGCCATGATTTTTAGGAGATGCCCGTGTGAAGGGCATCCCAATTTCTTATAAAGCTGTTTATAGACGAAGGTTAATGATTGGGCTTTTGCTGTGATCTTCCTTTTCTGATCCACCGAGACAAATTTCTTGCCAATTTGATACCCAAGAATTTATAAGCGCTTATTTCCTCTATTTGTGAGTTCTTTGCGTACCATTTGTATATTCCTGGCCTCGGGCCCGCCAGTCTTACCACCTTGGTTTTTGATTGATTTAATTCCAGGCCTTGTGCATCCAGGTAGTCTATGAGTTTGTTTATGGTCCTTTGCAGCCCTATCAGAGTTTGGCTCGCCACCACGATATCATCTGCGTATTGCAGAAATTGGATTGGCTCATTTGCCAATTTTGCCGGATGTCAATTTACTTGTGCAGGTAGTTATTCAAATCCGCCAAATATAAGTTGAATAAACATGGTGAGAGTACACAGCCTTGTTTTAGTCCGTTTGTTATGTTTATTTTTGACGATACTCTTCTTCCGTCTCCTAACTTTACGTTGGCCCATGTTTCTCTGTATAATGATGTTATTGCGTCTATCAGTGGCTGTGGGAGTCCATATGCTTTCAGTTTCTTCCACAAGCGGTCGCGTGGCACTCTATCAAAAGAAGATTTCAGGTCGATGTAACAGGCCAATAGTACTCCCTTTTTCCTTTCTGCTTTTTCCGTCAAGATCGTCAATGCTGATAGGTTTGAGATGGTACCCATGCCTTGTCTAAAGCCCGTTTGAAATTTTGGGATGATGTTATTTTCCTCTGTCCACTCTTGTACACGTCGTAGAATGCACAAGGAAAAGAGTTTAGCCTCTACATCTATAAGGGCAATCAGCCTGTAGTTCCCAGGTACTATTCTGCTGCCGTTCTTGTAGATTGGGTGAAGAAGGTTACCGCTCCAAGACTGTGGCATCTTGTTGTCACAAAACAATTGATTAAAAAGGGGTGTAGGGTATTTAGCCCAGACGTCAGGGTCTCGTTTAAACAGGGCGTTTAGCAGTCCGTTTGGTCCTACATCGCCTTCAGCTTTCAATTTTTTATCAGGAATTTTGTGTATTTTACTGTTGTCAATGATGTTTGATAGTTGGCTTCCCAGCTGGTTAGGTATTTTACTCCCTCCCTTTTGGGGTCGGTTACCTCTGGGTCTGGTGAATTTTCTTTTGCTTTGTCTATGCTTTCTTCTTCATAAATTTGTAGTCCTGCTTTGGGGTTGTACACTTTATCAATGTATTCCAACCACGTTGTTTCGCTTATTCCTACATTGTGTAGAGTTCCATTTCCTTTCATTAATTTGTTATTTAAGCCCCAGAATTCCCTGCTGTTCGGTAATTTAATAGCCCACAGCAGGTCTTCCCATATCTTTTCTGTGTATTTATTTTTTTCCACTCTGCTCTCTTCCTCGTATTCTTTTCTCATTTTTTAAATTTTACAATTGTCACTGTCTCTTCCCGTTCTAATTGCTCCAGCTTTTTGCCTTACCTCCTTGGCGATGTTTCTTTTTTTATTTCTCAACTGTATTGTGTACCATGGCTCTTTATTAGCCCCATACGTGCCTTTGCTTCCTGGTTTTGTTGGGAATTTGTCCAGTAGGGACGAGTTTAACTTCTCCCAATCTTTTACCAATCAGTGCCCTCCTGGCTCCTCAGCATTCTCTATGTGTTTTTTCACCATGTCCATTATCTCTTCGATTATTGTTCCTCTCCATTTGAGTTTCCTTAAGTTATATGTTTCGGGCAATGTGGCTAACGACGCTACACACTCTCTTTGCAGTATGTTTAGGTGTAGGACTGTTTCTTGATGGAAATGGTTGCCCTCTGGTCGTGTTATAATACAGAAGTAATCGACCAGGGGTGCAAGGTCCTTACTGATTATTGTATAATCTATAATGGATTGTTTATTTCCACAAGAGAAGGTAATACCTGCTGGTTGGTCTCCCTTCGTGTTTCCATTTAGAGTGACACGACCTAGTACTTTCAGCTGGTTCCATGTTTTTTGAGTTCTATTCTTATTATCGTTACCCCTATAAGATTGCAATTCAAATCACCTGAGATTATCAACTCATGATTTTGGTGTGTAACTTGTAACGTTTTTATTAGGTTTATTAGGTTTAACAGTTTTTTCATTTTCTTATTCTTTTCGGGATGAATATATATGTTTAAGACAATTAACTTCTTCCCTACTCCGTTTGTGGGGTGATTACATTCCAGTTTTATAACTTGGATCCAGTTTTCTCCCGAATCCATTTCCTCTATTTTCCAGTCGTATTCTATTGTTATATATATGGACAGACCCCCTCTTAGGTGTCCATACTTGGGGATTTTTTCTGCCATTATATGAAATTCTTCATATCCTGCTATATGCTTTGGTGTTACGTTCCACATTTCTTGTAGCAGGATTATGTTAAATTTACTCAAAAAGGTGATGGTCTCTTGGTCTTGTTCCATTTCTTTAAAACCGTGGACATTCCAGGAACAGATTGTTATTTTCCTGTCATCTTCCTTAGTGACCTTCTTATTTGGTTCCCCACTGGCTATGTTGTTTTCATCAGGATCGGTGTAAATTCAATGTGTGGGGTATCCAGGACCAATCTTGATTTCCATCTGACTGGGTGATCATTTGTCTGAGAGTTATGTTTTTTAGCAGGGATCCCTGCTTGTTTGTTGGGTTGTGGACGTACTTCTCGCTCCCTTTAGTACGGAGGTAGAGTTTCCATTTATGTTTGGCAACAGAGGTGCCTCGTTATTTAATAGCGGGTATGGGTATTTTATTAAAGTTGGGTAGGATAATATTATGCCCCAGGCTGCAAAGACCGCCCTTGTGGAGAAGATCAGTTCGGATGTCTCTTTTGATACCCATGTTGTTCTGCTTACTTCCAATTCTGTCTCCTTGTTTATATGGACAAATTCTACTGCCAAGAGTTCTGACGATGGTATTTCCCTTAATTTTGGAATTTCTCTGAATAGTCGCATTACGTTTCCCCTGTTTAGTGTATCCCTTTTCCCTTTTGTTTGGTATTCTGGCCTGAAGATTAATTTGCAGCCTGTCTCTACTGGATCCGATTGAGGTTCCTGGCTTTGGTTTTCTTAGTTTTTTTCCCTTATCGTTTCCCAGGCCTTAGTTTTACTCAGGGGCTCTATAAAAGGCCTTTCTTTTAGGCTCGATTTTGGCGTTGAGTCTATCACGTCAATTTGACCTCTTTTGGCCTCCGTTGTTCTATAACTTGTGGCTGGCCTGGAGTTTTCCTTGTAGGTTTTCCCGGATGGTGCATTGCAGATCCTGCCTTTTTTATCCAGGGTAATTAGTAATGGGGTATCAGTACTCAAGAGATGTTCCACCTGTGGTCCAGGGCTCTTTCCCCATTTAAGCGAGTCGAGTTTATCTTCATCAGTTCTCCTCATGGTTGTTTTTACCTGGTCCAAGTTTTTTGAGCCATCATGGGTTTTTGCTTCGGGTACGTATTCCAACGATCTTATTTCACTTTCCTGTATTTCTGTTACTGGTTTATTTCTCCCCCTTATTTGCATATTTTCTGTTTCATCCTCTATGTTAATTATTTTATTTATAACTTTTTCTTCTACTGTGGCGTTTTCTGGTGACCACTGGTGTCTTTCCCTGGAAATGTAAAAAGGCCCTGGATTATCTGATGTGTTTATTTCTTGGATGTTTAATTCTGCTTTTGGGGTGTCATCTGCCCGCTCTGTCACATTTTTATTTCCTTTTTGTGAAAATATGGCATAATTTTGTCTTTTTTCCTGCTTGGTTTTTAAGATAGCGTTCTTCCTTGCTTTCCGCGCTCGTTTGCATTGTCTTTTGGTTTGGTTCTCCAATACGCTTGGTGAGGCAGGGGCATTGTTTTTACTGAGCCCATTTCCTTTATCGTTTGTTATATTTGATTCAGTTGTGTTTATGGTGTCTGCAGATTCAATGCTTCGCCTTGTGTTCCTTTGTTTTTCAGACCTTATGATTTTGCCTCTGTTTTCTTGGACCGATGTTTCTTCTGTTTGCCTTGTTGTTTGCGCCACGCGTAGAATTTCGGTCAATATTTCTGGTAGGGATGCCAGTTTATCTATTATTTTGCCGCATCTACAGCTTTGATCTGATGGTTTACTTCGAATTTGGCTGTCTTTATTTATTCCTTTGGTTATTTGATCTGTGATTTTGTCCAGTTTAGTGTTGATTCCTGCTAGGTGTGTTGCGATCAAATTCATTAAGTCTACCTGGCTGTCTAATTTATCCGATTGGAAATTTAAAACGGCAATAGCTTGCTGTAGACTTCTTAGTAGCGATTCGCTCCAAGTTGTATTAGACTCCCTGATATGGAGTTGAATCCGCTTACTGATGAAATGGTAATTGGAGACTGTATTTTTATGTTTCCTTGTGGTAGTCCACTTTGCTCGTTGTTTGTTTCTTTCCAATGGTTGGGACTAGGGGTGCGCTTGATGGGTGTTGAAACAGCTCCCCTTTCTGCTCCTTTTTCCTTTTTTTCGGCGGACCCGTCTCTTTGTGTTTCCCTTGCCTGTTTGCACCTAATTTCTCCTCCCTATGCGTGTTAAATTCTAGCACCTTTATGAGATCGTCTTCCTCGGTAATTGAAAAAGATCTTGACCAGTCTATCTTTTGGGTGTTTCCTTGTGGATTAGCTTGACCTCCACATTCACTTTGGTCCTTTTTTAATATGTGAGTATGTCCTATTTGTTCTTCATTGCTTTTATCCGGCATGGTCATAGAATGGAATATGGGTACATGTATCTGTGCTGTTGTTTTTAATAGCCATATTTTTATTGCTAATTTCTCTTGAATCAGTGTTCCTTCGTTTCCTTCTGTTCCCTTTCCTCTTTTTTGTTGCAACTGTTGTGGTTGTCTTGAATCTAGTTCCCGTTGTGCCGGGCATTTTTCTCCCGATTTTTTTGTTGTTATTGAGTGTATTGGTTTTATTGGACTTTGTAAGCTTTGTGCCTCTTCTGTCGTTGCGTAGATTGCCGCCATCGGGTCTTTAAAAATTGAAATTTACGCTTCACGTGGTTCCTCCCAAACTTAAATGGTTCTGGTGTTGCAATTGGGATCAAGCTCTTTTTTTGAAAATAGGGGTCCTCTTTTGTTTTGCTTTTGTTTGCAGATTCGTTTGCAGATTTGTTTTGATCTTTTATTGTCACTATTCTCCTGTTTTTATAAGTTGGGGCTTGGCGAACTATTCCTGACCGCATATCCCCGGTTCTCTACTCAGACTGGGGCTATGACTGTTCGAAAGGACTTTTTTGGTGTGCCAAGCCACCGCCTCTTCCTTTGAAAGCAGTACTTCGTGCCCCTTGTGTGTTTGGCACCCTCTGAGCATGTCAGGGCTCAAAGTGGCAGAGTTCCCCTTGTCCCAGTCGCTACTTGCTGTCTTGCCTGTGCTGCCGTTGTCCCCAGTAACTTCTATGCCCCCTGTGGTGTTCTTATCGCGACTTGCGGCAGGCGGCTCTTACCTCAGCTCAGCTGGTACAGCTGCCTCCACCGCTGCCGTGAAATGATTTGCGGCACCTCCTGTACTGTGGGGGACTGTGGAGCACTCTTGTCTCTCCGCTGAAAAAAGGCGCTGTGGGCGGCAGATCACGGCTCCAGCCGCTCGAGGGGGCATTTGCGGCTCTCAGGAATGCCGCTGTGCCACCGTAATACAAAGTACCCTTCAAACCCAGTTGCGTCTCCTGCCGCACTATGTAGCCCTCGCGACTCTCGAATTTCGCCGTGGAGAGCAATTCGCGGCTCTGTGGGGTGCTCTCAGTGTGGTGCTCGCGGTGCCGCCGTGTGGAGCAAATGCTGTGGAGGAGCTCAGTCACGTCTCCAGCCGTGCTACGGAGCCCTCACCGCTCTTGGGTGTAGCCCGGGTGTAGCCCGTCTGTGGGGTGGTTCAATGTTCCTTTTGCGGGCGGCCTGAGTGTCCTTTTGCGGGCGGCCCGAGTGTCACGCCGCGTCCCGCGCCACGCAGGTCCAGCTGATCCCGCTGATCCGTCTCCGGCTTCCTACCCCCCGGTTCGCAGTCTCACGGACCTCACGGGGGGGACGATCTGCTTCCCTCGCAGCAACCGAACGAGCTCCTGGCGTCTGTCAGCGACTGTCAGCAATCACAATAGAAAGAGGACCAATGTACAACAGTGTCAAAGACATTGTCAGCGATTCCCAATGGGGTTGCAAATTGCATGCCTCATCAATATTAATGAGGCAAGCGCAATCTGCGACCCTATTGGGAATGGCTAGCACTCCCAGGGATGGTGGCCTGCTCGGGTCAGCAGACCACCATATAAAATGAACTGCTTTTTTTAAAAAAAGTTACATTTTTTTAAATGCAGCCCGTTTTCCTTAAAGGAAAACGGGATGCATTTCAAAAACGAAAATGAAACTTTTAAGTTTTAGTTTTCAAGGGCAAGCAGTGGTCCCTGGGACCACTACCTGCTCCTAAAAAATATTTTCCTAAACACTCACAAAGGGGAAAGGGGTGAGTGGTTTACCACCTACTTGAAGTAGGGGGTAAACTGCGAGTGTTTTGCGGCTGCAAATGAGGTCGCAATACAATAGTACATGGTAGTGAGTCTTGCTATTAGAAAGGGACGCCCCTTCCTAATAGCGAGAGTCTCAAACGCTATTTTATGTCAGTGACTCGCAAAATAGCATTTGTACATACCATTACCATTTTTTGCTGTTGCAAACGGGCTGATCCCCCATTTGTGAGTTCCAAAAAAGGGTTGTACATCTGCCCAAACTCAATAAAAAGGTTGAGGTGTACAGATTTACTCCACAATCTACCATAGGGAAAAATCCCTTTAAATTATTCGGTGGTAGATGAACCAACAAGCGAGTAGTTCCTAAATGGATTAATGATTTATTAGGAAAATCTGATGAGTTTGAAAAAGGTGATCATTGGGGAGTGAGAGACGAAGAAAGATTGAAAGATCATAAAGCAAGCTTGATAGAGGTAAATCTGTGCAGAAAATAGAGGTGGAAGTTGGTGATCGGGTAATGATTAGGAAATCATGTCGCAAAGAAAGAGGAATTAAACTTTCTAATTCTTTAAGGGTTTCTAAACTGATGTCCAACGCTGTGAAAACAAAGGACTTCTGCATTTCGAATCTTAAAAGAATAGTTCCATATAAAGGAAAGATATGTATCACTGGAACAACAAATGCTCAATGTCCTTTCTTGGAGAAGGGGGGGGTGGAATCTTGAGTATAGAAAAGCAAAATGCCTGATAGTGTACTAAACAAAAGACCATATGAGGAAAGTAGATCACCAGTCTACTTGAAGGATTATGTGAAATAGGTCTATAATATGTAATTTACATGCATTTGTTTGATTATATTTTCTTTGAATTTTCATCACTTTTTTCCCTGTTGGGTACTTCAATAATATAACATTTGAAACTTGTTTGTTGATATTGTCTTTGAATTTTCATCAGTTTCCTCCCTATCGGGAACTTTATTAATTTATTCATATTAATATATTCATATCAAATTCTACATGTTTCTATGAGCTTAATTTGTGTAGGTGGAGGTGTGTAGTATGCCTATGGTATGTGTAGACTCATGCCATCTCTTGTCAAGGTTGAGTCATAACTTTTGACAAGGTACTAAGATGTAATGAGGGCATAGAGGCACTTAGGAGAGTGAAGGTGGGTACTGCAAGCTGGAGATGAAAATGATAAGATGCTGGATGGATGAGGTTTTCTGATGATGTATGTTCTCCTAAACTCTACAACACTTGTCTAACCCTGGATTTATGCTCACAAATATCTCTTCCAAACACCAATACCTCATCACAATAAACCGCTGTCCTTTCCAAAACGTTCAACACCTTTTCTTAAACTCTCTGAAAGACAGAGGCTACAGAAAACAAGTCATACGACAATCTAAGGTAATAATGCAAGAAAAGGTTTTGATGTCAGTAGGAAATGGGCGCACAGCTAGAGATCAAAGCGCATGAGTGTGTATACTAGCAACAATATATTGGTGGTGAAACTGGGTGCAGGAAAACCTTTGTAACCACTCAATGGTTAAACCAGCAAGCCGGTGAAACAGACAATCTAAGGTACCTCAAATTTCCAAAAGGATTTATAAATACTGTAATGTCTGTGGGCTACTCATCTAATTTGATCTGATGATGTGCTGAAGTTAAATCGATGGTTGAAAACACTTATGCTCCTTCAAGCAATAAGAATTTGTCGACAATATATTTAGAAAAGGATACTTTTCAAACACATTCTTGTTAACTTCTCTGAGGTCTACACATAAAAATAGACCTCCATTAGGTTTTGGTCACTACAATTGGAACCACCATTCTGTACCTTCGAGCTCTTCGATAATTCCCTAAAGGCTTGAGCCTCCCCAACTCACCTCACACATCCTTTCTCACATCTATAGGTACATGGCAAAGCTTACCACTAACAGGCTTCGTCTGGGCTAGCGCACAAATCTTAATAACTTTGCCTTCCATGCATCCAAACTTATTTTGAAACACTTTAGGGACTTTCAACTTCACCTTCTGAAAACAATCTGCCTCTACAGTTTCAAGTCTCTGTACCATGTGATTGTCAATTAATAGAATAGGGAGTACACTATTCGGGTCAAGCAAAAACTTAAGATAGTGTTAGTGAAACCAACTTAATAGGCTGCCCCCTTATTTTGATACATACATCTTTGCTCTAATATACCTTTATATAGTAACCATGCACATCAACCGGCTTACTCCCATATGCATAGGGCCTAATGTCTGGATTGTGTAAATCAACCTTCCTCTTATGTTTTTTGGAAGCTGGAGGAGAAGGTGATGAGATGGTGGATGGATGAAGTCTTTTGATGATAAATAAACTACTTCTACTTGTCTAATATTACTGAATAATGTGATCCTTTCATGTGGGTCCTTTGTCACACAGCCCTACCTGGGCATTCTATGGTGATATAATTGCAGCCCGGCTCGGCCTTTGGTAATCTTTCAATCATTGAGCCACAGTTCTAGGGTCAGAGAGGCCCATAGGCACCCAGGTCCTCGCAAATTGGTCTGCTTCTTTCCAGCTTTTCAAGCTTCATCTGGAATATAAGGATTGCTTGATTAATGACCTTAGACCATAGAAATCACGCATGGCATCAACAGTCTTTTAAGAGGAGTTTAAAGTGCTAAAAAAGAGAATTTCGAATGATATCCTCTCCCGAAGCCGTGGAAATATATTGGGTGAAAAGACATGCATACCCAGTTATGTGACTACTTTATGGCAGGAACTCAAACACTATAAATACGAAGTGTCTCACTATTTTGAAAGACTTGCCAATGATCAGATCTGAATCATTTATGAACTATTCGTTTGCAATTCATTTTTACAAGGAGGTTTCTGAAATTCTTAATCAAATGATTATGTATTACATTTGATTCAATACCATTTGTTTAGTGGATAGTATGTTCCATGGAGATGAAAATGTTCTAACAGTATTGAAAGATTTTGAATATCCTTTCAAAGAAATGTGTTGTGAAATTGACTTATTGTAGCATTGTCTAATGCAGTAGTTCTTAACTTGAGGGGCTACTCAGGGTGTCCTTGACTGCTTAGAAAATTGAATAATATTAACAGATGAATACAGTGTATATAAATAAAGAATTGAAACATAAAAATGAACATTTTGAAACCTTCCTAAAATTAAATTGGAGGCTAAAAATTATGTTAGTATCCTTATATTGATTTGTGGGAGCAGTACATGTGCATTGAACGGAATATAGTATAGACGATGAATGCTCTTAATTGTATTTGGATACTTACCAACCTTGAGGCACCAGAGATGGCTTCACTAATTTGAGACTCTTGCGGCCCAGGAAAACATATGCAATTATCATGCCCCAATCGGCTCCATCACATGCCAACAAGCTGCCGATTGAAAAACCTGTGAAGCAGGGAATTGATTCCTGTTCTCACTGGTCATAAGGGATGCTGTAGCAGCCCTGAAGCCCTCTTAACTCACAGCGAACTGTAACATGACAATAGCGGCCTGCTGAGTGCCCGATATGGCAAGCAGTTCCTCCCAGTCCTTGTGAGTGGTGGTGGAACTATCCAGCTGCGGTTACATGTGGAGATCAGAGATTCATGGTCACTGCACTGGGACCTAAATATAGCACGCTGCACCCAACCCGCTGATTGCTGATCAACCAAGTTTCAGGTCAGAATGGCGTGCTGAGCACCATAGTTGTGCAGCGGAGAGTGGTACGGAGCCTGGCTATCGGTGTTTGTGCTGGGGGTATCTGGCCGTCTGCTGCATCCCTGTGAAACGCATGGCGATGAGGGGAGTCGCCTGATACACTGCCAATTAAGTGTGTCCTAAAGGTATGTGGGGAGGCTTTGGAAGTCCGCACGAGGGGGGCACTATGTCCTGGGACCCACCTTTAAACAAACAAGGCCAATACTAGTCTGTTACTGCCTATTGAGACCTCTAATTGATTGCGGGCAGGCCTGGGCCTACCCTGGTGAGTACTCGTGATAGAGCGGTAATTTCTTCTGGTAGTTTCTCAATGCAAAACCTTCATGCTACCTCTAATTTACCGCTCAAAAGGCGTTGGGCCCTTCACACCATGTATTACCTTCAGGAGACTTTAAATAAAGATGAACAGTCAAAAATGCAATTATTATTTAAGCCAATAAAGAGAGTTGTTGAGTATTTAAAGGATTTTATTTTCTAGTCAAAAGTTAATTTTTCTCTGACCCTTTATTCATTAGTAAAATATCAATCAGGTTACAGAATTTGGAAAACAGGAAAAATAGCATTAATACAGTACATATTACAGTCTGCATATAAGCATTACATGTAGGGAAGAAAATGTTGCGCAAAATTTCAGTCAAAACTCTCAAATAGTTTCTAAGAAAAATAGTCTTGCAAAGTTAATCAATAATTAAATAGTTGGCAAAAAATCTCCCATTAAGAGAAATAAATGCATAAGTCAAATAAATCTTTTCAGACCGAATTAATTAGTCAAAGCATAAACTTATAGTTTAGCATCTAAATCTAAAAAGCCTTTCTATCTGTTGCTGTTCTTCTGCATCTGTCTGTGTCTAAAGAGCAAGCAGGGAGTGAGATAGCCCCTCCTTCACCAGACCTCAAAGGAATGCGCCTGAAGTGCCAAAATATGATGTGAAAGCAAGAAACCTCCCCATTACTCTCCTTGGACACCCCAGGCTGCACCCGTGAAGATCTTGTACCTAACCCATAGAATGAAGCAAAGTCTAAGCCAAAATGAGCAAGAAGCCAGCTGAGCTAAGAAAGCCAGCCCCCATCCAGAGAGGACATTATTTTATACTCTAATTATTGGCAGACTACACAAAGATGTAGCATCTTTCAGGAAAACTTGTACGCGATTGGTCAGTCATGATGGCATGAGTTCTCACTACCCTGACTCATTCTAAAAACCTGACTTTACCAGTTTTAACAAAAGAAGCGCAAATGATTTAATACATTTATAAACGTTTGCAACATTTACTAGGAAAAATGTTTCATTCTAATTCATCCTTCCTTCCTTCCACAGTGCAGTCAGATGGATACTTTTAACTAACTGGTACATTGGCACAGTCACAAGAATGTACAGTTCAAGATGTCCTTTACTTCTTGTCATGAGGAAAGCTGCCACAGTCTGCACATGCTCCCTTCTCATTAAATTGCAAGCCATAGCCTTGATGGATTCACAGGCAGCCATGTTTTGTGTAGGTCCCAAAAATAAAACAAACACAAAGATAATATTAATTTCATGTAAATCAGCCCATTATGTTTCCCAACTCCATACTAATACCCATTATAAATGTTTACCTAGCCAAGCTATTAGTGTAAAGCAGCTTTTCTATTATTTATGACAACATGCAAAATAAATGTGCAACATAGCATTTTCATGCTTTAGTGTAAAATTTAAAAGCACACACAGTTTATATGGCGCACACAGTTAATACAACACACACAGCAACATGCTTTAGTGTTTAAGATAGCTTTTCATGCAAAAAAAGCATTTAGCCCCCTGTGTAGTGTTTGGTGCATTAGTAATTCACACACATTATAAAAAGAGGTGTTATTAACTGAAAATATTTATCAAAATATGCAACAAGTCAAAGTCTTTTAAGACAGGAATAGTACATTTAGACTACAAAGGATGAGCTGGGAAGATAGAAACGCATTCTATTAATCTTCAAAGCTAAAAATGCCACTTTTCTCTACACTAAAAAAACACATGTTACTTCAGCGAAAGCATTTCAGACTGAATAGGCCTCACTTTCATATTTTTCATGTGCCATGTTTTTAACTTGCACCAAAAGGTGCGTGGCAATTTAAATGCAGTCTGTCTGAAGCACAAAAAATAAAACAATGCCTGACTACAGATGAAATCTGCTCCATCAATCTACCCTTCTGATGATTCAAATCATAATAAGATGATTTATAATTCATCACACATGTTTCATTTTCAAAAGTGACATTTTTTTTTATTGCAAAAGCTGAGCATTTAACAATTTTACTTCTATTTCTAAGGCAAACACAAGTCTATCTGTAATCAGATCATATATAGCCAAGCTCAAATGTTTTAGTGCAGAGTTCTGTATGTAGCTTCTTGGAACAGTTAGTCTTCTTTAAAATAAGTAACTAAAATAATAAAAAAGGAAAATTAAACAGGACAGTTTCAGCATTTCTTTTCTCTTTGTCATCAGCTTGCCATCAGAATGGCTCATACAGTGTGGCATTCTCTACCTTTTCAATGCAAATTAGACTACTTAGATGCTGAGAAACTCTGACAGAGCACCATCAATCTCTTGCACCTTTCAACCAATGCCTTTCACTCTTATTTGCACTTTTATCAGCTTCAGATGTTTCACCACAACATCTCTCAGATCAAAGCTGTTGCACCATCCATTATGCAGATCTTGTGTAGCAGCTGCAATCTGGTGAGAAACTGCACACTGTACATCAACCAGACCTACACAGCAATGGCTAGTGTTCACATCATTGTTTTCCACAAGTGCATTTGCATATGCATTTTCAAGCCACTTTGGTGTTGCTGAAACACAGTCTTTTGCAAAAGGTAACTCAGTGCTGCCATTGTGTTGCTGTATTATGCTTGACACTTCAGGCAGATAGCTACAATCCATTCCTTGTCCAATCTGTTGTTCTGCACTCATTATCTTTGAGACCTCATTATAATCTGATTTCAGAGAAACTGGCAATCTATACCTGGGCATCAGTCTTTGCAATAACACTTTTACCACTTTGCATTTGTCACTTTTTCCAAAAACAGTTCTGATACAACCCTGTTGTGCTGCTTCAAATACATTTTCTTGAGCCTCTTTTAATTCATCTGTGAAGATTCCATAGAATGTATATGCTAACAGAACACACATTTGTGCAACTAGATTAGCATTTCTCTCTCCCATGAGAACAGTGACTCCCATTTGAGCAGATATACTGCATGTTATAGTAAGGGCAATCAATTTCGAATTTTGGGCTGGGGCAACTACTGAGAGCCATGAAGCTTTGACAACATAATGCATAAGGAGCACAGCATGTGCTGCATTTAATGTGTCACCTTTCAAACATGGGCCATCTACAAAATGGACATTGTTGGGCTGACTCAGGCGTTCATCCTTAAAGTCTGAATTTGGCTTTATGCATATGTTCATGATATTTAGACACTCATTTTCAGTTTCATCACAATCCAATTCATTTGCTGACATTTTTGTGAAGTTGGGGTCAAAGGTCATTGGGCAATACATCACAGACCTTTGAACACAGTCATCTTTTTCAATAGGCAATGAGAGAGCACAGCCCTCCCTCTCACTGCAAATTGGTGTATTTTCTTTCAAATAAACTTTCATTCCTAGTGCTGAGGCACAACATTCTTTCTCTTTCAACTCTAGGAATGCTTTTGTGCAACTGTTGTCCAATGGAAGCGGATCAGACACATCCTCATGTGTCAGCCTCAGTAAAGGCTTAGCCACTAGGGAAAGGTTTAGTAACCACTCTCTACAGCAGCTAACCATTCCCAAAAATGTCCTGACTTCTTTCTTTATTTGAGGTTGATTTATCTTGGAAATTATTTCCACCCTTTCTGGTGACACCTTTCTACCTCCCTTTCCAATTTTGTGTCCCAGGTATTCATCTTCTTTTTGACAGTACTCTTGGCTATTCTCATGCAATGGCACTGTTGCATGGACTTTACAAAAATCAATAAAAGTAAGCCATTCTTCAGCACATGGAATGTGAAAAAATATATTGGCTGGATTCAGTACCACAGAACAACATGAAAAAATACGCTTTTAATCTCCTGCACTATTCTGTTCTTTTCATTTATTTTCTGTGAACTTGTAATCAGAAAGTTACACAAACTTCCAATCAATTCCATCAAAAATCCTTTTATTGGTAAAATGTCTGCAACTGATGGTGTTCCTGAATACATGTCATTTAGTTCTAATTTTAGTAAGACATGTTCTGCACATTTTATTAATCTGGCATCCTTCTCTGTGAACTCTCTTATTTCTGTGTTTATTATTTTTCCAAACCAGAAGGTAATTTTTCAACTGTCTTTTCTAAAAATAATGCTACAGCTGTCTCTTGTTTGGCCATTTTAAATTGCACCTCCTCATCAGGAATCTGAAAATGAACATTATCTGATGTACAGTAATCTGTGCTGTTTAATTTGCAAAATAATTGTTTTCCTGCTAGGCCTGAGTCACAGAGTCACAGTTTATTATTTAAACAGCATGGAATGTTATTTTCTCCATGTTCAAGTGCTGAATTTAAAACACTAAACTGTCTCTCTTTTTCAGGGCCTGTGTTAATATGTTCTCCCATGTTTTCTAACTTTTTAATCGCTGCTGCTTCCTCTAAGCAGGTTTGAAAAATCACATTTTCAATTACATTTATTTTATTCTGGGCTGCAGATGTTGTAAATACCCTTTTTCCCTCACCTTTCAGTGCTTGATGTAGTTTCTGGTCAATAATCTGTGAATTCTGAGTTTCTGAAATAAACTCTGCCATAATCACTCCTTCTGCAGCTCTTTGAACCTTTTCAGTAGGGATCGTATTAATTGGGACAGTCATAATTTTTCTATGCATTATCTGTGCATCTGCAGTTAGCAATTCCTGGACTGAATCAGGCACATTTGAAGCAGTAACACCTGGAGGTATCACTGTCAGTGCTGAATCAACAGGTAATGGGTCAATCTGAAATGTTTGCAAAGTTTTCTCAATCTGTGTTTTTCTCTGCTCAACAGAAGCAGTAGCCACTGTAGTGCTTACTGGTACACTATTTTCAGTATTTTTAATGGAAACCACATAAAGTAGCGGACACTCAGTTAACAATGCATCCATTATTTTATCACCTGAATCATTATTTATGTAAAGCTCTTTATTATCATTAATTCTCTTCTCCTGTATGTGGTGCTTTACCTTTTTATCCTCACTTGCTTTCTCTCTTGCTGTCTTTTCCCACAAACTTAAGGCCTCAAATTGTGCAGCTTTAGATGGTGTCTTTATTTCACATAAGACTTCCCTTAATTTGTCAATAATTTGCAATTCAAAAGTACCATCTTTTGGAAACCTCAAAACACCCTCTTTTTCAGTAATCCTACACCATTGGTGAACCCACATACATGTTTTTTTCCCAAATTGGTAGACATAAAATGCACAGGTGTTCCTTCAGGAGCATCACCAATAAAAAACGAATTTTTCACTTTACCTCCTAACAGCTTCTTTAAACCTTCAAACATTTTCATTTTTGCAATAGTTCAATGCAATTTCTTTTTTCCAAAGCTGTCAATCTCAATTTTAGTAAGTTTTACTCCTACTAGTGACCCTCCACAAAATCTTACTGCAATATTTCTCTTAATCAATAACTCTGTTAGTAACAACATAAATACATTTGTTACTCTGTCTGTTGTGCTAAATAAAGGATAGATTTATATTCACTGCAAGTAACACATTCCGCTTACCCTTCATAAAGTAAGACCTTCCATTTACTCTTCAAACACTACAGGTAAATCCCTTCCGCTTACCTTTCACTCAAGCTCAGAAGAACCTGCTACTTCTTTGGCCTTATCCTTCAGGATATATCTTAGGCCAAAGTATCACCAGCGAACCCTTTTGCTATCATTCAAGCTCAGAAGAACCTGCTATTCCTTTAGTGTGACCCTTTCTAGGTGATATCAGACTAAAGTTTCACCAGCGAACTCTTTGCTATCAATCACTCAGACAGAAAATAGTCCCTAATTTAACACTGCCAGCCCTACCTAGCTTCTCAGTGTTATTCCAACCTCAGTGCAGTGTGGCTTCCATTTACCACCCGCTATTCCTTCCCGGGATTCCACAGGTGTGCATACCTGCGTGTTCAGACAACATAGAACAAGACACTAACTTAACATAAAGAGTTAAAACATGTAGTCAATAACCAAAACTTATGTCCTATGAAATTACCAATATAATCAATAACACCATCAATTCAAAATGAGCAAAATGTCACCAGCAGTAAAAATCCTTAATATTTTCAACACTTCAAAAAAAAACATCCTAGCATATTAACAACATTTCACAACCCTATTGATACTCACACCACTTCTTGCATCACCTTCCAGTACTGCTTTGCCAGTCTTCAGGTACTGAGCATTGGAGTCAGGAATCAGGACTTGGACATTTACCTAACTTGGGCAATTATTTTACTTCCCTCTTAAGGTCAATGATCCATTAGTTGAGTAGTTGATGGTGAAATCAATAATCATTAATCACCAACCTAATCAATAATGACCATCCTCTGCTACCAAAAACTGATGGAGCGGTAATTTCTTCTGGTAGTTTCTCAATGCAAAACCTTCATGCTACCTCTAATTTACCGCTCAAAAGGTGTTGGGCCCTTCACACCATGTATTACCTTCAGGAGACTTTAAATAAAGATGAACAGTCAAAAATGCAATTATTATTTAAGCCAATAAAGAGAGTTGTTGAGTATTTAAAGGGTTTTATTTTCTAGTCAAAAGTAAATTTTTCTCTGAGCCTTTATTCATTAGTAAAATATCAATCAGGTTACAGAATTTGGAAAACAGGAAAAATAGCATTAATACAGAACATATTACAGTCTGCATATAAGCATTACATGTAGGGAAGAAAATGTTGCGCAAAATTTTAGTCAAAACTCTCAAATAGTTTCTAAGAAAAATAGTCTTGCAAAGCTAATCAATAATTAAATAGTTGGCAAACATCTCCCATTAAGAGAAATAAACGCATAAGTCAAATAAATCTTTTCAGACCTAATTAATTAGTCAAAGCATAAACTTATAGTTTAGCATCTAAATCTAAAAAGCCTTTCTATCTGTTGCTGTTCTTCTGCATATGTCTGTGTCTAAAGAGCAAGCAGGGAGTGAAATAGCCCCCCTTCACCAGACCTCAAAGGAATGCGCCTGCAGTGCCAAAATATGACGTGAAAGCAAGAAACCTCCCCCTGACTCTCCTCGGACGCCCCAGGCTGCACCCGTGACGATCTCGTACCTAACCCATAGAATGAAGCAAAGCCTAAGCCAAAATGAGCAAGAAGCCAGCTGAGCTAAGAAAGCCAGCCCCCTTCTAGAGAGGACATTATTTTGTACTCTAATTATTAGCAGACTACACAAAGATGTAGCATCTTTCAGGAAAACCTGTACGTGATTGGTCTGTCATGATGGCATGAGTTCTCACTACCCTGACTCATTCTAAAAACCTGACTTTACCAGTTTTAACAAAAGAAGCGCAAATGATGTAATACATTTATAAACGTTTGCAACATTTACTAGGTAAAATGTTTCATTCTAATTCATCCTTCCTTCCTTCCACAGTGCAGTCAGATGGATACTTTTAACTAACTGGTACATTGGCACAGTCACAAGAATGTACAGTTCAAGATGTCCTTCACCTCTTGTCATGAGGAAAGCTGCCACAGTCTGCGCATGCTCCCTTTTCATTAAATTGCAAGCCATAGTCTTGATGGATTCACAGGCAGCCATGTATTGTGTAGGCCCCAAAAATAAAACAAACACAAAGATAATATTAATTTCATGTAAATCAGCCCATTATGTTTCCCAACTCCATACTAATACCCATTATAAATGTTTACCTAGCCAAGCTATTTGTGTAAAGCAGCTTTTCTATTATTTATGACAACATGCAAAATAAATGTGCAACATAGCATTTTCATGCTTTAGTGTAAAATGTAAAAGCACACACAGTTTATATAGCGCACACAGTTAATACAACACACACAGCAACATGCTTTAGTGTTTTAGATAGCTTTTCATGCAAAAAAGCATTTAGCCCCCTGTGTAGTGTTTGGTGCATTATTAATTCACACACATTATAAAAAGAGGTGTTATTAACTGAAAATATTTATCAAAATATGCAACCAGTCAAAGTCTTTTAAGACAGGAATAGTACATTTAGACTGCAAGGGATGAGCTGGGAAGAGAGAAACACATTCTATTAATCTTCAAAGCTAAAAAGGCCACTTTTCTCTACACTGCAAAAACACATGTTAATTCAGCAAAAGCATTTCAGAATAAATATCCCTCACTTTCATATTTTTCATGTGCCATGTTTTTTACTTGCACCAAAAGGTGTGTGGCAATTTAAATGCAGTCTGTCTGAAGCACAAAAAATAAAACAATGCCTGTCTGCAGATTAAATCTGCTCCATCACTCGTGACCTGGGGGGATGACTGCAAATATGGCATGCTGTGACTACCTGCTGTGACACTGCCTGCTGCTCACTCTGGAGGGGTGACCTGTGATAAATCCTGCAGTAAATTTGATACGGAGTCCCCATGTGCCCCACTCCCTTTTCGTCATGTCTGAGAGAAATCGCAAATATAACATACCAAAGTATCCTATAGCTTTTTTACTACAGTTTCCTTCTTTTCTCAATTCTCCCCCAATATCTTGTCAAAAAACTTTTCCTTGGGCCATTCCATCTTACTCTAAATGCACTGTTCTACATCCAAGCATAAGTTTATGTTAAATCAGGAATGATTTGGTTTGACCAGGTCCTCAATGAACCTGACTATGTTGATCATCTAAGATACTACAACTTTTCGGTCACCAAGTACCAGGTACATAAGAATCTGACACTCCTGTTTGTTCATTCTTTTTAAATGTAGATTTTAATTGTATGTTTATATGTTTTTTATGGCAGCCCTGAAGAAGTCCTATGAGGACGAAACGCGTCGGCTGCAAGCAATCGTGTTTTGATTGTACACCTGTCCTGATTTTTGGAATAAAGAAAACCACAACTATAAGAAACTTACGTCTGTGACTATTGATATCAGATATTTAGATTTATGTGGTGCACCTTTGCTTTTTTGTATTAATTTACTAAGTTCTTGATTGAACCTACACTGTGACAGTGGGTGTTAATCAGTGTGCACACATCTTGCCCACACAAACTATCTAGGGCTTGTTTTCTCCTTTTCCATACAAATACCTTGGAGAAATTTGAGTTAGGTGCTGTAATTATGAAGTTTCCACTGTCTCTCCAGTTGTTTAAAAATAATGTGGCGCAGGGGTTTACAAAGTGATGCATCTACCTAGATGGGTCACTTTGTAAATATAGCGCAACAAGGCGCATTTTTTACGCCACTGGTGCGTCACAAAAAGTGATGCACCGGCGGTGTACAAGTGACGCACAGACTCATAAATGAGGTCCACAGATTCAAACTGAATAAGGGGCAGAGCCTGCTTTAAATCTATGTATAAAATTACTGAAAGATTTCAAACAGGTCTCAACAATAATATTAGCCAATATTAAAGGTGAAGCAGCATACGTGGCGATCCGCCAAAAGTTAAGGGAATTTGATGTACCTGAACAACCACAAGAACTGGCCAGAATAATTGAAAAATCGTATGAAGAATTAGGCAGAGACAGTCTAGGTGGGAAATCATTGAAACCCCAATTGCCCGAAAGTCCTGAAATGGTCTTTACTAAAAACACTCCTACTCCTTTTAAAAAGAAGTGGAAAAATAGCAAATAAACTTCTAAAGAGAAGCGTTCTCAATCCAGAGGTAGGTCTCCTCAAAAGGAGCCCTCTGGAATAGGGTTAATTTGAGAAAACCTGATAGATATCAAGATACTGATATACGTTCCTCTCGTACCTTTCAGACTTCGTCACAGAAATCTGAAAGAAGAGGACCGTCAGAAAACAAGGAAGAACGTGCGAAGTCCAAAGACGATCAACACATGCAGAAAAACAAGAAACCTCAATTCACCAAAAAGAAGGTAGCAGGTCTAAAAATCAGACATGCCGAGGATCTTGAGGACACAACCAAAGAATGGGGACTGGGCTCAGACAATGTTGGACAGTGCAGCAGAAGTCGCCATAGCTCGCTAGAACTTGAAGGATCATCTGGAGACAGTGGACTTGAATGAATTAATTCAAGGTGGAGCTGCAATTACCAGAGTTAGTTGTCCACAGAAGTTATATGAAATAACACTCCAGATGGAGGGGGACATACCAAGAATAATGAGAGCAATCTTTTGGGAGCGTTCTAAGGTTTATGACATTCTACTAGCTGAATAAGACAGGCCACCACAATTTGTCATGGAGTGCACACATGGCAAAGGCATCATTATGCCAGCCTTCTCCAACCGTATTCTATTTGATTTAAAATATACCTATGCCAGGAAACGGGCAGTAGCCCAGGTACCTGCATTATATAAAAATCATGGAGAATGGGATGAGGATTCTCCTCACCATAAAATCCAGTTAAAAAATAAACCAACTGCACAAAGGCAGTACCCAATTAAGCAAGAAGCTAAAAAACAGGTCAGGGAGATATTAGATCAACTTGAATACCAAGGGGTGATTGAAACATGCACCTCGTCAATGAATAATCCTTTGTTTCCTGTATTCAACCCAGACCACACATATCGTCT
The DNA here is from genome assembly GCF_964263255.1 of Lissotriton vulgaris. Taxonomy (NCBI): domain Eukaryota; kingdom Metazoa; phylum Chordata; class Amphibia; order Caudata; family Salamandridae; genus Lissotriton; species Lissotriton vulgaris. The sequence goes on from NC_141687.1 coordinate 2,093,564,465, forward strand.
AGTATTGGATTACAGATATCTAAACTCTTGTTGCAAAATGTTTGCAGTACAAAATGCACACAGTGCAGCAATAATGAATAACATTGTACGTAAAAAATATAAAACCACATTAGATATTTCTAACAGTTTTTTCTGTCAAAATAGGGTGAATATAATTATATTGGGATTCGCCTCTGAAGGGTACAAATTAAATTTTAAAAAATCTAGAATTGCCCATTTAAACGTCCTCTTTCTAGGATATGAACTTTCAAGTGAAGGCAAAAGCCTGTCAGCAAACTTTCTAGAGAAAGGTGCGCTACTCCAAGCTCCAAAAACGCTGAAAAACGTACAGTTGATTCTAGGTTTCCTAAATTTCGGAAAAACATTCATTCTAAATTACGCAGAAAGGGTTAAACCTCTCTACGAACTAATCAAACCTGAGTTCAAAACAGTTAATTGGACACAAAAACACACAGAAATTTTGCGTTCATTGCAAACAGACTTGTTAGCAACAAAATATTTGCAAACACGTGTAAATGTACGCAACTTAGTGATCCGAATCATTCCAGGACAATGCAGATTCACATACTTAACTTTTAACGAAGGTGAAAAAGTACCAAAAGCTTACAAATCAAATTTTATACACAAGCAGAAATAAAATTCACTTCAACAGAAAAAATTCTGACAGCGGTTCAAACTGCAGGAGCAAAAGAGAGAGCCCCCGCACAGGGTAAACGCTTTATGGTCATTACACCGGTACCTGCCTTGGAGACAGTGACAAAAGCGAGCATTCCAAATGCTAAAGCTTTATATCCAAGATGGATACAATGGGTTAATTATCCTGCTGCAACAGACGTTGAACACGTTTTAGACCCATATTTGAAAACACAAGCATTTCTACAATACAAACAAGAATGTCCTCTGCCTACTGACATTCTGCTTCTAGAGCAGTATGAATGTATAATTTATACTGATGGATTAGCTCAACCCACTACGGGGGGAACAAGCCTATAGTACTGCGTGCGCAATTGTTAAAGTTCATTGGTGCGATGGCGAATTCCGACCAATGGTCACTGAAACACAATCTCTTGGCGATTCTATAGCTCAGAGAGCTGAACTACAAGAATTCAAGATGGCGCTTGAGAATACGGACCGCAAATTCCCCACACTCATAGTGTGCGATTCGTTTTATTGTGTTCAATCTTACAATGAATACTTGCAAAACTGGATTAAAAACGGTTACAAAGATGCTAAAGGTGGCACAATCAAGCATAAAATGCTTTGGGAACGAGTAGTTCAGTTACGAAAAAGACTACATACAAAACACTCATGTGATACATACCCTGAGTCATCAACATGATGGCGTTCACGTTGAAGGGAATTCATTGGCTGATGAAGCTGTGAAGGCAGCTGTGCAAACGGCTTCTGTAGCTGCAATCCCTCGTTCAAAAAAGAAAATAGACTGCAAAATAATGCTAGCTGTCAATGCCACAAGCAAAGGCAGCGGTGCAGCGTTACCTAATGCGTTTCCACTGAAATACTCATTTATAATTGATGCAAACTCTGTTCCTTTAGCTCGAATCCCTGGAGTGGGGGATAGGGTAATTCCAAACAGGAGATGTAGAGTAGCTTTGATATACAGAGCACATTTGGGAGAGGGTCGGATACATCAGGGGATCTCTAAGACTATACTAGAAATAAAAGAGATGTACTGGTGGCCAGGAATGAATGCACACCTTCACACATTTGTGATTAATTACAGTGACTGCAATGGAGATCGCAGCCCACAACACCACCAGATTCCTGCCTATACCATAGCCAGCCCAGTACAGACACCATTGTTAGACAGCATTAGACTCTCTGCACGGAGACGTCCCTGTGGACAAATGCGGTCCCACAAATATTAGGACAAGGTTCATTTGGATGTGGCCTCTGCGCTCGGCTGACGCTCGAACTGCTATAAAAGATTTGCGAGTCTTTATCGGCACATACGCAGTCGGCACGCTACATTCTGACCTGGGTTCTGCATTTAGCTCTCGAGCCTACAAGGAGGCCATGGCCAAATTGGGCGTTGCATTGTGGTATTCTAGACCATTCCAACCTAAGGGAAATTTGGTTGCGGAGAGAAAAAACCGGGACATAAAGCAATCTATAACAGCTAGGGTATTAGGCTCGGGTGACGGGTGGGTCAAACATCTAATAAGTGTCCAACATAGTCTTAACAATCTGCCAAAAAGTCCTCTAGGGGGTATCACTCCATGTGAAGTCCTTTTTGGGTATAAAATGTTAGTATCGGACCTCGATTGTCAGACTTCAGAGGTAGACCAAAACCCTTTGATATTAAAGACTTTTGGGCTGTTTTACAGGACTTAAATGAAATAAGAAAGAAACAAAGTAACGTGTTCCTGAAGCCAACCACCACTGAAGAAAAACTGAGCATCGCAGCAAGGCCTGTCTGGATTCCTAAGCTTGGGGATCTAGTGTAGTGTAGTTCCTATATTCCCAATAGGCTCTGCGCATCGGAATAACATAAACAGCAGTGTAGCCGTAGGACTGAGGTCATCTAGATCTCTACTGACTATGTTTGACTTAATTAGTTTTGCCAGCTAGCTCAGAGGTCACTAGAAACTTTCTCAAATGTTCAGGAAAGGGTTAACCGTCCTGATTTAGACAAGAAGGGATTAGTTTCTGACAACCGCATAAACCTAACAACTTTGCTCCCACAGAATAAAGAGTATATCTCTAGAGTCGTGTGAAAACAATAGACAGCTATTTCACTCAGTCAATTGTGCATGCTTAGTTCCACCAGAGTGCATAGAAATAGAGACACAGGCGTTTTCAATAAAAAGGTGTCATTTTATTGAGCAGTCTTCTTTCTCATGCAAGAGAAATGAATTGCCACAATTGCAATATTTATTATAAAGTAAAGTGCGTACAGTAAAAGTTGTAGTATGAAATAATACTGTAAAAGCATTGATATGGTTTCTTAGCCATATGATACTTTAAAATGGATAAAATATATACATACATAATAACATTGACTAACGAACTCAACTGGTGCTTCCAGATACGCCTACCCCAGTGTACCTGACCTAAGCCTAATACGTGGAAGGAGTACGTAAGTTTGCAGTTTTTAAGTTAAGTTAAGTTTCGCCAAGTATCGAAATCAAGAATTCTCTCTAAGGTTTTAATCAGCTCCGTACCTTGGTTATAGAATGAAGGAGGTCCTGTACCTCGCTTCTCAGGACTCGATCTCCCAGCAACCCGCGAGGGTGACTTGGGAACACCGGAGCTGGATTTTCTTGGCTGGAGAAAAAGACAGCGTCTCTCTCAGTGCGTCAAGGGGAGGGGCAGTTTCCTTTGGCTCTCATAACAGCTGGGCTCCCGGGCAAGTAGAACATCGCTCTGCTCCCCACCACTGTGTGTTTGCTTAAGGCAACGTTGGTATATTGATACCTGAAAGGTGCCGGGTTTGACGTAAGGTTGGACATAAGACGTCACTAGGAACTGACAGTTCTTTCTGGACTTTAGGAGTCCTTTTGCAAATCAAAATAAAAGCAGGGGGTTTTCCCGGGCTGCTGGAGGCTTGGTTTGTTTAAAGAACGCGTTGTGCTTTCTAGGAGTCTATGGGAGTAGCCTTGCCGTGTTTTGGACTGCATGGGCTATTACTAAATATGGATATGATTCCTATGACTCTATAAAGATATTATTTGTTATAACCACATAAGGGCATGAATCAGGAATATCGAATTAGGGTCCTAGATAGAAATACAACACTAGTAAGATAGAAGATCACAGACAAGAAGGAATTTGGGCCTTCTCACAGACAACCAGTACCTGTCCGAGTAATCCACGGATCAAGAACAGTATTACTGCCGCCCCTTGCTGGTAAAAAGGAGAACAGGTTCATGTCCATCGACCTGGTCAAACCACATCATGTGGCCGATCATAAGCAGTTGGCCCAGTTGACTCTGCCAATGTAGCAGACCTACTATCCAAGAGGTTTAAACTGAGAGACTCATCACCTTTGAAGAATCTGCAGTGCAAAATGAAGGTCTATGCAACAAAGCTATGGAACTTGAACCACTTGAGACCCAAATAACAGTTTGCCAAGAAACACCTGTCTACAACGAAGTAGCATCAGACTACACAAATGTATCAAGTGATCAAGTGGTTCCAGCGATTTCAATGAATCCTGATGCAATCCCGACAATTGACAGAACTGCCTTTAGGTATTTCATTAACTTTGATACCTTTTCCGAGGATCCTAGCGAACCTGAAACAACGTCAGTAAAAAGAACTTTGAAAGAACAAGCAACAGACTTTTTTCATCACTTAGAAAAGACTTATCTGGTTCAACCATGTTTGGAACTTTGGATTGTGTTGGGGGTGCTTTTTCTTCTACTTTGGTTGACTCTGGTAATAACTTTGGGAATGTTGATAAATGGAAGATATGTCAAAATGGACACAGCAAGTAAGAACATCAACTTACTCCTCAAGCCACACATTTCATCCCATCGTTAACAAAGAGACTTGTCATCAGTGAACATCACAGTCGTTCCTATACCAGGTGGTATAGCTTGGGGCAGAAATGATTATGACATTTTTGGCCCTGCAGACCTGTTGAAGATTCCACACCAGTTCAAGATTTCCTTGAATGACTTTGTTTCATCTAGTACCTTTTCTGATGATTGGGACTTCGAGACTGTTAATATGATGTGGAGAAGTGTGGCTCAGGGGTTAGAGGCGGCAGACCCGGAAGCTGAGATCGGCCCTGGACCAGGGTTCAATTCCCCGCCTCGGCGGGTCTTGGGCTAAAAATTCCACGGTCTCGATAATTCTCGCTCCGGTGCCTTCTCGACTCACGGGTTCACGCTCTGCGACTCTGGGCAATAGCTTGCATAATCTCCACAACGGCCCCTCGCGGCGGGATGCCTGGCTTTCACCTTGTGGATACCCTGCCGGGGCCTCTCACAGGGGAATACTAGGACGGGTTCCCTAGGCAAGCGCCAGGATGCCCTTTGTGGTGACAGGTTGCGCTATATAAGTATACCTACATTTACATTTACATTTACATGTCAGACTTAGAAATGTCTACTGTATTTACAAATCATCAATACTTAGAAGGTTCATCAGATTATGAAAAAATGTATTGTTATAATCACTGTGGTCATCATTTCTTACACAAATATGCAAACCCTAGAAATGTATTGATGTATAACCAATGGGAACATTGTCCTACACCACCAAAGGGTAGCTCAAAAACATTTTTGGAAACATTTCCATACTTTTCAGGTTTTAATATTTCCAATCCAGAATCATTTTACTTTAAAAATGTTAATACGACAGGAATGAAAAGTATGTTGACAAATACCAAGCAAATTTATTCTGCAGCCTTTTTTGCTCAGCTGTCTTCCCTAGGTTTCAACTTTTGGAAAGACAACATTGAGAAAAAAACTGTCTGGGACACGAAAGATTGGCAAGTGCAGGGGATAGAAGCTTTATTTAGAGCCTGCATCATCCCAGAGCAAATTATGTTTTTGAACGACACTGTCCAACAGACATCTTGTCTTGGGTTAGCCAAGATAAAAGACCTAAACAATCCGTAAATACCTACACCTACACCTACACCTGATAGCAGTAAAACTTCAGAGGGGGAGGTCGACGTACATACTATTTTGTAACCCTGGGCGTAGCACTTCACTACGCCCATGGAGTGGGCGTAGTGTTGCCTACTTCGCCATTTGCGAAGTAGGCGTAGCAGGCAACACTGCGCCCACCCCGCGGGTGTAGCGAAGTTGCCCGCCAGTTGCCCGCCACCCGCCTCCCTCCGGCCCTTCCTAAATACTTAAATTACATTTTAGAAATGGTTAAAAACCACTTACCTTGTCCGCCGCGTCCCCGGGGCTCCCTCTCGTCATTGCGTGATTCACGCCACCGTCTGCATAGCTGCCTGTCTGTGGAGAAGAATGCCTGCTAGACACATGTTTGACACTCCCATCAGTCATGCCAATGGATGTTGATACTATGCTTGAACCAGTAACGGCCCATGCACTGTGTTTTACCCAGCGGCAACCAATTCTGATGATGGCATTCATTGAGATCTCACAGACACGAAATGCTGACGGTGAGGTACGAGAGGAAACAGACACACAGGTATCATCCACTTCGAACATTGCTAATGCGACCAATGCTGACAGCGATGCTTCACATCTATGTGCGGTTGATCTTCTTAACAAGGTAATCCATCTCTCACCTACAATGGTAGACAAATTCTTTACAGACTTAGAAGATTTGATGTTTTCTCCAAACAATAACACTGACTTTTGATTTGTCACACAGTTTTCTGAGAGACGCTGAATTCGACCTTCATTTTTTCAAAACAAAGTTCTAACTTTGGAATTCTTTTTTTTATGATTATTAATTTTTCTAAATGTGTATTTTTCATTTTTTGTCAAAAAGTAATCTGCTTAAAGTAGAACTATTCATAGAGAATTAGAATTCTTTGAAAACCTTCCAGAGACAATATTTGACCTTGTCCTCATACCAACAGTTATCTGTAATATGTCATGAAATTGTTTCAGCTTTTTTCTTCTGTATTTATGAGACATTTCATAAATGTATTTTCATGATTCATTCAGATAGCATTTTTCAAATGTCACCTATTTGATTTGAATGAAACATTGTTTTGAATGAGTACAGCACCAATGTTCGTTTGTGTACAACCAGTACCAATTCCTTTTTTTATGTATTTTGGGTGGGTTTTAAACACTTTTTGTATAGATAGCATTTTAGAAACGTTTATACATGTTTAGAACTTAGTATTTCAAAGAAGTCGTAAATAAGAAAGTGGAGGTGGTGTTGTATGGCGTTTTAGATTCCGAATCGATTTTCCTGATTCATGCCCTTATATAGGTACAATTCACATTGCCCTTATATAGCCATGGAAATGAAGCCTATATTTAGGCATATCCCATGCAACCCAAATACAGGCATGGATACTTCCATCCATTCGCCAAACGTCACAACGATTTCTTGGAATCCCATCTTAAGCCGTTAGGAATGAACATCTATTCCTTAGGAATTCATTCATGACGTTCATATGCCCAACTTTCCGTCAAACATGGCATTCCTACACACCTTCAAGGTATAAATACACCTTCACTTGCTATGGAAAAGCACCGTGATTCGGATCAGTTCGACGACCTACTTGCCCGACGCAGCTCGCTACAGCAAGTGCAGAAGGAAGCAGACTCTCCAGCTGACGCACTGACAAGAAGCTGTCCTCCTCTGCCAAGAATCCAGCTCCAATGTTTATGACTCCCCTTGCGGGGTGTTGGGAAATCGAATCCCGAGACAGAGATACAGAACCTCCTTCATTCTAAGTTATGGAGCTAATTAGAACCTAGAGAAACCTTTGGTAGATTCTTGGCAAAAACTAAACCTATGCTAAAGACCATAATTACTTCTTCCGTCGTACTAGACCTAGGTTAGGTACATTGTGGTAGGCGTATTTTAGAAGCACCAGTTGAGTATTTTAGCCAATGTTATTTATCTATGTATTTTTATATGGCTTAGAAACCATACAACGCTATTACAGTATTATTTTATAATACTATTCTCGCTGTACACATTATGCTTTGCATTCTGTCTAACGATTGTAGCAGTTCACCTCTCTTGCATGAGAAAGAAGACTGTTCAATAAACCTTTTATTGAAAATGCCCATCTCACTATTTCTCTGCAAACTCTGTCAAAACAAAACATGCACGATTGATTGAGTGAAACACTGATCTATTGTTTCCACGACTCTGAATATAGTTATTCCAGTCCTAGGGAAACAAAGTTGTCATGTTTATGCGGTTGTCAGAAACGAATCCCTTCTTGTGAATTCGAGAAAGTTTCTAGTGACCTCTGAGCTTGCTGGCACTAAGAATGGGAGGAAAATCCGTTCCGCTCGCGGATTTCGTGGATTTTCGGTAAATTCGCAATCCGCGAGATTCGCAAATTTCCCACAAAATCCGCGAACGGAACGGATTGGGTCAAAAGTTCAAGCTGACTTTTGTAACTCTTTTAGAATGGCACCGGAAAGCTGCCAGAGCCATTCTAAAATAGTTACAAAAGTCAGCTTCAACAGGAAGCTCTAATAGATAAAATAAAGCAGGTGCTGCTCAAATTCGGTGATTAATGATTGTGTAACTTAATTTGACCTTCAACTGGAGCACCTGTTTTACTTTATCTGTTAGTGCTTCCTGTTGAAGCTATTTCTAGCTATTTTAGAATGGCGCTGGCAGCTTGCCGGCGCCATTCTAAGTGGTGCTAAGGGCAGAAGGGCACAAAAGTGGGACAGAGGGCAGAAGGGGACAAAAAATGAGTGGGGCAGAGGGCAGAAGGGCACAGAAACAAGTGGTACAGAAGGCAGATGGGCATAAAAAACGAGAGGGTGGCAGGGATTAAGCAGGCAAACCCCCCCGCGAAATTGCAAAGCACCTCGCGAACACCCGCGAACATGCAAAGCGCCTCGCAAACACCCGCGAACACGCAAAAATAAAAAAAGCCACAAATTCGCGAATTTTGCGGATTGCCAATTCGCAAATCCACGAATTGTCAATTCGCAAAATTCACCCATGCTTAGCTGACACTCACAATTAAGTTTAATATATTCGATATAGGCCTACTGACCTACGTTCTACGTCATATCTATAGGATGTATTATTCCAATGCGCAGAGCCTATTGGAAATATAGGAACTACACTACAATAGCTCCACTGTGATATACCTGTACTGCTCCTACTGCTATACCCACCGCTCCAATAGCAGATAACTTACCGGCAACCCAGCCACATGGGAAAAGCAGATGGGGGACAAACTAAATTGCCCGTTGAGGCCCACAGATATAATCGTACCCCCAATAATGGCCCTGACCGGACTGATGCAGACAAGCTGCCCATTTAAGATTCCACTGATGCAGTGGATATGAAAAATGCAGCTTAATGCTACACAACAATGCCACACACCTATTGAGACTAAAAAAAACACCATGTGCACCAGGACGGACTCCATTACACGCAAGCTGGAAAAGCAAGATGGACACATAACTGAAGCATAACAAAGAATCTCTATTGTTGAGGACACTGTTTCTAATCAAAGTGAACAACTGCTAAACATGAAAAAGTTCATAAGAATATATCTGTGAAAAACGGAGACCTAGAAGCAAGGTCTCGTAGAAATAACTTGTGCATCCTGGGAATACCGGAGTCCACAACCACTGGAAAAAATGAGGAATATATAGAACACCTACTTACTGCACTGTTTGGCACTGAGGTCTTCTCATAAATGCTAATTGTTGAACGTGCTCATCGAGCGTTGATGTCCCATCCTCATCCTGGGCCACCAGCACATCCAATCCTTACTTGCTTATTGAATTATTGAGATCGGGACACTGCCCTTCGACTGGCCAGGAAGAAGCAAAATTTACAGTTTGAGGGCAACACAGTGACAATATATACAGTCTTCACTGCAGCGGTTCAGGAGGCATGCAGGAAGTTTGCACCGATTAAACAGAAATTGATTATGACAGATGTGCCCTATGCCATGCTTTATCCCAATAGACTGCGAATCACCTACAAAAGAATTAAATCAAGCAACATAGCAATGTAACCAACTTCCCAAAGATGCAAAATATTGAGATAAGATCCATAAAAAATGTAATCAATCGCAAGATGCAGTACCTTCGAAGAAATCCAAATGACATTACATATTTAGCCGCATTACACCAGAAGAAAGTTAAGCTAAAGCAAGTAACATGGGCAGCCAAGAAAGAAGCAGAAGACGCGGTATGGGCGAAACTGCAAGCAGATATTAAACAGAGTGACAGTGCAAGATTCTGTGGGACAATATATCGACTCATCCTTCCTGCACATGAGGGATTATCATCCAACATATCAGAAGAGGATTGGGTAACATATCTTGGAAAACACTTCTATCAAGATGTCATTTCACCACCTACAGGAGCAAGGCTGATTGTAACTCTGAGAACAACCCTACTTGAGATCAGAAATGCTGAGGGGAGCACAATAGCAGTGCAAGGGGCAGAATGCATAATGCCAGGAGTTTTACTCCCAAGCAATCACTACAAAGTTATCAAACAAAAAATAGGGAAGGGAAGAAGACAAGGGGCACCAGGCCCAAATAGAAACCCGCTGGTGTTTCACAAACAAGATGCAGATTATTGGGCAAAAGCACTCACCCCTCTATTCACTGAAATACGGCAAACCAGCCAACTACACCCCTCCTGGAGGGCCTCGATAATTTTGCCAATTTTTAAGTCAGGGGACAAAGCCCTATCAAAGAACTACAGCTTAGTTGCCCTTGTGGACAACGAGGCAAAATGCTTTGCAGATACTCTCCTGGAGGAACTCCAGCTATGGGCCAAAGGCAATTCGATCATTCCTCAAAATCAGACCAGCTTCTCTAAGTCTGTTGGAACAGTAACAAATGTAATGACTATGGCTCTGCTGATCGATAAGGCAGAAAAAACCAAGATGCCACTATACCTATGCTTCATCAGTTATAGGACTACCTTTGACCATGTAAACCACAATGGATTAGGGGCAAAATTGGCAAAATTGGGCATACCACAGCAATTGCTTAGCTTATTAATCAATTTACATACTGACACCTGCATCCAAATAAAACTGGGAGACAGATCAAATCTTTCAAGACGGATCCCAACAACTAAAGGACTTAAGCAAGGTTGTATGCTGGCACAGACCCTTTTTAATCTGTGCCTTGGGGACCTTGTATTGCTACTAAATGCCAGCAATTCACATGCCCCAAGGCTAGGGAACTTAGCACTACACTTAGCCTACTCTACACAGACGACTTAGTCTTAATTAGCCATACGAAGGTGGGTTTACAGCATCTCTTTAACATCACTTTTGAATACTCCAAAGCCAACAGTTTGAACACCAACCTGGAGAAAAGTATTAATATGGCAATCAAAAAGAATCTAAAGAAATTACCGACCTGGTTCTGGGGGCACACCCGCATTGACTCCGTATCAGAATATAAATACTTAGGATTGGTTATCGACAAAGGCAGCTGTTATATCCATCAGTATGCCCCTGCGAGGACACCATATGCGCCACCTGTTGTTTGTCCCCTCTATGACACCGTACTGCTTGCGTCCTCACCAGCTGGTACGTCATCTGTCAGTTGACAGTGAGTTTACAGCTGATGACATGACTCCCAGCATATTTCCTGAGCTCCACTTGTGGAGCCCGTGCTGGTGAATATTGTTAAAAAAGAACTCGTTCTACTTCACTGCATTCCACAATTGAGTTCATAACAAAGTGGCGACGAGCACCAGCACCATAACCCAACGTTGTGCTACATATGAAAAATGAAAAAGGAGAATTGAAATTACAGCTGTGAGTTGGAGAAACTAACCGACTATATGAAATACGTCAAATAAAAAACAAGATGAAAACGATGTAAGGATCATCTCTACAGGTTCGTGAAATTAGCATATGAATCTATATGAACTATTCCAGAAAAAATAATTCTAAGTGGAAAAAAATATTTTTGAAACAGAAAAGAGACATTAAAAGCATGAAGTAGTTGCCTTAAGAAATATTGTATAACTATACATTTTAACAAATTGAACGTAAACTCATGAATGCGCAGTAAATTTAAGGAGAAAGGCGGTTGAGGAAGGCTCAACGGTATAAACGACTTACAACTGCCAGCTGGAGCACACGTCACATCACATGAAGTCTATGAAGTTGCGCAGGACGCAACAATGAAAATCAACTTAAAGAACTTAGCAGTCTAGTTTTCTAGATGACGCCACACGCACGTTTGCGGGGCGCCTTCTTGGATTAAGATAAAGCTCCAATTGCCACTCACTTCAACGATGGAAACACCGGTAAACACAAACTAAGGAGAAACCCAGTACAACATCAAGCGTAAAGCAGAACCCTGACAGAAACAAAAGGTACGGTACAGGACTTGCAGACCACACATGCACATGCGTGAATAAGAACTTAGAGACTATGCATATTGACTGAAATCGATATATATATTTTTTTGGGAGCACAAATAATTAATAGAAAATATTCTTGGTCATTAAAACATACTGCTGGTATAAATAATAACATTTAGCAATTTTAAATATATTTTCAACAGTAAACTCATGGTGAATTACTGCTTAACCACACTGTACAAGAATGGCATCAGGATACTTATGGAACGTATCTCCACCACAAGCATTCCTACCTGGTGTGGGTAATCCTGTGATAATGTGGGAAGAATGGAGAGAGTACTTTGAAAATTATAACTCGCAATTTGAGGATGACGATGAATTTTCCCCTAAAAAGAAATTCAAACATTTGTTACATTGTTTAGGTGCTGGAGGCATCAAGGTGTTCAACAAGGTAAACAAAAAGGCCAAGGGGGATAGTGAGGATAATGTCTTTGTCAATGCAATTGATGATCTTAATACATATTACAAGACCACCATGTGTGTAGGTGTAGACAGATACAAATTATTCCACAGGAAGCAGGGAAAGGAAGAGTCTGTTGACGACTAAGTGACTGCACTCAAGAATTAAGCGCTGAACTCTTGTTTTGGCACCCTGCATGACGAGTTTATAAGAGATCAGATCGTCATGCAGCGGTCAAATTCAGACATACATGACAACTTATGGGAAAAGGGAGAGTATCCTCAGCAAAACATTATTGATATTGCTAGAAAAGCAGAAATAACTGGACTCTGCGCCAAGGCAGTTATTTCAGAATCCAAAGAAAAGAAGGAAGAAGGAACCGTGAGGAGGGTGACACAATCTAAGCATAAACCAAAACAAAAATGGAACAACCCAGCACAAAAAATCTACATACAACAGACAACAGAGCAATGAGAAAAGGTGCTGCTACAGGTGCGGAAACAACTCACACTGGGCAGATTCAAAAACTGTCCAGCAAGAGGTGTGAAATGCACATTTTGCGGCGTGGTAGATCATTTCCTAAAGGTGTGCCACAGGAGAAATACTAGATCAGTTCGACTAGTACATGATGATGAAGCCGACTACATGGAGTCACAAGATGTGGAAGATATAAGTATGTGTGTACTCAGCATAGAAGATGAACAAGTCAACGAGGTCAGTGAAAGTACGTTTGTCAAGACCAAAAAACCTGTGTGTGACAAGACAATAGGCGGAGTTAAAATCAGCATTGTTTCAGATACAGGATCCCCACATGCTATTGTCAACAGGAAGATCTGGGAAGAAAAATGTTCACCAAGCTTTGGTAAAATGTTAGATAAAGCAGACATTAAAATCAAATCATTCACAGGTGAACCTATAAATGTTTGTGGTTTCAGAAGGCTCAAATTCATATACAAGGGAAGAAAGTCTGATGGCAAACTATATGTATCCACTATTGGTCCATCTGTTTTGGAATGGATGGACCAAGCACATTTGGGAATCATTCTTGACTCAAGCAAAAAAAACTGTTCTTGTTATCCAAGGGGAAAGACAACTACGGTAAAACTCTAGTGAACAAATAAAGCAATGTGTTTAACGGCAAGATTGGCGCCTTAAAAGAATACCAACAGAAGATCCAATTTAAAGCACATGCAAACGCCGTTTTACATAAAGTCAGAAATCTTCCATTTTCGATAGAAGAAGAAGTGAAAACACACAAATTACTCAAAGAAGGCATCATAGAACAAGTGGAGGCCTCCAAATGGATCGCACCATTGGTTGTGGCAAAACGCCCCAATGGTTTATTGAGGCTGTGTATAGCAACCTAAATAATAATATAGTGGTCAAGCAATTTCCCTTCTGAATATAAATGAAATGTTAGCAACAACTAAAGAGGTTAAGTGGTTTTCTACTATTTATTTATTTATAAGTTTTGTATAGCGCAAAAATGACCCAAGTGGGTATTAGAGCACTTTACATAAGTTGAAGCAGAAATAGGCACACAGCTCGAAGAGACAAGGCAAGGTACAAGTAGGACAATGTGCAACAAGAGCAAAAATTACATAACGGAGGTAAATAGGGAGGTTTGTGGCAGAAGATAAGGACGATATGCATCAAGAACAAAGGGACATTATGGCAAGCAACAATAGGTCACAACAAATGACATGTAATAGTTAGGATATACAAAAAGTCTCGAGGTAAGGGGAGCAAAGTTGCTAGATCAGTGGATTGTTCATTAGTAGTGCTTTAACTTCCCTTTTGAAGGTAAAAGTGGATGGAATAAGCCTTGTCTCCACTGGCAGGGTGTTCCAGATTATCGGGGAAGGGCCCGAGAATGTACAATTGTAGGTTTTAAGCTTATTGAATTTCTTTGGCTTGAGTAGCAAGGTGCTGGTGTTCTTTGTGGGCCGGGCGGCCCCAGAAAGTTCCAGCTTATTTACCCGGTAGAGTGGGGTATTACAGTGAAGAGCTCTATGAGTCATACAAGCAATCTTTTATTGGATCTTTGCCTCAAAAGGAATCCAGTTGAGTGTTTTCAGGTTCGGCGAGATGTGGGTGTTTTTTTTGGAACCCGTGATGATGGGGGCTAAGCTGAGTTTCGGTAATCCGCATAAAGTAGCACTGCCATATTCAAGTCTTGAGATGACCAGTACTTGCACTGTCGATTTGATGTCCTCATGGGGCAGTTCGGGTTTGAGTTTTGTTAGGATGGCCAGCTCGAAGTACGCTCCTTTGGTAGATGCTCTGATGTGATCTTGCACGTTTAGGTTTTTATCAAGCAGAATTCCCAGTGAATTTGTGGAGTTAATCAGGTGTGGTGTGCAATTGAGCGTGGTGAGATTAGAGAGATATTGAGGGGGGGGGTTGTCAAGCTGGTGCAATGAGGAGGAATTCCGTCTTGAGGGCGTTTAGTTTGAGGTGATTGGAGGTAAGCCATTTTAGGGTTTTGAGCAGAGTTCCGTTGAGAGCATTGATTTCTTCGGGGGACAAAATATTCATGTGTTGTTGGGTGTCATCGGCGTACATGTGGTATTGGATGTTGGAGGCTTTCAGAATTACCGTCAGTGGTTCCAAGAAAAGGTTAAAAAGCGTGGGGGAGAGCAAGGACCCTTGCGGAACACCCAGCATGCAGGGACTGGGGTTGGATAGAGTCTGATTGGATTTGACTCTTTTCCTGATAGACCCATTCTGCATTCAAGGAGTTGGAGAAGATTGTCATGCTTGACATTGTTGAATGCAGATGAGAGATCGAGAAGAATTAGTAGGCAGGCTTCATTCTGGTCCAGTAAAGTTAGAGCATCATCCACTATGTGAGCGATGGCCGTTTCGGTACTATTGACCTTAAAGCAGCATACCACCTGTTGGGATATAAAATTATATATATTCATGATTGGCCCACTATGTACCATATAACTGTATATGCATATGAATAACCATATAGTATCACGCAATATATGTATGTTTTATGATTGATTCATGTAGGCCCATCTAGATCTATTGATATAACTAGGGCCACCTTGTTTCGTGGAGAAGTGTGGCTCACTGGTTAGAGTGAAGTGTGGCTCACTGGTTAGAGGAGGCAAACCTGGAAGCAGAGGTCAGCCCGGGACCAGGGTTCAATTCCTGGCTCGGCGGGGTCTTGAGTCCTAAAATGTCCATGGACTCGACAATTCTCGCTCCGGTGCGTACTCAATTCACGGGTTCACACTCTGCGACTCTGGGCAATAGCTTGCTTACATTCCACAACGGCCCCTCGCGGCGGGATGCTTGGCTTTCACCTTGCGGATAACCTGCTGGGGTTATCTCACAGGGGAATTCTGGGACGGGTTCCCTAAGCAAGCGCTTAGAAACCGCTCGGTGATTTGCGCTATATAAATTCCTGTACATTTACATTCGTTTCCTAGTGTTCATGGACTACTTCCCAGAAAGTCACGTGAGTTAGTTCTTGGTACGAAACCATGTTGAACCACTCAGCCTGCTTCTCTGATCTTTTGTGTGTAGCTCAGGGAAACCCAAGGTCACATCTGCCCCTCTTGTGGGATGCGTGCATTCTAGCAGAGCCCGTCCTGTACTCCCCGGGCATAAGATAGACAAGAGGGCACCTCACCGACCTGCCCTCGGAATAGTTCCGGCTTAGCTACTAGCAATCAATGGTGCCTTATATGGGTCTTCCTGCTGGCTTACTGACAACTTGTGTTTTTCCTTGTAGGGTGTTAAACTGAATGTGTGAAAACATATGTATGCTTTGTATCACTTGTATTTAGTCAGTCTCCTCTGCGCACCTCCATGGGTCGTGTAGACCGAGGCTCCCCTGACAGAGCTCGTATTTGATTGAATAAACGATTCAACCTTCTCCATTGCCGACTGCCTTATTATTCCTTTATGTTTTATATGGGCTATTGGTAAGTATAGTCCGGCCTTGTAAAATTTCGATTCCTTCACACCAGGGGCCACTTCATCATGACAGTAGGAAACTCACAACCTTTATTACACCCTTCGGGTGCTACCAGTTCACAAGAGTCCCATTCGGTCTAGCTTCTGCAGCCACGATGTTTCGGAGACTGATGAGCAACATTTTCAAAGGAGTGACTGGAATACTGTTGTTCCAAGACAACATTCTTGGAATGGGAAAGTCAAGAGATGAACACGATGAGAAAGTTGAACAAGAGCTCAAAATTTTAGATTCTAAGGGGCTTACTGCAGAACAGATATAATGCAAATTTGCATGTAATTCTGTAAGCTATCTGGGCCATGAAATCAATGGTGAAGGAATCAGCCCCAAGTAGGACCTACTACATGCCATCAGGGATTCACCTGTACCTAACAACAAAGACGAGTTGAGGTACTTCCTGGGCCTAGTGGAGTTTTATGCGAGGTTTATTAAAAACTTTTTAAGCTACGAGATAAGGCAATTACTGAAAATGAAGAACAAATTTGAGTGGAGCGACGTGGCTCAAAGCACATTCATCTCTGTAAAAAAAGAAATGTGTGAGACCCTGCCATTACAAGGATTGGACCCTTTACTCAAATACTCAGTTTTAACCCCAAAGGACTGTAAAGGAATAGAAAGCACCATCTTTTTTGCATCACGTTCACTGACGCAAACCAAAGAGAAATTTTCAGTAATTGAACCCGAGGCATTAGCATGTGTATGGGCATTAGAACATATCCATCAATACGTTTGGGGAAGCAAGTTCACTCTGTGTACTGACCACAAGCCCCTCACTAAAGTGTTCACAACTACAGGTTTGTATGCAGCACCACCCAGGTTAACACGCTTGTCTGTGCGATTGTTTGATTACAACTACACCATACACTATGTCCCTGGTGTAAAGAATGTAGTAGCAGATTTTCTTAGCAGGATGCCAGTCAAAAGTTCAGAGCAGGATAACTCAACAGAAAGTGAGGAAACATGTATCACAAGCATTAATGAACATTTCCAGGGAATCTCTAGGAATGAATGGCTCAAAGAGCTGGAAAAGGACACTGACCTGGGCATGCAAAAGCTCACTCACCGATGCATTAAGAAATTTTTTCGATGTAAAAGACGTACTATCATAATGAAAGAGTTTGTTGTTAATGAGTGGCAGGGCAGTCCCCCCAGTTACGCTAAGGAAGAGGGTAATGAACTTATGCCATGAGGGATACTTGGGAATTGTAAAGACTAAAAGCAGGGTAAAAGAAAGCTACTGGTGGCCAGGGATCGGTACCACAGTAGAAAGATTGGTCAGAGATTGCAACATGTGCATTAACTCTGACAAGACACAAGTCACGCTAATGCCTCCCTTTCATCCCATCACCTGCCCCTCCAAGCCATGGGAAAGAATTGAGGTGGACATAATGGGACCAGTCCTGGAACGTGATGAACAATGGTACATCGTTCATCATTGATTACTTTACCAAGTGGCCCAAACTCAAGTTTCTCACAAGACCCGAAGCAAAAAATATTGTAGAATTTCTAGATGGTGTATTTATTAGAGATGGACTACCAAAGCAAATTGTCAGCGAAAATGGTCCACATTCATGTCCGACGCATTAAGAGCTGACACAGAAATAAACCAAATTGAGCACAAGACGACATCCGTCTACCACCCTGCTGGAAACGGTGCTGTGGAAAGGTTTAATAGAGTCTTAAAGGGCATCATCCAACTAGCTAACAGCAACAGACTATGTTGGAGGCAAGAAATACTTAAGACCTATGAGGCCTACTGTGTCACCTTTAATGACACCACAGGTCACAGCCCGTTCGTACTCATGTGGGGCAGAACGCCCCTTACAAGAAAGAATGTGGGTTGGTCCAGAGCCGCTAATAGAGTGCACTGGTCAGTCGACCAGGTAAGGAAAAAAGTTGACTTGGCACAAACGAAATACAAAAACCATTATGATCTGAAACATGGATGCAAACCTGTGTAACTCAAGGTAGGAGACAACGTCAAGGTTAAGAGGAGTGGTCACATAAGCAAGGGGCAAGACAGGTTCTCCACACCTTTGACCGTACGTAAGGTACACTGTAACTCAGCTTTATTGAGAGATGGCAGAGTGTGGCACTTTTCTGCCCTGTCAATGTGCAGACACACATTTGAGAAACCGACTGAAACTACAAAAGGGTTATCCTGTCCTGAACCACACTAGGTGAGTAGAAACAGCAGACCATTGTCTGAATCTTCTGACTGTGTGTCTGAACAGGCGCCCACTACATCTGAAGAAGCCTCTTCCAGCATAACGCACCCACTGCAAGCTAACCCCATACAGCATGCCCGCCCGAACATCAACACAGGAAGATTCAGCAGGCAGCTACCTCCCATTCCTGAGGTGTGTGAAGCACCCCGGCATGCACCAACAGACTTGCCAGAAGAGTGTTGCCCCCAGTGAGACTCTTTGATTATATCTGTGGATAGTCATTTGCTTTCGTGTATTTATGCGCTGTACTCATGTCCCCAATTTCTCTTTTTTTCTCTCCCCCCTCTCTCTCTCTTTATCTCTCTCTATCTCTCTCTGTTCTTTCGGGGAAAGATGTGTTATGTCCATCAGTGTGTCCCTGCGAGGCCACGATTTGCACCACCTGTTGTTTGTCCCCTCTATGACACCATACTGCTCGGGTCCTCATCAGCTGGTACGTCATCTGTCAGTTGACAGTTGACAGCAAGTTTACAGCCGATGATCTGGCATGCAGCATATTTCCCGAGCTCCGCTTGTGGACCCAGTGCTGGAGAATATTGTTAATAAAGAACTCGTTCTACTTTACTGCATTCCACGATTGAGTTCACTACTGTAAAACAGTAGCCACTTCACAGCTGAAAGGGACTCAATTAGGAGGAAGGGCATTGCCCTGGTAGTTTCAATACGAAATCTCAACTTGAAACTAATTGGCCCATCACTCTTCATATTAGTCGAAGTCATGCGGGCAAAACTCTTACCAACAATACCCTACAGTTGTGGACAGCACGGTTGTAACAGCATATTGAATAATCTTTGGCTTGCCTAAATACACCTCTCCTGCCCAGATCAGTCTAGAGTTTGGCATCCAAAAGCATACCCTGGCTAGACAAGGAACATATGTCATTTTTCGGAACACAGTACGAGAATATGGACCAGTAACTTTCAACCGGCACTTATGGTTGAGCTACAGCAGCAAGCATCATCATCAGCTGCAAGATAACCACAAACAAACAAGTTAGACCACACTGGGCCTAAGTGAGCTCTGGGAAACACCTACCAATCACTGCCTTTTCAAAAAATTAGTCTGGAAAATAGTAACATATTTTCATGGGTGAAGGATAAAGCATCCCTACTGAAAAGGTCACACGGCTGGATGACTTTGAGCACCTATCCCACAGCCGCCTATCAAAAATATCTAGCCCTGGGGTATGCTAGATCTACCAAAATCCAATTCTTAAAGAATTGATTAGGTCTCCTACCCTACACAAAGCACTTTCCTCATTGGCTGAAGGCCCAAACTGACCCCACCTGCCGTTTATGTGGCACAGCACAGGAGGGCATGTTGCACCTAGTCTGTACCTGTAACGAACTGAAGCCTGAACGAAACCAACTTTTAAAACCATGTTTTAATCAAAGAGGCATGTGTACATGGAGACAAGCTGTGCTGGCCTCCTTTTTCACCAGAGGACCCACAGCTCAACGGCCGCCTGGTAAGGTTTTTTGAGGCAGGTGGTGAAGAAAACACTATAATTATGATATGGTCACTCAGCAAATGAACCTCTCAATATAAACTGCAATGGAAACGAACATGCAACTGTTTTAATCAAACGTTTTAATTTTTTTTACCAATAATATAACTGACAATTAAATATATTTTCATTGATACATTTTGTAGCAATGGTTTTAATTAACTATGCTAATAAAAATAAACTTGTAACTTGAAAGTTGATACCACCACAATTGGTGAAATCCACACCTTTAGACCAGTAGAGCATTAGATGATGTCATGCTTCAACAATGCCTCTTGTTCTTTCTCAACGGCTTCCTGGAAATGAAAAGCAATTTGAAGGTGTCGCTGGGCATCAAGGTGAATGTATTCATTAATGTGAAGCTGCACCTTCATTGTCTTAAGTATCCCAAGTCCACGAAACAATGTTGGGAATGTATTCTTTAAACTGTAGTTAAGAGAGATCAGTCCCATGTCTGCAGCAGTATCGAAGCTTAACAAGCATGCACCCAACGATGTAGTCTGGAGGGCACGAATTAATGCTTCCACTGTCATTTACTTGTGCCACATGGTCACTACACAAAATCCTTGACTCTGCAAAGGCATTGAAGCTCCCCGGGTTTACACCTTGTTTCTCGATGGTGTGAAACCAGGCTCAGAGGTCATTTGTTGTACCTTCCTGTTGGCATGATGTTTATCAACGCACCACTGTCTATAGAATAAGTGACAGGGCAACAATTCACCTTGACCGTGATGTAGGTCAAAGTTCAAATAACCTTTGTAGCTTTGTGTGGTGCGTCTTTTTTAAGTTTGTGTTATCCTATGCACACATCAGTCTATGACTGCTACCATCATTACACATCTATCTTCCTCACGCAATGATAACGTTAATGAATCTTTGGAAGATGAATTTGAGGATGATCTACTTCATTTTGTTTTCACTTGCCTTAGTCGATGTTGCTGTTTGACCTTGTTGGAGTGGCTAGAGTCCTTCTGAAACTTATCTGGCATCCATCTTCTCATCTCTTTGCGACACTCTTAGGTGCTCTGTCACGTTACAAATCATGATGAAATTACTTTCTTTCCCGCAGCCTTTCCATACCTGTTCAATGGTCGGATATTAACCTTCATGTAGAAAGGAGAATCCACAGTGGATACAAATTTCTTTTTCATCAGAGACTTTGTTGGCCTCTGCCTTTTGTTTCTGCTTATACACAATCCTGATTCATTTTGGGTTGTTCCAGCTTCCAAATCAGCAGCCTGTCGATCAGCATGTTTCTCCACTATGAGCATATTCTACAAACTGAGCATTTCCTGCAGCATGTGGCATCAGCACAAGTTGGAGAGACAACCATCAATGACTGCAAGACACGTGGCTTCATCATTGAATTCACTGAATTTGCAGCGCTTTATGAGCTCTTCAAGTCTTTCAACAAAGGTTGGTGTCTTGCTTGGTTGAAGGTGTCCCTCACCTGGTCATCATTTGGCATTGGATTGAACTGGGCTTCCAATGTTTTTTTGAGTTGATGGTGTAATAATTCATCAGCTCTCTTTATTACTATCTTTACTCCATCACCTGCCAGGTTCTTTAAATATTTGATGGTCTTTTTTTCATTTGCTCCTTCTATAGCATCCATGAAGTAATCAAACGTTTTGATCATGGCAGTCCAACTGATGCCAATATACTGTTTTTGTTGGTATCTAATGGAGGTGGTGGTTTCAGGTCGGCAGAGGTGCAGTATGTTGCACTATTTTCTGCGGCAATTGGAGCCCTTCAGATTCTTCAAGACCTCAGGGGTTTGCTGCTTCAGGTATTAACAGCTCCTTAAGCACAACCCCTGTGTGTTCACTTGGGTCACTGCTTCCAATTCCGAGGTCAGATGGCTCTCTTTCCTCTGGCTCTGGTAAGTACAATTGTACTCTCTGTACCTGGTTGTCACAGATGTGTATCACTGCCTTTGGCTTGTCTCTGTGTCTGACTATTCCTCTCCTGCCACTTCCTTGCACCTGGATATCACTATCTTTAGTGCTCCTTGGACTTTATGGATGAAGGCTCTGTGGTAGGTTGTGGCACAGTACCTCTTTGCCCAGCCTCACCGGCAGGTTCCTGGCCAATGACGAGTATGCTTTTTTGTAGACCTTCACAATCTTCAAAGGTATTGCACTGGCTGGGGTGGGGCTTTAACTCCACATATGCCAACTGTCGGTTTGCACTTAGAGTGAGGCATACGTGGCATGTACAAGCAGTTTGCTGGACCTCGGAAAACTCTCTGGGAGAGCAATCTTGATCCTTTGCGTTACTTACAGATCCCCTATCTTGTCACCAGCAGTAGTGTACTCCCCAGCCCAGGAGCATGTAACAGGTCATGCCGCACACAGAGCACTAGTTTGCACGTCTTTATTCCTCAGCATGACAGCATGTTAACTGAACGCACTGTGTCACCAACTTTATTAATGTGTACCCTTACAATTCAGAATTGACTGACCCCGGTGAACGACACATTATTTAGAAATATAGTGTGGGTATTAGTCCAATTCTATGATATGAAGTTATCGAATGTGTCTTCCAAAGTTGGTGGATACTGCAATCGTCATGTGAATATGAAATGTACAAGCATGCACATTTTAATGGATTGTTGGTTTTATATATTGTGTAAAGGCATAGATTTTAAAAGCCCATTTTAATGAAATATGATATTAAAACACTACAGTTCAAAGGACACAGTGCTTAAAGTTTCAACTGAGTTGGTATACACTAACATACACATTAGACATTACAGAGGTGTTGAAAAATGTTCTTTGGCATTTTTATTTTCAAGTCAGTCTTTCTTGTTCCCTCCTCTCTTCTTCTTTGTCCTCGTTTTGAATTCAGGCACAACCACCAGGGAATTGTGTCTGATGACTCAAAGATCAGAGGCCTACAAGCCATATGGCAGGTCCCTAAAAGTCTTCAAATGAAAGAACTATGAATATTTTATAAATAGCAAACGATATTACACAGATATATGAAGTAGCATTCTAATCATGAGCTTATCTCTTTTTTTTTTAAAAGAAAACTGGGCTGCTCTCTTGTTAAATGTCAACATTTAAACTGGAGGGAATCATAACTTTACGTCTAACTGAAGTTATCCATTATCCTGTGTCCAAGTACTGACCGAGGATGGAATACTTTTTACATTTCTTCTTAGATTTCAATTTAAACTGCAAATGCAACGAAATTGAAACAAGTAAGCACAATATTTTCTCTGGAAACCGGGAAATCGAAGAATTGATGACCGCTAAAACAATGCATTGAATTTTCTGTGTTAATGTCATCTGTTGGTGAAATTGCTATTCCATTCCTCTCATGGCTACACTTATAAAAACCAATTCCGAAATACGATTTTCCATTGAATGTTAATATATAAAATGTGAGGTCATTAGAAATTACATAAAACGAAAACAAGACAATTGGGGAGAATAAGGGCTTGCATATGGTACACACTTTAATCGATAAAGCTGCCTTAGTTAACGCCCACACATCTGGCAAAATATAATTTATTAAAACTGCGTTAAGGAGTTGTGGCTTAGAGGCGCAGAACATGTTGGCATTCCACTAGAGATGCAGGGACTCCTCCCTTCCAGAGCCTGCTGAAACAAAGTCAGAGCACCAGAACCCGGAGAAGCACTGAGGGATGACGACAGGGAGGTCCACCTGCTGCTGTGGAGTGTCCACACCACACCCACCTCCACAAGCAGCGTCCACAGCTGGACTGGGAATAGAAACCAGCCATGTCAATTCCGCTGGATTGGTGGCGGGGGCTAGGGTGATTTTGGTGGGTTTGTGCGATTGTGAGGGAAGGGTGCTAGTCCCAAAGGCTGCTGCCGCTTTTGGTAACAGGAGGCTGATATTGCAGCAACTAGCCCCCAGTAACAAAACTGGCTCATGGCTCAAAACCCCGCTCCAACCCTTCCAGCCCATTGCGAAAACGCCCTGTGCCCGCTATGGCCAGTCCAGCCCTGGCGGCTTCCCTTTGTTGGCTGATCTCCACCCACCAGCCAAAAGTGCCAAACTCTGCGACAAGTAGACTAATTGTATTGGAAGGCTTCTGCACTGTGTGGAAGATCAAGAATGTCTCACCTTCGACTTGCATTCATGGCCATTGTAAGTGGCGAAGGCACATGCAGCTGGGTTAGGGCTTTGGGATGAGGTGAGTTGGTGAACAAAGTTGCTTCATACTTGCTTCATACCAATACCAGACAGTTTAATTGACTGCAGAAGTCCATGTCAAAAGACATACACAACAATGGCAACATGCTGTGTCGAGGGGTAAAGGGTACTGAGCACAGAAAGTGGATCAGTGACCTAATTTTTCGTTTATCGGTACAGTGCAGACTGGGCCATAGAGGAGCTTCATCATCCACACCTTTACAATAGTGGTATTGCAGTTGTACTGTAGTCTTTATACTTCTTACATTGAAATACAATTACTACACATATACCTTTCGGACCAATTCAGTGATATCTACATTATTTTATTCTACGTTCACAAGTCAGAAACGCTCCAAGGTGTATGTTTGGACGCATTGGAAGAAAATAGGTTAAAAGCTGAGTAGGGTGTGAGCCCTTCCCAGGCAGCAAATCCAAAATCATGTCAAACCCATCACACAAGTTCAATAAACAAACCTGCACCCATTTCCTAGTAGCTAAGTTGCCTAGTAGACAGGCTGAGCTAATGAAAATGAGTAAAGTATTTAGCAGTGACAAAACAATTAGACAAAAAAAAACATAATTGAATCTGCACCAGAGTGAGCAAGAAAGTGGTATGTATGTATGTCCTAGTACAACAAGTCACTACAGAAAACACAATATAACAATAAGTAGCTTTCCAAATGATAGAGATAAGCAATCTCAGAGACTTGATCGAAGAAATTTTGTTATTTCTATTTCCTTAAAATATCACGGAACTGCTTGCCGCCAACGCGTTTCATCCCTCCTGGGACTTCTTCAGGGCTAGAAGAAATTTATAAAACACTATATTTACAAAATATATACAATAAAAGAGCATGTTCAAGTATACCGAATTCATTATTCACCATTTTTAAGTGGAACAGGTATTGCCTATCTCTTACTGACAGTATTCTCAATCTTAGTATGCAATAACGGGAAGCCGAATAAACCATTTTATAATCATTGTATCCTAAGCATTTGCAAAAGTGGGAGGAGACAGATTTAGGAAATCTATAATCATCATAATCCATATACTTCATTGTGCTATGCATACAAGGAAATCTATTGTATTTTTTTTTTTTATTAATTGTGGGTTTGTAATGTGCTAGAATCGACTCCCGAAGGAGTATCTCTGCGCAGTAGACCGCTGGAAAACCTGTCCTGGCTTTCCCTGTGAGATGGGCATCTCCAAGGTGAAACCAGGCATCCCCGGCGTATGTGGGGGGCCGTTGTGGAGATGAGGCAAGCTAATGCCCAGAGTTGCCGAGTGTGATCCTTGGTTAGAGTAGGCACCAAGGTGAGAATTATCGAGTCCGCTGACCCTGGTCCAAGACCCTGCCGTGTCGGGAATTGAACCCTGGTCCCGGGCCGTCCTCTGCTTCCAGGTCTGCCGCCTCTATCCAGTGAGCCACACCACTCCATAGAATGTCCAATTGTTCTTTGATCTCTAATGACAATAAATTAAAGTTAGTATTGAACACATTATATTTCACACCTTGATCCTTATATTCTGACAGACGTTCATGCCACGTTTGAAAAGCAACAGCAGTGATGAGACCATATATCTGTAGACACATATTTTAAAATCACAATAAATGTTTCTGTGCACTTACAGCTGGTTACAATTTAAGGTTTTACGAATATTACAATCCTCAAATGTTCACTTTAACCCCAACCTCATATATTATAAGTTAGGGAAGACAGACAGTGACATTCATGCATTTATGTATTCATCTGAGTGACCACATTTCAAGCATATTATCCCAGTTCTAAAATTGGATCTTATTACAATCCAGGTCATTTTTTTTTATTTTGTTTAACATTAGTAATTCTCCACCATGTATCTATTTCTCAAAGTGTACTTAGTCTGCATTTCCAATAGATCCTACTAAGTGCATGATTTTCTTCCTTGATCCATTCCAACCCACTGTCCCAAAATACACCATACCTGCCGATTGGAAAGTCAAGAAAAAGTATGTGCACTTACTAAACACAAAATTATTGTCATCCATGTCTTTCACAGTAAGACAGCTGAATATTATAACCAGATATTTTCTCAACGTCCACACACAATATAATTTGTCAATAATGACATTCTCAAGGATCTGTCAAAACATTTAACATTGGTATTAGCACCCTCCTCGTTTCTGATAAACCAATCAAGTTCACACGGGCAGCGCAAGCGGGCAGACTAAGCCATATTTACGCTTATGGTATTGCTGTCATTAAACGAAACTAGACGATCCATGCAGTCCTACTTTATCACTTATAGAACTTTATTTGTGCTCTATATATTGGACTTCATCATCTTAAGATAACTCGTATCTGGGGATTAAAAACTCAGAAAAAATATATGCACTTGAAGGTTGCAAATGTATCATAGGTTGTGTACTTCACAAAAAAAAGGCTTGGTGTAAGCACTAGTGTAGCCCCAGTGAGCAACAAGCAAAGTTCGTCAGTGACGTTGCCCTCAAAAATCTATCAAAGCGTATCACATTACAGTTAAAACCCTCATAATGTTTTATATATCAGTACATTTTAAAAGGGCGACATGAGCGGGTTGGTTTAGGCCATATTTTGACAACTCGTCAGCTCTATCCTTAAACAATACCCACCCCACGCAATCCCGCTTTATCGCCTTAGACCACTTGCTTGTACTTTATATATGCACACATCCTGTCCCAAACCATAGTTCACGTACTTAGAAAAAAGCCACATGCACATATTTAGCCAATTACATAAAAATCTCTCTTTACCATCACTTACTATTTATAAGAAGCAGAGAGCGCTGGGTATAATCTCCGATGTATCTCATACAGGGAGTATCCCTCCTAATCCATTCAGGTCACGGTAAACGAATGACCAAGGTACAGTCCATTAGTAATGCTCTAAATGCAAACACACATAGTGCCAGTATTAGATAGCCGCAGAACTTCTTGCGAGAAATGCGCATGCGCGGGCGGCCACGCATGCGCATTGGGATGGAAGACGCGGCGGCTCGAAATAGAAGAGGGAGCTCTGGGATGCCGCGGACCAGGTAAGTGCCTTTAATTTACTTTTGTAGTATATTTAGCTTTAATTAGGTATTTAGGAGAGGGCGGGAGGGAGGCGGGCGGCGCGTAGTGGGGCTACGTGAAGTGCGTGGGTGGGCATAGTTTCATGCCCACTTTGCGTAGCTTCGTGTAGCCCCACTACGCATACTACGTCCACCCCAGATATTTATCCAGGTTTCTGGGCTGGCAAGCAGGGGGGAAAACCTGACTAATGGGGCACAGAGGGCTCCCTTATTGTTGACCACTTCCCCTAAAGTGTGGCACATTCTTGTCCCAGAAAGCACTGTTCTTTAAACACTAAAATGGAGAAACTCTCTCCTGGAGCTTAAGGTCTGGCTAAGTCAACTCACAGGTGTGACTAACTGTCTCTGACACTCCCCTTTCAGCGCATCTGCTAATTCAATCACAGGGGCTCCCATCTGGCTGGGGATGGGCCTGGGCCCTGCCCTAAGTGTCTTTCCTTCTTTGTAGACCATTTTGGCTACTTAGCCCTCTTCTCGCCTTTTGCTCTGCACTGCAGATCTCCTCCCACCATATTTCCTTTCAGGTTCCTTCACAACTCATCTGAACAGCTTGGCTCAGCCCGTCAAATGCTCGCCAATCAGGAGAGGCTACTCTAGATCTGGATGTAGGCAAAGCAGATTCTATACCTTATTTTCTGTCATGGCTATAATAAATCGAACCTTAGCAAGTTGCTGGATTTATTCTAACTATTACTTAGACACTTAGAAGAATAATGTTAGCTCACGCCTGTAAACAGTTAGACTTTATTAAAATTTAATAAATCCTTCCCATGCTAGCCTAGAGAACAAACATACTGAAATGGGAAAGAAAAACGATACTGGCAATTTTTCCCTCCCCAGGGCATATATACAACATATTTTATAATACCCCTGTTTATAGTTACAAGGCACCCTACAACTGGGTCACCTAGGGAGACCTTAGAGGTCACATATATGTACAAATAAAGTAGTTTAAGACTTTAGAGGTACCTTTAATTTCAAAGTTGAATTTGCATATAATTTTACTTTAAAAGCCTCCTGCAAAGCAGGGTTGACTTTTAAAATGACAGCAGACAACAGAGTAGTGCACACTTGAGTGCTCTAAATCGTCTGGGCCTCTAAACCTACATGCCCTACCATATACTATGGACTTACACGTACATGGTCAGTACCAATTACCATATGCTTTTTAAACAGAGCACAGGCCGTGGGCTTGGTTAGCAGAGCCCAGGGCAAAACAGTCAGTACTCACTAAATGGGGGTGATCAGGACCAGAAGGATAACTTTCTCACACAAGTGGAAGCAGGTCCAACCCCTCAGGGTTCAACATGGGGTACAAGCCAGCTGGTCCAGTCCTCTTCTGTTATTTCACAGGACAAGACGTTTACTGATGAGCTGTGGCTGAGGGACCACTTTTGTAGGATTCACTAGCCAGAGGAAGGGTTTACTACTGGACACTCCTTAACCAATGTGAAAAAGGTTCCCAGATGGAACTTGTCCCACTTTTGAAGCTTATTTGTCATACTCCAACCTATCCCACAGTGTACTATTCTGGGTATATCCAACGTGGTGGCACCCTTCTGCCCTTCATGGGTTGTGTTTAGATCAATGACAAGTTCACTCGTACCAAACTGGTTCTTGTTGGGGTTGTCGAGTAATGCATGGAATGTGGAAGGTTTGAGGGTCGGGAATTCCAGAATAACAGTTGGCTGGGTTATTGTCTTTCTATGCTGGGTGATGCAATGTGCTGGTGGCATTATAGTTATTACCATAAATAGATGAATAATTTACCCTCACCTGCCTTGAAGATTACTCTTTTCATTGGCGACAAGCGGGAGCTATTCTTGCCACCAGTTCCCACAACGGCCAGCAAGAGTGCTCTTGGATGTGTGCGGCACCACTCTTAACTTTAATTGCAGTAGCATAGAGTCTATCCTGTAACTGCGGAGCTGTGAGCAGTCCGGACACAGAGCTGCCCCTGTGCACATTTCGGCTAGGCGCATGCAGCGGCTGTCCTGAAAGCTGTGGTGCCGTGAAGTGCCCCGATAGTGGCATTGAGTTCTGCTTTGCACTGCAAGCCTGGACTTGACTGTTCTTGGTGCCACCCACTGCCCAGTTTACATCAGTCCAGAGGTAGGCCATGCCACGCCCATGCCGGCAAAGCATCCCCAGCTACTCTCTTTGCTGTGGGCAACTAGCATTTTTCCAGGCAAATTTGTGGCAATTTTAGATTGGTCTTCGGGTTGCAAATTACAGCGGCTATAGTAAATCGCTTTTATTGATTTTGTGGCCATCTTGAATTGGGCCATAGTGAAATACTATTCCCTGGAGCATTTATATTTCTCCTTTTCAGACAATTGTGACTATATATTGAGTCATGCTCATGTATTAGAGCCAACAAAAAGTTAGAGGAACGTCTTCATTGGGCTCTTGTTTTAACTTAAAAGTGCTTTACTATAATAGAAAGTGTTATAACACCTCCTGCATTTTTCCAATTGTAGGTACACCCCTCTGTGTTGGATACATTTTGTTACCAAGTTTTATATAGCGCAAACTTGACCCCAAAGGTATCTTGGGTATCAGAGCGCTTTACGTTGGCACCAGTTGCGTTACATGAGGGCACATTCACTTTTGTTAGACACAGGGAGATTAAGTGATTTGCCCAGAATCACAGGATGTTGCGCATCCTTGCTGAGACTCGAACCCGGTTCCCCAATTTTGAGGTTGACCGCCCTAGCAGTTAGGCCAACTTCTCTCCCAAGTGGAGAGGATCCAGTGGAAAGAGGCCTTTGAGGCATATTTGGATGCCATTGACTGTGAGTCCTTTAAAAATAGGAAAAAACAACACTGATACACAATTTGGGCACTGAATGCAGATCTTATTTAAAAACATTACCATTACTAGAGGCAAAGGTACAATTACAGCAGGTAGGGGCATCTGGTGAGGTGATAGTGGTTGATGTAGGGGGCAAGTATAGTTCTGTAATCAAGACACCTGATAGAAGATTTTCTCCATCTAGGAATGTTGTATTAGAAAGACACAAATTCCTACAAACAGCCCAGCAATAAGGCCTATTGATGATATTGTATCAGTTATCTTATGTTATGTTTATATAATTTATAATGCATGTGAATCACACCCAGAAGGGGTATCTAGTCGCTGCAGGCGCCACAGGCTAGCAGCATTAGCATCTGAAAAGTTTTGTTTTGAGAAGCTTCCTAAAATTAAAGTGGTCCATACACTTGTAGAAATGAGAGGGTAGCTGGCTCCAATACAAAGGGGCCAGATTGGAAAAAGCTTCCTCCGCTGAGCGTGTTTCCCTAACACTGGGAATAGTGAGAAGAGATTTGAGCCTGGACTGCAAAGGTCTGCTTGGTAGGTACGGAGTACATTTCTCTGTCTGATACCTGGGTCCTTTTCCGTTCAATGATTTGTGCACTCTGCAACAGATCTTGAATATAATTCTCTTGTGTATGGAAAGCCAATGGAGGGAGTGTAAGAGGGAAAGATCTGCTGTTCAGGCCAGCAAATTGTGAATGAGAAGAGCAGCTGTGTTTTTGAACAACTTGGAGTTTGTTTAACAGAGACTCGCTAGTAGCGGAAAAAAAAGGGAATTATACTAGTCTAGGCGGTTGATCACTAGTGCCTGTAGTAAAGTTTTCAAAACTGAAAGTGGGAGTAAACGGAAGATTTTGTGCAACAGATTCATCATATGAAAACCGACACCACCTGATCTTTAATAGTAAAAGACTGGTCTGGGCATACTGAAGACTTGGGGGTAGGTGGTATACCCACATCAGTTGCCCACCAATCTGGGGTCCAGAGCAGATGGGCTTTACCAAAAAGAATAACCTCCAACTTGCTCATATTCAGCCGGAAAAAAGTTCTCAGTCATCCAGGCTGAGATCTCTTTCATACCCTTAGAGAAGCGTTCTTTGGTAGTATGTAGATCATTATTGAAGGAGATGAGAAGTTGGGTGTCACCGACATATGACAGGTGAGTAAATCAATAGATTCTGATGTTTATGTCAAGGGGGCCACATAGATGTTAAAGAATGTGGGGCTCAGACAAGAGCCCTGAGGCTCCCCCTTGTTGAGCTCCATGATGCGGAATCTGAAAGAGTCTAAATTGATGGTCTTGGTTTGATGAGTTAGAAAACTCACAAACCATTGTATGGCAATTTCCCGAATATCTATTACTTTTAATCTCTGGAGCAGTCTATGATGGGACACTGTATGGAAGGCTGCCAAACAAATCAAGCAACACTAACAGAGCAGGCTGATTTGCATCCTGGGAACTTTAGATGTAATCTGTTACTGCTGAGATAGCAGTTTCTGTGTAATGTATGGGTAAAGAGCCGGATTGGGATGAATCTAGGAGCCTGTTGGTTTCTAAATGCTCCAAACATTCTTTATTAATGTGTCCTTCCAGCAGTTTACTAATCAGGGGGAGAAGCGAGATAGGGCAGTAATTTGACTGATCAGAGGGAGGAAGAGTGACCTTCTTACGAATGGGAAGCTGTGCAGTCTTACAGTCTAGTGAAAACGTATTTTAGCTCATAAAAAGGTTTAATAGAGAGCATATGGTGGGGGCGAGCTGATTGTCCAACATTGCTGAGATCTTGTTTGGCACTATGTCAAAAGGGGACAATCAGTGGAGCATGCAATACGATTTGTAAAGGATCTAAGAACTTTATATAACTCTTTAGATGAGTTCCCCACCTGGCCAAGTTGTACAACAATGTGTGCCATACGCAATTTTTTTTATGTTCCTAGGATATTGCGCTATGGTGACTTAATAGGTTTCACTGTCAGTGGGGTTGTGGGGTTGACACCATCCCCTCTCTAGTTTTTTGCACCAGGCTTTTTCCTTGCACAATTCAGGAGTACACCAAGGAGCATGTGGACCATGTTTGAATACGCGTAGATGTTTCATAGGTGCTAAGTTGTAGATAGCTATTTTTAGATATAATCAACTGATACTATGTTCACTTCAGCCCTACATCAACTAGCAATTATTTGCAATTACAGAGAATTCAAAAATGAAATCATTTGTGATCAATTGATAGAAAAAGCTCATAACAAAAAGATTCAAGTAAGGTTGTTGAATATCGATGATCCTAGTCTAGAGATGGCAATCACCATTGTCAGGGATGTAATGAATTCTGATGCATACTTCAAGGAACTAGAAGGCCAGGGAAATATAAGTAATTAAGGTGGCTATTGCCCCACTGACTAAAGATTTGTATAGAGACAGAAATATCTTATGTGGATGAAGCTATTTTTAAGAGTGATGATAAGGATGTTATTCTATCAATCACTGTATTTGATAAGGATGTAAGTGTTGTCGGTAAGGAATTTATTGAGGCAAATGAGGTATTGATGGTAGAATTGAAATTTGTATGCAGGAAAGCACCATTATGTAATGTGATAATAAATGGTGTGCACCTATGCCTAATGGCGGATTAATGGTCAAATTTCACATTAATTAGCCCTGCTGTCTTCTTGAGGTTCTAACCTCAAGAACTTCAATCATGCTAGGTTAAAATGTGTACTTATGGTGGGAAAAGGTTTAAATTTGTGTGTCATTTTGATGGATGGCCCGTTATAATTTAAAGTGAAAGCAACACGCGTAGTCGTGTTTATGGCAAACAAGGGTTCACATTTATTGGGAAGGCATGATCAATGAGAATTAGACATAGTCCTGGACACTAATCATCCAGATTTCATGATATTGAGTTCCAAATCGATGCAAATAAATGTATCTTCTGCCAACGTTTGGATTGAAAAATGTCCCAAATTATTTATCAATCAGTTAGGAAAACTGAAAGGGTTCATGCACAAAATCATATTGGAAATTGTTTCTGTCCCTGTAGAGAACAAGGTGTGGAGAATGCCTTTATCATTGGGAAACTATTTGTGCATGGAACTAGATAACATGTGCAGTTTGGATGTTATAGAGCCCGTTGAGAGCTCAAAAAGGCTGGCACGAGTCTTAGCACAAAAAATTCACAATGCTTTGCATCTATGTGTCGATATGCATGACCTCAACCAGACAATTTGGGTTGACAGGGAACCTCTCCCCAGCATCAATAAGAGAAGGAAGAAGACCACTGACCTGGTCAGTGTGACTGCCCTCCCCGCGCAGCTCCACCACTGGCGGTTGCACCCTGAGCCCTCAGCTCTCTCATGCAGGGTGTTCAAGACCCTCCTCCACCCACAGGCGCCTACCTGCGCCTCATCCCTGGTGTTCCAGTGGACTCTGCTCTTCTGCTGTTCTGCCTCTAGCTCTCTTGCTTAATTTTTCCCTGCCTTCTTGCTGCTTTTCCTCTGTGCCCTTTTACCTCTCATCTCGCTAAGTATCTTTTCATTTTTTACTGCATTTCTCCTCATTTTTTCCTTTGTTTTTCTCCCCTGCTGCTGCTGACCTCTGGGTTCTCCCCTCAGTGTGTCCTCCTGCCTCTCAGCTGCCCCACCCTCCTCCAACCCCTACTTAATGCTGGCCTCACATCAGCCACATGCAGCAGGCATGCCAATGGCATGTCAATGTGTGACAGAGGCAAGTCCATCTGCACCCATCAACGACCATGACCAGAGCAAGAGACCATGGTCCTCCAACCTGCCTGCACTCTGACTCCAGCACCCTCCACATTCTCAATCCCGGATGCAACAACAACTGCCAGCTTTCAATGCTGATCAACACCCAAGGACCTCTCTCCTGTCTACACTGCCACCGCACCTTCACACACCACCATACCCCAGCAGTACCCCCAGCCTACCAGACTCCACCTCTCACTAACCACTCAACTGCATCCTCCTTAACGTGCACTCCCTACACAAGGACGTCAAAGAAATATGGGACTTCTTCAGCACCTACTCGCCCGATGTCGCCTTCCTCACAGCAACCTGGACCAATGCCAACTCGGCACCTGACATCACCAGCCCGACGGTAACAAGTTGTTGCGCAAGGACCATGCCATCCACCCAGAAGGAGGCATCACCATCATTCACAAAAGAACCCTCTGTGTGACGACCATCAGCCCAGACAACACAGTGACCCTCATAGAGCACCTCCGCTTCCAGGTCCAGACCCACCCAAAGACAACTCCCTGCGGAGATCTCATGTATAGGCCGACAGGCCCCCGAGCTCCCTTCACTAATTTCATCACCGACCTAATCGTACCCAAAGCCTTTGTTGCCACAGACTACATCCTACAAGGAGACCTAAACTTCCACCTGGACAACCACGATGTCTCAAACACTGCCTCCCTCCTAGTAAATCTCGCCAACATAGGAATGATACAACTAGTCACCACCCCGTGCACACAGTGGGACACACACTTGACCCCGTCTTCACCAAAGAAAACAGCATCTCATACAGCTACACTACGGAGCATCTATAGACAGTTTACCACTGCATCCATTTCTCCTTCAAAAACCCAACCGTACACAAGCACACCTACCGATCCCCTCATTGAAGCTGGAACAAAGTTACTGAAGTCCAGCTCACCTCCACCCTCATAAGTGCCCCACCACTGACTACGCCAGACACAAACACCGCAGCACGTAACCTCCACTACTGGATCGTGAACTACGCCAACACACTTGCCTCCCTCAAGAAAGCCACAGGAAGGCACATCGAGAAAGCAAGCTGGCTGACCCCTGCACTCCAAGCATCCAGACGCTCCTGCATTTGACCCAAAAAGGCATGGAGGTACAACAAAACCACAGAAACACATGCCGCCTACAAAACTGCCACCACTGCACACCACCATCTTCATCAAATCCACAAGGAAGAATCCCTCCAAGACAGAATCCTCACCAACGCTCACAATACCGAAGAACTCTTCTACATCATCAAGGAATTTGCCAAACCCGGCAGCAAAACAACAGACATCGCACCCTCCCAAGGCCTCTGCAACTGACTCAGCACCTTCTCCCACACAAGATCAAGATGATCTACGACAACTTCGATAACCAAGACCTTCGCACCACTCCAGCTTCCCCTCCATGCGTTGCCACCCAACAGACCCTGCTTAACTGGACCCCACTTATGACAGAAGACACCTTGAAGACCATCAAAAGCATCCACCTCAGAGCACTTTCACACCCCTGCCCACATCACATCTTCCACAGAGCTGCCTCAGCATTGCACCCAAGCTACATCGGACAATCAACTGCTCCTTTGAGAATGCCATCTTCCCCGATGACTGGAAACACGCAGAAGACAATCCCCTATTGAAAAATCCTCAGCAGATCCGATGGACCTCAAAAACTTTAGGCCAATCTCCCTGCTTTCATTCGCAGCCAATGTCATTGAAAAGGCTGGCAACACCCAGCTTGCATACTTCATTGATGCTAACAACATCCTGGACATCTCCCAATCCATTTTCCACAGCAACCACATCACAGAGACCACGCTTCTCACCACCAGTGGCAACATATGCTCCTTCCTAAAAAAAAAGGTGAAACAGCAGCCCTCATCCTCCTGGACCTCTCGGCTGGCTCTGACACTGTCTCCCACCACACCCTAGCCACCACACTTCCCATCACCAGCATCTGAGACAAGGCCCTTGACTGGATATGCTCAATCCTCACCAGCAAAATCGTGTCAGACTCCTTCCCTACCTCTCGGAACTGACAGAAACCAACTGTGGTGTGCGCCAGGGCTCCTCTCTCAGTCCCACCCTCTTCAATGTCTACAGGCCCCTTAGCAACCATTGTCAGAGACCACAGGCTCAACATCGTCTCTTACACCGACAACACCTAGCTCATTCTCTCCCTCACCAATGAACCCAACACCACCAAACATAACTTTCAAGAAGGGATTAAATCCTTGGCCACCTGGATGAAGAACAGATGCCTGAAACTCAACTCAGAGTAAAAAAATCCTCACGGGTGAGCAGTTGCACTTTACCAACCCTGATTGATTAACTGATTGATTGATTGATGTTGAGTACTTTGAAGAGAGTGACAATATTCACCACCCTAGACATGTCCACAGCATACCACCAGATAGTTTTATGTGAGGAATCAAGGCACTTGACCATATTCGAAACTCCAAAAGGTGCCATTTCTTTTCAAACACATGCCCTTTTGACTTGCATCTGCTTCATCTGTCTTTCAATGACTTATGAAGGAGATATTCAAAAAATGTGAGGGTCTAATATTTTTAATTAGTACTCTTTTAATAAGTGATAGTAAATTGTAATGTTTATGTATTGTTTACTTTTTGAAGGAAGATGGCGGATTTGACTCTGCGTTAGAGGACGCCTCCTTAGCACTATTCACGCTTCCCTGCGGCAACCGATGATACTCCCCCAACCTCAAAAGCATTTATGGCTGCAATGTAAAAATATTCTTTTGGCCAAAGCAAGTAAGCAGTGGCACTTACAACCAACTTGCCGGATCGGGCAGCTGCGGACTGCATCTTTGTTAGGGGAACAGCGCAGTGGTTTGTGTTACGGGTATCGCTGCCGATGCCCTTTTCCACAAACCTTTCTTCACAAAGGAGCAGGCGGGGACTGGCGTTGGTGCTGGCAGCAGTACAAGAGAAAGGTTTGGTCCTGCAGCATACCAGAGAGGACACAGTCACAGAGAGGCACCTGCTGATGGAGGAGGTGGAGTTGGGACTGCATCGGAGACAGGCAGCGGGTCCGCGGCGTTGCCTGTCTCCGATGCAGTGCTCAGCTTTGGTTCAGGCTCCCAGCTGGGAAAAATGATCCACCGGTTACTGTGCTCTGGCAGGGCAGCTGGTTCGCGCCTATCCCGGGTCTTGAGATGGCTGAGGTGCTCAATGCAGCAGTCCAGGAGGACTGGGAGGGGGAGGGAAGACCTGTTACTTGTGCAGCTTTGTTACTGCTGCCCTCAGTTTCAGTCTCAGTCTCAGAATATCAAGAAATCTGAAAAGCAAGTGAACTGGCTGTCAGGGTACAGAACAATATGGCTAATAGTATAGCGGACAGGGAAGACCGGTAGAAAGACACTACTGTGAACAGGGAAACCGACTGTGATTATTGAACTAGCCCCTCTGATTCTTCAGCACTGTGTTTACTCGGTTTTAATGACACTCAGGAAATTGTTGAGAATTCGAGACAGTCGCAGTATGGTTAAATCAGTGCAGGGAATAGAAATCTTTTAACTTGTGGCATACCTGAGACATTGGAACAATTGAAATTAAGCCCTATGGACTCTCGGACTAACAATGCTCCAAATAGTGTCCAACCCTTGGATACTCTTGATACTGTGGAATCTGAACCTATGCTACGTATGATAAAACACAGATCGATCACCAGGTTGGGGATTCAAATGAGTGCATCCACCCGATTAATTGCACTAGTGAGGCAGGGGACCCCAACATTTCGAAATGCATTACCCCAGTTGGAGGGAAAGGGACAATGACGAAAGACACGAAAATCACTAGGAGCAAAGGAGGCAAGGGCCGGAATGGGTTAAACCTCAAGTAGCCGCTGCTGTGGGACGGCTTAAGGACTCTGTGGCAGAAAGCACAAAAACTGGCAATGGTCCTGGGATCAGCCCCTTGCGGAAATGGGTGGCCTCCAAGGGCGATGTCAAGGTCATTATCTCAGGGATATCTAAGTACGACAATACGGAGACTGTATTGGAGTTGAAGTCGAAGCCGAACATTTAATATCTGCATCCAATCCCGGTGTTTTATCAACTCATTCTGAAGGTCCTGACAGTCTTGATGGGTCAGCAAGCAGATTAAACAGAGGATCTCACAGTCCCTCAGTATTACCTCCAGGCCGGTTCGCAGCACCGGTAACAACTTCCGCATCTTTGGCATTCGTGGCCCCTTCTTCATCTTTGGACCAGGCTTGTAGCTCAGCATCTTCACCCTTGGCCACATTAAAACTGGGAAGCTCTACAAAGGGCCTGCAACCCGCTGACTGTGAGGAGCCATCACTGTCCATAATATTGCAGGCGTTAGTAACCCAGAGAGCAGAGGCTCAAGAATACTATCTGCAGGCCAAGATAGACCCTAGAGAGATAAAACAAGTGCTGGCTGATGTTACTTCGAAGGTCACTCAGCTCTCCCCTGAGGTTATGGATTGACAGGAACATGTTGCAGCAGTGGAGGAGGCTAATACGTACACCGTGAACTTAAACAAGGCACAGGAATCTCAAATGATGCTCATGCAGGCTAAAATTGAAGATCTCAAGAATCTTCAACGTAAGGGTCTTTGGCATACTGGAAGGAAGGGAAGGCTCTGACCCTCGGGCTTACATTGTTAGCCTCTTTCAGCAAGCATTCCCAGACCTAGCGGACTGGGATATGGACACGCAGGTCCAGCGAGCGCATATATTGCCCTTGACTACTCCACTTGGGAGCCAAGTCAAGTCAAATTACTCATGGCCAATATTGGTGTTTTTGGTCAACTTCTTGCTGCGCAAAGCAATCTATTTAAAGGCACGGCCAGCTGCTTCTGTTAAGCTGAACAATATTTTTATATTTGTACGCTCTGACATGTGTTCATTTACAATAGACGAATGCTGGAGGTTGTGGCAACTAATGGACCCCTATAAGGCAGTTTGCTCACAAGTGATTTTGCAGGAGTGCCCTCGTCTTAAGATCATTATGTTATGTTATGTTATGTTAAGAATTTGTTAAAGCACAAACAGCTGCCCCGGCAACGGGGCGTCCCGGCGCTAAACCATGAAACAGCAGCTGAGGGGAAACGGGGGGAACAGCAAGACGGTCTAGGACAGAGGGAACAGATGAGTTTTAATTGCCTTGCGGAAGGCAGACAGGTTAGTCAGAGAGCGAATGTGAAGTGGCAGGGAGTTCCAAAGTTTGGCCCCCAAAACTTTGAAAGAGCGGCCACCCATTCGGCAAAGCCTAGTTCGAGGGACAGGCACAAGGTGCTGACCTAAGGAGCGCAGGTTGCACTGGGGAGTGTAGGGTACCAAGAGCGGGCGTAGGAGTTCAGGACATTCTGATTTAAGAATTTTAAAAGCAATGGTGAGGGTCTTAAATTGAATTCGAGAATCGATCAGCAGCCAGTGTAGTTTTTGAATGGTAGCTCTGACAGGGCACTTACGGGGAAGGCCCACCACGGCCCTTGCTGCTGAGTTTTGAACCCGTTGCAGCCGTGCTATCTCTGCTTTATTGGCGCCTAGAAACAAAACACTTTGACACAAAAAATTGCCGCCCCACTTATTCCATTAGCCCTTGGTTATAGGCAACACATCAACTTGGATTAGATATGTTAGGTTTTTTATTTACCTTTGTTTTCAATTCTTTTTTAGAAAAAATCAGAACATCTCATGACAGAGAAATAACACTGCTCGTGTAACATATAAATACATCAACTGAAATTCAACATTAACCAAATGGAAAGAATCACAAAGTGAAACATACAGTGAAACATACAAAACAACTGTACCAATTCCAGACTGCTCATAAATAGGCAAGTTAAATTTTACAAGCCTCAAGGACCAATAATGGACAAATTCTTAAGAACAGTATCAGACAAAATCACATTAGCAGGAGATATCACAGTGCACAAAATGACATGAGTATAAGGCTTTCAATGGTCATGAATTGCATCTCCTTTCATGCCGACGCGTTTCGAACTCCAAACAGTAGTTATGGGTTCTCTTCAGGGCTTTGTCATTTTCTGTCTGTGCATGTATAAAAGAAAGGTAACAGTGCGTAAGTGTGATTAACTAAGGCCTCCTTATTTTATACTGCCAGTAGTGTACCACATATGAATCCCATAGTACCTTGTTTGTGGCTGTGGTTATCCTATGAGAGTTTGTGCGTCTTTGGAGCTGTCATCTACAAAGTAATTAAAATCAAGTTGTAATTTACAGTTGGCGTTCAGAGCTCGCTCAGCGGTAACCTCCTACCAAACCACTGCAGGACGTACCTTTCACTATTTGTTAGTCCGTGTCTGGGCCGTCCCTATGGTGCGGTGAAGTATTTCAAACCTAGGGGAAAGGCGGAGGTCGGGTTACTATTATGTCTATATCGCAATCTGTCTGGGTGTGAATGATTGTAAAAACAATCCTACCTTGTTCGCGTTCACCGCGAGCTTCGGGAGCCGCCGGCTCCGTTCTCAACCGTTTGCCCTCGAGTTCTGTTTTGTTTGGACGGGTCCCGTATCAAGTCCCCTGTTGTCCTCACGGGTAGCGCACTGTTGGCAAGGTAGGGAATTAGGTTTGTGTCCCTGAGACGGGAAGCATATGTGTCTACAACCCTCTGTCCCGCTCACCTTGTTAGCTGCGACTTGCTCTCACACTCACTCCGTTCGCTATGGAAGGCGGCAGTCTGGTTGCCTAGTAACTAAAAGCAAGACCAGGACAGTTGGTGTTCTGGGATATGTAGTTCCCTGGGGGTGCACCAATACACAACAGATTGCGAAAGCATTTTTATGACATCCCCGATTATCTAACCTTCAGTCAAAGGGGGTTACAACACCCCTCGTGGAGCCCCACACAATTATGGCATTATAGCCAAGACACTTCAGGGAGAGAGTTTAATCCATTTTGGGTACTATTAAATTTTAGAATGAGGTATGCCTCTTTCCTGAGAAGCGTTTCTTCAATATCAATAGGACCTTTGTTGCCGCTTGGCGCTATTGTCCAGAGTACAGTCCATTTAAAATCCATTTCGCTGTGGTTTAAATCCAGGAAATGTTGGACCATGGGAGCGTTGACAACTTTTTTCTTGATTCTTGATCTGTGTTGGGTGACCCGGCTGTTGACCTGTTGAGTAGTTTTGCCTATATAAATCTTCTGGCAATCGCATATAATCGTGTATACCACATTTCGGGTTTTACAGTTCGAGAAACTGGCATGTTTCCATTTGACTCCCCTGTGGTCAAACTCGGACCCTTCAATTGTGGAGTCACATGATATGCAGTTTCCACACTTGTGGTGTCCCTCAATTGGCTTAAGCCCCCATATCGATAGTAAATCGCTCTTAGGCTTTGGGGTGGATACGTCAGCTCTAATGACGTCCTGGCCAATACTTTTGTTCTTCTTATATGCGAACAACGGTCGCGGAAAGGGGCATTCAAGTCCTTCCAGTAGATGCCAGTTCTTCAAGACCATTTGCCTTACTTTGTGTGTGTCTGGTCCGAACGTAGTCACACAGACCAGTCGATCCGTGTCTTTCTTAGCCGCTGTCTCAAGTAAACACTCCCGGGGAGTATATTTAGCCCTTTTCTTCGAGTTATTCAACAACTTCTTAGGGTAACCCCGATTCTGCATCTCATTGCAGAAGCGAGTGGCATGTTTTTCATAATCTGTAACCTCCGAGCAGTTTCTCCGTATCCGAAGCAACTGCCCGTAAGGCAGATTGTCTCTCAAGCTTCTCGGATGTGCACTCCGGTGGTGGAGGATAGTATTTTTGTCCGTCTTTTTGCGAAAAAGAGAGGACTTTAGAATTCCATCCTTGCAACTTATCTCTAGGTCTAAAAATGTAATTTTCTCATTGTTGGACTCGAGTGAGAACTTAATGTCGCGATGTCTCCCATTAATCCAAAGGTGGAAGTCCACCAACTCTGCGCGGCTCCCCTGCCACAGGAGCCACACGTCGTCGATGTACCTCAACCATTGTTTAATGTGTTTGCTGAAGGGATTGTTGGAGTACACAAATTTATTCTCATACTCCGCCATGTAAAGTATGGCCATCTCCGGCGCATACGGACAGCCATGGCCGTACCTTTGATCTGCATAAAGTATTGGTCGTTAAACCTGAAATAGTTCTTTTTGAGTGTTAGTTCAGCCAATTTCAGGATGAACGAAGTAGGGACCTGGTGGGGCCTGTCTCTTTTCTCAAGGTATAGTTCCAGCACTTCTAGTGCTTCATCCTGGGGAATTTGGGTGTACAAGGACGTTACGTCCATTGTCACCATAAATTCTGTCATTGGGTCAAATTGTGTTCCCTCAACTTTTAGTAAAAAATCGGTGGTATCCTTCAGATACGACTTTACTTCACCGATAAAGGGCTTCAAAAAGAAATCGATGTATTTTGAGAGGGGTTCCAAACATGACTCACACCCGGAGACGATTGGTCGTCCCGGGGGCTCATCTGGGTTCTTGTGAATTTTTGGTAAAAAATATAAAATCGGCGTCCTGGGAAATTTCTTTATCAAAAAGTCTCTTTCTTTTAGTCCCACAAATCTATCTTCCACACCACATCTTATTATTTCGCATATTTGTCCTTGGATGGCCCGCATCGGGTCCTCTGGGAGTTCTCTGTACCATTCGGGGTTATTGACCTGTGTCGCACCTTCCTTCAGATATTTATCCTTAGACCAGATCACCACCGCTCCGCCTTTATCCGCGGGTTCGATAATGACCGATGGGTCACTTTTCAGATTTTTAATGGCTATGCGTTGGCCTTTGGTGATATTTGGTTTGGTGTATTTTTTGTTTTTCTCTAGTTTGTTGATTGCTGAAAGCATTACCTGTTCGAACGCCACCACCTGCTTGGGAATATTTTGATACGGGACAAAAGTGGACTTATTCCTCAAGCCTGTTACTTCTGTGTCCGTACTTGGTGGTTTATTTGCAAAGAAGGCTCGCAACCGGATCTTCCTACAAAAGGCAATGGTGTCTAGTTTGAGTCTGGTGAAGTCTGTTCTCTGACTGGGGACAAACTTCAAACCAAGGTTAAGGACAGCTTCCTCGTCTTTGGTAAGTACTTTGGTGGAAAGATTAACTATTGTAGATGGTGTGGAATCTAGGACTTGTAAAAGTTCCTGCGGGTGCGCATTTCCCATTGTGGCTTGAACCGGGTTTTTGCCTGGGGGCCTTTGTCTAAAAAAGGCCCTTTCTTGTTTGAATTATTCCCTCTCTCCTCAGATCCTGATGAGTTAGAGGAGGATGATGTATCAGAGAATGTTTTGAATCGGTTGTGGGGCGGCAATTTTTTGTGTCAAAGTATCTAATAAGGTCCAGCCTTCCCCACCTCCCAGGGACCTAACTCCTTTTTCTTTGTAGAAACAAAACACTGGCATAGTCCAATCGAGAAAGACTAATAGATTGAACAATTAGCTGGCGCGTTTTTGAGTCGAAAAAGCCGACTATCAGGTTGAGACTCCTCAGCAGGCCCACACAAGTAGCTGCCACTTTCTTTGTATGGGTCTGAAAGTTGAGCGAGGAGTCCAGCCAGACGCCCAAGTTTTTCACCAAAGTTTTTGGTGAGGGGATAGGGCCAAGCAGAGAAGGCCATCAGTGTTCACTCCAGTAGCAGTAGTTTTTTCCGAGGAGCAGCACCTCCGTTTTCCCGGCGTTCAGTTGTAAGCAGTTGCGCGTCATCCACTGGGCAACTGCGGCTA
This sequence comes from Lissotriton vulgaris, assembly GCF_964263255.1. Lineage (NCBI taxonomy): Eukaryota > Metazoa > Chordata > Amphibia > Caudata > Salamandridae > Lissotriton > Lissotriton vulgaris. The sequence goes on from NC_141687.1 coordinate 2,093,608,172, forward strand.
GGCCATCCCTAAATTTCGCAGCTGAGATTGAGGGGCCCTCAGTAAGAGTGATGACCAGCTGCGTGTTGTCAGCCTACGACACCAGCGTGAGGTCCCACTCTTTTGCCACTGCCGAGAGAGGCTGAACATAAAGGTTAAAAAGGGATGGACTGAGCGCCAAGCCCTGGGGAACTCCTTGGCTGATGGGATGGGACCGGGAGATAAACGGAGGGGCTGAGACCCGGAAGGACCTATCCTTCAAGAAAGAACGAAACCACTCAAGGGCAAGATCACAAATCCTTATAGCCTCGAGGCGTTTTAGCAGGATATTATGGGAGACCGTATCAAAGGCTGCGCTGAGATCAAGTAGAATCAGCGCAGCACTCTGACCGGCTTCTAGTATGTTCCGGAGGTGTTCGGTGGTAGTCACCAGGGCAGACTCTGTACTGTGTCCCGGCCTGAAGCCGTTCTGGGATGGGTCCAAGATGTTATTTTGGACCATGTGGTGGGACAAGACCTTATTCACATGGGCTTCTGCAAGTTTACACACCCATGGAAGCAACAAAATAGGTCTGAAGTTTTACAGCTTTGTGGGGTCTAAAGTAGGCTTTTTGATAATAGGGGAGACCCATGCTTGCTTCCAGCAGGTAGGGACCACAGCCAAGGAAAAGGAGAGATTAAGTAGAATAGCCAAGGGAGGGAGGAAGAAATCTAAAGATTCAAGAAATTGGGCCGGTCTCATGGGATCTGTAGGGGAGCCGGACTTAACCTTTCTGCAAAGTTTGGCTAGGTCGTTATGGGATATTTCAGATATAATTGACAGCCTAAAGTTCTCGGCAGAAGGATTAGGGGGGTTAAAGAGCTCAGGAGAGTCCTGTGGAAAGGCGTTGTAAATTTTCTTCACTTTTTCTATGAAGAAAGTGGCAAGGTCCTCACACTGCTGTGAAGAGGTGATACAGGAAACTGGATTGCAGCTGGTTTGGAGTTTTTGCACCAATTAAAAAATTGTTTTAGTAGGATTGGTGCTAGAATTAATTTCTTTTGCATAGAAGGATGCACGCGCAGTACGTATGGCTTTGTGGTAGAGTCTTGACTTTGACAGATAGAGAGCTTTATCACTGTCTTTGTACTCCTTTCTCCAGCTGCGTTCAGCTATTTTACACTCTTTCCGCATGGTTTTAAGAGTTTCATTGTACCATGGGTTGGAGGGGGAGCTACGGGCTTTGGTCCATTTAGCTGGTATTAGGGTGTCAAGCCCTTTAGTAATCCAGTCCTGGAAGGCAGCATAGGACGTGTTAATGTCATTAGTAGCAGTGGTGTGGGATTCTCCTAAATTGGTAATAAGATCACCAGATAGAAGTTTATGCCATGGCCTCTTGAAACAGGAGCTAGGCGTATTTTTAATGGGCGGTTCTCTAGCCTTGGCAGTCACATTTTTTTTTTTACTGAACAGGATCAAAACAAGCATTAGCTAAATGGCAGTCTGATTCTAGAAAATGATTGTACAAGTAAAGATGGCATGTCTTGGGCAATAGAGATGAGTACTTTCATGCTCACTCTCTACATCTGTTTTTTCTCCTTTAATTTTTTTTCCTTCTGTTTTGACCACTTTTCACATTTACTGGGGGAGGAAGGGGTGGGGGTTGGTGGAGTTCTGGGGTGGGGTGGGGGGCATCTTCTTAAAGCTGTCAGTCAGGGACAGCAGAGGACGGGGTAGTTCCTTCTCACAGGCACAGGGGGAGGTAGAAAGGGTGGGTGATATGCCGAGAATTGCAGCTGGCTGCCATTGGTCGACCTGGAGGAGTGGTTGGAGGGGAGGGGTTTGGGGGGATTAAATAGCCACACTTTAGCTACTTTAGTTATAATACCACTGGGAGAGGGGAAAGGATTATGGAACAAGGGGTGAAGTGACCGAATAGGGTTCACAAATATGGTTTAATGTTAATGAATGAATGAAGGATTACGTATTTATATCGCGCATGGCTACCCCAAGGCATCCCAGCTCTTTAGACCAGCACTCATTCTCAGAGTCTAGGTAAACAGGAGGGTTTTCAGCATCTTCCTGAAATTAAGATGGTTTCCTTCTAATCTGATGTGATGTGGCAAATTATTCCAGAGTTTTGAGGCCTGTAGGGAGAAGCGTCTGCCACCCATACGCACTCTCCTTATTTTAGGGATTGCCAGAAAGTTCTTGTGGGATCTTAATTCCCGACCAGGGGAATACGGGCAGAATATTGATTGCATCAGTGCAGGTCCTGATTTATTGACTGCTTTGTGGACCGTCACCAAAGCCTTGAATTCGATCCTCTGCTGTACTGCAGCCAGTGGAGCTGACGCAACGCAGGTTTGGCAGAGAATCTCCGTGGGACATTTAGCAACATACGTGCAGCACAGTTCTGCACGGTCTGCAGGATCTTAATTGTCCCTTGAGGGGTGCCTAAGTATAGTGCATTTGTGTAGTCTAGGCGTGATAATATCAATGCCTGTACCAAGATCCTTCTGGCTTCGAAGGGGAGAAAGGTGATGATTTTCCTCAGAAGCCTCAAGAGTGCATAACATGTAGTGGCTACCTTCCGGGCCTGTACTGAGAAAATAAGAGTTGGGTCCATCCACACCCCAAGGCTCTTAATTTGTGCTTTTGGCTTAGGTGGTAGACCAAGAGTTTCCGGCCACCATTCCTCTACCGTGGTAGGTGACTTGTGTCCAAGCATCATCACCTCTGTTTTTGCCCCATTGAGTTTTAGGAAGGATTCATCCATCCATTCTCGAACTTTATTAAGACAGGTGGAAAGATTTTCAAACGGAACATCGTGGGTGGTTAAGGAGATAATAAGTTGTGTGTCGTCTGCGTATGTTACCAGTTGTACTCCCCAGGGGAGCACCACCTCAGCCAAGGGCCTCATGTATATGTTAAATAAGGTAGGGCGGAGGGACGAACCCTGGGGGACACCGCAATGGAGACACATTTGGGGAGAGGAAGCCTCGTTTTCAAAGACCACAAAGGTCCTGTCAGACAGGAAAGAATGCAGCCACTGTAGCGCGCGGCCCGAGACACCAACTTCCTCCAGCCTGTGTAACAGGATGGAATGCTTCACGGTGTCGAAGGCCGCGCTAAGGTCTAATAATAGTATGGCCGCATGGTTTCCATTGTCAACGATCTTCCTTGCAACCTCAACCACTGTAATGAGAGCTGTTTCAGTGCCCTGATTTCTCCTGAAACCTGTCTGTGTGGGATGAAAGGAGTTATTATCTTCCAAAAAAGCGGCAAGTAGAGAGTTGACATGCTTCTCCGTGAGTTTGCTAATGGTGGGCAACTGGGAGATGGGGCGGTAATTAGCCCAGTCTTCCGGGTTAAGGTTGGGTTTCTTCAGCAGGGCTTTCACTCTAGCCTGTTTCCAGGTAGAGGGAACTAGGCCTGAGGCAAGAGAGGCATTGATCACCTCCTGAATGACTGGGGCGACGGTGTCTGATACCAGGTTTAGAATAGTGGGAGGTGCAGGATCAGCCGGAGAGCCTGACTTCAGATTGTTTAAGAGAAGCTGAGTAGTGGAGAGGTCTACTGGATCAAATTCTTTCAGATGGGTCAAGGCCATGTGAGAGGAAGAAGGGGGTTCAGTGGGTGTGTTTTGGAAGGATGAATATATATTGGCCACCTTAGTAAAAAAGAATTTTGCAAGTTCCTCACATCTCACCTGTGCGAGTCCTGGGTCGTCAATAGGGGCAGGAGGAGTGACTAGGGATTTGAACATTTTAAAAATTTCTCTTGGGGAATTAGCGGCAGTGCTGATTTTTTCCTGAAAATAATTGGATTGAGTGGATTTAATCATTTGTTTGTACTTCTTTAAGGCAATTTTGTAGCTGGCCTTATCAGTTTCGGAATAATGTTTCCTCCACTGTCTCTCATGTTGTTTACATGCTAGTTTCAGTGTTTTCAATTCAGGCGTATACCATGCTTTCTTATTCTCCCCACTTCTATGAGATAGTTCAGTCTTTGGGAGTGTGAGGTCAAGAGAGGCCTCTTTCCACTGACTAAAAGACGTGTCAGCTTCCAGAGGATCATTGGCAATTTTTGGTAGGGAGTTTTTAATGTTGATAGTCCAGTCTTCTTTTGGAAGTTTGGACCAGACTCGGCAGACCTTTTTCGTGGGCATATCATGCTCAATCTGCTTCTGTGAAGGCATGGAAAACAGCAGTAGTGAATGATCAGACCAAGGAACCCTAATGGCATTATCATAACTAAGGGTGTGTACATTGGTATAGCAATGGTCTAAGATATGTGTGTGGGGTCTATAACTAACTGCTTCAGATGGAGGACCTCCAGACCGGCAGTCAGATTAATGCAGGCCGGCGAGTCTGGTTCATCTGCATGGATGTTAAAGTCACCCAGGATGGTAAAGCTCGGGGTGGTGCTAGAGTAGATTGATACAGCACTTGCAAGGACTTCGCAAAATTGAGCATAAGGGCCTGGGGGTCTATAAGGCAGCAGTCCAGAAAAAGTGCAGGTGGGAGAAAAGGAAATAGCAAACCACAGACTTTCAGCTCCAGAGATTAGGAAGTTTTCTATTCTGCATCCTAACGTGTTTCTAAAAATGATGTCACTTCCTCCCCCCCTACCATCAGGGCGATCTTGTCTAAGTATGGCATAATTGGAGGGTAAGGCATGGACAATGTCCGACTGGGAGCTATCATTTGTCCAAGTTTCCGTAAGGAAAAGTACATCTAAGTCACGTTCCTCAAGGAGCAGAGCGAGCTTAGTCGCATGTTTAGGTAGGGAGCGACAGTTCAATAGCGCCAGTGGATGCCTATCGACAGCGTCCCCTATGCGACTTGGTTTATCAGGGAAGAGTTTGTAACTGCAGCCAGTACAGGATTTCGGGGCCGATGTATGAGCACCCAATGCGATACAGTTAGAGGTTACACTCTAATTTAGTTTAAGCAGGTCATCACGGCTATACCTGATCAAAGGACTAACCTGTAATAAAGATGTTAGATCCATGGCCCCTAGTCCCGGTCTGGCACGGACGGGCACAGACGGGCTTTCCTTAGGCGCTCCTTTGGCGCGATGTTGTCGCGTCCGCAAAGCGCGTCCGCTGGGCGGAGGCATGACCGTATGTTTAAGTACTAGCGCCGAGTGCCTTGAGCCTGAGCAGCTAGACTGCACCCAACCTGGGTACCTGGATACCTCCCTAAGATGGCCGCGTTCCTTCCACTTCAACCTCCCAAGATCGAGGCCGGACTGAGCCCTAAATCGGCACAGTCACACGAGTGAGGAATACGTAGTTAAAAATGCCACCAAGGCCAAAGAAATAGATTAACACAAATTTTAACAGTTTTTTTAAAACGATGCGATAATACAGTTTAACTTGTGCAGAAGCTATGTGTGTCTCCCGGCTTCCGCCTCAGGAGAATAAACGGGTCTCGTGAGCAGCTTCCTTTCCCTGCTTAAGTACTAGCGCCGAGTGCCTTGCGCCTGAACAGCTAGACTGCACCCAACCCTGGAGATACCTCCCTAAGATGGCCGCGTTCCTTCCACTTCAACCTCCCAAGATCGAGGCCGGACTGAGCCCTAAATCGGCACAGTCACACGAGTGAGGAATATGTAGTTAAAAATGCCACCAAGGCCAAAGAAATAGATTAACACAAATTTTAACAGTTTTTTAAAAACGATGCGATAATACAGTTTAACTTGTGCAGAAGCTATGTGTGTCTCCCGGCTTCCGCCTCAGGAGAATAAACGGGTCTCGCGAGCAGCTTTCTTTCCCTGCTTAAGTACTAGCGCTGAGTGCCTTGCGCCTGAGCAGCTAGACTGCACCCAACCTGGGAGATACCTCCCTAAGATGGCCGCGTTCCTTCCACTTCTACCTCCCAAGATCGAGGCCGGACTGAGCCCTAAATCGGCACAGTCACACGAGTGAGGAATATGTAGTTAAAAATGCCACCAAGGCCAAAGAAATAGATAAACACAAATGTTAACAGTTTTTTAAAAACGATGCTGTAATACAGTTTAACTTGTGCAGAAGCTATGTGTGTCTCCCGGCTTTCGCCTCAGGACAATAAACGGGTCTTGCGAGCAGCTTTCTTTCCCTGCTTAAGTACTAGCGCCGAGTGCCTTGCGCCTGAGCAGCTAGACTGCACCCAACCTGGGAGATACCTCCCTAAGATGGCCGCGTTCCTTCCACTTCAACCTCCCAAGATCGAGGCCGGACTGAGCCCAAAATCGGCACAGTCACACGAGTGAGGAATATGTAGTTAAAAATGCCACCAAGGCCAAAGAAATAGATTAACACAAATTTTAACAGTTTTTTAAAAACGATGCTGTAATACAGTTTAACTTGTGCAGAAGCTATGTGTATCTCCCGGCTCCCGCCTCAGGAGAATAAACGGGTCTGATTTCAAATATATGTGTTGAAACGTAGCAGGGCTTAATCAGGGCAGAAACCACTGGCTAGTCATGGAGGAGCTTTGCGCATTTAAACCCCATATACTGGGCCTTACTGCGACACATTTAGCTTTTAAGGACAGAGCACAGCTAAAACAGACAGCTTGCTTTCGAGTTACTAGTTTGTATCTCACAGGCGGTCTATATTCGAGGGGGTAGCCATATTGAAATCCAAGAATTGCTGAGCAACAGTTCTACGTATATTAGCCGACTCTAAAGAGAGATGGGCAATTGCTCAACTGTTTAACTTGTGCAGAAGCTATGTGTGTCTCCTGGCTTCCGTCTCAGGAGAATAAACGGGTCTCGCGAGCAGCTTTCTTTCCCTGCTTAAGTACTAGCGCTGAGTGCCTTGCACCTGAGCAGCTAGTCTGCACCCAACCTGGGAGATACCTCCCTAAGATGGCCGCGTTCCTTCCACTTCAACCTCTCAAGATCAAGGCCGGACTGAGCCCTAAATCGGCACAGTCACACGAGTGAGGAATATGCAGTTAAAAATGCCACCAAGGCCAAAGAAATAGATTAACACAAATTTTAACAGTTTTTTTAAAACGATGCTGTAATACAGTTTAACTTGTGCAGAAGCTATATGTGTCTCCCGGCTCCCGCTTCAGGAGAATAAACGGGTCTGATTTCAAATATATGTGTTGAAACGTAGCAGGGCTTAATCAGGGCAGAAACCACTGGCTAGTCATGGAGGAGCTTTGCGCATTTAAACCCAATATACTGGGCCTTACTGCGACCCATTTAGCTTTTAAGGACAGATCACAGCTAAAACAGACAGCTTGGTTTCGAGTTACTAGTTTGTATCTCACAGGCAGTCTATATTCGAGGGGGTAGCCATATTGAAATCTAAGAATTGCTGAGCAACAGTTCTACTTATATTAGCCGACTCTAAAGAGAGATGGGCGATTGCTCAATTGTTGATTTGGGGGCGTAAGAAAATGATAAGCATGGTTTACGGTCCTAATACGGATTGCCCCAAGATGATCTATTACTTATGTTCTGAACTATTGGATTGGGATGGCGAGTTGATAGTTATGAGGGATTTTAATTGTATTATTGATTAGAAGATCGACACCACTAACACTACAGCACGTGTTGGAATGGGCAGGACTAGGATCGCTATCTTAGAACTCCTCCATATACATCAGCTGGAGGATGCTTGGAGGAGATTATATCCAGCTATTCCTGGGTACACGTTTTATCCATTCCTGCATTAACAATATTCCCGAAAATATATGATCTTTATTAATAGAACTATGTTGGAAAAAGCATCTATAGAGGTCTGCCCTATGATTACATCGGACCATAATCCGGTGATGCTAACTGTGCAGAACCAGCGGGGGGAAAGAACCATTTAGGGGATTTTAATTTCCCAGACAACTCTTAAGTAATTTAGATTTTGTGAAATGTATGCGGGGTACATTGGAGAATATCTTGAGAATAACAGGGGCACTACGCCCGGTATGGGGCTGTTAGATGACCTATGTAAGAGGGGCAATGTTGCAGTATATCTTAAGGCAGAATTATCAGCCTACTAGGGAGGTGGAGAAGGAACATAGGTTTTTATCAGATTTGGAGCAGCAACATGCAAGAGCTATTGCTCTAAAATATGCAGCAGAACAGCCAATATATCAACGGCTGGAAGAAGTAAGAGCTAAGCTTAATCAGAGGTTATTGGACAGAGTAGCTGCCAATTACCACAAGTATAAATCCAAGCAATTGAATATGGGGACAGGGTAGGCAGCTTGTTAGCCACTCAGATTTCTGACCAAAGGGCCAGATCATGCGTTAAAACAATAAAAGTGGGAGTTGGTCTATTCTACACTAGATCAGAAGACATAGTCAAACAACGTAGACTCTTCTATCAATCAATCAAGCAATCACTCAGGAACATTTATAGAGCGCGCTACTCACCCGCGAGGGTCTCAAGGTGCTGGGAGGAGGGGTGCCGCTACTGCTCGAAAAGCCAGGTCTTGAGGTGCTTCCTGAAGGAGAGATGGTCCTGGGTCAGTCGTAAGTGGGTGGGGAGGGTGTTCCAAGTCTTGGCCGCCAGGTAGGTGAAAGATCTTCCTCCGGTGTGGTTCTGCGAATCCGTGGGACGGTGGCGAGAACGAGGCTGGTGGAGCAGAGCTGGCGGGAAGGTGTGTAGAACGTGAGGCGGTTGTTGAGTTATTCTGGCCCATGTCGTGGAGAGCCTTGTGTGCATGGGTGAGGAGTCTGAACGTGATCCTCTTGCAGACGGGGAGCCAATGCAGTTCTCTCAGGTGGGCAGAGATGTGGCTGTGTCGGGGATGTGCAGGACGAGTCGTGCAGATGCGTTCTGTATGCGCTGGAGTCTTTTCTGTAGTTTGGCAGTGGTCCCAGCATATCGGGTGTTCCCGTAGTCCAGTCCGCTGGTGACGAGGGCCTGGGTGACCGCCTTCCTGGTTCCAGTGGGGATCCAACAGAAGATCTTACGGAGCATGCAGAGGGTGTTGAAGCAGGAAGATGTAACGGCGTTGACTTGCCTGGTCATCGTGAGGGAGGAGTCAAGGATGAATCCCAGGTTGCGTGCGTGGTCCGTGGGCTTGGGGGCGGTGCCCAGTGCAGCGGGCCACCAGGAGTCATCCCAGGCGGAGGTGGATGGGCCGAGGATGAGGACTTCCGTCTTGTCTGAGTTCAGTTTCAGATGGCTGAGCTTCATCCATTCCGCGACGCCTTTCATTCCTTCCTGGAAGCTGTCTTTGGCGGTGGCGGGGTCGTTGGTGAGGGAGAGGATCAGTTGGGTGTCGTCGGCGTAGGAGATGATGTTGAGGTTTTGCTTGCGTGTGATGGCTATGAGGGGGCTCATGTAGACATTGAAGAGGGTGGGGCTAAGCGAGGAGCCTTGGGGTGCGCCGAAGATGATCTTGGTGGCCGCTGCGCAGAAGGGCGGGAGACGGACTCTTTGGGTTCTGTCGGAGAGGAAGGAGGTGATCCACTCCAGGGCCTTTCGTGGTGGAGGCGGGTTGTCAGGGTGTGGTGGCAGACCGTGTCGAAAGCAGCCGATAGGTTGAGGAGGATGAGGGCGGCAGTTTCCCCATTGTCAAGCAGGGTCCTGATGTCGTCGATGGCTGCGATGAGGGCGGTCTCGGTGCTGTGGTTCGCTCGGAATCCGGGCTGTGATGGGTCGAGGGAGCCGATCGTCTCAAGAAAGGCGGTCAGCTGAATGTTGACGGTTTTCTCGATGACTTTTGCGGGGAAGGGGAGGAGCAAGATGGGGCGGAAGTTCTTGAGGTTTGTGGGGTCTGCGGTGGGTTTCTTCAGGAGGGCGCTGATCTCCGCATGCTTCCAGCTCTCCGGGAAGGTGGCATATGCGAAGGAGTTGTTAATGATGGCCCGGAGTTGGGGTGCGATGATGGAGTCAGCTTTGTTGAAGATGTGGTTTGGGCAGAGGTCGGCTGGGGAGCCTGAGTGGATGGTGTTCATCATGAGGGTGGTGTCTTCCGTGCTGACAGGGGTTCAAGTGCAGAGGGTGGTGGTGGGCGGCGCTGGCTCGGTGGTCGGGTACGTGGTCTGAGCGCGGAAGCTGTTGTGTATATCGGCTATCTTGCGGTGGAAGAACGTGGCGATTGAGTCGCAGAGGTCTTGCAATGGCGTGATGTCTTTGTTGCTGGAGTTGGGGTTGGAGAGCTTTTTAACTATGCTGAAGAGGTCCTTGCTGTTGTGGGTGTTGTTGTCCAGTCGTTCCCTGAAAGATGACCTTTTGGTGGTGCGGATCAGCTGGTGATGTTTGCGGATGGCGTTCGTGAGGGCTGTCATGTTTTCCGTTGACTGGTCGTGGTGCCAGGCTTTCTCGAGGGCACGGCAGGATTTCTTGGAGTCTTTGAGGTCGCTGGTGAACCATGAGACTTTTTTGCTGTCGGGGTTGTTTGGAAGTTTCTTCAGTGGTGCAAGGGCATCGGTGCAGTCGGTGATCCACTGTGTGAGGTTGCGGGTTGCTTCGTTGGGGTCCGTAGTGTTGGTGGGTGGGTTTTGGCTCAGGGCGGTGGTGAGCTGGTTGGTGGTGATCTATGGATTTATGCAACAAATCAGCGTCCTTTAGCAAACAAACAATCATGGAGTATATGCAGGGGAGTGCGCTACCTGTCGAACTATGAGTCTCTCCAAAAAAATATTGAACTATGGGAGGTTGGGGAAGCGATCAGTACCTCACCATCAGGTAAGGCTGTTGGTCAGGACTCTATCCTGTTGGAATTCAATAAAAGCTTTAACGATATCTTGGTACCTGTCTTTACTACATTATTTCACAATATTATTCAAAGGGAAGATGTCCCTTCCTCTTGGAAAATCACCAATATGATAGAATTGTCTGAACAGGGGAAATCGGTAGAGGACATGAGCTAGTACCGCCCTATATCATTGATCAACACTGATGCTGAACTTTTGTCTAAAATCCTTCGCAGCTGGCTCCTATTATACATCAGCTAGTCTTGGAACAACAGCATAGCTTTCTCCTTGGCAGAGACACAGCAGCTCATTCAACGTCTCTGGTCAATGAAATCGGCATGTAGAGATGTTGATGCTGGACGCCGAGAAGGCCTTTGACCGAGTTGCTTGGGGAGCACTATGGTCGATTATGTCATCATTCGGCCTTGGTCAAAGGTTTATCTCCGCGGCTCAGAAACTATATAACCCGACAGCAGCAGTAAAGCTAAACAGCCTTTCTTCTACCCATTTTTCTGTTCGAAGAAGTACCAGGCAGGGCTGTTTGTTATCCCCAATACTGTTTGCTCTTTATATTAAGCCTTTTATAAAGCATCTTTTGCAAAATGTTAGGATATCTCCAGTGCCACTTAGTAGTTTGGAACTAAAACTAACCTCGTATGCGGTCAACATCGCCATTTTTTCCTCCAGCCCAGTAGAAGCTAGAGACAAAATCACACAAGAGGCATAGCGTTTTGGCTCTTTTTCTGGCTACAAATTAAATTTGAATAAGACCCAGAAAATTTTAAATGTTCTACCTGAAACTGCTCTACAAACACTAGGGTTTACAACAACAGTATCATATCTGCGAGTCTGTCTCAGTAGCCAAGTGGGCGATGTGGTCTTTCTGAACTACGAACCACTGCTTAAAACTGGTACGGCAAAATTACGTAGTTGGCACCGACATCCTCTCAGCATACAAGGGTGGTGCAATATAATGAAAATGAATATTCTCCCAAATGTTTTATATTTATATCGTACAATCTCTCTAAGGGTCCCGTGGATATTTTTTAGGCATCTAGATAGCGTTGTAGGCAGCTCTATCTGGGGTTATAGATGCGCAAGGAGAGCGCTTTGGTATATTAAATTACCATATAAACAAGGAGGTTTTAAGCTTCCAGATTTCAAACTTTATTTTTGGGCCACATTTCTTGATCGAATCCGAAGCCTACTTAGTGGGCCTGGCAGTAGCACTGGTTGGCTTGCATAACAACTTGCCTGTGGACCAAATACTGGGTCCCTTACGTGCGCGAGCGAGTTTCTGATTGGCTGGCAGTCGACTGTCAACATTCCAAACTGTCCAAACCAGGAAGTGTTGACCACCATCTTGTTTTTCAGGAAAACTGAGGCACAAGAGAGCCCAAAACAAGAGTGGAAAACACAAAAAGGGGGCAGGGTAGAGACCCCCCAACCCTCTAGCCCTTCTCAGGGGGTCCCAAAAGGACCCCCAAGGGCAAAAGCAAATCAAAAAATTAGAAAAACGCGCACCGTGTGCGTACCCCCTGAGAAGGGCTAGGGTGTCAGGGGGTCTCAACCCTGCCAACCTTTTCGCATTTTCCACTCTTGTTTTGTGCTCTCTTGTGCCTCACTTCTCCTGAGAAACAAGATGGCTGCTCAGGAGTTCCCAAAAGGATAATAACATATATATTATAAACGTTATCCGCTAAATAATTAGCATTTACAAAACCTTCGAAATTTCTTGAAAAGAAATATAGGTTTCACGCCTGATATAGTTAGGAATTAACATTTAAAAAACCTTGCAAATTCACTGAAAAAACATAGGTTTCAAGCCTTATATAGTTAGGAATTAGCATTTAAAAAACCTTGCAAATTTACTAAAAAAACCATAGGTTTCAGGCCTTATATAGTTAGGAATTAGCATTTAAAAAACCTTGCAAATTCACTTAAAAATCCATAGGTTTCAGGCCTTATATAGTTAGGAATTAGCATTTTAAAAACCTTGCAAATTCACTTAAAACACCATAGGGTTCAGGCTTTATATAGTTAGGAATTAGCATTTGAAAAACCATTGAAATTGCTCCTATATAGTTAGTTGTACTAACTATATTTCGCGCACCCGCAATTCACTGCTGATGATGTCACATATTACATCATTCATGACATAGTCAGTGACATCACTGATTACATCACTGATGACATCTCAAATGACATCTTACTCTTCTTAAGAATAATGTGTTATTGGTCTTGTTAATGTTGTCTTTTCCTGGTACGTTTGTGTTAATTATATTAAGTTTCGTTTGATGCTATCTCTCTATCTTTTTCTTGGATTATGTATGTTCTACTCTCTGTTATGGGTTGTTTTTTTCTTGCATCTTTTGTTGTTATAATGAATTATACCCATGGCTAAGAAAATAATTTAAACAAAATTAAAAAATATATTGTTTACGTTTTGATGTTTAATTAAATTGGAATGTTTAAAAAAATAAATCCAGATAATTTGTTACAGTTTGTAATTTATTGTGTGTGTGTGTATGTATATATATATATATATATATATATACTACCTACTGGCGGTCGCCAGTAGGTATATATAGTTAGGACCTAGTTACCATAGGAAATCCCCAACATTCTATCGGGAATAACTTTGGCGCCGATTGAGGAATCTGCGTGTAATTTTCCTTAAAATTGCGTGCTCTGCTCCGCTCCTTCCCTGAAAGATTCATGGGGATTCGTTAAGCGGGGGCCGAAAGGGGGGTCCCAAAACGTGTTTTCTCCATGTTAATTTCCATAGGGACCTTTAGCCACGGCTACAGCCCGAACGGCTGAATGGAATTACACCAAACGTGGCAAAATGGTAGGGCCTGGTATGCAGATGTGCCTTTGCTACAATTGAGGAAAATCCCCGCAGTAGTTCTTGAGAAAATTGAATTTGAAATTTTTCAAATGGCTTTTTCTATGGGACCTTTAGACACGGCTATGGCCCGAACGGCAGAACAGAATTACACCAAACTTGGCAAAATGGTAGGGACAGGTATGCAGTAGTGCCTTTTCTATATTTGGTGAAAATCCCTACAGTAGTTGTTGAGAAAATTGAATTTGAGCAAATTATATATCTATATGCGCTCACCGTATGCGCACCGTACGAGTACGGTACGCGTACCGTACGCGTACGTACACGTACGTACGCGTACCCTTACGTGCGCGAGCGAGTGTCTGATTGACTGGCAGTCGACTGTCAACATTCCAAACTGTCCAAACCAGGAAGTGTTGGCCACCATCTTGTTTTTCAGGAAAACTGAGGCACAAGAGAACCCAAAACAAGAGTGGAAAACACAAAAAGGGGGCAGGGTAGAGACCCCCCAACCCTCTAGCCCTTCTCAGGGGGTCCCAAAAGGACCCCCAAGGGCAAAAGCAAATCAAAAAATTCGAAAAACGCGCACCGTGTGCGTACCCCCTGAGAAGGGCTAGGGGGTCAGGGGGTCTCAACCCTGCCAACCTTTTCGCATTTTCCACTCTTGTTTTGTGCTCTCTTGTGCCTCACTTCTCCTGAGAAACAAGATGGCTGCTCAGGAGTTCCCAAAAGGATAATAACATATATATTATAAACGTTATCCGCTAAAGAATTAGCATTTACAAAACCTTCGAAATTTCTTGAAAAGAAATATAGGTTTCACGCCTGATATAGTTAGGAATTAACATTTAAAAAACCTTGCAAATTCACTGAAAAAACATAGGTTTCAAGCCTTATATAGTTAGGAATTAGCATTTAAAAAACCTTGCAAATTTACTTAAAAAACCATAGGTTTCAGGCCTTATATAGTTAGGAATTAGCATTTAAAAAACCTTGCAAATTCACTTAAAAATCCATAGGTTTCAGGCCTTATATAGTTAGGAATTAGCATTTTAAAAACCTTGCAAATTCACTTAAAACACCATAGGGTTCAGGCTTTATATAGTTAGGAATTAGCATTTGAAAAACCATTGAAATTGCTCCTATATAGTTAGTTGTACTAACTATATTTCGCGCACCCGCAATTCACTGCTGATGATGTCACATATTACATCATTCATGACATAGTCAGTGACATCACTGATTACATCACTGATGACATCTCAAATGACATCTTACTCTTCTTAAGAATAATGTGTTATTGGTCTTGTTAATGTTGTCTTTTCCTGGTACGTTTGTGTTAATTATATTAAGTTTCGTTTGATGCTATCTCTCTATCTTTTTCTTGGATTATGTATGTTCTACTCTCTGTTATGGGTTGTTTTTTTCTTGCATCTTTTGTTGTTATAATGAATTATACCCATGGCTAAGAAAATAATTTAAACAAAATTAAAAAATATATTGTTTACGTTTTGATGTTTAATTAAATTGGAATGTTTAAAAAAATAAATCCAGATAATTTGTTACAGTTTGTAATTTATTGTGTGTGTGTGTATGTATATATATATATATATATATATTACCTACTGGCAGTCGCCAGTAGGTATATATAGTTAGGACCTAGTTACCATAGGAAATCCCCAACATTCTATTGGGAATAACTTTGGCGCCGATTGAGGAATCTGCGTGTAATTTTCCTTAAAATTGCTTTGCTCTGCTCCGCTCCTTCCCTGAAAGATTCATGGGGATTCGTCAAGCGTGGGCCGAAAGGGGGGTCCCAAAACGTGTTTTCTCCATGTTAATTTCCATAGGGACCTTTAGACACGGCTACAGCCCGAACGGCTCAATGGAATTACACTAAACGTGGCAAAATGGTAGGGCCTGGTATGCAGATGTGCCTTTGCTACAATTGGGGAAAATCCCTCCAGTAGTTCTTAGGAAAATTGAATTTGAAATTTTTCAAATGGCATTTTCTATGGGACCTTTAGACACGGCTATGGCCCGAACCGCAGAACAGAATTACACCAAACTTGGCAAAATGGTAGGGACAGGTATGCAGTAGTGCCTTTTCTATATTTGGTGAAAATCCCTACAGTAGTTGTTGAGAAAATTGAATTTGAGCAAATTATATATCTATATGCGCTCACCGTTCGAGTACGGTACGCGTACTGTACGCGTACGTACGCGTACCCTTACGTGCGCGAGCGAGTTTCTGATTGGCTGGCAGTCGACTGTCAACATTCCAAACTGTCCAAACCAGGAAGTGTTAGCCACCATCTTGTTTTTCAGAAAAACTGAGGCACAAGAGAGCCCAAAAAAAGAGTGGAAAACATGAAAAGGGGGCAGGGTAGAGACCCCCAACCCTCTAGCCCTTCTCAGGGGGTCCCAAAAGGACCCCCAAGGGCAAAAACAAATCAAAAAATTCGAAAAACGCACCGTGTGCGTACCCCCTGAGAAGGGCTAGGGGGTCAGGGGGTCTCAACCCTGCCAACCTTTTCGCGTTTTCCATTCTTGTTTTGTGCTCTCTTGTGCCTCACTTCTCCTGAGAAACAAGATGGCTGCTCAGGAGTTCCCAAAAGGATAATAACATATATAAACGTTATCCGCTAATAGAATTAGCATTTACAAAACCTTCGAAATTTCTTGAAAAAAATATAGGTTTCACCACTGATATAGTTAGGAATTAACATTTAAAAAACCTTGCAAATTCACTGAAAAAACCTAGGTTTCAAGCCTTATATAGTTAGGAATTAGCATTTGAAAAACCTTGCAAATTCACTTAAAAAACCATAGGTTTCAGGCCTTTTATAGTTAGGAATTAGCATTTAAAAAACCTTGCAAAATCACTTAAAAAACCATAGGTTTCAGGCCTTATATAGTTAGGAATTAGCATTTTAAAAACCTTGCAAATTCACTTAAAACACCATAGGTTTCAGGCCTTATATAGTTAGGAATTAGCATTTGAAAAACCATTGAAATTGCTCCAATATAGTTAGTTGTACTAACTATATTTCGCGCACCCGCAATTCACTGCTGATGATGTCACATATTACATCATTCATGACATAGTCAGTGACATCACTGATTACATCACTGATGACTTCTCAAATGACATCTTACTCTTCTTAAGAATAATGTGTTATTGGTCTTGTTAATGTTGTCTTTTCCTGGTACGTTTGTGTTAATTATATTAAGTTTCGTTTGATGCTATCTCTCTATCTTTTTCTTGGATTATGTATGTTCTACTCTCTGTTATGGGTTGTTTTTTTCTTGCATCTTTTGTTGTTATAATGAATTATACCCATGGCTAAGAAAATAATTTAAACAAAATTAAAAAATATATTGTTTACGTTTTGATGTTTAATTAAATTGGAATGTTTAAAAAAGATAAATCCAGATAATTTGTTACAGTTTGTAATTTATTGTGTGTGTGTGTATGTATATATATATATATATATATATTACCTACTGGCAGTCGCCAGTAGGTATATATAGTTAGGACCTAGTTACCATAGGAAATCCCCAACATTCTATTGGGAATAACTTTGGCGCTGATTGAGGAATCTGCGTGTAATTTTCCTTAAAATTGCTTTGCTCTGCTCCGCTCCTTCCCTGAAAGATTCATGGGGATTCGTCAAGCGTGGGCCGAAAGGGGGGTCCCAAAACGTGTTTTCTCCATGTTAATTTCCATAGGGACCTTTAGACACGGCTACAGCCTGAACGGCTGAATGGAATTACACCAAACGTGGCAAAATGGTAGGGCCTGGTATGCAGATGTGCCTTTGCTACAATTGAGGAAAATGGCTCCAGTAGTTCTTGAGAAAATTGAATTTGAAATTTTTCAAATGGCATTTTCTATGGGACCTTTAGACACGGCTATGGCCCGAACGGCAGAACAGAATTACACCAAACTTGGCAAAATGGTAGGGACAGGTATGCAGTAGTGCCTTTTCTATATTTGGTGAAAATCCCTACAGTAGTTGTTGAGAAAATTGAATTTGAGCAAATTATATATCTATATGCGCTCACCGTACGAGTACGGTACGCGTACCGTACGCGTACGTACGCGTACGTACGCGTACCCTTACGTGCGCGAGCGAGTTTCTGATTGGCTGGCAGTCGACTGTCAACATTCCAAACTGTCCAAACCAGGAAGTGTTGGCCACCATCTTGTTTTTCAGAAAAACTGAGGCACAAGAGAGCCCAAATAAAGAGTGGAAAACACGAAAAGGGGGCAGGGTAGAGACCCCCCAACCCTCTAGCCCTTCTCAGGGGGTCCCAAAAGGACCCCCAAGGGCAAAAACAAATCAAAAAATTCGAAAAACGCACCGTGTGCGTACCCCCTGAGAAGGGCTAGGGGGTCAGGGGGTCTCAACCCTGCCAACCTTTTCGCGTTTTCCATTCTTGTTTTGTGCTCTCTTGTGCCTCACTTCTCCTGAGAAACAAGATGGCTGCTCAGGAGTTCCCAAAAGGATAATAACATATATAAACGTTATCCGCTAATAGAATTAGCATTTACAAAACCTTCGAAATTTCTTGAAAAAAAATATAGGTTTCACGCCTGATATAGTTAGGAATTAACATTTAAAAAACCTTACAAATTCACTGAAAAAACATAAGTTTCAAGCCTTATATAGTTAGGAATTAGCATTTGAAAAACCTTGCAAATTCACTTAAAAAACCATAGGTTTCAGGCCTTATATAGTTAGGAATTAGCATTTAAAAAACCTTGCAAAATCACTTAAAAAACCATAGGTTTCAGGCCTTATATACTTAGGAATTAGGATTTTAAAATCCTTGCAAATTCACTTAAAACACCATAGGTTTCAGGCCTTATATAGTTAGGAATTAGCATTTGAAAAACCATTGAAATTGCTCCAATATAGTTAGTTGTACTAACTATATTTCGCGCTCCAGCAATTCACTGCTGATGATGTCACATATTACATCATTCATGACATAGTCAGTGACATCACTGATTACATCACTGATGACATCTCAAATGACATCTTACTCTTCTTAAGAATAATGTGTTATTGGTCTTGTTAATGTTGTCTTTTCCTGGTACGTTTGTGTTAATTATATTAAGTTTCGTTTGATGCTATCTCTCTATCTTTTTCTTGGATTATGTATGTTCTACTCTCTGTTATGGGTTGTTTTTTTCTTGCATCTTTTGTTGTTATAATGAATTATACCCATGGCTAAGAAAATAATTTAAACAAAATTAAAAAATATATTGTTTACGTTTTGATGTTTAATTAAATTGGAATGTTTAAAAAAATAAATCCAGATAATTTGTTACAGTTTGTAATTTATTGTGTGTGTGTGTGTATGTATATATATATATATATATATATACTACCTACTGGCGGTCGCCAGTAGGTATATATAGTTAGGACCTAGTTACCATAGGAAATCCCCAACATTCTATTGGGAATAACTTTGGCGCCGATTGAGGAATCTGCGTGTAATTTTCCTTAAAATTGCTTTGCTCTGCTCCGCTCCTTCCCTGAAAGATTCATGGGGATTCGTTAAGCGGGGGCCGAAAGGGGGGTCCCAAAACGTGTTTTCTCCATGTTAATTTCCATAGGGACCTTTAGCCACGGCTACAGCCCGAACGGCTGAATGGAATTACACCAAACGTGGCAAAATGATAGGGCCTGGTATGCAGATGTGCCTTTGCTACAATTGGGGAAAATCCCCGCAGTAGTTCTTGAGAAAATTGAATTTGAAATTTTTCAAATGGCTTTTTCTATGGGACCTTTAGACACGGCTATGGCCCGAACGGCAGAACAGAATTACACCAAACTTGGCAAAATGGTAGGGACAGGTATGCAGTAGTGCCTTTTCTATATTTGGTGAAAATCCCTACAGTAGTTGTTGAGAAAATTGAATTTGAGCAAATTATATATCTATATGCGCTCACCGTATGCGCACCGTACGAGTACGATACGCGCACCTTACGCGTACGTACGCGTACGTACGCGTACCCTTACGTGCGCGAGCGAGTTTCTGATTGGCTGGCAGTCGACTGTCAACATTCCAAACTGTCCAAACCTGGAAGTGTTGGCCACCATCTTGTTTTTCAGGAAAACTGAGGCACAAGAGAGCCCAAAAAAAGAGTGGAAAACACGAAAAGGGGGCAGGGTAGAGACCCCCCAACCCTCTAGCCCTTCTCAGGGGGTCCCAAAAGGACCCCCAAGGGCAAAAACAAATCAAAAAATTCGAAAAACGCACCGTGTGCGTACCCCCTGAGAAGGGCTAGGGGGTCAGGGGGTCTCAACCCTGCCAACCTTTTCGCGTTTTCCATTCTTGTTTTGTGCTCTCTTGTGCCTCACTTCTCCTGAGAAACAAGATGGCTGCTCAGGAGTTCCCAAAAGGATAATAACATATATAAACGTTATCCGCTAATAGAATTAGCATTTGAAAAACCATTGAAATTGCTCCTATATAGTTAGTTGTACTAACTATATTTCGCGCACCCGCAATTCACTGCTGATGATGTCACATATTACATCATTCATGACATAGTCAGTGACATCACTGATTACATCACTGATGACATCTCAAATGACATCTTACTCTTCTTAAGAATAATGTGTTATTGGTCTTGTTAATGTTGTCTTTTCCTGGTACGTTTGTGTTAATTATATTAAGTTTCGTTTGATGCTATCTCTCTATCTTTTTCTTGGATTATGTATGTTCTACTCTCTGTTATGGGTTGTTTTTTTCTTGCATCTTTTGTTGTTATAATGAATTATACCCATGGCTAAGAAAATAATTTAAACAAAATTAAAAAATATATTGTTTACGTTTTGATGTTTAATTAAATTGGAATGTTTAAAAAAATAAATCCAGATAATTTGTTACAGTTTGTAATTTATTGTGTGTGTGTGTATGTATATATATATATATATATATATATATATATATATATATATATATATATATTACCTACTGGCAGTCGCCAGTAGGTATATATAGTTAGGACCTAGTTACCATAGGAAATCCCCAACATTCTATTGGGAATAACTTTGGCGCCGATTGAGGAATCTGCGTGTAATTTTCCTTAAAATTGCTTTGCTCTGCTCCGCTCCTTCCCTGAAAGATTCATGGGGATTCGTTAAGCGGGGGCCGAAAGGGGGGTCCCAAAACGTGTTTTCTCCATGTTAATTTCCATAGGGACCTTTAGCCACGGCTACAGCCCGAACGGCTGAATGGAATTACACCAAACGTGGCAAAATGGTAGGGCCTGGTATGCAGATGTGCCTTTGCTACAATTGGGGAAAATCCCTCCAGTAGTTCTTGAGAAAATTGAATTTGAAATTTTTCAAATGGCTTTTTCTATGGGACCTTTAGACACGGCTATGTCCCGAACGGCAGAACAGAATTACACCAAACTTGGCAAAATGGTAGGGACAGGTATGCAGTAGTGCCTTTTGTATATTTGGTGAAAATCCCTACAGTAGTTGTTGAGAAAATTGAATTTGAGCAAATTATATATCTATATGCGCTCACCGTATGCGCACCGTACGAGTACGGTACGCGTACCGTACGCATACGTACGCGTACGTACGCATACTCTTACGTGCGCGAGCGAGTTTCTGATTGGCTGGCAGTCGACTGTCAACATTCCAAACTGTCCAAACCAGGAAGTGTTGGCCACCATCTTGTTTTTCAGGAAAACTGAGGCACAAGAGAGCCCAAAAAAAGAGTGGAAAACACGAAAAGGGGGCAGGGTAGAGACCCCCCAACCCTCTAGCCCGTCTCAGGGGGTCCCAAAAGGACCCCCGAGGGCAAAAACAAATCAAAAAATTCTAAAAACGCACCGTGTGCGTACCCCCTGAGAAGGGCTAGGGGGTCAGGGGGTCTCAACCCTGCCAACCTTTTCGCGTTTTCCATTCTTGTTTTGTGCTCTCTTGTGCCTCACTTCTCCTGAGAAACAAGATGGCTGCTCAGGAGTTCCCAAAAGGATAATAACATATATAAACGTTATCCGCTAATAGAATTAGCATTTGAAAAACCATTGAAATTGCTTGTATATAGTTAGTTGTACTAACTATATTTCGCGCACCCGCAATTCACTGCTGGTGATTTCACATATTACATCATTCATGACATAGTCAGTGACATCACTGATTACATCACTGATGACATCTCAAATGACATCTTACTCTTCTTAAGAATAATGTGTTATTGGTCTTGTTAATGTTGTCTTTTCCTGGTATGTTTGTGTTAATTATATTAAGTTTCGTTTGATGCTATCTCTCTATCTTTTTCTTGGATTATGTATGTTCTACTCTCTGTTATGGGTTGTTTTTTTCTTGCATCTTTTGTTGTTATAATGAATTATACCCATGGCTAAGAAAATAATTTAAACAAAATTAAAAAATATATTGTTTACGTTTTGATGTTTAATTAAATTGGAATGTTTAAAAAAATAAATCCAGATAATTTGTTACAGTTTGTAATTTATTGTGTGTGTGTGTATGTATATATATATATATATATATATATATATATATATACTACCTACTGGCGGTGCCAGTAGGTATATATAGTTAGGACCTAGTTACCATAGGAAATCCCCAACATTCTATTGGGAATAACTTTGGCGCCGATTGAGGAATCTGCGTGTAATTTTCCTTAAAATTGCTTTGCTCTGCTCCGCTCCTTCCCTGAAAGATTCATGGGGATTCGTTAAGCGGGGGCCGAAAGGGGGGTCCCAAAACGTGTTTTCTCCATGGTAATTTCCATAGGGACCTTTAGCCACGGCTACAGCCCGAACGGCTGAATGGAATTACACCAAACGTGGCAAAATGGTAGGGCCTGGTATGCAGATGTGCCTTTGCTACAATTGGGGAAAATCCCCCCAGTAGTTCTTGAGAAAATTGAATTTGAAATTTTTCAAATGGCTTTTTCTATGGGACCTTTAGACACGGCTATGGCCCGAACGGCAGAACAGAATTAAACCAAACTTGGCAAAATGGTAGGGACAGGTATGCAGTAGTGCCTTTTCTATATTTGGTGAAAATCCCTACAGTAGTTGTTGAGAAAATTGAATCTGAGCAAATTATATATCTATATGCGCTCACCGTATGCGCACCGTACGAGTACGGTACGCATACCGTACGCGTACGTACGCGTACGTACGCGTACCCTTACGTGCGCGAGCGAGTTTCTGATTGGCTGGCAGTCGACTGTCAACATTCCAAACTGTCCAAACCAGGAAGTGTTGGCCACCATCTTGTTTTTCAGGAAAACTGAGGCACAAGAGAGCCCAAAAAAAGAGTGGAAAACACGAAAAGGGGGCAGGGTAGAGACCCCCCAACCCTCTAGCCCTTCTCAGGGGGTCCCAAAAGGACCCCCAAGGGCAAAAACAAATCAAAAAATTCGAAAAACGCACCGTGTGCGTACCCCCTGAGAAGGGCTAGGGGGTCAGGGGGTCTCAACCCTGCCAACCTTTTCGCGTTTTCCATTCTTGTTTTGTGCTCTCTTGTGCCTCACTTCTCCTGAGAAACAAGATGGCTGCTCAGGAGTTCCGAAAAGGATAATAACATATATAAACGTTATCCGCTAATAGAATTAGCATTTGAAAAACCATTGAAATTGCTCCTATATAGTTAGTTGTACTAACTATATTTCGCGCACCCGCAATTCACTGCTGATGATGTCACATATTACATCATTCATGACATAGTCAGTGACATCACTGATTACATCACTGATGACATCTCAAATGACATCTTACTCTTCTTAAGAATAATGTGTTATTGGTCTTGTTAATGTTGTCTTTTCCTGGTACGTTTGTGTTAATTATATTAAGTTTCGTTTGATGCTATCTCTCTATCTTTTTCTTGGATTATGTATGTTCTACTCTCTGTTATGGGTTGTTTTTTTCTTGCATCTTTTGTTGTTATAATGAATTATACCCATGGCTAAGAAAAAAATGTAAACAAAATTAAAAAATATATTGTTTACGTTTTGATGTTTAATTAAATTGGAATGTTTAAAAAAATAAATCCAGATAATTTGTTACAGTTTGTAATTTATTGTGTGTGTGTGTATGTATATATATATATATATATATATATATATACTACCTACTGGCGGTCGCCAGTAGGTATATATAGTTAGGACCTAGTTACCATAGGAAATCCCCAACATTCTATCGGGAATAACTTTGGCGCCGATTGAGGAATCTGCGTGTAATTTTCCTTAAAATTGCTTTGCTCTGCTCCGCTCCTTCCCTGAAAGATTCATGGGGATTCGTTAAGCGGGGGCCGAAAGGGGGGTCCCAAAACGTGTTTTCTCCATGTTAATTTCCATAGGGACCTTTAGCCACGGCTACAGCCCGAACGGCTGAATGGAATTACACCAAACGTGGCAAAATGGTAGGGCCTGGTATGCAGATGTGCCTTTGCTACAATTGGGGAAAATCCCCCCAGTAGTTCTTGAGAAAATTGAATTTGAAATTTTTCAAATGGCTTTTTCTATGGGACCTTTAGACACGGCTATGGCCCGAACGGCAGAACAGAATTACACCAAACTTGGCAAAATGGTAGGGACAGGCATGCAGTAGTGCCTTTTCTATATTTGGTGAAAATCCCAACAGTAGTTGTTGAGAAAATTGAATTTGAGCAAATTATATATCTATATGCGCTCACCGTATGCGCACCGTACGAGTACCGTACGCGTACCGTACGCGTACGTACGCGTACGTAAGCGTACCCTTACGTGCGCGAGCGAGTTTCTGATTGGCTGGCAGTCGACTGTCAACATTCCAAACTGTCCAAACCAGGAAGTGTTGGCCACCATCTTGTTTTTCAGGAAAACTGAGGCACAAGAGAGCCCAAAAAAAGAATGGAAAACACGAAAAGGGGGCAGGGTAGAGACCCCCCAACCCTCTAGCCCTTCTCAGGGGGTCCCAAAAGGACCCCCAAGGGCAAAAACAAATCAAAAAATTCGAAAAACGCACCGTGTGCGTACCCCCTGAGATGGGCTAGGGAGTCAGTGGGTCTCACCCCTGCCAACCTTTTCGCGTTTTCCATTCTTGTTTTGTGCTCTCTTGTGCCTCACTTCTCCTGAGAAACAAGATGGCTGCTCAGGAGTTCCCAAAAGGATAATAACATATATAAACGTTATCCGCTAATAGAATTAGCATTTGAAAAACCATTGAAATTGCTCCTATATAGTTAGTTGTACTAACTATATTTCGCGCACCCGCAATTCACTGCTGATGATGTCACATATTACATCATTCATGACATAGTCAGTGACATCACTGATTATATCACTGATGACATCTCAAATGACATCTTACTCTTCTTAAGAATAATGTGTTATTGGTCTTGTTAATGTTGTCTTTTCCTGGTACATTTGTGTTAATTATATTAAGTTTCGTTTGATGCTATCTCTCTATCTTTTTCTTGGATTATGTATGTTCTACTCTCTGTTATGGGTTGTTTTTTTCTTGCATCTTTTGTTGTTATAATGAATTATACCCATGGCTAAGAAAATAATGTAAACAAAATTAAAAAATATATTGTTTACGTTTTGATGTTTAATTAAATTGGAATGTTTAAAAAAATAAATCCAGATAATTTGTTACAGTTTGTAATTTATTGTGTGTGTGTGTATGTATATATATATATATATATATATACTACCTACTGGCGGTCGCCAGTAGGTATATATAGTTAGGACCTAGTTACCGTAGGAAATCCCCAACATTCTATCGGGAATAACTTTGGCGCCGATTGAGGAATCTGCGTGTAATTTTCCTTAAAATTGCTTTGCTCTGCTCCGCTCCTTCCCTGAAAGATTCATGGGGATTCGTTAAGCGGGGGCCGAAAGGGGGGTCCCAAAACGTGTTTTCTCCATGTTAATTTCCATAGGGACATTTAGCCACGGCTACAGCCCGAACGGCTGAATGGAATCACACCAAACGTGGCAAAATGGTAGGGCCTGGTATGCAGATGTGCCTTTGCTACAATTGGGGAAAATCCCCCCAGTAGTTCTTGAGAAAATTGAATTTGAAATTTTTCAAATGGCTTTTTCTATGGGACCTTTAGATACGGCTATGGCCCGAACGGCAGAACAGAATTACACCAAACTTGGCAAAATGGTAGGGACAGGTATGCAGTAGTGCCTTTTCTATATTTGGTGAAAATCCCTACAGTAGTTGTTGAGAAAATTGAATTTGAGCAAATTATATATCTATATGCGCTCACCGTATGCGCACCGTACGAGTACGGTACGCGTACCGTACGCGTACGTACGCGTACCCTTATGTGCGCGAGCGAGTTTCTGATTGGCTGGCAGTCGAATGTCAACATTCCAAACTGCTAGATGCCGAAGACCATAAGACCCCCGCTTCTGCAGCAGTGTGGACAGGATCCCCACTTGGACCACCAGCAGACCTTTTGTATGAACCCTCACTGAAGACCCTGTACAGATCAGTTAAACCTGCCTGCCTAAAGAAAAATCACTTTTTTGTTATTAATAGACTCTATTACACCCCGGCAAAAATTGCAAAGTTTGCTCCTTTTCCCGTTCCTAAATGCCCTAGATGCGCAGAACCCTTAGCAAATGACTTACATATTTTCTATGAGTGTCCAGCACTCACAAGATACTGGGCTGAGGTAGGGGACAACTTACTGGGCATATTTAATACCAACATTGAGATCAATATACAACTGGTATTTTTTGGAGATGATGGTCAACTCAGCCAGAACCTCTCGCAGAAAGATAGGGGCCTATTACTGAACTTGATACTGCTGGCAAGAAGGGAAGTGTGTAAGAGGTTGAAGGATGCCCTACCCCCGCAAAGGGAGGAATGGCTTAAAGCTGCATTTGCTATGGCGCGACTAGAGTACGATGGAGCGGAAGATAAAATCTTGAATATCTGGCACCCCTTGGTGAGCTGGGGCAAGGACTTAAGATTATTGTAACATCATTGGTCTTATGATTACACCAGGGTCCCATACAAAACAATGGGACTGGTTGGATGACCCAAGCGAGTGCGGTAAGCCGTAGGGGCGACCAGTAACGAAGGCGGCTTCATAAGACCCGCAGAGGCTTGTCAGGTGAGATGAGGACCAAAAAAAAAAAAAAAAAAAAAAACATTCCAAACTGTCCAAACCAGGAAGTGTTGGCCACCATCTTGTTTTTCAGGAAAACTGAGGCACAAGAGAGCCCAAAACAAGAGTGGAAAACACAAAAAGGGGGCAGGGTAGAGACCCCCCAACCCTCTAGCCCTTCTCAGGGGGTCCCAAAAGGACCCCCAAGGGCAAAAGCAAATCAAAAAATTCGAAAAACGCGCACCGTGTGCGTACCCCCTGAGAAGGGCTAGGGGGTCAGGGGGTCTCAACCCTGCCAACCTTTTCGCATTTTCCACTCTTGTTTTGTGCTCTCTTGTGCCTCACTTCTCCTGAGAAACAAGATGGCTGCTCAGGAGTTCCCAAAAGGATAATAACATATATATTATAAACGTTATCCGCTAAAGAATTAGCATTTACAAAACCTTCGAAATTTCTTGAAAAGAAATATAGGTTTCACGCCTGATATAGTTAGGAATTAACATTTAAAAAACCTTGCAAATTCACTGAAAAAACATAGGTTTTAAGCCTTATATAGTTAGGAATTAGCATTTAAAAAACCTTGCAAATTTACTTAAAAAACCATAGGTTTCAGGCCTTATATAGTTAGGAATTAGCATTTAAAAAACCTTGCAAATTCACTTAAAAATCCATAGGTTTCAGGCCTTATATAGTTAGGAATTAGCATTTTAAAAACCTTGCAAATTCACTTAAAACACCATAGGGTTCAGGCTTTATATAGTTAGGAATTAGCATTTGAAAAACCATTGAAATTGCTCCTATATAGTTAGTTGTACTAACTATATTTCACGCACCCGCAATTCACTGCTGATGATGTCACATATTACATCATTCATGAAATAGTCAGTGACATCACTGATTACATCACTGATGACATCTCAAATGACATCTTACTCTTCTTAAGAATAATGTGTTATTGGTCTTGTTAATGTTGTCTTTTCCTGGTACGTTTGTGTTAATTATATTAAGTTTCGTTTGATGCTATCTCTCTATCTTTTTCTTGGATTATGTATGTTCTACTCTCTGTTATGGGTTGTTTTTTTCTTGCATCTCTTGTTGTTATAATGAATTATACCCATGGCTAAGAAAATAATTTAAACAAAATTAAAAAATATATTGTTTACGTTTTGATGTTTAATTAAATTGGAATGTTTAAAAAAATAAATCCAGATAATTTGTTACAGTTTGTAATTTATTGTGTGTGTGTGTATGTATATATATATATATATATATATATACTACCTACTGGCGGTCGCCAGTAGGTATATATAGTTAGGACCTAGTTACCATAGGAAATCCCCAACATTCTATCGGGAATAACTTTGGCGCCGATTGAGGAATCTGCGTGTAATTTTCCTTAAAATTGCTTTGCTCTGCTCCGCTCCTTCCCTGAAAGATTCATGGGGATTCGTTAAGCGGGGGCCGAAAGGGGGGTCCCAAAACGTGTTTTCTCCATGTTAATTTCCATAGGGACCTTTAGCCACGGCTACAGCCCGAACGGCTGAATGGAATTACACCAAACGTGGCAAAATGGTAGGGCCTGGTATGCAGATGTGCCTTTGCTACAATTGGGGAAAATCCCTCCAGTAGTTCTTGAGAAAATTGAATTTGAAATTTTTCAAATGGCTTTTTCTATGGGACCTTTAGACACGGCTATGTCCCGAACGGCAGAACAGAATTACACCAAACTTGGCAAAATGGTAGGGACAGGTATGCAGTAGTGCCTTTTCTATATTTGGTGAAAATCCCTACAGTAGTTGTTGAGAAAATTGAATTTGAGCAAATTATATATCTATATGCGCTCACCGTATGCGCACCGTACGAGTACGGTACGCGTACCGTACGCGTGCGTACGCGTACGTACGCATACTCTTACGTGCGCGAGCGAGTTTCTGATTGGCTGGCAGTCGACTGTCAACATTCCAAACTGTCCAAACCAGGAAGTGTTGGCCACCATCTTGTTTTTCAGGAAAACTGAGGCACAAGAGAGCCCAAAAAAAGAGTGGAAAACACAAAAAGGGGGCAGGGTAGAGACCCCCCAACCCTCTAGCCCGTCTCAGGGGGTCCCAAAAGGACCCCCAAGGGCAAAAACAAATCAAAAAATTCGAAAAACGCACCGTGTGCGTACCCCCTGAGAAGGGCTAGGGGGTCAGGGGGTCTCAACCCTGCCAACCTTTTCGCGTTTTCCATTCTTGTTTTGTGCTCTCTTGTGCCTCACTTCTCCTGAGAAACAAGATGGCTGCTCAGGAGTTCCCAAAAGGATAATAACATATATAAACGTTATCCGCTAATAGAATTAGCATTTGAAAAACCATTGAAATTGCTCCTATATAGTTAGTTGTACTAACTATATTTCGCGCACCCGCAATTCACTGCTGATGATGTCACATATTACATCATTCATGACATAGTCAGTGACATCACTGATTACATCACTGATGACATCTCAAATGACATCTTACTCTTCTTAAGAATAATGTGTTATTGGTCTTGTTAATGTTGTCTTTTCCTGGTACGTTTGTGTTAATTATATTAAGTTTCGTTTGATGCTATCTCTCTATCTTTTTCTTGGATTATGTATGTTCTACTCTCTGTTATGGGTTGTTTTTTTCTTGCATCTTTTGTTGTTATAATGAATTATACCCATGGCTAAGAAAATAATGTAAACAAAATTAAAAAATATATTGTTTACGTTTAGATGTTTAATTAAATTGGAATGTTTAAAAAAATAAATCCAGATAATTTGTTACAGTTTGTAATTTATTGTGTGTGTGTGTATGTATATATATATATATATATACTACCCACTGGCGGTCGCCAGTAGGTATATATAGTTAGGACCTAGTTACCATAGGAAATCCCCAACATTCTATCGGGAATAACTTTGGCGCCGATTGAGGAATCTGCGTGTAATTTTCCTTAAAATTGCTTTGCTCTGCTCCGCTCCTTCCCTGAAAGATTCATGGGGATTCGTTAAGCGGGGGCCGAAAGGGGGGTCCCAAAACGTGTTTTCTCCATGTTAATTTCCATAGGGACCTTTAGCCACGGCTACAGCCCGAACGGCTGAATGGAATTACACCAAACGTGGCAAAATGGTAGGGCCTGGTATGCAGATGTGCCTTTGCTACAATTGGGGAAAATCCCTCCAGTAGTTCTTGAGAAAATTGAATTTGAAATTTTTCAAATGGCTTTTTCTATGGGACCTTTAGACACGGCTATGTCCCGAACGGCAGAACAGAATTACACCAAACTTGGCAAAATGGTAGGGACAGGTATGCAGTAGTGCCTTTTCTATATTTGGTGAAAATCCCTACAGTAGTTGTTGAGAAAATTGAATTTGAGCAAATTATATATCTATATGCGCTCACCGTATGCGCACCGTACGAGTACGGTACGCGTACCGTACGCGTGCGTACGCGTACGTACGCATACTCTTACGTGCGCGAGCGAGTTTCTGATTGGCTGGCAGTCGACTGTCAACATTCCAAACTGTCCAAACCAGGAAGTGTTGGCCACCATCTTGTTTTTCAGGAAAACTGAGGCACAAGAGAGCCCAAAAAAAGAGTGGAAAACACGAAAAGGGGGCAGGGTAGAGACCCCCCAACCCTCTAGCCCGTCTCAGGGGGTCCCAAAAGGACCCCCAAGGGCAAAAACAAATCAAAAAATTCGAAAAACGCACCGTGTGCGTACCCCCTGAGAAGGGCTAGGGGGTCAGGGGGTCTCAACCCTGCCAACCTTTTCGCGTTTTCCATTCTTGTTTTGTGCTCTCTTGTGCCTCACTTCTCCTGAGAAACAAGATGGCTGCTCAGGAGTTCCCAAAAGGATAATAACATATATAAACGTTATCCGCTAATAGAATTAGCATTTGAAAAACCATTGAAATTGCTTCTATATAGTTAGTTGTACTAACTATATTTCGCGCACCCGCAATTCACTGCTGGTGATGTCACATATTACATCATTCATGACATAGTCAGTGACATCACTGATTACATCACTGATGACATCTCAAATGACATCTTACTCTACTTAAGAATAATGTGTTATTGGTCTTGTTAATGTTGTCTTTTCCTGGTACGTTTGTGTTAATTATATTAAGTTTCGTTTGATGCTATCTCTCTATCTTTTTCTTGGATTATGTATGTTCTACTCTCTGTTATGGGTTGTTTTTTTCTTGCATCTTTTGTTGTTATAATGAATTATACCCATGGCTAAGAAAATAATTTAAACAAAATTAAAAAATATATTGTTTACGTTTTGATGTTTAATTAAATTGGAATGTTTAAAAAAATAAATCCAGATAATTTGTTACAGTTTGTAATTTATTGTGTGTGTGTGTATGTATATATATATATATATATATATATACTACCTACTGGCGGTCGCCAGTAGGTATATATAGTTAGGACCTAGTTACCATAGGAAATCCCCAACATTCTATTGGGAATAACTTTGGCGCCGATTGAGGAATCTGCGTGTAATTTTCCTTAAAATTGCTTTGCTCTGCTCCGCTCCTTCCCTGAAAGATTCATGGGGATTCGTTAAGCGGGGGCCGAAAGGGGGGTCCCAAAATGTGTTTTCTCCATGTTAATTTCCATAGGGACCTTTAGCCACGGCTACAGCCCGAACGGCTGAATGGAATTACACCAAACGTGGCAAAATGGTAGGGCCTGGTATGCAGATGTGCCTTTGCTACAATTGGGGAAAATCCCCCCAGTAGTTCTTGAGAAAATTGAATTTGAAATTTTTCAAATGGCTTTTTCTATGGGACCTTTAGACACGGCTATGGCCCGAACGGCAGAACAGAATTACACCAAACTTGGCAAAATGGTAGGGACAGGTATGCAGTAGTGCCTTTTCTATATTTGGTGAAAATCCCTACAGTAGTTGTTGAGAAAATTGAATTTGAGCAAATTATATATCTATATGCGCTCACCGTATGCGCACTGTACGAGTACGGTACGCGTACCGTACGCGTACGTACGCGTACGTACGCGTACCCTTACGTGCGCGAGCG
The DNA here is from genome assembly GCF_964263255.1 of Lissotriton vulgaris. NCBI lineage: Eukaryota > Metazoa > Chordata > Amphibia > Caudata > Salamandridae > Lissotriton > Lissotriton vulgaris. Next base: position 2,093,639,806 of record NC_141687.1, read on the forward strand.
AGTTTCTGATTGGCTGGCAGTCGACTGTCAACATTCCAAACTGTCCAAACCAGGAAGTGTTGGCCACCATCTTGTTTTTTAGGAAAACTGAGGCACAAGAGAGCCCAAAAAAAGAGTGGAAAACACGAAAAGGGGGCAGGGTAGAGACCCCCCAACCCTCTAGCCCTTCTCAGGGGGTCCCAAAAGGACCCCCAAGGGCAAAAACAAATCAAAAAATTCGAAAAACGCACCGTGTGCGTACCCCCTGAGAAGGGCTAGGGGGTCAGGGGGTCTCAACCCTGCCAACCTTTTCGCGTTTTCCATTCTTGTTTTGTGCTCTCTTGTGCCTCACTTCTCCTGAGAAACAAGATGGCTGCTCAGGAGTTCCCAAAAGGATAATAACATATATAAACGTTATCCGCTAATAGAATTAGCATTTGAAAAACCATTGAAATTGCTCCTATATAGTTAGTTGTACTAACTATATTTCGCGCACCCGCAATTCACTGCTGATGATGTCACATATTACATCATTCATGACATAGTCAGTGACATCACTGATTACATCACTGATGACATCTCAAATGACATCTTACTCTTCTTAAGAATAATGTGTTATTGGTCTTGTTAATGTTGTCTTTTCCTGGTACGTTTGTGTTAATTATATTAAGTTTCGTTTGATGCTATCTCTCTATCTTTTTCTTGGATTATGTATGTTCTACTCTCTGTTATGGGTTGTTTTTTTCTTGCATCTTTTGTTGTTATAATGAATTATACCCATGGCTAAGAAAATAATGTAAACAAAATTAAAAAATATATTGTTTACGTTTAGATGTTTAATTAAATTGGAATGTTTAAAAAAATAAATCCAGATAATTTGTTACAGTTTGTAATTTATTGTGTGTGTGTGTATGTATATATATATATATATATACTACCCACTGGCGGTCGCCAGTAGGTATATATAGTTAGGACCTAGTTACCATAGGAAATCCCCAACATTCTATCGGGAATAACTTTGGCGCCGATTGAGGAATCTGCGTGTAATTTTCCTTAAAATTGCTTTGCTCTGCTCCGCTCCTTCCCTGAAAGATTCATGGGGATTCGTTAAGCGGGGGCCGAAAGGGGGGTCCCAAAACGTGTTTTCTCCATGTTAATTTCCATAGGGACCTTTAGCCACGGCTACAGCCCGAACGGCTGAATGGAATTACACCAAACGTGGCAAAATGGTAGGGCCTGGTATGCAGATGTGCCTTTGCTACAATTGGGGAAAATCCCTCCAGTAGTTCTTGAGAAAATTGAATTTGAAATTTTTCAAATGGCTTTTTCTATGGGACCTTTAGACACGGCTATGTCCCGAACGGCAGAACAGAATTACACCAAACTTGGCAAAATGGTAGGGACAGGTATGCAGTAGTGCCTTTTCTATATTTGGTGAAAATCCCTACAGTAGTTGTTGAGAAAATTGAATTTGAGCAAATTATATATCTATATGCGCTCACCGTATGCGCACCGTACGAGTACGGTACGCGTACCGTACGCGTGCGTACGCGTACGTACGCATACTCTTACGTGCGCGAGCGAGTTTCTGATTGGCTGGCAGTCGACTGTCAACATTCCAAACTGTCCAAACCAGGAAGTGTTGGCCACCATCTTGTTTTTCAGGAAAACTGAGGCACAAGAGAGCCCAAAAAAAGAGTGGAAAACACGAAAAGGGGGCAGGGTAGAGACCCCCCAACCCTCTAGCCCGTCTCAGGGGGTCCCAAAAGGACCCCCAAGGGCAAAAACAAATCAAAAAATTCGAAAAACGCACCGTGTGCGTACCCCCTGAGAAGGGCTAGGGGGTCAGGGGGTCTCAACCCTGCCAACCTTTTCGCGTTTTCCATTCTTGTTTTGTGCTCTCTTGTGCCTCACTTCTCCTGAGAAACAAGATGGCTGCTCAGGAGTTCCCAAAAGGATAATAACATATATAAACGTTATCCGCTAATAGAATTAGCATTTGAAAAACCATTGAAATTGCTTCTATATAGTTAGTTGTACTAACTATATTTCGCGCACCCGCAATTCACTGCTGGTGATGTCACATATTACATCATTCATGACATAGTCAGTGACATCACTGATTACATCACTGATGACATCTCAAATGACATCTTACTCTACTTAAGAATAATGTGTTATTGGTCTTGTTAATGTTGTCTTTTCCTGGTACGTTTGTGTTAATTATATTAAGTTTCGTTTGATGCTATCTCTCTATCTTTTTCTTGGATTATGTATGTTCTACTCTCTGTTATGGGTTGTTTTTTTCTTGCATCTTTTGTTGTTATAATGAATTATACCCATGGCTAAGAAAATAATTTAAACAAAATTAAAAAATATATTGTTTACGTTTTGATGTTTAATTAAATTGGAATGTTTAAAAAAATAAATCCAGATAATTTGTTACAGTTTGTAATTTATTGTGTGTGTGTGTATGTATATATATATATATATATATATATACTACCTACTGGCGGTCGCCAGTAGGTATATATAGTTAGGACCTAGTTACCATAGGAAATCCCCAACATTCTATTGGGAATAACTTTGGCGCCGATTGAGGAATCTGCGTGTAATTTTCCTTAAAATTGCTTTGCTCTGCTCCGCTCCTTCCCTGAAAGATTCATGGGGATTCGTTAAGCGGGGGCCGAAGAGGGGGTCCCAAAAAGTGTTTTCTCCATGTTAATTTCCATAGGGACCTTTAGCCACGGCTACAGCCCGAACGGCTGAATGGAATTACACCAAACGTGGCAAAATGGTAGGGCCTGGTATGCAGATGTGCCTTTGCTACAATTGGGGAAAATCCCCCCAGTAGTTCTTGAGAAAATTGAATTTGAAATTTTTCAAATGGCTTTTTCTATGGGACCTTTAGACACGGCTATGGCCCGAACGGCAGAACAGAATTACACCAAACTTGGCAAAATGGTAGGGACAGGTATGCAGTAGTGCCTTTTCTATATTTGGTGAAAATCCCTACAGTAGTTGTTGAGAAAATTGAATTTGAGCAAATTATATATCTATATGCGCTCACCGTATGCGCACTGTACGAGTACGGTACGCGTACTGTACGCGTACGTACGCGTACGTACGCGTACCCTTACGTGCGCGAGCGAGTTTCTGATTGGCTGGCAGTCGACTGTCAACATTCCAAACTGTCCAAACCAGGAAGTGTTGGCCACCATCTTGTTTTTTAGGAAAACTGAGGCACAAGAGAGCCCAAAAAAAGAGTGGAAAACACGAAAAGGGGGCAGGGTAGAGACCCCCCAACCCTCTAGCCCTTCTCAGGGGGTCCCAAAAGGACCCCCAAGGGCAAAAACAAATCAAAAAATTCGAAAAACGCACCGTGTGCGTACCCCCTGAGAAGGGCTAGGGGGTCAGGGGGTCTCAACCCTGCCAACCTTTTCGCGTTTTCCATTCTTGTTTTGTGCTCTCTTGTGCCTCACTTCTCCTGAGAAACAAGATGGCTGCTCAGGAGTTCCCAAAAGGATAATAACATATATAAACGTTATCCGCTAATAGAATTAGCATTTGAAAAACCATTGAAATTGCTCCTATATAGTTAGTTGTACTAACTATATTTCGCGCACCCGCAATTCACTGCTGATGATGTCACATATTACATCATTCATGACATAGTCAGTGACGTCACTGATTACATCACTGATGACATCTCAAATGACATCTTACTCTTCTTAAGAATAATGTGTTATTGGTCTTGTTAATGTTGTCTTTTCCTGGTACGTTTGTGTTAATTATATTAAGTTTCGTTTGATGCTATCTCTCTATCTTTTTCTTGGATTATGTATGTTCTACTCTCTGTTATGGGTTGTTTTTTTCTTGCATCTTTTGTTGTTATAATGAATTATACCCATGGCTAAGAAAATAATGTAAACAAAATTAAAAAATATATTGTTTACGTTTTGATGTTTAATTAAATTGGAATGTTTAAAAAAATAAATCCAGATAATTTGTTACAGTTTGTAATTTATTGTGTGTGTGTGTATGTATATATATATATATATATATATATACTACCCACTGGCGGTCGCCAGTAGGTATATATAGTTAGGACCTAGTTACCATAGGAAATCCCCAACATTCTATCGGGAATAACTTTGGCGCCGATTGAGGAATCTGCGTGTAATTTTCCTTAAAATTGCTTTGCTCTGCTCCGCTCCTTCCCTGAAAGATTCATGGGGATTCGTTAAGCGGGGGCCGAAAGGGGGGTCCCAAAACGTGTTTTCTCCATGTTAATTTCCATAGGGACCTTTAGCCATGGCTACAGCCCGAACGGCTGAATGGAATTACACCAAACGTGGCAAAATGGTAGGGCCTGGTATGCAGATGTGCCTTTGCTACAATTGGGGAAAATCCCCCAGTAGTTCTTGAGAAAATTGAATTTGAAATTTTCCAAATGGCTTTTTCTATGGGACCTTTAGACACGGCTATGGCCCGAACGGCAGAACAGAATTACACCAAACTTGGCAAAATGGTAGGGACAGGTATGCAGTAGTGCCTTTTCTATATTTGGTGAAAATCCCTACAGTAGTTGTTGAGAAAATTGAATTTGAGCAAATTATATATCTATATGCGCTCACCGTATGCGCACCGTACGAGTACGGTACGCGTACCGTACGCGTACGTACACGTACGTACGCGTACCCTTACGTGCGCGAGCGAGTTTCTGATTGGCTGGCAGTCGACTGTCAACATTCCAAACTGTCCAAACCAGGAAGTGTTGGCCACCATCTTGTTTTTCAGGAAAACTGAGGCACAAGAGAGCCCAAAAAAAGAGTGGAAAACACGAAAAGGGGGCAGGGTAGAGACCCCCCAACCCTCTAGCCCTTCTCAGGGGGTCCCAAAAGGACCCCCAAGGGCAAAAACAAATCAAAAAATTCGAAAAACGCACCGTGTGCGTACCCCCTGAGAAGGGCTAGGGGGTCAGGGGGTCTCAACCCTGCCAACCTTTTCGCGTTTTCCATTCTTGTTTTGTGCTCTCTTGTGCCTCACTTCTCCTGAGAAACAAGATGGCTGCTCAGGAGTTCCCAAAAGGATAATAACATATATAAACGTTATCCGCTAATAGAATTAGCATTTGAAAAACCATTGAAATTGCTCCTATATAGTTAGTTGTACTAACTATATTTCGCGCACCCGCAATTCACTGCTGATGATGTCACATATTACATCATTCATGACATAGTCAGTGACATCACTGATTACATCACTGATGACATCTCAAATGACATCTTACTCTTCTTAAGAATAATGTGTTATTGGTCTTGTTAATGTTGTCTTTTCCTGGTACGTTTGTGTTAATTATATTAAGTTTCGTTTGATGCTATCTCTCTATCTTTTTCTTGGATTATGTATGTTCTACTCTCTGTTATGGGTTGTTTTTTTCTTGCATCTTTTGTTGTTATAATGAATTATACCCATGGCTAAGAAAATAATGTAAACAAAATTAAAAAATATATTGTTTACGTTTAGATGTTTAATTAAATTGGAATGTTTAAAAAAATAAATCCAGATAATTTGTTACAGTTTGTAATTTATTGTGTGTGTGTGTATGTATATATATATATATATATATATATACTACCCACTGGCGGTCGCCAGGAGGTATATATAGTTAGGACCTAGTTACCATAGGAAATCCCCAACATTCTATCGGGAATAACTTTGGCGCCGATTGAGGAATCTGCGTGTAATTTTCCTTAAAATTGCTTTGCTCTGCTCCGCTCCTTCCCTGAAAGATTCATGGGGATTCAATAAGCGGGGGCCGAAAGTGGGGTCCCAAAACGTGTTTTCTCCATGTTAATTTCCATAGGGACCTTTAGCCACGGCTACAGCCCGAACGGCTGAATGGAATTACACCAAACGTGGCAAAATGGTAGGGCCTGGTATGCAGATGTGCCTTTGCTACAATTGGGGAAAATCCCCCAGTAGTTCTTGAGAAAATTGAATATGAAATTTTTCAAATGGCTTTTTCTATGGGACCTTTAGACACGGCTATGGCCCGAACGGCAGAACAGAATTACACCAAACTTGGCAAAATGGTAGGGACAGGTATGCAGTAGTGCCTTTTCTATATTTGGTGAAAATCCCTACAGTAGTTGTTGAGAAAATTGAATTTGAGCAAATTATATATCTATATGCGCTCACCGTATGCGCACCGTACGAGTACGGTACGCGTACGTACGCATACTCTTACGTGCGCGAGCGAGTTTCTGATTGGCTGGCAGTCGACTGTCAACATTCCAAACTGTCCAAACCAGGAAGTGTTGGCCACCATCTTGTTTTTCAGGAAAACTGAGGCACAAGAGAGCCCAAAAAAAGAGTGGAAAACACGAAAAGGGGGCAGGGTAGAGACCCCCCAACCCTCTAGCCCGTCTCAGGGGGTCCCAAAAGGACCCCCAAGGGCAAAAACAAATCAAAAAATTCGAAAAACGCACCGTGTGCGTACCCCCTGAGAAGGGCTAGGGGGTCAGGGGGTCTCAACCCTGCCAACCTTTTCGCGTTTTCCATTCTTGTTTTGTGCTCTCTTGTGCCTCACTTCTCCTGAGAAACAAGATGGCTGCTCAGGAGTTCCCAAAAGGATAATAACATATATAAACGTTATCCGCTAATAGAATTAGCATTTGAAAAACCATTGAAATTGCTTCTATATAGTTAGTTGTACTAACTATATTTCGCGCACCCGCAATTCACTGCTGGTGATGTCACATATTACATCATTCATGACATAGTCAGTGACATCACTGAATACATCACTGATGACATCTCAAATGACATCTTACTCTTCTTAAGAATAATGTGTTATTCGTCTTGTTAATGTTGTCTTTTCCTGGTACGTTTGTGTTAATTATATTAAGTTTCGTTTGATGCTATCTCTCTATCTTTTTCTTGGATTATGTATGTTCTACTCTCTGTTATGGGTTGTTTTTTTCTTGCATCTTTTGTTGTTATAATGAATTATACCCATGGCTAAGAAAATAATTTAAACAAAATTAAAAAATATATTGTTTACGTTTTGATGTTTAATTAAATTGGAATGTTTAAAAAAATAAATCCAGATAATTTGTTACAGTTTGTAATTTATTGTGTGTGTGTGTATGTATATATATATATATATATATTTATACTACCTACTGGCGGTCGCCAGTAGGTATATATAGTTAGGACCTAGTTACCATAGGAAATCCCCAACATTCTATTGGGAATAACTTTGGCGCCGATTGAGGAATCTGCGTGTAATTTTCCTTAAAATTGCTTTGCTCTGCTCCGCTCCTTCCCTGCAAGATTCATGGGGATTCGTTAAGCGGGGGCCGAAAGGGGGGTCCCAAAACGTGTTTTCTCCATGTTAATTTCCATAGGGACCTTTAGCCACGGCTACAGCCCGAACGGCTGAATGGAATTTCACCAAACGTGGCAAAATGGTAGGGCCTGGTATGCAGATGTGCCTTTGCTACAATTGGGGAAAATCCCCCCAGTAGTTCTTGAGAAAATTGAATTTGAAATTTTTCAAATGGCTTTTTCTATGGGACCTTTAGACACGGCTATGGCCCGAACGGCAGAACAGAATTACACCAAACTTGGCAAAATGGTAGGGACAGGTATGCAGTAGTGCCTTTTCTATATTTGGTGAAAATCCCTACAGTAGTTGTTGAGAAAATTGAATTTGAGCAAATTATATATCTATATGCGCTCACCGTATGCGCACCGTACGAGTACCGTACGCGTACGTACGCGTACCCTTACGTGCGCGAGCGAGTTTCTGATTGGCTGGCAGTCGACTGTCAACATTCCAAACTGTCCAAACCAGGAAGTGTTGGCCACCATCTTGTTTTTCAGGAAAACTGAGGCACAAGAGAGCCCAAAAAAAGAGTGAAAAACACGAAAAGGGGGCAGGGTAGAGACCCCCCAACCCTCTAGCCCTTCTCAGGGGGTCCCAAAAGGACCCCCAAGGGCAAAAACAAATCAAAAAATTCGAAAAACGCACCGTGTGCGTACCCCCTGAGAAGGGCTAGGGGGTCAGGGGGTCTCAACCCTGCCAACCTTTTCGCGTTTTCCATTCTTGTTTTGTGCTCTCTTGTGCCTCACTTCTCCTGAGAAACAAGATGGCTGCTCAGGAGTTCCCAAAAGGATAATAACATATATAAACGTTATCCGCTAATAGAATTAGCATTTGAAAAACCATTGAAATTGCTCCTATATAGTTAGTTGTACTAACTATATTTCGCGCACCCGCAATTCACTGCTGATGATGTCACATATTACATCATTCATGACATAGTCAGTGACTTCACTGATTACATCACTGATGACATCTCAAATGACATCTTACTCTTCTTAAGAATAATGTGTTATTGGTCTTGTTAATGTTGTCTTTTCCTGGTACGTTTGTGTTAATTATATTAAGTTTCGTTTGATGCTATCTCTCTATCTTTTTCTTGGATTATGTATGTTCTACTCTCTGTTATGGGTTGTTTTTTTCTTGCATCTTTTGTTGTTATAATGAATTATACCCATGGCTAAGAAAATAATTTAAACAAAATTAAAAAATATATTGTTTACGTTTTGATGTTTAATTAAATTGGAATGTTTAAAAAAATGAATCCAGATAATTTGTTACAGTTTGTAATTTATTGTGTGTGTGTGTATGTATATATATATTCACTGAAAAAACCATAGGTTATAGACCATATATAGTTAGGGATTAGCATTTAAAAAACCTTATTTTACTTGCACAAAACCATTGAAATTCCAAATATAGTTAGATGCACTAACTATATATCGCGGACCCGCAATCCACTGCTAATGATGTCACATATTACATCATTCATGACATGGTCAGTGACATCACTGATGACATCACTGATGACATCTCAAATGACATCACTGATGACATCACTGATGACAACACCCAGTGACTGTATGTTTCTGTAAAGTTAAAATATGTCTTACATATTGAAGAATGAGTGGATGTATAAGTGTCTGGATGAAGGATTTAGTAGGTGCAGGACTGACTGTATGAGAGAATGATTAAATGTGTCTCACTGAGTGCATGGGTTAGTGATTAAAGTGTCTTAATTTGGCAATCATTATTTATGTTCTTCTGTAAACTGCTGCATGTTTAAATCAGTAGCTATATCATTAACTATATGGGTTATTGAATGGTTGCCCAAGTATTTGTATGGGAGACTGAGTATGTGTGTGGGTGGCTGGGAGGTGTATATAGATGTGTGAGCAGTTGATTCCCTATGTGTATGGGTTCAAAAGTGCATGTAGAAACAGCTGTATGGACAGTTGACTGTGTGCATGAGTATATTGGTGAGTGAATGGATATCTCAGTTCTACATGTTAAAGTAAGTACATATGTAAAACACACTCCATGTGAGAGTTGACATATATAAATAACTGAACATAAGAGCCAGTGAATGTGAGAGTGGCTGTATGAATCATTGTGAACTTGTATCAAGGATTGTATAAGAGAGTAAATATGTGTTAGTATATGTTTGAATAAGTAAGGTGTGTATAACTGTATAGTTGAGGAAATGGAGGTGGGATTGATTCTTTGCATGACTGACTAGGTGTGTGGGTAACTCCATGGATGTGTGACAGTCTGTGAGTGCCTGTTTACACTGAGTGTATCTAAGGTTATATTAGAGTCTGAAGATGTATTATCACATAAATGATATCATCAGTGATGTAATCAGTAATGTCAAATGAGATGTCAGTGATGTCATCAGTGATGTCATTTGAGATGTCATCAGTGATGTCATCAGTGATGTCATTTGAGATGTCATCAGTGATGTCATCAGTGATGTCACTGACCATGTCATGAATTATGTAATATGTGACATCATTAGCAGTGGATTGCGGGTTCGCGATATATAGTTAGTGCATCTAACTATATATGGAATTTCAATGGTTTTGTGCAAGTAAAATAAGGTTTTTTAAATGCTAATCCCTAACTATATATGGTCTATAACCTATGGTTTTTTCAGTGAATTTTCAAGGTTTTGTAAATGCAAATTCCTAACTATATATGGTCTATAACCTATGGTTTTTTCTGTGAATTTCATTGGTTTTTTAAAAGCTAATATCTATAGCTGTAAAATATATTCTTTATTAAGTGACGTATCACGTAGCCCGTGAGACGCCTCAGGATGCATCGCATAACCGTGACGTATCGTCTCTGCAGCGCAAACCAAACCCAAAACGTAAGCGCGCCAGAACACGCTTAAAGATATATATATATTTTTTTTAACCTTAATTAGACAAAATCCACACGTGCACATATCATAAACGTTCAAAAAACACAATATGTCGGACTGCCGTTACGCTGCCGGTTAGCTGCCCGGTTAACGTACCAGGAAGCACCTTTACCGCGAAAAATCGCAATTTTTTTTTTCACCCCCCAGGGAACTTTAATAGCCCCCTCATCAATCCTAGGGGTTCAGGAGGGGTTTGCCTTACCCCTTTCATTCATTTACACCTTTTTTTTTCCACCTCTTGTCTCTCGATCCCACAGAGAGACAAGATGGCGGCCGCTCCAGACTGTTTACAATGATAACAGCCAATCAGCTTCTCTACGGCGAAAAAAACGGATTTTTTTTTTTTTTTTTTTTTTTGGGCCCAGCGTGGCTCTATAATACCCCCTCATCAATCCTAGGGGGTCAGAAGGGGTCTACCTTGCCCCTTTCCTTCATTTCCCCCTTTGTTTTGGCCTCCTCTTGTCTCTCGATTCTACCGAGAGACAAGATGGCGGCCGCTCCGGACTGTTTACAATGTTGACAGCCAATCAGCTACTCGTCAGACTCCCGTTACACTGCCAGTTAGCTTCCCGGTTAGCTGCCCGGTTCGCGTACCAAGACGCGTCTCTACGGCGAAAAAATCGGATTTTTTTTTTTTTTTTTTTTTGGGCCCAGCGTGACTCTATAATATCCCCTCATCAATCCTAGGGGATCAGAAGGGGTCTACCTTGCCCCCTTTCCTTCATTTCCCCCTTTGTTTTGGCCTCCTCTTGTCTCTCGATCCTACCGAGAGACAAGATGGCGGCCGCGCCGGACTGTTTAGAATGTTGACAGACACCGGAGAGCCAATCAGCTTCGCATCGCAAAGTTCCGATAAGCGAAAAGTACGCGAACCGGATCGCTGCCCGGAGCGCTGTTACAGATATATATCTTGATTTAAACGTTAATTTCTCAAAATCCACTGAAGCACATATATTGAGACCTAGCAAAGGCACATCGGGCTAACAGTCCCTACAATTTTGCCAAGTTTCGTGCAAATCCATTCAGCCGTTCGAGCTAAAAGTGAGGCCAACCGCCCTATGGAAATTAACATGGGAAAAACGCGTTTTGGGACCCCCCTTTTTTCTCGGCCCCCCCTTGACGAAACCCCCCCAAATTTCTGGGAGCTGCTCAGAAACAAAAAGTGCCATTTTCCTGAAAATTTCAGCCGATTCCGTCCACAAACGCCAAAGTTATTAGACATAGAATTTTCAGAAATCCCATAGGGAAAAAATCCTAACTATATATACCTACTGGCTATCGCCAGTAGGTAATATATATATATATACTACCTACTGGCGGTCGCCAGTAGGTATATATAGTTAGGACCTAGTTACCATAGGAAATCCCCAACATTCTATCGGGAATAACTTTGGCGCCGATTGAGGAATCTGCGTGTAATTTTCCTTAAAATTGCTTTGCTCTGCTCCGCTCCTTCCCTGAAAGATTCATGGGGATTCGTTAAGCGGGGGCCGAAAGGGGGGTGCCAAAACGTGTTTTCTCCATGTTAATTTCCATAGGGACCTTTAGCCACGGCTACAGCCCGAACGGCTGAATGGAATTACACCAAACGTGGCAAAATGGTAGGGCCTGGTATGCAGATGTGCCTTTGCTACAATTGGGGAAAATCCCCCCAGTAGTTCTTGAGAAAATTGAATTTGACATTTTTCAAATGGCTTTTTCTATGGGACCTTTAGACACGGCTATGGCCCGAACGGCAGAACAGAATTACACCAAACTTGGCAAAATGGTAGGGACAGGTATGCAGTAGTGCCTTTTCTATATTGGTGAAAATCCCTACAGTAGTTGTTGAGAAAATTGAATTTGAGCAAATTATATATCTATATGCGCTCACCGTATGCGCACCGTACGAGTACGGTACGCGTACCGTACGCGTACGTACGCTTACCCTTACGTGCGCGAGCGAGTTTCTGATTGGCTGGCAGTCGACTGTCAACATTCCAAACTGTCCAAACCAGGAAGTGTTGGCCACCATCTTGTTTTTCAGGAAAACTGAGGCACAAGAGAGCCCAAAAAAAGAGTGGAAAACACGAAAAGGGGGCAGGGTAGAGACCCCCCAACCCTCTAGCCCTTCTCAGGGGGTCCCAAAAGGACCCCCAAGGGCAAAAACAAATCAAAAAGTTCGAAAAACGCACCGTGTGCGTACCCCCTGAGAAGGGCTAGGGGGTCAGGGGGTCTCAACCCTGCCAACCTTTTCGCGTTTTCCATTCTTGTTTTGTGCTCTCTTGTGCCTCACTTCTCCTGAGAAACAAGATGGCTGCTCAGGAGTTCCCAAAAGGATAATAACATATATAAACGTTATCCGCTAATAGAATTAGCATTTGAAAAACCATTGAAATTGCTCCTATATAGTTAGTTGTACTAACTATATTTCGCGCACCCGCAATTCACTGCTGATGATGTCACATATTACATCATTCATGACATAGTCAGTGACATCACTGATTACATCACTGATGACATCTCAAATGACATCTTACTCTTCTTAAGAATAATGTGTTAATGGTCTTGTTAATGTTGTCTTTTCCTGGTACGTTTGTGTTAATTATATTAAGTTTCGTTTGATGCTATCTCTCTATCTTTTTCTTGGATTATGTATGTCCTACTCTCTGTTATGGGTTGTTTTTTTCTTGCATCTTTTGTTGTTATAATGAATTATACCCATGGCTAAGAAAATAATGTAAACAAAATTAAAAAATATATTGTTTACGTTTTGATGTTTAATTAAATTGGAATGTTTAAAAAAATAAATCCAGATAATTTGTTACAGTTTGTAATTTATTGTGTGTGTGTGTATGTATATATATATATATATATATATACTACCTACTGGCGGTCACCAGTAGGTATATATAGTTAGGACCTAGTTACCATAGGAAATCCCCAACATTCTATCGGGAATAACTTTGGCGCCGATTGAGGAATCTGCGTGTAATTTTCCTTAAAATTGCTTTGCTCTGCTCCGCTCCTTCCCTGAAAGATTCATGGGGATTCGTTAAGCGGGGGCCGAAAGGGGGGTGCCAAAACGTGTTTTCTCCATGTTAATTTCCATAGGGACCTTTAGCCACGGCTACAGCCCGAACGGCTGAATGGAATTACACCAAACGTGGCAAAATGGTAGGGCCTGGTATGCAGATGTGCCTTTGCTACAATTGGGGAAAATCCCCCCAGTAGTTCTTGAGAAAATTGAATTTGACATTTTTCAAATGGCTTTTTCTATGGGACCTTTAGACACGGCTATGGCCCGAACGGCAGAACAGAATTACACCAAACTTGGCAAAATGGTAGGGACAGGTATGCAGTAGTGCCTTTTCTATATTGGTGAAAATCCCTACAGTAGTTGTTGAGAAAATTGAATTTGAGCAAATTATATATCTATATGCGCTCACCGTATGCGCACCGTACGAGTACGGTACGCGTACCGTACGCGAACGTACGCGTACGTACGCGTACCCTTACGTGCGCGAGCGAGTTTCTGATTGGCTGGCAGTCGACAGTCAACATTCCAAACTATCCAAACCAGGAAGTGTTGGCCACCATCTTGTTTTTCAGGAAAACTGAGGCACAAGAGAGCCCAAAAAAAGAGTGGAAAACACGAAAAGGGGGCAGGGTAGAGACCCCCCAACCCTCTAGCCCTTCTCAGGGGGTCCCAAAAGGACCCCCAAGGGCAAAAACAAATCAAAAAATTCGAAAAACGCACCGTGTGCGTACCCCCTGAGAAGGGCTAGGGGGTCAGGGGGTCTCAACCCTGCCAACCTTTTCGCGTTTTCCATTCTTGTTTTGTGCTCTCTTGTGCCTCACTTCTCCTGAGAAACAAGATGGCTGCTCAGGAGTTCCCAAAAGGATAATAACATATATAAACGTTATCCGCTAATAGAATTAGCATTTGAAAAACCATTGAAATTGCTCCTATATAGTTAGTTGTACTAACTATATTTCGCGCACCCGCAATTCACTGCTGATGATGTCACATATTACATCATTCATGACATAGTCAGTGACATCACTGATTACATCACTGATGACATCTCAAATGACATCTTACTCTTCTTAAGAATAATGTGTTATTGGTCTTGTTAATGTTGTCTTTTCCTGGTACGTTTGTGTTAATTATATTAAGTTTCGTTTGATGCTATCTCTCTATCTTTTTCTTGGATTATGTATGTTCTACTCTCTGTTATGGGTTGTTTTTTTCTTGCATCTTTTGTTGTTATAATGAATTATACCCATGGCTAAGAAAATAATTTAAACAAAATTAAAAAATATATTGTTTACGTTTTGATGTTCAATTAAATTGGAATGTTTAAAAAAATAAATCCAGATAATTTGTTAAAGTTTGTAATTTATTGTGTGTGTGTGTATGTATATATATATATATATATATATATATATATATACTACCTACTGGTGGTCGCCAGTAGGTATATATAGTTAGGACCTAGTTACCATAGGAAATCCCCAACATTCTATCGGGGATAACTTTGGTGCCGATTGAGGAATCTGCGTGTAATTTTCCTTAAAATTGCTTTGCTCTGCTCCGCTCCTTCCCTGAAAGATTCATGGGGATTCGTTAAGCGGGGGCCGAAAGGGGGGTCCCAAAACGTGTTTTCTCCATGTTAATTTCCATAGGGACCTTTAGCCACGGCTACAGCCCGAACGGCTGAATGGAATTACACCAAACGTGGCAAAATGGTAGGGCCTGGTATGCAGTAGTGCCTTTTCTATATTTGGTGAAAATCCCTACAGTAGTTGTTGAGAAAATTGAATTTGAGCAAATTATATATCTATATGCGCTCACCGTATGCGCACCGTACGAGTACGGTACGCGTACCGTACGCGTACGTACGCGTACCCTTACGTGCGCGAGCGAGTTTCTGATTGGCTGGCAGTCGACTGTCAACATTCCAAACTGTCCAAACCAGGAAGTGTTGGCCACCATCTTGTTTTTCAGGAAAACTGAGGCACAAGAGAGCCCAAAACAAGAGTGGAAAACACAAAAAGGGGGCAGGGTAGAGACCCCCCAACCCTCTAGCCCTTCTCAGGGGGTCCCAAAAGGACCCCCAAGGGCAAAAGCAAATCAAAAAATTCGAAAAACGCGCACCGTGTGCGTACCCCCTGAGAAGGGCTAGGGGGTCAGGGGGTCTCAACCCTGCCAACCTTTTCGCATTTTCCACTCTTGTTTTGTGCTCTCTTGTGCCTCACTTCTCCTGAGAAACAAGATGGCTGCTCAGGAGTTCCCAAAAGGATAATAACATATATATTATAAACGTTATCCGCTAAAGAATTAGCATTTACAAAACCTTCGAAATTTCTTGAAAAGAAATATAGGTTTCACGCCTGATATAGTTAGGAATTAACATTTAAAAACCCTTGCAAATTCACTGAAAAAACATAGGTTTCAAGCCTTATATAGTTAGGAATTAGCATTTAAAAAACCTTGCAAATTTACTTAAAAAACCATAGGTTTCAGGCCTTATATAGTTAGGAATTAGCATTTAAAAAACCTTGCAAATTCACTTAAAAATCCATAGGTTTCAGGCCTTATATAGTTAGGAATTAGCATTTTAAAAACCTTGCAAATTCACTTAAAACACCATAGGGTTCAGGCTTTATATAGTTAGGAATTAGCATTTGAAAAACCATTGAAATTGCTCCTATATAGTTAGTTGTACTAACTATATTTCGCGCACCCGCAATTCACTGCTGATGATGTCACATATTACATCATTCATGACATAGTCAGTGACATCACTGATTACATCACTGATGACATCTCAAATGACATCTTACTCTTCTTAAGAATAATGTGTTATTGGTCTTGTTAATGTTGTCTTTTCCTGGTACGTTTGTGTTAATTATATTAAGTTTCGTTTGATGCTATCTCTCTATCTTTTTCTTGGATTATGTATGTTCTACTCTCTGTTATGGGTTGTTTTTTTCTTGCATCTTTTGTTGTTATAATGAATTATACCCATGGCTAAGAAAATAATTTAAACAAAATTCAAAAATATATTGTTTACGTTTTGATGTTTATTTAAATTGGAATGTTTAAAAAAATAAATCCAGATAATTTGTTACAGTTTGTAATTTATTGTGTGTGTGTGTATGTATATATATATATGTATATATATATACTACCTACTGGCGGTCGCCAGTAGGTATATATAGTTAGGACCTAGTTACCATAGGAAATCCCCAACATTCTATCGGGAATAACTTTGGCGCCGATTGAGGAATCTGCGTGTAATTTTCCTTAAAATTGCTTTGCTCTGCTTCGCTCCTTCCCTGAAAGATTCATGGGGATTCGTTAAGCGGGGGCCGAAAGGGGGGTCCCAAAACGTGTTTTCTCCATGTTAATTTCCATAGGGACCTTTAGCCACGGCTACAGCCCGAACGGCTGAATGGAATTACACCAAACGTGGCAAAATGGTAGGGCCTGGTATGCAGATGTGCCTTTGCTACAATTGAGGAAAATCCCCACAGTAGTTCTTGAGAAAATTGAATTTGAAATTTTTCAAATGGCTTTTTCTATGGGACCTTTAGACACGGCTATGGCCCGAACGGCAGAACAGAATTACACCAAACTTGGCAAAATGGTAGGGACAGGTATGCAGTAGTGCCTTTTCTATATTTGGTGAAAATCCCTACAGTAGTTGTTGAGAAAATTTAATTTGAGCAAATTATATATCTATATGCGCTCACCGTATGCGCACCGTACGAGTACGGTACGCGTACCGTACGCGTACGTACGCGTACCCTTACGTGCGCGAGCGAGTTTCTGATTGGCTGGCAGTCGACTGTCAACATTCCAAACTGTCCAAACCAGGAAGTGTTGGCCACCATCTTGTTTTTCAGGAAAACTGAGGCACAAGAGAGCCCAAAAAAAGAGTGGAAAACACGAAAAGGGGGCAGGGTAGAGACCCCCCAACCCTCTAGCCCTTCTCAGGGGGTCCCAAAAGGACCCCCAAGGGCAAAAACAAATCAAAAAATTCGAAAAACGCACCGTGTGCGTACCCCCTGAGAAGGGCTAGGGGGTCAGGGGGTCTAAACCCTGCCAACCTTTTCGCGTTTTCCATTCTTGTTTTGTGCTCTCTTGTGCCTCACTTCTCCTGAGAAACAAGATGGCTGCTCAGGAGTTCCCAAAAGGATAATAACATATATAAACGTTATCTGCTAATAGAATTAGCATTTGAAAAACCATTGAAATTGCTCCTATATAGTTAGTTGTACTAACTATATTTCGCGCACCCGCAATTCACTGCTGATGATGTCACATATTACATCATTCATGACATAGTCAGTGACATCACTGATTACATCACTGATGACATCTCAAATGACATCTTACTCTTCTTAAGAATAATGTGTTATTGGTCTTGTTAATGTTGTCTTTTCCTGGTACGTTTGTGTTAATTATATTAAGTTTCGTTTGATGCTATCTCTCTATCTTTTTCTTGGATTATGTATGTTCTACTCTCTGTTATGGGTTGTTTTTTTCTTGCATCTTTTGTTGTTATAATGAATTATACCCATGGCTAAGAAAATAATTTAAACAAAATTAAAAAATATATTGTTTACGTTTTGATGTTTAATTAAATTGGAATGTTTAAAAAAATAAATCCAGATAATTTGTTACAGTTTGTAATTTATTGTGTGTGTGTGTATGTATATATATATATATATATATATACTACCTACTGGCGGTCGCCAGTAGGTATATATAGTTAGGACCTAGTTACCATAGGAAATCCCCAACATTCTATTGGGAATAACTTTGGCGCCGATTGAGGAATCTGCGTGTAATTTTCCTTAAAATTGCTTTGCTCTGCTCCGCTCCTTCCCTGAAAGATTCATGGGGATTCGTTAAGCGGGGGCCGAAAGGGGGGTCCCAAAACGTGTTTTCTCCATGTTAATTTCCATAGGGACCTTTAGCCACGGCTACAGCCCGAACGGCTGAATGGAATTACACCAAACGTGGCAAAATGGTAGGGCCTGGTATGCAGATGTGCCTTTGCTACAATTGGGGAAAATCCCCCCAGTAGTTCTTGAGAAAATTGAATTTGAAATTTTTCAAATGGCTTTTTCTATGGGACCTTTAGACACAACTATGGCCCGAACGGCAGAACAGAATTACACCAAACTTGGCAAAATGGTAGGGACAGGTATGCAGTAGTGCCTTTTCTATATTTGGTGAAAATCCCTACAGTAGTTGTTGAGAAAATTGAATTTGAGCAAATTATATATCTATATGCGCTCACCGTATGCGCACCGTACGAGTACGGTACGCGTACCGTACGCGTACGTACGCGTACGTACGCGTACCCTTACGTGCGCGAGCGAGTTTCTGATTGGCTGGCAGTCGACTGTCAACATTCCAAACTGTCCAAACCAGGAAGTGTTGGCCACCATCTTGTTTTTCAGGAAAACTGAGGCACAAGAGAGCCCAAAACAAGAGTGGAAAACACAAAAAGGGGGCAGGGTAGAGACCCCCCAACCCTCTAGCCCTTCTCAGGGGGTCCCAAAAGGACCCCCAAGGGCAAAAGCAAATCAAAAAATTCGAAAAACGCGCACCGTGTGCGTACCCCCTGAGAAGGGCTAGGGGGTCAGGGGGTCTCAACCCTGCCAACCTTTTCGCATTTTCCACTCTTGTTTTGTGCTCCCTTGTGCCTCACTTCTCCTGAGAAACAAGATGGCTGCTCAGGAGTTCCCAAAAGGATAATAACATATATATTATAAACGTTATCTGCTAAAGAATTAGCATTTACAAAACCTTCGAAATTTCTTGAAAAGAAATATAGGTTTCACGCCTGATATAGTTAGGAATTAACATTTAAAAAACCTTGCAAATTCACTGAAAAAACATAGGTTTCAAGCCTTATATAGTTAGGAATTAGCATTTGAAAAACCTTGCAAATTCACTTAAAAAACCATAGGTTTCAGGCCTTATATAGTTAGGAATTAGCATTTAAAAAACCTTGCAAAATCACTTAAAAAACCATAGGTTTCAGGCCTTATATAGTTAGGAATTAGCATTTGAAAAACCATTGAAATTGCTCCAATATAGTTAGTTGTACTAACTATATTTCGCGCACCCGCAATTCACTGCTGATGATGTCACATATTACATCATTCATGACATAGTCAGTGACATCACTGATTACATCACTGATGACATCTCAAATGACATCTTACTCTTCTTAAGAATAATGTGTTATTGGTCTTGTTAATGTTGTCTTTTCCTGGTACGTTTGTGTTAATTATATTAAGTTTCGTTTGATGCTATCTCTCTATCTTTTTCTTGGATTATGTATGTTCTACTCTCTGTTATGGGTTGTTTTTTTCTTGCATCTTTTGTTGTTATAATGAATTATACCCATGGCTAAGAAAATAATTTAAACAAAATTAAAAAATATATTGTTTACGTTTTGATGTTTAATTAAATTGGAATGTTTAAAAAAATAAATCCAGATAATTTGTTACAGTTTGTAATTTATTGTGTGTGTGTGTATGTATATATATATATATATATATATACTACCTACTGGCGGTCGCCAGTAGGTATATATAGTTAGGACCTAGTTACCATAGGAAATCCCCAACATTCTATTGGGAATAACTTTGGCGCCGATTGAGGAATCTGCGTGTAATTTTCCTTAAAATTGCTTTGCTCTGCTCCGCTCCTTCCCTGAAAGATTCATGGGGATTCGTCAAGCGTGGGCCGAAAGGGGGGTCCCAAAACGTGTTTTCTCCATGTTAATTTCCATAGGGACCTTTAGACACGGCTACAGCCCGAACGGCTGAATGGAATTACACCAAACGTGGCAAAATGGTAGGGCCTGGTATGCAGATGTGCCTTTGCTACAATTGGGGAAAATCCCTCCAGTAGTTCTTGAGAAAATTGAATTTGAAATTCTTCAAATGGCATTTTCTATGGGACCTTTAGACACGGCTATGGCCGGAACGGCAGAACAGAATTACACCAAACTTGGCAAAATGGTAGGGACAGGTATGCAGTAGTGCCTTTTCTATATTTGGTGAAAATCCCTACAGTAGTTGTTGAGAAAATTGAATTTGAGCAAATTATATATCTATATGCGCTCACCGTACGAGTACGGTACGCGTACCGTACGCGTACGTACGCGTACGTACGCGTACCCTTACGTGCGCGAGCGAGTTTCTGATTGGCTGGCAGTCGACTGTCAACATTCCAAACTGTCCAAACCAGGAAGTGTTGGCCACCATCTTGTTTTTCAGAAAAACTGAGGCACAAGAGAGCCCAAAAAAAGAGTGGAAAACCCGAAAAGGGCGCAGGGTAGAGACCCCCCAACCCTCTAGCCCTTCTCAGGGGGTCCCAAAAGGACCCCCAAGGGCAAAAACAAATCAAAAAATTTGAAAAACGCACCGTGTGCGTACCCCCTGAGAAGGGCTAGGGGGTCAGGGGGTCTCAACCCTGCCAACCTTTTCGCGTTTTCCATTCTTGTTTTGTGCTCTCTTGTGCCTCACTTCTCCTGAGAAACAAGATGGCTGCTCAGGAGTTCCCAAAAGGATAATAACATATATAAACGTTATCCGCTAATAGAATTAGCATTTACAAAACCTTCGAAATTTCTTGAAAAACAATATAGGTTTCACGCCTGATATAGTTAGGAATTAACATTTAAAAAACCTTGCAAATTCACTGAAAAAACATAGGTTTCAAGCCTTATATAGTTAGGAATTAGCATTTGAAAAACCTTGCAAATTCACTTAAAAAACCATAGGTTTCAGGCCTTATATAGTTAGGAATTAGCATTTAAAAAACCTTGCAAAATCACTTAAAAAACCATAGGTTTCAGGCCTTATATAGTTAGGAATTAGCATTTTAAAAACCTTGCAAATTCACTTAAAACACCATAGGTTTCAGGCCTTATATAGTTAGGAATTAGCATTTGAAAAACCATTGAAATTGCTCCAATATAGTTAGTTGTACTAACTATATTTCGCGCACCCGCAATTCACTGCTGATGATGTCACATATTACATCATTCATGACATAGTCAGTGACATCACTGATTACATCACTGATGACATCTCAAATGACATCTTACTCTTCTTAAGAATAATGTGTTATTGGTCTTGTTAATGTTGTCTTTTCCTGGTACGTTTGTGTTAATTATATTAAGTTTCGTTTGATGCTATCTCTCTATCTTTTTCTATGATTATGTATGTTCTACTCTCTGTTATGGGTTGTTTTTTTCTTGCATCTTTTGTTGTTATAATGAATTATACCCATGGCTAAGAAAATAATTTAAACAAAATTAAAAAATATATTGTTTACGTTTTGATGTTTAATTAAATTGGAATGTTTAAAAAAATAAATCCAGATAATTTGTTACAGTTTGTAATTTATTGTGTGTGTGTGTATGTATATATATATATATATATATACTACCTACTGGCGGTCGCCAGTAGGTATATATAGTTAGGACCTAGTTACCATAGGAAATCCCCAACATTCTATTGGGAATAACTTTGGCACCGATTGAGGAATCTGCGTGTAATTTTCCTTAAAATTGCTTTGCTCTGCTCCGCTCCTTCCCTGAAAGATTCATGGGGATTCGTTAAGCGGGGGCCGAAAGGGGGGTCCCAAAACGTGTTTTCTCCATGTTAATATCCATAGGGACCCTTAGCCACGGCTACAGCCCGAACGGCTGAATGGAATTACACCAAACGTGGCAATATGGTAGGGCCTGGTATGCAGATGTCCCTTTGCTACAATTGGGGAAAATCCCCGCAGTAGTTCTTGAGAAAATTGAATTTGAAATTTTTCAAATGTCTTTTCTATGGGACCTTTAGACACGGCTATGGCCCGAACGGCAGAACAGAATTACACCAAACTTGGCAAAATGGTAGGGACAGGTATGCAGTAGTGCCTTTTCTATATTTGGTGAAAATCCCTACAGTAATTGTTGAGAAAATTGAATTTGAGCAAATTATATATCTATATGCGCTCACCGTATGCGCACCGTACGCGTACGTACGCGTACCCTTACCTGCGCGAGCGAGTTTCTGATTGGCTGGCAGTCGACTGTCAACATTCCAAACTGTCCAAACCAGGAAGTGTTGGCCACCATCTTGTTTTTCAGGAAAACTGAGGCACAAGAGAGCCCAAAAAAAGAGTGGAAAACACGAAAAGGGGGCAGGGTAGAGACCCCCCAACCCTCTAGCCCTTCTCAGGGGGTCCCAAAAGGACCCCCAAGGGCAAAAACAAATCAAAAAATTCGAAAAACGCACCGTGTGCGTACCCCCTGAGAAGGGCTAGGGGGTCAGGGGGTCTCAACCCTGCCAACCTTTTCGCGTTTTCCATTCTTGTTTTGTGCTCTCTTGTGCCTCACTTCTCCTGAGAAACAAGATGGCTGCTCAGGAGTTCCCAAAAGGATAATAACATATATAAACGTTATCCGCTAATAGAATTAGCATTTGAAAAACCATTGAAATTGCTAAAATATAGTTAGTTGTACTAACTATATTTCGCGCACCCGCAATTCACTGCTGATGATGTCACATATTACATCATTCATGACATAGTCAGTGACATCACTGATTACATCACTGATGACATCTCAAATGACATCTTACTCTTCTTAAGAATAATGTGTTATTGGTCTTGTTAATGTTGTCTTTTCCTGGTACGTTTGTGTTAATTATATTAAGTTTCGTTTGATGCTATCTCTCTATCTTTTTCTTGGATTATGTATGTTCTACTCTCTGTTATGGGTTGTTTTTTTCTTGCATCTTTTGTTGTTATAATGAATTATACCCATGGCTATGAAAATAATTTAAACAAAATTAAAAAATATATTGTTTACGTTTTGATGTTTAATTAAATTGGAATGTTTAAAAAAATAAATCCAGATAATTTGTTACAGTTTGTAATTTATTGTGTGTGTGTGTATGTATATATATATATATATATATATACTACCTACTGGCGGTCGCCAGTAGGTATATATAGTTAGGACCTAGTTACCATAGGAAATCCCCAACATTCTATTGGGAATAACTTTGGCGCCGATTGAGGAATCTGCGTGTAATTTTCCTTAAAATTGCTTTGCTCTGCTCCGCTCCTTCCCTGAAAGATTCATGGGGATTCGTTAAGCGGGGGCCGAAAGGGGGGTCCCAAAACGTGTTTTCTCCATGTTAATTTCCATAGGGACCTTTAGCCACGGCTACAGCCCGAACGGCTGAATGGAATTACACCAAACGTGGCAAAATGGTAGGGCCTGGTATGCAGATGTGCCTTTGCTACAATTGGGGAAAATCCCCCCAGTAGTTCTTGAGAAAATTGAATTTGAAATTTTTCAAATGGCTTTTTCTATGGGACCTTTAGACACGGCTATGGCCCGAACGGCAGAACAGAATTACACCAAACTTGGCAAAATGGTAGGGACAGGTATGCAGTAGTGCCTTTTCTATATTTGGTGAAAATCCCTACAGTAGTTGTTGAGAAAATTGAATTTGAGCAAATTATATATCTATATGCGCTCAACGTATGCGCACCGTACGAGTACGGTACGCGTACCGTACGCGTACGTACGCGTACCCTTACGTGCGCGAGCGAGTTTCTGATTGGCTGGCAGTCGACTGTCAACATTCCAAACTGTCCAAACCAGGAAGTGTTGGCCACCATCTTGTTTTTCAGGAAAACTGAGGCACAAGAGAGCCCAAAACAAGAGTGGAAAACACAAAAAGGGGGCAGGGTAGAGACCCCCCAACCCTCTAGCCCTTCTCAGGGGGTCCCAAAAGGACCCCCAAGGGCAAAAGCAAATCAAAAAATTCGAAAAACGCGCACCGTGTGCGTACCCCCTGAGAAGGGCTAGGGGGTCAGGGGGTCTCAACCCTGCCAACCTTTTCGCATTTTCCACTCTTGTTTTGTGCTCTCTTGTGCCTCACTTCTCCTGAGAAACAAGATGGCTGCTCAGGAGTTCCCAAAAGGATAATAACATATATATTATAAACGTTATCCGCTAATAGAATTAGCATTTACAAAACCTTCGAAATTTCTTGAAAAGAAATATAGGTTTCACGCCTGATATAGTTAGGAATTAACATTTAAAACACCCTGCAAATTCACTGAAAAAACATAGGTTTCAAGCCTTATATAGTTAGGAATTAGCATTTAAAAAACCTTGCAAATTTACTTTAAAAACCATAGGTTTCAGGCCTTATATAGTTAGGAATTAGCATTTAAAAAACCTTGCAAATTTACTTAAAAATCCATAGGTTTCAGGCCTTATATAGTTAGGAATTAGCATTTTAAAAACCTTGCAAATTCACTTAAAACACCATAGGGTTCAGGCTTTATATAGTTAGGAATTAGCATTTGAAAAACCATTGAAATTGCTCCTATATAGTTAGTTGTACTAACTATATTTCGCGCACCCGCAATTCACTGCTGATGATGTCACATATTACATCATTCATGACATAGTCAGTGACATCACTGATTACATCACTGATGACATCTCAAATGACATCTTACTCTTCTTAAGAATAATGTGTTATTGGTCTTGTTAATGTTGTCTTTTCCTGGTACGTTTGTGTTAATTATATTAAGTTTCGTTTGATGCTATCTCTCTATCTTTTTCTTGGATGATGTATGTTCTACTCTCTGTTATGGGTTGTTTTTTTCTTGCATCTTTTGTTGTTATAATGAATTATACCCATGGCTAAGAAAATAATTTAAACAAAATTAAAAAATATATTGTTTACGTTTTGATGTTTAATTAAATTGGAATGTTTAAAAAAATAAATCCAGATAATTTGTTACAGTTTGTAATTTATTGTGTGTGTGTGTATGTATATATATATATATATATATATATTACCTACTGGCAGTCGCCAGTAGGTATATATAGTTAGGACCTAGTTACCATAGGAAATCCCCAACATTCTATTGGGAATAACTTTGGCGCCGATTGAGGAATCTGCGTGTAATTTTCCTTAAAATTGCTTTGCTCTGCTCCGCTCCTTCCCTGAAAGATTCATGAGGATTTGTCAAGCGTGGGCCGAAAGGGGGGTCCCAAAACGTGTTTTCTCCATGTTAATTTCCATAGGGACCTTTAGACACGGCTACAGCCCGAACGGCTGAATGGAATTACACCAAACGTGGCAAAATGGTAGGGCCTGGTATGCAGATGTGCCTTTGCTACAATTGGGGAAAATCCCTCCAGTAGTTCTTGAGAAAATTGAATTTGAAATTTTTCAAATGGCATTTTCTATGGGACCTTTAGACACGGCTATGGCCCGAACGGCAGAACAGAATTACACCAAACTTGGCAAAATGGTAGGGACAGGTATGCAGTAGTGCCTTTTCTATATTTGGTGAAAATCCCTACAGTAGTTGTTGAGAAAATTGAATTTGAGCAAATTATATATCTATATGCGCTCACCGTACGAGTACGGTGCGCGTACCGTACGCGTACGTACGCGTACCCTTACGTGCGCGAGCAAGTTTCTGATTGGCTGGCAGTCGACTGTCAACATTCCAAACTGTCCAAACCAGGAAGTGTTGGCCACCATCTTGTTTTTCAGAAAAACTGAGGCACAAGAGAGCCCAAAATAAGAGTGGAAAACACGAAAAGGGGGCAGGGTAGAGACCCCCCAACCCTCTAGCCCTTCTCAGGGGGTCCCAAAAGGACCCCCAAGGGCAAAAACAAATCAAAAAATTCGAAAAATGCACCGTGTGCGTACCCCCTGAGAAGGGCTAGGGGGTCAGGGAGTCTCAACCCTGCCAACCTTTTCGCGTTTTCCATTCTTGTTTTGTGCTCTCTTGTGCCTCACTTCTCCTGAGAAACAAGATGGCTGCTCAGGAGTTCCCAAAAGGATAATAACATATATAAACGTTATCCGCTAATAGAATTAGCATTTACAAAACCTTCGAAATTTCTTGAAAAAAAATATAGGTTTCACGCCTGATATAGTTAGGAATTAACATTTAAAAAACCTTGCAAATTCACTGAAAAAACATAGGTTTCAAGCCTTATATAGTTAGGAATTAGCATTTAAAAAACCTTGCAAATTCACTTAAAAAACCATAGGTTTCAGGCCTTATATAGTTAGGAATTAGCATTTAAAAAACCTTGCAAAATCACTTAAAAAACCATAGGTTTCAGGCCTTATATAGTTAGGAATTAGCATTTTAAAAACCTTGCAAATTCACTTAAAACACCATAGGTTTCAGGCCTTATATAGTTAGGAATTAGCATTTGAAAAACCATTGAAATTGCTCCTATATAGTTAGTTGTACTAACTATATTTCGCGCACCCGCAATTCACTGCTGATGATGTCACATATTACATCATTCATGACATAGTCAGTGACATCACTGATTACATCACTGATGACATCACTGATCACTTCACTGATGATATCATTCATGTGATAATACGATGCACCTCCTCACACTCTAATATAACCTTTGATACACCCAGTGTTAAATACAGACTACCATTCTTGAAACCATTGACACACCAATACCAGTTACTACATATGCACTCACTGATTCCTAGGTCAACACACACATTCACTCATTCACCCATAGAATCACTCATACATGCAGTCACTCATCAATACAACACTATCATATGCACTCATACACCTATACAGACACTCACACACTGCCACTCATCCATGGAGTTACTCACACACCTAGTCAGTCATGCAAAGAATCAATCACACTTCCATTTCCTCAACTATACAGTTATACACACAACACCTTACTTATTCAAACATATACTAACACATACTTACTCAATTATAAAATCACTGATACAAGTACACAATGATCCATACAGCCACTCGCACATTCACTGGCTCTCATGTATAGTCATTTATATATGCCAACTCTCACATGCACTGTGTTTTACATATGTACTTACTTGGACATGTAGCATTGAGATATTCATTCACTCACCAACACACTCATGCACACAGTCAACCGCCCATATAGCAGTTTCAACATGCACTTTTGAACTCATACACCTAGTGAATCAACTGCTCACACATCTATGCACAGAGTCACACACCTCCCAGCCACCCACACACACACTCAGTCTCCCATTCAAATACTTGGGCAACCAATCAATAACCCATATAGCCACTCATATAGCTACTGATCAACACATGCAGCAGCTTACACAACAACAGACATACTGATGCACACATTCAGACAGTTTAGTCACTAACCCATGCATTTAGTAAGACACATTTATTCACTCACTCATACAGTCAGTCACGCACCTCCTAAATCCTTCATCCAGACACTTATACATCCACTCATTCTTCAATATGTAAAACATATTTAAACTTTACAGGAACACACAGTCACTGTATGATGTCATCAGTGATGTCATCCGTGATGTCAAATGAGATGTCATCAGTGATGTCATTTGAGATATCATCAGTGATGTCATCAGTGATGTCACTGACCATGTCATGAATGATGTAATATGTGACATCATCAGCAGTGGATTGCGGGTGCGTGAAATATAGTTAGTACAACTAACTATATAGGAGCAATTTCAATGGTTTTTCAAATGCTAATTCTTAACTATATAAGGCCTGAAACCTACGGTTTTTTAAGTGAATATATATATATATATATATATATATATATATATATATATATATATATATATATATATATATATATATATATATATATATATATATATATATATATACACACACGTATATAAACATAATTATGTATATGTGTGCATATATATGTATTTATTTTTCATATTATGAAACTCAAAAAAATTGTATAGTATAATATTAATTACAATTAATTCAATAGTAGTTTTAAAGTATGAATGTGTACATACATACAGAAATATGTGTGTGTTGTTTTTTGTAAATAAGTAAAATATTTATATATCAATTTAAATAATTTATATATATTTAATTCATATAATATTACTGTTACATGCTAATCGTTTTAGGGTCTTATTTTGAGTTTGGCTGTCCAACCACCTGAGAACAGTGTCAGCATCAGAAACACCACCACTGTATCGGCAATGTCACCATAAGCTGCTAATCTACTGCCCGCCATATTATGCGTTGTGCTGTCTGAAACGCTGACCACATCCTGCGTGATCTACCCAGAGTGACCATAGTGGTCTCCCATATCAGCAGTCCGTCAAACAATGCCGCCAGATCTGTGGCCTGCACATATTACTACTACACAGTCATACTCAGGGTCTCACCCGGTGGTCAACAAACAGCGGTTATCCAATGGCGGATGACAGCAGTGGTAATCGTCCAAAAACAAAAAAACACAACAGCGACCATTGGATGAATTTAAAAACTGCACACCTGATGTGATTTTGCAAGTGAACATGCCTTCAAATCCCACTATAAAGCATACCACTATAAAGCATACCACACACCTAATCAGCATACTTTGCTTCCAAACTGCAGCACAGCAAGACAGGCACCATCATTTTCTGCATTTTAACATAAAGCACCCCCTTTGGCTTCTTTACATTTAGCTCTCTCCACCACCTGTAATATTTTTTTTGCACCTTTTCACCTCTGTCACTTGTATTATGTTGATATACTTACTCACACTATACCAGCAAGCTTTACTGAGTAAGAGTTGACAGTCATGGTGGATGAAATCATTAGAGTAGAATTGCACATTTGTGAGTCCCAAGTACAGCAAACTCCTCTTAGTTGGAAAAATGTAAAGTGGAACAGGATAGTCAACAGAGTGAATGCTGTTGGTATCACTCTGCAGGAACAGGGCCCTATTAGGAAGAGGTGGAACGACCTCAGGCTGAGGGTACGTACCAAGTACAACAGCGGCCACATGGACACTCATAGGACTGGTGGTGGCCCTCCCTGTGCACCATTATAACTGTTACCCTGGGATGAGAAGGTCTTGGCCATCCTACATACTGAAAACTTGACAAGAATAGATGGAGGGACGGACTTCAATGCCTGATACAATATCACGTTTCTTCTCAACTGTGTTTTTGCCATTGTGTTCTCTATCTTCTTTCTTAACATGCAATGCTCAAAGTATATGAGATGTTGATTTGTCTGTGGCAGTGTGTATTGTTGCATATATTCACATGTTTCCAACTACATGACATGCCACATTTTACATTGCAATCTGGAAGTGCATTACCAACAAAATATTAAATGCCGGACCCATGATATGTGTGAAAATACAAATGTATGATCCATCTCAAATGCATGTTGCCAACAGCTATGGTATACTGATCATTTGCTAAAGTAAATTTGTGCTGCTAAAGTAAGATTGAAGTGACAACAACTACCACGAGGACCTCTCACTACAACTCTAACCAATATGCCAGACTCCTATGCCCCTTTCACTACTGAAGTTCACTAGTCCTACAGCTTACCATTACTCAAGTGAGACTAAAGTGACATAGAAGTGACTACAACTACCATGAGGCCATGTCACTCCAAATCTATCCTGGATGCTACACTCCTTTTGCCTCTTCTCACTTGTCTTCAATGTTACTACTGCTGGTAACTTATAATACAGTTTACTATTTGTTGATAAAGTGAGATGGAATTGATATAACTATCATGAGGCCATCTCACTCCAACTCTAACCAAGAGGCTACACTCCTTTTGCCCCTTTTCACTTGTCAGCCATTTCACTACTGATCTACACTGTTCATGGACAGTGCAATGTACAGATAATGCTCCACTCATATATACTTCGGAATACTCTGATTTCTGATGCCCTCGCCCTTCAACTCAAGCAATTGATGGCATGAGTGACACCATACCAATGATGTACCTCTAATATGTCAGCCATGAAGGAAATTGATTAGCAGTGCCAAGTAACCCTGACCCTAGACTTTGCACTTCTCAAATAATTAACAATGCTAAATATATAACCAAGGTGGGTGTTTGCCTGTATTGGACACAACGTGGCCTTGGAATGGACATGGTATGACTACAATGTTTGTGTAGCAGAGTTTTGGAGATGTCATGTCTATCCCTAAAGCCAAGATACCATATATCTACACAACTAACGAGCTGATGACATCTTCTACATATAATGAATGTCTACATATGTCTAATGACCAATTTAAACTCCAACTAAATAGATATCAATAATAATTTCTACCTCTTTTGTGTCATTCCAGCCCAGGTCCCTAATCCTTATCTACCTTGACACAAACAACGGGATGTAGATACCGCACAGGTTGATCTACCACTGCACCTGCACAGAGGTTGGAAACCCAACAGAGCTTCCTTTCCCACCCAGGATGAGGACCTCAGTGCTGACAATGGATGACGGTCCTTGCCCATCTGGTCAGCCTGCACACACCTCTGCTGCAATATTTCAGCCAACCACTGCCCCCAACCTGTGCACCTAGCACAGTCAGTACTATCCTGTGCCCCCTAGTCCTGTATTCTTCGATGGCTAACACCACCCCACTCTCTGAGGAGCTGGGATCCAGTGGAAGGGTGCAGTCTGTGTCAAGGGCACAGAGCCATTGAGGTAGGCTTAGAGGGAGGGAGATTGTGGGCCCCTAGAGGAAGCCCGCTGAGGCCACAGACACCTAGCTGCCATCATCCAAGTCCTGGGAGTCTACCAGGACTCCCAAAGTGCTATGAGCTAGGTATTGGCTGACATCCAGGGAATGAAGGAGCTGCAGAGGGTTGCTGACATCCACATTGAGGCAACCAGCATCCACACCAAGGGGGACAGCATCTGCACAGAGGTAGTCTCACTGATTGGAGTGCTGCAGGACATTAACACCACCCTCAGAAAGACTTTTCCACCTGCATCTACCCCTTCCTGTGGTCCACACAATCAACATCTTCCACAGCCACAGCAAGGGAGGCCCTGTCAAAGGATGACATGCCTGCACAAGCCCCTGTCTCAGCAGCTCCTGATCCTCCTTCTGGCAAAAAAGGGGACGCCCATGCAAAAACCTAGGAGCTCAGGATGTCAAGTCACCCACTACTGCCAGTAATTAACCTCAACCGTAATGTCCTCCTGTGTCTTCTACAAGTTCACTTTGTTGGAATGTTCCTGCCCACTTTTCCTTATCTGATGGGAGGAAATGTTGGACTTTATACTCCTTACCATTTGGACTCTACTACAATGGTTTCATCCACCATGACTGAAGACTTCACTTTATGTTTGCACTGTTGAATTTTAAGTTAATTTATTTATCATGTCCTTTTTCACCTCATTTTCACATGTCTCCTGCATTGTTTTCTGTTATTTTCACATACAACAATGAGAATGTACTAGCAGGTGAGCTTTGCAATGTAAAAACTAGGGAATTCTGGAAACATGGATATGCTGTATGTAAACAATGTTCAACTCAGGATAACTACCATGGGGCAACAACATCTTTATTCCATTGTTCAAATCATAGGCAGACATGATGTCAGAAACATAGAAAATAAGAAGTGACTCAGTTATTCTGGGTCAGTGCTCACATAATCATTTGCAGACTTTCACAACATGGAAGGGAGGGGATACATCAGGCAATATCGTACACAATAGGCAATGATCAATTAGGTCTACATTGTCAGCTGGAGCTGTAATGCCTAACTCGCAAAAGAAATCCTACATCAAATAAAGTAAAAAGCAGACACATGTCAGTACAATAGCTTCTGACCACAAGGTCATTTCAAGCTGTGTTGCGTGCATCTGGTGGAATATCACAAACAAATGTCAGTGATGTGTTTCAAGCACTTTGGATGATAGGAGACACATCAACAGCAAAATCTGGTTCGTAGACATACGAATTAGCCAATGTGAAGGCAGAATAGCATGAATTGGACACAATATAACATTGTGTTGGATCACATGATAGCACTCATATTGCATTAGAACCAGCACACCACAAGAAACATGTCCAATGGAAGCCAGGTAACTTCCATTTAATTGTTGTGCAATTTGTCTTGGCACCGGCTTTGTACATGCTAAATCTTTGACAGACATTCCCAGTACCAATCCATGTCCACATCGTACATCTGAACAGCATCATACCTGCCTATGTCACAACTCTGAACTGTCTAAATGACGATGCCATGGTGAAGGTACCTAAAACAGACCAACACAGAGAGATAAGCTAAGAAAACATGCAAATGACACACATCACATTGCCAACTTCTAGAAAATACAGTCCAAAACAACATGTGCAGCTGAACAAAGCTACACTTACAATACAACCACCTTTCCCCAGATATTTCCAGACCCATAGTATTTAGCATTAGCATCTGCCTCACAACATCACTACAAGCTTTGCAAAAGCCACGCTGGTAACTCTGCTGAAGCCAGATAGAGATCCAAAGACCTCTGGCACTTTTAAATGTGGATCATAAAGTTCTGGCTAGTATGCTGGTGGAACGTTCAACAACATTAATGCCCTAATTAATACACGCAGACCAAAATGGGTTTGTCGCAGACCGGTATTCAACACTTAATCGGCGCAGACTGTTTTAAGTGATGCACTATGCCCCTCGGGCCTGATCCAGTTCTGGTTGCATATTGCTTGATCTGGAGAAGGCGTTTGCCACTGTGGAATGGCCCTTTATCTTCAATGCCCTGACCAGATACGGACTGGGCATATATTTTATCACATTGGTGCAGCTATAATATAAAAACTCAGTTGTGAGGGTGAGGACAGGACATATGATGTCCCCAACCCATATCAGTGAAAAGAGGCAACAGGCAAGGTTGTCCCTTCTACCCTCTTCTTTTTCTTCTAGCAATAGAGGCTCTGGCATTGGAGATGTGAACATCTGCAATCTCCTGGATCCCTCTGCGAAATGAACTACACGCACTCTCCCTATATGCTGATGATTTACTACTGTACGTAAAGAATGTTGGAGCGGTGCTGAATACCATACCTAAAATGCTCAGTCGCTTCGCACATCTTGCAGGACTGCAAGTTCATTGGAATAAGACTTGCTTGTTAGCATTTGACCTTACCCTGCCAAATCTGATGTTCACCAATAATGGGACACCAATTGTATTGCAGGTGTCCATGTTTAGATACCTGGGTATCAGAATATACCACACAAAACAAGATCTACTTGATGGAAATCTCACAAGGGCGATTACCTCTATATCATCGCAAATGATATTCTGGAAGACGCTGGCTCTGTCAGAGCCCGAAGGGGGTCACTCATAAAAATGGTATTACTTCTGCAGTTATTATATTATTTTACTAACTTATAATTGTATTTACCATCCTTCTTTTTTTGACCAATTGAATGCATGTTCGGAGAGTTAATATGGAGTAACACAAGATGAAGTGTGGTGTTCCAAACCTGTATCTGCTGTTGGATCGGGGATCACTTGCACTACTACCTAGTATCGCAACTACACTAGGGGGCACATTAGGATGGCAGGTGGACTTTGACCACCCGCCATCCCGTTGTACAGAGGGACCGCCCGCCATAAGGGCAGGGGTCTCATGGCTGCCATTAGGATGCGCCTGCCACAGTGGCGCGCGCATCCAGCATTCCTGACATTGTGGAGGGCGGTGCATTCAGCACCACCCGCCACAATGCCAGGAAGGCATGTTGTGCACTTCCATGCACAACATGGCAGGCACCGTGCAGTGTCTGCCATGTTGTGCAAGGAACTGCTGAGGGGTACCATAGGTACCCCGCATGTGCACCCCTCACCCCCCTCAGAGTCCCCGGGGGCCCGCAACGGGCCCCCCAAGCAGACTCTGCATGCCTTTCCATGGCGGCAATGCCGTCACGGAAAGGCATTCCTCAAAGCACATTGTAATTTGGCTGGCGGTGTCAAACAGACACCGCCACCATATTGCAGCCTTTTCCGCAATGTTTGCTAGTCGACCCGGGTGGAAATGCGGCGGACGGTCTTTCTGTCTGCCGTGGGCCCCCCAGCCATAGTAATATGGCGCGGGGTGATTCCTGCACAGATGGCGGGCGGATTGCCCCCACCGGGCCGGCGGTGACTACCGCCGGCCCGGCGGGGGCAATCCTCCTGCCATCCTAATGGGGCTCTGGGTGTCACGCTGGGTGGCGGGTCACTTTCTAGAAGATACAGCATGCGACGAAGTGACATATAATGAACACAACAGCTTTGCGTTTTTTCACCCATGTGGCAGGAAGATTAGCCTTGCCCCTTGCTGATGCGCGTAGCATATAGGTGTAATCACTGCTCATTATACCTCACTAGGTATATTAGACCTTATGTACCTGCAATATCCTTACTGGGGATCCTGAGGGGTAGCTGTCCTAGTTGATCTTGATGCATGGCATGAGGTGGCCCTATACACCCTAGGTGACCTTTATTTAGATGGAACACTCAACCTTTACACTGATATTACACAGGAAGTCAAAATACCTGCAGGACATTTCCTCATGCATGCCTCTTGGATAAGCTTATTGCAACGTAGTTAGGGAGATTTTATGCAAGAACTGCCAACAAATGTAGTACTCCAATACATACGCTTTATGGTAAATGGCAGGCACCTCACCCGTTGCTTCGCAGAGGTTCTCTGTTTACATACAACATTAATTCTCACACCGCTGCAGGCGAAGTGGGAACTAGACTTAGGTTGCCCATGCTCAGATGCATAATGAAGATGATTATGGCAAGTCCCACTTTGGTCCCCTGCAATGCCAGATTCAAATTAGTACAATACTATATAATTCATTGTGCCTATTTATTCCAGGAGAAAATCAATCACTACTTTAATAGTAATGATGTACAGTGTCCTTGATGCTCCTGTCAGAATGCATATATTGTGCAAATGTTGTGGTCCTTTGGCAAATTAGGGCAGTATTGGGAGAGAGTAGTGCACCATTTAGCTGTTTGCGCTGATAAAAGGCTCTCAAAAAATGGGAAATGTGTCTTTTAGGATTGTGCACATGAGACAAAAAGCATAGAGCCACCAGAGGATTTCTGGATCTGAAGCTGGTGGTGGCCAAAGAATTAATAATGAAGAGATGGAAGTCTACAGATCCACCAACGCTAGTGGCCTGGACCCACTCTGTACTTAACTGGGCTAGAGCTGAGGCATCATCCCTCTAGAGGGAGGACACCTTGGGGCTGTGCAAATTTCCCTTCATAGATAGCTGAAACTCGAAACTAGTGGTTTTGCAAATGAACATGCTTCCTGATCCGAAAGAGGATCTTTCACAGAATAAGGAACCGGAGACTACTTGGGTTGACCAGATAAGGTCCACACAGGCAGAACCCACAGGGTGTGCTGCTATGTACATGTGGACATAATTGATGGAATGTTAACCCCATCCATGCTCATGATGAGCTCAGCTCGTCATGCAGTACAGTGCTCCTGTGCTCATGACGAGCTGAGCTCGTCATGACCCCACCCGGTTTTATTGCTGTCCAGCACAGCAGAGGAATCTCTCAAGCAGTGATGTGGTTAATGTGTTGGTAACAATGATTTATTTTTGTCTGCAATTTAGAGACATACAGTGGGTGTCCTGGGGGAGAGGGAATGTGAAGCGCAGAAACACCTAACATTTGTTAATATTAGTTTCTGATGATAGGTTATAATGTTATTAGTTATGTTCATGCATAATATGTTTGAGGCTGTTGATAATGGCATCCTTTTTTCTTTTTTCTCTCCTGTATAGGACTGCTATGGTTGGTGGGGTGAACCTTCATTCCCATATTGGTACTTCTGGGGTGAATATAATTACAACTGGCCTGCAATTGAGTTTTCTGATGCAATAACAAAACTGCCAATTTAAAAAGTGCAGTTGGGATTTACGGAGGGATTACTGCAAGAACATGGCCATGAATGCATATTGTTGATGATGTGGAGGATAACTAGGAAAATCCCCTAGGAGTGACTCTGGAATTGTGGGACTTTCATGCACGTAAAATACAGACAAATTGTTTTTTTCCATTGCCCCAAAAATTTATAACAATCACTACAAGGGTTGCAAGACTAGTCAAAGTCATCACATCTCACACCATACTACACTCAGGAGAAGTAGTTATGGATGAGATCCCACCACAAGTCAGCTCCTTCCTCTTCACCACTATCATCATCTTCATTTGGCCTTTCAGGGTCCTCACCAATTGGGTCTTCATGGCCTCCATCCTCTGCGATGTAAGGTATTTTCCATCACAGAGCAATGTTGTGGAGTATAGATCAGGCCATGGTCCGCCTCCTGGGTGAGCAGATGAGGGCTCCCTAAGTCCGGTCCAGATATCTGAATCTGGCTTTCAGGCGCCCAAAAGTCCGCTTTGTGGGCTGCAGTGTTCTTCCATGGGCCTCATTGAAACGGGCTTCCCCGGGTGTTGTAGGATTCCTTAGAGATGCCAACACCCATGGCTGGTTGGAATATGCTGAGTCTCCTAGATGGAACATTTAGGTACAATCTTTTAGACATACTACTTGACATTTCCCACACAAAGTTAGGACATATCACACTTAGTGAGAAGTGTGGCTCACTGGTTAGAGGAGGCAGACCTGGAAGCAGAGGTCAGCCCGGGACCAGGGTTCAATTCCCCGCCTCGGCGGGTCTTGGGCTCAAAATTCCACGGACTCGACAATTCTCGCTCCGGTGCCTACTCGATTCATGGGTTCACATTCTGCGACTCTGGGCAATAGCTTGCTTAATCTCCACAAAGGCCCCTCGTGGTGGGATCCCTGGCTTTCACCTTGTGGATACCCTGCCAGGGTTATCTCACAGGGGAATACCAGGACGGGTTCCCTAAGCAAGCGCTTAGATACCGGGTCGGTGATTTGCGCTATAGAAATACATGTACATTTACATTTACATTTACTTACCTACAAGCTAGGGGCTCTCTGGTAGTAGTTGTTACATCAACAGGGGTATGGTGATGTTCTGCAGTACGAAGGAATCTTGCACAGATCCTAGGAATCAGGCACAGACGTTTGAGATGCACAAATCCAGTAAGCAGACGACTTGCACATTGATAGAATGGAAGTTCTTCCTGTTCTGTTAGACTTGCTCCCTGTTGTGTGGTGGTATTAAGCCAATATGGGTGCATCAATAGTATGTGGGATGTGACCAAATCCATAGAAATCCGCCTTCACAGTGGTTAAATGTTGATATCTGGGGAACTAGATGGAGCTGTCCATGTGTCTCAATAGTGCTGCTAGCATCTTTGTGAGGACTTGACGGAACATAGGTTGTGACATTCCAACAGAAATAGCAACACTGAATTGAAATGAGCCTGTGGTCAAAAAATGCAAAACTGACATGAGATTAACTATAATTCCAGATCTGTAAAGCGCAACTTTCCACCCCTAAGTGTATCTAGGCACTGGGAGCCCTCGGGGAGATTAAGTAAGTTAGTGGTGGCATTGGCATAGGATTACTGAGGTGAGGTAGAGGTCAGGCTCCAACTGATGACATAGATCCACAATTGCTTGCCTATTTTGACGGAACGTCATGATGTTATGTTGTTCTTCCATGGTTTGTAGGTCTGGAAATGGGCAGTCAACTGGAGGCTAATGTTGTCTCACTCTCCCAGGGTACCTATGTAAGGAGTAACAAAAAAATGTATCTTCATTAGAGCGCGCAGAGAAACATATGTGGAGAGTAAGGCTAAAGTTGAGTCTGAACATCAAAGCTTCATAAGCAGTACAAATTTTACATCATCATTGTCATACCTTGAACATTCAACAGTCATCCCCAAGCTGGCCTTCACAAGGCTGTAACAGAACTGTGCACAAGCTGACACTGGTGGTTGCCTACCTGGAAGGAATTCACACCTCCCTGTCTGGTCTACAGAGATCTTTACAGTCTCTGGCCTCATCCCTCATGGCAGCCCTCCACCCATCCCAACAGTCCACCCCCCTACCCCTTCCCCATCCACATTCCCTCTACCTAATACTATCCCAAGCACTCGCACACCTAAGCATGCTCATACTGCAACAGACAGAAGCACAACACAGAAACACAAGACATCCTAGAAACTCAAACATACATGAACACCACAGACACTCACCATTCCCACCACTCCATGATATGCTCAGGCACCCCAGCAACACATACAAAGTCCTCCATAGACACAACCATAACCGCAGACATAACAACACACACAGACCCCTCCACACACACACCAAAACCAGCAGACATTACAGCAAAACACACTTACCCCTCCACAGACACAACCATACTTGCAGATTGCAGCAACACACACTGCTCCTCCATAAACACAACCATACCCACAGACATCACACCAACACACACTGCCCCTCCACAGACTCAAACATACCTGCAGATATCACAGCAACACACAGTGCCCATCCACAGATACAACCATACTCACAGACATCACAGCAACACGCACTGCCCCTCCACAGACACATGTGGAGAACAAGTGCTGTCTCCTGTAAGAGTAGCGGCCCCAAAGGCCACACCTTTCAATACATTTCCAAAAGTTTCTGTGTGGTTTGTTCATGAAGTTGTATTTTTATTTTGTTTCAACTTGATTTTATTGATTCCAAGTATACATGACTTGCATAGTTATTCATTAATTTCTGCCCGATGCATTTCGGGCTTAACCCTTTATCAGGGGACTATTTTGAGATAGCTTTGGAGTGAGCGGTACTGTCACGGTAAAAGCTCATGAAGAAACCTGCAACGGTTGCATACATCAGAACCGTCACATAAACAGTATAGTTGAAGCTGTGGTGGCGTGGTAATCACTCGTGCATTCGGGTCCACGTAGATTATAGAACCTGAAAACGTCATCTACCTTGATTGCAACATGTATATAGGCGTGCGAACGTCCACGTTCCAATTGGATTCCATACCTCCACAGACACAACCATACCCACAGACATCACAGCATCACACACTGACCCCTCCACAACACCTAGCTCATGCACAAAACTCTCACCTAAAAAACACAGACCCATCCCACACTTCAAATCCCTCTTCCTCCCAGATTGAACTCTACACCAAACACCCTACCCATTTTTCCTATGAATCTGACATGTTTGCCCTTGCCCTTACCCCTGTGAAACTTAACCTCACCTCTGAAAATCACAAAAGCCCCTCCCCCACCCACACTCACACACATCCCTTACACTTCCCACTCCACCCCTGAAAAGCAGTCTCCCCACCTCCCTGAACCCAGCCTAAACAAAAAAAAGATTTTAAAAAAATCCTAAAAGTAAACCTACCCAAACCTAAACCTCTCTCCCCCTTTTTCAAGTACCATCTTCGAGGTGTGTGCTATGCCTTTTGGATGGCCCTTTGTGAGGAGGTTCCCAGGCAGTGTCAGTAAGGGCAAGTTTGGTGGCACAACTTTGTGTTGTGGCGCATTGTATGACAATGGACTGTCATTGGGCTTTATTTCCATTGATGGTTTTTCTTACTATCATTAAAACCTTTCCTAGTTAGGAAGACATTGGTCCTGCTATTACTTTTATAACTATATGATGTTAGTGTATAGTTAGTGATGTGTGAGGACAGTTGTGTATGTTTGACCCCTGATTGCTGATCCAGTTGTTGTGGTTAGTATGATGTGCCCATAGAGCCAGTGCTGGAGTTAGTCAAGATAAGGTGAAATGTTGGATGGATGTCTTTGTGGGATGACATCCAAATGGGCCAGAAATTACATTGGATGACGTGTTATGTGCTAAATATTTCAGCTTGGCCTGGCCAATGTCCACATAATTTAGGTTGCACTTCTCTCTTTGATGTCAGTTGGATATGTCTTTGAAGTTAGATATCTTTGTATCCACATATGGAGGGTGTCAACTTGTCATACATCTGTGTAGTTCTGCATGGACGTGTGTCCATTTTATAGTGTGTACCTAGGAGTTACTTCATCTAGTTGTGTGCTGTTAGTGATGTGTTTAATTTCATAAGTTGCACTGACCCATTGCCTACACATAAATGGACTTGGTTATGCTATTGGGTGTCCCTCATATATGTCATTCCCAGTTCCAGTGCACATGGAGTTTGTCAGGCAAGTGCAACATGTACTGTGTCCCAGGGCCCCAGCCTTTCAGGCTTCCCCGATAGGGGCATACCTATCCTGCAAATACTGTTAACATAATACCCTTAGAATGGTTCTCAGACCGATTCTATAAAATTGACTTTTTTTCAGTTAGTTTTGTCATTTACATTATCAGTATAGGATTACAGTATTTTTGTTTTGATATTTTTGACTGGATATTTATGTCCCATCATAGTTGTGGTTTCGATATTCTGTCAGAGAACCTTCAGATGCTGTATCCACCATTCTCTTTTTTAATAGGTTTACATTCCTGATTATTAACATGTGTCTCTTGAAGTATTATTACAAGGGCTTCACATTATCTCAAATAATCAAGGACTATTTTCTGTTTCTTCTTTACCCTGCTTTACCCTTCTTCTTTACCTTTACCCTACATGTTTTCTTTTACTCCCCACCTCATGTGACCCTCCCATTAGGAACACTTCTCCCATGCTCTGGCACTCTTCCAGTGTTTACTTTAGAGATTGCACCTTGTCATTGAATGCCTTATTACTTCCTTATACATTCTATTTAAAAAAACAAAAAAAAATGTATTGAAATTTATGTCAGCAGACAGACACATCACAAATCTTACATAAAGGCAGAAGAAAAACCTTCATCATCTTCAGAACATTTCATGATCTAAGTACATTAATCCAATTTTCACTAATACATTTCATCATAACCAAACATTTATAGACAAAGAGAAAACAATAAATTAGTTCATTGCAACACAACTTTTCATCCTACAATCCTATCCAATTAGCCATAGGAGACCAGAGTTTGAGCCCTTGAGTTTTCCTTCTAATACTCTTAATTTTATACAGCGCGGTCTCAAGGTGATAAACTTACATTCTATTGGTGGATTTTGTTCTCTTTTAACTCACAGGATCTGATCATTGAGTTCTTGTGTGCTTCTTATGTTATGCATTTTAATGTCCCATATAATTCTTAGCATTGTTGTGATTCTCATTTAGACTCTACCTCCCAAAGCTCGCAGTTTCTCAATTCTCATTCCAAGTGCCCATTGTCTTTCTTCATTTGTTCGGGAAATTACTGATCTGATAAGATATTTACAATTCTTGAAGTTGTTTTATTTGGCCTGCAGTGATGCAGCTAGGATTTATCCTTTGACAGTCAAGAAGTTGATCAATATTTTTTAGTTTTTTTACATCCAGGATCGTATCTAGCTGTGTCAAGATGAATTCCTTGAGTCTCTTGTTCCAAATTTAAATCATATGCTCCTTTAAGCAATCCTTACCGGAACAATGGTAAAGAGTTTTATTTCCTCTCCCTCTCTCCCTTCAGGAATGTTTAAGAGTTATAAACTATTTCCCTTATGTGATATTCTAATCTCTCTAAGGTCTCAAAAGCCCTTATTCAGTGTTTTCAGTATATTGATTCCTTTTGTGTTTTGTTTTCCTACTTCCTTATTACTTTGGCAACACTATGTTCTAGAACTGTATTCCATGTTGAAGAATCATCTTATCTTTTTCCTCAACTCTAAGCATGTTTCTTGTATACCTTTTTCATTTCTTTCAGAGTTAGGAAGGCCTTTTTTATGTTCAACAGTAATTTCTTGGACCACTGAGTGAAATTACCATCCAAACTTTCGTCTGAACTCACTAAATGCTCTGGAGTTTCTTGACTCTCTCTTCCCATGACCTATCACATTCCCAGAGTCAAAACCGGTATGTTTTAAAGGGTGTGTTTAGTTCTTTCTGTAAGTTTTTCTGTGGCAGCCGTGCCTTCAGCTTTTCCTGCCACCAACAAACCATCAAGTCCATTTTTCATTTTTACATTGTACAGTAGCTGTGGAGCATCTTCATCTTTTATTACCAATTCACAATTTAGATTATCTGATCAGACATGCCATTTCTACCTGCTCCCAAGCAAACAATATCACTTAATAAATGTAATAAGGATTACCGAATTTTATCTTATGGGAGAGATAGGGCTTGCAGTAGCCGAAACAAATTTAGGTTTTTTTTACTACAAGGGCATTTAAAACATAAAAGTACATGTCCAAATTGTAAAATACAATGAATCCTGTCCCACGGGCTGTATATGGTCTACTCTAGGGGTGACAAATGTATTAAATAGGAAAGTTTAGCCTGGCAAAAGATATATTTTACTGGGTAGAAAGAGCAGTTTAAAACTGCACACGGGCTGCAAAGGCAGATCTGAGACATGTTTAACAAGGCAACGTAAGTAGGAGACACAATAAGTGTTGCAGTCCCACTACTGGCAGTTAATATACAGGAACTGGGTGCACGTAGTACCAGTTTACTAAGGACTTATAAGTAAATTAATGAACAGACTTCAGGCCAGCAAAAATGTATTCAGTGAAACATGAGGAGTGAAGGCAAGCATTTTGGGGGAAAAACTACACCAGGGATGTCAGATATAACAAGGGCTGAAGACAAGAAGTTTGGGGGACTACCACCCAAGGGTGGCAGGTCTAATACATATTAAGGGGCTTTTGGTCAGTCAACTTCATCCACTAGTCTGTTGAATTGTAAATCACATTTTGCTTCCACGCACCAGAGCATAATACATGGGCAGTAAGGCATTCCACTTTATCCGCTGACTGCCTTCACCCTGAGTGACTGCACAAAGCTTGTGTTGTGTCGGATCACTGAAATAATATAGACTGCCAAAATATCGACCTACAAAAATATCGTTGCCAAAATATCGACAGACAAAATATCGACTTTCTATCTACAAACAGGTAAGTACAAAAATATCGAGTACAAAATATCGTTAACAATAATATAGATGTAAAAAATATCGACTTAATATTAAATTTAAATGACTAAAATATACTTAAAAATACTTAAATTAAATTATAATAATTAAATAATAAATGAAAATAATAAAAAAAAATTACAATCTTATTTGTTGACCCTGAACCCTAAAATATACCCCTTTACCCAAAAACCCAAAACTGACCCTGAACCCTAAAAATACCCCTTTACCCAAAAACTAAAAACTGACCCTGAACCCTAAAAATGCCCCTTTACCCCAAAACTGAAAACTGACCCTGAACCCTAAAAATGCCCCTTTACCCAAAAACTGAAAACTGACCCTGAACCCTAAAAATGCCCCTTTACCCAAAAAACTGAAAACTGACCCTGAACCCTAAAAATGCCCCTTTACCCAAAAACTGAAAACTGACCCTGAACCCTAAAAATGCCCCTTTACCCAAAAACTAAAAACTGACCCTGAACCCTAAAAATACTCCTTTACCCAAAATTTATCAATATTATTTAATTACCAATTAATTTTTAATTAACAATAACAATAAAGTAAATATATTAGCACATTAGCTGTAATTATTTTAATAATTAATATTATTTTTTCCCAATTAATTACTTAAGAATAACACAAAATTATATATTAAAATGTACTCTAATTAATGTAATTAACTAATTACAATTAATCAATTACCAATTAATTACTAATTCAAAATATGTACAAAATTATATTAATTAATTAACTAATTATTATTAATTATCAATTAATTATTAATTATAAATATTTACAAACATATATTAATTAATTAATTATTATTAAATTACTTCCCACCCTATTCCCCTATAAACCCACAACCCGCTACAGAATTACATAACGCAATTATTAAAAAAACAAATTCCATTTAATAAAATATTTTATAACATTAATACACACTTTTCACACATATTATTACATAAAAATACACTATAAAATATTATATATTATTAAAAATTCGATATTTTTGCTATCTATATTTTAAACAGTCGATATTACTTCACTTACCTGAAAAACGATATTTTTGTAGTCGATATTATGTCCAGTCGATATTTTGTCCAGTCTATATTTAAAACTCGATATTATGTCCAGTCGATATTTTGGAGTCGATATTTTGTCTGTTCACCGCTGTGTCCTTTATTCTCTGCAGCCAAAGTATAAGGCCCACTTCACTTGCTACTTCAGCAATTTGGCATAAACAACAAAAGTGTGTACTCATTGCCCTTAAATCATCACAATATACTATGTTTATCCCCATAGAGCCCTACCGGTTTCTCTTCCTAACTGAGTCCCTTCCAGGAGTAT
Source organism: Lissotriton vulgaris (assembly GCF_964263255.1). Classification (NCBI taxonomy): domain Eukaryota; kingdom Metazoa; phylum Chordata; class Amphibia; order Caudata; family Salamandridae; genus Lissotriton; species Lissotriton vulgaris. The sequence goes on from NC_141687.1 coordinate 2,093,684,231, forward strand.
CTAATCAAAATCTCACAATATTTTAGGTAATAATTCGGTGACTGTGATATGGCAGCCACCATTGCTGGGAAAAGTCAATGTAAGCCATGCCCAAAGCAACTGCTGGTTGCTGCCTTCTCTTTAGCCATCCTAGAGGAGTTATTTGACGGTCCTGCATCTCTGGGAGCCTTTGTGTACTTAACTGTTTGGATTTCCAGTTGGCACTCCTTCATCAAGATGTACTGGTTGTCAGCAGGTATCATTTCAAAGGAGAAAAATGACAGAATCATAAAAAAGCGAAATGAAAAGCTTAGTGCACTGAGAGTAATCGAACATTATAATATTAAGAAAGTTGTGTTTTTAACTTGGAACACATTATTTTACAGTTGAGCACAATAACAAATAAAATAGTATTTTTTATACCTGAACAATTCATCTCTATAATCAGCTTGAGAAAGCATGTGCAGAACAAAGGAGCTTTTTATGACAGAAAAACGTTTCTTGTCTGATGTTTTATTTTTGATGGCAAAGGTTATTTACATTTCAAAACAGGGAGGACTGATTTGAAAGACACATAATGGAAAGGGGCGACCACTCGGTCCCCCCGAACGTATGGCAGAGTGCCTCGATCCCCCCGGGAAGCCATTTTGGCCGGGGGAGGCGCGTCTCGGCTGGTATGCCCGAAGCGGCGTAGCCGGGGCGCGCTTTTTTCCCGCCCTAGAGTGGGCTGGCCTAGACACTGACGCAGCCGGCCACGCCCTCGGGGCAGGCAGGGGTGGGTTTACGCCCGCCCTGAAGATGGATAAAAAGGGAGGCAAGACCAGAAGACATCCTCTTGTTCCTGTGCTCTGAAGCTGCACCTCCTCGCTGCACGTGAGCTCGAGACGGAACGAAGAGCCAATTTTGAGCGTTTTAATCGTTCTTGTTTGTTTTGCAGTTACTTTGTTGGAGAATGCCGAAGAAGGTGGGAAAGCGCATGACTACCGACCAGATGCTGCGTGTTCTCATGAAGGAGATGTCCGAGCTAAAGAAGCGGGTGGACAAGAATGAGGAAAGGGGTCCAAAACGTCCTTTGGCGGGAGCAGCCCCGGGAGGGAAAAACAAGAGGCCCAGGAGGGGGGCAGCGGGTGAAGACATCCCGGGTCCCAGTGCCCCGCTCGAGGCTCCAACTCCCGTGCCGGAGGAGGGGAATCCGATTCCCGTTGTGGTCACCCCCGTGTCCGAGGATGATATGCCGCCCGAGCTGGCAGCACAATTGGCAGCGTGGTTGGGTAAAGGTAACGAGGGCGCCACGGCTGTCGATGCGCAGGCGCTGATAAAGCAATTGCGTGAGAAACGGGAAGCAGCCAAGGTGCCCGTGCCGGCTGCTGTAGGGGACAAGACACCAGGGACGATTGCGACCACAGAGGCAGCGTCAGGTGCAGGTAAGCGGCCATTGCCGATCGCAAGGGATGAGTCAACACCCTCTCGGAGAGAAAAGTTGGGGCAACATGTTCCTTTGGCAATTAAGGAAAAGATTTGGGCGGGGGAGTATGTGAACATTTTTTCATTGCTTGTTGATCATTATGAGGTAGAGCATGTAAAGAGTCAGAAGGATCTCATGCATCCGAGTGTTTGGCGCGCAAAAATGGCCGCCTTTAAAGTGAATGAGAATATCGGCAATTGGGGCAATGCTTGGGGAATCTTTACATCAATCTTGGGGGAACGTAGACCTGAGTTGCTTTCCGAGTTCCCAATCTATCAATCACGAATCATGGGGTACTCGACATCGCACCAGGGTAATCATTGGTTCTGTTACGATAATCTGTTCAGAAAGGAAAAGGAGCATAATAAAAGTTTAACCTGGGATTGTTATGATGCCTTGACTTGGGATAAAATGAAGGAGTCAGGAATGTTGAAAATGCCGTTGGTGGGAAGTAATGTTGGCGAATCTTCCCGGCAATATGCGGGGACGCCCTTTCGATCAGGTACGGGTGCCGACGATCACTCGAAACCTACCGGCAATACCGGAAAAAGGGGTTTCTGCTTTAATTACAACAGAGGTAAATGTACTAGACCCCAGGGATCGTGTAAATTCAAACATGAATGTAGTGGTTGTGGGTCGTCCCATCCTGAGGCCTCGTGCAGAGCCAGAACGGGTGATAACGGGGGGAGAGGAGGTGCCAAACAGGTCTAATATAGTCCGAGGGGCGCCTTTACCCACTCCGATTGATACCCTGGCGATGATTCCTTGGCTCAGTGACTACCCGGATCGTACTTCTGCTGGGGTGCTGCGGAACGGTTTTTCGTATGGTTTCCGCATCCCGGTAGGGGACTTTCAGGGTGTGGATAAGTGTAAAAATCTACTTTCCGTCCTGCAGCATACGACCGTAGTACAGGATAAGATCCGGAAAGAGGTGACTCGAGGTCGGGTCGCCGGCCCGTTTAGTGTACCCCCGGTCCAGAATTTTGTTTGTTCTCCCTTAGGGGTAGTCCCCAAGAAAGACCCCGGTGAGTTCCGACTGATTCATAATTTATCAGCTCCACGAGGTCTTTCCGTAAATGAGGCAATCGATCCAGAAGTGTGTTCGGTGCGGTACGCATCCTTCGATGAGGCCGTAGCCATTTTGAATCGCCTGGGGCCCGGGGCGCTGATGGCGAAGTCAGATATCGAGTCAGCGTTCCGATTGCTCCCGGTACACCCAGACGACCAGCGTCTCCTAGGATTCATGTTTCAGGGTTGTTATTACATGGATAGGTGTATGCCAATGGGGTGCTCTATATCCTGTGCTTATTTCGAGAAATTCAGTAGTTTTCTACAATGGGTCTTCACAAAGAAAACGGGTTTCCAAGATGTAATGCACTACCTTGATGATTTTCTGTTTCTTGGGGCAGCCGGGGGTCTTGAATGTGGCCGGGCCTTGGCCGAATTTTGTGTGTTGATGAAACAGTTTGGTGTGCCATTGGCGCCGGGTAAAACAGTGGGTCCTACGACTTGCCTCGAGTTTCTGGGGATCGAGTTGGACTCCATTGAGGGGTGTTTCCGTTTGCCAGCTGAGAAAGTGTTGAAGTTCAGGGCTGCGCTGCAAATGTGTATAAATGCATCAAAAGTTACGCTGCAACAATTACAGCAGGTGGTGGGACAGTTGAATTTTGCCTTGAGGGTAATACCAATGGCCCGCCCCTTTTCCCGTTCAATTGCCCAAGCGATGGTCGGCCTTAAAGAGGGCCATCATCGCACGAGACTATCGGCCGAGATCCGCCAGGACATGCGTATTTGGTTAGCATTTTTGGCGGATTTCAATGGTAGAATCGTCTGGAATGAACCAGCCGTGTCTTCCGAAGAGCTGGGGCTATGGACAGATTCGGCAGGAAGCATAGGTTTTGGCGCCATCTTCGGCACGAAATGGTCGGCACAAAGATGGCCGACATGGTGGCATGAGAATGGTCTGACGAGTAATATTGCTTTCCTGGAACTGTTTCCCATCTTGGTGGCCTTGAGAACATGGCCCGATGGGTTCAAAGATCACTCTGTCATATTTTGGTCTGACAATATGACCGTGGTCGAGTGCATCAATAGTCAGGCAGCACGTTGTAAACTGATTTTAAGACTGCTTAAGGAAATTGTTTTACTGTGTATGCAATTGAACGTGCTATTCAGAGCAAAACACGTTCCAGGGGTGATGAATCAGGCGGCTGACGCACTGTCTCGTTTTCAAATGCAGGCTTTTTCGGGTTTCCTCCCCTCAGCGGACCCAGAGCCGGCACCCTTTCCCGAAGCTCTCTGGTCTCTCGGTGCCCCGAACTTCGTCACCTCGTGGGAGAGAGTCTAGCACCAAGGACGAGGAAGGCATACGAAGGGGCGTTTCGGGCCTATTTAGCCTTTTTGGGGAGTGATAGAGAGCGACTTTGGGGTCACGAGGAATGGGTAGTGAATTTCCTGATGTCCTTACGTAGGGCTGGGAAATCGGTGGCTACGGCCCAGAGGCATCGTGCTGCCATTTCCTTTGTTGCCAGAGCACACGCTACCCAACAGCGTCTTTCGTTGTACAGAAAGCGCTGCGTGGGTGGCAACGCCTTGAGGGTCGCAGAATAGATGAAAGGCGCCCGATAGGTTTGGATAGATTGTCCCAGTTGTTGGCCACACTCCCGGCCACATGTTCATCTCAGTTTGAGGCGGTGCTGTTCCGAGCCGCTTTTACGCTAGCATTTCACGGAGCAATGCGGGTAAGCAAACTAGTTGCAAGGAACAAACTGGATGTGGCGGGGGGTTTGTGCCAAGAACACGTTCAGATCAGGGGAGAAACAATGACTGTCTCCTTTGTAAAGTCCAAGACTGACCAAGATGGGATGGGTGACTGCGTCATCATACGCAGGATTCCTGGGTCCTCCATATGTCCGGTAAAGTGTTTAGAGGATTACCTAGCACGAAGGGTGGCATCATGGGGGGGGACTTTGTTAAGACACGCGGACGCCACCCCACTGACGAAATTTCAGTTTCAGCGGGTGCTTGCGATGTCAATTGCCGCTGCGGGCTTGAACCCGGGCGAATTTAAGAACCCATTCCTTTCGGATAGGGGCTGCTACGGAAGCTACAGCCAGGGGTCTTAATGTTGAGCAAGTGAAACGAGTGGGGCGTTGGTCCTCCAATTGTTATAAAAGATACGTGCGGTTGCACATGTTGTGAAGCTGTAATAATGTACTCACGCTTCTTGTTTTTTGTTTGGTTTTCAGTTACGCAAGCCTACGAGGCGGGGCGGACTATGCAGTCGACCCTACACCGGGCCAGCGGTCAGACATCACCGGCTGTGAAAAAGGAGGTGTGGGTCGTGGGCCACTCATACGTGAGGCGTGCCGCAGACGTATTCAAAGCAGGTGACATGATTCACGTAGCTGGGGAATACGGGTACAGGATGTCCTTCTACGGAAGGGGCGGTCTCTGTATTGACCAGTTTCAAAAATTTTTCGAGGGTTTGTTAGGGCGGACAAGGTCACCGCCGTCTATAGTTATAGTACATGTTGGGGGCAATGATTTGGTCACCATCGGTAGACGACTGCTCCTGGAGGCAATGCTTTCCACTGTAAGTTGGTTGGCGAGGAGAGTTCCGGGGTGCACGATTGCATGGTCCCATTTGATTCCACGAAAGGTGTGGCGGGGGGCTATCTCTATTCCTGCTTTGAATCATTCTGTTAGAAAGCTTAACAATAAAGTGAGTAGGTTGTTCCGTTCCAGGACATTGCATTCTATTTCTCATAGCTGTATTAATGATGACAGTAGGTATTTGGGGGATGGTGTGCATTTGTCTTGGGTGGGGAATGAGTTACTCTTAGGAGACTTCTTAGCATGGTTAAAATCGTTGAAACATGACCTTTAGGTAGGAGTTTTGTGGGGGGTCCGGATAGCCGGTCAACTATCCGGCCTGTGGCGGTAAGGTCATGATCGGTGAGCACTAATTGGAAGATCCCTATGAGTGGGCGTCACCCAACACGGATGGGAGCGCTCGGGGGAGGTGGCCTTTGGCCCCTCAACGGGGAGGCGGTCCCTTCTAAGGATGGGTCGCCGAAAGAAGAGGAAAGGCGGTCAAGGCCCCTTCCTGTGTAGGAGGGGTTACAGCCCCCTCCTGGGGAATTTCCCGGGGCCAGTGACATCTGCGACGGCAGATGCGGTAAGTTGTGTGGGGTTGGGGGGAGGTCTACGATACCTTCTAGATACCTCACACGAGTCTTCGAACGACCTTTAACTGGCGTCGAGTTGATAAGTGCCCCCGTCAAGTCAAGGGAAATTGGTAGTAGTTGCACTTGAGTACGCCTCAGTGCTGTCGCCCCTCCCAAGTGGGGGGGGTATGTCTGGTTAGGGATCTTGACACCGGTTACGACCTTGCCGTTGGCCCTTAAACGTTAGGATGTACAATTTCAATATTTCAAGTAAATGTTTTGTAGGATGTTAGTTCGGCTAGGAGAACCTCTGTATTAGAGAATCTGTTAAGGTTAGCCAAACATCGCAATGTGGTATGAAATTGTACATTAATGTTTAAATGTTTTAATTTTTTGTTTTAATAAATACGGCCGGGAGGGTCACTCCCTCCCACTTCCAAAAAACTTCAAGAACTGTTTCCGGTTTCCCTCATTTGGGGATTGTGTTGAGAGGGGGTGGCGGGTATCTCAGCCATATGGAAAGGGGCGACCACTCGGTCCCCCCGAACGTATGGCAGAGTGCCTCGATCCCCCCGGGAAGCCATTTTGGGCGGGAGGCGCGTCTCGGCTGGTATGCCCGAAGCGGCGTAGCCGGGGGGCGCTTTTTTCCCGCCCTAGAGTGGGCTGGCCTAGACACTGACGCGGCCGGCCACGCCCTCGGGGCAGGCAGGGGCGGGTTTACGCCCGCCCTGAAGATGGATAAAAAGGGACGCAAGACCAGAAGACATCCTCTTGTTCCTGTGCTCTGAAGCTGCACCTCCTCGCTGCACGTGAGCTCGAGACGGAACGAAGAGCCAATTTTGACCCACCCACCAGCCCCTGAGGACAGCCAGTTGTTTTAATAAAGTTGATCAATTATTCTATTTCGTTTACAGGTTGTTTTAGTGTTATGTTGATATTGAATGTGTAATAAAGATTGGTCTAATTTTACAAGTTTGTGATTAAAGAACTTCGGATTTAAGGTCCATTTATAAACAGGCTTTTTCGGTCATAGTGGCCAATGTAGTTTCGTTTAGTTAGCATTTGTCGTATTTATTTTGGTCGGGCGGTAAGGTCATGATCGGTGAGCACTAATTGGAAGATCCCTATGAGTGGGCGTCACCCAACACGGATGGGAGCGCTCGGGGGAGGTGGCCTTTGGCCCCTCAACGGGGAGGCGGTCCCTTCTAAGGATGGGTCGCCGAAAGAAGAGGAAAGGCGGTCAAGGCCCCTTCCTGTGTAGGAGGGGTTACAGCCCCCTCCTGGGGAATTTCCCGGGGCCAGTGACATCTGCGACGGCAGATGCGGTAAGTTGTGTGGGGTTGGGGGGAGGTCTACGATACCTTCTAGATACCTCACACGAGTCTTCGAACGACCTTTAACTGGCGTCGAGTTGATAAGTGCCCCCGTCAAGTCAAGGGAAATTGGTAGTAGTTGCACTTGAGTACGCCTCAGTGCTGTCGCCCCTCCCAAGTGGGGGGGGTATGTCTGGTTAGGGATCTTGACACCGGTTACGACCTTGCCGTTGGCCCTTAAACGTTAGGATGTACAATTTCAATATTTCAAGTAAATGTTTTGTAGGATGTTAGTTCGGCTAGGAGAACCTCTGTATTAGAGAATCTGTTAAGGTTAGCCAAACATCGCAATGTGGTATGAAATTGTACATTAATGTTTAAATGTTTTAATTTTTTGTTTTAATAAATACGGCCGGGAGGGTCACTCCCTCCCACTTCCAAAAAACTTCAAGAACTGTTTCCGGTTTCCCTCATTTGGGGATTGTGTTGAGAGGGGGTGGCGGGTATCTCAGCCATATTGAAAAAAGAAAGGGTAACGAAAAAGCTCTTGCTGATAAAGCTATTATGTATTATTCGTACAATTGTTCTGGTTATATTTAAAAGCCAATATTGATATTGTTGCCTTTGCTACACGTTTAGATACCTTGAAAGATATTTAAATAAGTATTTACAGGGTGAAGCTGCAGATTCAGATTATATCACAACCCATCAAGACAGCAAAATAGAAAAATCTTCAATCGCTCCACACTAACCCAGCTCCCACTCCAGCATCGGGTTTTACGAACTAGCTGAGTCTTCTAAGCGACTGGAGTGGTAAACCAGGAAGAGAAGTGTGAGGATTTACGCCACTCCACCAGAAGGTCAGGAAGTTAAGTTGAATGGTTCTAGACAGCTTGTTAATATTGTTCACATCCACTTAAAATAGTTCCTTTCTCTTCATTACAAAGCTCTTCAAAGTCTGTTTTTATGTAAACTTTGTATGTTATCTTTTTAAAAATGGTTATTTGTTTTTCTTACATTTTAATGCAAGCAGGGGATTTATTTCACACGTTTGTTAAGGTTGCTGTTCTAAAGGTTAAATAAGCTGCAATATTTTAGCTATCTTCAATTTGACCACTTGATTGTGTGATAATGTTTTCTTGTTGCATTCATAAATAGGGTAAAGGTAGAAGGCACTACACAATCTATCTATCTATCTATCACCTACTGGAGGTCTTCAGTAGGTAGTTATAGTTAGGACCATGTTTCTATAGACAAAGCATTTTTGACTTGCCTATATCTTTGATGCCATAAGACGAATCTTCACGACATTTTCCAAAAAAAGTGTGCTGATGAATCTTGTGCATGGAAAGTTTCAGGGTGATCCTGCAAGCTGGGGCCAAGGAAAAGGGGGGTAAAAAAAAGTGTGCAACCCATGTTAAATCCTGTAAGAACTTTGAACACGACAACAGCACAAACTGCTTGACAGATTTATACAAAATTTGAAAGGAAGGTAGATTTTGGTTTGCAGATTATGCTTTCAGTTCTCCAGTGTAAATATGTTCAGTAGTTCTTGAGAAATTAAAGGGACAATAATAAGAAGCTTGCGCAGGGAAATGCAGAGCACTGATTGGCTGGCAACACTTCATCTAAGAAGTGTTGGCAGCTATCTTGGGACTAGGTTTCAGCCGAGTGTCACAAAAAATGGCAAATAAAGAAAAGGATGCAGGGTGGGGATACCCTGACCCCAACCCTTGGTCTTAGGATCCCCTTGAAACCCCACCACAGCATTAAAGCCTTTTTTTAAAAAAAACAATTGCCACCAATTTGTGAAAGTTACCCATTTTTTAGCAAAAATACAAAAAAAACAAGCACAAGCTCCCACACTTGTTTTAATTGTAGACCATGGGTGAGCAAGATCTCAGGAGCATGCAGGGATTATTCAAAAAAATTGAAGGTAGCTCACAGAGCTTCCCTCCAAGGGCTAAAAAATGCCCCGGGGACCACTACTTGCCCCAGGCTTCAAATTATATGCTGGGGCGTCATGGACCCACTCTAGCCCCTGGGGACAACCACCCCCTCCGGGGCTTTAAACAAAATGTATGGAGAGACCGCACATACCACCACCTATCCAGGGCTAACTTAATTAGGGAGCAGGGAGCCACGCAGACCCCTGCACCTCCGAGGCCACCACATCTTTGTATTAAAAGAAGGAGCTGGGTGCATGGCCCACCTCTAAGCCAGTACTCGGCCCAGGGACACCACCTCCCCAAGGCGGCCCAGGCATAGAGAAGGAGGGTGGCCATGCTGAGCCCCTCCTGGAGCCATATGTGGGCATGGGAACTGTCATCCCTGAGGGCTGGCTCCTGCCATGTCTCGGGGTGCCCACCCTTGGGACATAGCTGTTTGATTTAGCATGGCGGGAACTATCAGCTCCCACCAAGCCAAAGCAAAGACTCTGTTTCCATTGGGCGTGAGCTGTGAAATTGCTCCCGTCATTGGAACCAGAGTTTTCATCTGTTTCCCTTCCAGCTGTCATGCAGTCAGGGAAACGGACGAAAGGATTGCTCTTACAGACAAGGAGCTGCATGTTTAGCAGGTCCCTGTCTTTGAGAGCAATGTCAGCTCCTGCAAGAGGCGGGGATTCGGCAGGGGCCACAGGCCTACCTGCGGCACTGGGAAAAGAAAGCAGAAAGACACAAAATAAAGAAAAAAAATGAGCACAAAGAGGTAGAACAAAGTTCATAAGCGAGCGCAAAGACACAGAATAAAAGTTAGCAATGAGCAGAAAGAGGCAATATAAAGGTGAGAAATGAGCAGAAAGAGGCAGGTTAAAGGTCAGAAACGAGCAGGAAGAAGCAGAGTAAAGGTCAGAAATGAGCAGAAAGAGACAAAATAAAGGTCAGAATTTAGCAGAAAGAGGCAGAATAGAAGGCAGAAACAAGCATTAAGAGGCAGAATAAAGGTCAGAAATTAGCATAAAGTGGCAAAATAAAGGTTAGCAATGAGCAGAAAGGCAAAATAAAGATGAGAAACACGCAGAAAGAGGCAAAAGATAAAGGTGAGAAATGAGCAATATGAACAACAATAAAGGTCAGATACGAGCAGAAAGAGGAAAAACAAAGGTGTGAAACGAGTAGAAAGAGGCAGAATAAAGGTCTGCAATGAGCAGAAAGAAGCATAATAAAGGTGAGAAGCGAGCAAAAGGAGGCAGCATTAAGGCCATAAACTAGCAGAAAGAGGTGAAACCAAGGTCAGAAACAGGTACAAAAAGCTAAATAAAGGACAAAAACTAGCAGAAAGAGGTAAAATAATTCTCAGTAATGAGCAGAAAGAGGCAAAAAAGGGTCAGAAGTGATCAGAAAAAGGCAGAAAACAAGCAGAACCCACTCAGGCACTCATGTACCCACTCTCAGAACAACTTGGACACTCTCAGAGTCACTCACAGACTAATTCTCTCATGCAACCACTTATAAGACAAACTCAGACTTGTACACTCATTCACAGACACAGTCAGACACTCATGCACCAACTTATAGAACTACTCATACTCTCTCACCCACTCACTCACAGATCTACTCAGAGACTCATGTGCTGACTCACAGTCCCTCTCAGAAAATCACACCCCACGCACAGACCCACTCAGACACTCATATACTCACTAACAGACCCACTCATACTCTCTCACACCCACCAACAAACGTACTCACTCATAGACCCATTGAGACACTCATGCACTCACTTACACACTGAGTGTCAAAGGTTAGTGGTTACAACTCGGAAATGCATTTTTAAAATTTTTTACAGATTCACTCAAAAGCAAAGGTTACAGGGACATTATAGTTAATATATTTTTTTAAATAGTATATGCAGAAATGCACAGAAAAGTTAAAAGTTTAGAGGGAGGTTATAGTTAGGAAATATAATAGGAGCAAAAAATGAAAAGTTATAGGGACGTTATAGTTAGGCTAAGATTTCACTCATAGAAAACCAGTGAAATTCAGCAGTTATAGTTACCTGAGCTAACTATAACTAACGCCCCGCAATGCACTGCTTATGACCTCCCATATTGCATCACTCATGACATGATTAGTGACATTACATATGACATCACTGATGGCATCGCAAATGACATCACATATGACATCATCAAGTGTGTGTGTTTTCTAACCGTTTATGAGTGTTAAACATATATGCTAACCTACTATATGCTGTAACCCTAAAAATACCCTTGAACCCAAAAACTCATACAAGCCCTAAACCCTTAAAGTGTCCTTGTCACCCAAAAACTCACATTCACCCTAAACTCTAAAATTACCCTTGCCAGCCAAAAATCCACACCCACCCTAAACCCTGAAATTACCTTTGCTACCCAAATCCTTTACCAACCCTCAACCTAAAATTGTGCTTGCCACCCGAAAGCCCATACCCAAGCAGATCAATCCAAGGCCTACTCAAGGGAGATGGTAGGGGCTGGCAATCGCTATTCGCTATTCGCTGGCATGCAACAATAACACCCAATAAATGATTGTCCAGTCTGTGCTTTTTCTTTGCAAAAAGGATAAGTAGATAATTAAACAGATACGACTCAATACTATGGAGTAGTTTATAAATATACATAAGGCTGATAGAAATACATTTGGCAACATTACATTTGACCCCTTAGCGATCATGACCTCAAAACATCACAGTACACCCCTCCATGTACCACACAGCACATAACCATACATTGGGGGTCAGGGCACTTTTCATCAGGTCAATGTTACCACACTTCACAATCACATTTAAGGGTAATACTTCACCCCACCACTGACTTCAGTAACCATAATCCTTCTGCACTTATGAATAATCAAGCATTGCAATCATGTGTCCACATTATCAGTATTTCAACTTTGCAGCCTTTCAGGAATATGTGTTACTATCAGTACTGAAAACACTTTTAAGTAAAGTAAGGTGAATAACCTTTTTAAATAAAAAATAGTATAAAGCCATACAGGTATTATATGTGAATAAAGCATTGTTCAAACCATTGCAAAAGAACCATTTTCAAACCTATGTGTCTATGTCCTTTCTCTGCAGCCTTTAGGCCACATAACCTGAAGTCATAGACTGTGGGCCAGATGTATCAAGATACACTTTTGCGATTCTCAAATAGCGATTTTTAAGGAATCACTATTTAAGAATTGCAAAATGGTATGTATGTAGAAATTCGCTATTTTTTCGCGATTTCTTAAAATTTTTTAATTGCGATTTGCAAATTGCTAATCACAATTAAGGAATAATTTTCCATTCATTTCTATGGGCCAAGAGGCCCATAGGAATGAATGTGAAATTATTCTCAATTTGCGATTCGCAATTTGCTAATCGCAAATTGAGAATAATTTCAAGGGTGCAAGGGTGTCCAAAGGACACCCTGTTGCACCCCTGAAAGAAGCATGGGTGCACATGTGGTGCACATGCATGCACTGAAATTTGCTACATACATACCATTTTGCTCAAATAAATTTTGGCGTTTGCGAACCCATTTGGGCTTCATACATCTGGCCCTCAGTCTCTAGATGGTACCGCACTACAGTCTGTAGAGCTACCCTTGACACCCATAAACCCACACCCACCCTAAAACCTACAAATTCCCTACTCATCCAAAAACCCATACCCACTCTAAACCCTAGATATGTACTTCCCACTAAAAAATCCAAACCCACTCTATACCCTAAATTTTCCCTTGAAACGCAAAAACCCATTCCCATCCTAAACCCTAAAAATACCATACTCACCCAAAACCCCAACCCTACAAATGGAATTGCCAGCCAAAATCCCACACCCACCCTAAACCCTAAAAATACCCTTGCCACCCAAATTGCCTTACCCACCCAAAACCCTAAAAATACCCTTGCCACTCAAAACCCATACCCACTTTCCTGCAAAGTACTAAATAATTTAAAAAAAAAAATGTTTTAGTATTCCTGCCAGCAATGACAGAATATACATATTACAGACAGAGTGGTCTTTGCAGTTGCATACAATTACAGATTTCAAAAGAAAGACATATAGTCCTATACATAATTAAGATTCTACCACATCCCGGGCATCTGACAATTATAGATCTCCATAATTTACCACCGTATAATGCATTTGGCACATGTCTGATCACAAGAATTGTTATATCATCTGTTCGCTGCTCTCCTGTGAAACGGGTGAGAACAAACATGTCCTATGTAATCCGATCTAAAATGTGAATCAGTTTTCTACTTGTTTAGCTTGAAGATACTGCGTTAGGGGTTCCCAGAAATCCCTAGGTCTTGATGCCTGCTGTAGTTCTTCCGCATAAACCTCTCATGTCTCCTTACAGTATGACATATCAGTAAGCAGAGGCGGCTGGTCCATGGGGGCGTTTGGGCACCGCCCCCCCTGTTTTCTCGCCGTGCGAGAAGGCAAACAAAGATAGTTATTATTACTACCATTTGTTTCTGCCTTGCCTTCTCGCAGGGCGAGAAAGCAATATTTTCTGTGTGGGCACTGGGCGGTGTTACTCGAGGGCAGGGGGGAGTGGCTTGCCCACTGTTGGTAATACTGTCTGTTTGGGCAGCCTGAGAGGCTACCCAAACAGACAGTATTAACACAGTAGGCAAGCCGCTCCCCCCTGCCCTCGAGTAACCCCTCCCACTCTCCCCGTCTCTCTGTATGCTGCTGTGCTGCAGCATACAGAGAGAAATGACGTCAGAAGGGCAGCCGGCCGAACCAATCACAGCGCTGGCTGCTGTGGAGGGGAGGGAGGCTGTCTGCCGCCTTCTGATGACGAGCTCAGCCCTAGGAATTCGAATGCAGCGACGGCGGGAGTCGCAAGTCTCGAATCTAAGTCTGGACTTAACAGGTAAGTTATTTCACTAAGCTTCCGTGTGTTTTGAAGCTGTGCTAAGTTGAAGTTTAAACTCCATCTTTTGTCAGCATTTGTTGTCTTGAGTTTTGGATCCATTTCAAAGATTACATGGCTTCCGTGTGTTTTGAAGCGGTGCTACGTTGAAGTTGTGGCGCTGCATACATCTCATTTTCATTGGGGGTTTATTTCGCGGTCACACAGATTTACCCAGGTATGTGTCTTCTCTTTTATGGGATTCGGAGGAACGACTATTTGCCCTCTAACCCATTATATTTGAAAGGCAGTTTGGGGGAGCAGTGTTTTGCTCTCTGATGTGGTATTTCCCCTGAGAGCTGCGCACATGTGATTTTTCATCACAGCACAACTAGCACGCATTTACAGAAGGAAGAGGATTGCTGATTGTGTTAATTAAAGAGTTTCATCAAAACTATAAGTGCGCAAACCTAGATGAAGAGGAACGACGCTTCGCCCTCTTTCATGTTACTACAAGTGTGTGACTGTAAATGAAGTAGTACAACGCTTCGCCCTCTTCTATGTTGAAACGTACTGTGCATATCTCAATTGAACAGTGGCGGTTTTTCCATGCGGGAAAGAGGGCAGAGGGGACGTTACAGGGCAGCGTTGTGTGATATTAGGCAAATCTCTTTGCTTCACTGTTCCTCATTTACTTTGATTTATTAATGTGGGAGCAGCCGCAGCAGCGTGTGAACTGTGCAAACGAATCGATATAAAACTGTACAAGAGACAGACCGGAGTGTGGGGCTAATGCATGCAGAGTTATGTTGTTAATAAATGGATAATTGAAAGCCCATAAACACATTGAGTACCCGCAATTCTTTAATTTTAGTATGACAGTAATTTTTCGCCCCACTACTTTCAAATGTCACCAGCCGCCACTGTCAGTAAGCCAGTCTTTAAACCTAGGGGGACGTTTGCCACCCCATCGGATTGCAACACTACATTTTGGAAAGCAATAGTGCAACAGCTAAGAACTTCTTTTTTTGGCTGGTTTAACTTTATATATACCCAGTAGGCATTTGGTATCAGTTCAGTCGGCATAATCGTAAATGCTCCCATAATTTCTTGCCAATACTTAAGGATCTGGGGGCACACCCAGGCCATGGGCAAGAAATCTGCATTTAATGCCTCACTTCTTTGGCATTTGCCGTGTGATCAAAGTCCATATTTGTGTAACTGAGTCTGAGTATAATACATTTGATGTGAGAATTTAAAGTGAATGAAAGGTAAATTGTAGTTGGATGTCATCCGTTGCAACTGCGTGCAACTATATTCCCAATAATTGTCATCTATGGCATCTCCTATTAGAGCTTCCCACCGTTTGAGTGATTTGTTCACTACCTCACTGCCTGTGACGTGTTGTATAAGCGTATAACTACATTTTGACAAGTAGGTGCTGTTAATAAAAGCTGCAGTGCTTTCAAATTTGGCGGTTCCCCTGGAAATTATACATACAGCTCCCTGAGCACCATGTGCAGCAGTAAGTATGCAAACAGCTTCATAGGTGTATGGTGTGCACTTAATGATAGGTCCTCCCTCGGAACGAATTTGCCTTGTGGGAATATATCACCTATAGTGTACAGTTTCATCTCCTACATCAGCAGTAAAAACAAATTCTTGTGCGCAACTGATATTTGCGGGTGATGAGCTATAGGGAGAGATGGGGCGTAAATGGGGAGTTTCTGCGCGCTATGTGCTAGCATATGCTCTGCTCTTGAAGTGCAGTGTACAGTTTGAATCGTATCTTTGTGGGTAAAAGACTTTGGATCTGATACATAAGCTATCAGTGGGGTTGGTTGTACACTATCTCTTTTAACTGCTACGTGTGGTATGAACGCATGCAGATTGAGCCAGTAATGTGCATGTTGTGCTTGAGCGCAATAAAAATATAATTGCAAATCTGGTGCTCCGATGCCCCCTTTGTGATACAGTTTCGTTAATTTTCTCCAGCCTATTCTGGCCTGCTTCCCCGCCCATGATAACCTTTGCATGGCCGACCTCAATTTAGAGAACATTGTCTGCGTGACCCAGATCGGAATACTCATAAATAAATATCAAAATTTGGGCAAGACTATTATCTTTTGTAAAGCTATTCTATCAGCTAGCGAAAGAGGCATCTGTATCCAGCGATCTATCTGTTCCTCAAATTTCATCAGCGGTCTGCCGTATTTTTCCCGTACCACTAGTTCTGGATCCCGGTGTATCCATATGCCCAGATACTTGACCGGGTCAGTTTGCCATTTCAATGTATACTCTAAATTGGGCTACGTTGTCCCAGTTTATCCAGAGTCCCGAGTACTGTTTGTAACGTATGTATTCTCTTATAAGTTCACTTAAATGAGTGTCTGGATAGCGAGTAAATAGCACCATATCATCAGCGTATAGTGAAATGCGGAGGGGTGGAAGATGAAACTGTAATGCATTCTCGGAATGTCGTTGGCGGATTTTACAAGCTAAGTGTTCAAAAATCAATGTGAACAAAATGGGTGAAAGCGGGCAGCTTTGTCTCGTCCCTCTGTTTATACTAATGGAAGTGGACGTGTGCCCATTAATTCTGACTCTGGCAGTTGGGTCTGTGTCCAGAAGTTCGTTCCATCTCAGAAATGGCTTCGGAAAGCCATTCTGCGTAGCACTGTGAACATAAATACTCATTTCACAGATTCAAAGGCTTTCGCCGCATCTAATAAGGCTGCGGCAGCCGGTAGATTCGGGTCTAGATGATGGTACAGTGCAAAGATGGTGCATATATTCTGAGTGGTAGATCGTGTCAGGACAAAGCCGGCTTGATCTGGCAGAATCAACTTTCCCAATATGAGCTGAATTCGTGTTGCTATAATTTTTGATAATATCTTAACATCCCTATTTATCAAAGATAAGGGCTCGTAAGAATCACATTTAGTTAAGTTGTTTTCAGGTTAGGGGAGCTGATTAAAAGTGCTTCTCTTAGCGAGGTCGGGTGTTTACCTTCCTCATATGCCTCTTCATACATTTCTGCTAAATGCGGTATCAATAGGTCCTGGTATTCTCTGTAGAATTCTCCAGGTAACCCGTCCAGACCCAGACCCAAAGCTTAGTTGTTTGGTGAAGAATCGATTGCTTCTATAATTTCGTCTTTTGTGATATGATGGCAAGAAATGTGCGCTTTTTGTCAGATAGCCACACAAGAGCCACATCATCCAAATATTGGTCAATGCTCATTGGCGTTGCATCAGCTCTTGTTGTGTAAAGTTGGTGATAGTAGTCCTTAAAGCAGACTAAGATTGACGAGGTATCGTATAGTATTTGATTTTGTGTGTTCTCTATCTGTGTTATATAAGCCGCTGTTGGTGCCGGTCTGACATCATTCGATAACGCTCTCCCCGGCCTACCCCCTCTCCATAACTGCGTGCTGTGTACCTATGTGACTTATATTTTATCTCATCAGCAGCATATTTTTGATAATTATTCATTCTCCCCCTTATGGCTGCTAATAATGTGGGATTTTGCGTTTGTGTATATTCCGTTTCAAGTTGTTTAATATATCTTTCTATCATTGTTAATTGTTGTTGAATGTCTTTCAGAATCCCAGCCTGTTTACTAATACAGTGACCCCTGATAGTGACCTTAAAGGCCACCCACAGTGTCCTTGTGCTATATAGCGACCCAGAGTTAAGGTCAAAGTAGTCCTCCATTGCCTGGTGTAGTTCACTACAGAATACTAAATCTAAGAGGGTGCTTCCCTGAAGTCTCCATGTGAACTGTCTTGGTATGTATGTGGGGATGTGGGGACCTCCAGCGACAGTCAGGCAGAAGCATATTCTGATAACGTTCTGGGCAAGTGTTCCACCCCCTTTGTCCACGTACTACCATCCTGTGTGACCAACCAATAGCGTATTCTTAACCATGTATTGTGTGTCGTTGACGTACTTGTGCCTTCTTTATGCTCTGGTTGTCTCACCTTCCATATATCAGACATCGTCCACATCTCCATTCCCTCTTTAAGCACTTTTGAAGCTTGTTTACTGTATTTTTTATTCCCAGTGGACCTATCTAGGGCCAGATCCAGACATGTATTAAAATCTCCCCCCCCATATTATTGTTGTGGTCGGTAAATCCTGCAGTTTAGACCATATGCTTGCAGTAAAACTGGGGTTGTCATTATTTGGGCCATCTGACTTGAGTATCCTCAAGATTGCCCCCCAAAATTCCCCTGTACTATAATATAACATCCTTGGTCATCTTCAATGACATGAAAATGACTGAAATGGGGTGCTGCGCCTAACCAAAAGCAATACACCCCTAGCATATGTAGAGAAGGAGGATGCCCACTCTTGTGCCTATCTGTCCTTCAGTTCGGGACATAAGATGTGTTTCCTGTAAACAGGCAACATCTATACCATATCTGTTTAAATATGCCAGTACCTTATGTATTTTCTGTGGATTTTGGAGTCCGCGAACATTCTAGGTTATGAACGTCAGTTTTCGGGTATGTGAGTCAGTGTCAGCCATGCGTGTTGTCTGTTATATATTGAAACCACTGCCGCCACTTACAAAGTGTGCAGTTATAGAGATGAAGGACTATTTCCTCAAAGCTGACCAGAGTTTTTTTCCTGCCCCCTTCCTACCCCCTCCCACTCCGCCCTTTCCCAAGTAGCAAAGACAATTCCCAACAATTTTAACATCGAACCCGTCTCTCCCCCCTACCTTAGTGACTAAAAACTAACTTTTGGTGTGCACACGAGTGGGCGGGAGCTGCCACCCCAATATTTTGTGGATTTCCCACATGGGTGGACGCCATTTCGACACTAGCTTAAAACACAACATAGCACACCATATCTGTAACTTGCAGCTAGCAAGACATTCGCCAATAATAGAAAGAGTGCATGGGAACCAAAAACCCAACAACAACCCATTATACACTATCTATGAATTACGCTTGTGGAGCACTCCCAAGCGTAATGTTTCAACTTATCTGCTCCCAGCAGCATGTGTTTCTCGAACTGTTCATCAGGATAATTCCACGTCTTCTGGTTGCCGCCTGTGTTCGCCTTTCTTTATTGTCCAATAGCGTTTGGGCATCTTCCGTATTTCAGGAGCAGCAACTCTGTTGGGCGTAACAGCCGCTAGTCCAAGTAGTTCTCTGTGCTTACAGTTTACAGGACGTCAAGCATGAAGAGTATCTGCAGCAGTTCTCAAGTTTTTATTCCACGTCTGAAGTGATTGCCTGTTCCTCTAATTCTCCTCTTGGGGATTTTGTGCGCATGCTATGTTGACCTTTCTGTTGGAAGAACTTCAGTATATCTTTTGGCTCATTGTAAATCCTTGTCTCCCCTTCATCAGTAACTCGGAGTCTGGCAGGGTATAGCATAGCGTATGGTATATTTAAGTTCCAAAGTTTTTCTTTTGCAGGCCCGAATTTCTTCCTTGCTTCTTGGATAGACACCGTAAAGTCAGGATATAGGGTGATATCCATACCTTCATGACTTAGCTTACCTAGCTCTCCAGGTTTCCAAAGTTCTGCATCTCGGTCTCTGTAATTTAATATCCTGGCTATTATCAGTCTTGGTCTAGATCCAGGTGGTGGCGCTAACGATCTGTGCGCTCTCTCAACAAAAACAACTTCAGAGAACGTCTCCCTGCCCAATAATGAAATGAGTAGCCGTTCAACGTAGCGCTCCATAGGACCTGTGTTTGTGGTTTCGATATGCCCATCAGGCAAATATTGTTTCTACGGGACCTTGCTTCCAAATCCTCCGCTTTCGCCGTTAGGGATGCAAGGTGTTTATCCAATTTCTCTTGCTTAGTTTCCACCTGCATTTGGGTATCTTCAGCTTCAGATATACGACGCTCAGCCAAATCAAATCTTTCCGTGTGTTTGCCCAGGCGCTCTGACATCCGATCAACTCGATATGTGAGAGTGTCTATTTTCCTGTCGATATTAGTTAGGGCTGATTCGATCGTGGAGAACATGAGTTGCACATCATCATTTGTGACTCCACCAGTTACACTAGAACCCGGTTGTACTGACTGTTGGTCTTCCGCCCCCTGATCTGGTTGCTTTTTGGCCTGTTCAAAAGTAATTTTAGGCTGATTTCTGTCCTTCTTACCCATGGTCTTGATAATGTACGTTCCTCTATGCTGAGTACTTCACTTCCCCAGGCAGATGGTAGGTATCACAACGTGGATAATATAGATGTTGCGTCAAGAGTACGCTCCTCTCTGAGTGATGTATGGTACCATCTAGAGCAGATGAGCGTATATGTCAGGTTGGGCTGCATTCCAAGAAAAGCGAGGCACTCTATGGAGATCTAATCAATCATCAGTAATTGAAAAGCCAACTGACGCTCCCCAGCAGTTTGTTGACCACTTCCACCTCAACAGCAACGTAGATTCTCCCTCAGGCTACAGTGTGCATGTCACTATCACTGTGTCTCAGGGCCCGCTATAAGCACGCCAGCTCCTCCTTTAGTGGAGTGCACAGTTGAAGCCTCGTCTCCTTGCCCACCGTCTTCCATGGAGCACATATGATGGGACATCGCTAATTGCCCCCGCAATTTCTTGGGCGTCCGAAATCAGCACCTCGGAAATTTTGGGTACAGTGTTTGAGCCTAAGGGAAGTGTGTCCATAAATTACAACCTTTATTAACAAGTAACACTGGGCAAAGTACTACGCTACACTCGCGTAGTTTGCAAAGTTTGCGCTACTTCGCACTATGCGAATTGCATGTAACACAGTGCAAACACGAGTAGCGGTCATTTTTTGCTTGCTCGCGGTCCTCAACGTCAAGTTGGCGACTGCGAGCGAGCAAAATGACATCCGGTGAGACTTTTTCCTTGTTTGCGATCAGCAACATCAAGTTCACGTTTTTTAAGTCACACACCTATAATGAGGCACACAAAAGTGTAAAAAAAAAACAAAATCCAACAACTCAGTCGGAGTCACCATCAACCATTACGGCTCCAAATGCTCAGTCAGAGCAACAATACTTTCACGCACCCCGGTATAAATAGTTTCTAGTAAAAATATGTCAGAACACAAGTAACTCAGTAAAGAACAGGGAACCTAAACAGTATCGTCCTCCACCAACAAAAATTTGAATCTGAAGATCACAAAATTCATGTAAAATAGAACATAAAAACAACATGACCACTTACCAAAGCAACAAGTGGACGCAAGGCGAGTAAGCCAAAGTATTTCTGGTGTGGACCACCCACTCAATCTTGCTTGCTCATTATATGCCGGCAAACCAATCAAGTGGCATGCATCCACAAATATGCACACCATCTTTACCTTGTAAATTTTGTATATAGGTATTAAGCCCACACTAATATATCTCTCCATAAAATTCACATTTCAACATATCACATATATATATATATATATAATACAGAACAAAAGGTGGCTGGGTAAAGTATGCGCAATTACAACTGATATAGTATTCTCCAAATGAGATGGCTCAAGGGAACAGGGGAAAGCGGCCACCAGCGACCCCAAGGCAATCCTCTGTGGAATCAGAGGATTTAAAGGCAAAGGGTAAGATGTTCCCGAGCACAAGAAATCTCCATAAAGTCTTTAGAAAATTAAAGATACTTTCAATAGTCCAAAAAGTCCTGTCCATAATTCTAAAACAACCATCACCAACCAGTGATCACTCCACACTCAGATAAGGGTGTCGAGAAAGCCCAAGAATTGTGAGTAGCAAGAAGGTTGCATAACACCAACAGTGTTATTCACACTAGAGAGAGGGAAGACTAACATTTCCAATTTGTAGTACTATTACTGGGTTCCATAGGGAATATAAGGTACACATAAAGAAAGAGACAAGGGGAAAAGAAGAGCAAAGCAGACCAATATCTGTATAGCAACACATGCAGATATCTAAATGCACTAGTGCAAGGTCACAACATATATCACCCGAAATAGAAGGACCTAATGGGCCAGTGAAAAGGAGTATCAGAACTAATGAGCCTGTTTATGGTCAGAGAATATTGCTCACCATATAAATCAGACGCTTCGATAGTATATATATTTTCAATTCCAAAAGTCAGTAGTATTCCAAATACAAGATAAGAACTAGAATAGAGGAAAAGTAAGTTAGGGCCTACGCATTCGAAAAATAGGTAGATAAAACCAACATAAGGCTAAAACTACATCCAAAAAGGAGCATAATATCCCAATCAGTCATAGGGATAGCATAAAAATTATTATAGTAACTATACATTACAATTACAGGCAATATTGGTGAAAGGAATGAGTTGAGGACAATTACCTGCATCCATTCCTTTTATTGAATTTCTTCACATAAGTAGTAATTAAGTCGATATTCTGAAATAAAGGTATGAGTCAGTAAATTAGTTTTAAGTTTGTGCTAGCATTATGTGACACAAGTCCTGACCTACATATAATCACCATTCTTAAACACCAAACAGATATATTCACTGTTATGGATTAGGCATCAAAGTAAATGGGTTTATACAGTCTAAAAGGCAACCAACATAGGGTAAGCCTGATATATATGGTTTATAAAATTCATACGCGTAGTGCCCTATTACTCAACTAAAACTAAGTATTTAATAAATACCTCAAGTGTTTCTGTGTTTATGCAAAAAAACGGGATAAACCCGATCAATTTCAGTGCATGGGAAGTTATCTTTAATATGTGTTTTACATCCTGGCATATCACGCCAGGTTCTAAGTACCAGTCAGCATGGTAACAGCATCAGATATCCATAATCAAGAAGAGGTCTAACTCCAAATTCGTGTAAAATTTATACAAGGACGTAAACACATGAAGCCACATACACGGCGTCCCAAATGCTATAACAGGGACTATGTAAATATCGTAACATTGTGGCTCGTCAATCTTGCGAGCCACACAGATAAACTTAATATAAGAAATGGCCCTGGCTACTTCTATGCAAAAAACGATTATTTAAAAGAGCCCAGTGTAGCGTGTAACACTGAGCACACATCGTAATACGATAGCCCTCCGGCATTACCAACCACATGTAGAGGATCAATATTTAAATGTGCCCGGTTAGGCAAATGGCGCATAGGTACACAAAGCGTATAAATGCGTTGTAGCATTGGAACAAATTTATGCGGTCAACAAGCTGCACGTAGAGAATTTAAGTAAACCGGTACACCAATTCGGAAGTCATACGCCAGCCTGAGGAATAGTATAAAGGGCTTACCTAGGAGATTACTCCATGCTGCATCAAAAAGGGGTCCATTTACGTAAATCAGCCTCACATCAACACACGGCGTTTAAAAACCCGTTCGCGCCTAAGGTATGTGATTGAAATAAACGTAGGACAACACATATTCATAAATGGCCGCCATCTTAGGCTAGTCAAATCATTTCACAAATACAAGGATTGATATCAAAAATAGCGTCAATAAAGTTATTCGACTATGCCATTCGCATAACAGTCAAAATCTAATTTCTAATTCGAGATTAAAGTGGCCCAATTCAAAGGGAAGTGTCAGCCTAGATATTAAATACAGACCACATGCTGGATATATATCAAATGTAGAGTTAGTTCAGCAGTGTAAAGGAAAATATGCGCAAAGAAACAGAAGAACCACTGAAAAGTCTATGTGCTCTATAAATACAGAGAAACTTTCATAAAAAGGACTAGTGAGGAAAGCAGAAAAGGAGGAGGTGCACCAGGAAAGAAGAAAGTGTGTAACATATATAAGAAACAAATGTCAAACTGAAGCCTCAAGTTGTACATTGATTTCAAACATAATAAAGTCATAGTTTAAATGCAATCAAAATTATTCACAGTATATAAGATTGTCTATGCATGATCATACAAATAAGTACATTAACAATCTTAGTACTCAGATACTCAGTCAGATAGTACCAATCATATTAAAATGCATCACGGACAACCATACAGCTATACATCAAATGTTGTGTTTCATAAGACTTCACATATACAAAACAGTCTAATCATGATAAAATAAGGTTCAAAAAATCCTTGGGCATAATTTCAGTATCAGTCAATTAAAGGAAATAATGTAGCTCCTGGTCAACATTAATTCCACATTCCACCGCATGAAGTTTAAGGATCCACCTAGCTTCACATCTTCTCAGTTTTTGTTCCCTATCTCCACCCCGTGGGCCAATACATATATTCTCCAACCCATGAAATTGGAATCCCAAACTTTTTTTATTTTCAACACAGTTTGCTGCATGGCAGCCAATGGGATATCTTTGGTCCAAGTTCTTAAGGGCACGGAAGTGTTCAACCATTCTCTCTTTTAAGGGGCGGATGGTACTGCCTACGTAGATCTTTTTGCATTTGCAAATGATCGCATATACAACATACTTAGTCAAACAATCAATATGTTGATTGATTTTGAAAGTACGTGACCCATTGTAACTAAATTCTTTAATCCCTTTTATCGACATCCGGCACATCTGACAACTGCCACAAGGGAAAGAACAAATGTTAAGCTCCCTTAACCATATTTTTGGCGCACTCCGTTGTTTGGGGTAACTGGGACTAATCAGTCCTTGAATGGTTCTTCCCTTTCGGTATGTAATACCAGGTGATTTGAGGATAAAATCCATTAAGGTTTTATCTGCCAGTAGAAGAGGCCAATTCTTTTTCAGAATCATATAGAGTTTATGTGACCATGGGTGATAATTTGTTACCAGACGTAATTTGTTGCTTTCGTTAGCAGTAGTTTTATTAGGGGCTCTCAAGGTATCTGTATGTTTCATTTTGATTACTCTGTTTTTGGCCGGTAGTAGTACATTATCAGAGTAACCCCTATTACGGAACCTATTCTCAATGTCTGTAACATTCTTCATGAAATCTGGTTCCAAACTACAATTCCTTCTGGCCCTAAGCATCTCCCCAAAAGGAATTGCATTTTTTTGACTTTTGGGGTGCGAACTGTCAGCATGCAATATAGCATTGCATGCTGTAGTTTTCCGGTACATTCTACTCTGTATTCTCCCTTCTGAATGAAACAGTTCTAGGTCTAAGAATACTATATTATTAGGGTCAGAGGTCATGGTAAATGTCATGTTACACGTATTATTATTCATGTGATCAAAAAACTCCAACAGGTCCTCATCCGAGCCTGTCCAGATTAGGAGACAGTCGTCAATATAGCGACCATAGTACAAGATATATTCCTGCCACTTAGCCCCCCATGGGCCCCAGACATGCCCCGCCTCGAACCATCCCATGAAGAGACAGGCAAAGGATGGGGCAAATCTAGAACCCGTCGCAGTCCCACAGATTTGCAGATACCAGTTTCCATTGAAGAGAAAAGCATTATTTTTCAAGATAAGTTCTGACATTTCAATTAGCATTTCTGAATGTTCAAGTAACTCCACAGGGCGTCTGAATAAAAATTTCTTCAGAGCCTCTAGTCCCTGTTCATGTAGTATGTTGGTATACAATGAGCAAATGTCCATTGTTACGAATTTCATCCCATGGTCCCAGGTTAAGTCGTGCAAGAGATTCAATACATGTTTACTGTCTCTAATGTAAGATGGTAAATTGATGACATATTTTTGTAAATATCCATCAACAAATTCGGACATTTTCTCTGTAGGTCCACCAATGCCCGATATGATGGGTCTACCAGGGGGTGCAGTCAGATTTTTATGAATTTTTGGTAATGTGTATAAGCACGGGTAACGTGGTTTGTCTGTCTTAAGGAATAGATATTCATCTCCTGATAGTAAGTCACGATCCCGCCATCTGATAAGTTCAGTGTTTATTGCTCTTTATTGCTCTAACAATCGCAAACATTGGGTTTGTATCAAGTTTTCTATACCATTCATGGTTATCTAGTTGAGATAGAATTATGCGGAAGTTTATAACTACCGCCGCCCGGGACTCGCATTCAGCTAGTCGGCACCGCTTAGCCGAGCGGATGATTCCATGATTCCAGTTTGACGAAGGAGACCACGTTTCAAAAAATTTCCACATTGAATGTGAGAGGGCATAATTGATGGAAGACAGCAATATGTATACCCACATATACAATTGATCGTTGAGAGTGATGCACAACGATCGTGGTGTTCAGAGAGAACAGTCACCCCACAATTAGGAATATCTTTGAATATGGCCACATGATACACAGAATAGATTCAAGATTGATGAAGACACCTGCATAAAGTAGAATATAAGGATGTCTGCTCGGTGAAGACCCGGCGCAATAATCTTTTCCCATTTCCCGTCCTGAAGAAGACCCGCCAGTGACCCACAAATAAGGGGTCCACAGGGTCGAAACGTCGACATAACCATCAAAGGACCAATTTACCGAGTCCAACGCATCATGGCTAATTGAAATAGCGTGTTGGTCCCGAGTATTAACGAGATAGAAACTGGCCTTTTATAAACCTCTCCCCCCTTCCTCATAATCACTTATTCACTTGTATATAGATTTTCACGTATATATGTCACAATGTCACGATATTTCACACTCAGTCACTTCTCACACTGATTTGAATTGTTGCGCCGCAATTTGTATTTTGTGAAAAAGTAAAAAATTGCTTTTTATGTTCTTACGGAAGGTGTCAGTTGACAACTAAAAAGAAAAAGAAAAAATAACTGTTTAATTAAAATATACTCTGACCCTTCTTTTTGTGTTTGGTTTTGCACCTCAAAGATGACTAATGTAGCATATTTTTGAATGCTGAAGGTATGCATATGATTCAAAGCAATTGGTTAGATACCCGAAAGAACCACTGTTGAAATTACTACTGTATTGCCCAGGTTCTCAGGGATACTGGGTTACCCCGTAAGAATTAATCTTGAGATAGAATTTCAGCATCATATTTAGACTTGTCCATCACTATTATATTTCCCCCTTTATCTGCTTTTCCTACTATTATATCAGCGTCTCTAGATAGATATATAAGTGCTTTGTGTTCTTTAGCTGATAAATTGAATGTTTTGGGGGTAAAGTTATGTCCAATCATATGTGCATCCCACTTATCAATTTCCATGATTACGGTTCTGTGAAACAAATCAATGTTATTACCACTAGTGAGTTGTGGAGTCCATCGTGATTTATTTTTAAGACCACTATCTTCACTCTTGTTAGTGCAAAGATCTAATCTGCAGCAACATCAGATATGTTCGTAACAGTGTCCACATCATCATTTAATGACAGCAATAGAGTCGTATTTTGCAAAACATCAATAGAAACATCCCCAAAAGGCTCAATATGTGATTTCGAAACAGTAGGTTTTGGGTTATTTGCAAAAAACTTTTTTATTTTAGATGACGTATAAATTTGTATAGATCAATTTTGACATCAGTTACATCATACATTGCAGTGGGACAGTAATTCATTCCTTTTTGTAAAGCAGATCCTAATTCTTCAGATAAACTCTTGCTCGACAGATTAACTACCTGGATCTCATTGTTTACATTTAGACTTATTTCCTGGTTTTGTTGTAGGAGCGGGTCTGCATTCCCTCCCTTCCTTTTGCTTCTCCTCCCTCCCCTTTTTCCTCTTCTTGTCTTGGTTGGGTTACCTAATTTGTTCTCCTTTCACTTCCCTTGTTCCCCATTCGTATTCTCTGCACTTCCCGTAAAAAAGCATTATCTGGAAGCGCAACAAGTGAATTACCCTCAGCAGTTTCTTCCCCACTGCTAGAAAGATTGCTTGATGACCCCACACTGGTACCACTTGATGTTGAATTTTTTGGCGCTAGCCTGGATAAATCCTTCCTAACAATGTCATCAAACTTTTTCGCAAAAGTAAAAATCCTGCCATTGGCATAATCTATTTCGTCACGCCTCAATTTGCGTGCCTTGCGCTGCTTTATATCATCCTCATACCTCCCCAATATTTCTTCTAGAATAGTCAAATTCTTTTTAGTTGGTTCTGGGAGGTTAAAGTCGTTAATTTCTTTCTCAAGGATGTCTACCTCTAAGGCTGTCTTAGTTAACTTACGATCCGCATTCTCAATGAGGATATTCATCAGTCTAAACCATTACGGCTCCAAACGCTCAGTCAGAGCAACAATACTTTCACGCACCCCGGTATAAATAGTTTCTAGTAAAAATATGTCAGAACACAAGT
This sequence comes from Lissotriton vulgaris, assembly GCF_964263255.1. NCBI lineage: Eukaryota > Metazoa > Chordata > Amphibia > Caudata > Salamandridae > Lissotriton > Lissotriton vulgaris. The sequence continues at coordinate 2,093,712,081 of NC_141687.1, forward strand.
AACTCAGTAAAGAACAGGGAACCTAAACAGTATCGTCCTCCACCAACAAAAATTTGAATCTGAAGATCACAAAATTCATGTAAAATAGAACATAAAAACAACATGACCACTTACCAAAGAAACAAGTGGACGCAAGGCGAGTAAGCCAAAGTATTTCTGGTGTGGACCACCCACTCAATCTTGCTTGCTCATTATATGCCGGCAAACCAATCAAGTGGCATGCATCCACAAATATGCACACCATCTTTACCTTGTAAATTTTGTATATAGGTATTAAGCCCACACTAATATATCTCTCCATAAACTTCACATTTCAACATATCACATTTATATATATATATATATATATATATACAACAACGATTCCTCCGACTGGAAGAAAACTTGGAGTCGCAGTAAATCAATTGTAATCCACACAAGTTTGTGTTAATTTTGTCTTAAATCCATTGGGGGGTCAAAACAAAGCAATAACCAACGCGTTTCGACAGCCTCCGCTGTCTTGGTCACGGTTAGTTTGTGAAGTGCAATTGCCACAACTTATAAAAAAGCAATGAAATTACATACGAAGTCACTCCTCCAAATAGGTGTTACCAACACTACAGACCAGTTCAGTTCCGCCACACCCCCGCAGGGATTGTGGGCCTTGTAGTTTAAATGATAAGACACAGTAGTGATTCTCACTAGTGAACACCAAGTTGATACATATATATATATATACTTATATGTATTAATTTCTCAGTATGTACACCTGCTAGTCATAATAAATAGAGAATTCACATATCTCGATAAAGAGTATGTCTCTCACCATTATAGTGCAGGATAAGAGTACCTCACAATACTGTACCCATCCTATTCAGTGATGTAGACATATCAAGCTTATGCGGAAGTGCAATTAGGGCAGCAGATAATATTCAAAAAGGTAACACTAATCTTTGAGGTAAAAACATGGACGAAGAAAAATAGGTAGAACAATGAGTATCATGAAAATCAGTAAATCGGCCATCTTGAAGTGGTAAGTAAGTATCCACATCTCTTCAGTTAGCAGGGGAGGCGACAAAAGTGTAAAGGTTAGTATACTCCATGAAGGTAGCAAAGGCGGGTACCTTTGTCCAAATAGGAACCCTTGCTTCCAGTCAGGGTAAGGGTATACACACTTAAGATAACCCCTGCCCACCCCCGGGGTAGCTTGGCACAAGCAGACAGATTTATCCCAAAGGCAATGTGTAAAGTATTTGTACTCAAGACACACAGTAATACAGTGATAATACCACAAATGGACACCACACCTTTTTTTACAAAAATAAAGTATCTTTATCAAAACTCAAGAAGACCAAAACAACAAAGATCCAACATACAAGTATTAGGAAAATGATGTTTAAAGGTTTAAAACAATTTGGTCCATAGAAAACTATGGATGCATGATTTCCCTCAAAGTACCGGTAGTTACGACAAAATTCACGAGGCCATACCGCTGCAGAGATGGGAAGCGCAGAGATCATAAAGAGATGCGTCTGTTCCTGACACCATGGGGAGGCGTTGCGATAGTTCTGCTGCATGCAGGAGAAGTGATGCGTCATGTCCGGGCAGTAGGGGGAAGTAATGCAACGACTCCAAGACAATTCTGGTCCATGGGCGATGCATCGGGAAAACTTGATGCACAGGTACGATGCGTGGAAATCTGGGATGCGTCGGCGATCGATGCAGCAGCGTCGAGCAGCGTGGCATCAGTTTCTTCAGCCACATTCCCTAGATGCGTCAGTACTTGCAACAGGCACTGCATTGGTTTCGGCAGCAGCGTGGCAATGCATGGAGATTATTCTTGCACAGTGGGGCTGTGTTCAGAAAACAGCTGCAAGAAGAGTAATGTGTCGATTTTCTTGTAGATGAGTTGCTTTTACAGCTCCCAACAGCATGTACATCCTCCTGAGGCCCAATACAGTCAAAGGCACCTCTTGACAGGTCAGGACTCCCAGAAAGGAAGTTCAGGGAACTGGGGGTGACGCCTATGGTCCCTGAAACTTCAGAACAGAAGGCAAGCTCTACTCAAGCCCTTGGAGATCTTCTTCAAGCAGGGGACAAAGCACACAGCAAAGTCCTCATCCTTTCCTTGGCAGAAACAGCTAGTGCAGGCCAACCCCAGCCATCACACAGCAAAGGGTCAGTGCTTCTCCTCCAGTTTTTCCAGCTCTTCTCCTTGGCAAAGTTCCTCTTGATTCCAGAAGTAGTCTAAAGTTCAGGGGTTTTGGTTCTAAGACTTATACCCCAAAATGTCTTTTTTCTCTTTGTGCGAGGGTCCCTGAGCCCAGTCCAAACCAGTTCTGTCCTCACTGGTGCAGTGTGACCACAGGGGGTAGAGACAGCATTGAGCAAGGAAAACAGGCCCTATTGAGGTGCAAATAAATCTCCTCCCACTACTGTAAATTCACCCAAGGTCTATCCAGCTCAGCTTAGAGTCATCCAGGAAGGGCAAGGCACACCTCAACCCCCCCAGTGGCTGTCTACAGTGTATGCACATCGACCAGCCCCTGTCACTCCTAAACCAGACGGTCAATACACAAACAGGCAGAGGCACACAGAATTATTAAAAAAGAAAATGCCTATGTTCTAAAACTGGCCTTTTCAAACATACCTTTACTAAAATATGTGTTATTAAATTCTGAGTTCAGAGAACCTAAACCTTCTTTCCCTATCTTATCCCAAAAGGAAGTTATATTTGTAAGATGTTAGAACAAATTTCCCATTCTATTCTATGATGCAAGATAGCCTTTCAAAAGTGAAAAACGAGATTGGCAGTATTTCACTATCAAGACATTGTCCTACTTTCACATACACTGCACCCTGCCCAGGGGGTGCAGTGTATGTGAAAGCTACCATAGGGGTGGCTTACACGTACGAAAAGGGTAGGTTTGGGCCTGGCAAGTTCACTTGCCAAGTCGACATGGCAGTTCAAAACTGTACTCAGACACTGCAGTTGCAGGTCTGAAATAACTTTTCAGGGCTACTCGTGTGGGTGGCACAAGCAGTGCTGCAGTGCTGCCGGCCCACTAGTAGTATTTGATTTACAGGCCCTGGCACACTTCAGTGGACTTTATTAGGGACTACCAGTAAATCAAATATGCCAATCAGGTAGAACTAATTGTGATCATAATTTACACAGGGAACCCTTGCACTTTGACACTGATCAGCAGTGGCAAAGTGCCAAAAGCATCTAAGCCAGCAAAAGCAAAATCCGGCACAGCATAAAAAATACAGGAGGTGGAGGCAAAAAGTCAGGGAAACCATGCCAAAGATGCCAAGTCTAACAGTTGGTCTTAGGACTCTGAGCATGTAATTACTGCTAACCAGCGCTAAAGTGCATGGGCTTCTTCCCTAATTATGATGATATTGGTGTATCCCAGATTGCCATAATTTTTGTACTGGTAAGTCCCTTGTAAAGTGGCATAATATCTACCCAGGGTCTGTACTTGAAATGCTACTAGTGGGCTTCAGCATTGAATGTTCCACAGACAGAAGTATCCTTTCAAACATGTCTCAGACCTGCCACTGCAGTGCTTGTGTGTGCAGTTTACTGTCACTTTGACTTGGCATTTAAAACGACTTTTCAAGCCTAAAACTCCCTTTTTAATAGATATAATTCACCCCTAAGGTAGGACCTAAGTAACCCTTAGGGCAGGGTGCCATTTAAGTAAAAGGTAGGACATGTACCCGTATGTTTTGCATGTCGTGTTCGTGAAAAACAGCCTATTTAGTATTTTACTACTGTGAGGCCTAGATAGGAGAGGAGTAGCTTTTTTCATGTTTGATGTGTTTGGAATGGTAATGATAAATCATCCATACTGGTAAAGTTGGGTTTAACTTTACTGATTTTGAAATGCCACTTTTATAAAGTGGACATTTCTCTGTACTTACTGCCATTTGTGCCAGACAGCCTGTCTCTAATACAAGTCTGGGTTGGGTGGCAGCTACACTTTGTTTATTCCCGTTAGAAAGCCACAAACACAGGCACCATGAGCACTCATCTGCATTTGTCTGCATTCTGATGGGTCTTTCTGGGCAGGGGGGAATGGAAGGGGCTGACACACTTCAATATGTAGTGTCCTGTCCACACAAAAAGCATTGATTTACCCACCAGGGGTAACATGTCAAACAGGACTGGGTTGAAAGGATTCCTTGTGCACTTCGGAGAGATATTTTGAAGTCACCCTGACATCAAAGGCACTTTTGGGTATAAGTACAGGGTCTCTGACCACCTAAAATCGGACACTTCTGGTTCATGAGCTGAACCTCTGTCAGAAGGACTCCTGCTGCCTGCTGCTCTCTGAATCTGTTGGAAGGACTCTGCCTTCTATCCAAGGGTATCTCTAAGGGCTTGTTGGCTTGCCTCCAGTTTTCTGAAGTCTCTGGGACACAAAACACTTCCTACAATTCTTATAGTGCTGCTGGTCTCTGCCTTCTGTTAGTCCTTCCCATGCCTGAGGTGAGTGCTCCAATCTCTGGGCCTCAGAAGCAATGTTCCCTCTAATTTCTTTCCTCTGTGTGCGGCAGTGGAGCGTCTCTGTGCACTGCAACCATGGCTATGTGCGCCAGGAACCAAACCGCGCATGTCTGCAGCCCCAAATGCCACTCAAAACGTTTACTTTAAAAAGTGAAAAGATGGTGCATTGTCACACATACAGAGCCAAAATAAGAGACTTAAGAGCAGTTTGCAAATTTATTGTATTGCCTGTATTTTCATTATTGTGTCTCTGACTGCTGTTGTCTGTCTTTCCCGCTGCCTGTACGTGGTCCGTGCCCCTTTTTCATCCCTCTATTCCCCTCGCTGTCCCCGTCCTCTCTACCCGGTCTTTCCTTCTGTACCCCTTGCTGCCCGTGTATTTGCCCAGTTTTCCCTTCTATCCCATTCGCTGCCCCGTGCCTCTCTGCCCGTTCTGCCTTCTGTTCTTAGCTGCCCCTATATTTCTGTATTCTGTATTTTGCCTCTGTGCCATTAGTTTTTTGTGCCCGTCTGCCCTCTGTGCCACTCGTTTTTGTGCCCCTTTTGCCTTCTTTTCCCATGGTTTTTTGTGCCTTTCTGCCCTCTGTTTCACTTGTTTTTCCTTCGTTTTTTTGTGCCCTTCTGCCCTCTGTTCCTCTAGTTTTTTGTGCCTTTCTTCCCCTCTGTGCCACTCGATTTTTGTGCCTTACTACCCTGTGTTCCACTCGTTTTTTGTGCCCTTCTGTCCTCTGTCTCACTCGTTTTTGGTGCCTTTCTCCCCTCTGTCCCACTCACTTTTTGTGCCCTTCTGCCCTCTGTCCCACTCGTTTTTCGCCCTTCTGCCCTCTGTCCCAGTCTTTCTGCCCAGTGTCCCACTCGTTTTTTGTGTGTTTATGTCCTCTGTCCCACTCGTTTTTTGTGCCTTTCTGCCCTCTGTCCCACTCATTTTTGCTGCCTTTATGCCCTCTGTCCCACTCGTTTTTTGTGCCTTTCTGTCATGTGTTCCACTCGTTTTTGTGCCTTTATGTTCTCTGTCCCACTTTTTTTTGTGCCTTTCTGTCCTGTGTTCCACTCGTTTTTTTGCCTTTATTTCCTCTGTCCCACTCATTTTTGGTGCCCTTCTGCCCTCTGTCCCACTCGTTTTTTTGCCCTTCTGCCCTCTTTCCCAGTCTTTCTGCCCTGTGTCCCACTCATTTTGTGTGCCTTTATGTCCTCTGTCCCACTCGTTTTTTGTGCCTTTGTGCCCTCTGTCCCACTTGTTTTTGCTGCCTTTCTGCCCTCTGTCCCACACGTTTTTTGTGCCTTTATGCCCTCTGTCCCACTCGTTTTCTGTGCCTTTCTGTCCTGTGTTCCACTCATTTTTGTGCCTTTATGTTCTCTGTCCCACTCATTTTTTGTGCCTTTCTGCCCAGTGTTCCACTCGTTTTAAGTGCCTTTATGCCCTCTGTGCCATTCATTTTTTGTGCCTTTCCGCCCTGTGTTCATCTCGTTTTTTGTGCCCTTCTGTCCTCTGTCCCACTCGTTTCTGGTGCCTTTCTGCCCTCTGTCCCACTCATTTTTTGTGCCCTTCTGCCCTCTGTCCCACTCATTTTTTCGCCCTTCTGCCCTCTGTCCCAGTCTTTCTGCCCTCTGTCCCACTCGTTTTTTGTGCCTTTATGTCCTCTGTCCCACTCGTTTTTGCTGCCTTTCTGCCCTCTGTCCTACTCGTTTTTTGTGCCTTTATGCCCTCTGTCCCACTCGTTTTTTGTGCCTTTCTGCCCTCTGTCCCAGTCTTTCTGCCCTCTGTCCCACTTGTTTTTTGTGCCATTCTGTCATGTGTTCCACTCGTTTATGTGCCTTTATGTCCTCTGTCCCACTTGTTTTTTGTGCCTTTCTGTCCTGTGTTCCACTCGTTTTTTTGCCTTTATGTCCTCTGTCGCACTCATTTTTGGTGCCTTTCTGCCCTCTGTCCCACTCATTTTTGATGCCCTTCTGCCCTCTGTCCCACTCGTTTTTTTGCCCTTCTGCCCTCTGTCCCAGTCTTTCTGCCATCTGTCCCACTTGTTTTTTGTGCCTTTCTGCCCTCGGTCCCACTCGTTTTTGCTGCCTTTCTGCCCTCTGTCCCACTCGTTTTTTGTGCCTTTATGCCCTCTGTCCCACTCGTTTTTTGTGCCTTTTTGCCCTCTGTCCCAGTCTTTCTGCCCTCTGTCCCACTCGTTTTCTGTGCCTTTCTGTCATGTGTTCCACTCATTTTTTTGTGCCTTTCTGTCCTGTGTTCCACTCGTTTTGTGTGCCTTTATGTCCTCTGTCCCACTCTTTCTGCCCTCTGTCCAACTCGTTTTTTGAGCCTTTATGTCCTCTGTCCCACCCGTTTTTTGTGCTTTTCTGTCCTGTCTTCCACGCGTTTTGTGCCTTTCTGTCCTGTGTTCCATGCATTTCTGTGCCTTTCTGTCCTGTGTTCCACTCGTTTTGGTGCCCTTCTGCCCTCTGTCTCACTCGTTTTGGGTGCCCTTCTGCCCTCTGTCCCCCTCGTTTTTGGTGCCTTTCTTCCCTCTGTCCCACTCGTTTTTGGTGCCCTTCTGCCCTCTGTCCCACACGTTTTTTTTGAGCCTTTATGCCGTCTGTCCCACTCGATTTTTGTGCTTTCTGCCCTCTGTCAAAGTCTTTCTGTCCTCTGTCCCACTCGTTTTTTGTGCCTTTCTGTCATGTGTTCCACTCGTTTTTTTGCCTTTATGTCCTCTGTCCCACTCATTTTTGGTGCCTTTCTGCCCTCTGTCGCACTCATTTTTGGTGCCCTTCTGCCCTCTGTCCCACTCGTTTTTTTTCCTTCTGCCCTCTGTCCCAGTCTTTCTGCCCTCTGTCCCACTCATTTTTTGTGCCTTTATGTCCTCTGTCCCACTTGTTTTTTGTGCCTTTCTGCCCTCGGCCCCACTCGTTTTTGTTGCCTTTATGCCCTCTGTCCCACTCATTTTTTGTGCCTTTCTGCCCTCTGTCCCAGTCTTTCTGCCCTCTCTCCCACTCGTTTTTTGTTCCTTTCTCTCATGTGTTCCACTCGTTTTTTGTGCCTTTCTGTCCTGTGTTCCACTCGTTTTTGTGCCTTTATGTCCTCTGTCCCACTTGTTTTTTGTGCATTTCTTTCCTGTGTTCCACTCGTTTTTGTGCCTTTATGTCCTCTGTCCCACCCGTTTTTTGTGCCTTTCTGTCCTGTGTTCTACTCGTTTTGTGTGCCTTTATGCCCTCTGTCCCACTCTTTCTGCCCTCTGTCCAGCTCGTTTTTTGTGCCTTTATGTCTTCTGTCCCACTCGTTTTGTGTGCCTTTCTGTCCTGTATTCCACTCGTTTTTGTGCCATTCTGTCCTGTGTTCCACACATTTTTGTGCCTTTCTGTCCTGTGTTCCACTCATTTTGGTGCCCTTCTGCCCTCTGTCTCACTCGTTTTGGGTGCCCTTCTGCCCTCTGTCCCACTCGTTTTTGGTGCCTTTCTTCCCTCTGTCCCACTCATCTTTTTTGTGCCTTTATGCCCTCTGTCCCACTCGATTTTTGTGCTTTCTGCCCTCTGTTAAAGTCTTTCTGCTCTCTGTCCCACTCGTTTTTTGTGCCTGTCTGTCCTCTGTCCCACTCGTTTTTGGTGCCTTTCTTCCCTCTGTCCCACTCATCTTTTTTGTGCCTTTATGCCCTCTGTCCCACTCGATTTTTGTGCTTTCTGCCCTCTGTTAAAGTCTTTCTGCTCTCTGTCCCACTCGTTTTTTGTGCCTGTCTGTCCTGTGTTCCACTCGTTTTTGTGCCTTTCTGCACTCTGTCCCACTCGTTTTTTGTGCCATTCTGTCCTGTGTTCCACTCGTTTTGTGTGCCTTTATGCCCTCTGTCCCACTCTTTCTGCCCTCTGTCCCACTAGTTTTTTGTGCCTTTATGTCCTCTGTCCCACTCGTTTTTTGGGCCTTTCTGTCCTGTGTTCCACTCATTTTTGTACCTTTCTATCCTGTGTTCCACTCATTTTTGTGCCTTTATGCCCTCTTGCCTTCGGTTCCGCTCGTTTCCCCAGCCACTGTGGCCTTTTGTTTAAATATTGCTGATAATCAGAGCCCCTTCACGGGCTCCGATTAACAGCAATACTTAAACAAAATGCTGCAGTCTGCCCTACGCTTTACTAACAAAAGCGTATACACTTTCCAAACACAGCGTGGGAGTGTGTTGCAGTATGCCAATAGTCTTGTATGGCACAAGACAAACTCCAAAGCTGAGCTAGAGTACATTTAATACTATTTTGTCACCTTTAGGTCAGTAGTAACTAGTAGTGTAGTTTGTGAATAGTTATTGCTTTTCTCTTTTGAGGGTGGCTGCTTGTATTAGCATGCCCCTCTATAGAGTTCTATTTACCCCTCTAGAAGGCTCTCCATGCCCTTTAGTAGCAGATATTGAAGCTTCTTCCCAACACATGAGAAAATAGAGAGGAGATGGAGGGTGAGATTTCCACCAGAAGGTTTGGGAATTACATTTTGCAGCGGAGTGAGCAGTACAACTGTAGTGTTAGTTTTTATGCTTCAAATTGAAGTTTGTGAATTGGGTCTGTCAGCAAGTTCCAGAACTTCATATTTATGTGTCCTCCCAAGGAGGAAGAGAAGGTCTAGAGCAATGGTTCTAAACATTTTGATTTCTGTAGACCCCTACTTAATCATTGCTAGAACTCAGGGACCCCCAATAAATTGATATTGAAATCCGGGAACCCCACTAAGTAATTATTGAAAAGCAGAGATTCAGACTAAGCCTTTTGAATGGTTTGAACCACAAAACAATACAAATAAATACAGAAACAAGCATTCATGAGAAAAAACCACAAATGATGAAATATTTTATTGAATTCACAAACAAATATATTTTAAAAACAATTGTAATGGGAAGGTTGTAGCTGCCCCAAATTCATTTGTGGTCACTCATCATCCATACAATATTCTGTTTGATGCATTTGCACTGTATCACACAAATCAATCTGAAGATGTTAATTTAATTTTTAGCCTCCAAATTCAAATTAATTTGCATTTACACTATTAATTAAAAAAAATTTTTTTTTGAAAGTGTGCTTCTTTATTGACATACACTTTATTAACCTCTTGCATGCTTCGGATGGCCAGGCCGCGGTTCTCGTGTGCATCGGACCGCCAGGGGCCGTCTGATCTGCGCATGCATGGAATTTTGCTGCACCACGCCAAAGGAGTTAATATGTGAATTATATATAATTTTCTAAGCACACCCGGCCCCCCTGACAAGGCTTCGCTGATGCCCCTCCCCGGAGTCACTGGCCCACAGGTTAAGAACCACTAGGCAACAGAAAGGACCAAACTTGAGTTTTTAAAACAACAATGAAGATAAGTGTATATGAAAGGCGACAAGGAAAGTGGCCTAGAGGGTTTGGCGAATGCGTTTAACAAGGAGAAATAATTGGGGCTATTCACAAAGATAAATCTACGCATCTAAATGTACTCTTAATCTTTGTAGTAAATGTACTTCTTTTAGCTAATCATCACTTACACATGCAAATTTACTACACGGTATAGAATGCATAGCCCCGCCTTTGAAACCAGGGGGTGAAGCCTAATTTATAGATGAAAAGTAAGTACTTGAAACTTTCCGTATGTAGGAGGAGATCACTACCTTTGAGGTAAGATCTCCCTATAGTAAAGTACTTGGGAAATGTAAAACGCTTTATTAAATTTACAATAATTAGAAAATAATTTCTATGGTACATATTAAGTTGAATAAATGTATGTATTGTTTGGAACCTTGAAACATAGTAAAATAATGCTACACCACTGTTCATTTAGTTTTGAAGTAAATACTAAATTAATATAAATAAATTAAATACATTTTTTAAGGCATTATTTAAAACGAAATTCCCATATAAAGTAAAATGTTTACAATTATTTAGTATGTACTAATCATTATTCAAAGATATGTATAGAATTGGGGGCGCTAGAGGGTGCACGGAAAGATGGCCGCTCTGTAGAGCAGCTTAGCCGGCCGAAGAAACACTTCATGAACAATCCTGATGTTTCCATCAACATCCTCCTCCAAAAATAACTGGACATGACAGTATACCTTATCCGGTCGCATGGGGTGTGTCCATGTCGCAGAAAATACCCTGGAGTGCTGTGAATTCTGCTGGTGCGCACTCGGGGCTGTGCCGACAACATGGCAGCCTAGTGGACATCTAAACGTCAGATCCCTGCGGACGCACCAGTGACTTGTACCTGCAGTTGGAGGCCGTTTGCGCTGGGGAGTCGCTGTGAGTGAGGCCGGCGCTCTGGTGAGGTGTGCGGCGCTGCCGGAGCTGTGGGCCTTCTCTCTCCTCCGTCCTAGGGCTCGTCATCGGCAGAGGCAGCCAGGGGTGGACAGACCCCGCTGTGAGGCCAGCGCGGGTTCCCATACTTCGTAACAGCTGCAGGATAATGGTGCAGAGTGCCTTCGGAAGCTGGGTGAGTGCTGAGGTGTGGCATGAGCCAGTGAGAGAGGCCTGGGCACGGGTGCCTATACTTGGGCCCAGCGACATTCTTCCAGTGAGGCCTGGCCTACTTAACGCTGTGCTGCAGGAAGTGATCGCTTGCCTGAGCTGCGTATCAAGCAATGAGAGGGTACTGGATACTGTTGTGTCGGGTGATGGGGGAACAGGATAGCCCTAGGGAGATCTCTCTGGGACCTACGCTCAAAGGGGCATCTAACCCTGACTAGGCCTAACACGTGGCCCTAGAATAAACTCAGCCAGACACTGGGAATACAGTTGCTTGCTCGGTCGGCGCGTCTCTATCTGAACGCCCTCGCACGTGCTCGACCTCTTTTTATTATAGGGCGGTCACATGACCAACTTGTCCGTCCCTCGGGACATCGGGGGCGGACCTTCAGGAACATAACATTCCTCCTAAAATAAGGAAACAACAAAAAAAACCAAAAAACAAACTGCAAACATTAAATACATTTTAACCATAATCTTTGTTTGAGTAACATCAGGACCGAGGCCTTCAGCGTCTTTCAAATGCCAGTGCATTCAGTTCAAACATCACGTGCATATATGTAAATGAGAACAGTCTTACGTAAAGTAATCTCTCAGCCAGCCGGAGGGGGTGGGATTGTCACGTAGCTGGCGTTGGGACCCCCGATGAGTCATCAGCTCTGTTCCAACTTCCACCTCGGGTCTTGGCGCCTCGCTGTCGGCCCCCTCCGGATCTGGGGCCTCATCCAGGGCCTCCGTGTCACCGCCCACTTCTTCACTAGAAACCTGATGCTCGTCACGTGGCCTGACCTCGGGCTGAGATGTTGATTCACCAGACGGCAACGTAGTTGCAGTTTCGGTTTGTCTGCCGTCTTGCTGGCGCCTTGGCTCGCTGTTCGAAGGGTGATAGAGTTTAAAGTGAGACACGTTGCGAGTCACCCTGTCTCGTCCTCGAGTGGCTGTGATGCGGGTGCCCTTCACACCACTGACTCGCCATGGTCGTTTTTCGTAACTGAGTTTGAATTTGCCACCAGTTGCCCGATTTTTGATGAGCACTAGGTCACCTCTTTTGAAGTGGGGGGCCACAGCCCGGCGTTTCTTGCTGATCTTGTCACATGCGGAACGTCTCTTCTTCTCCACTGTATGTTCATCTATCATTTCAGGTGCCCACTGGGGGTGATGGGGAATGGAGTCAGTTATTACCCGTCCTAGGAGGAGGTGTGCGGGAGCTACCCCAGTTGTGGAGTGCGGGGTCTGTCGGTAACTTCGGAGGAACGTGAAAATGGCCATTTCCACTGACTGTCCCTTATCATGCGCAATGCGGATGACCTTGTTTAAAGTCCTCATGAATCTCTCGGCCTCCCCATTGGCTTGAGGCCACCTCGGTGTGATGCGCCTGTGACGCATTCCTAGGGACGAGAGATATTCCGCAAAGTCTTGACCCTGGAAGGGCGGTCCATTGTCCGTTCGGAGTTCTCTCATGGCTCCATGGGTGGCAATAATTTTTTCTATCTTGGGGATCACACAGTCTGCACTGGTGCCGGTGACAATTTCGACCTCAGGATATTTAGAGTGGTCGTCAATTATTACTAGCGTGTGTCTTCCATCCGGAAGGCTACCAAAATCCATGCTGACCCTTTCCCAGGGACCTTGGGGCCTGGGTTCCACAATAATGGGGGCTTCGCGGGGGCTGTCGCCCGTGGTTTGGCAGGCCGTGCATGTTCACACCACATTCTCCACAATATCGTCCATGAGCGGGAACCATACCTTTGTCCGCAGCCGGGCCTTTGTCTTGACCATCCCCTGGTGCCCCACGTGTGCCAGTTGAACTACTCGTCCTGTCAGAGCCGTCGGGATCACCAGGCGATGCCCTCGCAGGAGGCACCCCGCCGCGTCTTCATTCAGTTCAGCCCTCACGTGGTACAGACTGTCCATGATTTTCTGGGCCTCTGGTGTGAGTACTTTCCAGCTCTCCTTGGCTTTCTGCCAGTTGGCCGTTCGGAGCAGATCCTTGGCCCGCTGTATGCAGGCACCCTGAGCCGTGGCGCTCACAACCTCTTCCAGGGATATGGGGCGCGGGCATGATCTGGCCACGACCCATTGCACATAGGCCTCCGTCTCTTCTGCTTCCTCCATCTCCTCTGGGGTGGCCGTCCTGGGGTGTCGTGACAGGTAGTCCGCAGGATTCTTTGCCCCTGGCTGGTACTCAATTGCACAGTTGTATTCTTGCAATTGCAATATCCACTTTTCAATTCTGGGGGGTGGCTTGGAGGAGGTACCTGAAAACAGCGACAGCAACGGCTTGTGGTCCGTCACTACTGTGAAGGGCTTGCCATATACATACAAGTGGAAGTGCCGGCATCCCCAATGTATCGCAATGGCCTCCTTTTCGATTTGGGAATACCTTTGTTCTGTGTCCGTGAGGGACCGGCTGGCAAAAGCAACAGGGGCCCAGTCTATCTCGTCTCGGGCTCTCTGCATTAGAACAGCCCCCAATCCCGCCGGTCCGGCATCTACCGCAATGAGAGTGGAGTGTCTTGGGTCAAAAAATGCCAATGTGGTGTTGCTGGACAGCGCACTCTTGATGTTCTGAAATGACCTTTCCTGCTCAGGTCCCCAGTTCCATGGTGTGGAGTCTTTGGTTAGGTCACGCAGAGGGAGGGTCAGGTTGGCTAAGTCTCTTATGAAGCGACCACAGTAATTTACCATCCCGAGAAAACTTCGGACTTCCGTGACAGTGGTAGGCGGAGGTGCATCCTTGATGTCCTTGACCTTGTCGGGATCAGGGTTGACGCCATCAGCTGAAAACACGTACCCGAAGAACCCTAGTTTGGTCTGAAGAAATTCGCATTTGTCTCGGTGCAGAGTGAGTCCAGCGCTGCGGAGCCTGCGGAACACCTGCGCCAAGCGTTGGTTGTGTTCGGAAATTGTTCTTGCATGCACCATGATGTCATCACTGACATTGATTACCCCCGGTATGCCAGTAATGAGCTCTTGGATAACATTCTGGAACACCTCGGCAGCGCTAGATATCCCAAAGCTCAACCTGGTGTACCTGCGCAGTCCGATGTGGGTGGAGAACGTCGTAATGTTCCGGGATTCTTTATCCAGCACGAGCTGATGGTACCCCGCCCGGAGATCCAACTTGGAGAACCACCGGGCTCCGGCCATCTCTCCGATCAGGTCGTCGATCGTAGGGGTGATATGTCGTTCCCTTTTGATGGCCGCATTGGGGAGGCGCATGTCCACGCATATCCGGACCGCTCCAGGCTGTTTTGGTTTCCTTGTGACCACGATGGGTGATACCCAGGGGGTGGGTCCGGACACCTTCTCAATGATACCCGCTGCTTCCAGCTTCTGTAGTTCTTCCTCGACCAGTGGCCTCAAATGAAACGCAACCCGCCGGTGTCGCAGGGCCACCGGTTGAACAGTGGGGTCCACATGCAGGTGTATTTCCCGACCCTTGAAACAGCCAATCCCTTCAAACAGGTCAGAGAAGTCTGCAATCAGTTGTTGCACCGATTCCTCATGCACCCCAAATGCAAAAGAGACCACTCCCAAGTCTTCTGCCGTCCGACAACTCAGGAGCATGCCTTGACCTTCTTCCGACACGAAGATGTTGGCACGCGTGATCTTGTCTCCGTGCCGGACTGCTGCTTTAAACTTACCCCGAATGCGGAGGGGAACGTCCTGGCCGTAGGCAAAAACGGTGATCGGAGTGGAGCGGAGGCTGGGAGGGGTAGCCATGTCTCCGTAGAGGGACGCACTCATGAGATTTATCGAGGCGCCCGTGTCCACAGTTGCCATGATATCCTGATCAGCCACTTGTATTGCACACTGTGGTAGTGTCCTGGTGCGTCGGGTGGCCGTGCCGATCATGTGCACCTTGTGTACGGACCGCTCCTCCTCGTCGTCGTCCAAATCACTGTTGCTGGGTCCTCCTTCCGCGCCTTCAGGCTCCGCCACCGTATGTATGGTCTGTCGGGGCTTGCTGAACTTTTTGGACCGGCACACCTTTTCAAAGTGATTCATTTTTCCGCACCCGGAGCATATCTTGCCCCGTGCTGGACATTCTGGCGCCGGGTGTCTCGGGCCTCCACAGTACCCACATGATTGCGCCGAAGCTCCGCCCTGCGAAGTTGTTGTTCGCTTCACCCATTTGGGCTGTGGGCGGACTTGTAGTTTGTTAATCGGTTCCACTTTCATGTTGGCCTGTAGAGCAGCTTCCATGTGGGCTGCCCTGGCCTTGGACAGCTCCTTCGTGCGGCCCAGCGTGAGAATGTCTGGTAGGGGTTTCCCCGACTCCTCGAGAATTCTCTCGCGTAGTTTAGCAGAGGCGCAACCCTGAATTATCTGGCCTCTGATTTCCTCCGTGACGTCCTGAAATCCACACGTTAGTGCCAGTTTCTTTAGCCGGGAGTGGTAAGCGTCCAGTGATTCATCGGGCAGTTGCCGCGCTTGTCTGAAAATGAAGCGTTCATAGTCTTGGTTGGCCATAGGTTCGAAGTGCGCATTGAGTGCGTTTATTAGTGTGTGGTGGGTTTTGGGAGTTGCCTCCGTAAGGGTGCGGGCAATAGAATGAATGTCCTTGCCACCAAGATGGAGAATCATGGCACGCTTCTGCTCCTTGTGGACCTTGGTGGCCTCGAAGAATATGAAGAGCCTGTCCACCCATTCTTTCCACTTCGGTGCGAGAGTGGAGGGCGCACCCTCCACCACAAACGGCTCAATGGGCGGAATGTTAGCCATCGCTTTAGACGCCCTGGAGGATGTCCGTGGGCAGCCGGGAGATGATCCGGCGGCAACCGGAGCGCCTGGCCAGGCGTATCTCGGTGCGGTTTACACCCGTGCAGCCCAGCGCGGCGTGGCACTTAGGCGTGGAGGGTCCACGGAGGGAGCGCCTCGCGCGACCAATCAGACTCCTGTGCGCCGCAGGAAGATGCAAGCCAACGCCGCTCACCTGATGAGAGCCAGGGATCAGAGTCTTTCCACCCAGCAGGCAGAGTGGGGGGCGTGTGGTGGCAAGGCACGAGCGCCGCGGACACGTGGGAGTGCCCGCAGCCGCCTCACCCCAAGAGGGACACACACACGCACCCCGAGCGGGGGATCGACAACCACCCTCGTCGCCAATTGTTGTGTCGGGTGATGGGGGAACAGGATAGCCCTAGGGAGATCTCTCTGGGACCTACGCTCAAAGGGGCATCTAACCCTGACTAGGCCTAACACGTGGCCCTAGAATAAACTCAGCCAGACACTGGGAATACAGTTGCTTGCTCGGTCGGCGCGTCTCTATCTGAACGCCCTCGCACGTGCTCGACCTCTTTTTATTATAGGGCGGTCACATGACCAACTTGTCCGTCCCTCGGGACATCGGGGGCGGACCTTCAGGAACATAACAGATACCAGCACCATCGCGGGGGAGTGGGGAGCATCCCTGTGAGCAATACCACGGTTCCTTTCTTCATTTAAACACTTATACCCAGATGTTTCCGTGCTGCTCAGTCCCACAGTACAAAATAAACGTATTATTGGACGAAAGTTGCGTAGGTCGTCGCGGCCTGAGTGTCCGCTGACACAGAGACTACACCACGAAGTGATAGTCATTGTGGTACACTCCAAGGGCCTGTTCTGCCTGGCACAGCTTCATCGTGTGTGCTTTGGCTCCCCTGCTGCTGAGGGCAAGGCCGGTTGGGCACCAGTGAGGAAAAACGCAAATGTTGCTGCAATTGGTGACTTCATCCTCCGCATGGCCAGAGAGAAAGGCACCATAACCTACGAAGGAAATACTCTGGCTTTCTATCCAGATTTCCCATTAGCTGTGCAGGAAGCACGGAAAGAGTGTTAGGCCCTCAAGAGACTCCTTATAGCTGAAAAGATCCCCTATCAAATGCTCTACCCGGCGAGGTTGCGAATTGAAATGAATTAGAAGCCGGAAATCTTTACTACTCCAAAGTCTGTGATGGACTACGCTAAGTCTCTCAAGCAAAGAAGCCGGGAATCTTCCCCAGTGCCAGACGACAACCGAGGTGAATCCTCAGATGCAACTGCAGAATGGTCCTTAGATTGTGCGAGACTGAGAATGGATACTTGGAACCTTGCGAGTTTGGTTGCATCTGCTGAGATGGGCATAATCATTTCCAACAACACCTTGTCAACACCATGTCCGTGGCTGCGGATTGGACACTTTCTTGGACTCTAAATATGCAGATAAGTTTTATACTTTTGCAGGTTTTGCTACTTTTTTTTTAACTCATATCAATTTGTATTGAATTAGGACGGGAACTGCTTATGTTACTGTTCAGCCCCCTCCTATTGCACCTGGGAGATTAAGTTGTGCTCCAACCCTCCCACATGGGTATTCCCCGAAGTTGTTTGCACCTTTCTATTTGCACCTGGGAGTTGTTATAGGGGGGTTTGGGAAATTGTTCAGATATGGTCCTAAAGATAATGATGCCTGTAAATGATGCGGTTAAACGGGTGCCGATTTTTGGCATCTGGCTTGGGAATGCAGACGAGTGGCTGTGTTCTGGTCTGATATGATGTGCAGATTACATGATATGATTTAAATGGAAATACTGTACTCTCCACAGGTGTGCCTGCTGGGTCTGGTACGGATCCTGAAAGGCGGGACAGGTAAATTTGTGAAAACAGCCTTACTGCTCACCAAAAGACGTGCGGCGATGACATGGGAGAGTACACTCGGGCCGCCCCTGACAAGTGGATCCAAGATCTGGTATACTGCCGGGAAAACTTGGCACTTCATGCAGAGGAGCTCTCTGCCCCATCTAGGCCAAGAGACATTTGGGAACCCTTGGTGCAATACTTACGTTAAGTTGAGCAGAACAAATCACCTGCAATTGAAGAGCATTAATAATATACACGTTGGCTCTGTGTATGGCATTTCACTGTACTGCAAAATGTATATCTGAGTTTCTATCCGTCAGTGTTATCAATAGGCATGGGTTGTTTACATTGTTGTACAGACAGCTGCTTTTTTATGCTGTATATGTATCATGCAAAATGTCAATAAGAATTTAAAAAAAGATATGTATAGAATGAATTAAATTACTTTATTCAAAGAAATAAGCTACATTTACTTTTAAAAATTATATATAATATTAGTATCATTAAATTTATATACATTTTTAGAAAGTCAAAAATACATTAATTTATGTTAATATTATTTCCTATGGTTATTCTTTTAGTTCCTTGGCACCTTTATTTCCTTTCGGAGGGTGTTTCAGTACCAGCGATCGGCCACGATTGGTGCTTTAGTTACTCCAGGTCTGAGCTGGAGTACATTTATGATTGTTTTGTGTCCTTTTTGGCTGAGTAACTTTAGAAGTGTAGGGCCTCATTTATGTTTTTTTTGCCGTAGGGCTGCACGGCAAAAGAAAAGAACATCCATTAGATACAGTGCATTCCTGTCCTTTTTCCCATCGCCGGCGCACAATGGGCTTCCGTATGCCACCTTTGCACCTTAGTGTAAGGGTGCCTGCATTGCGGGGATGATTTTTTTTGTGCAGAAGGGAAACCTTCCTGTACAAAAACAATCAAAAGAGGCACACATAGAAAGAGGAGAAAAAACGAGGAGAAATAAAGATATTTCTCCTTGTTGTCCCTCCCTTACAACTACTAAGGGGAGGAGTACTTTTTTGGCGCTGCCTCAGACTTACAATTTCACGTAAATCTGGGGCAGTGTCAAAAAGCCAGCATTGTTGCTGGGAACGCCCCCAGCAACACCCATGGAACACCCCTTTCGCACAGTTTTCTGTGTGAAAGGGACACATATTTATAAGGCCATGGAAAGTCACATAACATGGCTATATGTGGCCTTTTAAATATGCCAGTGGCACATTGCGCCACCGGAGTGACAAAAAAGTGACAATCCGGCAGTGCAATAGTGCCAGTAGGTCATAATAAATGAGGCACCATAGTTTGTAAATAGGTATTGGTAGGTATTGGCTTAACTGTTGGGGATATGTCCCACCTTAATATCCTCCCTCACCTTTCATTAACCCAATTTTACTCCTCCCATAATTCCTACTTTTTAATTTTAAGCATGCCCCACTTTCCAGAATACCCCTGTCCTTTCCACATTTACTGCTAAACATAGGTGTACGTTAGCAGGGTAAACATTGTTTACCTCAAATCCTTTTCCCTGCATTGTAATAACACATACCATTACTCCGCAAGTCAGAACTATGACTTGCGGAGGGGGCAGAAGGTGTTGGATTTAAAATCCTACACCTTCCCTACTCTTGCACATACTAGAGTTGGAATAGAAAATTATACTATTCCAGCATCCAGCCCCCTCCCCCCCCCACCCCTAGACCAAGTCGTCGTTATGATTTGCGGGGTAATGGCATGCATTGTTACAACGTCGTCGTTGTAACGACCGCAATGTAATTGCATGCGGAGAATAAGCATGCAGAATAAAGTGGCATAATCGTAAGCAGAGTTCTCAGCAGGTCGGGGGTGATCTTTTACAGAAAAGACGACAGAGGTGTAACTTTTGCACATGGGTTAGTGAATGGCATTTTGTAGTACTTGACTAGCACTACTGTACTACTACTAAACTTCCTACAAAATGAAGTTTGTGAAATGTATCCTAAGTATTTTTAAATGGCAATCTTTCTTTCATTTTGTTAATGAGCATTATTCATTAGAACAGGCTGCAATGTATTCCTTACTAGAGAATCTTGCATTGAGAAACCTAAAAATGAAATGCCGTTTGAAGAAATAATACATCAAGAACTGTGGCAAACAGTGTATCAGCACCTCTCGAGGTGTTAATCTCTGTCACCATCTCTCTGTCTCTCCAAGGCTGTCTGATTTTCTTGACCTTTTTCCCTGTCTTTGTATTTTTGTCTGTCAAACAATTTCTCTTTACCTATGCCTCTCTTCAGGCCTCTCCTCCTGTCTCTCACTCTCTCTGTCTCTCTGTCTCTGTCTCTCTCTCTCTCTCTCTCTCTCTCTCTCTCTCTCTGTCTCTCTCTCTCTTTCCTTCTGTCTCTGTTTCTCTCCGTGCAGCCATGTTTGTGTTTCTTTCTCACTGCAGCCAGAGCCTTCCATGTTTGTCTTGTTTCAGCTCCCTCCGACTATTCTGCAGCTCTCTGCGTCGAAGCCATCGCCATCTATCCAGTCCTGCAAAACTTTAAATCAAAGTAAAGTGTTGGCGTTAATTAGAATGCAAGGGATGGTTTGGGCAGGCGTGGGCGAAGCACAGCAGAACATTGCTGCTGTGGAGAACTTGGGTTTCCGAGGGGTCGTTCTAAGCAGCCTAAATCTGGCACATTGCAGCAAACGGCGGATCATCCGAAACTGACGAACTCAGTGAAGGCCTCACATCACAGAGGTTTCATCAAGTCCAGACTCACTGGTGACGCCAGTTATGAATGATATTTAATCTATTTTCTGAAATATTGTTCTTTATTGTTTGCGGTGGATCAAGAGCACAGCCCCACATGCACACCCACACTTATGATATGAGGACAGTAAATATACCAGGAGTGTAGTAAAAAGTTAGAGCATGCACGAGTGAGGTCTTATGATTGTGCTGTGCTTTATGCAATAAATAGCGTTTTTGCTGTATTTATTGCATGACTGATCATGTTTTAAAAATCTAATCCCTTACTGCCTTCGGGGGCCTGACCCTCTCCAGCTGGACTTCAAAATTACAATGACAGCATACAACGGTGAGGTTCTTGTTATCCCCCTAAAAAATAATATGACGAACGGAAATATCAAACTAAAAACACAAGATGCTCTACTCTGCATGAACTAGAACACATGTAACATGAACAAAGTTGCAACACAGTTGCACTGCCTTGAGGTTTGGTGTCTTCATATCTTTCATAAGGGCTACGGGGCCAATTGCTGCGTCTGTTAATACTGAATCTGAATCATATCTCCACACCTAAAATATGCTATTATGAGTTCAACCCCTGAATTGGAAATAATCACCTGGACTGGATTTAATGTGCCCAAAAACGTATGCTTTCTTGATTCCATAGGGATTAACAGTAGCTTTTACCACTTTCGCTGCGCAAGTGGTAAATGACAGTAGGGGGGGCACAGTGGCTTGCAGGGTCCGTGCCTGTGTGGCTGGTGGCAAGTGGGTGTTGCAAGGAGCACTTCATGTGCTCCCTGTGCCCTGGAAGCTGGTAAGGCAGGAGCAGGATTGGGTTTACGCCCTCACACCCTCTACGGAGGTTCTGCAGTTTTACTGCATAATTATACCTGCAAACACCAGGGCAGGTGTTACTGGACAAAATCATTTCAGGTCCAGTACCACCAGATATCTCATAATTGGGCAGAATGATATCCCTGGGTGATGCCAATCTTTAACGCTTGTAACAGGGCCCTATGTAGGAGACAAACACTGATGAATGTTATAGGCTCCCACATCTCCCTTCAACAGTCCTTAGGTAACTTAGGAGTCAATGTTGACCTGATACTATTCAAAGACTACCAAATCTCAAAGTGGTATTTCTGGAAAGTGGGTTATTGATAGGGATATGTATGCACCTACCACTAGTAATAAGGCCACCGACATGTCCAGTAAAGGTCTTAGTAAATAAGCCCCTTTCTCAACCCTTGATAGCTGGCAATGAGCAGCCAGGCCTAATTTAGAAGACAAGAGTGTAAAGCATTTAAAAACACGAATGCATCACATAAGTAAGACACAATACAAATACTACGCCAATTTATGAAAATAAGAACTCTTAATGTGAACAAATAGACACCAAAATGACAAAATCCAATGTAGGGAACTGGCGATACGATTTTTAAAAAAATTAACCAGTTTATAGTGGTTAAAAACATAGCGCCACTCTAGCACATCTGGTCGTGCTTGAGTGAAAGACAAAATCCGAAGTAGAGAACCGGAGATGTGAATTTTTAAAGATTAACCTCTTAATAGTGCTTAAAACATATGTGTACTAAGGACAAGGGTAACCCTACTCACTCGGAACCAGGGTATCAATTATGCAGTATCGAACAATGGTTCCTGTGGTCTATGTATAAAATATTTGATCATTTTGAAGTTCAATGGCATATATTCATGGGAGCGAATTGTCAGAGAGAGAATAAAGATCATACTCACCATGGTTTGCAAAAAGTTGTTTTACTGAATTTTTGCACTTTGTGTAGTGAAGTGTAACAGACAGTGTGCTTAGTGTCCCAAGTGAGCTAGAACCTAGCCAAGGTGACAGTTTTGTGACATACAATTTGTACAAGATGGCCACAGGTATGTATAAACAAAATATTTGCAGCTTTCAAACTAAATATAAGGGGCTTGAAAAGTGGTTTGTTTGAAATACGTGTCAACGGCGTTTCGACCTCAGGGGCATATACGAGGTCCCATCTCGACCTAACAATGCGGGACACCTGAAACTGTCAGTGTGAAAAAAAGTGGTGCACACCAATAAAAAGGTGGCTCAAGACATGGTGACTCAGATGGAACTTCAAAACCATGGCCCTTATTTATGAGGCCTTGCGTCAGTTTTGCGCCGCCGGTGCGTCACTTTTTGTGACGCACCAGCGGAGTAAAATATGCGCCTTGTTGCGCCATATTTAAAAAGTGACGCATCTAGGTAGATGCGTCACTTTTTAAACCCCTGCGCCACATTATACCTGCGTCAGGTATAATGTATGCAGAGGGGGCGTTCCCCCGCAAAAAGCCTCGTAATAGTGACGCAGTGAAATCTATGAGATTTCACTGCATCACTTTTAGGATGCTGTTGCGTCAAAATCTTGCGCCTGCCTCACAGCAGGCGTAAGACTGACGCAAGCCCTTTCACATGGGGCTTTCCCCATGTGAAAGGACGCATTGCTGGAGTTGCGTCACTTTTCTGACACACTCCAGCAATGCGTCACTTTTGCGCTTACAGATACGTCAGAAATACTGACGTATCTGTAAGTCCTTGCGACATGATGCGTCATACATTAAATATGACGCATCATTGGTGTCGCAAGGAGTGCGCAGTGAAAAGTGACGCATCGCTGTTTTCACGCAGCGATGCGTCACTTTTCATAAATGAGGCCCCATAATCTTCATTTGACTTGCAAATTTGACGCTGTGAAGTATATATCATAGAGCTATCAGTCCCACATTTCTCCCTCACATTGGGTGATTAACCAATGTGGCCAAACAAACCTCTGATACAATATTAAAATGGCAATGTATCCCAACTGTTCCTTCTCCTTTTTCCTCTTTTGCTAGTGCACGGCTGGGCCCCTTTGTGAGTAAACATTTTTCTCTTCGCCACCTTGTCTTGAGCAACATTTTTATTGGTGTGCACCATTTGTTTTCACACTGACAGTCAATTGTTCTTACTTCAGGCAAAATACCCAATTGGCATCATTCGGATACAGAGTTTGTCTCTGTGTTGGCAGACCTAGGTACTATTCCTGTTATTCTTTTTCAGGTGTCCCACATTGAAAGGTCCTGATGAGACCCCTTATTTGCCCCTGGGGTCGAAACGCCATTGACACATATTTCAAACAAACCACTTTTGCAGCCCCTATTATTTTGTTAGATGGCTGCTAATATTTTGTTTATACAAACATGTGATCGTCTTGCACAATTTGAAAACTTTTATATTTTGCAAAACTGTAACCATTTTTAGGTTCTAGTTTTTTTTGTTTTTTTTTAAATTTTATTTGTACATTGTCAAAAAGAACAAAGTACAGTTATTCAAAGCAGAGCATTGGTAAGGCATTTACATATTGTAGAAGTCATTTGGCATAAGAGAACATTTCACAATTTGGCATTACATATATACATAGACATGGCAGTAAGTTAAAGTGCATTGTACAATAGGACAGGCAAAACTTTATTGCAAAAAGATCGGACATCAGACATTAGTTACCGTTAGCAGATAAGCAGTTAGCGGACCCCAGATAACACAAGGCTTCGATGTCGTGGGCAATTCCTCCACGTAGCACGTGAGCTGATCCCGACAGTATGCCATGTCCTGCAACCATAGTTTAGTGGAAGGCGCAGACCTGCCCCCAACCCATGGAGACTCTGTGTTTAGCAAAAAGCAATGTTATAGCTACAAACTTCCTATGAGACGCCTTAATATTAGCTACCGCGCCCAATAGGCCCAGCTGTGGAGTACATGCTATACGCAGCTCTATCATCTGGTGCAGAATATTTGTGACTGACCGCTAATATGCATGTACCTGTGGGCACTCCCAAGCTAATTGATAGAAATTGGCATCAGAAGCACTGCAGCCCTGGCAATGGTCAGTATCTCCCATACCTATAGAGCTGTGCTGGAATGAAATACAATTGATGCAAATATTTAAAATGCACCAGTCGTAGGTTCCCATTCGGTGTTAACTGTCCAGTCAGGTGGCAACAGTCAAACCATTCATCTTCAGAAAGCGGTTCAGGGAGCACGCCATTCCATTTAGCCAAAGCAGTCATACCTGTTGCAACAGTAACCCACTGCAAGTCATGATATAGTCTTGTAACTAGTCGGGCTCTGGATGTGGTAGTGTGTATAAATTGCAATGCTTCATGTGCCTGCGGTTCTACAGGGAATTGTGGATGCAGCGCTCGCATGGTGGAGCGCAGCCTACTGTAGACGAACAGCTATATGGCAGTGGCATTTCCCCAGGCAGTTATAGTTGCAGACTTTATAAATTGACCCTCAGGAAACGCAACCTTCATTGTTAACAGAGTAATGTCATGAAGGGTCCTTAATCCACCTGTTTCTCCCATAACAGAAAGTTCTGAATGGTGTAATAATGGCATGCCGGGAGAATACAATGGCAGTTTTTGCGCCCGTTTCCCTAACTTTTGCCAGGCCCTGGTTTTGGTTTGTAATGTGTCAAATTCCCCTCTCTCAAATACTGTGTGCTTCTTGACTATCATGGCTTTAAGTGGTATAGGGTGTACCCCGCCCGCTTCCACCGCCACATGGGGAATATAAGCTGGGTGCTGTTGCCAATAGTGGGCATAATGGGCCTTTGCGCAAAGGTAATAGAGATGAAAGTCTGGTGCTGTGAACCCCCCCTGCTCTTATGGCAGTGTAAGTGTCTCCCATTTGAGTCAAGGTATTTTACCTCCCCATGCTAACGTGATCAAGAGAGAATGGAGCTGATCGAAAAAATGTTGTGTTAAATGTATAGGAATATTTAAAAATAAATATAGAAAGCGTGGAAAGATTTCCATCTTCATTAGTGCTATACGATCTGCGAAGGACAAGGATAACTTAATCTAGCGATTTACTTGCCCCTCAAGACGGGATATAGCCGTGCCATAATTGGATTGTACGACAGCCTGCGGATCCCTGTGGAGCCAAATTCCTAAGTATTTCACAGTGTCATCGCACCATGTTAACCCCTTCCATGCTGATGACGAACCCCAGCCGTCATGCACTACGGTGCTCGTTTGCTGATGACGGCTGGGGTTCGTCATGGCCCGCCCCTGTTCGTGCTGTTTACAGCACACCAGGGGAATCGCGGCCGCATGGAAAGGGTTAAAGGATAATCTAGGTTGTTTTGGTATGTGTTATCCATGAGGGGAAGTATGAACGATTTGGACCAATTGATTCCCAGTCCAGAGAACCATTCAAACTGTATATATTTCCTAATGAGTTGTGCAAGGTGCGTAATGGGGTCCTGAACATACAACACCATGTCGTCAGCATACATCGAAACAGCCAAGGGGCGTTGAAAAAAACGTAGTGCCGCCTGTGCATAGCGTTGCCTCAAAATACAAGCCAGTGGCTCGAGTATGAGTGTGAATAGCAAAGGCGATAACGGACACCCCTGCCGTGTGCCACGCCGAATGCTGAAGGTCTCTGATAATTGACCATTAATCCTCACACGTGCTAACGGTTAGTATACTGCAGTTTGATCCAGTTAGGAAAAATAAATGGCACACCTTTGCAGTACAGAATTGCAAACATATAGGACCAGGAGATATAATTAAAGGCCTTTGCAGTGTCTAGAAGCACTGAAACTGCCGGCAAGGTGGGCCCAAGCACAAATATTACAACAAAGAGTGTTCTTAAATTAGGAGCCATAGAACGGGTTGGGATGAACCCAGATTGATCAACGAGGACCATGATGGGAAGGTGTAACTTCAATCTGGTTGCTAATACCTTTGCTAAAATTTAACATCCGTATTTATTAATGATAAAGGTCGATAAGAATTACACCTATCCGGTGGTTTACCAGGTTTAAATAGTGTAACCACGAGTGCCTCACGTAAGGTCAGTGGCAAACATTGAGTCTCGTATGCTTCTTCATATAACTGGAGAAGGCAAGGTGCAAGCAGATCTATATACTCTTTATAAAATTCTGCTGGCAACCCATCGGTACCAGCCGATTTTCTGTTAGGTAGCGCAACAATAGCGTCCCGTATTTCATCTAGGGTAATAGGATACATTGGGAACTCCTGCTGTCCCCGCGAGAGTCACACCAGTGCGACATCATCAAGATATTGCGCGAGTTCTGCCTCATCCGCAGCTTGGCGATGCATACATTCCAGGGTAGTAATTTGCAAAGGCTTTGAGTATATTAGGCGCATCATAACGCATGCTATCATCTGCAATTGACGCTTTGATTAGACACGTTTTATGGTGGAGTTCCAGAATGTGACTAGCCAGAGCTCTGCCCGGCCTGCCAGCTTCGCCATAAAATCGAGCAGTACTCCGGTGCGATATATGTCTGATTTCCTGATCTGCCACGTCATTATACTCTGTGATTTTAGCTTTGATAAGCACCAACTTAGCAGAATCTACTGTCACACAGTTCTCGCTTGAGTGTAGCCATAGTGCGACGCAACGATTTCAGCACTCCAGTCTGTAAACCTATACAGGCCCCCCAAATGGTCACTTTAAAAGCTTCCCAGAGCATCGCCACAGTTTGAACTGACCCAGTGTATTGTAAGAAATAGTCAGTGATAGCTTCACGTACACCTTCACAAAACACCTAGTTCGAAAGGGAAGACGGTTGCAGTTGCCAATGGAATTGGGAGGGGATTTACGATGGCAGTGTCTTGCTGAGGAGTACCAGGGAGTGGTCTGACAATGTCTAAGGTAGATGTTTAATCTGTACATTCCATGTGCTGACATCTTGCGTAACCAGCCAGTAGTCTATGCATGACCACGCCTGGCGCGCATATGAGTGGCATGTACCTTCCTGGGAGCCTGAATGTCTCCATTGCCAAATGTCTGTAAGCCCCGGAGTCTCCAGACCATCATGTACTGACACAGTGCCTTTCTTGGGGGGAGGGGTCAACTGTAGACACTCTGTCTAGTACAGGATCTAGAACAACATTAAAATCGCCCCAAAGATAAGGGTTGAGGAGGGTAGTTTATAAAGCTTGCCCCATAGTGTGTCATAAAATGCAGCGTCATCGGCATTGGGACCATATAAGTGCACTATAACCAACTTCGTACCGTATAGTGTTCCCTGCACTATTATGTATCGTCCCCCCTCTTCCTCCTCTACCTGTATTGGCACAAAAAGGATGCCCTTCTTTATAAGAATCAAAACTCCCCGCGCATATGAGGAATAGGATGCAGCCAGTCGCACACCCGCCCGCCTGTTAGCTATGGTTGAGACCGGCCGTTTGTTAAGGTGAGTCTCTTGCAATAGAGCGATCTGGATATGGTGACGTTCTAGGTAGGAGAGCACCTGCCGCACTTTTTAGGGTTGCTAAGCCCCCTAACATTCCAGCTTAACCACAATATTGTTGATGCTTTAGGATTAGCCATGTCTATTGGCGTTGTTGAGTATATATGTGACATTACCTAAAAATGAATGTAGTGTAAACCCAGTTCTGCCATTATGAAGTAACCAACGCTCATACCATGCTGTGATAACCCTGTTTCAAAAATAGACAGCAAGTATACAGTTGCATCTGTAAGTCCTTGAAAATAAAAGAAGAGAAAACATAACTCAACATTACAAAGGCACCCGAGGGCACATGAACAAAGGAAAAAAACCTTGCGGGAATACCCATACTGTGGGTCGGTAGTAGCCTTTAGCCCCCCCAAATTAACAGGGTGGGTCAGACAAAAAAGCGGCAGGCTAACCACTCATTAACACATTAACATTTGACAGGCTCTAGTGCATAGTGCCATCAGAAAACCAACATTATAGAGTGAGCAAATTGCAATATCAGGGATCTGAGCATTTTTCATCTGACACCGAACAAGCGGAACATAGTAGGTGATGCAGTAAAGATTAGATGCAAACTAATAACCACATAATGTGATACCAATAATTAGCCCCTGTACTGGAGATATTACAGTGAGCCATTAGGGACAGTGCAACTGAACACAGCAAACAGTTTGATTCTCACGTGCTCAGCTCTGAGAGTCAGAATTCGTGCCTCTCCCACGCATCGACTCCTGCCACTCAATCCTCCGTATATATTGAAGGGGTTCTTTGGGTGCTGTGAAAATGGGCGCTTTCCCCGCATGTTGGATCCCAGGCGGGCAGGGTATAGCATCGCATATTGGATATGTAGAGATTGCAATTTCTTTTAGGCAGCTTGAAATTCTCAACGCGCTTGTTGCACAGCTAAGGTGAAATCGGGAACTAGTTCCACTTTCATACCCTTATAGTCCAGACAGCCTTTTTCCCTAGCCAAACTAAGAGCCGTGTCCCGATCACAATAATTCAAAAGTCTGGCTATAATGGCATGGGGTGGGACTCCAGGTACAGGGTGGGCAGCCAAGGAATGGTGGGCCATTTCCACTATGAGCACTCTGGAGAAATGGTCTGCTCCCAGTAGAGACACAAGCAGGGCCTCGACGAAAGATTCCATGGGTCCAGTGTTGGTGGATTCCGAAATGCCTATTATGCGAAGATTGTTCATGCGGGAACGGGCCTTGATGTCTTCATTTTTCGCCCGGATCACTTCCAGCAGCTTCTCCTTGCTGGTACAGTATGAGCTGACTGCCTCCGTGGGATCCTCGGTAGTCGAGATGTGCTGCTTAGCCTCCGCAATCTGTGTACCATGCTTGTCTATTTTAGCCGCCATGGTATCCATACATAGGTTGAGGTGAAAAATCTTCACGTCGATGGACTGTAGGCTCTGTTGCATGCTCAACATCAGGCGCTCTAGCTTTGAATTGGATCCCGCTTCAGAATCCGGGTCCGTGTCGGAAGCGTTAGGAGTATGGGTTTTTGTGTGCTTTTTGGCCTCAAATTGCAACTTGCTCTACTGCTTGTCTATCCTCCCCATTGTGGCTGTGGTCCGGAGCAGATATTGACAGTCAGATGGTGAGACGCTTGAGTAGAAACAGAAGGCCAGCCCACCAGGGCCCAGCAGAGGATAGATCGCTATCTTTAAACCCTGCACCTGCAGCACATCAATGAGATAGTCTATGAAGACAGATGAAGGCCTCCGTCAACGTTATTCTCAACACCAGACGGGGCAATGATTAGACTCAAGCTGCTGATTCCTGTAGATCCTTTTGAGCAGTGCAGTGTAATATACAGCCGTGATTTTTGCAGCAGCTAAGGCGCAGCAAACAAGCACAGAGACGCAACCACTGTTTTTTATTTTATTTATTTATTTGAAGAGTTTTATATAATGCTAGCTAGACCCGGAGGTATCAGAGCACTTTACATGAGGAATCGTAGCATTACAAGTAACAAATTACATTCATTACCAGACCATAGTGAAACATAGGCAAAACAACGTTACAGTAATTCGTCGAAGGGAGGGGGGGAAGGAGACAGGGCGAGGAGACAGGGAGAACAGTGCCCAATGTCCCGCTGGGTAGGTGACGGTCGAGGTGGTGAGCCAGGGCAGATCTCCTCTATAGCTGTCTAGCAGCTCCACGGGCATCGGCCATGTAGCTCAGGTCTCAGCGGTCAGGGAAAACTAGGATACATTAGTTACGG
Source organism: Lissotriton vulgaris (assembly GCF_964263255.1). Lineage (NCBI taxonomy): Eukaryota > Metazoa > Chordata > Amphibia > Caudata > Salamandridae > Lissotriton > Lissotriton vulgaris. Next base: position 2,093,741,899 of record NC_141687.1, read on the forward strand.
CTGCATCGACGAGATGGGGAGAACAGTGACCAATGTCCGGCTGGGTAGGTGACAGCCGCAGTGGTGAGCCAGGGCGGATCTTCTCTATAGCTGTCTAGCAACTCCACCTGGCATCAGCCATGTTGCTCAGGTCTCTGTGGTCAGGTAAAAACAAGGTCACAATTGTTACAGTTGCATAGTCAAACACAGAAGAAACAAGTCCCCAATAGAGGAATAGAGGGAATGTAGAGGGGGCGGTAGTAACAGGGGGCTAAGAAACAGTACAGTTCTGGCAGATTAGCAGTGGTAGAGAAATACCTTGTGGGGGCCCAGGAAGTAAGAGTAAATGGGCCATAGCTCAGATGGGGTCACATAGCCATTAAGTCCAGTGTCAAGATTAAGCGTTAGGTCAACTCGGCAATAGGGGGTACCATGCAGCTTCGCGTTCCATGCCTCTGTCTGTGGTATCTGTAGTCCAGAGCGAACCATCCATGCAATTGGGAGGTGTTTAGCAGGCTTCTGCACTATCGGGTCAGAAGTGCGTGGATGCTGAGTGTACATTCACAAATGATGTGGAATGTCAGGTTTCCACTAGGCGGGCGCCATCATATATGCAGGGAAATCAACGTCAAAGAAGATGCTCGTTATTGTACCCAGATACCAAATTGGCAGCTGGCAAGTAAAGAGTTAAGGATCTGGTATTCGTGAGGTAAATCGTTAACTTCCCTAGAGTGGTATTAAGCAAGGGCTACTAGCGCAGTCACCATTTTAGGGTTAGGCAGTGTTAAGTGGTCGATCGCCCCACCAATCATATTGCGCTATTGCACGTAGGAAATAAAAGGGTACCTTGAATAGAAAATTGAGAGTCATTGAGAGGCCCTCTTTTTAGGGGAGCAGTCGCTTGGGAAGGCACCTCTTAACAAGCAGTAAAGGCGATGCCTGGTCGGGAGCTCCCGGCCGCTGCTCCACACCAGTCGGCCATCTTAGGAAGTCCTTTCCAGTTAAATTGGCCATACATGTTTGCTTTATTTTCTTTGCAAACTTCATCACTAGAACCATCAGTGCACATCAAAGGATGTGTTTGCTTTTTATGATGAGCCTGTGTTCCTTCCTAGATGTGGAGGAGGTTTCATTATTGGTTGAGAGGTGGGGTCTCCATGTCTGTAGTAACTTTGGAGAATTGAGGCTGGTCAATTAGAGAGGGTTAATCAAGATGTTGTTTTCAGTCTCCGTTTAAAGGCAAGCAAGGAAGGCTGGTGTTAAGCTTCGGACGCTATCTTGAGTCTTTTCAGGGGTGAGCTAGTACTCAGGAGGAGGCGTTAGACTGGGGATGAGGATCTCATCAAGAACAGACTGGGCTCCCAGTACAGCGTCTGAGTATTAGATAAAAACTTTAGCCTCCAAGTCCTCCTCTCTCCTCATTTTACTCTGGGTGGACAAAGAAGCAGCAGGAGGGAACCCACAGGACCACTTGAGTTCAATCCCAGCTCGCGCATCAAGCCTCGACAATCATCTGATCTCGGAACGATCCTCATCATTTTTATCTTGTCTGTAGATGTGATCACTTTGGTCTCGGTGTGGCGTCCATTTTAAGGTCAGGCTCACAGAATGAGTATGAGACACTCTTCCAATGCCCCCCAGATGCCTCATTCAGTCCCTAAAGAGTCTTGTTAAGCCACTGAGTTCCCCTTTGGTGTCGCTGCAGCCACCCATAGCTTCACAGTTACCTTACTTGTTTGAGGTCCGAACGGCCACCATGATGGGGTCAGGCATCGGCCCCCTCGTGCGTCCCGCAGCTTCTGACGCACCAGTGGGGATCTTAAATGCTTCCTGTGTAGCTGTGTCCAGCCGATCAGTAATTTAATTATTTGGCCAGCATGGCAGGTCTTTCGGTTCACATTTTCTCTGAAAATGTGACCTCCTGGGGTTGAGGGCAATTGTGTGTATTCCGCAGAGCCTTCGGGGTCCCCAGCGAGAGATTTATCGGCGGGCACGGTTTCTGGTGTTCACTCTTTTCCGACTGCGGCAGCACGAAACGGCACCCCCGTCCAGCGGCCCCCGGGCAGGTCAAAGTATTTATTAGCCTTGTAGCAAATCCAGGTAATGAATATCCGCACTAATTAGACCATCGAGGCAGGCAGCACACAATATAGCTGATCCAGGAAATATACAACGGACCCCAGACGGTACAGCTATCAATCTCTGCCCATCAACATGCACGTGGTCGCAATGGCGTGGATCTCATGCCGCAACGATTACAATATTAGGCAGAACTGTGAGGTGTGATGGCCCAGTAAACTCCAGCAATTGCAGCAGACTGCTATTTAGTCCCAGGGCTATGAGTGTTATGGATACAAGACCAGGCGGGAGATCTATCAGCACAACACCAGGTTTGCCACTCACTCCCCAGTCTCCATGCCAGACTGCAGAGATAAAGTTTATAGAATCAGGAAGGCCGCAATGTAGAAAGCGGGAACAAATCCGCATGGCTTGCCTGTTAAGTGCAGAGTTCATTCTTCGGCACAGCACTCCCTCCAATCTCCTTAGCAGCTGCTTTGCTCCGATCCGACGGCTCAGCTGTGTCCAGTCCCGCAGTGATCCACCTCCAGCCGGGTAAGGGGTGCCGAAAAGAGCAGGCGTGCTGTGTCACTCCAGCACAGGCAGAAAGAAAGGATATTCCTCAGATGCAGGAGAGACCGGGGCATGAGCGACTATCGCCATATGCGGATATGGAGCCTGTCAATTTGCGCCATATAACTCACCAAAATCGTGTCTTGTTGCTGCAGCAGCCAGAGCGGGCAGGGGGCCGAAACGCCGGCACTTTCCTTAATACAGCAGCTCCCGAAATGGCAGACATCCGTCTTGCTGTGCATACGAGCGATATACAAGTCCAGGCGCTCCTCAGCGCGCAGCTAAACAACCGCTGGCAGGCAAGCTCAGTGTTCAGGGCAGACGTCTCGGATGTGGGACACAGCACCAGGACAAGAGAGAATCCCGGCGGGGGAGCTCAGAAGCCAGTACACTCCAGGCCACCATTTTACACTGATTGATGAACTGCTGCGAAAGTACGTTTTAGGGCACCGAACAGCCAAAGCAGTAATTTCAAAGTATTCATTTGTGCCTCAGAAGTCAGGATATGCTTATTACAGCCATGGATAGCACCAGAAATACAGGATGTTAGACGGATGGTGGTCTCGACCAGCAGAGCAGCACTAAAGTGTGACCATCTTGCTCCGGGCTCTCTAGTGCCCCCCCATTTTTTTTTTAGTTTCTAGTTCACTTGGGAGACTGAGTGAGCACACTGTCTGTTAGACTTCAATACGCAAAGTGCAAAAATTAAGTAAAACAACGTTTTGCAACCCATGGTGTGTATGATCTAGGGCCTGATTCACAGAACTAACTTAAGACAAAATCCTAAACTTTCTACCATTTTGGTATTCACAGAAGGCACTTACTCATTTCGGTATTCACAGAAGTTAGGAGCCCTAGCTTTAGGACTCCTAAATGCCTTCTGTGAATACCGAAAGTCTTAAAGTTAGGATTTTTCTCAGTTTAGGAGTCTTAAAATCTGGAGTCCTAACTTTACTACTCCTAAACTGAGAAAAATCATAACTTTAGGACTTTTGGTATTCACAGAAGGCATTTAGGAGTCCTAAAGTTAGGAGTTCTAACTTTACTCCTAAACCGAGAAAAATCCTAACTTTAAGACTTTTGGTATTCACAGGACGCATTTAGGAGTCCTAAAGTTAGGAGTCCTAACTTTACACTACTAAATTGAGTAAAAAACTAACTTTAAGACTTTTGGTATTCACAGAAGGCATTTAAGAGTCCTAAAGTTAGGACTCCTATTTTCTGTGAATACTGAAATGAGTAAGCGCCTTCTGTGAATACCAAAATGAGTAAGTGCCTTCTTTGAATACCAAAATGGTAGTAAGTTTGGGAGGGTCAGTCACCTCATGAAGGTTTTTTCACAAAAGTTCTCCAAAGTTCAGGAGGTGCTACCCGAAGGGCCCCTTGTAGGTTCAAAGTGTCAAAACCACCAATCCAAAGGTCTAGAATGTACTAGATGGTCTTTGGGATGTCTAGACCACAATTTCCAAAATGCACCAGACAAATCCTTAAAGTCCACTGGATGAACTCCAGGATGGGGACTCTTGGTGGAGATGATGCACGTGGGCTCTGCTAATCTGTAGCTTGCAGGGAGTCCACTCCTTGATCCTTCTTAAAGCAAGGTACAGTTCGTAGAGCTGTGGTAACAGTTTGTACAGCAGGCGTGGTCAGTCAGAGGGTAGGCCTTTTGGTGCAAACCCGGATTCCAGCAGGGCAATCCTTCTTTTCCTTGCAGTTTCAGGCAGAAGATCCAAGAGATGCAGCTCTCACACATTTATTCAGTGGTCTGGGGTGACAAGCAGGAGGCACCTCTGTTCAATGAGATGCTGGGTGTCAGCCAAAAGCATGACAAATTCCTCCAAAGTGTGGTATCTATTTGTCCCACGAAGCACTGCTCTTCCAAAATCCATAATGGATGATTTCTCTCCAGAGGAGCAAGAGCCAGCTAAACCAATCCACACTGTGTCTCATTTTTTTAAGCTTTCCTCCCCGAAAATTCCTGTCCTAAGCCTGCCATCTGGATGGACTACAGGATGTGGGGATAGGCAAATCTGGCATTTCTTACTGATCTGCTCTCTCTTTTAGCCCAGTTTGATTTATCCAGCACTCCCTAGAAGACCCATTCTCTCCAGCTTCACAGCTCACTTCATCAGATAACCTCTGCTCCAGCCAGGCCACTTATCACCATCACAAAGCAGCCTGGCCACGCCTGTTAAGGCTGACCAATCAGCAGAGACCACTAAATAAAATATTGCAATGTTAGCCAATGGAGCTCAGTATTTACACTGGGGAAAATGGAAATGGGCAGTTATTACTCACCAGTGCATACAAAATGTTGTCTATAAAGTTCCTGCTTATAGGTACATAGCCCCCCAACCCTGGAAAACCTAGAGAAGACCTGGGAGTTTATAATAGGTACAAATGGTAGATCATCACTGTTAAAGTGCCCATACCACCAAAGTCGAGTTTGCACAAAATCTGCTTGTACAGACAGTCTACAAAACCAGGTTGCCTTTAAAATGACAGCAGGCACTGAGCAGTGCACACATGCAAGTTCAGAAAATCTGATGGTTCTCTAAACGTCAATGCCCTATTACATACTAGGGACTTATAGTTAGAGTGAACCCCCTAGCCCTATTACATACTAGGGACTTATAGGGCCTGTAAATCCAAATGTGAGAATTAACTTTAAAAAGACGGACTGCAAGGCAGGACTGCCTTTAAAAGGACAGCAGGCACATGGCAGCACACAACTGCAATTGCAGGAAATCTGCTGGGCCTCTAAACCTCCATTACCCATTAAATACTATGGACTTATAGGTATATTGTCCCACCCTGGCCCTATTACCTTCTTGGGACTTATATGGTCTGTCATTTCCAATTGTAGGTGTACCCTAAAACATGTTCCTTTTTCTCACCTAGCATCAGCCCCGGGCCTGGTTAGCGGAGCCCATGGTACAGTCACATTCAGTTACCACAAGTATCATTCAGAAAAAATTGGGGCTGAAAAAGGCAAAAGGATGACATTCCAACAGGTATGCATTGATATGCTGATGCTGGTTTAAAAAAAGTTCATTAGTTATTTCTCACAAACATTTCTTCCAAGCTTTACTACAAACTGACTCCAGTGTATTTGTTACCTATTCTTCGAAGCACGTTTTATCTAGTGTCAAAGTTGATTAGGGTGAATCAAAAGGTATGGCTATTTCTAATGTGAACCCTTGAAATTTGGAAATTTTCCTAGTCATTACTCAAAATTTTTAAATCCTTTGGCACTGTATCTTTGTAATGTATTGGAACATGTAGTGCGACCTCATATTGACCTGTTTTGGTAGCAGGCCTCAAAACACCTATTAGTAATGGATTGTGGTTTAAACCCAGGTTCATCTAGTGATGATGCCAGATAAACTTACGTGAATTCTGTTCAGTGAAAACTGAAACACAGTTGAGATTATGCTTTTGTTAAGCCAAAGTATTGAGGCAAATGTTTATCTTATTAAACAAGGAATAGTGAGGAAAGTGATCTGATGTCTCATAGATTAAAAGGGAAATGGTCAATATTTTTGAATATCCTGGTGTATAATGCAAAATATGTTTTAGCTAGGGGTTGAAATGTAAGACAAACAGCATTATAATTATTGAGTGTGACATTTTAGGAGTAGAAAAGAGCAGCAGAGGTGTCAGGAACAGCAGAAATATTGTTTTTAAGCCATTCCATTCACCTTCTGTTAAAAGAAAAGTACTGCCTTGAAACTGAAGATCCGTAGACTGTACAAAAAAAGGATTTGTGCAGGAACAGTCCAGCAACACAAGTATGACTTGCAACTGCCTGATAGTAAAACGCCTGTGGTACCACAAACACTGCACAGCAGCAATGATTCCAACCATTAATGTTAATGTTGCTAGCATGAAGATCACATAGTTGGGATGTTGGCCTTCTTTATCTATATAATCATGTTCTCCTTTACCTTTACCATCCAGTTATACTGCAGACCACCCGTTTAATTTTCTAATGCTGGCAGGCCACAAGACATACCCTAGTAATGGCTTGTAGCATTGAAACCCTATTCATCATAGTTATATGGTTATATACACATTTTCTGCGCTTAAATATTGTCTATTGCATTCTAGCCACAGAACAGTAGTGGAATATTTGAGGGGTGATTTGATGAGAAGTCATGATATGGGGATGGAGGTACTGTTTAATGGTTAGTGTGGTCCACGTGTGGGAAAGTAGGACTATGGAGCCACTCACACCGAATGTCTTTCAACCAAGGAAAAACAAGCAGTCAAGAAGTAGTGCAGAAGACATGAAGTGTGACAGTGTGCTGGAGTTAACTACCGTTCCAAGCATCCCACACATTCTCACATGTCTAGAGTGTTGACTCCCTTTTTATTTCTTCAGGCATATCTTTCTTACTGGTTTACAGTATTCTTTGCAAGGCAATCAAGCTACAGTATTTAGATTTAAATTGAATTAGAAGACTGGGTTTGAACTAGGGGTGGACGGAATTTGCGTAATCGCGTTACACAAATCTCTGCAAAACGGTAAAAAATCCCCGCGAACACGCAGAAGTTCAGCGAACACGCAGAATTGCTTGTTTTCGATGCTTTTTTATTGTTCGCAATTGCTGTTTTGGGCAATTTCGCGTTCTCCTCGGAATGCAAAATTACCCAAATTCCGCAAATTCCGCAAATTCCACGAGCGGAATAGAATTTTCCGCCCAGGTCTAGTTTGAACTTTGAGATCCTTGAGGTTGTGAGTTCTATTAAAGTCTTTTTGAAGGAAGAGGAAGGATTGTTGCCCGGTTATGTACACATGTATGCATAGTCATGAAGAATGTGTAAAAGTTCTACAAAATTCAAGTAGAAAATATACTACATTTCTACAAAAGAGTGGATAGAAATGAAGTTTGAGTTTTCAGGTATTCCCATTATCCTATCAAACCAGGGAGATTCTTATGAGAGATCCACTATCACCTGCAGACCTCCTCGACTCTCAGAAGTGGTGTAGCAGAGTGTGGAGTCCTGTATTTGTGTCTTTCTATTACCCATTCCTCATTATTTTCTTTCACCACTGGTCACCATATGAAGATGTATGTGAAGGTTTTGAGAGAGATATGAATATTGATGCCTTTGCACAAGGTTAGCAAAACCCTAACAATGGGCAAAGAAATCCAGGCGGGGATATTTAATGGCAGACCCATTGTGAAATTAATGAGGTGACAGATAAGGCTTCTGAATGTCCAGCTGTGCTCAATAAGATAAGACTTCCAGAAGCCTTGACATTTACAATACAAGCGGACAATGTAAAGACAAAAGGAATCCTCCACAATATATTAACACTACACAATAATGAACCAGTTCTTTAGTATTTAATGTATTTATGATTACTATAAAATATACAAGCCAAATACTGGGAACAAGTAGACTTCCAGAATATGTGTGTTTAATCATTACAATATCTCAGTAATGGAATTTGGTTCTGAACTTCTGAAATTCAGTCGGGGTGCCAGCCAGCACTCCCTCATCTCGCAATCCCAGCTTTCCAGAGATTAACAATTTTAAAGTCCTAGGGGTATAATCACAAGAACGTGTGCTAAACATTTCCAAAAAATGTTAACACAATTTACACATTGCAGCATATCTTGGGTAAATAACCCCATATCAACGTGGAATTCAAAACAGGGCGGTACCATGCGATAGTCAGCCGAAAACGCAGCCAATGTCCGCAATACAATCACTCCGACAGAGATAAAAACACAAACCCTAATGTGTAAAAAGACGCAATGTGTCCAAACGCGATAAGAAAACAGTGACAACCAGCAAGAGGTATGCGAGAAATAGCATAAGAACAGCATACGGAAAATGCCACTAAAACGACATCAACTGCAGAGTACCACGGATGCACCCTGACTGACTGCAGAGCACAACATGAACCCCACAATCCCCACGGAGGAACACCCAGGAATCCAGGGCCTGTGGAAGGCCAATGAGAAGATGATGATGGGGTACAGTTGCCAGGAAAATCCGATTATCGCCACGGCTGAGCCAGAACACCACCACCAACTGTACATAAAAAATTATCCGATACTTCTGGAACTGGGAACCATGGGGCATAGGTGCATACACAGATGTTGTGCAACACACAACATGCAGCAATCATCTTGCGCACAATGTCCAGGCTGTACAGGAGCTTTCTACCTGTGCCAGGGACCTGAAACGTGACTTCAACACAACAAATGTGCGTTCAACAATGCCTCTGGTGCGTATGTGGGCTGCATTGTACTGCCTCTTGGCAGGTGTGTTCGAGTCTCGGAGGGGTGTCATCATCCAAGGGCAGAGTGCATATCCTTGATCACCTGTGACAGTGCAGGGTGAAAAGAGTCAATACTTGATTCAGCAGGATGTGATGGCAGGCCCACTAATCTAGTTAGGCCTGTGCTGGCTGTGTGTGGGGTGAGTGTAAGCCAGCCCTCAGGGAGTAGCTGGTGCTGACAACAAATCCAACAGTCATCAGGCACTCAGAGATGCAATGTCAGAACAACAAGGGGTGATGACTTGAGTTGCACAGGTTTAGAGGCCCCGAAGGAACAGCGGCCTATGCGGGCCCACCACCACGGGACGCTGACCTGCTGGAGACTGGGGTAAGGTCATGAGGGCAGATCAGGGTCTCGTATGTGTTATAGGTGCATTTCGTGGGGGTGTCTCGGGGGAGAATGGAAGGTCTTCCCCCCGGGCATGATGCAGAGGGCACATGGCTGCTGTGTCCGGCAACATGGCAGATTTGAATGCCACAGACTCATGCCAAACACAAAGTCTGTACCTGCTTGTTGCTGATGACAATCCCCAGGCCACAAGCTCAGACACCAACGATGTTCCGCCGGAGGCTGACGGTCACTCGCGGTGTACAGGGTTAGTGGCACTACGTGTTACCAGCTTGAGTTGAACAGGGTTAGTGGCACCACGTGTCACTGGCTTGCATGGAACAGGGTTAGTGGCACACACGTGTTGCCGGCTTGCGTTGAACAGGGTTAGTGGCACCACGTGTCGCAGGCTTGCGTTGAACAGGAATAGTGGCACCACGTGTCGCAGGTATGCGACATGGAATTATGCCTCACTGATTGACGGGAGAATGGTGCTGTGGCCGATGCCACAAACTTGGGGTCACTGCCATTCAGGACTCAGGACACAGTTCCACATGTGGGACCTACTGGGACTAAGAGGATGCCGGAGGAGTATGTCAATGAGAAAGAAGTAGTGTGGGCCAGCGTTGTGGGGGCCATCGATGGTCTGCGGAGGCTGCAGAAGTCGCAGGACTGGGGCTTGGAGCTTGCACTTGGTGGGCTCTATTTGGCTCATGACGTTGTTGGCAGGTGAGCAGTGCGGGCATGCCTGGTCTGGGTATCAGTGTCCTGTGGTGCAGCAGGCACACAGGGTCGCAGGCCCCACTGCTCATTGCGTCTGCCTCGTGGTGGACTGCGATGCTAGCCCTGTCAGTGACATTGGCTTTCCAGGAGAGAACCACTCTCTGTGCCACAGTTTTTTTTCCACACCCCTGCGTAGCCCGGGCATACACAGGGCCAACCCACTATGCTCACGCACACAGGGGGATACGCAGCGAGCGACATTTCCGCTATCTGAGCCACGGCCTGGGGTGACATCATTGCATCCACTGTTCACCACTCTCCAGTCATACCCATATCTGTCCTGCACATCCACGCCTCACTTGTCATTGTGTACATTCCCATTCACGGGTCACCTGCATACTTCGCACATGGCTGAATTCCGCATCTACACACGTTCAGCTGTTGTGTGGCTGGGGTGCAGTGGTAGCCCAGGCTCAACATGGAGTAGTGTTGTCGTTTCTGGTAGGTGGAAATGGTGATTGGCATGTTGTCTGTGGTTTGGTCATGTGTGCATTCCCACAGTTGTGCGTTGTGTGATGGTGGCTTTGAGGTACGTGGTGTGTTGATTCTGCACTTTAAAGTAAAGTAGTTCTTTATTGTTGGTTAATTAAAACCATTACAATATATACAATTCCACAAAGTTTAAAATGAACATTTAAGTATATAAAAAGAGAAAAAGTGTGTATTCTAAGTGTCCAAAAGACTGACGTGAGTTTCAGTGAAATTATTCAAGACACAATTGTCTTTGGAAACAGGGTTCTTAAGTCAAGATGAAGGTCAGACCTGTGACAATAGGTCTTGTTTTTTCACGAAACTGTCCAGGAATTTAACTGATCTACAAATCAGTTGAGGATCCGCAGTGCATAAGATTTGGGTTATCGCAGTCCGGCAGGTACGAACTCCTTGCTCGTTGAGCTTGTCCTTTAACCAATACCGCCGACCTTGATACATAGCCGGACAGATGCAAACTATATGAATAATGTCTTGTTTACCTGCGCCACAAAGGTCACATTCCGTTGATTCTTGTGGTTTCCATTTTGGTTGATCCAATCTTGTCGGGAGGTTACCCAGCCTTAATTGAAGAAATTTACTTTTGATAAAGAACGAGAAGGCCATGTCTAAATAAGCTGCTGGTATGGGCTTTATGTATGATTTGATGGTCATCCAGGCGTGGGCCCGGGCGCTGAAGGTTATTTTATCGTTGAGAAGCGAGTGTTTCTTGGCGATCCTCACGACCGCTTGTTTGAACGAAGAAACTGGCAGTTTTGTTCCCCACAGTGGTCCCAGCTCGGTTGTATCCAGTGAGAGTTTTAGGTACTTTGTGTGCTCGGAGCTCGGTTTTGTGTGGATTGCTTCCCACAATGCCCCATTCATTTTGTTCTCCTTGTTTCTCCAAACTTTGTCCAAGAATTTGATAGCCTCATATTTTTTCAGTAGTACTTGTGATTGTAATCCAAATTCAAGTCTTACTTGCGCTGGTGAGGAGCTGTTCGGTAGGGAAAAGACCCGTTTATAGACTTTAGTTTGTATTTTGTCTATGAGAGTAGCACTTTTCCCATGATGTAATACACTCCCATATGCTATTGTGGGTAACAGCTTTGATTTCATTGCGGTTAGTAAGGGGAGACAAGAGGACCTTTTAGCTCTGCTGCCAAACTAGTGAAAGCGTGCAGTAAGGTGGACCCTTTATTTTCCATGTCCTTAAAATGCACTTGGAAATTGAGGCGGTTGTCTAGATGTACCCCCAGGTACTTGTAGCTGTTTACCACTTCCAGTTGATCATTGTTTATTCGGAAGTTTGGTGAAGTTTTGCGTCGTCGTGTTATGAGCATTACCTTTGTTTTCCTGATGTTTATGGTTAACAGGTTCTTTTTTGTGTAGACGGACATGTCATGCAGTAGGCGTTGGAGGCCAATTTTTGTTTGGCTCAGCAATACCACGTCGTCCGCGTATGATAAGTGCGTTACACGGAGGCTACTTAACCGGGGAGGATGTGCGTTGACCTTGTCCAGGCTTTCTGTCAGATCACCCATAAATAGATTAAATAGATGTGGGGCCAAAACACATCCTTGCTTTAGACCATCGGCAGTGTTGATCTTCCGGGTTAGGCAGTGCCCGTTGTCAATTTTTACCTGCATCCAGGTGTCAGTGTACAGGTTAATGATGGGCAGGAGAATAGAGTCCGGTAGGCCCAGTTTTTTTAGTTTTGCCCATAGCAATTGCCTGTTGACGCGGTCAAATGCCGCCTTGAAGTCCACAAAACAGGTGTAGAGCTCCTGGCGGTTCTGTAGGCTTTTCTCTGCGATCAGGCATAGGGCCATAGCATTCGTCATTGTTCCCATGCCACGGCGGAACCCAGACTGATTCAGTGGTATTTTGTTGTTCTTATCTGACCATTGGGCCAGGTCTGCTAGTATCATTGACGCGTAGTATTTTGCTTCAGCGTCGATGAGGGCGATCAGACGGTAGTTATTTGGATCTTTACGGTCTCCACCTTTATAGATTGGAGTTATGATCGCCCCCCTCCAGCTCTCAGGGATACCACCTGTGTTGTTTACTGTTCGGAAGAGCAAATCGAATTTACTAGCCCAGTACTGTGGGTCCTCCTTGTAAATGGCTTGCGGAACGCCGTTTGGACCAGGGGCGCTTTCTTGCCTACGTTTCTTGATTATTTTTAATATGCTTTGCTCTTCGTCTTGCCTGGAGTGTGGTGCCAAGTTTTCCACAGCTTTTAGGCGGTCCCCTTGATGGACTTGGGCAATGTGTTCTCCCACTGATTTATCTGTTACTTTGCTAAGCAAAGTTGCCGGTGTCATCCAATTATTTATTGAAAATGTATCCGTTATATGTTGGGTCCATTCCGGTTCGGTTATACAGGTCATACTTATTGGTTGAGCTGTCCGGTTTACGGAGTTAACTTGTAACCAGAACGCCCTCGAGTCTGCTCTCTTTATATTATGCAGTAATTTAGACCAGAATTCATTTACAAGATTTTGCTTTTCAGTCCATATTAATTTCTTATATTGTTTCCTGGCCTTACGCACTGCTTCCCAAACGCTGGAATTTTGGGTTTGACCATGTACTCGATGCGTTAATTTTTTCAAGTGCCTCCTTAATGATCGTGCTGAGCTATCGAATCTGATGTTAAATTTGAGAGGAGTTTTGGTTTTGTTATTTGTACTGGTCCTCGGGAGTTGTTTCAAATAGTCACTCCAAATTTCTGGGCTCAGAACGTTCTCTATAAGGAGCGCTTGTAATAAGTTCTTAGCATCATTGGCTATTTGAGGGAGGGATTTGCTCGTCCACTTAAGCCGCTTCAAGTTAATAGTAGTGGTGTTGCCTGGTAGCATGGGCGCTGGTGCGTGTTTAGTTATGCCCGTCCTAATCTCAAGATGTTGCATTGAATAGTCACTGTCCAAGGAACAAATTATGTGGAAGTCTTGTACTTGACTTAACAGGGGTAATGTGACTAACGTGTAGTCCAGAATGGAGCTTGTGTTGTGACCTGTGTAGGTCATGGAGGGGGGGTTGTCTTGGTTAGATCTTCCATTTAGTACCCTAAGGCCAAGATTTTCTAGATCCCACATGAATTGTTTGCCCTCCTTGTCCCTCTTCCTGACTTGAGGAATCACCTGCGGCACAACATTCCAAAATTCATTAGCTGTGTTGATGTTAGTTTCATCATCTGATTCTTGAAGCAGATTAGAGTTAAAATCACCAGTGAGAATTATTTCCCAGTTAGGGTGTTCCAAACGCAGGTTTGAGACCACTGTTATTATATGTTGGAACAGTGCTTTTTTGGGAGTTTTTTTTGGATTAACATAAGTGTTTATTAAAATTAAAGTTCTGGTTATGGCCCTTATCGTGCTTTCCAGTTTTAGAATTTGCATGTCCGCCGTTGTTGCAGCCAGTTGTGATGCTTTGATGTTTAAGGCTGTTGAAATATAGATGGAGAGGCCCCCACTAGCTCACCCGAAGCGTTGAGAGTGGGTCGCACTTACATGGTAGCATAGCCAGCCTGGTATGTCAATTGGCTCGATTAGCCACGTTTCTTGTAGGGCTATTATTGCGTATGGAGCCCAGGTGGCAGCTTTGCCATTTTTGGTTACAATGTCTTTTGCGCCTGCAATATTCCAAGAGAGTACCTTTATGACTTGTCTTTCAGTGTTAGTTGACTTGCGGGAGATTCAATTGGGGGATGTTGATTGCGGCCATAGGTGCTCAAACTCAGTTACTTCGGGTCCCCTAGCACCATGAAGGACTGAGCGCGTTGGTCGGTTCGTCTGTACTTGATTTACGATCTCGTGGCTCCTTTTTAGGAGCGGGGACGGGTACGCTGCCTTGGCCACTTCCTTCAGAACGATTCCCCATTTCTTAAATTTAGCCGTCTCTGACAGAATGTGGGTCACTATACTTGCGTCCCTCCATGTTGTAACCGTGCATTCTTTTTTTGCCTTGTCATTCATTGTTATAAACTCAACCGAGAGAAGATCTGCTGAGGTGAGGTGACCAAGGCTTGGGATTGCTGATGTTAAACGAAGTATGTTCCCTCGGTTTAGGTAATCTTGTGAGCCTTGTAGTTCATATTCGGGGATAAAGAGAAGTTTCCCTATGTTAGTGGTTTCCTCCTTTATTATTTGCAAATTGTCACAAGTTTTAACAGTTTGACATTGTTTCGTTCGCATGCGACTTCCAGTGTCTATTATGTTAACGGTGTGATGGTTTTTGAGTAAATTAGGTGCACCATTCTGGAGTCGTATTTGTGGTATAGTTAATGTTTTTGCTTCTTGTTCCACACTTGTTGTTTGCCTCATTGCTGCTAAGCACTCATTTGCGTCAACCGGATTCTCAGGGTGGTCTCTTCCCCTTACTTTGTTTGTTGTTTCAGCATTAGCTGCCTTTATGTCAGTGGGGAAGGTAACTTTGATGAGTTCCAAATTTTTCCTATTAACGTTTGTTACCAGTTGCCTGTCAGTTTCTATGTCCGCACTGGTGGTGGTGGTTAAAATTGTGGATGCCATGCCGTTATTGATTGATTTTTTGGTAACCTGACTGTAAAGCCTGTAATTAGCAGATTTGCCATTGTTTTGCTCTTTCTCTAATATTAGGTGCCGCTTATTTGTACTCTGCAGACTAGGACTTTGAGTTGAGGCAAGATCAGGTTTATCTAGTTTGAATTGGCAAGTCATTAATGGCATACTTGATTGATCTTCAAGGCTGACTCATTCTTCAAAGGAGGAACTTGATCCAATAGAATTACATTGGTCAGTAATTGGAAGGTTCCCTGTATCCAAGACTTTTGGGGAGGTGACTACTGCTGCATGTAGGGGTCTGCTGGACAGATTTTTCTGTGCTTGTTTGCTAAGAGTTTCTGTCCTGCAGTCAAGTTCATTCTTCTGATCGTTATATTTTTTGTCTTTCATTATCGTCAACTGTGGTGAATCATTTTTGGTGACACTCCAGTTTTTTATTTTTGATTTGGCTTGATCAAAAATGGGAAAGTTTGCTATGCTCTGTTTGTTTTCAGGTTCGCATCTAGGTTGTTGATTTCTGTTTTTTCTGGCCCTTTTTTTCTGGCGTTTGGTGAGTCTTGTCCCATTGTCAATTTTGGTGGTTTGATCGATTGTGGGTTTTTTAGTGGTGGTGGGTTGACCTATCAAGAGAATGTTGGATTTTACATTTGTGGTACCCATTCCTTTGTCTAATATTATGCCTGAGTTGATTAGATTATCATTTCCTTCTGTCGGCTGTTGTAGAGGAACAGCTTTGTGAGCTGCCTCTGCGTTCCTAGACTTGCTTGCGTCGCTTGGTTGGGTCACTTGATGGTCAAAGGAGATCAAATCGCCACTTAGTTGAATATTGTTAGTAGATTGACTTGCCTGCTTGCATTCCTTCAGGATATCCTTTAGTAGGTGCGGCAAGTCCTGCAGTTTGTCTAGTATTGGATAACAGGTGCAAGGCTGGGTTGGCATACTTGGGCAAACTTGCTCCATGAAGCTGTTAAATGTGCCAGCCATAGTGTCAAGTTTTTTATTTATGCCAGCTATGTGTTCAGCTATTGAGCCCATTAAGTGTATTTGTATGTCAAGTTTATCTGATTGCATATTGAGGGTTTTTATGGACGTTTCCAATATGCACCCCAGCGCGCTATGGAGAGTCAAAATGGCTTCTAGATTGCTTTTTACGTCCTGTTCAACTTCTGGTTGGTTGCTGTGGTTTTTATTTTGACTAGTACAGATATCCAGGTGTGCCTGTTCGCAGAACAATGTATCTTGTTTCATTGCCTTGATTCGATTTTGTTCAAGTTTTGGGTTGCTTACTTTTGATGCAGTGTCTGATGAGGATAAGCTTGATATTTCTAATATGGATGCTTTCTTTGGACCATCCTTGTCACAAGGTCTTGCATATGTAAGCATTTCGTTATCTGTTGCCGGTTTTGATCTACTAAGGGTCTTTACTATGCTTTTGTTCATTCGACCTGTATTTAATGAAACTTCTGACTGTGAGTCATGAATCGTTATTACTTGGTCCTCCAGTGCCGCAAGGAGTAGTTTATCGCTTGTACTGGTTTGGTCCATATCACTTCTGGTTGCATTAATGGAAGAACAGCTCCTGTGCCTTGCAATGTTTTCGTTGTTATTCATTATTATGTGTGGTTTACTAACCAGATTTTGGTCTTTTGTTTTTGCTGCACTAGATTTTAGATCTTTGTTTGGGCGTGGAACCGGTCTTGGAGTTGAATGGTTATTAGGATGAGCCTTGTCCAGGGAGTCACTCCAATTGATTTTGTGAGGGCTATTCCTCTCGCAAGGACTATCCCTTGTGCTTACTGAACACTTACTTTCAATCATGGGTAGGTTTGTTCCACTGTTGTTAGGTATTACATTGCTTGTGTGTCCTTCCAGAGAGGTGTCGAGGGGTCTTTTTGATGCTGGCATTGTTGTTAATGAATTCTCATCATCATGTCCTTTTGGCGGGTTGGATGTAGTGTTATTCCTGTGGACTTGGGCTTGACATTGCATCATGTGTATATTTGTGTCATGGGTTAGATCCACGCAATTGTGCTTCAATTCAACTCCGTTCGGCGTTGTGCTTAAGGCTGGTTTAGGAACCGTCATGTCATTTTTCTCTGACTTTGTTTTACAAGTGTTCGGCGTCATAGGTTTTTGTAGACCATTTGGGGTTGCCGACATAGAGTAAATCACTGACATTGGGTCCTTCATGAATGCAAACTTCCCGGAATGTTTCAGTGTTCCAAAAATTGGATAGGTAGGGGATGTTAGACTGGGAAGTGGGCCAGCTTGTTGAAGGTGAGTGGGCGATTTGGTCTTGACTTTCTTCCTGGTGGTTCTAAGAGGAGTTGTTCTCAGCTTCCCAGATCTCATCTTTTTGTTTCCCAGGTGGTTTACTTTGTTAGATTTTTATTTAGTTGGTGTTTTCTGAGATTTCCTGGTACTGGCTTGGGTGCTTACAGCCTCGCACCTTGTTTAACACTGAGGACCTTGAGAGGGCACGCAGGTCACCCCCCGTGGCTTGCCCACCCTGTGCCAGGCGGGGTGCAGTGTGTATCACGACCTTACTGCTGATTCACGTTTTGATCCTCTTTCCCTATTCAGCAGTAGCTATCTATGAGGCAGTTTAGACTTGCCACTAGTGTAGATTTTAGTGATGGTGGTAATACAAAGGGCTTTCAGGGTCTTCAGGGAGTGTTGTCACAGCGCTATGCCTTTATTTCCTGCGCTCACACCACCTGCTACCACTGTCCGCAGTCCAACTGTGCCCCCATCGAGGCTGCAGGTTTGGTAGCAGTAAGGGATTGCAGCAAGGGATTGCAGCAAGGGATTGCAGCAGGTATTGCTGTTACAGCCGCTCAACTAAGTTCGATTAAGCACTATGTTCAGAAATTAATCAATAGTCCAACTGTTCAAATTGTCAATTGGTCGGCACTTGCACCACCCGACGTTTCCTTAGTGGGTTAAGGCACTGCCGATTGGGACAAAATCACTTATTGCTGCTGCAGGGCTGAGGGGCAAGTTAAAGGATTGTACCCACTCGCACAAATGCAGTTCCTGGCAAGATTCCGGACAGGTCACTGACTCCCTCTGTGTCTTTTGTGATTTTGGGCGCTGCTGGTTAGCTTCAAACCGCTGCGGGACAGTTGAGGAGTTGAGCCCGCTCTCACAGCCACACCCGTGCCCGAGCCTGCGCCCGATGCTCAGCGCACAACCCAGCACCCAGCTCTAGGGCGCTCACGGTCCAGTTCGCATCAGCGTCAATGGCTGCAACAGGCGGGCGGGAGGACGGACAATCAAACCGGGAGACGGCAGGACGGCGGGTAGGTGCGGCTCGCTTACGGGATTCCCCGCTGCCCCCCGCACCGCTTAGAGTTTACGGCGGTCTCCTACCTCCTGCTCCTGCCGCGTTTCCTTAAGCTTCCCGGTCTTCTTTTGGCAGGGGGGGGGGCGCGTGAGCAATGGTTGTCACCGCTGCGTTCAGCCGCTTTCGGAAGTTTCGATGCCTTCGGCGTCCTTCGGCGTCCTCTGACCGTTACGGCTGCTCTCTGCTCTCTCGCTCTCTCTCCGCTGATTCTGCACTTACCAACGAGCAGTCTAGTTCCATATGTGCCATCCAGGAAGCGCTGGTTGAAGATGGAGTGTAGAAAGACGTAGGAATCGTGCATACTACCAGGGTAGTTTGCAACAACATTGGTGAACATTCCCCGGTGGTCCACTATTGCCTGCACATTGATGGAATGCGTGTGCCTTCTATTGCGGTAGTGGTGTGCGGTGTCCGCAGGGGGCACAAGTGGGACATGTGTGCAGTCTATTGCCCCCAACAGGGCCGGGAATCTAGCTATGGCTTGGAAGCCCTGCTTGGTCTCCTGCTGTTCCTGCGCAGTGTGGGGGAAGTGAAGGTACTAGGGTATGAAGCTGAGGATGGCATCAAGAACAGGTGTGATGAACCTTGATAGGGCTGGCTGTGAGACCCCTCCAACTCTGGCAGTTGTTGGTTGGAAGGTACTCTCACCCTAGTGTTTCATTATTCCCTGTAAACCCTCTTCCTCCCACTCTTAATCCCTTGGCTAGACCTTTTCAAGACTCTTCCACAACTGTGCCCATTCCCTTGGTGCCAACTAGGGATAACATAAATGTAGATACCTTTTTTCTAGATTTTTCTCCTTTATTCGATACTGATTTAATTCTAAATAGATCAGCTTTGCTCATTTGTTTTCAGGAGATTGAAAGCCTAAAATTAATTCAAACTTCGGACCTGGATGTGGTACTTCTTCTTAACGCTACATTAGGGAGAACAGCAAGGGTGAAATTTCAGTCCAAATTGGTGTTAAATCACATCTTACAGTGGGCAGAGGAATTACATATCAGAGGGATTGATGTTACTCCATATTTCGTAGAAAAACGAAGTGAAAGTTTATCCACTAATTTGTCATCAACCGCTAATGTTAATTTGAAGCCTACAGATTGGTCTTCAGTTAGATCTGAGGACTTAAAAATATGTGTCTCAAAAAATGAAAGACAAGTTCTTTATAAAAATCCCCCTCTTCCTAAACAAGTTTTGATGGATGATAATTCAAAATGGAGTTGGCTGCCGGGAGTTCTCTCTAGCAAATCTACTTCCTGCCCTAAACCGCATTCAAATTTTTAACAGAGATTTGAAGTTTATCTCATGGAATACTGCGGGTTTTAAAGATTATAAGGAAAAACTATGTTTCCTACGTTCCCTAGAAGCTGACATAATTTGCCTTCAGGAAACGTGGGTGGAAGGTAAATTAATCCTAGAAAAAGAGTACTTTGTCTTAGAAGGTAGTGCAATCCCCTCTAGGAGAGGTCATACGAAGGGTGGCATAGCATGCTTATTATCCAATAGAATCAATTGGAACTATTCCCACTATCTTGATCCGGATAAATTGTTTCAGGCAATAATTTAAAAAAACTTATTCAAGGATTGTCCCAACAAATTACTTGTTTTAATAAATACTTATATTCCCCCAAACTTTTGTTTTAATGACGGTGTAAAAGTACTCTTCTCCTTCATAACTAAAATTATGGACACTGCCCCCTCCCCTTATATATTATTATTTGGGGACCTGAACTGTAATATATCGAATTGTGGTCTTGATTTGTTCAGAAATAAACTTAGGGAAGAATCTCTTAATATACCTCAGGCCTTGTTTCCAGCAAAAATTAAATCTAATAAAAGAGGTAAATTAGTTCTGGAAAGTCTTTCCAAAGTGGATTGTCTAATAATAAATGTGAGACTCCCTTCTGACATCCCGGCAGCTTTTACACACAATTCAAAAAATGGAGATTCTATTATTGATTATGTAATCGCAGATTGTTCTTTCTTTTCTTTTCTGAAAGATCTTTTGGTTGTAGATACTAAACTTAGTGACCATAATGCGTTGATGCTTACAGTTTCTCTTAGCCCACCTACGGCGGATTCCTGGAACATTGACACGGATGTGGTGAATTTTGGCGCCAGTTCGGGGAAATGTTTTTGGAATCACCGTTCTTTTGTGTGTTCGCTGACTCTTTTAATCTCTACTGTGGAGAATTTATTCCGATGGGATGGGAGGGAACTATCAGGATTTGCTGAGTTTTTAGAATTAGTGACCTCAATAGCCAAGAAGGGCCCCTCCTTTAAAAAATCCTTAGTATTCCCCCAATCGCTTCGGTTATTAAATATTGAAATAAATAAAGTGATAAGGGGTCAATACTTATCATTTAGTCAGGAAGCCCATCAGAAATTAGCACTACTAAAAAGAAGGAGAGCAAGGCTTAAGGCCAGTTTAAAAAGAAATAAGGAGGATTCCGTATGGATTCAACTCCGGGAAGCCTCAATAAACGGCCAAGCTAAGACATTTTGGTCATTAATTGGCAAAGGCTGCGGTACTAGAGTTAGTCCTACGCCAATTGCCATTGATGAGCAGATTTGGGTTCATTATATTGAGAATCTGTACAGTAATAATAATCTGCAACTAAAAAATGAGGTAACTTATGTTGACTCTTGCGTGTACGATTCCCCGACCGAAAAGGAAATTGAATTTGCTATTAAGAGTATGCGCTCTTCCAGTGCGATGGGTCCTGACGAGGTTCCCATATGTGTGCTAAAACAACAGAGCGAACTATGGAGCAAAATTCTTTATCCTGTGTTTAAATCTTGCTTTGCTAGCGGAATAGTCCCCCCATCCTGGAAAGGGAGTATCCTTGTCCCTTTATATAAAAAAGGGGCAAGAGACCTTCCACAAAATTATCGTCAAATTGCTTTGCTTGACGCCATCGGCAAGGTTTTTGCAAAATGTATTCTCACCTTAATCAACAATTGGGTAACTGAGTCCAAAATTTTGCCTTTTGAACAAACAGGTTTTAGGCTAAAGCATGAAACGTTAGATAACTTGACTGCACTTCAGGTTATTACGGAAAAATATGTGAAAGTCCGTGGAGGGCATGTTTATGGTGCATTCATCGACTTCTCCACAGCATTTGATAAAGTGGACAGAACATTGCTGTGGAGAAAGCTATTCGATTTAGGGATGCCCCCCTTTCTTATTAAATTAGTTTGTGCCCTATATTCAGACACCTGGTGCAGAGTGCTGATTGGCGGTGAAAAGGTTTATCTAGAATAATTCCCACATCCAACGGGTTAAAACAGGGCTGCCTATTGGCTCCCCTACTATTTTCTCTTTATACAGTTGATTTACCTCTGGCTCTCTCAGCATGTTCAGGTATTGCCCCGATTCTGGGGGGCTCTCCAATTGTATGCCTCATGTATGCTGATGATATTTTGATTCTCGATCTGACTCCTAAGGGCCTGAATAATCGCCTGCAGGCTCTATATGAATATGCTGGAAACCATTTTTTGTTGATAAATACTGCAAAAAGCAAAGTGATGTGCATGTCCGGTAGGAAGAAACCTAAATATTCGAACTTTCCTTGGGTAGTAGGGGGTCAAAAATTGGAAACAGTGAAATCTTATGCCTTCCTTGGTAAAATTGTTATGAGTAATTTAAGTGAGAAAGCTCATATAGCCAACAATTCCCGGAAAGCCATTACTCAGGGAAAGAGTTTGGTATCCTTGTATAAGGCTACAGGTAGAAGGCATTTTTCGATACTATTGGATGTATTTCGAGCAAAAGTTCCTGCCTCCCTACTCTACGGAATAGAGTTAATCGATGTAAAAAATTGGAGCCTCTTAAATTCCTCGGAAAGAAAAATTTTACGTAGCCTAATATCTGTCAACACAGCTAGTTCAACTGCTGTCTTAAGACAGGAACTCGGCTTACGTAGTAGCTGGGTCCAAGGTCTAGCGGGAATCGTACGCTGGGTTGTTAGCCTTGCAAGGAGCGAGCCTAGTACCCTAAGACATCTTATAAGAAATGAGTTGTTGGGAAACTTTATTGACTATTCATTGATCGTAAAAATGTTTAGATATGCTGTGGGTCAATTACAACTGGATAAAGATGTTTTATTCTCTTTGTCATCTTATCAGTTAAAAACCCTTTTGAAGTCCTCCTCGTGGGAACTAGGGTTTAGACTGGATAGAGATTTCCGGATTTTGAAAAAGGGCATCACCCCAGTTATCGATTTCTGCCTATTGAGGAAAGCTCAACCATATATTCAATGGAACATTCCTCATGGCGTTAGACGCCTATTGTTTTTGGTAAGACAGGATTTGCTCCCTTTGAAATCTCTCTTATCCAGATGGCATGGCCACTCAGCGGTCTGTGATATCTGTCAGATGAATGATCAAGATTTGTCTCATGTCATTTTCGTTTGTCCATCTCTGATGTCTTTCAGGCGAAGATGGTTAAGACCAATCTGCCTTCAACTGAATATTTTGTCTGCCCCTTCTTTTAGTGCGCTATGATTAACCCTCCTAATGAAATGTTTTGTTTTAAACTGTACAAATTTTTCAAATGTTTTCTGGATCTGTATTAAGTTGGTAATTTTAGATTGTCGTGTATTTTTATTCTATGTACCTGTTGACATTTTATGTTTAAGCTTTCTTTGTATGTATTTTATGCCTTTTATGTGGACCTCGTAATGAGTTCCGATATCATAATAAACTTAAACTTAAACTTGGAAGGTACCAGAGGCCAACAGGTGCAGAAAGCCAGCAGCTTTTTCTGAGGAGGGATATTGGTTCTCCGCTGTGTTGGGCACGTCAACATGTGGGCGATGTGGGCCATGATGTGGGTGATGGTTGTCTTTTTGAGCTTTTAGTGGGCAATGACTTCCTCGGGTGTTGGATCAGTGCGTTTTTGTAGGTCTGCTATCTTACTCTGCGCTCCTTCTGTGGTGGTCCAGGGGGCGGGTCTTGGTCCTGGGGGTGGTGGCAGTCCTGGGGGTGGTGGTGGTGGGTGTTGTGGGCCTGTTGGATCTCCGAGCTGCATAATGAGTAGCTCCATGGCATCGTTTGTTCTTTGGGTGTGGATGTGTGCGGGAGCTGTTGCCTACTGCAGGTAGTCGTCTGGCTTTACACCTGTTAAAGTTGTTAAATACCTGCTGCTACCATGGCTTATCGTGTGGTTTTGACTTGCATCGCCGATCTGGCACTTCGTTGTGATAGTGGTGTTGTGGTTTTTTCATGTGTTTTTGCACGGGAATGCCTACTCTGCATCTCATTGGGGTTAGTTGGTGGTGTCCACCGTGGAGATACATTTTGGGGCAGTTATCCCAGGAATACTGGCGATGTCTGCAGTTTGCACCCGCTTGTGAATGGGGTGTTAAATCTATCTCCAATTTTGATGTGTGAAGTTGGGGATACATTAAAGATAAGTCCTTGCGAAACTCCCCCCAACATTTCTGCTGTGAAAGTACTTTCCAGTAACTCATGAATCCCCCAGAATCTCAAGACTGGCTTCTAGGCATTACGCCTGACTCGAGCCAGGGATTCTACATGGTCCTGTCCTATGTGACCAGCTGGGTCTTGCAGGAGTCAGGAGTCTTTTTTAGACCCTGGAGCAGGGAAGCAGGAGGAAAGCAATTCCGGGGTCTGAGTACCTTGCAGAATTCATAAGTCATTAGTAGACTTTGTTACAGTACAGTCTTTTTCCTTGGATGTAGTCTCCTCAGGACAAAGAATGTTTTGGAGGAGGTGGTGATGATGTGCCAGTCCTAGCTTATGCACTAGCCCAATTGTTCCCTAACCAGTCTTTTCTACTTTCCCAGCCTATTCTCACCTCCTTTTAGTATTTCCTATTCATGTTACTGTAAAATTTGTATAATGTTTTTCCCCAAACTCCTTTGCATAGTTCATGTTCCAAGGAAATATTATCCTCTACAGCTGCAGCTTACACTTGATCAAACAGTGTATATGTTACTTTATGAGAATGTCACTGTTTTGTTGGGGGAGTGGGTAAATCTCTGATGCAATCGGTTATTATGTGGTTATTTCTGCAGTAGTGTCCTCGATGATTGTGACCTGATCATCTTCCTGTCTTGTTGCTCGTGACATCTGCAATTATCTTGTAATTTTCTGTTCTCAAGCTATTTGAATTGCTTTTTAAAAAGCATAAATGATTCCCCCAAAATCACAATGAGCTCCTGTTCTCGCTCCTTTTTAGAAAAATAATTAAAACCATTTTTTTCAAATATATGAATAGGAATCTTTCAACAATAAATACTTTCCTTTCAAACTTTCCAAAAAGCTACAAAATCATAATTGAAAGTCTTGCCATCACTGGTACATTTTTCAAAGGCTTTAAGACAGAACGTATTTCAGGTAACCCTGGGCGTAGTTTGCGTAGTAGCGCTATGCGTAGCTAGGCAAAGTGCACTTCGCACTATGCACGCTACGCGTAGCTACGCAAACTGCGTTGTGCGGTAGAGGAAATGCTGTACGCACTGATTGCACTGTCCCGGATGCTTGTCGGCACTGTGCAATCATTGCAAATGGCATCTTGCATAGTTCAAGCGGTTGTTTTCTGCCGCTCGAGTAGATTTGTACTCCAGGGGCAGCTTTCTTAATGCAAGCTGGTAGTTTCTCATCGCGAGCATACGTGACCACTCGCAATCAGAAACCTGACCTCCCTGCGTTGAGAATCTTGCCGGGAGGTTTATTTTCTACGCTTGGGATCGGCAACTTGATGTTGCTGATCGCAAACGAGGAAAAAGTCTCGCCGGGATGATGATTTTGCTCGTTCGCGGTCGCCAACATGACGTTGAGGACCGCGAGCAAGCAAAAAATGCCCTTTCCGCTACTCTGTGCATTTTTGCACTGTGCTACGTGCAATTCACATAGTGCGTAGTAGCTCAAGCTCCGCACGCTCCGTGAGCATAGCGTAGTACTACGCCAAGGGTTATTTTCAGGTTTAAAGACTTCATATTAGATATAGGCAACCCTTGTGTTTTTTTCCATTTGAGTTATTTATAAATGAACACTATAAATGCATACTGAAAACAAGAGGTTAAGCATAGGCATTGCCTACATTCTTGTTTATGGGTACATTCAAGATACTCAAGATTTTTACATAGTTAAGAAACCTTTTAATATGATTTTGTCTATGGACCCACAACAAGAAGTCCATAGACCTTGTGCATTTTTAGCTGAGTTTACTGTAAATGTGCACTGTAATAAACAAGATGAGCATAGGTATCCATAAAGCACTTGTGAAGTTCAATTAATGTATTCATATATATTAAAAGCTTTTTTAGGTGTCCTAAGATTGTGGACCCTCTCACTCAAAATCAGCGGTTTTAGGATTTAATTTGTGAATATTGGTGCATTCTTCCACTCTTATTCTGACTTGTATATTGCAGACAAAATATGTTTCAGTTTTTCACTTTGAGAAGGTCCTAGGTGTGTTCCCCCAGATTTGTTAAGCTCATACTATGAATCTTTAGCTGTGACACTTCCTCTAACCTCTAACCGATTTCTTACACTGAGAAAAATATACCTGATTTGCAAATAGCACAGCATTAAAGATACACCCTTTGAATTCATCATTTGGGTGTTTCTGTTTTAGAATGTGTAGGGCTTTATTTAGAGTTAGGTGGGCAGGTTACTCAACCACAAACATGACAGATATTACATCTGCCATATTGCAAGTGCCATTGGATATAATGTACTTGTAATACGGTGGATAGTACATGCATAGCGCTTGTGACGGGGTAACCCATCACCCAAATTCTAAATCAGGTCATTAATGCTCATGTGTGATATGTCTACATTTGTGATAAAAATGTCAGTTAAAGTAAAACTGACAGACACAAGTTTGTCAGTGATTAGGCACTTGTAAACCAAGAACATATGTGCTTTTCAAGTGAAAAGATTAAAAGAAGCAATGATGAAGAGTTGCCTTACATAATAGCCCCCCCAGCAATCATGACATGTATATATGACCTTGTGCCATCAAGTGTACTAGAAGAATAAGTAACAAATGTGGACAAGCTCTTCAGAACATAGAAATGCATTGCATTTACAGCAACAAACATTAACAAATAGCACATTTCCCATTCCCAGACACACTTTCACATTCATCAGTTGAAGCCTGTTTTCGTTATCCTTCCGGTTGTTTACTTCTAACTGAACTTTAAGAAGGAACATATATATAGCGTAAAAACCTTTTAATTGAGTTACAAAAATAAGAAACTGAAGACCTCCCAAAAACATAAAACGTAAAAATAAATATTAGCTTCTGCTTGAGTTAAATTTCTTGTTCTGAAGTCCAATCTTGTCTATCTCCCTCCGTCCTTTTTCTCTTTAAGCTTTTTTGATAACGGTTTTCACAAACCACAATAATAAACTAATACAGGATATCTGAAAAGAAGATTAAGCAGACAGGGCAGGTACAAGTTTCTTTTGTTTATTCCAGCCAGTACACAACGGACGGGTCAGGGCAGGCAGCAGAAACCAACTGCCTCAGATCACCCCGACCATTCCACACGCCACCGTTCCACCATGGCAACCGTCGTCACGGTGGCATGTGCACACATTGACAATGCAAGACCCAACGCATCTTTTCCCCCAAAATAATGGAACATGAACAAAACACAAACAAAATAAAAATACACAGCACTAGAATGAAGGATATCCCACCTATAATTAAACTACATGGCATGGCAGGAGTAAATGACAATGGCGAAACCCAAACAAGGCAGGCATTAATGCTTCACATAATCCTTAAACCAAACAGGAGGTCTCCTTTCCCTTTCTGAGCCACTAACACTCAGATCACTTTGCAAGTTAGTGTTCATGCTTTTCTCACCACCAAACATCTGTTTGGACAATCTCTCCATGTTCCACCCTTTCCCGTTATTCAGCTTGACAGATCTGCCCTTGAGAGAAATGATTTGCATCGGCTTGGAAAATTTAGAATGCTCCTTTGCAACTATACCAGGCAACCTCACCTTAACCCAATCTCCTGGTTTGAAAAGAGCTTGTCGTCTTCCTTTGATCGGGTCTTTGGTAACATACAAGCACACAATGGCGGGACAGATGTACACAATTTACCAGCCAGAGCGAAGGAATTTCTAAAGGCAGGCCAAACAACGAAACAAAAGTGCTGTGCGTGTTGAAAGCCCATAGACTGAAGACAGCACGTCTTGCAGACAGCGTATGTGCTGTCTAGGCTCAATCCAAAAACAGCTTAAACTGTAAAGGGGAAACAAAAGGGGAGTAAGTTCTTCCGGGAGGGGGCCTTCTACCACAACATTCTTTCTGTAGTTTCATGCACATTTCAACATTTTCATTTTATGCCACACAAGATGGCGAAAATAGTATCATACATTCTAAAACGGTTTGAAATAAGTAATTCATGCAAAATACAATTAGGAATTGTATTTCTCCTGTAGATTGTGTAAGTTATACAACAGAAGAGGCACACAAATTAATTCAATGCTGTGCCCCTTTTTCATAAACATGGTCCAGGAATAAGAAATGCAGTTGGAAGTACTTTCGTTCCGGGAGCTCTTTTGTTGTTCTGACCCCATACTCCAATAATTAGATTTCAACATGTGACTTAGGATGTAGTTCTCTCTCCTTGGGTGCACATCTCCCTAAAAGATGCATTTATATAAAATAAATGACCAAATCACGACTATCCCAAATGCATCATTTTACTACAGATCAGCTTACGTTTCCTCTTGCTGTTCTATGCCGTCCAGTGCATTGCTAAGTAATTCAAATATATTTTCAATGGAATCCATTCTTCAGATGGTTTTATCTGCTTTCTAATGCAATTGGTATGATATTTGTTCCATAGGCGCGCACCAGATTCATATACCATAGAAAGGTTATGGTTTTGCCAATGCTTAATTGGCTTTGCGATCTGCCTCCCGTGTGAGGGATAGTGCCAAGACGCTGTCATCTAAGCGATCTAAACAGGTTAGCAATACACAAAGTAAAAGAGAGAATGGGAAAGATCAATGAAGGGGGAAAAATGAGAGAGTGAGGGAGGTAGGTAGAAGGAGAGAAAGAGAGAGAGAAAAGAGAGAACTAGAAGGCTCTAAAAATACGGATATTTTTATCAAATGGATTATGAAACAAAACATTTAAAATGCCTCTTTACATATTTAAGTCTGTTAACGAATAGCAACTGCTTCAAATATAGTCTAAATCTTCAATTAAAAAATCAACGTTGTATCTAAACTACTCGAGTTCTTTGATATATGTATGTATGTATTTATATCTGCATGTTCTATCATCTTGCACACAGACAATTTACATATGTGAATATTCAAACTTCTCAAAATATTTAAATGGCTGATGGTGTGATAGTGTTTCTAAAGAGTTGAAATGTGAGTGGAAAAGCTAAGCAGAATGAGTTCCAGCCACTTTACTTACTCGAAATTGCTTTACATCAAATGCGTTGATGCTGAAATCGTGTTCATTCCAATTGTATTGGCCACCTAATAAATATTTCAATGGTAACACAATAAACAAATTGTAGCATTCCACCGAAATGTATAACACAGAAATAGAGTTAAAAAGATGCAGCTCAGATCATCGAACAGCCACAATGGCCCCAAGGCTGAGTTGCTATGGGCTTTAAATGGGGCCTTGTTTCAGACTTGCTGGTGGAAGATCTCACACTGTGTAAGACAGAAGTCCTCATTGTAAAGGAGGCATTGAAAATAAAGAGCATCAGTGATATTGGAGCCTTGGGCAAGAGCCAATGCGGATCACAACTTGTATCGGAGGGTGGATTGTTTGAAGCCAGACATGTATTATAAATTGGAGATAGTGGGGAAATGGTGGCATTGTAAACAATGGTTTGCCTACCACTTGGGAAATGCCAAGGAGATGAAGACATTTTACATTGTATCTATGAGCTGAATGTGCCTTTCAAACATTTAGGAATGCCCATGACCTCGCAAATGTATAAGAGTTTGCCTACTTTTAGATCATTATGTTCTGGAACTCGACATCCTATGCAGTGGTGCTAGAACAATTGTCAGTGTGAGAGTGATGTCATCAGTATTACATCACTGAAGACATAAGGTATGGGAAAAATCGAATCGCCACTCAAAGGTCAAGTATAGCAAATGAGTCACGCCCATTCAGTTTGAGAGTGGAAAGGTTGTGCTATGCAGCTGGTGGCAGTGCACACGGTAGCAAATATATTACTAAAGCAGTGTTTGGTAGTAGACTGTCATTTACAGACAGCACATTTTCCATTGAACCAAATTCACACTGAACAGCAGTTTACTAATAAAACTATAGAGCTTACAAACAATAATGTGAGGACATTGGGTTGCAGCAAATTTATCCATTGCACATCCATACCCCCTCCAATCCATGGTATGATGAAAATCTGAAACTTCTTAGAAAGGAATGCAAAGTAGCTGAACGCAATTGGAGAAAGGACTATAAGGACAAGGATAAAGCTTTCTACTTGTCCAAACTTAAAAATTATCATAAAGCTATACGCACGGCCTGTGTGTCCTTCAATGCCAAGGAAATCGGCTCCAATCCTACCAAAACCATTTTTAAACTGGTTCAAAAGCTGCAAAACTGTGCCAATCCTGCCCCGGGTATCTCCTCCACTCAGCAATGTGAGGACCTCGCCACCTTCTTCATTGAAAAGGTGAGGAAAATTTATAACACCTTCTCACAGAATCCTTCTGACCTCACTAGTTCCCCCAACTCTTCCTCTATAGGCACCAGACCTATTTGCTTGCCTGCAATCTCCCCTGAGGATCTAGCTAAACTCTGCAGAAAGGTGAAATCCGGTGCTCCTTCAGATCCCATGAGACCGGCTCAGTTTTTAGAGGCTCTAGACTTCTTTCTTCCATCCCTGGCCGCACTCCTTAACCTTTCCTTCTCCTCGGCAACCGTTCCTACATGCTGGAAACAAGCATGGGTTACCCCCATTATTAAAAAGCCGACCCTGGACCCCACAAAGCCGGAGAATTATAGGCCCATCTCACTGCTCCCCTGGGTGTCCAAATTAGCAGAAGCCTATGCTAACACCGTACTATCAGACCGCATGGCCCAAAACAACATCTTGGACCCTTCCCAACATGGGTTCAGGCCAGGGCATAGTACGGAGTCCGCCCTTCTATCCACCACCGAACATCTTCGAAGGGTACTTGATGCCGGTCAAAGTGCTGCGCTGATACTTCTTGACCTCAGCGCAGCCTTTGACATGGTTTCCCATAATATCCTGCTGAGCCGCTTGGAAAACACAGGGATCAGTGATCTGGCCCTCGAATGGTTTCGCTCGTTCCTATCAAATAGATCCTTCCGAGTCTCAGCACCCCCGTTCACCTCTCGATGACACCCTATCGGCCAAGGAGTCCCGCAGGGCTCGGCTCTCAGTCCATCCCTTTTTAACCTGTACGTGCAGCCTCTCGCGGCAGTGGCTAGAGAATGGGGCCTCATGCTGGTGTCGTACGCCGACGACACACAGCTGGTAATTACCCTCACTGAGGCCCCCTCAACTTCTGCCACGAGATTCAGGGATGGACTGGCCGCAGTCGCCCACTGGATGACGGGTAACTGCTTACAATTAAACGCAGGGAAAACGGAGGTGCTGCTCCTGGGTAAGAACACCAGCTGTTGGAGTGACCACTGGTGGCCCCCCTTGTTGGGCCCCAGCCCCCCCTCTAAAGCTCTGGTAAAAAACCTGGGAGTTTGGTTGGACTCCTCATTGAGCTACCAAACTCACACCAAAAAAGTAGCAGCTACGTGTATTGGGCTACTGAGAAGCCTTAATTCCATTCTAGGGTTCTTCGACCCCAAAACACGTCAGCTCATAGTCCAATCCATCATCCTTTCCCGGTTAGACTATGCTAGCGTCCTATTGTTAGGCGCTAACAAAGCTGAGACTACCAGGCTTCAACAAATCCAGAATTCGGCAGCCAGGGCGATGGTTGGCCTTCCTAGAAGATGCTCTGTTAGAGCCACCATACAAAGACTCCATTGGCTCCCAGTGGAAGCCCGAATCCAATTTAAGGCTCTTACCACTGCCTTTAAAATCCTCAAAACTGATGGCCCTGAACTCCTCCGTCCGCTTCTAACAACCTACATCCCCCAGCGCAACCTCCGCTCTCTAGGTCAACACTTGGTAGTGGTCCCCCGCACGAAACTCTGTCGAGTCGGGGGTCGATCTTTTAGGCTTTTGGGAGCAAAACTTTGGAACTCCCTTCCCCTGAACATCCGCCGCCTTGACAACTTGTCCGCTTTTCGCAAGGCAATAAAAACTCACCTGTTCCCACTGCATTAAGCCTTCGGCCTCCCAACCCCGTCTCAGTAGGTTATGCTATGGTTTCTCAGCGCCGGGACGCCCCTTTGCTGGGGCAGCTGTCGCGCTTCAACAAACTCGTAACATAACATAACATAACATCACAAAGTAAATCCTAATACAAATGTGTTTCCATCACGGGTCAGAATTGCAAAGTAAATGTACTTATTTCGTTTTTTCCTAACTGCTATGTTTTGAAATATTTGTACAGTTAGTTTATAGTTATTTAAATTTGTGTGGTCAAAAAAAACTTACAACCTTTCATACTCACTGTACTTCTGCAAGATTGTCAGATAGTTTACTTTACAAAATCCTCTACATTGACAGTTAGGAAAAGATAAGTAAAAACCAATTTCCACAATAAACAACTAAACCAACTTCTCAGAAACCATAGCCTGCCATTTGACCTCTAGGAAGTACAGCAAATGTGATAAAATAAAAAACAAATATAAAAGCACCGTTATTACTTATTTGTTGGAATATGGGAGTGGTAGGTAGGCACCTAGGACCAGCAACAAAGCCTCCAACACAGTACTGCGTCCTAAATATGGTCTCTATAAATTAGTACCTTTCTCAACCTTTGGTAGCTAACCCCAAGCAATAAGGCTTAACTTAGGAAACAGGCATGAAAAGCATTTAAATACACCAATAAAGTAAATAAGTAAGACGCAACACACCATTAAAATCCCACACCAATTTATAAACATAGAACATATTTGTAACCTTAAAGTGACACCAAAACATTGAAAATCCAATGTAGGAAACCTGAGATATACAATTTTTAAGAATAAACACTATCTATTGCTTAGAAACCAATAGCTCCACTTCTCAACATCTGGTCACGCTTGACTGGGACAAAGTCAAAGTGTGAGGCTGACCACGATGGATACACCATAGAGGGGGCCTCAGTCAAAAATGTTCCTGCACACTTAGAAAGTTTTCTGGAGCTTTTTGGTTGGGGGCCCTCGATGCTCTCCAAAGGTCCGGATTCCACAAGGGTTCGCTGGCTTGGCTATCTGTGAGCTCCCAGCCAATCCCTGTAAGTCGGACCTCCATGGCTCAGCAGAATTAACCCGGAATCCAGGCTGGGTCGCAGTTGAAGGTGGCCGGCTTGGCTCTCGCGGTCAAGTCGGTCCCCTTATGGAGCTTTAAAAAAACATTACCAAACGTCTCGAGGTCTTTCCAAATTGTCTCCTGGTGGGTTTCAAGTGTCCAAAACACAAATCCAAGGGTCTGGTATATCTTAGATAGTCCTTGTCAGGCCTGGACTTCAATTCCCAAAATGCACTTGGTTAAGACCTTAAACCTCCACTGGATGCACTCCAGGAGGGGGATTCTGGCTGGAGAATGGCCAGTTAAGCTCGGTTAACCTCTAGCTGCAAGGAGTCCACTCCTTATGCCTACTTGAAGCAAGGCAAAGTCCTCAGAGCTGTAGTCCCCGAGAGTGCAGCAGGCGCAGTCTTCAGCAGGTAGGCCGTTGGGTGCAGATCACGATTCTAGCAGGACAGTCCCCCTTCTTCTTGTAGTGTCAGGCAGCAAAACTGAGAGGCTCTGCACCTCTCACTTATTTATATAGTATTCTCTGGCTGGCAAAAAGTAGGAGAGCACCCCTGTCCAATGAGTTGCAGGGCAACACCACAAATCACGAAAACTTACTCAAGAGAGTGGCATAGTCATGTCCCAGAAAGAACTATTCTCTCAAAATTCATCATGGCTGAACTTTCAGCAGAGCAGCAAGAGCTAACTAAACCAAACTCAAAGTATGGCTTATTTCCATAAACTCCCCCCGCTCACATCTGTGAAATGCTTCCTTAAGCTACCCATCTCACAGGGAGAGGGAGTGGCCCTGACTGACAGGCTTGCTTGATCTATTCTTCCTTTGAAGCTAATGCTTTATGGCCCAGCCCCCTGCGCTGGCATCCCTGTGCTGCATAGAGCTTTCTGCATCAGATAGCCTCTGCCCGGCCAGGCTACTTATCACCTAATCAGGGAAGCTTGGCTAATCCCCTCAGGGCTGACCAATCAGAGAAGAGTGCCAGAGGCTAGATTTTGGCATACAGAAAATAAAGTCTTATAACTTTGTTTCTGTACAAGTTATGATATATTAAACAATGCCAAGTTGCTGTATTTATCAATACCATTGTGTTTAGTCTTTGAATTACATTTTCACAATCTCCTAGCAATAGTTGTGCATAACATATTGCCATGTTAGCCTGTGAGGCCAACTATATTCAATGGGAAACATTAAATATGCTATTCCTTCCTCACCAGGGTTTATAAAACCTCGTTTATAGGGGCCTTGCTCATAATTAATGGATTCCCCACCCTTGAAACACCTACGGGAGGCATGTGGGATTCTTAATATTCAAAAACGATTTAATTTATTACTTCACTGTGCTCATAGCACCTAATTCAACTTTGTAGTAAATTTCCAACACCGGGTAAAAATAACATGGGCCGTTTTTACTCACAAGGGTTTATAAAACATTTTTTATAGGGACCCTGTTTATTGTTACATGAATCCCCATCCCTTGGGCCCCTAGGGGAGATCTTGGTGGTACCTAATATATTTAAAAAAAAGGTAGATTATCACTTCTAAAGTGTCCATATAACCAAAGTTGAGATCGCTGTGAATTTACTTTTAAAGCAGGGCTGCAACACAGGGCTATTTTTAAAATGACCTCAAGCTCACAGCATTGCACACGTGCAAGTGCAACAAAGGCTGCTGCCCGCTAAATTGCCATGCCGTATTATATACTAGGGATTTATAGGCAGTTTTCTTCCCATTGCCCTACTATCTACTAGGGACTTTTATGGTAGGTCATGCCCATTAGAAGTGTACCTCAATGTATGTGTTTGTGGTTAACATAGCACTGGCCATGGGCCTGACTAGCAGAGCCCAGGGCACATTCAGAGTCAGCTACCATCAGTGTCAGTCAGCACAAAAAAATGGGGGGGAACAGGCCAAAAAGGGTGAATTTCTAACATTATTCAACTGTCAAAATCATGTATGGTTATTTTAGACATTTTGCAGCACCCACTGCACCACTGCGTCTAGGGGATTTAGTCCTATGGCAATAATCGTTCTCACGTAAAAAGGTACCTTACTCCTGTAACTTAGCATGGTATAAATCCACTGTTGAATCAAATTTTTAACTTTATGAATACAGAACGAGAATTTACATTCATGAAACAGGGCACTTTCACACCTAAATATAATGAGCACCTTTGAGAATGAGGCTCAGCCTCTGTAGGCTGAAGGAACATTCACTTTGATGTTTGCTCAGAAAGAAGCCTTGTAGACCACTCTGGATGCATGCATAAAGACAGCTAGTGGCAGGAGTATAGCAAAACATCACTAAAATTGTAAGGAACAGGGATGTCAGAATTAAATTCCGCGGTCATCTATTGTTTGTCAGCTAGTCGTTCTCTGCTATATTTTACTGAAGTAAGAGCAACCTTAGTTTTTAAATCAAAAACGTTTAATAAGACTGAATTTGAAAGGCTTTCATTTTTTCATTTACATCTGTTTTATCCTGATTAGTTCTTGCTAGTATGTAAGCATTGGGTCATTGTAATTGACCACAAGCAGAGTGTCATACAAAATACCACATGTCATGGATGTCATTTAGAGGTTGCCAGAGGTTACACCTGTGACCGCTGGCTTGCCCCTTGCAATGTCTTTGCTACCTCTGGCCTCAAGGGGAAAAACTCAGTGCCAGGAACACAAAGGCAGCTCCACTTTTCTTGTTTTCTTTCAATGTTTTATTACACTAATAGAGAATAATATTTTTTTTCACTAGTAGCGTAATAAGGAATAAGTTAAAATTTGCTAGAATATGACCCTCCCTGGCAGCTAAGATAAGTAAAAAAAATGTTTTAAATGTATGTTGTGTTGGTGGTTGTGGGTGAGAGTGTGTTTATGTGACAGTGAGTGTGTGTATGTGTAAGCATGCACGTGGGAGTAAAAGTAAAGGTTAAATGGTGTGTGCTGTCACCTCTGCTACCCTTGGCATTTTGGTGAATTAACATTCATGTCACAGGGGTTCTCACTCTCACCACTGTTGTTTAATTGCATATGGCCCATGAGGAACAGGCTTCAGAGCAACGTTACCTCCACTTCCAAAATTTAGCCAATTACATCTAAATAACATATGTCTAGCTAATAATCAGGATAGCTGGAGAAACATTTTAAGTTTATCCTCAACTTGTTTAAATTTAGATCCTCAAAATCTGAATAAATTGATTACAGAATGGATGATTCAATCTTTAGATCAAACTATCCCAAAGAAAAGCATAATCTACAAATAAATCACTGCCATGGTACTCTCCACACCTCAGACCTCTAAATAAAGAGTTAAAAATTGCAGAAAGTGCATGGAGAAAGTATTTTGATGAAAATAAAAAGTTATTGTACTAGAAGAAAGGAAGGACCTACCACGCTGAAACACCACAAGCCCTAGCTTCCATCTTTGAAACTAAAATAAACAATGCAGTGAAT
This sequence comes from Lissotriton vulgaris, assembly GCF_964263255.1. NCBI lineage: Eukaryota > Metazoa > Chordata > Amphibia > Caudata > Salamandridae > Lissotriton > Lissotriton vulgaris. Next base: position 2,093,778,104 of record NC_141687.1, read on the forward strand.
TCCCTCAAAGGTATGTTCGGAATTGCTAAGTCCTTTTATGGCCTACTAGGATTGCCTAAGTAACTGAACCATCCACTGATAGGTGTAATCCTCTGGCTGAGCATTTCAATTCTATAATCTTAAACATCTACCAATAATTCCAAAGGAATGTGAAAGTAGGAATTCCGCTCCATTGAAAATTATTGAGAATGATTGCTTCCCGCCCTTTTTCAATTCCCCCCTCTTTCTTTAGAGGAGTTTATGGTCCTTTTTGAAAAAAATGAAATCAGGATCCCATCTTGATCCAGCGCCAATGAGAACTCTGGCTTCAGAGCCAGAAATTATTTTCCCTATTTTGTTTGAATCAATCAATATCTCGTTCAGAAATAGCATAGTGGAGAGAGCTGATCTAAAGGAACCAAATCTTGTGAACAGATGTTTGTCAAAATTTCTCAAAGATAACTCAATTCTACACCATACACAAATAGGCTTTCATCCTAAGCATAGTGCAGAGACTGCTCTTCTGGCAGTAGTGGAAGAGGCAAAAAAGAGATTGGATCAGGGGGCAACAGTGCCCATTGTGCTCCTGGATCTCAGTGTGGCCTTTAATACTGTTGACAACTCCATACTTTTAGATGTGTTAGGCCAATATTGCAGGTAAATCCCCAGAGTGAGTGGGTTCCTTTTTAAAGGAACGAACATTCCAAGTTTTTGACATTGTCTTTTGAACATCTTGCTGGTAGCTCTTGGGGTCCTCAAGGGGTTCTCACTTAGCCCCACGCTGTTCAATATATACCTTCAGTGTTTGACAGATATTGTAACCACCTTACAATCTCAAAAGTCTTGTATACAGATGACACCCAGCTGGTGCTTTCTCTTGACCCAGGCTTGGCTACTTTAATATCTAATCTTGGACCATGTCTGGAGCAGGTAGCCATCTAGATGAATAAGTCCTGCCTGAAACTCAATGGATCAAAAACAGAATGAATGATACTTGGGAATACCTCCAACATCCAACAGGGTCTGGGATTTCCTATTGGCCTTGGTTCCCAGCCAACACCTAAATCTGTTGTAAAAAGCTTAGGGCTTTTGCTTCATCATACGTTGACCATGATAGCCCGGGTCATAAAAACAAGAGCTATTTATTCTGGAATGATAGAACAGCTATGCAAAATCCAACCTCAGACTTCGAGAAAAGTGGTGATTCAAGTCTTGGTACTGTCTCGTTTGGACTATGCTAACTCCTTACACTAGGGATGCCTTCGGGTCACCATGCACTCTATAAATGATGAAAATAGAAACAGAATAACCTGGTGAGAAGATAGTAGTTTTCCAGGTGCCTGTTTTGTGTTTATCAGTGGATAAAAGATACTTTTCCTTATAGAACAAAAACCTAAGCTCTATATGTGAGAAAGAAGACCCCAAATGGCTTCCTTTACTCTGGCCTTCATGCCTGGGTTCAACCCCAGGCATTGGCATAATGCAAAAATCCTGGCTATTAAATTCTACTGATACCTAAATTACCCATCCAAATGTTGTGGACATAGACAGGTTTGCTTGAAGAGTATTGCTTGAGCATACATTTGTAGCTATCCCTACTCTGGAAAATCAATCTTAATACACAGCACTGATTGGAGTTGATTCCGGCATGGTAGCTGCATGCTTGGACTATTTCAATTGAATCTGCACTGGACCCCAGAAAGTGTTCAATGACCAACTACGAAGACGGCAGAACCAGAATGCGATAAACTGTCTGTTTCCGTACTGACCTTACTAGGTAAAACCAGCTCTGATATTGCACCCAGACTTCTAATGAAATCAAGTATATGTGACTCTTGACATCATGTCGAAGGCGAGTTGGGGCTCTGTCGCTGATTACTTTGAGAATCTGACTGCAACCCCACTGCATCTCTGTCAGCCTCCTCTCCTCTGACCCACAAATAGAAATTCAATTGACAACAAAAGAGGCAGATATTTGTAGGCTCAAGGCTCCTGGCTCCACAAGGCTGAGAGCATAATCCTGCAGACAGAGTCCAATTGCGACAGTTTTAGGAATCTCCTTGCAAGATGGCTGGGCTGGAGCTGAAACCACACCAAGGAATCTGCATTCTGACCCCCACAGTAAAGATAGGGCTGACAGTATCTGAGGAGTCATATCTACTGGAGAAGGATGTATGCATTCCGGTCCTAATTCAGAGACACTGTTGCCTTTATTCGAAGTTTGCAAACACAAGTAGATGAAGGACGGAGCACTGAAACCTTTCAGAAACTCACCCCCAGTCACAGATCTGGGTTGAATCCATCATTGTTCTTTAGCTCACTATGCCACCCCAGTTCAGACCCAACCAAATGCAAATCAGTATTGGCCCTCTGCCTCTCTTGTTTGCCTTTGAGGTTTGGCAGGTTAGTCTGCATTTCACTGGTTACTGAATTTACTTTGTGTCTGCATGTGTTTTAGGTATCAGTGAACACTAAGGCCACAAGCTATAAACATAATAAAGTACTCACTTTTACCGGAGGATTATGATCCTTTATTTTGTAGTAGGTTAATCAAAGTCATCCAAAGAATGCATACACTATATGTTTGTAAGCATTAATTCACAGTACAAATGTTTCTATAAATACATTCTTGTGGTTATACCATTTTTTAAGACTGTGTTTGTGACCATTTAGCAATAAGGAACAGCTTATAGTGGGCATCTCACTATACTTGTTTCTATGATCTACTATTATATTTGACTGTTTTACTGTTTAGTGTATCTTGTGCTCCTTGTACTTTCTCAGTTAGGAAAGTAGGATCTACTTCTTATGAATATGCCCCTTTTTGATGGATGTAATGCTGTTTCTCACTACTCTGAATGGGATCCTGCTATTCAGGACCACAGTGTATCTGCTTTCTCCCTAAACTGTTATGCATGTACTTAGGTATACACCAGATTGGATGCTGGGGTACCCTTGTCAGTACCTAGTATATGATACCCATGTACCCAGGGCATAGGTACCCCAGAGGTCTCCCATGGGCTGAAGCATGTATTATGCCACCCATGAGAGACCATTCAAAATGGAACTACAGGTCCTCCTTGTGGAGCCAGGTGCCTTGAAATATAGGCCTGCCCTTGCCACCTGTGGCATGCACCACTTACTAAAGTTATAGGTTTAATGTATTTAAGGGTCACTGCACTCAAAACCTATAAGTCACCCCTATAGCAGTACTTTACAATCCTGAGGGGAGAGTGCTTGGTTCTAAGTGAGAGGTTGCCCCTCCATGAGCAGGACACCCCTGCAGCCTACAGAGTCTACTCTCCCGGGTTGTCAGTGAAGCAGCCATATACTAATACGCGCTAGTGTTGCTTCCCCAGCACTGTGGACCAGTGCCCCCAAGATGGTTTTTCACTTTTCACTTTTTGAGTCTGGATATACGTGTCCTCCTGGTCCCCGCTGCTGCCTCTCTCTTCCGGGGCTGCTGCCTTGGCTCCTGAGCTGACTTCCTCTAAATTGCGGCATGCCGTACGAAGACACTGCTGCCCCTGTAGCCCCAAGTGTGTGCACATTAACAACCCGATTGTGATCGGCGACCTCCAGCCCTTCTTGCTCCGATGGCTGCCTCCCCCTTCCAGCCCTGCCCCGTGGAGGCTGCTCCCTTGTGGGTTTTTGGATTGGACTTTTTTGTGTTTCCCTCCATTTTGTGATAATGCTATCCGTGCTCGTGCCTGGGTCCTCCATCTTGGCGGCTTTGACCGATTCTCATGCCACTGGACTGCGCCCTGTGTTGCCTGACTGACCTTTACCCCAAGTTGACTCCCTCCCTTGGGTCCCATACACCCCTCTCATCTTGTACAGTCACTTCAACACTGGGATGTTGTTATTACTGGTCCCCAGCCAGTTTGTTTGACTTTCACTTTAACTTTTTGGTTCCCCTGAAGTCCTTTCCCCCTTGCCGGTCTGCCTGTCCCGATCTTCATTCCAACCCCTTTTTACTTTTCCCCCTCTACCTTACTTACCCCATAGGACATGTGTATACGCTATGCTATGCTCAATAAACTCATGTTACTGTGTAACACTGTCTTTTTCCTATGTAACTGATAGCCAGCGCTATACTCTGCTAAAAAGTAAATTAAATAAATAAATAAATAATATAGAGGCGCTTTACGCGACCGCCTGATGACCAGCTTCAACCAACCCTATCGTGTTTGGTGTCAAACATGTTGAAATCATACCCCCTCACCGGTAACCGTTGTGGGAGGCATGATGCCACCCACCAGGAAGGCCCTTCGTGGGGCCCTCATTGTTCCCGGTACCAGGCTTCTAGCTCTGGAGAGCACAAAATGATTGCTGCCAACCAGACACACATTTCTGCCCTCCTGCTACTGAGCCACGCTCGTGCAGGGCAAGGCAGAACAATAGGGATCCTATCACAGGGACGTGTGACCCACTCCCAGACTTGATTTAGTGTATTAGGGCTTGGCGGGAGCGCTTGCCAGCACCTGAAAACCTGCAGGAGGGGGACAATTGGTGTCCTCGTGCATAGTCCAGTTCAAACCAGTCCTGGGAGCCATTCGCTCCCGCTCTGGCGCGAAAATAGACAATGGACATGGGCGTAACCTCTCCCTGTACATTCCCTCCCCTGAGAGGGTCCACTGAATCTTTCCAACCCTCTCCTGTGAGTACTTCAGGGCTTACCTGGTTGTAGGACCTTAGCTTCATCGTGGAAAATATTCAGAACTGAAACCACTGCACTTTGACCGTCTCGGCACTCTGGACTTCGCTGGACTTCGTTTGGGCCTGACTTCATCTCCCCCTCAGTCTGCTGCATCGGCTGTGCCTGTGCACTGTACAGAATCCATGTAGGACCTGTGGAGCATCCAAGACACCTGAAGAGAATATTCCTTGGAGTGAAGGAGTCAATCCCCTGCATTCGCAGGCACCGCAACACTGTTGACCGGGCTGCTGATCACAAGTTCCTACAGTTTCAATGTCCCTTAAGGCCCAAACTGTCCTCTCACTGAGTTTGACCAAAGTATCCCTCATGGTGGCTGCAATACATGAACCCCTGTGCTCTCCATACTTTTGCGCAAATGCATGGGCTTGTTGGAAATCCTGTGACAAGTGCAATGGGCTCCAAGTAGCCCCAACCTGTTGTTTTTTGAAGGTGCTTGAGGTCCTCTCATGATTCCTGTGCTTTCAGCCTGAGGGGCCAATTGAAGGTTAACTTTGTTTTCCTTGGGCTCTCTTGATTGCTCTGGGTTTGCACTGACTCCCCTGCTTGTAGTGAGTCTCCTGGACCTGCTGGTCCGTACCGTACACTTCCATGACTTACTGCGTGGGTTGCTTTTGCCAAGACTTGTTGGTGCTCCCGCTGGACACCGAACCCTCAGCACTCAACATCCTTCAAGGAAAAGCTCGCATCTGTCTCCTGGTCATCCTCAACATTGCCTGGTCCCCGCAACTGCAGAGTAAAGTTCACCGTCAACTATCCTGAAGCACCCAACATCGGAGGGCATTTGCCTACCGAGCCCCTGGTCACTCTCAATCGACCCAGACTCTGTCCCCTCTGCTTTCAGGTAGTTTTCAACAAGAATCCATGTTTGGATTCCAACTGACTCTTTCTCCTCTTCCAGCAGCAGCACTTTCCTGACGTCCTCCATTGGGTTCGACAGCGGTTTCTCGACGCCAATTTACACCTATGCACCCGGCTTCCATGGGATAGGCAACTTAGGTACCACAGTATCCACGGGTCTGGTGGCTCTCCAACCTTCTGTCTTTCATTGGGTTTCTTCAGAGTCCACTGGGAAGGTTCCATAATCTTTAAAATTCCAAATGCGACTTGCACATAGACTTGTATGGAGCATGGGGGTATATTCACACACTGCACATGCACTCCGTGGAGCCCCTATTTACTCACCATGGGTGATTCTTTGGGGTCCCAGCAATGTTACGTCCTCTCAACATTGTCCTGACCGGACATAGTATATGGTTTGGTCTCCCCATGGGGCCCGCTGTATATTAGTGCTATTTACAGTGATTTCTTTGCTAAAGTATTGTGTGCTTTGTGTCTGTCTCTGTGTGGGAGATACAGTGATGTACTAGATAGTGTAATAGAATAATTACATATTTTTATAACTATTGTGTGGTTCTCTTTTCATTTAATCCATACTATAAATTGCATTCTTGTGAAACAAGCTGCTTTACACTCCTTCAAGATGAAACCTGAAGGCTGCTCTCCATAGCTACCACTTGGATAGCTTTCTAAGGCTGTCTGAGACCTCTTAAATCCCCATAAGGGCTGTCTGGACTGGTGCAAGGTGCCCACTTACATTGGTGGACATCATATACCAAGCCAGCCTCTCACACTCTGATTCAAATGCCCATTTATATTATGAATTCAGTTGAATATTCTGTTATTAAGGTGTTGCCTAAGCAAAACCATGGCTGGACATTCACATCTTTATTGCAATTGTTATAATGGGCTAATCTATAACTACCCCTACAACAACTCCCTTAATCAGAGCTGTGGCTGTTCATTTGCTTCTACTGAGAAACTGAGGGACAAATAATGAGTTCAACATTCACAGCAGATTGTGTATCCGGTACCGGGTTAGTAGGGAGCCTTACTTTCAGGCCTTGGGAATGCTTGGTGCCATCTGCAACTGGCTTGGAAAAATGTACTGAGATGATAATTTCTTCATCCCAATCGAATCTAATTTCCTGTAATCCTCCTTTTTTTAAATTTATTTTGATGTTCAACAATGTTCTCTGAAGTATACTGAAAGTGACGTGAGGGACAGTATAAATGAAAACAATCACAAATGTTTTAAATGTGTCAAACGTGGTGGGGAACAGTTATGGAGTTTCACTCAGCAGAATTCCTTGGAGTTACATATAAACTTCTGTCGATAGTGGAAAATATGCGTACCGTCCTGCTTACACTGCAATTTAGCGCCAGTAGAGCAAGCAGCACTGAAAAAGCAGAGCAAATGACACCCTGTGATGCGCAATAACTCACAGCCATTCGAGTTGATTGTGCTGCAGCACAAGCAGAAAATCTACTTGAGTGGCAGCAAATGCAATCAAGAAGCAGCACATTGACTGTGAACGCTCGTGACCTCCCGCATTTGAAAATTGCACTGGTTATGCCAAATCTCACTCGCATTTCAGGAGGAAAAAAATCTGCCATTTGGCCATAACTCAAATTCCACCATTTCTGCAAATGGAGTGAAACATTTCAAACATTTCATCTTCTTAAGTATGTGCCAGACATTCCTCATTCTGTCAGAAATTTTACATTCTTTTTTACTGCTGTCTTCCACCAAAGTTAAGAGTGGGCCCTCATAAGGGGACTATGCGGGGTATGCCTTACCTTTGAAATCTATGGACTGCAGTTCTCCTCTAAGGAGAGACTATCATAATCCTTACTTCTGACAGGCTGGGTAGGGTTAATGCATACCTTTCGCCTACAGTCAAGATATGATCTATCTATCTATCTATCTATCTATCTATCTATCTATCTATCTATCTATCTATCTATCTATCTATCTATCTATCTATCTATCTATCTATCTTCCTATCTGTCTATCTGTCTGTCTGTCTGTCTGTCTGTCTGTCGGTCTGTCGGTCGGTCTGTCTGTCTGTCTGTCTGTCTGTCTGTCTGTCTGTCTGTCTGTCTGTCTGTCTGTCTGTCTGTCTGTCTGTCTGTCTGTCTGTCTGTCTATCTGTCTATCTATCTATCATTCGAGAGCATTCTGGCACTTTGACACCCTACAGTAGTTGAATGACCGGGAAACGGAGGAGCAACTTAACAACCTTTAACAGAAAAGATGTTTCAGCTTTTTGTTATAGGAAGTGTAAAGGTACCAGAAAGCCGCTAGAACACTTATCTGAGATAATTAAGGCGGTTCCCATGGCACAAAGTCGTGATCAACAAGAGAACCTAGAAAGAGAGAACGGGCAATGGTTAGACAGAGAGGAGGAAATGGGGTGGATATGGTAAGAAAGCGAGAACTCATCCTCATAGGAAGGGGGCAGAGAGAAGGAAAGAAAAGCCTATGAGGACAGTAACAAGGGAAAAAAGAAAATGAGAGGATGCAGAATGAATGATCAGGAGAGAAGGGGGATGAAATGAGGTGAGGAAACAACGCCCACCAGAGACACGAAGAGGAAGGATACCAGTGACCCACAAGTGAAGAGACCTCAGGAAGATGAAAAGGAACCAGAGGCTGACAAAGCAAGAGGAGGAGAGGATGTGATGAGTAATGAGGAGTAAGACTACTGTACAGATAAAAGGTGGGTGCCACCAACGGTTGCTTAATCACCCACAACAATTTAGGGGGCTTGTGGCTGTATGGGTGAGTATATGGGAGCTAGGTGCCGATGAGACATTTTGTCTTGTGTTATTTTTCTTCTTTAGTTATTCCCTCTTCTGTAACCTAATCATTGAAGTAAAACTTATCACATGTGTGATGCACAAGGCTTATATCGACTGATGATGGGGAAGGGATTGAATCAACTTTTTAGGGAATATAAAGTGATGAATGAACGCACATAAAAAATCCTCTTAAAAGCCCAGTGAAAACCAGCTCTAGTAACTGGTGAAGAGTATGGGTGCACAAAGGTGGAGGGACTCCTCGATATAGGCACAAGAACTCTAGCAGCAGGAAATATCAGGGACAGAGGGGAAAAATTACCTAGCATAGTTCGGTCAGGGATAGTATTGAAAGAACTTTGTCAGGATTCGTACCTGGTCATTCTTCTTTTTGAGGAGCACTGGTGGCACCATCCCACCAGACTGTGTAAAGAAGCACACAAACAAGACATTACAAGAGAACCTAGTTCGCCCATAAGTTCTCTATCTCCACACGAAACTATGCTCTGAGAATCATTTTTATTCCCCCTCGTGAATTGGTTTTCATATCTGCTTGATATTGCTATTAAAGTCATCATTTGTAATTCAGACTACCCTCCTAAACCTGATTTCCAATCACCCCTCCACAGGAAGGTTCTGGGTTGTCTGATGCATCTATAGACAGAGGTCATTCCAAAGTTTTGGGCCAAGGATCCTAAAGAACCTTCTTTAACATGAAGCTCAGCAATGATGTGGAACATCAAGAATAGAAAATGATCCATATCTAAGAGATTTTGAGCAACTATAAGATGAGAAAAGAGAGGAAAGCAGCTTGGGGACAGTGTGGCAAAAGACTTTATATACCAAACATACAACTTAGAACGGAATTTCCTTCTTAACAGACAGACAAAGGAGTTGGAGATGTGGATGTGTCCCATGGAGGAAGGCCAGAGAGAGTTAGGTAAGGCAGAGGAATGATCCTCTTCTAGTGATAGGCTATTGGCAGATATCTAGTCCTGTACACCAACCAGTTAATCTCTGAAAGCACGTTGGCATTGGATGAATTCTGCCGGCATATTCAGAGTAATATCGGTAATTCTGCATTACTCTTTGACACAGAATACTTACAATTACACTTGCTTGCATAATTAACAGTAATTTTAAAATTTAAGAAAATAGCGCAAAATTGTTTTGGTCTATTGAGGAATAATTCTCTTGCTTGCTATTTGTCTTTTGTAGCATTTAACGCTATTTCTTAGCGTAAAATGCTTCCTCGCATCCATTTCTGCACTGAGAAATAGCACTAAAGGCAGAATCAATCCTCTCATATAGTTCTGCATATTGTTGCGGAATTCTTAGGTAATTCTGCATGATTATGCTACAAAAACATCCACAAGTTATGCCTACCTCAACTTGTATCAGTCAGGTGGATCCATTCATAATAGATGAAAGTCACCCTCGATCTAGGTGGACTTCTGACGTCCCTGCAATCTTCTATAAAGAGCTGTTTATGGTGCTCAGACCTCCTCTGAGTTTCAAAGCCTGTTAGTTTTTCTCTTGGGATAGCTGCTCCTGTTAATAGTCATCCTTTTGAAGAGGAGGACATACGTGGACTTCTGCTTCTATGTCTTTAAGGGTTTGATTGGCCACAGAATAAGCAGCAGCCAGGACTGTTGGAGGGCTACTCTCATTTCTCCATGTATGGGTGATGGAAACCCATAAATTGCCCATTCCCTCTTGCTTTGTGACCTATCTACATTCATTGACTCTACCCCAGAGGCCTGGCATGATAAACTGTGCAATTAAGAATGTTCTGCAGTCGTCATTGCTGTCAGGCAGGTCTCAGGATGTACTGTACAACGCCCCACCTCGGTCACCTCGAACTGGCCACCTACCTGCATGTGTTTCAACAGAGAAATATTTTTACTTTAGGTTTTAACCTAAACTCAATGTGTAACTTAAAACAGATTGAGTTTTCCTCGCTCATAATTTTTTTGCTTCAGCCAAGATGATGCTTGATTGGTGACCATGGGCGTGCACTTCTTCAATGTAATATGTGCTTGTTTTGATCCCTGTCGGAGTCTCCTGCTTGGTGCTGGTCGCAGATTGCCGGTCAACAGGTTTGTGGCCACCATGAGCCCTTCTTGCACTCAGCTTAATTCACCTGCTGTGGCTCTGGTCCCCACCTGCTCACCCAACAACCTCCTGTGGAGCTGGGGAGTCCTAGTGGGAATGTACGGTGTAGGATTTAGTTCTCAGTTTTCTGAAGCAGCGTACGAGGCGCTGGTACCTCTCCTTATTGAATCCACTACAGTTCTGCGCAACTCCTCAAGAACTAATGGACAGGGAGGGAAAAAACGTGTCCAGAAAATCAATAATGAATTCCCAATATTGCAGAATTCATCCAGACCTATGATCATATATTACACAAAGCAAAAGGGAAAAGCAAGAGAATGGGAAAAAGAATAATATTACTGAAATGGAATGGAATACACTTTATTGCGCTAACTTTTCCACTTGACTATTCCTCTTTTCCTCTGGGCAGAACCTCTGTCTTGTCACCAGGGGGCTCTGATTTTTTTTGAAGCTCGAGTAATTAGAATTAGTACTGGCCCCGGAATAGAGTTGTTAAAGGGTGTGACCAGAAGGCAATTCCTCAGTAGCCGGAGGGGATAAATGTAATGTAATGTAAATTGATACTTGTATAGCGCACTACTCACCCGCAAGGGTCTCAAGGCGCTTGTACAAATACACCTGTGGAACCCATCCTGGCTTTCCCTGTGAGGCGTCCACTCCTGGGCACCGCCAAGGTGGAGGCCAGGCATCCTTAGCGTTGTGGGGGCCCTTGTGGAGATTAAGCAAGCTATTGCCCAGAGTTGCAGAGGGGGACTCCATGATTGGAATAGGCACGAGGCGAGAATTATCAGGTCCGTGGAATTTTGAGCCCAAGACCCACAGAGGCGGGGAATTGAACCCCGGTCCCGGGCCAGACCTCTGCATCAGGGTCTGCCGCTCTAATCATTGAGCCACTTGTCATGTGCAGAGTTAGCAGGTGCCCTGAATGCTAACAGGTACTAGGGAAGTCTATATTCCTCTGCTTAGGCAAGGTTTAAATATAATATTATGCAATATTTCTAGGATTATGTAATTCAAAACCAAAAACACATCAAGCCTAATGGGTGCTTGCAGTACTTCTCTCAGTGAGTCTTCTGGATTATGAAGTATTACCCCTTAAGTAACATCTATATTACGAGTCACGGTTCATTTACAATGTTCACAGAAGGACCATAGGACCTCGATTTTGTTATTTAATGTTTACATCCCCCAGGTAAATTGGTCAGTGAAGAGCTGTTGAATGCCTTGAGTGCTATCCTGACAGCAGAAGAGAATGAAGAGATTGCCTGTCTTCTAATAATTTTTGATATAAAAGGGGAAGGGTATGCTCGAGCGATCACTCTTAGGGTTGATGCAATGGAGATATCATGAATCATCTCTGGAGCTGTTTCCACCCACACCCAAGCCAAGACAGCAAGGGTTGTCTCTGCTTGACAAGAGGAGAGAAGTGGGCTGCTCGGTGATGAATGGTTGGCTGGATGGCAAGTGGTCAGGTTTCACGAGCAAGAGTCGTAGCTGCTCATCAATAATTAACTATGTAATTACAGCATATACATCATTTCATTTGTTTTTAAGCTGGAAGCCATTGATAATTAATGAGGTGATTACCATCTTCTCCAACGAGTGCTTGAACTGTCCACCTATCAAAATTCAATATGGAACTTGAGAAGCTGTACATATGAAGTGCACATTTCATGTACACGTCTACACATCACCACACTCCATTCCACCACCCACAGAAACGCATATGATACTACAAAGGCTAACGGCCCTGCTCCTCTGAACAAGATGATTGAAGAATATGAAACTATAATACTATTTTCTTCATAATTTAGACGAACGATGCTCAAATTCCACGCACCGAGTTCTGAAAAGGGGTTAAAAGGAACAGTAATTGCCCTTAAAAATCAACTCCTTTGCAGTTTATGAGCACAAGGCATATGTTCCTAACCAGGTAAAACCTATACAGATACTGAGAAAGAAGCATCATAAATATTGTTCATACTGTCGTCATGTCACAGGTCACGATGTCATTTGTAGAAAGCCACAGGCGAAAACAAGCACGAATGATTTTTTTATGTGCAATTTCTTGCTTACAGGTACCAAATAGTCGCCTGTGCAATATTAATTCCAGAAAATGTTCGGATGGAATGTGTTTCTGATTTCTATGCTTGTATTAATACTGCATTAGACACTATGGTTTCATCTAACATGCCTACATTTCCAGATTCAACTTCTCTCGCTCCTACAGCTGGGCAAATATCAAATTATATTTCCGAAGCAAGATTTTCCAGTGGCACGCACCGCACGTGACCAGGATCCGGGCATCTGTAATCAAAGAGACAGTGATTTATGGGAAGCATTGCTGGTGACAGTTTTTTTTGTACTGCTACTTCTTGTTTTGTTGCTAGAAGGGCAGCATAACGTGGTATTAATAAACATGTTAGGATGGGTCAGGTGTCTACATGGCTTTTAACGGTTTTCCAACAGCTTTTGATCATGAACACAGGCCCAACTGTGCCATACGTTATGCACTCTTGAAATTCATAAAGACATTTTGACATAATTCATTGTTCCCCATACATGAACTTTGTGCAAGGTCCTGATGGGAGCGGATGGGTGTCTCCTGACTTGAATAGCAATTCAGAAAGGTTTCAGGCAATTCTTCCTTTCGACATCTCTGCCTTGGTCTTGCATTTTTACATGCATTTCCAAGAACATTCAAACCTCTTCCTACAACTCGCCTTGGGGGATCAGTACTTGCACACCATAATGTATGCTGAGGACATCATTCTCCTTGATTTAACTCTAGTTGTGCTCCGGCATGCCGTTGAGGAATTATTTCATTATCCAAGCAAGCGTTCCTTAAAGATTGTTATAGCCAAAAGAAACATCTTAGCTTTCAGGGGCAGGTACAAAATCATTTCTTTCAATTGGCACGTGGGAGAAAAATAATTGAAAGAAATTAATGATATATGGCTAACGGGGACAGGTTCTTTTCACACAATTTAAAATGATACCATGTGCAAAAGAAAAGTAATCGTTTAAGGCCATAGAACATGGTGGGTTGGGGGGTGAATTCCATTTATAAACGTTGAAGTCACAGGCATTTTTTTCCTTTGCTGAATTTGTGTAAGATAAAGGTCCCTCCCACTTTAAAGTATTCGGTTAAATATATACCACGAGTCTATATTTTTTCTGGATAAGGTGCAGGAACACGTTCTACACAGCTTTTGCTCTTGGAGGGGCAACGTTTTTGTCAAGGCAATCTGCTTAGACTATATACTGTGTAGTGCTTATGTGAGGGGGCTGGCAGCCATTATTATGTGGAGCTACCGAGTCACGCTGGCTGCTCCTGGTTCCTTGAGAGACGTTTTCAGGCATCGGCAACGTGGGCAATTGCCAGGGCCCCAACCATCCCAGAGGTCCCTGTGAAAGTAAACTTTTTCTCTCATACTGCTATCTAATTCTATAACTCAACCTTTAACGTATAGTTCTATATATAGCATCATAGGCCTTCATTGAGCAGAGATGCGTAAAAGTACTTCAAAGTTGTTTTGACTAGGGGCAATGTGGGACCTTGCATCCTTAGGGTGATGTTTTCCCACACGTTTTGCATTTTACCTCCTGTTTTGTTGATTCTCTTTTTGTAGGTCTTAGGACTCTGAGCGCTGTATCACTCCTAGCCAGTGCTAAAGTGCATTTGCTCCCCCTAAAAATGTTTGTCATCTGTATACCTGATGGGCATATTAGTTTAACTTGTACGTTTTGTGTAATGCGATATCCCATGTACCCAGAGCCTGTATTTCAAATGCAACTAGTGGGCCTATAACACTGATTATGCCACCCACATAAGTGGCCTTTCAAATCTATCTCAGGCCTGCCATTGCAGGGCCTGTGTGTGCAGTATACTGCCACTGCGACTTGGCATTTAAAACTACATGTCAAGCCTTAATCCCCCCTTTTATTTCATACAAGTCTCCCCTGTGGTAGGCCCTAAGTGACCCTAAGGGCAGGTAATTAAGAGGTAGGACTTGTACCTATATGTTTTACATGTCCAATTAGTGACAGACACTACGTGAGGCCTGCTCCTCTCTTAGGTTATAATGAGGGATTCCTTGGAATACTTGGAAGCTGTAATTCCTGATTGCAGAGGAGTAGCTGCTTGATGTTTAATATCTTTGGATTGGTAATGATAAATGCTCTTTACTGCTAAAGTTGGAGTTGGCATTTCTAGTTTAAGAGTGCCACTTTTAAAAAGTGGCCATTTCTCTCCCCTTAGCTCTTTTTGTGCCTAACAGCCTGTCTCCAATGCAGGTCTGGGTTTGGGTGGCAGCTATACTTTGTGCATTCCCTCTAAACAGCCACAAACACAGGCCACTCAGCTGTATCTGAATACATCTGCATTCTGATGGGTCTTCCTAAGCAGGAGGGAAGGGGAGGAGGTTAACATACATTTTAATAGATAGTATCTTGCCCTCACACAAAGTACTGACCACCTCCACCGGGTAGCCTAGCAGACGGGACTGGGCTGAAAGGGGACCTGTGCACTTCAAAGACGTTCCTTTGAAGTCACCTCCACTTCAAAGGCATTCTAGGGTATGTGTCCTGAAGCTCTGACTCCATCTAATCAGATATTTTCGGACCAGTAACCAGACATCGCTGGTTCTAAACCTGCACATGGCAATAGGGATCAGCTGTGCTGTGCTGCCAAGAGGGACTGTCCCTCTTCTAACTGCTCTGCTGTGTTGGCTTGCTGCTTCTGGAGCTGCAGGAGGGAATGTCACGTTGTGACCTGCCTTGTTTTGGTCTCCTGCTTCCTGATTGCTATTGTGGTGCTCTTCCTAAGGGTTCTACAAAGGCTTATCGGCTTCCCTCCCTGTCCAGGAAGTCTCAGAGCCCTAAATGACTTCCCCTGTGCAACCAACTGCTAGATCTGCCACAACCCATTGTGGGTTTTTTGTACCAAGCATCTGCACCCGTCTTTATAAACAAACGCATAAGGATCGTCGCGCCTGCCTTGCTGATCTCAGACTACAGTAATCAACTGTTACTCCAAAGCTGCACTGCCAAAGACAACTCAGCATGGCTTGGAACACCCTACAAATGATCAGAGAAAGAACAGCCAATCCCAGCACGATTCAAGACGGGGAGACCGCTGCATCATAGTCCCCTGCTTCCAAATCTTCACTGCCAAAACTGGTTCAAAGCGAATCAATGCACCCTACATTTCCTGAAGGATGGAGACTGGTGCATCTACCGTTATTCCCTTTACACAGTGGCTTCAGATTCCAGGGCGACTCTCTGCTAAAGGGTCGTGTGCCCCATGTGACCCGCAATGTTCAGCGCTCTGTTACGGGCAAACAAAACCTAATAATCACATTGATCTTTAGTCATTGACCTTAAATATCTAGGGTCAATACCTGTGAGCCCTTTCAGAGTGGAGTACTTTGTGAGGAAGCTCATTTATCGCTCCATGACTTGGATCATTACAAGCTCACAAAGTCTTATTGAAAAGATTCAAAAAGAAGCAAATGCATTTCTAACCCTGTGTTTCCGTTATGCATTTACAGTGATATCTTGAAAAGTACTTATCAGATTTGTATCGTTTTGGTCTTGTCTTGTTCAGAATATAATAAGCTATATTTTTAAACCTATGTTGAGTCTTTTTGTGGTGTATTCATTGTGCTACAGTGTGTTTGTGTGTTACACAAATGCTTTGCACATTCAGGGCCGGACTGGGAACGAAAACCGGCACTGGCAAAGTATTCGGCTCCCTCCTCCCCCCCGGGAGGGGGGGGGGCGTTAGGGGTGACCCAGCTTTTTGTGGGGCCGGTTTTTGGCCTATTTTGTGACAGGGCCGATTTTGCAGCTTTGCTGCAAAAACGGGCCTGTGACAAAAACAGCCCCCCGGGACCCAAAACCGGCCCCCACCCTTGCAGCGTATCGGGGGATTGCCCGGTGCCCGCAACGGCCAGTCCGGCCCTGTGCACATTGCCTGATAAGCCTGCCTGCTCTGCATTAAGCTACCAGAGTGTAAGCGCAGGTTATCCTCATTGTGTATCTAACTTACCCTGATTAGAGTGGCGGGGTATGCCTGGCTGAAGCACCAACCTTAGCCAACCAGAAACCTTATTTCTAACAGGCCACTAAATATATGTTTTTGTTCAGGGCCCCAATAGTTGTTAACATAACACTGATCAATTAGTCAGAAAGGACCACTATATAATAATTTAAATGTAGAACTTTGAAATGTCTCAGCCGTGAAAAAGTTATCTGCAAGACTGGACAAGGGTAAATATATGATATATTTACTGAAGGTCAGATTCCTGTTCTAAATTAAAGTCTTACTTGTCACTTGTAGGTTCAGCATTCATGGAGAAACCACATACACATCTTAGCATGTAACAAATGCATAAGGTTGGAAGGCAAACCTCCCTTAAGGAGAGAGACCTTATTGAGAAACCTTTACTCACTTTGAAGGGTCTATCCAACAAAGACCCAATTTTCCTCACTATATACACTGGTTAGCCAAGATCCAAATCTTTGCTCTTTGCCCAGTATCCATATCTATTCTAAATCTGTGGTGGATGGGCGTATTTTCTATTAATAAGCTTGAAATAAAATCAGTTTAGGATTTTACACTTAATTCAGATTAAGCTATATTTTCCAAAATTCTCCAACAGACTTTTTGACTTGTAACCACAATAACATCAATATTTACAGCAAACAATAAAAATTATAATGTCATAACTACACTGGTATTTAGATGAGATTGAAGCATCATGATCATCAATAAATCAAAAATCAAAACACAACTTCCCTCTTCAATTTGGGAAGAGAAAAACATGATTACAACTGCTGGTGTGGTTTCCCTTTAACTTTTTGTCTTCAGACCTGTTTTGCTGACTTCATTTTTGCTGGCCTCTGCACACTTTACCACTGCTAACCAGATCTAAAGTGCTTACGCTTCCGTCTTAAAGATAGTAATATTGGCTTATACACAATTGGCATATTTAATTTGCTTGTAAGTCCATAGTAAGGTAGCATGCATGTGCCTTGCACCTTTAAATTAATGACTACTACTGGGCCTGCAGCACTGGTTGTGCCTCCCACTTAATTAGCACTTTAAACATGCAATTCTGAAAATGCCACTTTTATAAAGGTATCATTTTTTTGCCTTAGCCATTCGGTGCATGTAGCCTGTCTCTGGGTCACATGACTGAATGCAGCTGACAGTTGAGTTTTATGTATTCCTTCTAGACAGTCACACACATTGGGGAGTTTAGGTGTTACTGGATGGGCCAGCACTGGCAGGATGGGTGAGAGGAGTGGGCCCAGCCCCACTTACACTTGAATAGGCTGTGTGTTGCCTACATGCAAAGGGCTGCATACCTCCTGTAGTTGGTCTTGAGTGAGGACCAGGAAAGCAGGTCATCTGTGCACATCAAAGGCATGCCTCTAGAAGCTTCTCCCCACTTCAAAGGCACAACTGTGTATAAATACTGGACCTGTTGGACATGTGGATACTCTGCCAGGAAGAGGAACTACTGGAATGCGCTGATACAAGGACTGCCACTTTTCCAGACTGCTGCTCTGACGGAAATGCTGCCCTACTGTCCTCTTGTATGTGAAAGAAGAACTAGACCTCCAACTTCATTGTGAATCCATGACCCTAGAGTGACTTCAAGGGCTGGTCTGCTGGCCTCCTGATCTGAGCCACAGGCTCCCTAGCCAGCTACTCGACCCAGCTACAGTTTGCTCTTTAACAACGGTTCTACTGATTGCATTTATCTATTGGTTTGAGCTTGCTTTATTTATTACATTCAGCTCTATTTTTCTAACTTGATGGGGATCCTTTTTGTGTGATGTTTTCACTGCTATAATGTTTGAAGTGTTGCCTGTAAGTTAAACCTGACTGCTTTGTGCCCAGATACCGGGGTTTGAGTACAGGTTAGGGGTTTACTTGTACCTTTCTCTGACAAGGATGGCAGTTGCTGCTTGACCAATGTTCTCATCAAATGCAACCAGGAAGCAAATTTCTCACATCTACCAAATACATCACTTTTATATACTTAAAATGAAAAGAATATATGTACAACAATAATATTGCCTCTAGAAATATAGAAAATACAAAAATGACAACATAGTAAAATACATAACAGAAAAATAAAGTATTGGAATGAAAGTAGTTAAATGTATCCAAAATAATGTTGTAAAAGTTAAGCTAACAATTTCAAAAAACAGTTTTAAGAATATAAAATAATACTACTCACTTAAAAAAAAGGATTGATTCATTTGTAAATAAAATATTTGATGCTCTCTAACATTTACAGATTTACAAAAGAAACCTTTGCTAGTTGAAAAATGAAATGACAGAAAATGAAATATAAGTACTATGCTTTTCAGTAATTTTCATAACTAATTATTAAATCTACGTTTTTAAACCAGACACACTTTAATTAGAATATATTTTCAATGTAATGTTATATTACCTAAACTAATATACTAAAATCACATTTCAGCTGAAAAAAATTACAAATGTATATAGTTTTTCTGTGCATTTCTAAATAGAGATACATTTTTTATGACAAAATTAAAAAAATGTAAAAAATAAACATTTATAATATATTTATTGCAGACATTGTAAACAATGTAAACATATAGACATCTCAACATACTTAATGTACTATTCATACCATTTTTAAATTAGCTTATTTTTTAAGTCTAAAATTATTATAGTAATTCTGGGCAACAGAGCAACTATATCAAAGGAACCTCCAACAAATTAGGCCTAAAACAATACTGTATGTTTGTTCAAGTTTTGTTTAATCAATATACCGCCAACCTTTTATGCGCTCTCACCTCTCAAAAAACCTTTCCTCCAAAATGATAGGGAGAGCACGTAACCCAGTTATATTATGCCAATGACACTGCCTTATTGGATCAAAAGGCAATCGGACAGCAAATGGCACAACATAGACTCCATCAATACAATCATTAAAATGAAATAAAATTACATTTAACATGAACAAAAAACTTTTAATTTAGCATCGTCAAATCAAAATATACCTGGCAGATTGGTGATCAAATATTAACAATTGCGAACAGTTACTTTTATCTTTGTGTATGTTTAGAAGCAAAACCCCAGTTTCAAAACCAATTATGGGAAATTACTATTCAGACAAGTACTTTGTAAAATCAATTACATAAAATCAACAAAAACCTGCACAGTCTGAAAGGAATTTCATATTTTAGAGATAGATAAAGAAATATTGGCTCTGGCAGTGCTTTATTGTTTTCCAATATGGGGCTATAAAACTACCTAAAGATCTGTAGAAGACCTACTCAGGTGCAAAAAGAATGACATTTGGTTTACACAAAAGCATCCCAATCTGTCAGCTTTACTTTGAGTTTGGGTTCTACAGCTGCATTTGTCGACCAACATGAGACAATCTGCAACTAATACTTTTTTAAGATTGAGATTTATGGCGCTACCCCATAAATCGTTACAACCATGGAAAAGCACTCAGGGGCCGATTACGATGTCGGTCAGAGAGCCTCAGACTGCTAGTCGTAAGCTTTCCGACCGCGGTCGGAGGCTTTCCGATCTACACGGTTGGTTTACAGTCCAACCGTGATTGGGACGCAAACTGGCTGGTCATTCATACTCAGTTCCGACCTGCTCTCAGAGTATTCCTGTCTGTCGGCACCACACGTAATCCCCTATGGACGGCGTTTCCTCTGTTGGGATTATGATGTCGGTTACTCCCAGCCTTTTCGTGCTGGCCTGTCCGACACATAAAAGATGTTGGGAAGTTACTTTGGGGGCCCTAGCATAGCCCCCTTGATTCTGTGGCTATGGTTGGTGGTGAGGGGGTACCCCCTTTAAAACCCTGTACTGTGTGGCAGGCACCATGGGGTGCCTGCCACAGTGTGCAGGGTTTTACATTCATCCCCATTTCTCTATACCTGCCCCTATTAACACTGGTTAATGGCTGTGACACAGGCTCCCTTTGAGGAAAGTATGTATCCGAACGAAAAATATTCAGTCAGATTGTATTCAGGCGGTCGAAACTGCTGACCGAAGGTCACTCAGTCCTGAGACCGAGACTGTGTCGGTCGGAGGCAACTCCG
Source organism: Lissotriton vulgaris (assembly GCF_964263255.1). Taxonomy (NCBI): domain Eukaryota; kingdom Metazoa; phylum Chordata; class Amphibia; order Caudata; family Salamandridae; genus Lissotriton; species Lissotriton vulgaris. Next base: position 2,093,798,673 of record NC_141687.1, read on the forward strand.
ACCAATATCGTAATAAGCCCTTTATGGTTGTGCTTGTTGTAGTAAATGAGGCTATTGCACTGAAATAATGAAACACAATCTTGCATGTGCCCTCAACTTTGGCTCCTTAGAAGAAAATGTTCAAGAACATTTTCAATGGATAAGGGGTTAGGTTGATTACGGCTGCAATGAATGAGTGCCTGAGTGACAGAGATCTTCAGTTGGGGATTTGTTTACTAAATGTCTGGAGCTAACCACACAGAAACTCGAGAAAGTAAGAGTGGCCTTGCATGCACTGACTTGCTATCTGAATCAGAGGTTATGATAGACAGCTGAGTGAAAGACTTAGCATCTCATAACTGCAGCCACAATTATCCATGTGTAATTAAAGTATTAAAGGACGTATCAACAAGTTCCGATTTTTATACTTTATTTTCGGGTGGATAGTTATTGGGATCTAGATAGTGACTAAAAAAGCGCAGCGCTTGTCCCTTTATATACAAAAAAGGGTAGTAGCATTGCTCAGTACTCATGGATGCCTCTTGTCTTAAAAACGTGGGACAATCTTTGATGGCAACCATATGTAAATGACCAAAATGAGATTTGAAAAACATAACAATTTGTAGAGTGTTTTTAGCTGGGGAATTATGCAATATACATTTTACTATAATGACAATTATATTACTGAAATTCCTATTTAATATTTGTGTAAGTGTTTCCATTGTCACAGTATTTATTAACCCCACAATAAATTAACTTAGGCTCTTTAGTAACTGCCCCACAAACATTGATTGCATTGCGGAAATTAATTGGGTAAAATGTATAATTCGCACTCCAGTCCTGCAAACATTAGAAAATGTACTATGTGGAGGGTTTGGATACTCTATCTTAAGTACAGTCACACAAATAGTATGTAAAATGCATGTATTTGAGGGGTGAGCGGTGGATTTACTATTCTTACTCCAATCCCACAAACATTGGGTATTGTACATGTATTAGAGTACATGGAACATATTACTCTTACTCCAGTTCCACAAATATTGGAGAAAGTGCATATTCTAAAAGGTTCAAATTTACTTTTGTAATTCCAGTCCTGTAAAACATTAGGGAAATATCATATATTTGGAGGGTAAGATTTACTGTCCTAACTGCAGAACCACTGACACAGGATACATTTCATATATTTGGGGGGGGGGGGGGGGGCATATTTACTATCCTATCTCCAGTTCCACAACTATTAGGAAAGTGCATATTTTTGCGGGGAGGGTCACCTAGCATTCTAATTCTGATGTCATATATAGTGGAGAAAATGTATGTATTTGGATGATCATATTTACCTTTCCACCTCAATTACTACATATATTTAGCAAATTGCATCTACTGCAGGCTAAGCAAATGGAGTACATCAAAATGCTTTATGAAAATATTATACAGGTGTAGAACTTAACTGAAATTAACTAACCTCATGCACTCTATCACATAAACATTCTTGGTTGTCCTCCTGACCCAAAAACCCTACAGCATTTTTGACCATTCCAAGAGTCCATTACTCCACCACTCATACTTTCTATGTGCCTTTTTAGGTTTAGTCTATGAAGCGCGCATGCGCTGTCTGAAAGACATGTTATTTTCAGTATTGGACTTAATCACCTCTGCCTGCTGCATAACATTGTTTCAGTGTAGTGAGGCTCTTCTTTGCTGCCTCATACGTGGTTTTGGCAATGATACATCAATTCCGTTTTTGTGCAGAGGAGCCCCTGCCAAGTGCAGTTTTGTTGCGCTGTGATTGCTTAAGTGTTGTTTGAGGGAACTCTTTTTTATTTGCTTTGCTTCATGCTCGTGTTGGTACATGTTCAGATTCAGCTGCCATATCTGATATCTCCCCACCACAACCGCCTGCCCCTGCTTGTTTATTTTTGTTCCTTTTGTGTTCACTCTTTTTTTGTTGCATGGCTCAGCGTTGTGCCCCCTTCACGGATGCCACGCTTTATACGGTGGGTCCATAGTCCAAGTAGTTTCCCTTTCAGTGCCCGTGTGACATCCCCTGCACTTTCTTTGCTCCTCCCCCCTTCCTCAGTGGGTTGTCTCTGGCACAGTTGCAGCCTTACTTTTAAAAAGTGAGGGTGTTTTGTTTATTTATGGTTCCAGGGTGTGTGTTTTTACAGTGAGCAGCAGAGGAGCCTTTGCCACAGAAAGGGCAGGGTAGGCGGCCCCCCAAAGACCCTGCCCCCTTCAACTTTTGTGAGACTCCATAACTAGTGAGTCTGGCGAATAAGTGGAAGTGGTGCATTTGATATTTAAGCCTCTATCTGTTTAATATCAGTAAAAGATATGGCTGACACTTTTGTTATAACCGAAGGCTGCTTTTAACCTCCCTCTAACATGCTGTACTTCACCGCCTGACTGTTTATCAACATGCATGCAGCGCACTTATTTTGATCTGTGAGATGATTTGCAGAATTGGTTTCTTCTGTTCAAACCTACTGTGAAAACACTACCACATCCCAGTACACATTCGAGCTCTTGAGGATATGTTCGCCTTCAGGCAGGCGATTAAAACTTTCCTCTTTCCAGTTTCTAGCTAATTTCTTTTGTGTGTTATGTTACAGCATCTGTCAAAGCGCCAGGACGCCCCTTTGCTGGGGCAGCTGTGCGCTATAGAAATTTTAATAACATAACATAACATAACATAACATGACATGTTTTGCTTTTTTAAAGGTTATCCCAGCTCTCATTACCAGAGCATCAGTGCTGAGTCTGTGCTTTCCAAACATCAGGAGTGCTGAAGTTGTGATCTGTCCTCCCATGTTATCCTTTGTCTCCAGGGGCCCTCCATGTGTGGCTATCAAGTAAGGGACAGCCAGGCAGCTGCTTGTTCCAAAGGACAGGAGAACCACATTACTCTTCATTCCTTGCGCTATGGATGGCAATGAAGAGAAGAAGGAACGGCGACCCAGTTACTTTTCCTTGTAAGCCTGTAGCATGCCCATTACTACCTGTCATGCGCAGAAATCATTGCTTCATTACCAATGACTGTGAATGGTGGACACCGGAACTCAGTTTTCGAGGACCTGGACAGGGACATAGCTGTCATTACCAATTGCGTAGGAGACACTTCATTTCTGGGGTCAGAATTGGGGAACTCCGAGCAAGGAGCCTGGCTTGGATGTCAGAGCGAAAAAGCAAGCTGACTCATGGAAGGTTAAAATAAGGATCAAATGTCATGAAAACAAAGATAATGAGAGGCAAGATGGCGTCGGAATAAAAACCTACGAAACCTCTCTCTTACCCGGTCCAAACATATCCCAGATTAGTTTGGCGGAAGGAACGGCATGTGAGGGGCCGTGGGTGGTGGCAGGACTCACGGTGCCTTGGTGTGTGCTGGCCTTGCTATGTTGTGGGTCAGACACAGCTCATGTAGCAGTAGGCTGGAGCTCCGGAGCTGGGAAAGATTAGCTTGGCTATTGCCAAAGGTGATCGCCCATGGCGGGCGTGTGTACGCTTCATCGTGATTGCCAAGGAACTACCAGAGTCAATGGCAACTCGAGGCAGAGGGAAGCGAGGAAGGGTGGCTGCAACAGAACGGCAAAACGGTGTAGATTAAAAAATGGAAAACCAACAATCATAGGGGGACTTCAACCTCAGTCTATAATCTGGTTGATAAAGATGTAATCCCAGATGTTGCAAATGTACATGGCAACATAATGCCCCCACAGAGGGCTTTGGTCAAAGGGCTTATTGATCAATGTGAACTACCCTTGGATGTAACAGGGGAAACATTTTTTTCCCTTATGGAAGAATCCAAACAGTCAGATAGTAATATATCCGATAGTAGGGAAGAAGATGATTGTTCACTTTCAGGTGACAGCATTCCTGCTGAAAAACCCACTACCACAAGGAAAAAACCTAAACAGATATCAAGGAGTGGTGTTCGTCGAAATGCCTATAGAGATCATGATCAAGAGAAAACTGACGAGATGGGATGGGACTAATCAGCTTCACTTATGATGTCCCCAGAGACACAAGACAAGGCTAAAAAGCTCTCAAATGCCACGGGAGGCAGACCAGAGCAACGTAAGATGGGGCCCCCCTCAGACCCATCACTCACTCTAATTCTACAATCCCTGAGATCTTTTCAAGACGACGTCAAAGCAGACAGTCGACAAGCAAGGCAAGCCACAAAAAATCTACAAACGTCTGTACGTAAAGTAGGGTAGATTCAGATATCGCAGAACGGATGTGGAATCACGCACGGAAGTCCTGGAAAAGACAGTGGAAACCCTCCAGGTACAGTCCACTCTTCAGGATAAAACTAATAAAGATGTGATGTGGAAATTAGAGGATTATGAGAATTGCCAACACCGGAATAACCTGCGGCTGCTCAGGGGGCTGGAGAACCTCAAAGGCAATGACATTAGGAAATTTGTGGTGAAGATGTTCAAGGAATCTCTACTAGAATTATCATCTTGGGACTGGGAAAAATAAGTACAGAGGGCTCACAGATTTCCATTAACTCATGCTAAGTAGGTCTCTGAGACAAATGCATTACCCCGGGCCATATTGGTGTTTTTTGGCAACTTTATCCTCAGACAGGCTGGATATCATTTAGCTCAACCAAACGCTAGGAAACAGTTTGAGAGATTTGCCTACTTTGCAAAACCAGAATTTGCTCATGCAACAGTGGAGCATAGATGGTGACTAAGACAATTATTAACACCCTTTCAAAAGGCAGGTGCACTGGTATTTCTGCAAAAACCAGCAAGACTCAAGGTGGTCTATAAGGGGCAGAATTTCAACTTTAACTCATAAATACAAGCCCGAAAAATCTTGGAGGATTACAGAGATGAAGTTATTTTGTTGTTTCTTTTTTATTGTAAAATTCAGCACTGAAATTGTGTACAAGATCTGTTGAAAAATACGAGATTAAGGCATAATGCAATGTAATTGCAATAGTAAGAGAAGGGCTAGAAAGGTGGACAGATTTCAGATGTCCTCACACAGGCTCATGCTTAATGTTGCCTAAATATTGGTGGGTGGTAGGGGGTGAAGAGGGAGGGGAAGAGGGTATCAGACAGGCGATTGAAAAGAACATGAGAAATGTAAGTATGTTAATGGAGGCAGGAAATGTATGGTGTATAGGAAGAACCAGGGCCTATGTGGATAAAATGTTTATACTATTCACTGGATATTGAGTTCTATCTAATAGGCAATGTTTAACGGATGTCCATGGATATATGGGGTTTGAACAATATAAAAAAATGACAAAAAGTGGCAGTGGGATTACAAGCACTGGGAGTCAATATTGTATGTCTACAAGAAACACACATAGAATGTGCTCAAACACATGTTTTAAAACACTAGGGTTCATAGTGATAAGCGCGACATCACAGGGGGCCAGGGTCCGAGCGGTTGGTATTTTTGCTGAAGGGAGTGGGTTGGTGATTAGCCGATCTAAAGCAGATAAATGTGGCCGCTGGGTAGTTACGGAATGTCAATGCGGGGCTAGGCAAATTATAATTCTCTGAACAATATACGGTAGTAACAGTGATGATGCGGTAGTGTTTGATGATATTTCAAGTGAACTTACCCACTGGCCTCTACCACTAATGGTCAGTGGGGATTTTAATATTAATCTTCCCAATGACCAGTCTGTGGAGGAGGGATGGCGTTATACGGGCTGAAAGCCTAAGTTATTCAAGGCATTCAAAAATATTTGATGAGATTCATGGTCTAGTGGATGGCTGGCAGACTCCAAATGTAAAAGACCCAGGGTAAACATTTTTTTCCAACCCACACCAGACTAGATTATGTGCTCATCTCCAATTCTTTCAAAACAAAATGCAGATTAGAGAAATTGCTGCACATCTTATCGGATCATAAGCCATTCATTTGTAATATAGAAGTCGGAACGGGTAACTCCAACATAAGATCCTGGACATTCACGAATCTCCTGCTTTTAGATAGTGAATACTGTGCACACATGAGAGAATGGATACCAATTTTTTGGGAAGATAATGTATGGAGCAAGACAATTGAAATTGCACGGGACGCCTTAAAGCCTGTAGTTAATGAGGAAATATTGCAATATTCTATAAATGTGAATAAACAAGCCAGGGCATCTTTGAAGACATTACTGGATAATCTTAAATTGGCTGAGGAGGAATTGTGGAGGGCAGTTAGAACAAACAGCAAGATAGAAGGAATACAAAGATAGGTTGCAATAGCCAAGGCAGTGATAACTAATATATTTACCGATAAAAAGCATTAAAAAAAATGGTCTAGGAGGTAAACAAGCAAATTTGCCACCAACTTGCCATGGGTACAAGACAACAGGCCTCTTTAAACCTGAAACAAGAGATTAATGATCCAGTATTACGCCAAATAACTGACCCTGAGATCATAAAAGAAGCTTTTGGAAGATTTTATCATGATTTATATGCTGCAGAGGAGGGGGGCGGGCAGCAAGATATTGAGGGGTACCTAAATATTATAGTGGGTGGAAAATTTGATGTTGAAGATCAGGAAACTGTAGAGGATCTGCCTGACGAGGAAGAAATCATAAGGACAATTAAAGGTCTGGCAAAGGGGAAAGCTGCTTGAACGGATTGTATTCCGTCTGAATTTTATGTCACCTTTATAGAACAAACTAAAACTATTCTTTAAGACCTCATGATATATAATTTTAAGTGGGTCAACCTCCGAGCTCCTGGTCAAGGGCAAAAATAGTTATCTTTCCAGAGAAGAATAAACCTCCAGAACAATTCGGATCTTATAGGCCTATCACACTCATAAACGCTGATTCAAAAATACTCCAAAATACTGGCTAATAGAATTGCACCTATCATTCATAGAGTGATCTCCAAACAGCAACATGTATTTGTGCCAGGGAGATCCACTATAAATATAATTCAAAGAGTTATCACCCTTTTTGATACTATGGATGTTGCAGGAGACCCTATTGAATTGGTTTTATTAGATGCCGAAAAAGCCTTTGATAGGGTCTCCTGGCAATATTTGTGGGTCACCATGTCCCGGGTCGGATTTAAGGATGGGTAAATTCAAGCTGTGAAAAAGCTATATATTAAACCAACAGCGGCAGTAATGATTAATGGTATCCTTTCAAAGGCATTCACAATATCCCGAGGTACGCTAGTAGGTTGCCCCTGTTCTCCGCTGTTATTCGCAATTTATATTGATCATTTATCCGTAGACTTGAAGAAAACACCTATATGGTCTCAGAATTATCCCACCAAATTCTTAGCCTATGCAGATGACATCGCTTTGGTAACTGCAAATCCAAATACCACCATGACAGTTATTGAAGACGAGGCCAAGAGGTTTGCTCTTAACCATGGCAAAACACAGATCGTTTTGAATGATAAAAGAAAAATGAATGACATACGTGTCGAAGAGTAGGCTACATATTTAGGGGTCTGCATATCATCCAAGTTAGATAATGTGGTCAAATTAAATCCATAACCACTTATGGAAACAATGGAAAAAGATCTTCAACGTCTTGATAATCTGCATCTTTCTGTTGTAGGCAAAGATAATGTTATTAAGATGGTGTTTTTTCCCAAGATTTTATATTTGTTCAGAGCAATATGTTTAGAATTTTCAACACAATGATTTAAATCAATAGAGAGAATATTTGCTAGCTTTATTTGGGCGTATTCGCAACCAAGCCGCACTTATAAATTCCTCACCCTCTCTAAAGATAGGGGAGGGCTGGCACTCCCGAATTTGAAAGCATATTATTGGGCTTCTGTCCTGCTATATAACAGAGAGTTATTACAGAATGGTAGTGAGGATGTACAGCGGGATAGTATACCATCCATTTTCGAACTTGTGCTTAGCAACAAGAGTTGAGTCTATCTCTGGCACCATCTACATGATAGTTATCATGAAAAAGTCAGGTACAAATCTTTTTACAGTGGGTTTAAAGTATGGAGTTCAATAAGAAGAATGCTTGGAATTGGTTGAATTTCTTTTTACACTCCCCTAACCGACAATCCAACCCTGCCGGGGATTTTTAGAGGAGCGTGAATGTAAAAATGGAAAGATGCAGGAATTGTTCAGATAGGCTGTCTCCTATCCCCTATAGGGATACAATCCTTTGAAAAAATAAAACGGATTTTAGTTTTGGATGGCAAGACTTTTTTAAGTATCTTCAAATTAGAGATTTATTGTCACGAAAGTTGGGTGAAAGTCTACAATTTAAAAAGTGGAAATTGTGGAGAAACTACTTCACGCTAAAGCAAGCACCATTGGGGAAATATATACTCTTATTAATACGCTATTCTCAGATGATATGGATAAAGTCTCGAGAAGTGGCAGGAGATAGTAGGAATTTCAAATGAGGAAATTAAGTATGCATATGTCATGTCACAAACTATTTTAATGTCGGCGAAATTACGAGCAGTTTTAAAAAAATATATAATTTGTATTACACACCAGATAAAATTGCTAAATAGCGGAGTGAAAAGGGAACATTCTGCCCGAGGTGCACGCTATATAATCCAGACAGCCTTCATATCTTCTCCGCTTGTGTTGAGTTGACAAAACTGAAAAACGATATATGGAAATTTCTAAGAGAAGTGTTACAAACGGAAATATTACTGACCAGTGATGTTATTTTACTTGGGGCTGGGGATCCTATTGATATAAGAATAGAACATGAAACGCTCTTAATGCTATGGCAGTATTGAGAATGTTTATCGCGTCCGCGTGGCTAGATTCTAATGACCCACTTTTCAGCAATAGTCAGCCAGGATGTTAGCAATTTCCAATTTACAAATTACTATATATAAACGAAAGGTCAGTAAACGACGTAGAAAAGGGGCGAAGATATGGACCCCCTTGCTGGATTGGAGTCAATCTCAAAGCAGTGAGCCCCAGTATAATATAATATAATATAGAATTGTCTGTTAAGACGATGATTAGATTAACTGTTATTATGATTCATAATGGATGTTATTAGGGGTCAAGTGATTGTAAATATGTAATGAATATTTAGTATACTGCTATCTTTACTTATATCGGATGTCATTGTGGGTTAAGGTGATTTGTTAATATGTAATGAATTTGGATTATATTCCTGTCTGACGAGGGGTGGAGGGAGGGTTTTCTTTTGTTACTTTCTTGAAAAATTGAATAAAGATTATTTTTAAAACAAAATAAAAACAAAGATAATAACTTTAAAACCTCTGGTCCCAGTGGTAATTACTCATTCTAAGTCCTCTAGACTGTTTTGTTAACTGCTACTCTAGTCCTGTCTGTAATTTCTCATTCTAAGTCCTCAAGGTATTACTGCGGCTGTGTCTCTAGTCACAGTGGTAATTCCTCATTCTTAGTCCTCTAGGCAATGCTGCTAGCTGCTTCTCTGGTCCAAGTGGTAATTCCTCATTCTTAGTCCTCTAGGCAGTGCTTCTAGCTGCGTCTCTGGTCCCAGTGATAATTACTCATTCTAAGTCCTCTAGACAATGCTACTAGCTGCTTCTCTGGTCCCAGGGTAATTCCTCATTCTTAGTCCACTAGGCATTGCCTTAGCAGTGTTTCTATTCCCAGTGGTAATTCTTCACTACTAGTCCTCTAGACAGTGCTGCCTATGCTTCTCTGGTCCCAGTGGTACTTCCTCATTCTTACTCCTCTAAGCAGTGCTGCTAGCTGCTCTCTGGTCCCATCTGCAATTCCTCATTCTAAGTCCTTTAGACAGTGCTGCTAGCTGCGTCTCTGGCCCCATCTGTACTTCCTCATTATAAGTCCTCAAGGCAGTGCTGCTAGCTGCTTCTCTGGACCCAGTGGTAATTCCGCAATCTAAGTCATTTAGACAGTCCTGCTAGCTGCTTCTCTGGTCCCATCTGTAATTCCTCATTATAAGTCCTCAAGGCAGTGCTGCTAGCTGCTTCTTTGGTCCCAGTGATAATTACTCATTCTAAACCCTATAGACAGTGCTGCTAGCTACTACTCTGGTCCAGTCTGAAATTACTCATTCTAAGTCTTTCAGACGATGCTGCTACCTGCTACTCTTGTCTCAGTTGTAATTCATCATTCTAAGTCCTCTAGATAGTGCTGCTAGCTGCTTCTCTGGTCCCATAAATAATTCTTCATTCTAAGTCCTCTGAGCATTGCTGTTTGCTGTTTCTCTGGTCCCATTAGTAAGTCAGTCCTAATTCTAAGTCCTCTGGGCATTGCTACTAGCTGCTTCCCTGCTCCAGTCGATAATTCCTCAGTCTAAGTCCTCAAGGCAGTGCTGCTAGCTGCTTCTCTGGTACAGTCAGTTAATACTCATTCTAAGTCCTTTATACAGTGCTGCAACCTGCTTCCTGCTTCTCTGGTCCCATTGGTAATTCCTCATTCTAAGTCCTTTACATAGTGCTGCTACTTGTTTCTCTGGTCTCATTGGTAATTCCTCGTTCCAAGTCCTCTAGGTAGTGTTCCTTGAAGCATTTTTGGTCCTGGCAGTAATTCCTCATTTCAACTCCTCTAGACAATGTTGCTAGCTGCTTCTCTGGTGCCGTCGGTAATTTCTCATTCTAAGTCCTCTACACAGCACTGCCACCTGCATCTCGGGTCTTGTCGATAATTCCTCATTCTAAGTTCTTTAGGCACTGCTGCTACCTGCATCTTTGGTCCTGTCAGCAATTCCTCACTGTAAGTCTGCTGATGGTGATCACCAGAACTCAGTTTTTGAAGACCAGTAGATGAACACCGTCCACCATCAACGCTCCCCACCTACAGAACGTCATAAACAACTCCCTCGCATCTGCCACTTTCCCAGAGAGATGGAAGCATGCAGAGATCAACGCCCTACTGAAGAAATCCACAGTGGACCCTAAAGACCTCAAAAACTTCCGCCCCATCTCTCTTCTTCCCTTCCCGGCGAAAGTGATTGAGAAGATCGACAATAAGCAGCTGACCACATTCCTCGAGGCCAATGGATCACTCGACCCATCCCAGTCCAGATTTCGAGCCAACCACAGCACAGCAACCACCCTCATCGCAGCCACCCATGTCATCAGGACCCTACTCGACACCGGGAAAACCACCACCCTCATCCTCCTAGACCTCTCAGCCACCTTTAATACAGTCTGCCACTGCACCCTAATAACCCGCCTCCACAACGCCGGGATCCAAGGTAAAGTCCTGGTCTGGATCACCTCGTTCCTCTCCGACAGAACCCAGAGAGTCTGCCGCCCTCCCTTCTACGGCCACCAAGATCATCTGCGGCGTACCCCAAGGCTCGTCGCTCAGCCCAACCCTCTTTAATATCTACATGAGCCCCCTCGCCATCATCGCACGCAAACACAACCTCAACATCATCTCATACGCCGACGACACCCAGCTAATACTCTCCCTCACCAAAGACCCAGGCCCCGCCAAGCTCAACTTCAAGGAAGGAATGAAAAATGTCGCTGTATCGATGAAACTCAGCCGTCTGAAACTGAACTCAGACAAGACGGAGGTCCTCATCCTCGGACCATCGCCATTTGCCTGGGATGACTCCTGAATTGAATAGTGTGTGGACTGGGTAGAATTGGCCTAACACACTGTGTAGATAGTTTTGAATTTTTAGGTCCTGACGAATTGCACTGCATCACTTAGGGCACCGAACATGAAACATGTTGACCAGTAGGTAGAGAGCACTTCCCTGGATCTTTGCACCGGATAGTGACCTCTCCCCTTTCTTTTTAATAAGGTAGCTAGCCACACCATTAAAATTGCAGAGTGGACTACCTAACCTTTTTTACATTTTTACCCCCCCCAGCATCTACTTCCCACCTAGGGCCCTCACACCCAAGCACCAATTGGCAGGGACAGAAAATCTCCGACAAAGAGACCCTTTTTAGGGAGCCCGTCAGACATTGCACCGCCAGTTTGACGAGGAGCAAAACCCAAATGATGAAGCATGACACCTAGCTTGCTGGGTGTGTGAGGGTTTTAGTCCCGAAAGGGAGATTCCCCCTCCCTCTCTCTTTCCATTGCTTGAACTGGAACCTCTTCCTAGCTTTCCGTGACAATACAGTGGTGCAACACCGTCTGTGGGGAACTGCGTACCCTTCTTTGCTTTATGACTCCTCGTGGCCCACAGAACTGGGCACCACACCGACACCCACTGACCACGCACGCAACCTGGGATTCATCCTGGACTCCTCTCGCACGATGACCAAGCAAGTCAACGCCATCTCATCTTCATGCTTCAACACCCTGCGCATGCTTCGTAAGATCTTCCGGTGGATCCCTACCGGAACTAGAAGGACGGTCACCCAGGCCCTTATCACCAGCCGACTAGACTAGGGGAACACCCTATACGCAGGAACTACAGTCAAACTTCAGAAAAGACTCCAACGCATACAGAACGCATCCGCATGAGTCATCCTCGACATCCCCCGCCACAGCCACATATCAGCCCACCTGAGAGACCTACACTAGCTCCCTGTCAACAAAAGGATCACGTTCAGGCTCCTGACCCACGCACATAAAGCGCTCCACAACATAGGTCCCGAATACCTCAACAACCGCCTCACGTTCTACATTCCCACACGCAAACTCCGCTCCGCCAGCCTCGCCCTCGCCACCGTCCCAGGGATCCGCAGAACCACCGCCGGAGGAAGATCATTCTCCTACCTGGTGGTCAAGACGTGGAACTCCCTCCCCTCCCACCTACGACTGACTGAGGACCACCTCACATTCAGGAAACACCTCAAGACCTGGCTCTTCAAGCAGTAGCGGCACTCCCCCTCTGCGCCTTGAGACCCACACAGGTGAGTAGCGTGCTCTAAAAGTGTACTGATTGATTGATTGATTGATCATAACCAAGGGCGTAGGAGACACTAGATTTCTGGGGTCAGTGTTGGGCTGGCTTGGATGTCAGAGCCAAAACGCAAGCTGACTCAGTGAACAGTAGGCCTCAATCGTCATGAAAAAAAGATAAAAACATTAAAATCTCTGGTCCCGATGGCAATTCCTGATTCTTATTCCTCTAGTCAGTGCAGCAGCTGCTTCTCTGTCCCAGAGGTCATTTCTCATTTTAAGTCCTTTAGGCAATGTGAACCAGTATTAAATGATAGCATTGTAAGCCATCTGACGTTGCACAAGGATGTGTTTCTAATCCATGTATTGCTCTCCAATGCTCTCCTTTTCGTGACCCCACTGTTTAGAAGTCACTAATGATACAAACATCTAATAACAAACATTAAAAGGAGCAGGGTGTTTCAATTTAGGCAATGCTGCAGCTGTGTCTCTGTTCATATATCCACTACACTCCAAACCAAAACATATAGGTAAAAGACATTGTCATTTACAATGTCAAAAGCTTTGTCTTAAAAACAATGCGACGCCGATTGCATTGAAAATGCTTGCTAGTCCAGGACTTCCACTTGGCAGCCCTTTTGCTTCTACTTCATTCCATACCCTTCAGGCCTCTCATCAGCTGGTAGTGCCACTCCTTAAACACTTTTCCTACCTTCACTTTGGCTTGCATTTCTATATCTGGCAGGAGTTTTTGTTGCTCACAACACCCTACCTAGCTTTACATGGACTAACCCACGGCTGATGGTTTCAAACTGTGTAATAGGCCATGGGCGCGCATTGTCAGGAGCACACAACTATCATCAGAAACATGCCCGATGGCTATAAAGGAGTGTGTTCTTTGAGAGGGTTAATTAAGCATTTGTGATCCCCATTGTGGGCTACGTTGTTGCACGTGCCTTATCCTCCCAGCAGAAGCTAACCTGTAAGCTACACCAAACGTAATAATTGTGTAGAGAAGAACAAAGGAAAATCATCCTGCTTAGTTTTGAACATGCAAATGATTCAAAGCTTTGATGAAAGCCACTTGAAAATGATAGGTTATATCTGATACGAACACAGCAACAGAAGAAGGACTCTGGTCGTTGACATGAAAACCACCTGAGTGAGTAATCACCATTACGCAGTCGCAGTGCAAGGGTGAGCATGACAGCGGGTCACTTCAGGGTCGCAAGAACAACTTGGTCAGTGGTGGCTGCAGAAGCGTGAGAAGTGTTAATAAGTGCCTGTTACCTTCAAAGCAATTAATGATATGTACTGGGGTTGAGCACAACGCCCCAAATCAGAGCGCTCTCGTCAGTATTTGCGAAAGCTGGCCCGAGTGGGGACAGTTCAGTGATGCTGGAGTACTCGAGTACAAACTCTTACATGTCTATGTGAATAGGCCACCAAAGGTACAACCTCTTTCACTGAAAGTGGAAAGAGGTCACGGGTCTCTATCTATACTAAATTTATATGAACAGTCCCTTGAATGTTCTCATTTCATTCCCATTCTGGTTTGTTTTTGACCAAATCAGAAAAGCTTGTAAAAGCACCTAAAAGCCATATGAACCTTTTAGTCTTCATGACAGGTACTTGCCAGCTTCATTAGTGAATGCCATGTTAACACACTGTCAGACGTCTCTCATCGGATAGTGGTTGCACACACTGTCACACGTCTCTCATAGGATAGTGGTTGGACACACTGTCACACGTCTCTCTAAGCATAGTGGTTGCACTGATGAGAACATGATTCACATGCCTCCCATAACACCCTTTCACCCTGTTTCCAGCATTTCTAAAGGACCCTCCTGAGCATCTTGGAGAGGAAAATATGTATCCGGCGAAAGTGCATTGGAAGCTCATAAATCTATTATTACACGTTAATGAATACTGCTGCTTGACTGCATACTGGTATGTTTGCAGAGAGAGCATGACAAATTGAAATAGGACTAAAAAGCCATCAAGCTGGTATTTAATATCACGAAAGCCGGGCTATGTAAGTTGGGCATAAGAAGGGTCATATTTTATTTAAAAGGGGAGCAGCGAGAAAATATAGCCTCTTACAAATACATTGGCAGAACATTTTACAAAAACTGAATCATTTAGGGAGCATGAACAAATGGTGTTTACTAAGGCGTCCCTGGACTATTTAATAATGGATATGGAGGTCTCCCAGTAACTGCATTGCGAAGACCATATTTCCATAAATTTATTCCGGTCATCACCTATATCAAATAGCACACTGGCAAACTTTATGCAGCGTGAGCAAAAAATACTCAGGAAAGCTTTTGAGATACCCAAATCCAATCAATCAATCAATCAATCAATCAATCAATCAATCAATCAATCAATCAATCAATCAATCCGGATTTATAAAGCACAGCTAATCACCCGATAGGATATTGAGATGCTTGCAGGCCCCAGAGGCCTATTCTAACAGCCAGTTCTTGCGTGCCATTTGGAATTCTGGAAGTCAGGTGGCGGCCCTGAGTTTCCAGGTCTTTGCTGCGATATGGGAGATTGGAGGAGTATGGGCAAGTGAAAGGGTGGCGGAGGGTAGTCTTCTCCACTGTTGGCATTGGTGGCTGCTGGGGCATTAAATTGGTGAGGCAGAGCTGGGGAGGCAGCGCAGAGGGGGCCGCTAAGGAGGCAGCCCTGGGAAAATAATGTAATAAATGCTTACCAGCCATCTGCTGCATCTATGCACTTCTAGCCTCTGCTCCTCAACTCCTAGCATGCCACAGGTTCCCGTACCCCAATCCAGATGCTGGTTTCATTCTGGTGTTAACTAGCAAGAGAGCAGTACCGTGATTGGTGTGTGCCCCTTGGTTAGTCTAGTACAGCTAGGGTGGAGAGAGCAAAGTTCGCATGACAGTTTGGCTGACTGGCCCACCCTGTCAGAATGGACTGCCCCACCCTTGGCTGCAGGAAGTGAGAGAGGAAAAATAAAATGATAACAACCAATGTTATTATCATTTTTTTTCTTAAGTTTTCACGGCTGAAAAGCAGTGGAGCAACTTTCCTCCACCTTAGCGGTGGAGCCGCTGCTGACTACTGTTATTGAGCCAAGCCCTTGAATTTGGATTAGGCCTGATTGCCCCAGAAACAAGAAAAGTAGTAATTTGTGTTCCCGGGAATAATCTATCTTTGATGTCCCTACCGTCTTCCTCTCAACAAAGATATATAGTACTTTAAGGATAAATGTTCTTCAGGGTCTCTCCAAGGAGGAGTGTATAAGGAGGAAGCAAGATGGCGGCCGCTACTGCAGCCGTGTGAGGAGCTGCTCGTGTTCTGCCCGGTGACTGACCCAACCTGGCGTGATTGCCGTGCTTGCTACAGCCCTTCGTCTGGGACTTTGGTTCGAGGACTCACCTAGGCTCTGAAGAGACTCCGAGGAGAAAGACTGGTTTGCTGTTCGCTGGAGCCACTGAATTACTGAACCGCGGAGCCGTGACGGAGACTTTCTCCCGCAGGACGGCGGGACCCAGATGCTTCCGTGTTTCCGCGTCCGCGGCATTCCAGCCTCGCTGCGCCCTGCCGCATTTGCAAACCAGCTGCCACGAGACGTGCGGAAGACGCGGCTTGGGTGTTTGTGCTCTGCTGCTTCGGCTACAGTGTTGCAACATAATGGTGGTGTTTCAGGCACTGTGTGAAGCTCAAGGACACGTTCAAAGGCGTTTTTGCCGGTGCTAAGCAAGCGACTGAACTTTAAAGTCCTTTGCAGTTAGCAATCAACGTTGTAGCAGTCTTCTGAGCTTTCTTCTTTTTTCTGCTACGCTTGGATTTACAGAAGATTCACCCGGTGAGTGGAAACATTTTTGCTGAATTTGTTACATTGTGGTGCTCGAACTTTTTCTTAGCAGCTGGCAAGTATTGACAGCATAGAAGTGCTTCAATTGACTGAACAAACCTTTTTCCATTCTTTGTTATATTACCTGAGACATATTTTCTGAGAGTTCAAACATGGCTCCTAAAGGCAGAGTAACAAAAAAAAACACCACCAACTTAGTTAATTCTGCAAATGCTGCAAATATTACACCGGGGTGGTCGAGAAATCTTCTAGACCTACAATAGCAGAGCCAGAAAACCGCAATTTACAAACCAATGGGGTTTCTAAAGAGCCCATAATACCTGATTTATTCAAGAAAAAGGCTATAACTAATCCTAATAAAAGTATTACAAATGAACTGACCCCCTCTAAGGCTCCAGCACACTCTAACCCCGAAAAAATCAACATAAGCCAACCAGCTAAAACTTCTGCTGCTTTAGCCCCAGCTGATGAAGGAGTTGGAGTAAGAGGGGAAGCTAATGACGATGATGCAGTATCTGAGCTCTGCCTCGCTGTAGAGGGAGTTAGCGTATCACCCAGGCTGATTGAACAACAAGAACAACAAGAACAACAAGATGCAGAGTCTATAGAATCAGGGGGTCAATTTTTCTCAATGTCTGATTTATCAGTTGCATCGGAAGGAGATCCTGAAGAGGAGCTTTTAAATGAGGGGCACTCTCATGAAAAAGATTGGGCGGACGATTGCATTCAAATCTCAGAGGAAGATATGCTCGGTTCTGATTTCCTAACTAATGAAGGAGTATCAAATACTGTCCGTAAGGTCATAGAGGAAAAATCTAAAGAGAACATAACTGTCATGAGTCAACCTCAATGGGATGGGGCCGGTGCAAGCAATGAAAATGACCCTGAAACTCCTGAGTTACTAGAGGAAACTGAGGAGATTACTCTTAAATCTATATATAAGCTACAGGCCTCAATGTATCGTATGATTGTAACTCACAGAGAAGAAACCAAGGCTGAGGGTCTTCGGACTCAGGGAGCTGTACGTAAACTCCAGAATGTCGTCCGACAATTGGCCAAGTCTAGCACGGACACTAATTTGAGAGTGCAAGAGACTGAAACACGTATATCCGCGGTAGAGGATGAGTTAACGCTACAAAAGAATTCAGTCAAAGATTTGGACAGTACTAGGCAAGATGTGGACTGGAAATTAACTGATTTAGAGAATCGTGCTCGGCGTAACAATCTACGTATTTTGGGAGGTGGTGAAAAGTCAGAAGGGAAGGATGCTCGCCGGTTTGTAGTAGAGATGTTTTCAGATGCCTTTCAGGATCTTACTGGATGGGACTGGGATAAAGAAATTATAAGAGCTCATCGGTTCCCATTTAATCAAAAACCGGACCAGGAGGGGAGGAATAAACATCCAAGAGCTATTCTCATTTGTGTACAGAACTATCTTCTCCGTGAGATCTTATATGATTTGGCAAGGCCATCTAAACCCAGAAAAGGCTTGGGCCACGAATTCTTCGTTAGACCAGATTTTTGTGCCGCAACTGTTCAACAACGCTGGAGACTCAAACAGCTTATGGCAACTATACAAGCCAAGGGGGGTCAAACCTTCTTACTTAATCCTGCTAAACTTAAAGTTGTGCATAAGGGAAGAACCTTATTTTTTGTTTCGGAGATAAAAGCACAACAATATCTAGAAATTATGTAATAATCGTTATAGGATGGAGGTCATGGGTAACACTGAATTTAGTTTGAATGGGCTGACCCCTTAGCAGTGTGTTATATTATTTTTCTTTTGCCTTTCTAGCTCTAGATGCACTCTATTTTTTCTATTTGTCAGGTTGGTCAGACCCGGGTGGAACTCATAGCTTATACTCACATACCATCAATGAGGGCAATAGCCCTTACGCTTCTGGTGGGGGGGTGTTGGGGGAAGGGAGGGGTGGGAGGGAACAGTGGGGGTTGTGGGTGGAAAGAAGTTTTTATTTTTGGGGTGCAATGTCATACAGTTGGAAGATGCATTTGTTTTTTGTTTAAGATTTACTTCTGGCAGATACCGAATCTTGGCAATTGCTGCTCATGTATTTTGTTTAGCCAAGTTTACTTAAAAATGCTTCACAATGGCTAAATTATCTATATATTCTATCAATGTATGTGGTTTGAATGATAAAAGAAAAAGGGGTATAATGGCTCAGATGTTAAAAACTATGCGGGTGGATGTAGTATGCATTCAAGCGACTCATATTGCTTGGTCTAACAGAGGGACCTTAAGAGATCTTGGCTTGTAGTGGTAGGGTGCTCTCGCCAGAACTCTACAACAAGAGGGGTTGCAATTCTTAAGAGACATGGTATTGGGGAAGTAAAAAGAGTTAAAGAAGATCTATCTGGACGATGGGTGACTGCCGAACTTAAAATTGGAGGACTGATTATTACTATATGCTCAATGTATGGATCTATATTGGATGACTCTGGTGCGCTTGATCTTCTAAGTGTAGAGTTGGCACAATGGTCATCCAATATTATTTTCTGTGGAGACTTTAATCTACATTTGGAAGAAACATTTGATATTCATAGTAGTACTCCATATAAGGGTAGGAAGAAGAAGGTATTTACAGCACTTAAAGGGATTATCCAAGAGTACAGATTAACCGATGTAGGGCATGAGAAAAGAACAGGGATATTTGGGCATACTTTTTTTTCTGCACCGCATCAAAGATTCTTTAGATTAGACTATTTCTTTGCATTTAAGGGATTATATAATGACCTAGCGCAAGTAGAATATGAGGTTCTTCCGAAAGTTATCTCAGATCATAACCCTTTAATATTTAAATTTGAACTGAATACTTCTAATACCACCCGTTCATGGTCTTTTGATCGTAAATTATTGTATGACCCGTCCTATATTGACCACATGAATACTTGGATCCCGGAATTCTTTTCTAACAATAAAGGTACTGCATCACCTGAAATAGTCTGGGATGCCTTCAAATGTGGGGTTTGGGGTGAAACATTGAGCTATTCAATAAGCAAACAAAAGGAAGCTAGACTCCAGGAAAATTCTGAAATTAAAAACCTTAGATCTCTAGAGGTCCAACTTATGCAAGCATGCAATCAAGGATTACCTACTGAAACTGTTATAAAGAAATTAACAACTTTGAAAGCCAAGATTTATCAATGATTTGCTACAAAATTCGCGCAACAAGTCTCTGCCTTAAGGTCAGAGCTATATGAAGTTGGAGAAAACTCTGGTAAATTATTGGCAAAGAGGGCGAGACAGAAAGCAGCCTTTTCTAGTATTAATAATATAAATGATCACACAGGGACGACTGTGAGTATTTATTTATTTATTTATTTATTTATTTATTTATTTTATTTATTTATTTTATTTTATAGTATTTATAAGGCGCGCAGCTACCCACAAAGGGTTTCCCGGCGCCGAAAAGGAGGATCACGAGCCCAGCTAACCAGAGAGAGAATCCAGGGTACTTATAGGTCAAACAACCAGGTCTTTACACTTTTCCTGAAGATCCTGTAATTTTCCTCTTTGCGTATTTGAATGGGCAGAGTGTTCCACAGGGTTGGACCCAGATGTGAGAATGATCTCCCGCCCATTTTGGCCCGTTTACACCTGGGAACCGCAAACTTTGCTAATGTGGCTGAGCGAAGATTGCGATTGGGAACGTGGAGTTTGGCAAGATCTAAGAGATACTTGGGGGCGGTCCCGGCTTTAATTTTAAACAAATAGCTCTGCGTTTTAAAACGAATCCTGTTTTCGACTCTGAGCCAGTGTAGATCCCTAAGATGTTTTGTGATCCTGGCATGTCTGGGTATTCTGCAGAGCATTCTGGCTGCGGCGTTTTGCACCAGTTGTAAGCGTCTTACTACTGCTTTATTTGCACCCAGGTACAAGATGTTACCGTAGTCAAGCCGAGAAGTTACTAAGGCATTGACTACGGTCTTCTGGGTGGGGAGTGGCAGCATCCAAACAATTTTACGGAGCCATCTAAGAATCGTAAAACAAATGCCCGCTACTTTATTAGCTTGCTGTGACATTGAGAGGTTGTCATCGATGATGACCCCAAGATTTCTGACCTGGGTGGCTGGAGGTGGTAGCTTGCCTAATGCTGTCGGCCAATGGGGATCACTCCGTAGGTCCTTATTATTTCCTAGAAGGAGGACCTCTGTTTTGTCCCCATTCAATTTAGGTTGATTGGCCGACATCCAGCGGAATATCTCATGGAGGCCTATTTTGAGTGCAGAAGGAGCAGACGTATCCGACTTAGAAAGAGAAAACACAATCTGGGAATCGTCGGCATACGTCATCAAAATAAGACCAGAATTCTCAGCAAGGTTAGCTAGGGGACGGAGATACAAGTTAAACAATAGGGGACTCAGGATGGATCCCTGTGGTACGCCATGGGGAGAGCAGACGACATTGGAGCTGGCCTCAGCAGAGATGATCTGGAAGGTGCGTAGGGATAGGTATGATTTGATCCATTCTAACGCCCTGCCCTCGACACCACACTCTTCCAGCCTGACAAGCAGTCTGGTATGAGAGATGGTGTCGAAGGCCGCACTGAGGTCTAACAGGACCAGTGCTACCGTTTGTCCATCATCTCTGAGCTTTCTGATCTTTTCGGTTATCCCGAGCAGGGCTGTCTCAGTGGAGTAGCCACTCCTAAAACCCGACTGGGAAGGGTGAAGTAAATCATTTTTCTCCACGTATGAGGAAAGTGCCTCATGGATGTGCTTTACTAGTATTTTAGAAAAAGCAGGGAGTAACGATATAGGCCGATAATTGGCCAGAATCGTTGGATCGGCAGTCGGCTTTTTTAGCAAAGGGCTGACTATGGCGTGTTTCCATAGAGCAGGAACTGAAGCATGTTCCATAGAGGCATTAAGTGTGTCAATAATAGGCACCATGGTGGAGTCCTCCAGTTGACTCAAAATGCTAATGGGAATAGGGTCGCGCGGGGAACCTGATTTAATGGTTTTTAGAAGTTTCCTCAGTTGGTCAGATGTGATGGGGGGCCAGGTATCGAGATGGCAGTTACTTTTCTGGGTTAAAGGAGTGTCATTTTGGTTTTGGGCATTTGGACTGTTCATGTTTATATTTGAGACGATTTTCTCAATTTTGTCAGTAAAGAAAGACCCCAGGTCCTGACACTGCTGGGGATTAAGTGGAGCCGCCTCCGCTCTACAATTTTCTCCGGCCAGGTCCTTCACTGTATTGAAAAGCGTCTGGACTTTGTTGACAGCTGTGTTTATAGTAGTGGTCACATACTTGCCTTGGCTTTCATACATGATGAATGATAGCTGTTTCTGGCCTTTCGATAGCTCTCTTTTTGTTGCAGGTCATATTTCTTGCGCCACTGCCTCTCTAAGTTCTTGCAAGAAGATTTTTCTTTCTTGAGTGCCTCTGTAAACCAAGGGGCCGGGGGACGATGAACTTTCCCTTTACAGCGGGACAATGGCAGGCTGGCATTCACTGCATCGTTAAGCCATGTTTTTATAGCATCAGCTATATTTTCCATATCACCTTCGAGGCTTGGATGGTCTTTATTCAATGCCCTATTGAGATTTTCTAGATTTAAATTTTTCCAGTTTCTCCTAAAAGAATCCGAGGGTGTAATAGAAGAGCATTTGGTGGGTTTAAGAGAAATTGAAAAGAGAATGAGAAAATGATCAGACCAGCAGATGGGAGTGGTGTTCATCCATGACAATTCTTTCATATTTGAGATGATGGGATCGAGAAGGTGTCCCGCTTTATGGGTAGGGCCCTTATTTCGTAATGTCATATCTAATGCCATGAGATCATCCATGAGATTTTTACAACTCTTGTTGTCTGCGTCGTCCAGATGGAGATTCAAGTCCCCGAGTACTGTAAAGTTTTGAGCTTTTAAATGGTGAGGCAGAATGAAATTGGCTAAGTTTTCTGGCCAAGTAGGGTTATTAGTTGGAGGTCGGTAAATAAGTAGTCCAGAGAAGGTAAAGTTAGGACTAAGAGTAATTTTAAAAGATGCAGCTTCGCAATTCGGAATGTCTGCAGGTGCAAAATGGCATACAAAGTCCCTTTTAAAGATAATGGCAATGCCACCACCTATTTGGCCAACACGGTCCTTCCTTACAATGGCATAGCTCGGGGGAAGTGCCATGGCCACATCTGGGCCGGCACTATCATGAAGCCAAGTTTCTGTAAGAAAGATTGCGCAAGGCTTCTCTTCCAACAGAAGGTGGAAAATATCAAGTTTGTGTTGGGGTTGCGAACGACAGTTCACCAGATAAAAGGTAAAATTACTGGGGCGTTCTTGCAGCCGAGGTCTTATTTGGGAGGGGCCATGAGAAGCATCAGGGTACGGCTGATGATCTGACAAAGAGATAGTGCACTCATGGCACGTTTTTGTACCACAGGAAGGAATCAATGTTATACATTTGTCATGTTTAGCGGGGCGAAGCGCTTTGAGAGCCTCCCCAGATTGTGCCATACCTGCAAGATGGAAGAGCAGAGGTTTGCGCCCTATGTCCCGGCCTGGCCCGGACGGGCACAGACGGGCTGACTCTGGCTGGACTCCGGCGAAGACAAGGCGCGACCACTAAAACGCATCCGCTATCGCGGAGACCAACTGTTTCCTTTTATGGCGGAGACTAGCGCTCTCTCACCGCGATGTCCCGCACTAAGATGGCCGCCACAGTATTTCCTAATGCTCGGTGCCTTGCCCTAGATCGGCAGGTATCGAGCGAGTGAAACACAAACACTGAGAAGTCTGGGTTTGCTACAGTCTAGCGCTACGCTAGTAAGTGGGTATTTTAAAAAGATGAGATTTTAAAGGCAAATATGCAAACAATTCGATTCAATTTTAAAAACAAATTTCCAATAGGTACAGCTAGAATGAGTCTCTGGTAAGGCTGTGTAGCAGCCTAACAAGCTGCTCGTGTCACTTGGTGAAGTCTGCAAGACACTGTTTGGGGCTCCTTTTATGGCGGAGACTAGCGCTCTCTCACCGCGCTGTCCCGCACTAAGATGGCCGCCACAGTATTTCCTAATGCTCGGTGCCTTGCCCTAGATCGGCAGGTATCGAGCGAGTGAAACACAAACACTGAGAAGTCTGGGTTTGCTACAGTCTAGCGCTACGCTAGTAAGTGGGTATTTTAAAAAGATGAGATTTTAAAGGCAAATATGCAAACAATTCGATTCAATTTTAAAAACAAATTTCCAATAGGTACAGCTAGAATGAGTCTCTGGTAAGGCTGTGTAGCAGCGTAACAAGCTGCTCGTGTCACTTGGTGAAGTCTGCAAGACACTGTTTGGGGCTCCTTTTATGGCGGAGACTAGCGCTCTCTCACCGCGCTGTCCCGCACTAAGATGGCCGCCACAGTATTTCCTAATGCTCGGTGCCTTGCCCTAGATCGGCAGGTATCGAGCGAGTGAAACACAAACACTGAGAAGTCTGGGTTTGCTACAGTCTAGCGCTACGCTAGTAAGTGGGTATTTTAAAAAGATGAGATTTTAAAGGCAAATATGCAAACAATTAGATTCAATTTTAAAAACAAATTTCCAATAGGTACAGCTAGAATGAGTCTCTGGTAAGGCTGTGTAGCAGCGTAACAAGCTGCTCGTGTCACTTGGTGACACGAGCAGCTTGAGAAGAGTAAAATGGAAGATATTCTGAGAGTCTTCAGTGATTTTTATTCTAAACTGTATGCTGATGATGATCGTCCTGATTGCCTAGATCAGATTAATTACTTTGTTGACCCAGTTTTGAACTCTACCATATCTACTGAAGAGAAGGAGAAGCTAGACTTACCATTCACCTGGGAGGAGATTGAACTCTCCCTAATGTCGCTAGCTTCAGGAAAAGCTGCAGGACCTGATGCTATTCCTTTAGAATTTTACAAATTCTTTAGGAATGCTTTAAAATTAGAACTACTGGATCTATGTCTGAATGCACAGCAAGGTAACGCCCCTCAATCATGGCATGATTCTATTATTACGGTGTTTCTTAAAAAAGGCAAGCCTCCGTTATTACCATCATCTTTTCGCCCTATTTCACTTTTAAATACTGACAGCAAAATTTTCTCTAAAATTTTAGCGGTAAGACTATCCAACATTATCTCCCCTTTAGTTTCTAAGTACCAACATGGTTTTATCCCAGCTAGAGACACTGCCGATCACATTCGACGTGTGATCTCCTTCTTGGATTGGTCCCAAGCAACTCGGTCTAATATTGGACTCGTATTTTTAGACGCTGAGAAAGCTTTCGACCGGGTTGCTTGGGGCTACCTCTGGGAAATTCTGCTCAGGAAGGGACTAGGACAGGGAATCATTAAAGCCTTAAAAACTTTGTATATTTCCCCCAGAGCGTACATTCGTATCAATCGGCAATTATCGTCACCTCTATTGATTACCAGGGGTACCCGCCAGGGATGCCCCTGTTCTCCCCTACCTTTTGCTTTTTACATTGACCCTTTAATTAACTGTTTCTTTGTAGAAGCTAATATTAAACCCATACATCTAGCCAATATTAACTATCGAGTCCTTGCCTATGCCGATGATATTGTGATCACTACTACGAACGTTCAAACAGCCTTACCTATCATTGATGAGATTGCTAAACAGTTTGGGCTTTTTTCTGGTTATAAACTCAACTTGGAAAAGACCCAAATTCTATGCTCAGGAGAAAACCCACCTGCAAACATCTCTACCACACCGCCCGTCGCTACTACTTCAGAAGTTATATATTTAGGAATCAAAATCTCGTTACCTATAGAAAAGATTCCAGATCGCAACCTAAACCCTATTATAACCCAAATCAACACCTCATTACAGCGTCTTGATCATCTACGCTTATCTCTCTTTGGTAGATTTAACATTTTAAAAATGTTGGTTCTACCAAAGGTTCTATACTTATTTCGCACAATACCTTTAGATTTCCAATTGCTTTTCTTTAAAAATTTAGAGAGAACTGTATTCCGATTTCTCTGGGGCTATAAACGCCATAGAAAAGCTGCTAAGAAAATGATTTTTAGCAAGGAATGTGGCGAATGGAATGTCCCTTATTTTCTTTTTTATTATTTTTCTGCCGCTTTACAACACATTGGTCCCTTAATTATGGGTGATAGAGTCGAACTTTTAGATTGCCAGACCCCATCAATTTATCAAATGATTTTGGGTGAGAAAGTTAAGGGTAGCTTTTTGAGAATGGTAGAACCCAGCTATCACAACAAAACTAAATATAAGACGTTGAAATCAGCTTTTGGAGTCTGGCAAAAAATTCGAAAACATATAAAATTAAGGAAACTAAATTTCTACACTCCCCTTACATCAATGGATCTATTCCCAGAAATGTTTTATGATTTAACCATGTATAGGTGGCAGCAGAAAGGAATAAGGCATCTGGGTGATTTATTTTATAATGGTCAAATGGTTTCATTTCAGGATCTAATGACTAATTTTTCTGTGGGAAGAAACGATTTCTTTAAATATTTACAACTTCGTAGCTTTCTACAGAATCATCCTTTAATTCCTCCAGTTAAAACTCCTTTACTAGAGCTTATACAAAAAAAACCCCGGATAGGAGCTATTTATTTAAGCTTAATGCAGGAATATGGGGATGATTTAGGCCAATGTCTAGCTATACCGGATGTTGACATTTTATTGTCGATTAAAATGGCTGCAGAGTGCCTTATAACTGGGATGATGAAATCCCAACATTTCATGTGCATCCATAATCTTTACTACACTCCAAGCAAAGTTGTTAAATGGAATACGACGGTAGGCACTAACTGCAGTCGGTGTGGATTGTTGCAGCCGATGAATTACACATGTTTTTTCTCTGTTCTAAATTGGCATTGTTGTATCAACAAATTGAAACTTTCTTATCTATTATTTTGAAATGTGACTTAAAGATAACTCTCGAATTAGTATTACTTGGTATAGACCACACTGCTACTAGGTCCAGACCAATCTCTTACTTTCTTTTTCTTTGCATGGCCGCAGTCAGATCCTGTATTTCTAAAGAATGGATTAGCCAGGATCCCCCCACGTTTTTTATGTGGCGGGAAAAATTATTATTTATGTATAACATGGAATCTGCTATTTATAAGCTGAAGGGGGTTAAAAAAAGAATCATGGGGGAAAAAATTTGGGCACCAATTGCCGAGTGGATTTAATTTCCTTTATTTTCTGTTTTATTCTTCTTCCATTTTGTATTCTGTTAAAAATTGTTACATATTTTGTCTTTTGAATACACTGTGTTATTTTGTTTACTATGCTTTGCTGTATTTCCTTGCAATAAAACAATAAAACTTTAAAAAAAAAAAAGGGTCTCTCCAAAACTATAGGCCATGGCAAAATATTTGGTTTGGAACTTTTGTGCTAATTTTTATGGGCACTTAACAAAAGTATTTGTAAAGCACACATTCATCCAGGAGGGTATAATAGTGCTGAATAAAATATGTTTATTTTTATCTAACTCAATGGTGCTCTTTTTATCATCCACAGAAGGACTGAGGGAACCAACCAGGATCTGAACCTGTGAGAGTGAGGTTGAAACACAGAGCTCTGTAGTGAAGGCATTAGCCCACTAAGCCACCATGTATTTTAAGCTGATACATGTGAGAGCTACTATATCTGCTGTAAGTGTATGATTTGAGAATCATGTGAATTTCAGTCAGTACATGTTTCTGTTGCTGTTGGGGCGTACTTTTTGTTGGTATATTTAGAAATATATTTGATTTTTTAACTTCATTTTAGTCATGCATTATGAATATCTGCAATATTGATGTTATTTATAATGTATTGGAGTTATTTTGTATTGACTTTTGATTCTAAATAAACTGTTTTATTTCTTTTTTCATATTCGTCACTTAGTCTACATGTATTGATGGAAACTGGGCAAAGAATGAAACCATGTACTGAAAAACATCAAACAGTGTCGTCTTTACAAAAAAAAGGAGTAATTAATCTGTGATTCCAAGATAACTACTGATAAAAGCGAGACGGTTCACAACGAAGTAGAATTGGATAACACGTCCAGTTAAACAAGTGATGCATGTTAGGGACCAAGTCTGTCATCTGCACACAATCTGGGTGAGCTCGGAGTTAATGGAGCAGAGGAAGGAACATACAATAGGAACAAAGATAAATGCTATACCTATTTGGTTATTCAGGTCCAATCCACAACTAGGCCAAGGTGTGTCCTATGATCGATTTTCTTTGCTATTGTTCTTAACAAAGACTACTAAGCATAGTCCTTTGACAGTAATTCAGAGCTGGTCTGAGGATGTTCTTTTATCCATGCCCTGATTGCTTTGGCTGCTCTGTTTGGCTAGAAAACTATAGTGTTCAGGTGATGGCTGCATGGCATGCCGGATGTAAAACTAAGCTTGTCGTATGCAATGTGAACACTGCATTTTTACACGGATTGGTTACTCACCATGATCCATGAATTTTGTAATTAGATGACCAGTCTCAATCAAAGGGTTGCCTGAATTACTCTCATTTTCTAAATTATTCAATGTGCAGTAGATTTATGGACAGTGGCAAATTTAAAGCTGCTTTCAGTGTTTGAGTGAAAACATTCCAGAGCCTGATTGGCCCATGCCAAATGATTTCTCCCATGTTTTTGTTAATTTGAACTTTGATTGAAATACTGAATGCACTTTTGATCCACTCTACCCTTTGGTGGCACATGTGCGGCCACCTTTTGCAGGTAGGCCAGCCTCTTATTCCAGTAGACCTTGTGCACAGTGCAGAGCAGCAAGGCTTTATCTTTACAGACACCAACAAACAACTTTATGTGCAGTTTTTGTAACCATCATTTATCATTTATTTATTTTATAAGGGCCTCTTGGTTCTGGAGTTTTTTCAGAGGTCATCTGTAATAATTGTTAAGGGTTTTCTTATCTAGAGGAACTCTATAAATAATGTTGCATTTATTTAAGGAAGCTATCGATACACCTTTGACGTTTGTTTGTGTAATTAGAGCACTGAGACACTTCCGGGTAGCCATGTGCTCTAT
This sequence comes from Lissotriton vulgaris, assembly GCF_964263255.1. NCBI lineage: Eukaryota > Metazoa > Chordata > Amphibia > Caudata > Salamandridae > Lissotriton > Lissotriton vulgaris. The sequence goes on from NC_141687.1 coordinate 2,093,827,263, forward strand.
AAATGCCTTTTCATTCATTCATTCATTCATTCATTCATTTGTGCAATGCGAAGTTGAAGTTTTGGCTGTTGTTTTTAGGACAGAGGGGCAGATTTGCCAAGTATCTACACAGCATAATGCAGCAACCAAATCTGCTATGCTGCACAGCACGAGGTGGTAGCAATATAGTGAAAAACTATACATACTAAAATTGGCAAGCTCCTGCTGTGATTCCCTGTGATGAAGATTACAGTAGCTGCTTTGCACCACAAACAGCCATGCACCCTGATGTAGTTGTGAGTGTGGATTGTCCAGTTCAAAATTTGTACTGAAAGCATATCCTCCTGGAACAAAGTCCATTGCCCAGATATATTTCAGAGAGATCCCATGCACTAGATATGTGCCTTGTACCCCAGCACAGATTAGATGTGTGGGATTGTTTTAAAAGTGAAACTATTTCTCCTAGTTAATAGGTGCTTTACAGCAACATTAGTTTGATGCAAACCTCAATGCCATGAATGTCAGGAAAGGGCATGGATAATTTATCCAATCTAACTATCTGGATGATCTATTCAGAAAATGTTATCAGAGGTTCACAATGTTTCTATGATCCAAGGTAAAGCAGGGTCTGTTCCTGTGATTTCAGTTCGTTTTTGATTCATAAATAAATAGGAAGTTGGACTTCTTGTCACGATTTTAGTCTTAGGGCCTGATTTAGATCTTGGTAGGTGGGTTACTCTGTCACAACGGTGAAGGATATCCTGTCTGCTGAAATATTAATCTCATTATATCCTATGGTATTTATATTGCAGTGGACAAGATATCCATCGCCCTTGTGACAGAGCTTACAGGTTAGAAAACGCCCTTCCAGGTCTCTAGTGGTAGAGTATAATTAGATGAACAGCACTTAGGCTGTTTGCATGGCAATGATTTATAGTTATATTGGCTTTCCTCTTTAGTATAGTTCATCAGCCTGACCCTGTGTCCCATGCCCTCACTCTTTTTTATCCTTTTTATTTACCTTGCATTAGTTGTAACCCAGGGCCGTCTTTAAAGGTTGTGGATACCTGTGCAACAAATGTTGTTGGTGTTGCCCCTCAAACCAACATTGTTTTTTATGTTGAATTGTATTTTTTCTCAGCCACATATTAAATATATATTGGATACATTAAGTAGATGTAAAATGTATGCTCAAATTTAATGTAAATGAAAAAAGTATTAGATGGGTAACAGACCTATGACACCGTCACTCAAAAATAATTTTCATTTTATAACTTAAAACATATACATATCTTGTTTATGATATATTAACATTTTTTAACTGTGTAATTTTTGTAAAATACAATTTGCAAATTTCAAGTGAATTTAACTTTACAGGCTTTTGTTTTCATAAATGCCAAGATTGCTGTGGATAAGTCCAGCTGTTCATTTTCAATGGATAGGATTGCCAAAGATTATAGCCTTTTCTCTGTGATTGTGGAGCTTAAATATGTTTTAATTAAATATGTTTTAATTAACTTTAACTTAGAAAAAAGTCTCCCTCCACTAGCTACTGTCACTGGAAGACTTAAAAGTATGTGCAAAGCCACTTAAATATTAGGAAAGATATCTTTCAAACTCATGTTTTAAAGACAATATAATGCTTCACAAGGAGTACTTTTAGAATCAAGAAGAATGAATTGAAAATGTTTTAATTCTTCAGTTAGGTCTGATGCACTAATATCAAAATACTTGCCATCTGCAAGGGCTACGTGTAACTTCCTGCAATCAGCAGGAAAGACCTTCAGTTAGAGATTTCAAATTATATAACAATCCTCATAACTTAGTATGATCACATAGCTGGTGGAAAAGTTCCTTCATAGATGTTAAAGCTGCATGGACTGTGGTGAGAAAAAGTTGCACTTAAATGTTACCTCCAGGCTTTTATTCATTGCATCAACACATTCATAATCAAATATCATATTTTTTTAATGTCTGCATGTATCTTTAAAGGTAGTGTCTGCTTCAAGAACTGTGTCTAATATTTTTACTTTTGCCTTCGCTTCTTCATATCCATTCTCTCTGTATGAGGACAAAAAGTTTATATTGTCCTCTAATAAATCTGTTGCTGTTGGCACATCTACTTTTTCACTCTGCAATTGTTTGCTGACAATATTGATTTGATATAAAATGTCATACCATACAGAAAGGGCAATCTGAAATTTAACGTCCATAATTTGCTAAGACAGACAATATGCTTCGTGCTGGAAACCTGTTATCTACTGCATTTGAATCATATAATTCTGTCAAGGCATCATCAATTTCTGATATTCGCGTTCACAGCACTTTCACGCTTTCTATGCAGCTTTCCCAATGAGTTATATGTAATGGTTTTAGTTATGGTAAGGACATGATTAATAAAATCTTCTACGGTTGAGTTGCATAGAAAACATAGTGTAAGTTCTTTTAAGTACGCCAAAAAGTTCAACAGCTTCTATGGATAGTGCGGCTGCATTCAGGGAATGACAACCACATGGCAGAATAAAATGCTCTTGAATTCATGAGTATTCTGGCCTGGACACCTTTATTTTGACCTTTCATGTTGGCACCATTATCACAGCCTTGGCCCTTAGTAGATCTTGTAAGTTCAAGTCGGAATTCATAATAACAGTTCTGTAAGTTCTTCACCTGTAGAGTCATTCACCTCTTTAAAACCAGTAAAATGCTCCTTAACAGATATGTCTTTTTTTGTGATATCAGTAAACCTTATGGTATGTGTTAACTGTTCAGAACGTCTTATGCCAGGTGTGCAGTCTAATATAAAGAAAAAATATTGAGCTGTCTTTGCTCGAAGTAGAATATCCTTAAGCACCTGGTTTTCTAAATGATTGATTATTTCATTCTGTATATTTTTTTTTAAGATAATGATCGGTATTCTCCTTAGCACAAACACGTCTCAAATGGTCTTATGTCGCAACATCAAACTTATTAAGAAGTTGTATTAATCCCTAGACATTTTCATCATTTGGCGTAAACAACTTATTAGAGGATCCCCTAAAGGCCAAGTTGTGCTACAAATACTGTTATTGACATAAGCCTTCTAGAGTCACATGATCCTGAGATTTTTCAAGCTCTTTCAAACAAACACTAATATTCCTCAAATCATGAAAACCTGTACTTCCTAGAGAAGTTTGTGACTTTCAGGTGGAACATGTTTGCACCACAAACAATATGCGCAGTCTGGTGATTTTGAGTAAACGACGTAGTGTAAAAGAATACCTCGAATGGAAGCCAGTTACATAAGCACTCTCCAAAGCTATATAACAATCTACCTCATATCTATTTGTATTCAATGGTTATCATCTTGTTAATATTTATATCATACTTTTATGTGAAGCGCTCTGATACCCACGGGTCTTGTTCGCGCTATATAAAACTTTACAATAAATAAATAATAAATAAATAAATCTGCGCTTTATTATTTTTCCATTGTCCAGTTTCCTCATCTGAAAGAGTTAAAAACAATTATGGTTTTTTTCATCTAAAGGGAATGTTATATTTGCAATTTCAGGTGGTCCTGAAGTTAAAATAATATCCACAAATGTAGATCTCAAATTGTCTGGCTACAGTGCTGGATCAACTGTGGGACGGGTGTGCTCAGACATTAGTCCCGTGCTCTCCACGCCACTGGAGTCAAGCTATCCTGGCTGAAGACGGCTGATAGCCAGAAACCGGCTCTAGGATGCTTGATTCCGGTCCAGGGAAGACATGGCTTGGCAGTTCAGGCTGGACTGTTCCCATGAGGCACAGGGTCAAGGCTGATTTGCGTATGGCAATTTCTGAACTGGGGTGGTGTGGTGGGCAAAAAAATGATGGATTTAGGTTCAGATCTCTGTACTGGGGTGAATGTATGACATTGTTCTGCATTCTGTCCATCAACTTTTGTTTTTGCATTTGTCACCCCTAGTGGGACGGGTAGGCTCAGACGTGAGTCCCGTGCTCTCCACGCAACTGGAATCAATCTATCCTGGCTGAAGACAGCTGATAGCCAGAAACCAGTCCTAGGAAGCTTGATTCCGGTCCAGGGAGGACATGGCTCGGCAGTTCGGGCTGGACTGTTCCCATGCGGCACAGGGTCAAGGCTGATTTGCATATGGCCATGTATGAACTGGGGTGGTCTGGTGAGAAAAAAAATGATGGATTTAGGCCCATATCTCTGTACTGGGGTGAATGTATGACATTGTTCTGCATTCTGTCCATCAACTGTTGTTTTTGTCAGTGAGCACAATTAGCATCTGACCTGAAGCTCCCTGCCAAGAGCAAGGCTCATTGCTTATCACACAGACCGAAGTAGGTGGTATCTATGGGGATCGATGTAACCATTCCTTTTCAATTTTACAAAAATAGGTCCAGCATTTTAATTAAAAAATGCCTCCCCCTGAAAAGTTGATGCCGACCTTAAGATGCCTCTGACAAAAGAGAAGACTGCAGGATCCCCTTTGAAGCTGAAGGAGTGACAGAGAGCTTAAGACAAATCAAACCCTCTCACCCGGGCTATTGCTACCTGAAGAAGTTGAATGTGTGCAACTAGCAAATAGCAAATCTAAAGGCAGCTTGGGAGCCAGTTCAGGTTTCAATTTATGGAGTCACTAGAAGCGTCATCAACAATCAACCAATCAGGTTTTTGTACAGCGGACTTCCCACCCATTAGGGTCACAAGCACTGAGGGGTGGGTGTGAGCAGCTCTGTAGGGTCATTTGAAGAGCCAGGTTTTGAGGCCCCTACTGAATTGGTGTAGTGTCTGGCTTCGCCAGAGGTGAAGGGGGAGGTTGTTGCAGGTGTAGGCTCCAAGGTAGGAGAAGGACTTTCCACCTGCTCTGGTACTTCAGTAGTATGGGTTGGTGGCTAGGGAGAGATCAGCTGAATGGAGGTTTCTCTTGGAGGTATGGAAGGAGATGCGGTTGTTGAGGTATTGGGTCTGGTGTTATGGAGGGCCTTGTAGGCATGCATGAGCAGCTTGAAAGTTATTCTTCTTTTGATGGGGAGCCAATGGAAGTTGTAGAGGTGTTGGTTGATGTAGTTGTGCCAAGGGATATCAAGGATTAGTCTGGCTGCAGCATTATGGACGGTCTGGAGTTTGCTGGGGAGTTTTTTGTTGATTCCGGCATAGAGGGTGTTGCCGTAGTCCAGTCTTCTGGTGACGAGTGCATGAGTGACCATTTTCCTGGAGTCAGAGGGATCAACTTGAAAGTATTGCATAGTATGCAGTGGGTGTTGAAACAAGCGGAAACTACGTTCATCTGGTGCTTCATGGTGAGTGTTGAGTCTAGTATGATGCCAAGGTTACGTGCATGGCACGTTGGTGTGGGTGGGTTTCCAAGGGCAGGGGCCAGCAGGTGTCTTATACTGCGGAGGGGGTGGAGCAGAGGATGTTTTCCCGAGTTGATTTCAAATCGCTGGTCTTCATCCAGGTGTAGACAATGGATGATGCCATATTCCCTGATTTATACAGAACCATTGTCATGTCTGCGTTTTAACGAAGATGTTGCAAGACCTTTTCTTCCTAGGAACTGTATTAGTGTCAAGTTCTTCAATTAATGACACAGATACAACATCTAACTCATCTTGGTCAAGTATCTCCTCATCACCATTTCAAGGCTAAATAAGAACACAAACAGACCTATGATCAAAATAATATAGTCTAAATTGACATCTTTTTGCCTTAACTATTCCTAAGGGAATGTCTGAGACCATACCTCAATGCACATAATCTATGTCAAACATTGATAAACTTATGTCATAAATTAAGATTTCTGATATGATTTAGTATCAGGAGAGGTTCTTCACCCAGAGCATCATCAGTAGATATTGCCTCTCACCTGAAGCTGGAAGCTGATAAAGCCAAGTCCCACAGGAAGACCGACTGACTGCTACCACGGTGGGTGTTTGCCCTTCACAGGAAACATTGTCTTTGCCCTCCACTGATAAAGACAGGCTTTGCTGTCAACAAGCTATGCAAGTGCACCTCTTCCCCCAAAGAAACTCTAGAATTGGAGTTGCTGCCATTAATATGCTTGCTGTATAGCACATAGAAGTAGGCATACGAGTATTAGCATTTAGATTACATTTTAAATGAGATTTTGGCAATGCAGGAAATGTTTATTGTGTTCCTAATGTGTCTTCTTTATGTTCTTATAATATTATGTGTAGTTGTTCAAGATATACTGGGAAACAGATTATTCCTGTAATAAATACTTTTCACTTAAAAGTGTTAATTTATTTTAGTACAGTGTGTGTGATACTGTGAATAACAAAATAAGGTTTGCTGCTGTTTCCACAGTTCCTTTTTTTAACTTTATGGGATTGTTAGTAACCCAAAAGCAATATTTTCATATCAATTATACATTGAATAATGTCTTGTGGGGCTGCAATAGTTTGTCTTTCACATTAATTGCTGGTGCATTGAACCAAGTTAACCTGTTTCACCCGTGAGTGGGAAAGCACACCTTATAGAGTTATGCCAAAGGGGGCTCTTATATTGTGGCAATGCTTTGCTGAGTAGTTTGCACTTATCACACACACCTGAACCATCATTACATCATTACAGAGACGTCTGTAGTAATTGTGGTAACCTCCTATTGGGAATAAGGAAGCACCTATTTCCTTAAGTTCGGCACACTTGACTCATTCCTTGGATTTCCAATCCTTTGATACCAATTTCAAATTGAATCTGTTCATCATGGGAGCACCTATCATTATATGGATCAATTGCAGGGAATCAGATACTCAACACCTTAAACCTCAAGGTGTACCTGATGTTGAGGGCAGTTACTTTTGTAAGAGCTGCACGTCCCGCATATGCCATTGAAAGCTTTTACTCCTGGGTGGTGTTTGAGCCTCTGATGCTGCCTTAGAGCAGTTCCGTGTATATACAGTGGTAGATCTGCATGCTCAATACAGGAATGAACACGATTTGGAAATCCCTTTAAGTTATCAAGAACACCAAATGTGGTTTGTGATTAATTGCCTCACACACAAAGACATGTTCGTTTGGCACCGCTGAGCAATTACAGAGCTACATAACCAGTCTTGGCTGGCTACAATCCTGTTCCAAACCCTGAAACTCTACCCCATGTGGACGTGGTAAGGGTATTAAATTACACATTTGCCTTATATAGGAGAGTTGCAATGTTTTTGCATGTTCTTTGAGCTCCCAACCTGCTATCACAGCAGAATCTAAAGCTCCTCCAAAAATACAAGCCATTATTCCACAGGCTATTAAAACTATTATGGAAAAAGCACCCACGAAGCATAATGAAATGGCTTTCTGGATTGCTTGCAAGACCAACCAGTTAGAAGCATTTTATCCATACTTTACCCCTCCCCCATAGACAAACACAGAAAACTGACTATGTGTCTTCTCTTGGGATGGTGCTTCTGGACGAGGAGTGTAACTCTTGGAGGAGCATCTTTGTATGAATTTATACGCATTGATTGGCATCCTCCCTGATGTATTAGAACAAGCACAAAATGAGAAGAGACTTCCCCACCTCTGGATTGAGTTGAGGAATAAATCTAAAGCAAATCTTTTCTACAGTTTCCTCCATCATTTTGCGCAATATCAAGGCTTCAGTTCTGGCTATACATCACTGACTAAAAGTAGTCCTGGTTCAGGACTGTGACTGAGAACTCCCTAAAATAATCCTGGAAGTTTATACCTGTGTAGATAGAGATACTTTAGGTGCTCGACCCAGTGATGTGGCGCACTGGCCAGGGTGCCTGACTTCGCACCACAGCGTTCACAGTTGGAACCCTGGCACCGTAGTCAGGTTAGCCCAGCACCATCTAACTCTGGGCAATAGCCCACTTAATCTTCCTTATGGTCCGCAGCGCTAGGACACCACTCTGGAAATAGCTGTGCGCTTTTCAAATGCTCGTATTCCATGTTAAACCACACTTAAAACCTAAAAATGATGCTGAGGGTTCAGTTAATGAGAAACCTGCAATGGACCGGAAGAAAAACAAGAAGACAAAGATAAAAGACAGACTGGATAACCCAATTCTCTAGAATCTAGTTAGGATGGTTGTAATTTAAGAGACCATAAAAAAATTAAAAAGCCTGATCGGTATAAGTATTCTGATATCCGCTTATCACGTTCTTTTCAGAACTCTGAAGGTAAAAGAACTGAATACGGGAGCTGATCTGAGTACCAAAGAAAAGTGAAGTAGGATGCAAGACTGAGGTCAGCGTAATGAAGAACGATTGAATTCCACACCTCCAGTAAAAAAGAAGAAACTGGCTGGACTTTCAAAACAACTTGCTGTTCCAGCTACGTGTCCTTTAGAGAAACAGGACCTGGGCAAGAGCACTACTAAACAGCACCACAGTAGTTAAAATAGTTCATAAGATGCATTAAAAGTTTCTAGATATGAATCCAACTGATGACTTCATACAGATCGAGACTTCAGATCAACATCTTAATCCTCCTGATATGTGTTACAACCTAGGAATACAAATTGAAAGGGACTCAAACATCTTATCAAAGCAGTTTCTGGGACAAAAATTAATCAATAATTAAGACATCATCTTAGCTGAAGAAGAAAGGCCCAAAGCCCTAATTTGGGAAGGCTCCCAGGGAGAGGAAGTCAGATGGGTAGCTTTCTCTTGCATTGTACCTGAAGATGTCAGGGAAATGTATGCCAGTGAATGGGCGTGTGTCAAGCTACAGCTCTATATTGAAACCAAGTGGAGTGGGATCAGTACTCTAGTCCACATGTTCTTCACCTACATGTGAACCCCAAGCACAATAACCTTTAAAACCAGAAGCAAAATGTGGTATCAAAGCAAAATTAGATCAAATTACATTGCAGTATCAAGACATACTTGCATCTAATCTTTTACCTATGAACACACCCCTTTTTCCTTTTTCTACACCGGAAGGCTTTTATAGAATATAGAATCTGAATTTGCACAGCCGAGCATATGCAGTACAAAATGCACACACCACAGGTCTAAAAACAAACCTGGTACAGAAAAATGTAAAACTACCCAGGAACAGGTTCGACTGGTACAGGTAAGAGCAGTGAGGCTCTGGAGCCAGGCTAATTCGAAAGCCGACATAATTGGAAAAATAAAATAAAAAAATAAATAAAACCACTTACCTTGCACTTGCAATGTGATGAGTGCAAGGTGAGTGGTTTTATTCCTTTGATTTAACCTATTACATAATTTCTCAACTTCCCCCCACCCTGTCCCATCCCATCACAGTTACCTGTACTATCCGTGCCTGTCCAGGATAATTTAAATGGGATTTTCAGTCTAAATATAGCATCTTGAAAGTGAGTATCTAACAGCTTTCAGTTTTGACAAAGTGCAGTTCTCAATCCAACAATTGCCGATGGGCTATAAGAATAGGCCTAGCTTGTTTCAGCTCGAATTATGGGGATCTTATGACCAGGTCCTGATGTATTTTGGTACATTGATGATATCTACTCAACTGACAATTACTCTAATCTACACCTCAGTAGGAAGACAGAGTAGTCACTATGTTAACATCACACGATTATAAGATACATTTGAAGAAATCAAGATAAGAACTATCCATGTGAGGGCAAGGGTTTAGCTCCAGACTTCTTCCAGGAGTGTGCTACATTGCTGCCTCCCAATATACTGGAAAAGTTGAAATCCCTGTTGGGGCTTCTTAAATTTGGACATAGTTATTTGCCTCTTTATGTCTCTGTATGACGTGATTTCGCCATGTTTGCCTTTTAACAGTGGCTGAATGAGCATACTGATTTCTTGTGTGCTCGACAAACAGATATGCTTGAGACAGAATATTTACAAACTACGGACAATAAAACCAACCTAGGTATCAGAGTCATGCCCAGTCACATTGGTCACACCTGCGTGACTTTCAATGAAGGATAGATCATCCCCATTGCCTACAAGTGTCACTTATATTCCTTGGCTGAAGCATTATTTCCATCCATTGATAAAATCCTGGTGGCTGTACAAACATCTATTCTGAACGAGTAACCTTTGGCGCAGAGAAAACATATTATTACTGTCTCTCCTATACCAGTACAAGAGGTGGCCACAAAGGCAATCATTCCTAATGCTCATCCCCTACACCCAGGATGGATACAGTGGGCCTCTTTGTTGAGTGCAGTGAATGTAAAGTTTTAGTATGATCCCTCTCTCCGTACACAACATTTTCTCCAATATGAACAAGATACTGTTTCGACTTCAGACACTCTACCTGTTTAGTCTTAACAGAGCATCTCATACACTGATGGATGTGCCCAACCTGTGATAGTCACTACATGTAAGGACTCTGCAGCCAAGTTTGCAGTGCAAGGTGTAGTGAAGGATGGTGAATTCATCCCACAATACACCCACACCAAAATCTTAAATGACAGTACTGCATAACATGCATAATTACATGTCCTGCTACTTGCAATACAAAATACTAACTTGTCAGTTTTCACAATCATAGTGTCTGACTCAGGTTTCTGTGTGCCAGGTTGATTTGCAACATTGACGGTTGAATGGATTCAAGGATTCAAAGGAAGGCATTCTTGACTAGATCTCAAACAAAGATCGACACAAACGTATTAACATTCATAATTGCAACGTGGCAAAGCTGGGAAAAATATTCCAGAGTTTCCTCCAAAATACTCCTACACCTTTAATTCACTTAACATTCCAGTAGTTCTGTAGTTACGGTACCAGGGGTGGGTGACAGAATAATACCTAATAATCTGTCTTGAATAGGATTAATCAAAGAAGCTTGAGGTGTGGGCCTCTTAACATGCAGAAATAAATTCAACTGCAACAACGCTACAGCAAAGCTAGTTGGGACCTAATTTATTTAAACAGACTAGAGAGTATGTTAGACGATGTGTCAGCAAGTTAAACCCTCCATGGTTAAAAGACCGGTGCCAGGGCCTGGGAGATCTAAGAGGCCCCCCATTTCCATTTTGGCATGTGGACACGGAGAGATGGTGGTCACCGGAGCCGAGGAGTGTACTAGAGGCCCACATTTTTTAAAATAAAATAGAACCATTGGAGGTGGTGGTCCCAGGGGCAATATTAAGCCCCAGGAGGGGGGGTCCATGCACCTCCTCCTTTTTATGCAAATGAACCCAGGAACTTTCCTTCCCCGAGATTGATTATTAACAAAGAGCGGGAGCGTGTGCTCCATTTTGTTTGTACATTTTTGGGGGAATCGGGGCATCCAGCCCCACTCCACGCAAACATTTTTTTAAAACAACCTTTTTTGGCCCTGCCTGGTACCTGTGCCCCCCTCCCACCCAAAGGTGTAGGGGTCAAGTTATTCCTACCCTTCCCCCTTTTCTTGTTTTAATGTTTTTTTCTGGGGCTCGGCTCAAGCCAAGTCCCAAGATGGCTGCCAACAGTTTCTGAATTGAAGTGATGGAAGCTAATCAGATCTCAGCATGAGATCGGGAGGGGTAGTGGTTTCAACGTGTCCCTTTATAAACCAATTTAGATTTTGGTATATATTTCCAAAAATACTAAAAAGGATTTACACAAAATCACAAAAAGACACTTCCCTAGCCCATCATCACCTTTCCTGACAAATTTGGTGTAATTCCGTAGAGCAGTTTGGGCTTTAGCTGTGTCTAAAAGTTCTATGGGAATTAACAGGTAAAATGCACAATTTATGACACCCCTTATTCTTGGCCCCTGCTTGAGGGAGCACCCCAAAACGTTCCATGTGCAGCAGAATTCAGGAGGGCACTTTTTGGGAAAAAAGTTCACGAAGATTCGTCAAAAAATAGCAAAGATATAGGCAAGTCAAAAAATGTATATATATATCTGTATATATATATATATATATATATATATATATATATATATATATATATATATATATATATATATTACCTACTGGCGGTCGCCAGTAGGTAGTTATAGTTAGGATTGTTTTCCATAGGAAATCCTCAACATTCTATTTGGAATAACTTTGGCCCTGGTGGATGAGTCTTTGCGAATTTCTCTGGCTAGGTTCGCTGCACTCCTTCCCTGAAAGTTTGGGGGAGATTGGTCAAGTGGGGGCTGAGATATAAGGGGGGTCCCAAAACGTGTTTTCTCCATGTTATTTTCCATAGGACCTTTAGACTCGGCTACAGTTCGAACGGGTGAATGAATTTATAAGAAATTTGCCAAAACTGTAGAGTCTTGTTCGCAGATTACGCTTTTTTTGGAATGGTGTAAATCCGTTCAGTAGTTGTTGAGAAAATTAAAGTTAAAGTCAATTATATATCTATAGGCGCGCACACGTGCGCGCACCCAAGCGGCTGCGCGTGAGCGGTATTTTATTTGGCTGCGTGACGTCTGTTAACGTTCGATTCGAAGGAAATCAGGAAGTTTTGTCCGCCATTTTGTCACTGCGAGTAAATATATTGTTCATTTCAAAGCGTTGAATCATGGAAAGGGGAGAAGGTAGAGATTGTCTTCCTGCGTAGGTTTTCTCAGGGTGTGCAGTAAGGCCCTTAAACGCGAAAAGATATAATTTTTCTCCAAAAAAAAATACGGGGTGCGCGCACCCGGTCGCGCACACCTATTTACAAGAGTGTGAAAATGGAGGTAAATCAGAAGTTTGAGTGCTTAGATATAAGGTGGCTCTGAAAATAGCCCTTGTGTTAATTGAGTGTTTTCTGCATTTATAAGTAAGTACCGATGCAGAGCCTGATGTTGCAGAGGAAGATTCTGTTTCCCTCATTCGTGAAATGAACACCGTCTCTCCTATAGACGTCTTGCATGTGGTATCGCAAGTTGTTGTGGTAAATAGAACCCATGCTATAATCTCTGAGGAACGCAGAAACAGATTTATTTACATGTCTCCTTGCTTTCTCAAATTGTGCACAATGGTGATTGGACCAATTCCATTTCTGTCTTTGGCATATATTGGAATATAACAAGGCAGATCGAGGAAAAAGTGTCATCAATTGTCGAAAGGTGTCTTTTAGAAGCATTTCCAGACCTACCCCAGTGATTGTGCCTAGATCGTTCCCACCACAGTGCACAATTATAAGGTCTGGTTCTGGGAGATGCATAAAAGTTTTCACCAATGGAATTAATTGGTGACATTTCAATCCTCTTTTGCAAATCCATGTTATGTGTACATTTGGTAAGCTGAGGTTGCAAATTCGTCTGCTTACTGCATATTTTTCACTCCAGTGAATATAACTGTGTCCTATTAGCCAGACCTTCATTTTCAAGGGATTTGTAGTCGTCCTCCGATCGGTTCTGGAAGTTGAATGGTAGTTAGAAGTTGAAATTTTAAATAAAGAAAAAGGAAGAGGCTGGGTGTGGTTAAAAAAATAAAAATGATTTGTTGATTGTAACAAGTGGAGAGTGAACAGGTCAATGTTTATGTTAAACGAAAAGTACTATTGGGTGTGAAAAAACAAGACATGTAACAGAGTTGTGGATTGGCAGGTGTTTCTGGAGGGAAAATAGTGTTCTTAGTTTGCTGTAGAACGTTGAGACATGAACTTTTGACCTGTGCCTTCAGCAAGGTGCAGAATGAGGTGTAACCATGGAAACAGCCGGAGATGGCAGTTGGTGATGGGTTCACTCTTTGGTGCCTCTGCATCTGAGTCTGTTCTCTGGTGGCTGGCGGACAACTGTTTGTTATTGTGGAGATGAAAGGGTGATAAGGAGAGAAATACGACATAGCGTCTGGCCTGTAGAAGCGTGGGAGCAGTGATTAACTCTGAGTGAAGCGGAACTGTGTCGGTGCTTAGTAACAGTAAAAAAAAAATGTTAACAGTGGTATAACTGTCTTTACGGTGCGCGACCTACTAAGAAAGAGTTCACGGGCCGTATTTGGCTTGCAGGTTCTAGTATGAGTAAGTGAGGTCGAGAAAAGAAAATATTCAGGACTTTATTTATGAAGGCCTTGCGCCACCGGTGCGTTACTTTTTCCCATTTTAAAAAATGAGGCACTGGCGGCGGAAGGTCTTCATAAATAAGGTCCTCCGTGTCTACAGTTAAGGTTATGTGGAACCCATGAATAGTTTTTCAATATGAAATCATTTCAGTTGAGATTATGGACTAAAAGAGAAACCGTGAATATTTGAAATGTTTATTTAGAAATGTACTATTTTAAAGGCAAATCATTATGTAATCTGAGTACAGAAATTGCAAAAAACACAGTAATTGGTATTGTCAGTAGTACATGGAATACAAACGCTATAGTTGAAGAAAAATGAATATAGTTGGAAAAAAACATTGTACAGTCTTATAAGGAAGTATATTATATTCATAATAAATGGAAGAAGGTTTCTGGCCTTTCAGTTTAGGAACGATATATGAAAATGCAAGTGGTTATACATCATTACTTTATGAATCAGCTGTCTAACAACACGAAATCATAATGTCCACTGTTAGTAAAGCAAATAGGTCTGTTCTTCAAAAGAAAATATGGAAAATAACGTGAAGAATATAGAAAACCAAAAGGCAATGAGGACGTCAATGGGTTGTTTGAGAGTTATTGAAGCATTGTTTAGGCAAAATAGGTAGCTTCTGCTTGTAACAGGAAATCAGTTTTATCATTTGAAATTATGTCAGCTATCCAATGGAAAAGAGTAAAGCAGTACTGATGATCTGTTATAATCGGAGCCTCTTTTACCATCAGAGGGCAGCTCGGTGGGTTTTCGATGTAGCTCACTGTTAGGAAAGAGTTAACCGTCCATTGTGTAGGCAAAGTATGCAGCAAGTGCCTCTAACATGAAATCATTGTTATCATCTGAAAACATGTCAGCCATCCAATTGAGAAGATGCAAGGAGCATTCATGATCTGTCATTATTGGGGCGTCTTTTACCATCATAGGGCAGCTCGGTGGGTTTTCGATGTAGCTCTCTGTTAGGAAATCTTGCGCCGCTGCGAATATATTCCAATGACCCAGAACTCCTTGTATCGCTGCAAAGGCCATAAACCCTCCGTTGTAACAAAGCTGTTCATGATCAAGTAACAGATTCATGAGGTGATTGTAATTCGGTTCAGGAGGTACCAAATTGCAGAGACATAAATCCAGGGCCCACGTGAAATCACAGCTCAGGCAATGAAATACAGGCTGCACACAGGTGAAAATACGAATATCGAAATGATAATCGATATGAAGTATTCAAAGTTGAGAGTGGTAAGGTGCGGTAGTATAGAAGCATTCTCTGTTGAAATAGTTCTAAGTGGCCCGGCTCGTTTGCGAAGGCAGGAGGGACATCCATTTTGAATTTCCCAAGATGGTACAGGAAACGGCGCAGCACCGCTGGTTGTATAGCAACTCCACAGAATTAGGTCGCCGGCTATGCAGTGGAGAGGAGCAGAATGACTTGATACATTTTCTAGGAGTCTAGTCACTTATATATTGCTTAGTGGTTATTAAAAAAGTAGCTTTTTTTGAACTGGAGGATGCGTTAAAAAATAAGGGAGTGATTTGAGGGAGTTGTAAAGCAAGGTCAATTTTTTTTTTACATCAATGCTGTTTTCTGTGAATGTTAGCTTAGTGAAAGATATGTGTGTGAGCAGATGCAACGTTCAGTTTTAAATGTGACAATGGCGGTCTTGTTCATGTCTTCCGATTCAAGGTCGGTATTCGCTGCCAAATACAAAGATTAAGAAACGCATGCGTGGGGTACATAGTGTGCATTCTTAAAGGAAAGCAAATGAAGGGTTATTTTTACCACGTTAGCATTGTCGTTTAAAAAGTTATAGTGATTTCTATTATATGTGAAGAAAGTGTCACTGATGAAGACTGAAAATAAATCCTTATAAATGATACGGACTGGTGTATTTTAGAAAAGGTTTGTAACATTACATGAATTGTGGAAAAAAAATAATGTAATTGAAAGTGTATGGTTTGAAAATGAAAAGTAGAGGTTTATAGTTCATGTTTTGAAAGCAGTTCTAGAGGGTCAGATGAAAGTGTATGGTTTGAAAATGAAAAGTAGAGGTTTATAGTTCACGTTTTGAAAGCAGTTCTAGAGGGTCAGATGCATGATAGATTTATCAAAAATAGAACATGTTTTTAAATAGTATTTTGGAAAAAATATGTGCCTTTATGTACTATTTACATTATGTGCCTGTTGCGTATTCTTTGAGTTTTAGTAATCCTGTGTCTTATAAGTTTTCTAGGGGCGGTTTGAGGTTCATGGTGGGTTTGGGCAGGGAGGGTAGGTTGGGGGTTTGTAATAGGGGGTTCGGCTGGGGTGGAGTGCGGAGTTTAGTGAAAAGTGAGGGGGGCGGGGAGTTACGGTGTTTGGTAATGGAGCAGAGTCAGAGGACGCCACATTTGTGTTATGGGCTGCCACGGAAATATGTATTTATTCTCAGAGGTTTATTATATTAAGGATATATATTAGCATGGTGGCTCTTGTCGTTTTGTGGTTCTGTGTATGTTTATAATGCTGGCTCTTTAGTTTTTGTTTATGGACCTTATTGCGACACACAGGGGACCTATGTTGCACAGTTGGAGATCAGAGACTTAGGAAATAAAACTTTATAATTGTAAGGGCTGTAAGCGATAGAAATCGCCCGTTCTCGGTGTAAAAAATATCACCGCTATTGGTGGTATTTTCTACGGTGTTAGTACTCGAAGGAGAATAGTAACATATATGTGAAATAAAATTATGTAATAGGCTCAGCATTTTACATTATCTTGGAAAACAAAAGTTGCTTTTACATAGCAATAAGTCTCTTATAATTAAGGGACGGAGTGTATATAGTGCTATTTAGTACTCTGCTATGTGATTGATGTCGAATATTTCATAAGAGGAGGCTTTAAAAGTTTTACGATAAACTGGTTTTCTAGGGAAGTGGGTGGAGTGTTCCGTGTAAATTGCAGAATAGAAACTAGTAAGAACCAATTAGAAGTGTTGTTTTAAAGTCACATGACTGCACATGCGTGTCTCGACGCGATAGGTGGGTGCGCGCACCCGGTCGCGCACTATAAGAAAGCGGCGAGAAAATATCAGCTAATATGCTCTTCAAGCTTGTTTTGGTACAAAGAGTTAGTTCTGAAAAGATCTTTTTTTTTTGTTCTTTTTTTTTTTGGAAACAAGTGTTATGATGCTTTTGATTTCTTAAAGTTGCGACGACATTTTTCAGTATGTCATACTATCCAAATAAAGTGAAGTAATTTAACTTTTCTTGGAGCATTTATGACTCTCAATTATTTGTTTAATTAGAGTAAAGCTTTGCTCTCCGTATACAAGAAGTTCTCCACAGTTCGTGCATTTCATGTGCACGTTCGCCAGATATGGTCTCAAGTCCATCTCAGCACTCGATGGAGATACAGGTCGTCCACCGGAAGATGTGTTGATTACTTCTGATGGTAATAGCGTGGCTTCCGTTTTTCTTGTCAAAGGTGGTCGCTCATTTTCATCAGATTCGGAAGATGAATGCGGAACGGTAGCCATTGTACCGAAGTCTTCGGGAAGATGTTCGACGTTGTTGTCTCTTGAGAGTAGAAAAGAAAGTGATGGTAGTGGGTGGAGTGCTGCGTGTAAATTCCAGAATAGAAACTACCAAGAACCAATTAGAAGTGTTGTTTAGAAGTCACATGACTTCACATGGGAGTGTCAGGTCCTGTACGCGATAGAAGGGTGCGCGCACCCGGTCTCGCACTAAAATAAAGCGGCGAAAAAACATCTTATAATATGCTCTTCGAGCATGTTTTGGTGGAAAGAGTTAGTTCTGAAAATAACTTTTTTTTTTTTTTTTTGGAAACAAGTGTTTTGATGCATTTGATTTCTTAAAGTTGCTACGATATTTTTCAGTATGTCATACTATCCAAATAAAGTGAAGAAATTTAACTTTTCTTGGAGCATTTATGACTCTCAATTTTGTGTTTAATTAGAGTAAAGCTTTGCTCTCCGTATACAAGAAGTTCTCCACAGTTGTTGCATTTTATGTGCACCTTCGCCAGACATGGTTTCAAGTCCATTTTAGCACTCGATGGAGATACAGGTCGTCCACCGGAAGATGTGCTGATTACTTCTGATGGTAATAGCGTGGCCTCCGTTTTTCTTGTCAAAGGTGGTCGCTCATTTTCATCAGATTCGGAAGATGAATGCGGAACGGTAGCCATTGTACCGAAGTCTTCGGGAAGATGTTCGACGTTGTTGTCTCTTGAGAGTAGAAAAGAAAGTGATGGAAGTGGGTGGAGTGCTGCGTGTAAATTCCAGAATAGAAACTACCAAGAACCAATTAGAAGTGTTGTTTAGAAGTCACATGACTTCACATGCAAGTGTCAGGTCCTGTACGCGATAGGAGGGTGACTGTCAATTTTGAGTTTAATAAGAACGAGGCTCTGCTCTCCATACAAAAGAATTTCTCCACACTTGTTGCATTTCATATGCACCTTCGCAAGATATGGTCTCAAGTCCATCTCAGCACTCGATGGAGATACAGGTCGTACACCAGAAGATGTGCTGGCCTCCTCTGATGGTAATAGCGTGGCCAGGGCTCTTGTCGATGCTTTTGCATAATGCTCAGGATGCCTTTGTTTAACATGCCGCTGCATGGTGTGTGCAGAAAAGGAATATTTTTTATTTGGATTTCCCCTTGAGAGCTCCGAATTGCATATCGTGCAGGTTACTTTTGGCGCATTCACTTTCTTTTGATCTTCAGGATAAGTGAAAAATTGCCAAATGAAAGATTCCTTTTTTCTTCTTAACGGTGGTCGCTCATTTCCTTCAGATTCGGAAGATGAATCTGGTAGGGCAGCCATTTCAGCAAAGTCTTCCGGAAGATGCTCGACGTTGTTGTCTCTTGAGAGTAGAAAAGATTGTGAGGAAAGTGGGTGGAGAGCTTCATGTATATTCCAGAACAGAAACTACTAATAACCAATTGGAAGTTTTGTTTTCAAGTCACATGACTTTACATGCGCTTCTCAGGACGTGTAGGCGGTGACACTATGTAGTTACGAACGTGATTACATACTTAGGAACTAGCATTCAAAAAAACTATGAAATTCACTGAAAAAACCATAGGTTTTACACACGTTATAGTTAGGAAGTAGCATTTGAAAAACCTTTGAAATTCACTGAAAAAACCATAGGTTTGACACCAGTTATAGTTAGCTGGAAATTTTACTGACATAAAACCAATGAAATTCCACGTTATAGTTAGTTGGGCTCACTATAACTTGCGCGTGTAATGCACTGCTGATGACATTACATATTACATCACTCATGACATGGTCAGTGACATCACTTATGACACCATCCAGTGAATGTGTGTCTTTCTAAAAAATAAATATGTTTTATATATGTATATGTAAAGGTCGAGGGAAGAATAAATGTTTAAATTATTGTCTTAATGAATGTTTTTTTCAAAAAGAAATTATTGGATAACTGGCTTATTAAGTGTACCTTAGTGAATACATATATTAGCGAGTAATGTTTAAATATTTGAATATATGTATCAGTGTTTCACTTTGTGAATAACTGGCTGCATGGATTGATGAGTACCTACATGTGTAGGTATTTGGGTTCTTAGATGTTTTTTTAGTATCAGTATGAGTGTTTCTATGGTTTTATGGGGGTATTACTAATCACATAGATGCATGAATGACTAACTCTCTTTTTGTATGTGTTTAGAAGACACCATATGTGCAGGACTGTATGGGTGGTTGAGTGTGTATAGTTTTATAAGCAAATAAATGGATGTTCAATAGTTTATTTGCATGTGTGAGTATGTGTGTGAGTAACTTTTGGATGATTGTCGGTGTGTTACAGGATGTATAGGTGTATCACTACATATGATGAGTGAGTATATGTATGAGCGACTATATAGAACTCTTGGTAAATGAGAGAATGTGTATATAGATGGTGGAATTACTGAATTGGTTGTTGTAACTGGTATGGGTATCTCCATTTTTTTGAAAATGTTAATTTCTATTTTCCAATATGTGTTTTAAGGGTTACATTACACTTAAAGGAGGTCTGTCGTCCGTGATGTCATAAGTGATGTCACTGACCATGTCATGAGTGATGTAATATGTAATGTCATCAGCAGTGCATTACACGCGCAAGTTATAGTGAGTCCAACTAACTATAACGTGGAATTTCATTGGTTTTATGTCAGTAAAATTTCCAGCTAACTATAACTGGTGTCAAACCTATGGTTTTTTCAGTGAATATATCTATATATATATATATATATATATATATATATATATATATATGAAGCTCCCGGTCCAAATTGATCAGTAGGGGCACTCGCAGGTGGGTGCAGTCTGCGGCAGTAGGCGCCCGCAATCACATACAGCTCAAATTCCTTAGGAATCCATCAGGAAAGCAGCACTCGTAGACTTACTGATGCTCACACTCGTGTTTATTTTTCACAGACTCAGTGAAAAATAAACTCGAATGTGAGCATCAGTAAGTCTACGAGTGCTGTTTCCTGATGGATTCTTGAGGAATTTGAGCTGTATATATAAATATATATATATATATATATATATATATATATATATATATATATATATATATATATATGTATATATATGTATATATATGTATATATATATATATATATATATATATATATATATATATATATATATATATATATATATATATATATATATATGTATATTCACTGAAAAAACCATAGGTTATAGACCATATATAGTTAGGGATTAGCATTTAAAAAACCTTATTTTACTCGCACAAAACCATTGAAATTCCATATATAGTTAGATGCACTAACTATATATCGCGGACCCGCAATCCACTGCTAATGATGTCAAATATTACATCATTCATGACATGGTCAGTGACATCACTGATGACATCACTGATGACATCTCAAATGACATCACTGATGACATCACTGATGACAACACCCAGTGACTGTATGTTTCTGTAAAGTTAAAATATGTCTTACATATTGAAGAATGAGTGGATGTATAAGTGTCTGGATGAAGGATTTAGTAGGTGCATGACTGACTGTATGAGAGAATGATTAAATGTGTCTCACTGAGTGCATGGGTTAGTGATTAAAGTGTCTTAATTTGGCAATCATTATTTATGTTCTTCTGTAAACTGCTGCATGTTTAAATCAGTAGCTATATCATTAACTATATGGGTTATTGAATGGTTGCCCAAGTATTTGTATGGGAGACTGAGTATGTGTGTGGGTGGCTGGGAGGTGTATAACTCTGTGCATAGATGTGTGAGCAGTTGATTCCCTAGGTGTATGGGTTCAAAAGTGCATGTAGAAACAGCTGTATGGACAGTTGACTGTGTGCATGAGTATACTGGTGAGTGAATGGATATCTCAGTTCTACATGTTAAAGTAAGTACATATGTAAAACACACTCCATGTGAGAGTTGACATATATAAATAACTGAACATAAGAGCCAGTGAATGTGAGAGTGGCTGTATGAATCATTGTGAACTTGTATCAAGGATTGTATAAGAGAGTAAATATGTGTTAGTATATGTTTGAATAAGTAAGGTGTGTATAACTGTATAGTTGAGGAAATGGAGGTGGGATTGATTCTTTGCATGACTGACTAGGTGTGTGGGTAACTCCATGGATGTGTGACAGTCTGTGAGTGCCTGTTTACACTGAGTGTATCTAAGGTTATATTAGAGTCTGAAGATGTATTATCACATAAATGATATCATCCGTGATGTAATCAGTAATGTCAAATGAGATGTCAGTGATGTCATCAGTGATGTCATTTGAGATGTCATCAGTGATGTCATCAGTGATGTCATTTGAGATGTCATCAGTGATGTCATCAGTGATGTCACTGACCATGTCATGAATGATGTAATATGTGACATCATTAGCAGTGGATTGCGGGTCCGCGATATATAGTTAGTGCATCTAACTATATATGGAATTTCAATGGTTTTGTGCGAGTAAAATAAGGTTTTTTAAATGCTAATCCCTAACTATATATGGTCTATAACCTATGGTTTTTTCAGTGAATTTTCAAGGTTTTGTAAATGCAAATTCCTAACTATATATGGTCTATAACCTATGGTTTTTTCTGTGAATTTCATTGGTTTTTTAAAAGCTAATATCTATAGCTGTAAAATATATTCTTTATTAAGTGACGTATCACGTAGCCCGTGAGACGCCTCAGGATGCATCGCATAACCGTGACGTATCGTCTCTGCAGCGCAAACCAAACCCAAAACGTAAGCGCGCCAGAACACGCTTAAAGATATATATATATTTTTTTAACCTTAATTAGACAAAATCCACACGTGCACATATCATAAACGTTAAAAAAACACAATATGTCGGACTCCCGTTACGCTGCCGGTTAGCTGCCCGGTTAACGTACCAGGAAGCACCTTTACCGCGAAAAATCGCAATTTTTTTTTTCACCCCCCAGGGAACTTTAATAGCCCCCTCATCAATCCTAGGGGTTCAGGAGGGGTTTGCCTTACCCCTTTCATTCATTTACACCTTTTTTTTTTCCACCGCTTGTCTCTCGATCCCACAGAGAGACAAGATGGCGGCCGCTCCAGACTGTTTACAATGATAACAGCCAATCAGCTTCTCCTCAGACTCCCGTTACACTGCCGGTTAGCTGCCCGGTTAGCTGCCCGGTTCGCGTACCAAGACGCGTCTCTACGGCGAAAAAAACGGATTTTTTTTTTTTTTTTTGGGCCCAGCGTGGCTCTATAATATCCCCTCATCAATCCTAGGGGGTCAGAAGGGGTCTACCTTGCCCCTTTCCTTCATTTCCCCCTTTGTTTTGGCCTCCTCTTGTCTCTCGATCCTACCGAGAGACAAGATGGCGGCCGCTCCGGACTGTTTACAATGTTGACAGCCAATCAGCTACTCGTCAGACTCCCGTTACACTGCCAGTTAGCTTCCCGGTTAGCTGCCCGGTTCGCGTACCAAGACGCGTCTCTACGGCGAAAAAATCGGAATTTTTTTTTTTTTTTTTTTTGGGCCCAGCGTGACTCTATAATATCCCCTCATCAATCCTAGGGGATCAGAAGGGGTCTACCTTGCCCCCTTTCCTTCATTTCCCCCTTTGTTTTGGCCTCCTCTTGTCTCTCGATCCTACCGAGAGACAAGATGGCGGCCGCGCCGGACTGTTTAGAATGTTGACAGACACCGGAGAGCCAATCAGCTTCGCTTCGCAAAGTTCCGATACGCGAAAAGTAAGCGGACCGGAGCGCAGCCCGGAGCGCTGTTACAGATATATATCTTGTTTTAAACGTTAATTTCTCAAAATTCCCTGAAGCACATATATTAAGACCTAGCAAAGGCACATCGGGCTAACAGTCCCTACAATTTTGCCAAGTTTCGTGGAAATCCATTCAGCCGTTCGGGCTAAAAGTGAGTCCAACCGCCATATGGAAATTAACATGGGAAAAACACGTTTTGGGACCCCCCTTTTTTCTCGGCCCCCCCTTGACGACCCCCCCCCAAATTTCCAGGAGCTGCTCAGAAACAAAATGTGCCATTTTCCTGAAAATTTCAGCCAATTCCGTCCAAAAACGCCAAAGTTATTAGACATAGAATTTTCAGAAATCCCATAGGGAAAAAATCCTAACTATATATACCGACTGGCTATCGCCAGTAGGTAATATATATATATCGCCAGTAGGTAGTTATAGTTAGGATTTTTTTCAATGTTAAATCTCAAAATTCTATTTGGAATAACTTTGGCACCGGTTGACGAATCTGCCTGAAAATTTCCTGAAAATGGCCTCGTCGAGCTCCGGTCCTTCCCTGAAAGTTTGGGGGGGATACGTCAAGCGGGGGCCGAGATAAAAGGGGGGTCCCAAAACGCATTTTCCCCATGTTAATTTCCATAGGGCGGTCAATTTCACTTTTAGCCCGAACGGCTGAATGGATTTACACCAAACTTGGCAAAATTGTAGGGACTGGTAGCCCGATGTGCCTTTGCTATGTCTCAAGATATGTGCTCCAGTGGATTTTGAGTAATTTAGGTGCCAAAAAA
Source organism: Lissotriton vulgaris (assembly GCF_964263255.1). Taxonomy (NCBI): domain Eukaryota; kingdom Metazoa; phylum Chordata; class Amphibia; order Caudata; family Salamandridae; genus Lissotriton; species Lissotriton vulgaris. The sequence goes on from NC_141687.1 coordinate 2,093,851,198, forward strand.
TATATATATCTATAGGCGCTCTCCGGTGCGCGCACCGGAGTGCGCTCCTGGCGCGACACGCGACTTGCGCGCAGAAAGCTGATTGGCTCTTGGGTGTCTGTAAACATTCTAAACAGTCTGGAGCGGCCGCCATCTTGTGTCTCGGTAAAATCGAGACACAAGGGGTTTGAAAAAAAAAGGGGCAAATGACCATAAGGGGGAAGAGTAGACCCCCTCTGACCCCCTAGGTTTGATGTAGGGACTAAAATAGGGTCCTGCAGGGCATAAACATTTTTTTTTCGTTTTGCGCGGGGGAAGCGCATGGTACGCGCACCGGCGAAGCACGGGGAAAATCCAGGACCATATTTATGAAGGCCTTGCGCTGTTAGTTTTGCGCCTCCTGTGCGTCAATTTTTGTGACGCACCAGCGGTGTAAAAAAATGCGCATTGTTATGCAATATTTAAAAAGTGACGCATCTATCTAGATGCGTCACTTTTTAAATATAGTGCAACGAGGCACATTTTATTACACTGCTGGTGTTATGCGTCACTTTTCTGTGCGCACTCCTTATGACATTCCAGATGTGTCATATTTAATGTATGACGAATCATGTTGCAAGGAGTTACAGATACGTCAGTATTTCTGACATATCTGTAAACATAAAAGTGATGCGAGGCAGGTGCAAGATTTTGACGCAACAGCATCCTAAAAGTGACGCAGAGAAATTTTATAGATTTCAGTACGTCGTTATTACCAAGCTTTTTGCGGGGGAATGCCCCCTTTGCATACATTATACCTGACGCAGATATAATGTGGCGCAGAGTTTTAAAAAGTGACCCATGTACCTAGATGCGTCACTTTTTAAAAATAGCGTCAGGTATAATGCATGCAGAGGGGGTGTTCTCCCGCAAAAAGCTTTGTAATAGCGACGCAGTGAAATCTTTGAGATTTCACTGCGTCAGTTTTAGGATGCTGTTGCGTCAAAATCTTGTGCCTGCTTTACAGCAGGTGTTAGACTGAGGCAAGACCTTTCACATGCTGCTTTCCCCATTTGAAAGGACGCATTACTGGAGTTGCGTCACTTTTGTGACGCACTCCAGCAATGCGTTACTTGGAATGTCATAAGGAGTGCGCACAGAAAAGTGATGCATCGCACCAGTGGTGTAAAAAAATGTGCCTCGTTGCGTTATATTTAAAAAGTGACGTATCTAGGTAGATGGGTCACTTTTTAAAATCAAGCGCCACATTATATCTGCGTGAGGTATAATGCATGCAGAGGGGGTGTTCCCCCACAAAAAGCTTTGTAATAGCGACGCAGTGAAATGTTTGAGATTTCACTGCGTCACTTTTAGGATGCTGTTGCATCCTTTAAATATAGTGCAACGAGGCACATTTTATTACACTGCTGGTGTGATGCGTCACTTTTCTGTCCACAGTCCTTATGACATTCCAGATGTGTCATATTTAATGTATGACGAATCATGTTGCAAGGAGTTACAGATACGTCAGTATTTCTCAAATATCTGTAAACATGAAAGTGACGCGAGGCAGGCGCAAGATTTTGACGCAACAGCATCCTAAAAGTGACGCAGAGAAATCTCATAGATTTCAGTACGTCGTTATTACCAAGCTTTTTGCGAGGGATTGCCCCCTCTGCATACATTATACCTGATGCAGATACAATGTGGCGCAGAGTTTTAAAAAGTGACCCATGTACCTAGATGCGTCACTTTTAAAAAAATAGTGTCAGGTATAATGCATGCAGAGGGGGTGTTCCTTGCAAAAAGCTTGGTAATAATGACGCAGTGCGTCACTTTTAGGATGCTGTTGCGCCAAAATCTTGCGCCTGCTTCACAGCAAACCTTTCACATGGTGCTTTTTCCATGTGAAAGGACACATTACTGGAGTTGCGTCAGTTTTGTGACGCACTCCTGCAATGCGTTACTTTTGTGTTTACAGATATGTCAGAAATACTGACATATCTGTAACTCCTTGCGAATTGATTAGTCATATATTAAATATGACATATCTGGAATGTCATAAGGAGTGCGTCCAGAAAAGTGACGCATCGCTGTTTTCACGTAGCGATGCGTCACTTTTCAGAAATGAGGCCTCCAGTTTATTCACTGTGTCATAACTTTCTTTTCTAACACTCACCTTCTTTCATTCCTCCTACTTCACTTCCTTTCACCTCTCATACCTTTCTGTTCTTTCTTACTCATTCTCCTTTCAATTATCAATGCATTATATTTCACTTACTCTTCATTTTTTAAGAATATAGCTCTTTGATGAGAATTGGAGGTAGTTCTGAAAAGAACTTTTGGTTTTCTTCTTTTAACTGAACAGGAACAAAAACAGGGAATGGAAACTGCTCAACAGGAGCAAAAAGAAAAGAAAAAAATTAGGGGTGGGAAGGGCAGCGATGGTTCTCCAATGCTCGAACCATGAGCAGGACACTTTGCTCCCCATAGGTGAGGAGTTGATTGCAGTATCTGCATTTGACGACCCCATGGTTAAATGCAGGTTGTATGTTTGCTACCTGCTCCTGTGATTGTTCTCTTCCAGAAGAAGTTGCTCCTCCTGTTGATGTAGAGGCCCCATCTCTGGGAACCTCTTGTGCCAGAGCCCTGACACTTTCCCGGGCAAAATTCTGGGGGTGCCTCCTCTCCACATGGCGAATCATGGTGAAGTTGCCAAAAGAGTATTTTTTGGGGGGTTACCCCGTGACAGGACCTGTTTGCAGATCCTGCACTCTACTTTTGGTGCATTCACCTTCTTCTGGTCTGCTGGAAACTTAAAAAATTTCCAGATGAAATGTTCTTTGACCTTCGGCTGAGGAGGCTCTTCATCAATGAAATCATTGAAGTCATCTTCACTGCTGGATGGTCTGGCAGCCATGATTAATCAAGGAATATGGAACAGCAAAAAAGGCAGGTCTTTCAGTCACAAAAGTGAAAGAAGAAGTGAAGGAAATGGGTGGGGATTTCATTCATTGTAAAAAAAAACTGTTAGCAACCAATGAAAAGTGTTATTTTAGGGTCACATGACCCGACCCGTTTACGCTGCGCGCTCCGGAGCACTTCCGGTGCGTTTACGCAGCGCGATCGTAGGCGCTTCCGGGGCGCAAACGTGGCGTGATCGTAGGCGCTTTTGCGTGCGTTTATGCGCCGCGAACGTAGGCGCTTCCGAGGGCACTTACGTTGCGCGCCGAAGTGACGTCATCAATCTTTTATAGAAATGCATAATCATTTTCCTTATTAAAAAAAACTAATTTTATTTGTATGGTACGAAATGTTTTGCATTATTATTAACTTTTCATTCATATTTTTTTTCACGAACGACAGTTGCGCTCTGGGTGCGCTTTCAGATGAGCTCTCGGAAAAGCTTACCGGAGAGCTTAGCTGAAAGCTTCCCGGAGCGCGCACCCAGAGCGCAAAAGAAAAAAATTATATAAAAAAAATGAATACTTAAAAAAAACAGCAAATTGTAAAAAAAAAAAAAGGTTAGAAACTCGATATACAAAGGAATTAGCATTTAAAAAACCTATGAAATTCACTGAAAAAACCATAGGTTTCACACCAGTTATAGTTAGGAATTAGCATTTAAAAAACCTATTAAATTCACTGAAAAAACCATAGGTTTCACACCAGTTATAGTTAGCTGGAAATTTTACTGATATAAAACCATTGAAATTCCCACGTTATAGTTAGATGGACTCACTATAACTTGCGCGTGCAATGCACTGCTGATGATGTCTTATTAAGCCAGTTAACCAATCAATTTTTAAAAACCATCCATTTAGACACTTATTTAAACATTTATTCTTCCATCAACTTTTACATATACATATATAAAATATATTTATTTTTCAGAAAGACACACATTCACTGGATGGTGTCATCAGTGATGTCATGAGTGATGTCACTGACCATGTCATGAGTGATGTAATATGTGATGTCATCAGCAGTGCATTGCACGCGCAAGTTATAGTGAGTCCATCTAACTATAACGTGGGAATTTCAATGGTTTTATATCAGTAAAATTTCCAGCTAACTATAACTGGTGTGAAACCTATGGTGTTTTCAGTGAATATATATATATATATATATATATATAAATATATATAATATAATCTGTATTGAAGAGTGAGTGGATATATAACTGTCTGGATGGAAGATTTAGTAGCTGTCTGACTGTCTGTTTAAGTGAGTAATTAAAAGTGTCTCACCTAAATCATGGATTAGTAACTAAACTATGTGAATGTGTGCATCACTGTCTCTGTTATTGTATAACATGCTGCATCAGTTGGTCACTAACTACATGAGTGTGTATATTAGTTATTGATTAGTTGGGTGAGTATTTGTATGGGACACTGAGTTTGTATGTGGTTGGATGGGTTGTGTGTAACTCTATGCATAGATGTGTGAATGGTTGATTGACTAGGTGTATAGGTTTAAGACTGCATGTGGAAACAGTTGTTTGGGTGACTGAGTGTATTTATTTGTGTGTTGGTGAGCGAATATATTTTTTAGTTGTACATCTTCAACAAAGTAAAAAAATAAGAGGCATTGTATGTGAGAGTTGGTGTATGTAAATAAGTATATGTAGGAGTCAGTGGTTGTGAGAGTAACTATATGAGTGGGAAACTGTGCTTCCCTCTGCACTGCTGCACAAACTGCTGCCATGCGGTGACACAGGCCCCCTTGCACCATGGTGCAAGGATGTCTGTGTCGTGCGGAGATTGTTTTTGTGCAGGAAGGGACACCTCCCTGCACAAAAACAATCAGTATAGGCATTTTCCTCTTTCAATGTATGCTGCAATGTATGCATGCATTGAAAGAGGAACAAATTAGGAGAAATGAAAAAATGTTCCTCGTTGCACCTTGCTACACCAACTCTAGGATGGCGCAGCATTCACACACATCTCCAGATTTATGATTTCTCATAAATCTTGAGAGGTGTCTTGTTCTATGGGTGTTGCGTGGGAACACCAACAGCAAAAACTATGGAACGACCCTTCAACCCAAAGTTCTGAGTATGAAGGTGTCGTATTTACAAGGAGAGGAAAAAACACGCAGGGTGGCTTTTCCTCTCCTTGTAAATAGGAAGGATTGCCTGGCGCCATCACTACGTTACAAAAAGTGACGTACTGGTGGCGCAGGCTGCTTGTAAATCTGCCCCATAAGTGCTTAGGTATTGGCAGACTGATACAATAAGAGCATAGTGCTGGATCGATGATTGAACAATTGCATGAGACTGACAGGAGGTATCCTACACTGCATGGGTATTACTTCAGTATTTATTGGAGTGGACCAATTGTATGTATCTGGTTAGAGATTTGTAGGGATTATGCACAGAATATTTTATGTGTACTTGATTGGTGCCTAAGTCATTATATAAGAATACCACTAGTAACTGGAATGATGACAGTGCTGCAAACAGAGTGAACACTTAGGGCCAGATGTAGGTAATCTCAATTTACCTATTCTTAATTACCGAATCATACCGATTTGGTATTTAAGAATATGTAAATGGAATGTAGGTAATTTTTCATTAAAAAGTACAGAATCGGTAAGTTTCAGTAATTACCTGGAGGCCCATAGAAATGAATGGCAATTACTGAATCGGTAAATACCGATTCGGTAAAAGGGGGAAAACATTGAAGGGTGGCAGGGTGTCACTTTGACACCCTGTTGCACCCCTCAATTGTGTAAGGTGCACATGTGGCACTCATACATGCCCTAAGAGCATGTATGTCTGCCACATCGCACTGTTGGAAAAGCAAAAAAAATGCTTTTTCAAAGGTTTTCATTATTTACCACCAACTTGTAGTTGGTGGTAAATAACAAATCCTTAACTGAGGAATGCACCAACTTGAGTGCTCCCTACATCCTGGATTCTGTAATTTACCGAATCAGTATGTTAAGAATTCAGTATTTTACCGAATCCTGAAATTACTGATTCGGTAAAATACAGAATCCTAAACAAATGCCACCTACATCTAAAAAGCCCAATACCGGTCGGTAACGGCCGAAATTTGGTAAATTCAGCCATTAACAACCGGTATTGGGCGACCTACATCTGGCCCTTAATTTCTAAGTGCTTACGTATTGGTGGAGTGATAGGATAAGTAGATAGTGGTAGATAAGTGAATAAAGAAGAACATGGGGTAGACTGGACGATTCCTATACTGCATGAGTACTAACTGGGTATTTTGAAGAGTGTATCAATATTATGTAGCTAGTTAGAGGTCTGCTTGGATAGTGCACAACATATTATAGCTGTACTTGTGTTGGTAGCTAGGCCATTCCATAAGTTCAGTAACTAGAATAATTACAGTATTACAAACAGACTTTATAGTGAATTTATATGTGCTTAGGTATTGGTGGAGTAATAGGATAAGAAGATACTGCTGAATGGGTGATTTGAGAAATCCATGGGACAGACAGGAGGATTCCTGCACTGCATAGGTACTAATTGGGTATTTAGAAGAGCGTATCAATAGTTTGTAGCTGGTTAGAGGTGTGCATGCATAGTGTACAAAATATTGTACCTTCACTTGTGTTAGTGGATAGGCCATTCCTTAAGTATATGACTAATAACTGGAGTGATTTCAGTGCTACAAAGAGAGTGCAAGCTAAATTTATTAGTGCTTAGGTATTGGCAGAGTGATAGGAGAAGTAGATAGTGCTGTATGGTTGAATGGTGAGGTGCATGGGACAGGCCGAAGGGTTCCTAGACTGCATAGGTACTAACTGAGTATTTAAAAGACTGTATCAATGCTATGTAGCTGATTAGAGGTCTGCATGCATAGATGTACTAGTTTTACTGGCTAGGCCATTCCTTAGGTACATTACTAGTAATTAGAACAATTTCAGTGCTGCAAAGAGAGTACATGTTGAATTTATAAGTGCTTAGGTTTTGAGGAGCGATAGGATACGTAGATAGTGCCGGATGGGTTATTGGAGAACTGCATGGGACAGACTGGAGGATTCCTAGGTCGCATGGGTAGTACTTTATTAAGTAGCTGGTTCGAGGTGTATATATATAGTGCACAGCTGAATGTAGTTGTGCATTGATAGTGTTTGGATTACTTAATCTTACGTTGACAGTAGTACAAATCAAAAAATGCTAGCATTTTTTTCAGTTATTATAAGTGCTTAGGTATTGGAGGAGTAATAGGATAAGTAGCTAGTGATGGGTGGGTGATTGGAGAAATGCATGGGACAGACAGGAGTATTCCTACACTGCATAGGTACTAACTGGATATTTAGAAGAGCGTATCAATAGTATGTAGCTGGTTAAAGGTCTGCATGCATAGTATACAAAATATTGTACCTGCACTTGTATTAGTGGCTAGTCCATTCTTTAAGTATATGACTAACAACTGGAGTAATTTCAGTGCTGCAAAGCAAGTCATGCTCAATTTATAAGTGCTTAGGTATTGTGGAAGTGATATGATATGTAGATAGTGCTGGATAGATGAATGGAGAACTGCATGGGACAGACAGAAGGATTCCTAGACCGTATAGGTACTAACTGAGTATTTAAAAGACTGTATCAATGCTATGTAGCTGATTGGAGGTTTGCATGCATAGTGCCCAGAATATTGTAGCTGTACTAGTTTTTCTGGCTAGGCATTTCCTTAGGTACATGACTAGTAACTAGAATATTTTCAGTGCTGCAAAGAGAGTACATGTTGAATTTCTAAGTGCTTAGGTATTGGCGGAGTGATAGGATACGTGGATGTGCTGGATGGGTGATTGGAGAAACACATGGCAAGACAGAAGGATTCCAACACTGCATAGGTATTAACTGGGTATTTAGAAGAGCGTATTAATAGTTTTTAGCTTGTTAGAGATCTGCATGCATAGTGTATAAAACATTGTACCTGTACTTGGGTTAGTGGCTAGGCCATTCCTTAAGTATATGACTAATAACTGGAGTAATTTCAGTGCTGCAAAGAGAGTGCATACTAAATTTATAAGTGCTTAGGTATTGGCCGAATGATAGGATACGTACATAGTGCTGGATGAGGGAATGGACACATGCATGGGGCAGATAGAAGGATTCCTAGTCTACATAGGTACTAACTGACTATTTAAAAGATTGTATCAATGCTATATAGCTGATTAGAGGTCTGCATGCATAGTGCACAGAATATTGTAACTGTACTAGTAATGGTGTGTCAATGGTTTCAAGAATGGTAGTCTGTATTTTGGGGTGTGAGGAGGTGCATCAGATGATCACGTGGATGATGTCATCAGTGATGTCATTTGAGATGTCACCAGTGATGTCACTAACCATGTCATGAGTGATGTAATATGTTACGTCATCAGCAGTGCATTGCGGGGGCGCGAGTTATAGTTAGCACAACTAACTACAACTGCCAAATTTCTCTTGTTTTGTACGAGTAAAATGTTCAACTAACTATGACGTCCATGAAACCTGTGTTTTTTTTCAGTGAATTTCTGAGGTTTTTTAAATGCTAATTTCTAACTATAATGTCCCTGAAACTTGTGGGTTTTTTCAGTGAATTTTATACATATATATTTAATCTCCTCTCACTCTTACAAGGAAGGAATCAGCACTCTGGTTGTAGTTTGGAAGTATTTAATGTGCAATGGACGTGATCCATGCGTTTCAGCTCGTCCGAACCTTGATAACAATACAAAACGTCATTGTAGCATCCTTATTTAAACGTACAAATGCCTCCAGTTGCCAACATTAACAAAGGACTACATATTACTTTAATCCAAAAAGCTGGCGGCCATATTGGCCTGGTCACGATGTGAAAATTCAAGAATTGATACAATAAAGAAAAGAAAACAAGTGTTCATATGCACACAATGTCATTTCAGCATATCTTGCCCCGTGACCGTCATACCTGTTAGTTCGTCAATTTGACTTATTCATAATAAACATACTTAGGATTGCAAACATCAACATAAACAATGGACTACACATTAATTTAAAGTAAAAGGCTATCGGTCATATTAATCTAGGCACGTTGCGTATTATAATGGTTCTTACACAAAAGAAAAGAAAAAAGAGTGGTGTTAATATACACACACTATCCCTTAATAAGAGTTCTAGCGATTATAGTTCCATTCCATTCACAGCTCATTTGAGATGTCATGAGTGATATCATTAGTGATGTAACTGACCATGTCATGAATGATGTAATGTCTGAGGTCATTAGCAGTACATTGCAGGCCGTAAGTTATAGTTATCTCAGGTGACTATAACTGCTGAATTTCACTGGTTGTGTATGATTGAAATCTGAGTCTAAATATACGGTCCCTGTAATCTTTGTTTTTTTCAGTAAATCTCTTGTTTTTTTAAATTTGTTTAATGTTAAGTAAGATGCATATCACAATGGATGGTGGGGGGTTGGAAGCAGGGCATGGCATTATGCTGCCCCCACCCAAGCTTGCTGCTCCTGCCTTCCCTCCTTCTAGCAATCCATTGTCTAAGTCCATGTCCCTGCTCCCTTATTACAGCCCTGTGTGGCCATTGTTCTGCCACCGGCCTTCCCACTATTTTCTGAAAAGTTAGCCTGCTGCCCCACCCACCTCCTCCCGATCCTCTGTTGTCTGAATCCATGGACTAGCCTCCTCTCTCCTGCCATGCATGGTTTGATGTGCTGCCACTGCCCTCCATTTAACATGATGTACCAGTCCACTCCTCATTCCCTCCATTGCCCAATTATATGTCCCATCATGGACCTCCTGCTCAGCCTCTGTGCATAGCTTGCTGCCCCTATTCTCTTTCCCCCTGCCCTCCGATATCTGTGTGTATTCCCCTGCTCCATCCTTTTTGCCCATCATGCTCCATGGACCTGCCACTCCTATCTCCTCTGAGTGTTCTATTGAGCTGCCACTCCCCTCCCACCTGCCTAGCATTGTCAGATGTCTGTAAGCTGTACCTGCCACCTCCACCCTGCCTGTCCACATTCCATGCCCATATCCCCTTCCTCCTGTCCTCCATGGTCCATTTTACTGCCACACCCTTCTTCCCTCCCTGGTCTGTTGTGCTGCAACTGCTCCTCCTGCCTGCCCTGCTTGGTCTGTTGTGAGGCCCCTTCCCCTGAACTCTCTTATCTGTGCCCATGTCCTGACCCTCCCTTCTATCCTCCATGGTCCTTATTGCATGCCCCTGCACCGTTCTTCTTGCCCATCATAGCCATTGTGCTGGTACTAACCCTCCAGCTTGCCATTCATGGTCTTCTGTGCTGCCACAGCCCCTCCCACCTTCCCTGTGTGGTCAACTAGCTGCCCCTGACCCCTCCCACCTTCCCTTCATGGTCTGTGTGTATGCCATTATAGTCTCACTGTTGCTCTCCATGGTGTGTCTTGCTTCTAGTGCCCATCCTGCCTGACCTCCATGGTCATCTTGCTGCTCCTGCCCTGCCCCCTTGCTCCCAGCCCTCTGTTTCCTTGTGCAGACCCTTATTCCCTCCTGGCTTGACTGTTCCAATGTAGTGCCCCTGATCTGTCCCTCCTGCCCTTTATGGTCCGTTATGCTGCAGCATTCTCTCCATTATGTCCATTATGGTCAGCTAGCCACCACTGCCTCTTTCCCCTCTGTTCTCTGTTGTCCATGCGCATGGCCCTGTCCCCTCCTTATTGCTTCTATGGCTTGTTGTGCTGCACTCCCATCCCGCATGCCCTGTGTTGTGTATTTTGCTGATGCAAACCCTGATGCCTGCCCTGTTTGGTGCACCTCTCCATGTCCCTCCTGTCCTCTGTTATCCAAGTCCATATCCCTACCCCAATTCCTCCTACCTTCCATGATTCAATGTACAATACTTGCAAACATTTTGAACTTTGTACGAGGGAGATTTTGAAAAAAAACTGGGGTATTGATTTTCCCCTTTGACTTACATTGAAAAAGAGGAGATTGTAGACAGGAGACAGATCAAATAAAGCCCATTTGGGCTTAAAAACATTGGACGTTTCCTGGCTGAATCGGGTCTGTTGGCATGTATGGTTGTACTACCACTGCATCTTCCTTCTGCCTACAATAGTCTATTATATTGTCACAGCCTCTCTTGCCAGTCCTGTATTGTTGGTTTGTTTCCCTTGCCCCCCTTTCCACTGCCCTCCATAGTCTGTTGTGGTGCCACTGCCCTTCCTGCCTACCCAGAGTGGTCAGATTGTTGCCTCTGCATCTTCTTACCTGCCTTCAATTTTCAGAGTCCGTGCCCCTGGCCTCTGCCTCTCAACAGTATCCTAATGAACAACTAGATTGCTAACATTCTATGTTTATTACAAAGGGTGGAACACCTGACGTCATCTTGATGTAATCAAAACTGTAATACCTAGAGCATTTCCTTTAGAAATTACATATATGAGAGGATCTTATTTGCATCGGAATTATGGTTATTGCTCTAAAAAACTAAAATGAGGATATATTTTCTGAGTTTTCGAATAGCGACAAAGCACTTTTAAATTATTTGTTATCAGCATGTTTTTTTATCCAGTTGTAGAAAGTTTAGAGTAGGGAGCTACCCTTTCTAACAGGAAAAGGATTGGGTCAACAATCATACAAAATACAGAACTCCTTCTCCTGGATTTAGTGAATCTTGAGTAAAATACATCCCTAGGGGGACGTTTTCATTGGACACCAAGGGATTTGCAGTATTGTACGGGTTACCAAATTTACAACTAAAACAATCTGTTGGACCCACAAGTACTATAGAAACCTCATGTACACGGACAAAAGTTTATGTAAAATATCCTTCATTTATTGTATAAAAGTTAAAAATTCATAGTAACATTGAACATGTTATATGAAACAACAAGAAATACACTTTCAATTTTTGCAAAAATATACACTCAAATGTTAAAAAGAGTTATAAGGTTAACAAATGCTATTATAGCACTGTCTACATCAACATATTAAAACATCACATTTATTGGTCAAACAATGATAAAGGAACAAACTGTCGACGCGGCGTTTCGGTGCCCTTTGTTTTATTCTTGCACCTTCTTCAGGACTCGTTCCCTGTATTGTCACATCTACAAAGATCACAGTACATTTCATTAGGTCCCATTCCATTATAACATCAAATGCACTTAGTTTGCTACATCTATTCAATTTTGCCCTAGTATTTGATAACCCTCACACATTACAATCCAAAGTTCATTTATATTGTTCTAATGCATCTCTAGTTTACTGCATATTCTCTTAAGAATTTATATTGAGGACATATATCATAGTTTTGCACTCTAGATACATGTTGGATGTTTATTTAATTAACATAAAGGACTATTTGCTTTATTAACTCTGCAGTCCCCCCCACATGTTGAGTTACCCAGGTGATTTAATGTCCTGGATCTGATGTCTATGAGCCTGTTTTTATCCGCTCTTTACACTGTATCTTTGTTTGTGCTAGAACAAAAAAACTTTTCCATATGATTAAGGTTCTAACTTATGTGGTTATTCATAAGAAAACCTATGGTTCTGGTTTTTACCTTATATGTTGGTTATTTCGGGTTTTCACTCTGTTTATATGGAAGGGACCCACTTCAATCCTAATTGGGAAAAGACGTACTTATATAATACTACACTTTTCCTTGCATCAGTCAGACATATTGCTATTCTCAGTTCTTACCGGTCCTCTTTTCATATCCCTTTGCGTGGTGGGAAGAACGCCTCTGGGAGCTACCTTTTCTTTGTCTTCTGTCTTTTTAGCTGCTTTATCTAAGAGACAAATCAAGTTTTAATTTAGGTCTTTCCTGGACACCTGGTACTATATCTTGTGTTTACAGTGACAATCTTACCTCTCTGGTTTAGACAAGGAGTTACTTTCTGTTTAGTTCACTCTCTGTGTTTGTCCAATTCCTTAGATTCTGCAGTATCTCAGTTGGAGCTTTTTTTAAAATTAGCTGACAACTCTAGGAATACAAATAGATAAAAGAATAGGGAAAATTATATTGTGCCTATCCCTTTCTAAGTAGAGCCCCCTCTTTTTGTCCTACTTACTTGACAGTGGTAGCTGAGCTGCGTGGCGCCTTCCTCTCCTCAGGATATTTTGCATCTAGTTTCCCCACCTCCTGTCTTCAGTTTATATACCTTTGTTAATTGGTTCATTCCTTCCACCTGGGGTCTCTTTGTTATTAGCTAGTTAGTTTGTTTTGGATTCTAGGGCAGCCATCTTGTAATGTGTCCATTTATTTACATTTGTGGTTCCAGCCAGACTATTAAGTCTATATTGCTTACCTTCTACCCACAATTTAATATTTTCAACAATTTTTAATCATCCAATCCTATTTATATGGGCTAGATTTCTGGTCGTTGATCATCTCCTGAACATCATTCTTCTTTCGAATGGGCTTTATCTAAATTGTCATCTCCTTTTGTTGTTGTGTATATTTCCTAATTTGCGCATTTAACCTGAAGGTTTACTACCGCCTTGTTACATGAGGCATTTTCGTGAGCCCAGTTTACCGAAACGGACTTCACTCGCAGCCGCCATTTTGGATCGGGTAACCGATCTTTCTTTGATCATGGCGATTATTTACTAAATGTAGATCAAGATATTTTTTAGTTGTAATATGCTCGAATCTCGTTGTTTAATCCGTATTATTACAAATACATGTTACACCCCAGTGTCCCACAATGGGCAGCGCTCGTTATATTTACATGTATGTCGCGCCATTTTAGTTTGGGAAAGATGAAGCGATGGTTCTCTCTTGTATATTATCATTGTTTCTGGTGTCAACACAAGGCAAAATTCAATTAAAGTTCTTTATTGGGACCTCTTAATAATTATAGAATTGTTATTTACTGACAAAAACATAGGTTTCAGGGGCGTCATAGTTAGCTGGACTTTTCACTCATATAAAACCATTGAAATTCCCCCGTTATAGTTAGTTCTGCTTACTATAATTTGCGCGCCTGAAATGCACTGCTGATGACGTCACATATTACATCACTCATGACATGGTCAGTGACATCACTCAATGGTTTTATGTCAGTAAAATTTCTAGCTAACTATAACTGGTGTGAAACCTATGGTTTTTTCAGTGAATATATATATATATATATATATATATATATATATATATATATATATATATATATATATATATATATATATATATATATATATATATATATATATATATATATATATATATATATATATATTTATATATATATACACATACATACATACATACATATATCTCATGTGATCAAGTCCGGGTTTCCCGGATGAAACGCGTCATGTTGCCGTCCCCATTGATGGAATAAAGCACACCATTCATCTTTAAATCCTTGCCTTGTGGTCTGTACCTGGTTGTGTCCGTTTGCTGTCTTCGGCGCTTCAGGATTGTGGATCCTTATATAGACCAGCCCACAGCATTCTGGGACTTGTAGTATGGAAGCACTGGGCATCCCACTACACACAATCAGCGAATCACATCTTGAGCTGTTCGGGGGCGGAGCTTGTTTGCACCTGGCAGGAGGGAGCAAGGTATTTCACCGGCATTCTTCCCTACACCCTGCTGAAACCATTAGGCGCTGAGGAAGGCTACAGATATGCCGAAATGCATCCGCCCGAACTTTGGTTTTTGTCAGCAATAAAAGACTCCTCCACAGTCTCCCCGGTGTGGCCTCTTCTTCTTGCCCTTTGGAGAGGATTCTGTGTATATAGTTAGCGCGATTGCCAAGGACGCGCTTTAAGAGGTCCCTGCACCACGAAGAAGCTCCGGACTAATTGGCATCCACGTCGGTGGAATCGTTGGTGTACAGGTTACTGGGATATCCGAGAGCACACCTTGGGATCCGGCATGAAGTAAGGCTGCTGTGGAGTAATTGCACCCCACGCCTGGCAAATATGGATCTACGGTCCTGCCTCTGCTAAATGGACTTTCCGGATCTCGAGGTCGGTGCAGTACGGGGAGCAGAGGAGGTTTCTGCATTGCCGACAAACAGATGACAACTACCCGCATATTCTATCTACCCCCGTCGCAGTGCCAGACCAGCCCACAGCATCCTGGGACTTGTAGTATGGAAGCACTGGGCATCCCACTACACACAATCAGCGAATCACATCTTGAGCTGTTCGGGGGGCGGAGCTTGTTTGCACCTGGCAGGAGGGAACAAGGTATTTCACCGGCATTCTTCCCTACACCCTGCTGAAACCCTTAGGCGCTGAGGAAGGCTACAGATATGCCGAAATGCATCCGCCCGAACTTTGGTTTTTGTCAGCAATAAAAGACTCCTCCACAGTCTCCCCGGTGTGGCCTCTTCTTCTTGCTCTTTGGAGAGGATTCTGTGTATATAGTTAGCGCGATTGCCAAGGACGCGCTTTAAGAGGTCCCTGCACCACGAAGAAGCTCCGGACTAATTGGCATCCACGTCGGTGGAATCGTTGGTGTCCAGGTTACTGGGATATCCGAGAGCACACCTTGGGATCCGGCATGAAGTAAGGCTGCTGTGGAGTAATTGCACCCCACGCCTGGCAAATATGGATCTACGGTCCTGCCTCTGCTAAATGGACTTTCCGGATCTCAAGGTCGGTGCAGTACGGGGAGCAGAGGAGGTTTCTGCATTGCCGTCAAACAGATGACAACTGCCCGCATATTCTATCTACCCCCGTCGCAGTGCCAGACCAGCCCACAGCATTCTGGGACTTGTAGTATGGAAGCACTGGGCATCCCACTACACACAATCAGCGAATCACATCTTGAGCTGTTCGGGGGGCGGAGCTTGTTTGCACCTGGCAGGAGGGAACAAGGTATTTCACCGGCATTCTTCCCTACACCCTGCTGAAACCATTAGGCGCTGAGGAAGGCTACAGATATGCCGAAATGCATCCGCCCGAACTTTGGTTTTTATCAGCAATAAAAGACTCCTCCACAGTCTCCCCGGTGTGGCCTCTTCTTCTTGCCCTTTGGAGAGGATTCTGTGTATATATATATATATATATTCACTGAAAAAACCCAACCTCTGATAGCCACTAAATATAAGGACTCTGCAGCCAAGTTTCCAGTGCAAGGTGTAGTAAAGGATGGTGAATTCATCCCACAATACACCCACACCAAAATCTTAAATGACAGTACTGCACAACATGTATAATTGTATGTCCTGCTACTTGCAATACAAAATACTAACTCGTCACTTCTCACAATCTGTGTGTGTGTGTGCATGTATATATATATATATATATATATATATATATATATATATATATATATATATATATATATATATATATATGTCAACAATGTTTTTAAAGAAAAACGAATGAGCCGCAACACCAGCCAATGTTCCTTTTTAGACAAAAATTATTTATTCTCTTTCAAAGCACAGATGAAAACCAACGCGTTTCAGTAGCTCCATCTACCTTGTTCACGGTTAATTAATACTGTGATTAGACACTGTTTAAAAACACCCTCGCCCCCAGGAAACATGTGATCTCCAAACTTCCTGTTTGGCCCAATACTGGGAATTCTGGACTCAGTAGTTTTATACATTTAACCATTTCAATCATGATTATTTCTGTCATTTCTGCACATTGCGGAATTGTAGGACTTTTTTAAGATTGCTACCCCTGTACTTTTATAACTTTATATTCTTAGAGTCCCATGTTTCTAATTAGTGCGTTGCGCTGCACATTCATTTTTACTCATAGTTAATCATGCCCTCCAGTGGGCTATTTACAAGTTACAAGGTTGCGCAAGACATGATCAAGGGATATTCCACTTCATACCCCAGTGGGTTTGCAACTCTAGAATTATGGTTCCATATTTACAAAACTATATTTTCACTTTTTCATACAGTTTTGCTGCGCATTTTTGAAGCTTAGAGTCAGTGATGCCCTCCAGTGGGCAAAGTAGAAAAAGGGGGTCGGATATGCGTGTGGGGAGAGGTGATGGGATTAGAGAAGTCTGATATGATTTTCGTTCATAAATGAATGTACAGTTCCTCTGACTGATTCAAGCCGAAGGGAGTCATGGTACGAAAATTCAGGATGTGTTGTGACTCTTTTTGACGCAACAGTTTTACCCAATGGCCACCTTGATCGGAAAGGGACATTGATTCAATGCCCCAGAACTTCAAAAGTTTCCAATTTCCCTCATGATTGCTCTCCATATGTTTGGCTACGGCTGTCAGGGCCCGCTCCACAGGATCCGTTCGATGAATAATGGGGTCCACCTCCTGATGCTACCAACACCCCGAATGATTACACAGGGCGTTCGAACCATCATACGAGGGATATATAATGAAAAGAGACCGGGGAAGGGTAGGGGTCAGCAGGGACAAGGGATCTGAAATGACAGAGCATAAGAATTATAACACCAATCAACTTACTGCTACTCTCAATAATTCTCACTAGAGCTCAGAATACCTTATGTAGCTGTACACATTCCTCCAACATGCATAAGATAGAATTAGTCCAATTTCCTGCAATGAAACACACAGGTTATCACCTAGATCGGTAAGCAGTCTACAAACTCAGAAATACACCCTTAATGATACACACCATACAATGTGGAAATGGACTTTGTAAATGACCCCTAAGGTAACGACAAGTTTCTCTGGAGATTATTCACTTGTCAGTGGTTCAAAACCTTAAAAGAGTTTTAGAGGATAATACTCTTATGTCACTCGATTAGGCAATGTTCATTTCACTGAGTAAACAAACAGGAGGTACCTGGTCAGATTACTTATCAATGAGCTGTGTCGTGCCCGGGAAGACACTATACCAAATTATCCTCACAGTGATAATACTGGGTTAGAAAAAATCCCATCAGCCCACCCTTATTGGTGGAGTGTCGTCATGTGGGATATAGACCATGAACCAAGATTTTCTCCCAATGCACCTAGTAATGATGCAGAGATAGGTTCTGGAAGGTGATATTCTTAACCACAGTATTTCAGAGGTAGGACCAATGGAGTGCAGTGCTAGTGAAAACCAAAATGAAGGTGATTGTAAAATTGGCTCCTGGGACAAAAAATATGTTTATTCAGTATTGTCCAGGGTCAAGAGTAAAAACAACGCCCCATAGTCTTAAAAAATGGCTATGTCATGGCGTAGTGCATAGTGGTCAACATGTTTCAGCTGGAGGGACTACTAGTCCGAGCTTTCTTCAGGACCTTAGGATGTTATGCATCTGCACTATGTGAAACAAGAGGTGTAATTAACATTTTGGATAAATCCTACCGGATCTTTGAGCCCAAAGTATTCCCTGGTAGTCATCCAACTGGTCGTGATTTTCCTAATTGGAAAAAGAGGAATGTGGGAGGCAATTTGTGAAATAGTGACACTTCAAAGACACAACAGAACAATAATAAGCAGTGGCTGCAGAAAGCTATTCTCAGCCTTTCAGAAGTTACATATGTCTCCTGACTTATAACTAGGGTAGTTACAAAGTGTGCATTAATCTATGTTCTACTCACCCAGCAATTTGTGGGAGAACGCCTCACCTCACCCGGCACCCACTCGGGAAAGAAGGAGGCCCCGCTCTGTTAGAGATGGAAAAGTATAGTGACCTCTAATGATCAGATCTATTGAGGTTCAGAGTGTATATGCTCTACTTATCCATATATATATATAGTCACTAACAAAAACTAGTTGATTAAAAAGAGACTCAACCCAGACAAAAAACATGGTTATGACTAGGCTAGGGGATGATACTAATTGTTAAACTAGGTTCTAAGTGTGGGCTATGAATACAGGTTAGACCCACAAATAGGAGTATATGTAGGAGAAACGAAGCTAAACCCTCAAGCAGGATTTTATGTAGGAGAGACCAACAGAGGCTGAGTTGGTACAAGTAGGACAACCAAACTGAAGTTACATGAACCACAGAATAAAAGTTAAACAATGCTCAAGCTTGATTTTACTAGTTCCAAAGTCTTAGGGTCAGATGGAACCATACCTGTCCGTCGGTTCCCCAATGGCGAGCGTCCAAGTGGGAGTGGAGGTGAAGTTAGCTACGTCAGGTACTCTGTTAAATACACCCCCTAATTGGTTGATTATCGGGAAAACGCACGAAAAAACGCGCGAAAAACAGCACTTTTTTATTTTGAACCCGGTGTGTCTATTGGTTCATGCTGAATGATTATAGCAGGTATTAAACGCGCCTGCGCTGCAAGGTTGCGCTATTCAGAAACGCTAATGCGCGTATATACAGTGAGCAGCCGACGTCGGAAGGCGCATGCGCCGTACAAAGACGCTGTGCGCATGCGCAATCAGATACCACCGCTCGCGTGTAGCAGCGGTAGCGGCTGCACTGAGTAAATGAAGATCGAATGCGCGCATGCGTCATCCGACAGTGTAGTGTGCCGGTTCGGAGGGAGGACAGCTCATGTGCATCAAACCTTTAGCTGCTGAATTGCAGTTATGTGTGCGTTTAAACAAGTGAGATACTCATGTAGTCTGTCTATGTGATCCAAGCCTATGGAGAATTGTATGACACAGGATATCATGATAGAAATTGTCAACTGTGTAGATCATGAAAACAGGGATGGAAAAAGCAAGCCTAGCAGGGGAGGGCAGGGATGTTTATCCTCATAGGGGTTTGCTCAGAAGTAGGTCATACAGCTATAACTGTTACCTATATCATTGAAACAGCATGCTTAGTTAGTTAAAACAGTAGGCATCATAAAAATCAATGATCTGTATTGCTCAGAAGAAACAGGGGTGTATATAAACAAGCCTATTAAGGGAAAGCAATAGTAAGAAGAAGAGGATGACGATCCTCACACATAATTGCTCAACAGTAGGTCATACATTTATATATGTTGTTACCACAGCCATAGTTAATTATAAAGAAGACCATGGTATGTCATCGTTGAGCCCCTTGGAATCGCTTTGTAGCTGGAAAACCCATTTCTGCTCTTTTCTAAACGGAAATTTGGAGACATCATTTATATGAGTGGGGATATATGGATGTTCTAGGACCACCCATCTCATGTCTTCTGCTGATTGTTTGTAGGTCAAGAAGTGGTTAGTCAGTTTGGTTGCCTGCTTGTGGCGCCTGATGGTACTCTTGTGCTCTCCAATCCTGATTTTGATTTTACAGGTTGTGTAGCCAATATATCGAAGAGAACAAGGGCAGGTGATCATATAGATCACGTTCTCTGTGTTACAGTTAGTGTGTTTCTTCAGGACCCAAGTCCTCCCTGAACCCAAATCAATGGTGCTGGTTTTGTTAGTCTGAGGACAGACACTACAGGATCCACATGGGTGATGCCCCGTGACTGGTGGAAGATCCCATAGAGTGGTAGGTCCTACGGTATTTTGTGTCCTAGGTCTTGTATGGACCAACGTGTCACGTAAGCTTGGCGCTCTTTTAAATGAGAAGAGCGGTAAGGGGATATTGGCATTTGTGGTATTGAGAATCCCCCAGTGTTTTCGCACTGCTTTCTGAAGTCTGTTGGATTGTGCGTTGAAAGTACTCACGAATGTGAGTCTCTCAAGAGGTGGTTTAGGAGGACGTCTATCCAACAGTGCCTCACGGTTGTTATTGGAGGCCCTTTTCCATGCCCTTTTTACCAGATGTGTTGGGTATTCTCGTTCTCGTAATTGTTTGGAAAGGGTCTTGGCATGCTTGTTGAATAGTGCTGGAGATGAACAATTCCTCCTCACTCTGAGGAATTGTCCAACAGGAAGGTTTTCCTTCAACGAGTGTGGGTGGTGGCTGTTAAAGAGCAGCAGAGAGTTTCTCGTTATAGGTTTGGTGTATAGTTCACTTTGAAGACTGCCCGCCTCAGGGAAAATGGACAGGTCTAAGAACGCGAGTCTGACACGGCTATGTTCTAGTGTGAATTTAAGGAACTGGTTCCGTTCATTCAACCATTTGTGGAAGGACTCGATCTCATTCTCAGTCCCTCGCCATACCATCAAAATGTCATCTATATATCTCCTCCATAGCACCACTTGATGGAAGAAGGGATTGCTATGGTGGAGAACAAGATCTTGCTCAAATTGATGGACATAGAGGTTGGCGAGGCTAGGGGCAAAAACGCTCCCCATTGATGTACCTGACACCTGGAGGAACAATTGGTCCTCAAATTTGAATTTTTTTTCTTTCATAGCTATTTCTGCGCATGCAAGTATGAAATTCACAGGAGTGATGCTGTCTAATTCTTCCAATGATAGAAGGTGTCTGATGGTATCGAGAGTATCCTGTTGTGGTATGCAGGTGTAGAGAGACTCGACATCAAAACTGGCTAAGATGTCGGTCTCTACATTAAACTCGATATCAGGTAGTAAGCGTAGTACATCGGCAGTGTCTTCCAAGTACGTGGGCATTTTCTTGACAAGAGGTCTAAGAAAGACATCTACAAAGGTAGACAAAGGCTCCAACAGGGAGCCAATCCCGGAGATAATGGGACGTCCCGGAGGCGGTCTGGTGGCCTTATGGATCTTGGGTAAACAATAGAACCCGGGAGTTACAGGGTTCTCTGTTACCAAGAATCTTGCCTCCTGCGATGTAATCCACCCTTCGTTCAGTCCTTCATCTACCAGACTTTACTAGGTGCATTGGGAGAAAATCTTGGTTCATGGTCTATATCCCACATGACGACACTCCACCAATAAGGGTGGGCTGATGGGATTTTTTCTAACCCAGTATTATCACTGTGAGGATAATTTGGTGTAGTGTCTTCCCGGGCACGACACAGCTCATTGATAAGTAATCTGACCAGGTACCTCCTGTTTGTTTACTCAGTTGATAAAAGGGGTTTGAGCTACCGTGGTCATTAAACCTTTCCCCTGTTGACCCCCCCACCCTTTATTTCCAATGTTCATTTCACTTCATTGTAGAGGAATACATATCCGCTCACTATGGAGAAGAAAACGTTGGTGTACAATTTAATATGAAACTTGCAAGAACCAAGAAACAGTAACGTGTGGTTGCGACCACCACCACGCTCCGCTAGATAAAAACAATGCGATCACAATTCCGTTTGCCGGCAATAGGTAGTTGTGACCACCACACTACTCCGGTTTAGCAATGCTAGAAATGAACACTCGGGGATAATTCCTAATCCCGGCAATATTCCTCTTCACTCTAATCCTTACGAAGAAAGGATTCTACAACAATAAAGCCGTAACGGCAACCAGCAGCAGCCGCCGCATAGTTCAGCGGAAAGACAATCCCAAGGCAGCACTTCTCGGCAATGGCACGCATCAGCCGATGCGTAACCTCCACACCGAGGACAATACAAGCAATGCGAGAAAGCGCGCGAGTCATATGGCTGAGATACCCGCCACCCTCTCTCAACACAATCCCCAAAGGAGGGAAACCGGAAACAGTTCTTGAAGTTTTTTGGAAGAGGCAGGGAGTGACCCTCCCGGCCGTATTTATTAAAACAAAAATTAAAACATTATATTAATGTACAATTTCATTACCACATTGCGATGTTTGGCTAACCTTAACAGATTCTCTAATACAGAGGTTCTCCTAGCCGAACTAACATCCTACAAAACATTGACTTGAAATTTTGAAATTGTACATCCTAACGTTTAAGGGCCAACGGCAAGGTCGTAACCGGTGTCAAGATCCCTAACCAGAAATACCCCCCCCACTTGGGAGGGGCGACAGGACTGAGGCGTACCTCCAGTGCAACTACCAATTTCCCTTGACTTGACGGGGGCACCAATAAACTCGACGCCATTTAAAGGTCGTTCGAGGACTCGTGTGAGGTTATCTAGAAGGTAGCGTAGACCTCCCCCCAAACCCCACACAACTTACCACATCTGCCGTCGCAGACGTCACTGGCCCCGGGAAATTCCCCAGGAGGGGGCTGTAACCCCTCCTACCCAGGAAGGGGCCTTGACCGCCTTTCCTTTTCTTTCGGCGACCCATCCTTAGAAGGGACCGCCTCCCCGTTGAGGGGCCAATGGCCACCTCCCCCGAGCGCTCCCATCCGTGTTGGGTGACGCCCACTCATAGGGATCTTCCAATTAGTGCTCACCGATCATGACCTTACCGCCCGACCAAAATAAATACGACAATGCTAACTAAATTACTAAATGACTACCTATGAAAAGACAGTAGCAACAACCACTTTATTAAAAGCATGCTTACTGATAAACACAAAAGCAGAAATACTTTATTTGCAAAACATAACACAAATCGACCAGACTTTATTGCATACTCAAAGTCATCACGATAATCACCATAACCTGTAAACGAAAATCAGAGTTATCCATCAAATTTTTATTCAGACTTTATTAAAACCACTTGCTGTCTTCAGGGGCTGGTGGGTGGGTCAAAATTGGCTCTTCGTTCCGTCTCGAGCTCACGGGCAGCGAGGAGGTGCAGCTTCAGAGCACAGGAACAAGAGGATGTCTTCGGGTCTTGCGTCCCCTTTTATCCGTCTTCAGGGCGGGCGTAAACCCGCCCCTGCCTGCCCCGAGGGCGTGGCCAGCCGCGTCAGTGTCTAGGCCAGCCCACTCTAGGGCGGGAAAAAGCGCGCCCCGGCTACGCCGCTTCGGGCATACCAGCCGGGACACGCCACCCGCCCAAGATGGCTTCCCGGGGGGATCGTGGTACTCTGCCATACGTGCGGGGGGACCGAGTGGTCGCCCCTTTCCATATGGCTGAGATACCCGCCACCCCCTCTCAACACAATCCCCAAAGGAGGGAAACCGGAAACAGTTCTTGAAGTTTTTTGGAAGAGGGAGGGAGTGACCCTCCCGGCCGTATTTATTAAAACAAAAATTAAAACATTATATTAATGTACAATTTCATTACCACATTGCGATGTTTGGCTAACCTTAACAGATTCTCTAATACAGAGGCTCTCCTAGCCGAACTAACATCCTACAAAACATTGACTTGAAATTTTGAAATTGTACATCCTAACGTTTAAGGGCCAACGGCAAGGTCGTAACCGGTGTCAAGATCCCTAACCAGAAATACCCCCCCCACTTGGGAGGGGCGACAGGACTGAGGCGTACCTCCAGTGCAACTACCAATTTCCCTTGACTTGACGGGGGCACCAATAAACTCGACGCCATTTAAAGGTTGTTCGAGGACTCGTGTGAGGTTATCTAGAAGGTAGCGTAGACCTCCCCCCAAACCCCACACAACTTACCACATCTGCCGTCGCAGACGTCACTGGCCCCGGGAAATTCCCCAGGAGGGGGCTGTAACCCCTCCTACCCAGGAAGGGGCCTTGACCGCCTTTCCTTTTCTTTCGGCGACCCATCCTTAGAAGGGACCGCCTCCCCGTTGAGGGGCCAATGGCCACCTCCCCCGAGCGCGAGCGCTCCCATCCGTGTTGGGTGACGCCCACTCATAGGGATCTTCCAATTAGTGCTCACCGATCATGACCTTACCGCCACAGGCCGGATAGTTGACCGGCTATCCGGACCCCCCACAAAGCTCCTACCTAAAGGTCATGTTTTAACGTTTTTAACCATGCTAAGAAGTCTCCTATGAGTAACTCATTCCCCACCCGAGACAAATGCACACCATCCCCCAAATACATACTGTCGTCACTAATACAGCCATGCGAAATAGAATGCAATGTCCTGGAACGGAACAACCTACTCACTTTGTTATTAAGCTTTCTAACAGAATGATTCAAAGCATGAATGGAAATAGCCCCTCGCCACACCTTTCGTGGGATCATATGGGACCACGCAATTATGCACCCCGGAACTCTCCTCGCCAACCAACTTACAGTGGAAAGCATTGCCTCCAGGAGAAGTCGTCTACCGGTGGTGACCAAATCATTGCCTCCTAGATGTACTATGACTATAGACGGCGGTGACCTCGTCCGCCCTAACAAACCCTCGAAAAATGCTTGAAACTGGTCAATACAGAGACCGCCCCTTCGTAGAAGGACACCCTGTACCCGTATTCCCCAGCTACGTGAATCATGTCACCTGCTTTGAATACGTCCGCGGCACGCCTCACGTGTGAGTGGCCCACGACCCACACCTCCTTTTTCACAGCCGGTGATGTCTGACCGCTGGCCCGGTGTTGGGTCGACTGCATAGTCCGCCCCGCCTCGTAGGCTTGCGCAACTGAAAATCAAACAAAAACAAGAGGCGTGAGTACATCATTACAGCTTCACAACATGTGTAACCGCACATACCTCTTATAACAATTGGAGGACCAACGCCCCACTCGTTTCACTTGTTCAACATTAAGACCCCTAGCTGTATCTTCTGTAGCAGCCCCTATCCGAAAGGAATGGGTCCCAAACTCGCCCGGGTTCAAGCCCGCAGCGGCAATTGACATCGCAAGCACCCGCTGAAACTGAAATTTCGTCAGTGGGGTGGCGTCTGCGTGTCTCAACAAGGTCCCCCCCCATGATGCCACCCTTCGTGCTAGGTATTCTTCTAAACACTTTACCGGACACATGGAGGACCCGGGAATCCTGCGTATGATTATGCAGTCACCCCTCCCACCTTGATCGGTCTTGGACCTGACAAAGGAGACCGTCATTGTCTCACCTCTGATCTGAACATGTTCCTGGCACAAACCCCCTGTCACATCCTGTTTGTTCCTTGCCACCAGTTCGCTTACCCGCATCGCCCCATGGAATGCCAGCGTAAAAGCGGCTCGGAACAACACTGTCTCAAACTGAGATGAACATGTGGAAGGGAGTGTGGCCAACAACTGGGCCAACCTATCCAAACCTATCGGGCGCCTCTCATCTACTCTGCGACCTTCAAGGCGTTGCCACCCACGCAGCGCTTTCTGTACAACGAAAGACGCTGTCGGGTCCTGGATACCATGAGCCCTGGCAACAAAGGAAATGGCAGCACGATGCCTCTGGGCCGTAGCCACCGATTTCCCAGCCCTATGTAAGGACATCAGAAAATTCACTACCCATTCCTCGTGGCCCCACAGCCCCTCTCTATCGGGCCCCAAAAAGGCTAAATAGGACCGAAACGCCCCTTCATATGCCTTCCTCGTCCTTGGTGCTAGACTCTCTCCCACGAGGTGACGAAGTTCGGGGCACCGAGAGACCAGAGAGCTTCGGGAAAGGGTGCCGGCTCTGGGTCCGCTGTGGGAAGGAAACCCGAGAAAGCCTGCATATGAAAACGAGACAGTGCATCAGCCGCCTGATTCATTACCCCCGGGACATGTTTTGCTCTGAATAGCACATTCAGTTGCATACACAGTAAAACAATTTCTTTGAGCAGTCTTAAAATCATTTTACATCGTGCAGCCTGGCTATTGATGCACTCGACCACGGTCATATTGTCAGACCAAAAAATCACAGAGTGATCTTTGAACCCTTCGGGCCAGGTTCTCAGGGCCACAAAAATGGGGAAAAGTTCAAGGAAAGCAATATTGCTTGTCAGACCATTGTCATGCCACCATGTCGGCCACCTTTGTGCCGACCATTTTGTGCCGAAGATGGCGCCAAAACCTATGCTACCTGCTGAATCGGTCCATAGCCCCAGCTCTTCCGAGGACACGGCTGGTTCGTTCCAGACGACTCGACCATTAAAGTCCGCCAGGAATGCTAACCAAATGCCCATGTCCTGGCGGACCTCAGCCGATAGTCTCGTGCGATGATGGCCCTCCTTCAGGCCGACCATAGCTTGGGCAATTGAACGGGAGAAGGGGCGGGCCATTGGTATTACCCTCAGGGCAAAATTCAACTGTCCCACCAACTGCTGTAATTGATGCAGCGTAACTTTAGATCCATTTATACACACTCGGAGGGCTGCCCTGAATTTTAACACTTTGTCAGCTGGCAAACAAAAACAACCCTCACTGGAGTCTAACTCGATCCCCAGAAACTCAAGGCAAGTCGTAGGACCCACCGTCTTACCTGGTGCCAATGGCACACCAAACTGCTTCATTAACATACAAAATTCGGCCAAGGCCCGGCCACATTCGAGATCCCCGGCTGCCCCAAGGAACAGAAAATCATCAAGGTAATGCATTACATGGTGGAAACCCGTCTTCTTTGTGAAGACCCATTGTAGAAAACTACTGAATTTCTCGAAATAGGCACAAGATATCGAGCACCCCATCGGCATACACTTATCCATGTAATAACAACCCTGAAACATGAAACCCAGGAGACGCTGGTCGTCTGGGTGTACCGGGAGCAATCGGAACGCTGACTCGATATCTGACTTCGCCATCAGCGCCCCGGGCCCCAGGCGATTCAAAATGGCTACGGCCTCATCGAAGGATGCGTACCGCACCGAACATACTTCCGGATCTATTGCATCATTAACAGAAAGACCACGTGGAGCTGATAAATTATGAATCAATCGGAACTCCCCCGGGTCCTTCTTGGGGACCACCCCTAAAGGAGAACAAACAAAATCATGCACCGGGGGTACACTAAACGGGCCGGCGACCCGACCTCGAGTAACCTCTTTTCGGATCTTATCCTGCACCACGGTCGTATGCTGCAGGACCGTAAGTTGATTTTTACACTTCTCCACACCCTGAAAGTCCCCTACCGGGATGCGGAAACCATACGAAAATCCATTCCGCAGCACCCCAGCAGAAGCACGATCCGGGTATTCACTGAGCCAGGGAATCATCGCCAAGGTATCAATCGGGGTAGGTAAAGGCGCCCCTCGGACTATGTTAGACCTGTTTGGCGCCTCCTCTCCCCCCGTTATCACCCGTTTTGGCTCTGCACGTGGACTCAGGATGGGGCGACCCGCACCCACTACATTCATGTTTAAATTTACACGTTCCCTGGGGTCTAGTACATTTACCTCTGTTGAAATTAAAGCACAACCCCCTTTTTCCGGTATTGCCGGCAGGTCTCGACTGATCGTCGGTACCCGTACCTGAACGAAAGGGCGTCCCCCCATATTGGCGGGAGGATTCGCCAACATTACTTCCTACCAATGGCATTTTCAACATACCTGTCTCCTTCATTTTATCCCATGTCAAAGAATCATAACAATCCCAGGTCAAGCTTTTATTATGCTCTTTACTTCCTACCAATGGCATTTTCAACATACCTGTCTCCTTCATTTTATCCCATGTCAAAGAATCATAACAATCCCAGGTCAAGCTTTTATTATGCTCTTTAGCCTTTCGAAAAAGATTATCGTAGCAAAACCAATGGTTACCCTGGTATGATGTCGAGTACCCCATGATTCGCGACTGATAGGTCGGCAATTCGGAAAGCAACTCGGGCCTACGTTCCCCCAATATCGACGTAAAGATTCCCCATGCATTGCCCCAATTGCCAATATTCTCATTCACTTTAAAGGCGGCCATTTTTGCGCGCCAAACACTCGGATGCATGAGGTCTTTCTGACCCTTAACATGCTCCACTTCATAATGATCAACAAGCAACGAGAAGATGTTCACATATTCCCCTGCCCAAATCTTTTCCTTAATTGCCAAAGGCACATGTTGACCCAACCTTTCTCTACGAGAGGGTGCTGACTCATCCCTTGCAATCGGCAATGGCCGCTTACCTGCACCGGACGCTGCCTCTGCGGTCGCAATCGTCCCTTGTGGCTTGTCAACTACTGCAACCGGGGCGGACACCTTGGCTGCTTCACGTTTCTCGCGCAATTGCTTCATAAGCGCCTGCGCCTCGGCAGCCGTGGCGCCCTCACTACTTTCGCCCAACCACGCTGCAAGTTGTGCTGCCAGCTCGGGCGGCATATCTTCATTGGACACCGGGGTGACCACCACGGGAATCGGATTCCCCTCCGCCGGTACTGGGGTTGGCGCTTCGAGCGGGGTACAGGGAACCGGGACGTCTCCCCCAGCTGGTCCCCTCCTTGGCCTCTTGGCTCTCCCTCCTGGAGCTGCTCCAGCCGACGGACGTTCCGGCCCCCCTTCCCCGTCTCTCTCCGCCACCCGTTTCTTTAGCTCGGTCATCTCCTTCATGAGAACCCGAACCATCTGTTCGGTCGTCATTCTCTTCCCGCCTTTCTTGGGCATTTCTCCGACAGAGTATCTGTAAGACAAAAGAAAGATTACAACGCTCAAAATTGGCTCTTCGTTCCGTCTCGAGCTCACGGGCAGCGAGGAGGTGCAGCTTCAGAGCACAGGAACAAGAGGATGTCTTCGGGTCTTGCGTCCCCTTTTATCCGTCTTCAGGGCGGGCGTAAACCCGCCCCTGCCTGCCCCGAGGGCGTGGCCAGCCGCGTCAGTGTCTAGGCCAGCCCACTCTAGGGCGGGAAAAAGCGCGCCCCGGCTACGCCGCTTCGGGCATACCAGCCGGGACACGCCACCCGCCCAAGATGGCTTCCCGGGGGGATCGTGGTACTCTGCCATACGTGCGGGGGGACCGAGTGGTCGCCCCTTTCCAGAATGCTCCCAGCGGCTTCCGACTCCAATACCTTAATAGCAACAGGCGAGCTCAGTTCCAGGAACTTCAACCGCAGGCAGCAGCACGACGCTACCGCAGCCCGGTCTTCTCCAAACACTAATCAACACTAAAGACGGACTCAAAATTACGTGCAACTTCCTTCCTGTTACCACCACCCATATACTTCCCACAGCATAGATTCATGGGAGTTGTAGTTTCTAACAGTTAGGTAGGCGCGGTAATGCAGAAACCTGACAACCGCGTTGTTTCTGTCCTTGTTGACTGTGGCATGAACATGTTGCAGGATTCGTATTTTTAGTTTACATATGGTACTCCCTATGTACCTTAACTTGCAAGGACACACTATCATGTAAATAGTGTACTGGCTTTTACATGTGATTAATTCCTTTATTTTCCAGATTTTCTTGTTTGCCATTGCTAATTCTTTTGTGGGTTTAGCAATCTCACACACCTTACAGTTATAACATTTTATGAAACCTTTCATTTGTAGCCATGTAGTTTTTGGCTTCTTGTTTTGAAAGTGGCTATGGACCAGTTGGTCTTTTAGATTTCGAGCTCTTCTGTAAGTTATGGTTGGGTGGTTTCCCATCCTTTGTCCCACTGTGGGATCTAGTTGCAAGATCTTTTTTCTGTAGAGTCTGAGATATCCTAATGGATTCTTGACTGTAATCCAGGATTAGTCTTATTGGTTCTTCCTCTGATTTGGTTTCTTCATCCTTTGGTTTAAGACAATCCAATCTTTGTTTTTCATTTGCTTTTTACCAACATTTATTGATTGTTTTTTTGCCATATTTTCTGTTTTGGAATCCTTTAATAGTTCCCGCACTGTGTTTTCTCCACTCTTCTTCTTCACTACAAATCCGTCTCAGACTGAGAAATTCCCCGTAGGGGATGCTGGAGATCAATGAAGGTTGATGGAAGCTTGTTGCTTCCAGAGTTGCATTTGTGGCTGTGGCTTTACGATGTAAAGTTGTTTTCATCCGATTGCTCTTCACATACACCTCCGTGTCCAGAAATACTACCTTGTTCTTGCTTAATTCGTAGGTAAATTTTAAACATGGGGTGCTTGTGTTTAGGATGTCAAAGTATTGTTGGAACTCTGCTTCACTTCCCTTCCAAATGATGAATAAATCATCATTGAACCTTTTCCAGGTTACTATATGTTCAGCGGAAAGACAATCCCAAGGCAGCACTTCTCGGCAATGGCACGCATCAGCTGATGCGTAACCTCCACACCGAGGACAATACAAGCAATGCGAGAAAGCGCGCGAGTCAGAATGCTCCCAGCGGCTTCCGACTCCAATACCTTAATAGCAACAGGCGAGCTCAGTTCCAGGAACTTCAACCGCAGGCAGCAGCACGACGCTACCGCAGCCCGGTCTTCTCCAAACACTAATCAACACTAAAGACGGACTCAAAATTACGTGCAACTTCCTTCCTGTTACCACCACCCATATACTTCCCACAGCATAGATTCATGGGAGTTGTAGTTTCTAACAGTTAGGTAGGCGCGGTAATGCAGAAACCTGACAACCGCGTTGTTTCTGTCCTTGTTGACTGTGGCATGAACATGTTGCAGGATTCGTATTTTTAGTTTACATATGGTACTCCCTATGTACCTTAACTTGCAAGGACACACTATCATGTAAATAGTGTACTGGCTTTTACATGTGATTAATTCCTTTATTTTCCAGATTTTCTTGTTTGCCATTGCTAATTCTTTTGTGGGTTTAGCAATCTCACACACCTTACAGTTATAACATTTTATGAAACCTTTCATTTGTAGCCATGTAGTTTTTGGCTTCTTGTTTTGAAAGTGGCTATGGACCAGTTGGTCTTTTAGATTTCGAGCTCTTCTGTAAGTTATGGTTGGGTGGTTTCCCATCCTTTGTCCCACTGTGGGATCTAGTTGCAAGATCTTTTTTCTGTAGAGTCTGAGATATCCTAATGGATTCTTGACTGTAATCCAGGATTAGTCTTATTGGTTCTTCCTCTGATTTGGTTTCTTCATCCTTTGGTTTAAGACAATCCAATCTTTGTTTTTCATTTGCTTTTTACCAACATTCATTGATTGTTTTTTTGCCATATTTTCTGTTTTGGAATCCTTTAATAGTTCCCGCACTGTGTTTTCTCCACTCTTCTTCTTCACTACAAATCCGTCTCAGACTGAGAAATTCCCCGTAGGGGATGCTGGAGATCAATGAAGGTTGATGGAAGCTTGTTGCTTCCAGAGTTGCATTTGTGGCTGTGGCTTTACGATGTAAAGTTGTTTTCATCCGATTGCTCTTCACATACACCTCCGTGTCCAGAAATACTACCTTGTTCTTGCTTAATTCGTAGGTAAATTTTAAACATGGGGTGCTTGTGTTTAGGATGTCAAAGTATTGTTGGAACTCTGCTTCACTTCCCTTCCAAATGATGAATAAATCATCATTGAACCTTTTCCAGGTTACTATATGTTGGGTAAAGTGTTCGTTTTGAATGTTCCATGCCACTTGCTCCTCCCACCAGCCCATAGCTATGCACGCATAACTAGGGCTGAAGGAAAAGCCCATTGCAGCTCCGTTTCGCTGACGATATAGTTGGTCTCCAAATAGGAAGAGGTTGTTTATCAGGCATGGGGAAATCATATCCATTAGCATGTCATTATGTTCTTTGTAATGGATATTGCGTTCTTGTAGGTAATATTGACATGCTTTCAAGCCTAGATCATTGTCGATGTTGGTATATAGGGCGATGACGTCCATTGTTATCAACAAATAACTGTGTTGCCAAGTCAAGTTTGTATGGTACATAAAAAATCAGTCGTGTCCTTGATGTAAGATTTCAGTTTTTGGACATAAGGATTTAGAAAGTGATCGATGAAGTTTGCCATTGGTTCTAGTATTGAGCCCTTTGGCGAGACTATCGGCCTCCCTGGTGGTCTTTTTGGATCCTTATGTATCTTCGGTAGAAAATACATTGTTGCAGTTCGAGGAAAATCCACCACCAAGTATTTCTTTTCTTCTGAATCAATCAATTTCCTGGTCTCCCAAGCATCACGTTTTTGATCAATTTCTCTTTTGATCTTACCCATTGGGTCTGTTGAAAGTTGTTCATAAAAAAGGGGGTTCGTTAGTTGATTCATTGCCTCTGTGATACATGCATTTCTGTCCCATAAGACCACATTTCCCCCTTTGTCCGCCATTTTGATTTCGATCTCTTTGTCATTTATCAGACCCAATAGGGCTTCTCTTTCCTGTGGAGTTAGGTTGTCTTTACAATTGGTTTGGGTAATTTTATACAAATCCTGTGTTTCCGCCTCTTGGAAAATATCAATTTTATTTCCTGGGGTTAGCTGTGGGTAGAACTTTGATTTTGCATTTTTTGTACTGGTTCCCGCCCCCAGTTGTTGTATTGCAGTGTCCAGGTGGATTTCTTCACCTTCTTCTGAGTTTAAATTTAGTAATGTTAAATAATTCTCTGCTTCTTTAGCCTTTAATGTGGAAGACGGTTTGGGAGGGACTTGGGTTAGCTTGGGTTTGTTTTTCCTATCCATTAAATATTTTGCCAGTTTTATTTTCCATATGTACAATTAGAAGTCTATCCTGGTCTGTGCCAGGTCCATTTTTTGTGTTGGGCAATAATTTATGCCTCTTTTTAGTAGAGATATTTCAGCTGATGTTATTCCTCGTTCAGATAAGTTGACCACTTGTACTTCTTCCTTTATTTGTCCTTCTTCTGTCTCATACTTCGAGTCTTTGTACCAATCCTTTTGCTTGAACTGCTTTCTTCTCCACCCTCTTCTGGTTGTGGATTTTTGTTTCTCTGTTGCCATGATCTGCCCCGTCCTCTTCCTCGTTGTTGTCTTGGCGCCCCCTGATTTTGTTCCCACTTGCTTTGCTGGAGAACGAGGCGCATATCCCCTAAAAAATATTTTTTGCTTTGTCCATTGTTAGTTCCTCTTCACTTTATTCATTGGAAGTTAGGGATGACATATTGGTGGATGATACTCCTGTTGTACTCGCTTGTTGTTTGAAAGGATCAAATTTCCGAGCAAATGTGAATATTCGCCCCTCCTCGTAGTCATTCGCATCTCTTACAAACTTGTTATGCTTTCTTAATCTTACGGTTTCTTCATGTTTGTCAATTTGCTTTTCCAGGTCTTCCTTAAATTTCATCATTTCAGGATTTAGTTTTAATGATTCCAGCTCCTTTTCCACTTCCTTTGGTTGTTCCTTTACTTTATCCAGGGCGATTTCAATATGTTTGACCAGTATTTTGATTAATCCAAAAGATGAATTTAATATATATTCTCCCCATTCGCATAATAGGTCATTAGTAGAATCTTGTTGGCTGGGCATCAACATGATTCGGAGTCCTCTTGGGACTCTTTCCACTTCCAAGTATTTACGTAAAGCAATCATCTCCCAAGATTTTATTTAGCTTCTCCCATAGTCTCACTTTAGTTTTTGGGTCATTTTTTCCAGCTGTATTTGGCAAAACACCACGCTTGACGAAACCATGTGCTGGCCAAAAACGTATTCAAGTCAGCCCTTCGGACGCGTTTCGCCTGACCTGGAGGCTTGATCACCGAAGGTTCATGTTTCATAGCGGCCATTATAAACGCTGTGCAACAAACCCCAATCACGTGACAGTAAAATGAAAGCTTGATAGACATGAATAATAGACTGGTAGTTCAAAGCATATATTGCATTATCGAAGAGTCAAACCATTAACATCAAACACATAATAGTATGAGTTACATGGATTATATACTCTTTTAAATGTGTATATAATACAAATGTGTACAAGTTATTTTCGGCACCGCTATCTAGGCATTTGTCCTTTAGGGCTGGAGGAAGTTGTTGTTCTCTGTATCTTGCAGTACGTCTGTTTAGGTATTTAGCCCCCAGTGTAGTTTTATTGTCACGTGATTGGGGTTTGTTACACAGCGTTTATAATGGCCGCTATAAAACATGAACCTTCGGTGATCAAGCCTGCAGGTCAGGCGAAACGCGTCCGAAGGGCAGTTTGAATACATTTTTGGCCAGCACATGGTGTCGTCAAGCGTGGTGTTTTGCTGCGTGTTTGGAGTACTAATACTAAGGACCTGACTACGGAGGTCCTTTCACGACGACACACCCGCTGATCAGTCAGGCGACGGCGTACTCTCTGGTGAGAAGTTGGGACAATATATATATAGTTAGGGATTAGCATTTAAAAAACCTTATTTTATTTGCACAAAACCATTGAAATTCTATATATAGTTAGTTGCACTAACTATATATCGCGGACCCGCAATCCACTGCTAATGATGTCACATATTACATCATTCATGACATGGTCAGTGACATCACTGATGACATCACTGATGACATCTCAAATGACATCACTGATGACATCACTGATGACATCTCAAATGACATCACTGATGACATCACTGACATCTCATTTGACATTACTGATTACATCACTGATGATATCATTTATGTGATAATACATCTTCAGACTCTAATATAACCTTAGATACACTCAGTGTAAACAGGCACTCACAGACTATCACACATCCATGGAGTTACTCACACACCTAGTCAGTCATGCAAAGAATCAATCACATCTCCATTTCCTCAACTATACAGTTTTACAGACCTTACTTATTCAAACATATAGTAACACAAATTTACTCTCTTATACAATCCTTGATACAAGTTCACAATGATTCATACAGCCACTCACACATTCACTGGCTCTTATGTTCAGTTATTTATATATGTCAACTCTCACATGGAGTGTGTTTTACATATGTACTTACTTTGACATGTAGCACTGAGATATCCATTCACTCACCAATATACTCATGCACACAGTCAACTGTCCATACAGCTGTTTCTACATGCACTTTTGAACCCATACACCTAGGGAATCAACTGCTCACACATCTATGCACAGAGTTATACACCTCCCAGCCACCCACACACATACTCAGTCTCCCATACAAATACTTGGGCAACCATTCAATAACCCATATAGTTACTGATATAGCTACTGATTTAAACATGCAGCAGTTTACAGAACAACATAAATAATGATTGCCAAATTAAGACACTTTAATCACTAACCCATACACTCAGTGAGACACATTTAATCATTCTCTCATACAGTCAGTCATGCACCTACTAAATCCTTCATCCAGACACTTATACATCCACTCATTCTTCAATATGTAAGACATATTTTAACTTTACAGAAACATACAGTCACTGGGTGTTGTCATCAGTGATGTCATCAGTGATGTCATCAGTGATGTCATTTGAGATGTCATCAGTGATGTCATCAGTGATGTCACTGACCATGTCATGAATGATGTAATATGTGACATCATTAGCAGTGGATTGCGGGTCCGCGATATATAGTTAGTGCAACTAACTATATATGGAATTTCAATGGTTTTGTGCAAATAAAATAAGGTTTTTTAAATGCTAATCCCTAACTATATATGGTCTATAACCTATGGTTTTTTCAGTGAATATATATATATATATATATATATATATTACTTTCTGGCGTTTGCTGATCAGGCAACGGCGTACTCTCTGGTGAGGAGTTGGGACAATATATATATACGCAAAAAACTCAGGAACTACTGGAGTGGGAAGCAAAAGCCAGACACAGAAGGCCAAATAATGGATGTACAGACTTCAGAGTTAACGGTAATGAACCTATCTAATAGACTTTTAACTGATGATGAAGAAAAAGTTCTGAAGCTAGGTTTAACATTTTGTCCTGACCTCCATTTTGATTACACGCAGACACGCATTGATATGTACATGTTTGTGAGAAAACTTAAATTACATAAAATACACTCACATAAGAAATGTGATCCAGAATTGTCTAGGAATACCGCTGATATTGTAAGCCAAAACAGTGATTTGCAAAATGTCTTAGTTTCCCTGCATGAGGAAGGTAGGATAGATCTGACGCAATCCCAGGTCCCTGCCACCCAAGAGGGCACTGATATTGTCTCTGTACTTGATGATTTACCATCCACTAACCTAGAATCAAATGTTTCTACTGTAACCACGCCGTTCAGACCCAAATCTAGATACAGACCCCAGTTACCCAGGGACAACATAGACCTATTTCATGATCTTGTAAACAATGACATGTCGAAACTTCTCAACCCATCCTTGGGTAAACAGAACATGACACCAGGAATGAGGGTGGCATTGACTGAGTTAAAGAACGACGATTCAATCGTCATCAAACCCTCAGATAAGGGAGGAAATGTAGTTTTGTGGGATAAGAAAATGTACATAAAAGAGGCCATGAGACAATTGTCTGACACCACATGCTACACCAGAGTGGATCACTCCTATTTGAGTAAACTACTGAATAGGGTACACCAGAACATTCGTGATTGGGAGAAGAACAAACTACTGAGTTGGGATGAGACTAAACTTCTCATCAATGAAAATCCCACTACTCCCACCTTTTATCTGCTACCTAAGGTGCATAAAAATCAAACACAACCACCTGGAAGGCCAATTGTGTCCTCCATAAACAGCCTCCTAGAAAATGTCTCGCACTACGTTGACCACTTTCTCAAAAACTATGTCAAAGATCTAACTTCACATCTAGAAGACACCAAAGACTTTCTACAAAAAGTTGAAAATATCAATTGGGAGTCACATTTTTGGCTAGTGTGTTTAGACGTAGAAATCCTATACACTTCCATCCAACATAGGGATGGCCTGAAGGCTTGCGAATATTTCCTGAAAACCAGAAGTAGACATTTGGAAGCCCATTCCAAAATGCTACTCCAAATGATCGAATTGTGTCTCAAAGAAAATGTCTTTTTGTTCAATGGGTCTCTGTTCAAACAAATCCAGGGCACTTCGATGGGCACCTGCTTTGCCCCCAGCTACGCCAACCTTTTGGGGGCTGGTGGGAGGAGCAGGTGCTCAGGAGTGATGACCTGGAACATTGGACTAAATGCGTGAATGTCTGGCTCCCCTATATAGACGACGTCTTTGTCGTGTGGGAGGGGAGTGAAAATGAGCTACTCAAATTTGTGGATGCACTTAATTTGAATAACTTAAACTTGAGATTTACTATGCAACATAGCCAGCAAACAATCGACTTCCTTGACATAAAACTCATCATCAGGAATAACATGATTGAAACAGAGATCTTTAGGAAAGTAACAGCAGGAAACTCTGTGCTCCACTCCAAAAGCTGTCACCCCCCCAGCTTCAGATGGGCAATCCCTTTTGGCGAGTTTTTGCGCGCCAAGAGAAATTGCAGTACTGAAGAAACATACATGAAACACATGAAAATGATGCAGGAAAGGTACCACGCTAACATGCTGAAAAAAGGCGAGGATAGAGTAGCCCTCATTGACCGGAAGGAAGCACTATTTAAAGACTCCAGAGCCAGTCTACAAAGTCCCAAAGCTCCTATAAGACTGATAACCACCTACAACACACAATCCTCAGCTTTCAGCCAGATAATAAGAAGGAGGTGGGATATCCTTTTACAGGACAAAGTGTTAAAAGAAAGATTAGACCCACACCCCTCCATCACATACAGAAAAGGTAGATCCATCAAAGACCTTATAGTGCAGAGTCACTTAGACAAGAAAAAAATATGGCTGGCAGCAAAAGGTGGATTTTTCAAATGTGGAAAATGTAAGGCCTGTAGCCACAGCACTAATGTAAGGGAGGTTGAACTAAAAAGAGTAAAGAAAAAATGGAGAATCACTAAAAACATCCAATGTACCACTGATCATGTCATCTACGTAGTAACCTGCACCTGTGGCAAATGGTACATCGGTTCAACCACCTTCCCAGTGAAAAAGCGAATCTTGGAACATTGGCGTGCTATCACGAACAAAGATTTCGCATATAGCACGGCCAAACACTTCCACCAATATCATGATGGAGATTGGACCAAAGCGAAATTTTTCGCGCTGGACTCAATCCCTAAACATATCAGAGGAGGGGATCGTCTGACAGCATTGCGCTGAGCAGAGTCCAAATTCATACTACAAGCAGGGTGTATCGTTCCTTTTGGGATGAACATTGATGAGGAGATGTATGTACACCTGTAAACTAATAGACTGTGAGCTTCCCAAACCCCCTTCATTGATACTCCGATTCCATGACATATACCTCCAATATGTCTTTTAATCAATATGATTTAGATTCTAATAATGTTTGGTCAATAAATTCTCACATTTAATTAAATTAATTATGCAAATGAGACAGGTTGAAATGTTGAGAGAGGAGAACGATGTGAAAAATGCTATTATGTCTTAACAGTCTATATGTATTATATTTGCAATTGAACTAATGTATTTTCTTTCCATTTTTTCTTACTTTCCCTATAGTGATAGACCTCGTCTTGATAAGAAGCAACAAACCACTAATAGTGAATACTGTTATGTGCACTACTGCTACACGAGAAATAACAAAGTACGACTATGAGCACGGGATAGAATATTTTGGGAAATTACTAACTTCATAAATAGTTTAATTCACCTTATTTTGACTAGATAGAGACTATAGCTATCCACTGTCTTATATTGACTCATGAGACTGATACTGATTTATATGGAGGCATGATGCAATGGGCACTAGACCCAAGTGACTTGGTCTTCCAATCAATGTTTTACATCCTCCTCTGACTTGTCTCTGATCATTCTGATGTATAATCTGCCACTCATTCTCAACTTCTAAATACCACGATTACACTCCTCTCGTTTCCTCCTTTTCTCTAAACCTGTCTCCTCATTAGAATTATATGGGTACTATACCTTCATGCGCTTTGTGCGCTATTTTTTCTGTGTTGTAAATTGACTGAGTATTAGCAACGATTCAAAACCAAACATTTGGGAAATGTGCCTTATTTGTAACTCTAAACCAGTTTTTTTTGCTTTAGAAATTGCACTTTTAAGTAAAGTTTCCGTGTGATGTTTGTAAACACGGAAAACTTTCTTGCCTTTCTAATATTTTTTCACTATTTAAATAAGGTTTAAAAAAATGGTGGTCATGTGACCAAGAGCCCGTGAGCTCGAAACGCGTCTTGTTTATGCCCTGAAATAAACAACTTTTCCGGTACCTGGTGGTGTGGCTTGTCATCCTTTTCCTGACTCGAAAGGAATCCGTGGATATATATATATATATATATATATATATATATATATATATATATATATATATATATATATATGCGACGAACCCTCCATTAGATGAAGAGAGCGGCCACACGGGGAAATTCCTTCAGGAAACACTTTATTGGACACTCAGCTGGGCATGATGCATTTCTGCTTCAATAAGCCTTCCTCAGATGCCGTTAATGTCCGGTTGCTGCCACACCTACGTTTAAAATAGTCCCGCTGTGCTCCCATTGGAGCCAGCACTCTCAGCCCTTGGTCATGTGATTGCCCATAAACTGCAGCCCTGTGATGACTACAACTCCCAAAGTTCACCTTGATGGGACGATGTTCCGTGGGGAGTCCTCGTTGAAAATATACGTCTCCATAGACGTGTGCTGTGCGGGACTGAACGCGATGTGTCCTGGTGTCAGGTGACCGGTCAGGTAAGTGTCCGTAGTGTTCCCTCTGGTCCCCGCACACGTTCCATCCTCTTTGAGCAGGTCTCCGTAGGGCTATGAGCTGGAAATCAGTAAATCCAACTCTACGTATAGTTACGAACTGCACAAGGCAGCAGTCCTTACTTCAATTGCTCGCTGAGGCGGACTGGAGCAGTGCCAACAACTTGACAGGAGAAACAGATGCGAAAGCAAACGTGAACACCAGTAACGCTCCAGCCCACTTGTAGAATGGGACCACTTGGCACGCCCCTGGCTGGCGTCGAAATATGCGACGAACCCTCCATTAGATGAAGAAAGCGGCCACAAGGGGAAATATATATAAATTTCCAGCTAACTATAACTGGTGTGAAACCTATGGTTTTTTCAGTGAATATATATATTTATATGTATATATATATATATATATATATATATATATATATATATATATATATATATATATATATATATTCACTGAAAAAACCATAGGTTTTACACACGTTATAGTTAGGAAGTAGCATTTGAAAATCCTATGAAATTCACTGAAAAAACCATAGGTTTGACACCAGTTATAGTTAGCTGGAAATTTTACTGACATAAAACCAATGAAATTCCACGTTATAGTTAGTTGGACTCACTATAACTTGCGCGTGTAATGCACTGCTGATGACATTACATATTACATCACTCATGACATGGTCAGTGACATTACTTATGACACCATCCAGTGAATGTGTGTTTTTCTAAAAAATAAATATGTTTTATATATGTATATGTAAAGGTCGAGGGAAGAATAAATGTTTAAATTATTGTCTTAATGAATGTTTTTTTCAAAAAGAAATGATTGGATAACTGGCTTATTAAGTGTACCTTAGTGAATACATATATTAGCGAGTAATGTTTAAATATTTAAATATATGTATCAGTGTTTCACTTTGTGAATAACTGGCTGCCTGGGTTGATGACTACCTACATGTGTAGGTATTTGGGTTCTTAGATGTTTTTTTAGTATCAGTATGAGTGTTTCTATGGTTTTGTGGGGGTATTACTAATCACATAGATGCATGAATGACTAACTCTCTCTTTGTATGTGTTTAGAAGACACCATATGTGCAGGACTGTATGGGTGGTTGAGTGTGTATATGTGTGTGTTAGTGAGTGAATGCCTGCCTCACTAGTGTCTTTATCAATTAACGAGATATGTTTTAATTTAGTATATGTGAGTATTGATATATATAAGTCAGTATATGTGAGACTAAGAGATACAAAGAGTTCCTGTTTAAATAAGTATGTGTTTCTATAAGTGATTGTTTAAGAGAGTAAGTATGGATAAGTTTCTTTAGAAGTAACGTGGTAGTGTGTGTATAGTTTTATATGCAAATAAATGGATGTTCAATAGTTTATTTGCATGTGTGAGTATGTGTGTGAGTAACTTTTGGATGATTGTCGATGTGTAACAGGATGTATAAGTGTATCACTACATATGATGAGTGAGTATATGTATGAGTGACTATATAGAACTGTTGGTGAATGAGAGAATGTGTATATAGATGGTGGAATTACTGAATTGGTTGTTGTAACTGGTATGGGTATCTCCATTTTTTTGAAAATGTTAATTTCTATTTTCCAATATGTGTTTTAAGGGTTACATTACACTTAAAGCAGGTCTGTCATCAGTGATGTCATAAGTGATGTCACTGATCATGTCATGAGTCATGTAATATGTAATGTCATCAGCAGTGCATTACACGCGCAAGTTATTGTGAGTCCAACTAACTATAACGTGGAATTTCATTGGTTTTATGTCAGTAAAATTTCCAGCTAACTATAACTGGTGTCAAACCTATGGTTTTTTCAGTGAATTTCATAGGTTTTTCAAATGCTACTTCCTAACTATAACATGTGTAAAACCTATGGTTTTTTCAGTGAATTTCATAGTTTTTTTGAATGCTAGTTCCTAAGTATGTAATCACGTTCGTAACTAGATAGTGTCACCGCCTACACGTCCTGAGAAGCGCATGTAAAGTCATGTGACTTGAAAAGAAGACTTCCAATTGGTTCTTAGTAGTTTCTGTTCTGGAATTTACACGAAGCACTCCACCCACTTTCCTCACAATCTTTTCTACTCTCAAGAGACAACAACGTCGAGCATCTTCTGGAAGACTTTGCTGAAATGGCTGCCCTTCCACATTCATCTTCCGAATCTGAAGGAAATGAGCGACCACCGTTAAGAAGAAAAAAGGAATCTTTCATTTGGCAATTTTTTACTTATCCTGAAGATCAAAAGAAAGTGAATGCGCCAAAAGTAACCTGCACGATATGCAATTCAGAGCTCTCAAGGGGAAATCCAAATAAAAAATATTCCTTTTCTATACACACCATGCAGCGGCATGTTAAACAAAGGCATCCTGAGCATTATGCAAAAGCATCGACAAGAGCCCTGGCCACGCTATTACCATCAGAGGTGGCCAGCACATCTTCTGGTGTACGACCTGTATCTCCATCGAGTGCTGAGATGGACTTGAGACCATATCTTGCGAAGGTGCATATGAAATGCAACGAGTGTGGAGAAATTCTTTTGTATGGAGAGCAGAGCCTCGTTCTTATTAAACTCAAAATTGAAAGTCACAAATGCCCCAAGAAAAGATACATTTCTTCA
The DNA here is from genome assembly GCF_964263255.1 of Lissotriton vulgaris. Taxonomy (NCBI): domain Eukaryota; kingdom Metazoa; phylum Chordata; class Amphibia; order Caudata; family Salamandridae; genus Lissotriton; species Lissotriton vulgaris. The sequence continues at coordinate 2,093,893,677 of NC_141687.1, forward strand.
CTTCATTTTTCAAACTATTACATACTGAAAAATGTAGTAGCAACTTTAAGAAATCGAAAGCATCATAACAAAAAAAAAAGTTCTTTTCAGAACTAACTCTTTCTACCAAAACGTGCTCCAAGAGCATATTATGAGATATTTTTTCGCCGCTTTATTTTAGTGCGAGACCGGGTGCGCGCACCCTCCTATCGCGTACAGGACCTCACACTTGCATGTGAAGTCATGTGACTTCTAAACAACACTTCTAATTGGTTCTTGGTAGTTTCTATTCTGGAATTTACACGCAGCACACCACCCACTTCCATCACTTTCTTTTCTACTCTCAAGAGAGAACAACGTCGAACATCTTCCCGAAGACTTCGGTACAATGGCTACCGTTCCGCATTCATCTTCCGAATCTGAAGGAAATGAGCGACCACCTTTGACAAGAAAAACAGAGGCCACGCTATTACCATCAGAACTAATCAGCACATCTTCCGGTGGACGACCTGTATCTCCATCGAGTGCTGAGATGGACTTGAGACCATATCTGGCGAACGTACACATGAAATGCACGAACTGTGGAGAACTTCTTGTATACGGAGAGCAAAGCTTTACTCTAATTAAACAAATAATTGAGAGTCATAAATGCTCCAAGAAAAGTTAAATTTCTTCACTTTATTTGAATAGTATGACATACTGAAAAATGTCGTAGCAACTTTAAGAAATCAAAAGCATCAAAACACTTGTTTCCAAAAAAAAAAAAAAAAAGTTCTTTTCAGAACTAACTCTTTCCACCAAAACATGCTCCAAGAGCATATTATAGGATGTTTTTTCGCCGCTTCATTTTAGTGCGAGACCGGGTGCGCGCACCCTCCTATCGCGTACAGGACCTGACACTTGCATGTGAAGTCATGTGACTTCTAAACAACACTTCTAATTGGTTCTTGGTAGTTTCTATTCTGGAATTTACACGCAGCACTCCACCCACTTCCATCACTTTCTTTTCTACTCTCAAGAGACAACAACGTCGTTCATCTTCCCGAAGACTTCGGTACAATGGCTACCGTTCCGCATTCATCTTCCGAATCTGATGAAAATGAGCGACCACCTTTGACAAGAAAAACGGAGGCCACACTATTACCATCAGAAGTAATCAGCACATCTTCCGGTGGACGACCTGTATCTCCATCGAGTGCTGAAATGGACTTGAAACCATGTCTGGCGAAGGTGCACATAAAATGCAACAGCTGTGGAGATTTTCTTGTATACGGAGAGCAAAGCTTTACTCTAATTAAACACAAAATTGAGAGTCATAAATGCTCCAAGAAAAGTTAAATTTCTTCACTTTATTTGGATAGTATAACATACTGAAAAATGTCGTACCAACTTTAAGAAATCAAAAGCATCATAACACTTGTTTCCAAAAAAAAAAAAGTTCTTTTCAGAACTAACTCTTTGTACCAAAACAAGCTTCAAGAGCATATTATGAGATGTTTTTTCGCCGCTTTCTTATATTGCGCGACCGGGTGCGCGCACCCACCTATCGCGTACAGGCGTCGAGACACGCATGTGCAGTCATGTGACTTTAAAACAACACTTCCAATTGGTTCCTACTAGTTTCTATTCTGCAATTTACACGGAACACTCCACCCACTTCCCTAGAAAACTAGTTTATCGGAAAACTTTTAAAGCCTCCTCTTATGAAATATTCGACATCAATCACATAGCAGAGTACTAAATAGCACTATATACACTCCGTCCCTTAATTATAAGAGACTTATTGCTATGTAAAAGCAACTTTTGTTTTCACGCGATGTGTGAAATGCTGAGCCTGTTACACAATTTGCTTTCACTTATATGTTACTATTCTCCTTCGAACACTAACACCGTAGAAAATACCACCAATAGCGGTGATATTTTTTACACCGACAACGGGCGATTTCTATCGCTTTGACCCTTACAATTATAAAGTTTTATTTCCTTAGTCTCTGATCTCCAAGTGTGCAACGTAGCTCCCCTTTGTGTCGTAATAAGGTCCATAAACAAAAACTACAGGGCCAGCATTATAAACATGCACAGAACCACAAAACGACAAGAGCCACCATGTTAATATATATCCTTAATATAATAAACCTCTGAGAATAAATACATATTTCCGTGGCACCCCATAACACAAATGTGGCGTCCTCTGACTCTGCTCCATTACCAAACACCGTAACTCCCTGCCCCCCTCGCTTTTCACTAAACTCCGCACTCCACCCCACCCGGACCCCCTATTACAAACCCCCAACCTACCCTCCCTGCCCAAACCCACCATGAACCTCAAACCGCCCCTAGAAAACTTATAAGACACAGGATTACTAAAACTCAAAGAATACGCAACAGGCAGATAATGTAAATAGTACATAAAGGCACATATTTTTTCCATAATACTACTTAAAAACATGTTCTATTTTTTATAAATCTATCATGCATCTGACCCTCTAGAACTGCTTTCAAAACGTGAACTATAAACCTCTACTTTTCATTTTCAAACCATACACTTTCATCTGACCCTCTACAACTGCTTTCAAAACGTGAACTATAAACCTCTACTTTTCATTTTCAAACCATACACTTTCAATTACATTATTTTTTTTTCCACAATTCATGTAATGTTACACACCTTTTCTAAAATACACCAGTCCCTATCATTTATAAGGATTTATTTTCAGTCTTCATCAGTGACACTTTCTTAACATATAATAGAAATCACCATAACTTTTTAAACGACAATGCTAACGCGGTAAAAATAACCCTTCATTTGCTTTCCTTTAAGAATGCAGACTATGTACCCCACGCATGCGTTTCTTCATCTTTATATTTGGCAGCGAATACCGACCTTTGAAGGACTGGGTTCTTTAAGACCCAGCGGTGCCAGGGCACAACACCTGAAACCTTCGTGGGTAACCTGCTCCGGCGTACGAATCACAGAGACACGGGACACTTCCTTCAGCGTCAAAGATTCAAGGTTTATTTGCTGCAGGGAACACAGAAGTCACGACAAGTACACCACGTGCAACTTGGGGAGACTGCTTCAAATTGGTTCTGTGGATCGCTCCTTTTATACAGTTTTTACCCATAAGACAACATGGTACACAAAGGTTTACAACCCGGTTCCCACCATCATCCCCCAGAGGGGTCGCTTTGGTCACTTTGATACACATGAGGTCCAGAACATAAGTGCGGAAACATTTGGCGGTTCCCAACTGTAAAACCCCATCTTCCCACCATTAGCGAATTCCAATCAGCAGTAAAACAGATCGAAATAAGAACAAGGACAGGTGTAGAGGAAGATGGAGACAGTGGGGAGATTGGAAAGGGTGTAAAAGGGGAGGTATCGGGAAACACGAGATACAGGCATCAAAGGGACGTGCCTAATGAGATGCACGGCTGAGACAATAAGTCCGTGCGGCAGGATGAGCCTCGAGCGGCGCCATCTGCTTTACAGTAGCATCCCCCTCGTCATAAAGACACTTACAAAGGACATGTGTCTTCCGCAAATATCTTGGGAGTCCCAGGGTCGCGAAGCGGACAACGTCCGTTCGCTGGCTACTTGAGGGCAAGAGACAAAATGGATGCCGTATCTAAGATGGAACCCGTGGGTACAGATGAAAAACCCACATAACAAACGAACGGTTTAAGTTAGCACAGCGAAACTGCGCACGCTTACTAAACTCGTCATTTGCGGTTCATAGATACCAGACTCGACCATATTCGTACGAGTCGAAAACACCACTTACAATTGTCACGGAACCTCAGACGCTCCTTTTGCCCTCATGTAGGCAAGCACTAGTTGGAATCATATTCGATATTCATCAAACCATCGAGATGTTGCTGTAGCATAGCTCTGTCCAACCGAGTCCCCTTGGTAACAGGTGGTTGTCTTATACACGTTGTAGCACAGAGGCCACATAAGGCAGGACCACACTGCACACAAAGGCAACACGTGAACAGGAACACTACAACGACTCCGATGATCATCAGAATCTTCCAACCCCAAGTCGACATCAGGCCCCAAAACCACCCAAGTAGCGTCCAATCCCCTATATCCACGTGTATGGATTCGGAGATCTTATGCAACCTCGAGATGGCTTGATAGACAGTAGGAGCATTATCTGGAATGAAAATGCAGCAGCTCGAATGGATCACCTTACATACCCCACCTCGATCTGCTAAGATGACATCTAAAACCATACGGTTTTGTAACGTCATAAGTCTATCCGCCTGAAGTTCTGTGGTGATATTACCAAGGGCACTGGCAGTAATATTAGCTGTCGATTCTACCACTCGAGTCAACTGTCTCAGGTTCCTACTATTAACCATAGGACCCCAAAACGGGAGGAAACCCTTGAAAAAGTCTCCTGCCTCTTGACCGGCAGTATCCTCTTCGCTAATTACGCCTCGTACAACTCTAGTCTTATGATAATCGGCATCTACAGTGAACGACGGAGGCAACAAATTTGCAATGAAGCATGAGCCCATGAAGTCAGCGGGCAGCCATGCATATGCACGATCATAGCAGATAAAGTATGTACCCTTGGCAGCCAGAAACACAGGGGACGAGAACATCGGCAGAATGTAATTTTCAGTGCAAGCACTTGCTCCAAATCGGGCTTGCGATCTTCGGCCACGACCCATGAGACAAAAATTACCAGTGTGGGGTACGACCCATATCGGAGGCGAGCTTTTAAGCTGCTTTTCGCTAGTGAACGCACTATATTCACCTCTACTTAGGACCCTATAGGCCTGTACCTCTTCTTCGGGAATAAGCGAGGGATCATAGATATCACTATCTAAATCCTCTATTGCTATCGACAAAGGTTTTTGATACGAGGTAGGACCAGAGTAGGGGGAACGTGGTTCTCGAATGGGGTGGAAACCCAGTGCGCTTCGAAACATTGTTTGAAATGCTCGAGCTGACCCTTGGGAACTATACGGTAACACCAGATATGGAATTCCCTTATCCGTAGTATGTGGCATCAACCCACACACCCAACAATTAGTAGTGTTAACCACTAACTGATGCTGATGAAGGAGCTGAATAAAGGAATTGTTGCGGAATTCTACACGTCTAGCCTGCTCGTGTTCCGGTAACATATGAAAGGAATGGGGAGAAACAGTAGAGGTAAGTTTAGGGTCAGGAGTAGGAGTAGGTGCAGCAGAAGGCAAGAAGTAAGACATCGTATAATACACCCCACCCGCCAATAATGCAGAAGCAGTCAAGAACAATACAAACAGTTGGAATATAAAACATTTGGTACGACTGAGTTGCTGCAGCTTGAATCTGTGAACCTGAGCTCCCTCCAAATCATTCAGCTTCGAGAATGCCATTCCCTATGACCGTCCGCAACGTTTCTTGACGCACTTCGTTCTGTGTAGCAATAGTCAATCCCTAGGAGTTCCCTGGAACCGACGGCCTTTAACCTAGCGTCAAGACCTACTATCCAGAAGGAAGTACGCGCGCGGCCCTACGGCCTTTAATGCACAATATGTATGTATGCAAAAACAAAGTCTCTCAGCTGTAAAAGCAAAAGTATAAGGAATGAAGCTCAATATGTGTACAAAATAATTACAGTAATATGAATATTCAAAACTGATCACGGAAAACGGGATAATGCAGTTGTCAATACAGAAAAGCAGGATCTTTTTATTAGTCTTTAGTGCGAGATCGTAGAAAGTATCGGGTTTTCCCAGGACGTGTCTGCTCGTCAAACAAAGGATCCGTTGAAGAGACAGCGTCCTGCTGATCAGTTGAGTGTTCTGGTCTTGAGTCTTTTGATGCTAATTGTTCAACAGTGTCTTTCTGCTGCGCTGAGGATTCTCCAACAGGCTGTGCGTCGCTGAAAGGTACAAACGCCGGCAATGTTTCTGTTTCAGTTGATGCAATGCCTCTCCTTACCCACGGGTCTGCCGGCAAAGGGATGGGGACTCTTTTGGTGTGGGTGGCATGCACCCAATTCTTACGTCCCTCGAGACGAACGGCAGTCCTCGTGGCCAGGATCACTTGATAGGGTCCGGTAAACCTCGGGTCCAGGTTATTCTTGCGTGAAAAATTTCTCGTCACCACCCAGTCACCGGGCTGGAGCTGGTGGCCTGGACCCTCCGTCTGCGTCGGCAATGCGTCGTAAACCTGTTGGTGAATTAACCTCAGTTTAGCAGTCAAGTCATGTAGATAATCGATCAACATTGGGTACTCAAGATCAGAGATCATTCCTGGCCTAGGAACCCCCCACACATTCGCAGGACGGCCGAACACTATTTCATAGGGACTAAGCCCTACTCGGGAGTGTACAGTCGCCCTAGTTGACAGTAATGCTAAAGGTAAAGCGTCAGGCCACGAAAGACCAGTCGTAGCCTGAATCTTCGCTAACTTTAGTTTGAGAGTGCCGTTGTACCCTTCAACCAATCCAGCTGACTGGGGATGATTGGCGCTGTGGAATTTCTGATTAATTCCAAGGCCCTTACACACACTCTTCATCACACTACCCACAAACTCACTTCCGTTATCTGACCACACGACTCTAGGCATTCCATACCGAGGGAAATATTCCTTCAGTAGGATTTTCGTAGTAGACAAAGCAGTATTGTCTTTGAGAGGATAGGCCTCGATCCATCGGGAGAATGCGCAAACCACAACTAAAACGTATTTCAGGTTATTGCATCGCTCCATATGGATGAAGTCCAATTGGATCACCTCAAAGGGACATGAAGGGGGAGCAAAACTGCCAGGAGGAGTTGGGGTTCCTTTGCCGGGATTGTACATCATGCACACCATACAATTCTTCACCAGACGTTCAGCACATTTCGTAATGCCATCATTCTTCCACACCGGAGACAACAATTTACAAATACCTTTCACGCTAATATGTGCTAACCCATGCGCCATTGTCACAACGGCCAGCACATACGCATCAGGCAACAACCATCTTTTCTGATCCGACAAATCAATCCAACAACCATTCGCATCCAACTTTCCCGTGCTTTCTTTCCACTTCGTCTTTTCAGTCTCGGTGGCCTCATTCTGAATTTCTTTCACACTTTCGATAGTGTCTTCACACATGCTCGATTCTGTAGGCCACCTAACCGAACTCGTCACATACATTCGAGTGCTAAGGTTCCGGGCAGTCTCCTTAGCAATCTCATCCGCAAACGCATTACCACGACCAACATCATCCGTCACCTTACGATGCGCACTACATTTAACAATCGCTACTTGTTTAGGCAACGTCAATGCATCCAAAAGATCATTCACAAGCTGGCCATGCTGAATCTTCGTACCGTGGGACGTCAAGAAACCTCTCTCTCTCTCCACAATCGTCCAAAACTGTGAGCGACGCCAAATGCGTATTGGCTGTCGGTAAACACATTCACACGTTTCCCTTTCGCTAACACACATGCTCTAGTGAGAGCAATCAATTCTGCAGCTTGGGCAGAATTCTGATTCAACCTCGCAGTCTCAACAACAGTATTCAACGTTACGACAGCATAAGCAGTAGTCACATCACCATTCGGCAACTTAAAACAAGACCCATCCACATACAATGTACCATCCGGATCTTCCAATGGGGTGTTTTTAAGGTCCACTCGACCTTTTGTTTCCTCCTCTGTCCTCAAGTAGCAATCATGTTCTGCTACTTCATCTGACTCTGTGCTAATTGGTAACAAAGTTGCCGGGTTCAGAACATTACAACGTTTTATCTGAATGTGGCTTGCCAACAGCGTCAACTCGTACCCAGACAACCTCGCACTCGTCAAGTGCTGAGTTTTCGTTCGATTCAAAAGAGTATCAACTGCATGCGGAACCATCACCGTAAGCATATTATCCATGACCAATCCTGCTGATTGTCGGATGGAGACCGCAGCTGCCGCTGTTGCTCGTAAACAACTCGGCAATGCTCTAGCTACTGGGTCCAAGGTCGAGGAAAAATATGCACATGGACGTTGCTTACCACCAAAAGGTTGCGTTAAGACACTCAAAGCACAACCTTCCCTCTCATGAACATATAACGTAAACGGCTTACTGTAGTCAGGGGTACCTAACACAGGAGCCGAACACAATGAATCACGCAGTTCAGAAAAACTTTTCTGACATTCTTCCGTCCATGGTAAAGGAGTTGAAACATCCTTGCACGTAAGAGCCACCAATGGTTTCGCTAGCAATGGAAAATTAGGAATCCATTGCCTGCAGTACGACGTGATACCTAGAAAGGCACGCACATCTCTTTGGGTTTTTGGCACAGCCATTCGCGCAATTGCTGCAATTCTCTCTGGGGTCAACCTCCTTCCCTCCTTTGACAATAAGTGACCTAGATAGGTTACTTCTTGACAACAATATTGGAGTTTAGAAGGGGACACCTTATGATTCAACTCACAGAGATGTTGCAGCAACGACACTGTAGCAATTTTGCAAATGTCCTGAGTATCAGCAGCCACCAATAAGTCGTCGACGTATTGGATCAAGGCCGCACCGACCGGCAACCTAAACGCATCCAGTTGACCCTTCAAGGCTTGGCTGTAAATAGATGGACTTTCACAGTAGCCCTGAGGAGCGTGTTTGAACTGGAAGCTGCGTCCACCAAGAGAGAAACCGAAAAGGTCCCTGCTCTCCTCGGCAATCGGGATGCTGAAAAACGCATTTTTCAAGTCAATCACCGAAAACCATGATGCAGAAGCTGGAATCAGAGTCAGTAGCGCCGTGATGTCAGGCACAACGGGAAATTGAGGAACCACAATTGTATTCACCTCCCGTAAATCGATAACAAAGCGATAAACAGGCGGTTTTGAAGGATCAGTACGTTTAAGAATGGGCAGCACAGGGCTGTTGCACACGTTTCCCCGAGTCTCTTCAATAACATCTTTCTCGATCAAATCATAGATGATCGCTAACAGTGCTCGTTCACCATCAAGGGAGATACGATATTGGGGAATACGTGGCAGTCGCACATTAGATTTCAACTGTACAACATAAGGGGAGATATCAAGTAGGCCCACGTCATTTGGACCCGTTGCCCACAAAGACGCAGGAAGAGAACTCAATTCCGGTGGGAGCTTATCAAGGGACAAATACATAGGAGAGACAACCCTCTCTCCTAACGTAAGCTTTACACCCGCAGGAGAACAATACAAAGTCGCGTACAAACGTTTAAGTAAATCCAGGCCCAAAAGATTTTCACCACAACCAGTAGTCAAAATCAACGGAGCTTCTAGCTCACGTGGCCCAATTTTAAGGGGCAAAGGGCGCGAAACTGGATTGCTAACAGGGGCGCCAGAGAATCCAACGGAAACATTTGTTAAGCCAGACAAAGGTGCGCCAGGGAGTTTCGAATGCATGATAGAACTTTTCGCTGCACCAGTGTCCAACAGAAAAGGCTCAACGACGCCCGATGTAGCAACTGCGACGTAAGGCCCTCTCTGATCAACCGGAACTGATACCACTCCCTCTCCTTGTCTTTGGCTGTCCTAGTAATTACTGTCGTCAGTTCCCTGATCGACGTAATAATCGTCTACATTGTACTGCGCAGATCGTCCTTGCGATGATCCACGTTGATCGAAACAATTATTAGAATTAGATGAGTTATCTGAGCGATCATTCTGAGCACCACGACCTCTACCACGTGATGCCTGCTGCGAACCACCACGACCTCCTCTAGATGAGTTACCATTGTTACGTTCATTCAAAACAGGGCAATTGAATTTAATGTGTCCCTCCTGTCTACAATAAGCACATTGATTGTACCCTAACGAGGATCTTTGGGAGGAGGAGTCATTACGAGTTTGGGATCTGTTCGATTGCGGCTGCGATCTATTCTGTTGTGAATTATTCTGATTCGAACGTGGAGGATACGCTTGCTGAAGCAACACTTTAGTTTTCAGTTCCTTCGTCTTTTTGTCAGCACGGTCGTTCTCCTCTTTCTCCCTATTCTCATAATATTGCGCCGTAGCCAATATCTGAGCCGAAGTAGAAACGGCCCATGCACTTTCCGAATTCTTTAACTTATTGCTCAAATCGGGCAATAAATTCGAAACAAATTTATCCACAAACAATCTTTGACCACCCTCAGTACCCATATCCTGTCCACTATGGTCGATGAATGCTTCCTCGAACCTCGTAAAGAAGTCGGAAACACTCTCATCTTTCTTCTGTTTACAAGCTGACAATTTGTCCCAGTTTACCCTCATAGCTGGCATAAGAGTTTTCATTAATGTTATTATTCTTTGAGGGAGAGCAGCAATCAACTGTTCAGGCTTAGCACCACCAACTTGCAACCCATCCGCCGCTACAATGGCCGCCCAATCACCACCTAGTTCGTTTGCGTGATTTTCCTGACGAATCTTAGCCCATACCGGTTGCGGTACGACATTGCCAAACAACATATCGATATCGGCAAGATTCATTACCGTAGCATCTACGAGCTGCGATAATTCTTTGTAATACCCTGCAGGATTTTTGCGAGGGTCAGGCAAAGATTGCTTCACCTGCAACACTTCTGATCTTTTCCATGGGAGATGTATCCATACTCTCTGAAAATACGGCAGGATAGGTGGAACGTGAGCAGCATCACCTGGCATCAACACGGGTGGAACTTCACGCATGGGATATTGGCCAGACTCATCTGGCTGTTTTTCAATATCTTCAACAAACAATGCATGAGGGATTGGAGCGGGACGAAAAGATAGCAATCGTTCAACAGCACGTCGAACGTTAGTATCCACTATCAGTCCATTCGAGAACTGAAGCTGAAGATCAGACAGGGCGGTCAGCACCTCGTCAGGCGCGTCGGCCGCTATTTGATCATGAAGGAACTTACACATTTCGTTGAACACATATCTCTGGGTTGGTATATTGAATTGACAAAATGTTTCGAGGACAACACGGGGTGGACATCTAAGAGGATTTACCATCCAACTCATCGCCATATTATATAGCGCAATGCGTTCTTTGTTTCCAGGAAGCTGACTACGTCTCTGAGGACCATCGGAACCAGCGGACCCATGAACAGGTCCGAGCGAATGAAAGAAGCTAGCCGCAAGAGGAGTAGTACGAGAACGAGTAGAGGGAGAAGCATACGATACAGGACTAACAAGAGAAGGAGTAGAAACAGTAGCAACAGCAGGAGTTAACAAAACAGGAGCAGTAGCAGGAGCAGTAGCGGGAGCAGGAGTATGTGGAAGCGGAGGAGCAGTAGGGATAGCAACAGGCAAAGGAGCAGGAACAGTCGGAAGGGCAGGTGCAGGTTGAGGAACAGGCGGAGGAAGAATAGGCGGAAGAATAGGAACGGCAGGGACCACAGGAGCTGCGGTACCCTGTACATACGGAGGTGGCGACTTCATAAGATAAGACATTAAAGGATCCTCAACTGGCTCTTCCTTCTTTTCCGACTCCGTAGGCAAAGCAGGATAACATTTATCTACGGTCATACGCTGTAGTCTATCAAACACTTCCTTATCCTTAACCTCCTTATCACGCTGAAATTGCTCTGCTTTCTTCACTATGGTAGCAACATTATCTCGCTGAGTACGTTTATTCTGTCTGATTTCTTTCTGTCGGGCTTCTTTGCGCCACAACCGAAAGGCATCAAACATGGCCGGCCTTGACTTTCTTTCGAACAATTTAATCTCTAGATTATCCAAGATCGGGGCCTCGAAGCTACCATGAGGTGGCCAACGAAGGTCGCCGTCCTTCTTCGTGTATTTAATCCAGTAATCGTTAAAAGTAATTGGGCCTAGCCCATGCTTACTATAGAGCTCATAAGTGGGAGTTCCAACCGGAGGTATCGGACACGAGTCCTCCAGTCGGGAATCCGTACCACAAGGTCTGAAACAACTAAACAAAGTACTGCGACCAGGCATCTTGCACACTAGCCGAGTTTCACAAACTTCAAGGGTTACGGGATTTACCAAGTCCCAGCAAAGAACAAAACCCTCGGTTTTTGGCGGCTGCAGTCGTCAAACAACACAACAAAGTACGCTAGCAAAGTGTCACCGACAAAAACACTCACACAGCGTTAACAACAAAAACACTCGCTAAAGTGTCAACAACCAAGAACTCTGGGAGCGACCCACAAATACTTAACTCAAAGATCGATGGCGTCACCAGGAAGGCCCGTCAATCGTCTCGCTCTACCAAGGTCTACGCCAGGCGCCAAAACAGGTCTACAGTCAGGGCAGCAGTCCGTCGCAGCCGTCAGGAGGCGGGAATCTTCGCGGGAAAAGTCTTCGGGCCACTTGTTTCGACAACAGGATCGATGAAGCGGAGTGCACCTTCCCTCGGAGATTTCACACGAAGTTCCTCACGATCGTCGGGCTTGGACCGGTACCACTGATGCAGCCCCACGTTGGGCGCCAACTGAAGGACTGGGTTCTTTAAGACCCAGCGGTGCCAGGGCACAACACCTGAAACCTTCGTGGGTAACCTGCTCCGGCGTACGAATCACAGAGACACGGGACACTTCCTTCGGCGTCAAAGATTCAAGGTTTATTTGCTGCAGGGAACACAGAAGTCACGACAAGTACACCACGTGCAACTTGGGGAGACTGCTTCAAATTGGTTCTGTGGATCGCTCCTTTTATACAGTTTTTACCCATAAGACAACATGGTACACAAAGGTTTACAACCCGGTTCCCACCATCATCCCCCAGAGGGGTCGCTTTGGTCACTTTGATACACATGAGGTCCGGAACATAAGTGCGGAAACATTTGGCGGTTCCCAACTGTAAAAACCCATCTTCCCACCATTAGCGAATTCCAATCAGCAGTAAAACAGATCGAAATAAGAACAAGGACAGGTGTAGAGGAAGACGGAGACAGTGGGGAGATTGGAAAGGGTGTAAAAGGGGAGGTATCGGGAAACACGAGATACAGGCATCAAAGGGACGTGCCTAATGAGATGCACGGCTGAGACAATAAGTCCGTGCGGCAAGATGAGCCTCGAGCGGCGCCATCTGCTTTACAGTAGCATCCCCCTCGTCATAAAGACACTTACAAAGGACATGTGTCTTCCGCAAATATCTTGGGAGTCCCAGGGTCGCGAAGCGGACAACGTCCGTTCGCTGGCTACTTGAGGGCAAGAGACAAAATGGATGCCGTATCTAAGATGGAACCCGTGGGTACAGATGAAAAACCCACATAACAAACGAACGGTTTAAGTTAGCACAGCGAAACTGCGCACGCTTACTAAACTCGTCATTTGCGGTTCAAAGATACCAGACTCGACCATATTCGTACGAGTCGAAAACACCACTTACAATTGTCACGGAACCTCACCTTGAATCGGAAGACATGAACAGGACCGCCATTGTCACATTTAAAACTGAACATTGCATCTGCTCACACACATATCTTTCACTAAGCTAACATTCACAGAAAACATCATTGATGTAAAAAAAAATTGACCTTGCTTTACAACTCCCTCAAATCACTCCCTTATTTTTTAACGCATCCTCCACTTCAACACAGGCTACTTTTTTTGATAACTACTAAGCAATATATAAGTGACTAGACTCCTAGAAAATTTATCAAGTCATTCTGCTCCTCTCCACTGCATAGCCGGCGACCTCATTCTGTGGAGTTGCTATACAACCAGCGGTGCTGCGCCGTTTCCTTTACCATCTTGGGAAATTCAAAATGGATGTCCCTCCTGCCTTCGCAAACGAGCCGGGCCACTTAGAACTATTTCGACAGAGAATGCTTCTCTACTACGGCACCTTACCACTCTCAACTTTGAATACTTCATATCGATTATCATTTCGATATTCGTATTTCACCTGTGGGCAGCCTGTATTTCATTGCCTGAGCTGTGATTTCACGTGGGCCCTGGATTTATGTCTCTGCAATTTGGTACCTCCTGAACCGAATTACAATCACCTCATGAATCCGTTACTTGATCATGAACAGCTTTGTTACAACGGAGGGTTTATGGCCTTTGCAGCGATACAAGGAGTTCTGGGTCATTGGAATATATTCGCAGCGGCGCAAGATTTCCTAACAGAGAGCTACATCGAAAACCCACCGAACTGCCCTATGATGGTAAAAGACGCTCCAATAATGACAGATCATGAATGCTCCTTTCATCTTCTCAATTGGATGGCTGACATGTTTTCAGATGATAACAATGATTTCATGTTAAAGGCACTTGCTGCATACTTTGCCTACACAATGGACGGTTAACTCTTTCCTAACAGCGAGCTACATCGAAAACCCACCGACCTGCCCTCTGATGGTAAAAGAGGCTCCGATTATAACAGTTCATCAGTACTGCTTTACTCTTTTCCATTGGATAGCTGACATACTTTCAAATGATAAAACTGATTTCCTGTTACAAGCAGAATCTACCTATTTTGCCTAAACAATGCTTCAATAACTCTTATACAAGCCATTGACGTCCTCATTTCCTTTTGGTTTTCTATACGTTCACGTTCTTTTCCATATTTTCTTTTGAACAACAGACCTATTTGCTTTACTAACAATGGACATTATAATTTCGTGTTGTTTGACAGCTGATTCAAAAAGTAATGATGTATAACCACTTGCATTTTCATATATCGTTCTTAAACTGAAAGGCCAGAGACCTTCTTCCATTTATAAAAATATAATATACTTCCTTATAAGAGTGTACAATGTTTTTTTCCAACTATATTCATTTTTCTTCAACTATAGTGTTTGTATTCCATGTACTACTGACAATACCAATTACTGTGAAAAGGGGCGACCACTCGGTCCCCCCGAACGTATGGCGGAGTGCCTCGATCCCCCCGGGAAGCCATTTTGGGGCGGGAGGCGCGTCTCGGCTGGTATGCCCGAAGCGGCGTAGCCGGGGCGCGTCTTTTCCCGCCCTAGAGTGGGCTGGCCTAGACACCGACGTAGCCAGCCACGCCCTAGGGGCAGGCAGGGGCGGGTTTACGCCCGCCCTGAAGACGGATAAAAAGAGACGCAAGACCGGAAGACGTCCTCTTGTTCTTGTGCTCCGAAGTTGCACCTCCTCGCTACACGTGAGCTCGGGACAGAACGAAGAGCCAATTTTGAGCGTTTTGATCTTTTTCTTTGTCTTCTAGATACTTCGTCGGAGAGATGCCCAAGAAAGGCGCAAAGAGAATGACGACTGAGCAGATGGTTCGGGCCCTCTATAAGGATATGTCCGACATAAAGAAGCGGCTGGCGGAGCGAGACGGGGAGGAGGGATCGGGCCAACCACCGGCTGGAGGGAGACCTAAGAGGCCGAGAAAGGTTCCAGCCGGGGGAAGTGTCCCGGCTCCCTCTGCCCCGCTCGAGGTGCCGCCCCCGCTACCGATGGAGGGGAATCCAATCCCCGTTGTCATCACCCCGACATCCAACGAGGATATGCCCCCCGAGCTGGCAGCACAGCTAGCAGCGTGGTTGGGCGATAGTACTGAGGGCGCCACGGCTGCCGAGGCACAGGCGCTGATAAGAAAGCTGCGTAAGGAAAAAGAAGCAGCCAAGGTGACCGCACCGGTGGCGGTGATAGAAAAGCCGCAAGTGGTAGACGCAGCATCCGGTTCAGGTAAGCGGCCATTGCCGATCGCAAGGGACGAGTCAGCACCCTCTCGTAGAGAAAGATTGGGGCAGCATGTTCCCTTAGCAATAAAAGAGAAGATTTGGGCGGGGGAATACGTGAATATATTCTCCTTGCTTGTCGATCATTATGAGTTAGAGCATGTCAAGAGTCAGAAGGACCTAATGCATCCAAGTGTTTGGCGCGCAAAAATGGCCGCCTTCAAGGTAAATGAGAATATTGGCAACTGGGGCAATGCGTGGGGTATTTTTACATCGATTTTGGGGGAACGTAGGCCCGAGTTGCTTCCAGAGTTTCCCATTTATCAATCAAGAATTATGGGTTACTCGACAGCGTATCAAGGTAACCATTGGTTCTGTTATGACAATCTGTTCAGGAAAGAAAAGGAGCATAACAAGAGTTTGACTTGGGATTGTTACGATTCTGTGACATGGGATAAAATGAAAGAATCAGGAATGTTAAAAATGCCATTGGTTGGGAGCAATGTTGTTGATTACTCCCGCCAAAATGTGGGGACGCCCTTTCGACCAGGTACGAGCACCGACGATTATTCGAGACCCGCAGGCAATTCAGGGAAAAAGGGTTTCTGCTTTAATTTCAACAAGGGGAAATGTACCAGGCCTCCGGGATCGTGTAAATTCAAACATGAATGTAGTACTTGTGGGTCGTCCCATCCTGAGTCATCGTGCAGAGCCAGAACGAGTGAGAATGGGGGTAAGGGAAGCGCCAAACAGGTCTAAGATAGTCCGAGGGGCGCCTTTACCAACCCCGATTGATACCTTGGCAATGATTCCCTGGCTCAGCGAATACCCGGATCGTACTTCTGCTGGGGTGCTGCGGAACGGTTTTACACATGGTTTCCGCATCCCGGTGGGGGACTTTCAGGGTGTAGGGACGTGCAAAAATCAACTTTCCGTTTTACAACATACATCTGTAGTGCAAGAGAAAATTCAGAAAGAGGTTAGCCGGGGACGGGTCGCCGGCCCGTTTAGTGTACCCCCGGTACCGCATTTTGTCTGTTCTCCGTTAGGGGTGGTCCCCAAGAAGGATCCAGGTGAGTTTCGTTTGATCCATAATCTGTCTGCTCCACATGGTCTTTCGGTGAACGATGCAATTGATCCAGAGCTTTGTTCGGTGCGATACGCATCGTTTGATGAGGCAGTAGCCATCTTGAATCGCCTGGGGCCCGGGACGTTGATGGCGAAATCAGATATCGAGTCAGCGTTCCGGTTGCTCCCGGTACACCCAGACGACCAGCGTCTTCTGGGATTCGGGTTTCAGGGGTCATTTTACATGGATAGGTGTATGCCAATGGGTTGCTCTATATCATGTGCTTATTTTGAGAAATTCGGTACTTTCCTGCAATGGGTGTTCACTATGAAAACGGGTTTCCGAAATGTAATGCACTACCTTGATGACTTCCTGTTCCTTGGCCCCGCCGGACATCCCGAATGTGCCCAGGCCTTAGCTGAATTCTGTGTGTTGATGGGTCATTTTGGCGTGCCATTGGCACCAGGTAAAACTATGGGTCCCACGACTTGCCTCGAGTTTTTGGGGATCGAGTTGGACTCTAGGGAGGGGTGTTTCCGTTTACCAGCTAGCAAAGTGTTGAAGTTTAGGGCAGCCCTCCAAGTATGTTTAATTGCATCTAAGGTTACACTGCATCAGTTGCAACAATTGGTGGGGAAGTTGAACTTTGCCTTGAGAGTGATCCCAATGGCCCGCCCCTTTTCCCGCTCAATCGCCCAAGCAATGGTTGGCCTAAAGGAGGGTCATCATCGCACGAGGTTATCGGCCGAGGTCCGCCAGGACATGCGTATTTGGTTAGCATTTTTGGCGGACTTCAATGGTCGAGTCGTCTGGAACAAGCCAGCCGTATCCTCCGAGGAGCTTGGGCTATGGACAGATTCAGCGGGAAGCATAGGCTTTGGCGCCATCTTCGGCACAAAATGGTCTGCACAAAGGTGGCCCCTATGGTGGCACGAGAAGGGGCTGACGAGTAATATTGCTTTCCTGGAACTGTTTCCCATTCTGGTGGCCCTGAGAACCTGGCCTGAAGGGTTCAGAGATCATTCTGTCGTGTTCTGGTCTGACAATATGACCGTTGTAGAATGCATCAATAGTCAGGCAGCCCGTTGTAAACTGATTTTGAGGCTGCTCAAAGAAATTGTCCTACTATGTATGCAACTGAACGTGATATTCAGAGCAAAACATGTCCCGGGGGTGATGAATCAGGCGGCTGATGCACTGTCTCGTTTTCACATGCAGGCTTTCTCGGGTTTCCTTCCTTCAGCGGACCCAGAGCCGGCACCCTTCCCCGAAGCTCTCTGGTCTCTCGGTGCCCCGAACTTCGTCACCTCGTGGGAGAGAGTCTAGCACCCAGGACAAGGAAGGCATATGAAGGGGCGTTTCAGGCCTATTTAGCCTTTTTGGGGACTGAGAGAGGGGGACTTTGGGGTCGGGAAGAGTGGGTTGTACATTTTCTGATGTCCTTACGTAGGGCTGGGAAATCGGTGGCTACGGCCCAAAGGCATCGTGCCGCCATTTCCTTTGTTGCCAGGGCCCATAATATCCAGGACCCGACAGCGTCTTTTGCAGTACAAAGGGCGCTGCGTGGGTGGCAACGCCTTGAGGGTCGCAGAGTAGATGTGAGACGACCGATAGGTCTGGATAGGTTGTCCCAGTTGCTGGCCACACTCCCTACCACATGCTCGTCTCCTTTCGAGACGTGTTTGTTCCGGACTGCATTTACGCTGGCATTTCACAGGGCTATGAGGATAAGTGAGCTGGTTGCAAGAAACAAACAGGATGTGGTGGGGGGGTTGTGCCGGGAACACGTTCAGATCAGGGGCGATGCGATGATTGTCTCCTTTCTCAGGTCCAAGACCGACCAAGATGGGAAGGGGGACTGCACGATCATTCGCAGGACCCCCGGGTCCTCCATGTGTCCGGTACAGTGTTTAGAAGATTACCAAGCACGAAGGGTGGCATCATGGGGGGGGACTTTGTTGAGGCATGCAGACGCCACCCCGCTGACGAGGTTTCAGTTTCAGCGGGTGCTTGCAATGGCCATTGCCGCAGCGGGCTTGGACCCGGGCGAATTCGGGACCCATTCCTTTCGAATAGGGGCTGCCACTGAAGCTACAGCCAGGGGTCTTAATGCAGAGCAAGTGAAACGTGTAGGGCGTTGGTCCTCCGATTGTTATAAGAGATATGTGCGATTGCACATGTTGTGAAGCTGTAATCATATACTCACGCTTCTTGTCTTTTGTTTGTTTTCAGTTGCGCAAGCCTACGCGGCAGGGCGGACTATGCAGTCGACCCAACACCAGGCCAGCGGTCAGACATCACCGGCTGTGAGAAAGGAGGTGTGGGTCGTGGGCCACTCATACGTGAGACGGGCCGCGGACGTATTCACAGCAGGTGACATGGTTCACGTACCTGGGGAATACGGGTGCAGAGTGTCCTTCTACGGAAGAGGCGGTCTCTGTATTGACCAGTTTCAAGCATTCTTTGAGGGTTTGTTAGGGCGGATGAGGTCACCGCCGTCCATAGTCATAGTACATCTAGGGGGCAATGATTTGGTCACCACCGGTAGACGACTTCTCCTGGAGGCTATGCTTTCCACGGTAAGTTGGTTAGCGAGGAGAGTTCCGGGGTGCATAATTGCGTGGTCTCATATGATCCCACGAAAAGTGTGGCGGGGGGCTATCTCGATCCCTGCTTTGAATCATTCTGTTAAAAAATTGAATAACAAAGTGAGTAGGTTGTTCCGTTCCAAGACATTGCATTCGATCTCGCATAGTTGTATTAATGATGACAGTATGTATTTGGGGGACGGTGTGCATTTGTCAAGGGTGGGGAATGAGTTACTCATAGGAGACTTCTTAGCTTGGTTGAAAACGTTAAAACATGACCTTTAGGTAGGAGTCTTGTGGGGGGTCCGGATAGCCGGTCAACTATCCGGACCTGTGGCGGTAAGGTCATGATCGGTGAGCACTAATTAGAAGATCCCTATGAGTGGGCGTCACCCAACACGGATGGGAGCGCTCGGGAGAGGTGGCCATTGGCCCCTCAGTGGGGAGGCGGTCCCGTCTAAGGGTGGGTCGCCGGAAGTAAAGGAAAGGCGGTCAAGGCCCCTTCCTTTGTAGGAGGGGTTACAGCCCCCTCCTGGGGAATTTCCCGGGGCCAGTGTCATCTGCGACGGCAGATGCGGTAAGTTGTGTGGGGTGGGGGGAGGTCCACGATACCTTCTAGATACCTCACACGAGTCTTCGAATGACCTTTAAATGGCGTCGAGTCTTAAGTGCCCCCGTCAAGTCAAGGGAAATTGTTAGTAGTTGCACTTGAGGTAAGCCTCTGTGCTGTCGCCCCTCCCAAGTGGGAGGGGTAAGTCTGGTTAGGGATCTTGACACCGGTTATGACCTTGCCGTTGGCCCTTAAACGTTAGGATGTACAATTTCAGTATTTCTAGAGAATGTTTTGTAGGATGCTAGTTCGGCTAGGAGAACCTCTGTATTAGAGAATATGTTAAGGTTAGCCAAACATCGCAATGTGTTAATGAAATTGTACAGAACATGAAACGTTTAATGTTTTTAATTTTGTTTAATAAATACGGCCGGGAGGGTCACTCCCTCCCACTTCCAAAAACTTTAAGAACTGTTTCCGGTTTCCCTCCTTTTGGAGATTGTGTTGAGAGGGGGTGGCGGGTATCTCAGCCATATGAAAAGGGGCGACCACTCGGTCCCCCCGAACGTATGGCGGAGTGCCTCGATCCCCCCGGGAAGCCATTTTGGGGCGGGAGGCGCGTCTCGGCTGGTATGCCCGAAGCGGCGTAGCCGGGGCGCGTCTTTTCCCGCCCTAGAGTGGGCTGGCCTAGACACCGACGTAGCCAGCCACGCCCTAGGGGCAGGCAGGGGCGGGTTTACGCCCGCCCTGAAGACGGATAAAAAGAGACGCAAGACCGGAAGACGTCCTCTTGTTCTTGTGCTCCGAAGTTGCACCTCCTCGCTACACGTGAGCTCGGGACAGAACGAAGAGCCAATTTTGACCCACCCACCAGCCCCTGAGGACAGCCAGTTGTTGTATTAAAGTGAATTTATAAATATGTTTTCCGTTTCGTTTACAGGCTGTGAAGGTATCAGTTTGATGTTGAGCCTAATAAAGAATGGTGAATGTCGTGTAGGTTTTTACGATGAAAATGATTTGATATAGTGTTGTATCTTTAAGCATGCTCTTTCGGTCGTAGCGACCAATGTTTACATAGGTTTGAGTATGTATTGTCGTATTTATTTTTTGGTAGGCGGTAAGGTCATGATCGGTGAGCACTAATTAGAAGATCCCTATGAGTGGGCGTCACCCAACACGGATGGGAGCGCTCGGGAGAGGTGGCCATTGGCCCCTCAGTGGGGAGGCGGTCCCGTCTAAGGGTGGGTCGCCGGAAGTAAAGGAAAGGCGGTCAAGGCCCCTTCCTTTGTAGGAGGGGTTACAGCCCCCTCCTGGGGAATTTCCCGGGGCCAGTGTCATCTGCGACGGCAGATGCGGTAAGTTGTGTGGGGTGGGGGGAGGTCCACGATACCTTCTAGATACCTCACACGAGTCTTCGAACGACCTTTAAATGGCGTCGAGTCTTAAGTGCCCCCGTCAAGTCAAGGGAAATTGTTAGTAGTTGCACTTGAGGTAAGCCTCTGTGCTGTCGCCCCTCCCAAGTGGGAGGGGTAAGTCTGGTTAGGGATCTTGACACCGGTTATGACCTTGCCGTTGGCCCTTAAACGTTAGGATGTACAATTTCAGTATTTCTAGAGAATGTTTTGTAGGATGCTAGTTCGGCTAGGAGAACCTCTGTATTAGAGAATATGTTAAGGTTAGCCAAACATCGCAATGTGTTAATGAAATTGTACAGAACATGAAACGTTTAATGTTTTTAATTTTGTTTAATAAATACGGCCGGGAGGGTCACTCCCTCCCACTTCCAAAAACTTTAAGAACTGTTTCCGGTTTCCCTCCTTTTGGGGATTGTGTTGAGAGGGGGTGGCGGGTATCTCAGCCATATGTTTTTTGCAATTTCTGTACTCATATTACATAATGATTTGCCTTTAAAACAGTACATTTCTAAATAAACATTTCAAATATTCACGGTTTCTCTTTTAATCCATAATCTCAACTGAAATGATTTCATTTTGAAAAACTATTCATG
Source organism: Lissotriton vulgaris (assembly GCF_964263255.1). Lineage (NCBI taxonomy): Eukaryota > Metazoa > Chordata > Amphibia > Caudata > Salamandridae > Lissotriton > Lissotriton vulgaris. The sequence continues at coordinate 2,093,915,427 of NC_141687.1, forward strand.
GGTTCCACATAACCTTAACTGTAGACACTGAAGACCTTATTTATAAAGACCTTCCGCCGCCGGGGCCTCGTTTTTTAAAATGGGAAAAAGTAACGCACCGGTGGCGCAAGGCCTTCATAAATAAAATCCTGAATGTTTTCTTTTCTCGAGCTCACTTACTGATACTAGAACCTCCAAGCCAATTACGGCCTGTGAACTCTTTCTTAGTAGGTCGCGCACCGTAAAGACAGTTATACCACTGTTAACATTTTTTTTTTACTGTTACTAAGCACCGACACAGTTCCGCTTTACTCAGAGTTAATCACTGCTCCCACGCTTCTACAGACCAGACGCTATGTCGTATTTCTCTCCTTATCACCCTTTCATCTCCACAATAACAAACAGTTCTCCGCCTGCCACCAGAGAACAGACTCAGATGCAGAGGCACCAAAGAGTGAACCCATCACCAACTGCCATCTCCGGCTGTTTCCATGGTTACACCTCATTCTGCACCTTGCTGAAGGCACAGGTCAAAAGTTCATGTCTTAACGTTCTACAACAAACTAAGAACACTATTTTCCCTCCAGAAACTCCTGCCAATACACAGCTCTGTTACATGTCTTGTTTTTTCACACCCAATAGTACTTTTCGTTTAACATAAACATTAACATGGAACGTACTGTTCAATCTCCACTTGTTACAATCAACCAATCATTTTTATTTTTTAAACCACACCCAGCCTCTTCCTTTTTCTTTATTTAGAATTTCAACTTCTAACTACCATTCCACTTCCACAACCGATCGGAGGACGACTACAAATCCCTTGAAAATGAAGGTCTGGCTAATAGGACACAGTTATATTCACTGGAGTGAAAAATATGCAGTAAGCAGACGAATTTGCAATCTCGGCTTACCAAATGTACACATAACATGGAGTGCCAAAAGAGGATTGAAATGTCACCAATTGATTCCATTGGTGAAAACTTTTATGCATCTCCCAGAACCAGACCTTATAATTGTGCACTGTGGTGGGAACGATCTAGGCACAATCACTGGGGTAGGTCTGGAAATGCTTCTAAAAGACACCTTTCGACAATTGATGACACTTTTTCCTCAATCTGCCTTGGTATATTCCAATATATGCCAACGACAGAAATGGAATTGGTCCAATCAACATTGTGCACAATTTGAGAAAGCAAGGAGACATGTAAATAAATCTGTTTCTGCGTTCCTCAGAGATTATAGCATGGGTTCTATTTACCACAACAACTTGCGATACCACATGCAAGACGTCTATAGGAGAGACGGTGTTCATTTCACAAATGAGGGAAACAGAATATTCCTCTGCAACATCAGGCTCTGCATCGGTACTTACTTATAAATGCAGAAAACACTCAATTAACACAAGGGCTCTTTTCAGAGCCACCTTATATCTAAGCACTTAAACTTCTGATTTATCTCCATTTTCACACTCTTGTGAATAGGTGTGCGCGACCGGGTGCGCGCACCCCGTTATTTTTTCCCGAAAAAAAAAATATCTTTTCGCGCTCAAGGGCCTTACTGCACACCCCGAGAAAACCTACGCAGCAAGACAATCTCTACCTTCTCCCCTTTCCATGTGTCAACGCTTTGAAATGAACAATATATTTACTCGCAGTGACAAAATGGCGGACAAAACTTCCTGATTTCCTTCGAATCGAACGTTAACAGACGTCACGCAGCAAAAAAAAATTCCGCTCACGCGCAGCCGCTTGGGTGCGCGCACGTGTGCGCGCCTATAGATATATAATTGACTTTAACTTTAATTTTCTCAACAACTACTGAACGGATTTACACCATTCCAAAAAAAGCGTAATCTGCGAACAAGACTCTACAGTTTTGGCAAATTTCTTATAAATCCATTCAGCCGTTCGACCTGTAGCCGAGTCTAAAGGTCCTATGGAAAATAACATGGAGAAAACACGTTTTGGGACCCCCCTTATATCTCAGCCCCCACTTGACCAATCCCCCCCAAACTTTCAGGGAAGGAGCGCAGCGGACCGAGCCATCTTCTTTGAGAAATTCGCAAAGACTCATCCACCAGGGCCAAAGTTATTCCAAATAGAATGTTGAGGATTTCCTATGGAAACTAGGTCCTAACTATAACTACCTACAGGCGACCGCCAGTAGGTAATATATATATATATATATATATATATATATATATATATATATATATATATATATATATATATATATATATATATATTCACTGAAAAAACCATAGGTTTCACACCAGTTATAGTTAGCTGGAAATTTTACTGACATAAAACCATTGAAATTCCACGTTATAGTTAGTTGGACTCACTATAACTTGCGCGCCTGCAATGCACTGCTGATGACGTCACAGATTACATCACTTATGACATGGTCAGTGACATCACTCTAACTATAACGTGGAATTTCAATGGTTTTAGGTCAGTAAAATTTCCAGCTAACTATAACTGGTGTGAAACCTATGGTTTTTTCAGTGAATTTACTAGGTTTTTTAAATGCTAATTCCTAACTATAACTGGTGTGAAACCTATGGTTTTTTCAGTGAATTTCAAAGGTTTTTTAAATGCTAATTCCTAACTATATATAGGGCCTCAAACCTATTTTTTTTCAGTGAATTTCAAATTTCAAATCTCTATGGGTATGAAATGTAATATTATTTATAACGAATTTTATATTTTATAATTATGCAATATATATATTTTTTTTATTTGTTTGCCCCGGTGCGCTCCCGGGGCGCGTACCAATGCGCTCACCGGTAAGCGCAATGCTATGGCGCGCCCCGGGGCGCTTACCGGTGAGCATCCCGTTAGCGCTATTGCCGTGAACAAAAACAACATTATGACGTATCGCGTAGCCGTGTGATGCGTCATATGAAGCACAGCGTAAGCGCACCCGGAAGCACGCATGCGCATACAATCGCAACATTTTCTGACGCGCTTACGCTACGCGACCCGGGGCGCGGTGCATAGCGTAAGCGCGTCGGGTCATGTGACCTGAAAATAACACTTTTCATTGGTTTACAACACTTTTAGTTTCAAAATGATGAAAGCCCTGCTCATGTGACTTGAAAATAACACTTTTCATTGGTTCACAACACTTTTGGTTTCCAAATGATGAACGCCCTGTTCATGTGACTTGAAAATAACACTTCTCATTGGTCCAGAACAGTTTTTTTTTTCCAAATGATGAAAGCCCCCTCCTTTTTTCTTTATTCTGACTTTGTCCTTTGACTGAGGAAGACCTGTTTGGAGATCTGTCTCTAATGTATTCTACTTAAAAATGGCTACAGTTGCAGCAGCAGCTGGAGCATTTGCCCCACCACCACCACCACCAACATCAAAAAGACCACCAGAAGATCACATTGGTGGTCAAGAAGAAGAGGAGGAGGAGGAAGAGGAGGAAGGCTCAAGGCAGTTCCTGCAAGAAGTTCATCAGCCCTTCAAACCAAAAGAGCACTTCGTATGGCAGTTCTACAAAATCCCAAGGGGTTTCAAAAAAGTCAACGCTGCGAAGGTGACTTGTTTGATTTGTGATGCTGAGCTGTCCAGGGGGGACATTAACAAAAAATATTCCTTCGGGAATCATACCATGATTCGGCACATGATCCGTTGGAACCCAATCAACTATTCTGCTGCAGAGGTAAGGGACCTCTGCAGTAAGCTACCCCCATGATCATCTAGACCCTCACCATCAAAAGAACCAACTCCATCGGGTTCAGAGGCAACAGAGACAATGCCTATCATACAACCCAAATTTAACGATTTGAAAATCATGTGCAAATATTGTGGTAAGTTAAGTTGCTATGGTGAGCAAAGTGTTAAACTTATCATCTGTGCTGGAGATAACGATAAGTGCCCGAAAAAACCCTAATTTTTTGCAGAATTTTTTTTGCTCCAGTTGAGCCATTTACAATTCCCTGTTTTTTGTTCCTCCCCCAAGAAAATACAAAAAAATATAAAACTGTTCAGAAAAGCCATAAAAAGTAAAAAATGTTCAAAAAAACAATAAAAAAAATATAAAACAACAAAAAGAAAAAAAACAGTTCTTTTCAGAACTACCTCCCATTTATAAAAAATGACTTACATTTTTAAACTCTGTCATTCTCTTTTCTCCCCGGTGCGCTCCCCGGTGCGTGTACCCCCCACGCAAATTGGGCCCTTTTATAGCCCCCACATGAAACCTAGAGGGTCAGGGGGTCTACTCTGCCCCCTAATGGTCTTTTCCCCCTTTGTTTTGGGCACCTCTTGTGTCTCGATCCTACCGAGACACAAGATGGCGGCCGCTCCAGACCGTTTGGAATGCTTACCGACACCCAAGAGCCAATCAGCTTTCCGTGCGCAAGTCGCGTAGCGCGCCCGGTGCGCTCCCTGGTGCGTGTACCAGGGCGCTGCCATAGATATATATATTTTTTTGAACCTAAATTACTCAAAATCTACTGGAGTACATATCTTGAGACATAGCAAAGGCACATTGGGCTACCAGTTCCCTACAATTTTGCCAAGTTTGGTGGAAATCCATTCAGCCGTTCGGGCTAAAAGTGAGGTCGACCGGCCTATGGAAATTAACATGGGGAAAACACATTTTGGGACCCCCCTTTTATCTCAGCTCCCGCTTGACAAATCCCCCCCAAACTTTCAGGGAAGGCCATTTTGAGGAAATTTTCAGGCAGATTCGTCAACCGGCGCCAAAGTTATTCCAAATAGAATTTTGAGATTTAACATTGAAAAATATCCTAACTATAACTACCTACTGGCGACCGCCAGTAGGTAATATATATATATATATATATTCACTGAAAAAACCACACCAGTTATAGTTAGGAATTAGCATTTAAAAAACCTATTAAATTCCCTGAAAAAACTAGGGGTGGGCGGCCAGCTACGCTCCGTCTGCGGAGTATGCGTAGTGCCGCCTACTCCGCATTTTGCGGAGCTGGCGGAGCCAGGCGGCACTCCGCAGACGGAGCGTAGCTGGCCGCCACCCGCCTCCCTCCCGCCCTCCCTAAATACTTTGAAATAAAGAAATGAAATCATTTAAAAAGCACTTACCTTGCCGCCGCTGCCCGCCGCGTCCCCGGGGCTCACTTACTTCCGTCTTCCGTCTTCCGTACTAATGCGCATGCGCGGGCGGCCGCGCATGCGCATTTTCACGAGAAAATGCGCATGCGCGGCCGCCCGCGCATGCGCATTAGTACGGAAGACGGAAGATCGCGAGCCCCGGGGACGCGGCGGGCAGCGGCGGCAAGGTAAGTGCTTTTAAATTATTTAATTCTTTTATTTCAAAGTATTTAGGGAGGGCGGGAGGGAGGCGGGTGGCGGGGCTGGCGGCCAGTGGTGTTTGCGGAGTGGGGCTACGCGGAGTGCGGAGGTGGGCGTAGTTTCTCGCCCACTTCGCGTAGCTCCGTGAAGCCCCACTCCGCGAACTCCGCCCAGGGTTAGAAAAAACCATAAGTTTCACACCAGTAATAGTAAGGTGGAAATTTTACTCACATAAAACCATTGAAATTCTCACGTTATAGTTAGTTGGACTCACTATAACTTGCGCGTGCAATGCACTGCTGATGACGTCACATATTACATCACTCATGACATGTTCAGTGACATCACATATGACATCACTGATGACATCTCAAATGACATCACTGATGACATCATCCAGTGAATGTGTATCTTTCTGAAAAATAAATATTTTTTATATATGTATATCTAAAGGTTGATGGAAGAATAAATGGGTAAATAAATGTCTAAATGGATGGGTTTTTTTGTGTAAAATTGATTGGTTAACTGACTTATTGAATGTATTTTAGTGAATACATATATTAGCGAGTAATGTTTAAATATTTAAATATCTGTATCTGTGTCTCACTTTGTGTATAAGTGGCTGCATGGGTTGGTGAGTAGCTACACGAGTGTATATATGGGTTACTAGTTGGTTTTTGAGTATCAGAATGAGTGTCTGTATGGTTTGGTGGCGGGTATTACTATGGCCGGGATGCCTATCACCCCCTCCCAACACAATCCCCAAGGATGGGAAGACGGACGCAGTTCTGAACTTTTGGAAGGCGGGAGGGAGTCACCCTCCCGGCCGTATTTATTAAAATATGAAACAAAATTAAAACATTAAAATAACAGTTTCATATCATGTACAATTTTTCATTTATACATTACGATGCAGTCACGTTTATTGGCTAACCTTAAAAAATCTCTAATACAAAGGTTCTCCTAGCCAAGTCTAAACATCCTGCAAATGCATACTTTCTAAATAAAAATTGTACATCCTAACATTACGGGCCAACGGCAAGGTCGTAACCGGTGTCAGATCCCTACTACCAGAACTCCCCCCTCACGGTGTGAGGGGCGGGCGCACAGAGGACTGTACCTCTGTGCCAACTTCCAATTTCCCTTGTCTTAGCGGGGGCCCCTTATTTAACTCGACGCCATCTTAATGGTCGTCCGAGGACTCGTGTGAGGTGTCTAGAAGGTAGCGTGGACCCCCCTCCCACCCCACACTGTTCATCACATCCGCCGTCACGGATATCTTGGACCCAGGACATTCCTAGGAGGGGCATTGAGCCGCCTCCTCCCCTGGGAGGGGCCTATGACCGCCTTCCCTTAGGCGACCCCATACTTAGTGGGTGCCGCCTCCCCGTGTGAGGGGCCAATGGCCGCCTCCCCCCGGGCGCTCCCATCCATAATGGGTGGCGCCCTTCCTCTAGGGATCTTGAAATTACTGCTCACCGATCATGACCTTACCGCCACAGGCCGGATAGTTGACCGGCTATCCGGACCCCCCACACTCCTACTAAAGGTCATGATTACACAAACCCCTTAACCATGCTATGAAGTCTCCTATGAGTAAGACATTCCCCTCCCGGGACAAATGAACCCCATCTTCGAGATACATGTGATCCCCCGAATACATCCATGCGGATACTGTGCAACTGTGCTGAACGAAACAATCTACCAAGCTTGTTATTGACTTTCTTTACTGAATGATTCAAAGCTGACACAGAGAGGGCCCCCCGCCACACCTTCCTTGGAATCATGTGTGACCATGCTATCGTGCACCCCGGAATCATCTTTGACAACCAGCTAACAGTGGATAGAACCCGCTCGAGGAGTGCTCAACGACCGAGCGCCACCAAATCATTGCCTCCCAGATGTACTATGATTATAGACGGCGGTGACCTTGTCCGCCCTAACAGTCCCTCGACAAAACATTGAAACTGGTCAATACAGAGCCCGCCCCTTCCGTGGAAGGTCACCCTGTACCCGTATTCCCCAGCTGCGTGAATCATGTCACCTGCTTTGAATACGTCCGCGGCACGCCTCACGTATGAGTGGCCCACGACCCACACCACTCTTTCCTCAGCCGGTGGTCTTTGACCGCTGGTCCCCAGGTGTCCGGTCGACTGCACAGTCCGCCCCGCCTCGCAAGCTCGCGAAACTGTAAACCAAACAAAAGACAAGAAGCGTGAGTGCATGACATTGGCTTCACAACATGTGCAACCGCACATACCTTTTATAACAGTTCGAGGACCATCGTCCCAATTGTTTCACCATTTCCACACTCTGACCCCTGGCTGTAGCTTCTGTAGCAGCCCCTATCCTGAAGGAATGGGTCCCAAAATCGCTCGGGTCCAAGCCCGCTGCCGCGATTGCCAAAGTTAACACCCGCTGAAACTGAAACCTTGTCAGTGGGGTGGCGTCGGTGTGTCTCAGCAAGCTTCCCCCCCATGCTACCGCCCTTTGCGCCAGATATTCCTCAACGCACTGCACCGGGCACATGGGGGACCCTCGCATGTGCTGGACAACAATACTGTCCCCCATCGCACCCTGATCGGTTTTAGACCTGGCTATTGTGATTACCATTGAATCACCTTTGATCTGAACGTGCTCCCGACACAGGCCTCCCCCCATATCCTTCTTATTTCTTGCCACCAGCTCGCTCACCCGCATAGCCCCATGGAATGCTAATGCGAAAGCGGCCCGGAATAGCACTGCTTCGGACTGGGAGGAACATGTCGCGGGGAGCACCAACATCAACAGGGACAATCTTTCTAACCCAATCGGGCGCCTCTCGTCTACTCTATGACCCTCGAGGCGTTGCCACCCTCGCAGTGCCTTCTTTACCACAAAGGGCGATGTAGGGTCCTTGATGCCATACGCCTGCGCCATGAATGCAATGGCGGCCCGGTGCCTATTGGCCGTTGCTGCTGATCGGCCTGCCTTGTGGAGTGCTACTAAAAACTTCAGTACATACTCCTCCTGCCCCCACTTATCCCCTCCTGCTGGACCCAAAAATGCACAATAGGAACGAAACGCTCCTTCGTACGCCTTCCATGTCCTGGGGGCTAAGCTGGCTCCCACGAGGTCCTGTAATCCGGGGCACCGAGTGACCAGATCCGCGGAAGGTAGATAACCCCTGAAGGCCTGCATGTGGGAACGAGAGAGTGCATCAGCCGCCTGGTTCAGTACACCCGGCACGTGCCTTGCCCTAAACTGAACATTCAGTCTCATGCACAGTAGTACAATTTCCTTTAATAATCTCAAAATCCACTTGCAGCATGCTGCCTGGTTATTTATGCATTCAACCACTGTCATGTTATCGGACCAAAACACCACTGAGCGATCACTGAAATTGTCCGGCCATGCCTTCACGGCCACCAAAATGGGGAACAACTCAAGAAACCCAATGTTACCTGTGAACCCACTGGTGTGCCACCACGTCGGCCATGTTTGCGCCGACCATCGATTACCAAAGATGGCGCCAAATCCTACGCTCCCTGCCGAGTCGGTCAACAAACCCAGCTCGTCCGAGAATGCTGGTGGTTTGTTCCATACCACTCGACCGTTGAAATCCGCCAGAAATGCCAACCATATGCGCATATCCTGGCGAACCTCTGCAGACAGTCTCGTGCGGTGGTGTCCTTCTTTGAGACCGACCATGGCTTGTGCAATAGAGCGGGAAAAGGGGCGGGCCATTGGTATCACTCTGAGGGCAAAGTTAAGCTGGCCCACTGCTTGTTGCAACTGATGGAGAGTTACCTTTTCATTGCTAATGCACAATTCTAGCGAAGCCCTAAATTTCATTACTTTGTCCCTGGGCAAACGGAAGCATCCCTTCACTGAATCGAGCTCAATTCCAAGAAACTCGAGTGAAGTAGATGGCCCCACCGTTTTCCCCGGTGCCAATGGCACGCCGAACCGTTTCATGAGATTGCAAAATTCCAGTAAAGCCTGTGCACATTCCGTGTCACCGGCTGGCCCCAAGAACAAAAAATCATCTAGGTAGTGCATAACCTGTGTATAGCCCGTAGCTCTGGTGAACGCCCATTACAGAAAACAGCTGAATTTCTCAAAATAAGCACAAGAGATGGAGCAACCCTTTGGCAAACATCTATCCATGTAATAGCGTCCTTGAAACACAAAACCTAACAGACGCTGATCCTGAGGGTGTACCGGGAGCAACCACAATGCTGATTCAATAACCGATTTAGCCATCAGCGCTCCGGGCCCCAGGCGATTCAACATGGCGACGGCCTCATCAAAGGATGCGTACCGCACCGAACAGACTCCTGGATCAATCGCATTGTTTACCGAAAGACCCCTAGGAGCCGACAAGTTATGAATTAACCTAAACTCACCTGGGTCCTTCTTGGGGACTACTCCCAACGGTGAACAAATGAAATTAGGAACTGGCGGGTGCCTATATGGGCCGGCGACCCGGCCCCGGGCAACTTCCTTCGCAATCTTGCTTTCTACCACCACCGGGCGCTGCTGAACGGACAGTTGATTTTTACACAGCGAGTCCCCCCGAAAATCCCCTGCCGGGATGTGGAAACCATACGAGAAGCCGTCCCGTAACACCCCAGCGGAGACATGATCAGGGTATTCATTTAGCCAGGGGATCATTGCCATGATATCTACGGGGGTAGGTAGTGGTACCCCTTGGCCGATATTAGACCTGTTTGGCACCTCCTCTACCCCCGGTATCCCCATTCTTGGCTCTGCACGAACTCTCAGGGTGTGAAGAATGTCTGCATCCTGCACACTCATGCCTGAACTTACATGTCCCCTGTGGCCTTGTGCACTTGCCTCTGTTAAAATTCCAGCAAACCCCTTTCCTACCCCCATTCCCACCACTCCTGGGTTGGTGATCACCAGCGGGGCTTGCTCGAAAGGGCGCCGCCGATTGATGGCGGGAAGGCGCCGACCCATACTCGCCAAGCGAGGACGACTTCGTCGTGCCCGGCAGGAGCTGCTTCTGCCAAGAGACGGAGTCGAGACAGTCCCACGTCAGAGACGAATCGTGCTCCTTGGCCTTACGAAACTTACTATCATAACCCCTCCATTGATCGCCCTCATATGTTTCATAGAAATCCAATATGAGTGTCTGATAATTCAGTCAAAAGCTCTGGCTTACGTTCACCCATAATAGCAGTAAACATCCCAAAGGCCTTGGCCCAATTAGAGATCGTCTCATCTACCCTGAAGCCCGCCAATTTTGCGCACCACACACTCGGATGCAACAAATCCTTCTGAGCCTTAACATACTCAATCTCGTGATGGTCAGTCAGGAGCGAAAACATATTTACATATTTATCAGCCCAAATCATTTCTTTCGTGGCCAGTGGAATATGCTGTACTACTTTCTCCCTTCTTGAGGGCAAAGACCCCCCATTTGCCATTGGCAATGGCTGCTTACCAGACTCCATAGCTGGCCCCGCTGATTTTCCACCGCCAGCCGCTGGTTCTTCCGAGGGAATCTGTGAGGGGACAAGAGGGAGATTCGCCTTCGCAGCATCTCGCGATTGCCGCAACTGCTTCATTAGCAACCTAGCCTCTTTGGCCGTGTCTCCGGGTGCCGCTGCACCCTCGGTATTCTTTCCAAGCCATGCGGCCAACTGGGCGGCCCACTCCAGAGGCATTTCCTCCTCACCGGTGGGCGTAACTACAACCGGAATCGGTTGGCCTGCATCCGGGATCGGTACCGGGGCCTCGACTGGACTAACTGGGCTTGCCGGGGGTGACTCGGGAACTGGGGCCTCCCCCCCTGCCGCCCTATTCCTGGCCCTTTTACCTCTCCCTGCGGGGACTACTCCCGGCAATGCTGGTCCGATGACCTTCTTCGGTCTGCCTGTATTGTTCATTGCCGCCATCTGCTTTTTCATGCTCGCCATATCTTTCATCAGCATGCGGAGCATCTGCTCCGTCCCTGCCTTCTTTCCGGCCTTCTTGCCAGGCATCGTTGTCGGATACTCGACCCTTGCTGCTTAGCTGCTAAACGAGGTCCTGGATCCGGAGGTCCGAAGTCGCTGGAAGAGAAGGCTCCTGGAAGAGAAACACAAAAATTACAAGTTCTCAAAATTGTTCCTTGTTCCGTCGAGGGCTCACGTGCAACGAGAGGGTGCAGCTTCCAAGCACAGGAACAAGAGGATGCTTCTTTGGATTGTTGCTCCTTTTATTCCTCTTTGGGAGGGCATGTACCCTCCTCTGTTACGCCTACGGGGCGTGGCCAACGGTGTAGGTGTCTAGGACAACCCTTCTTGGGCGGGAAAAGGCGCGCCCCAGCTACGCCGCTTTGGGCATACCAGCCGAGACACGCCCCCCGCCCAAAATGGTTTCCCGGGGGGATACGGGCCCCCTACCATACGTTCGGGGGGACCGAGTGGTCGCCCCTTTCCATTAGCGCAAAGATGCATGAATGACTGACTCACTGTTTGTATATGTTTTGAAGACAGCATGTGTGCAGGACTGTAAAGGTGGATGAATGTGTGTATGTCTGTGTTACTAACTAAATGACTGCCTCAAAAGTGTCTTTATGATAAAGTACATATGTTTTAAACTAGTATATGTGAGTATTGATGTATATAAGTAAGGATATATGACAGATTTAAAAAGTTCCTGTATAAATAAGTATGTGTTCCTATAACTGATTTTTTTAGAGAGTAAGTATGTGTACGTTTCTGTAAAACTCAGTGTAGTGGTGTGTGTATAGCTGTATATGCAAACAAATGGATGTTTGATTGTTTATTTGCATGTGTGAGTATGTGTGTGAGTAACCGTATGGATGAGTATCAGTGTGTAACAGGATGTATGGATGTATGAATACATATGAAGTGTTGGTGGATGAGTGGATGTGTATGTAGATGTTGGAATTACTGAATAGGTTGTTGCAACTGGTATTAAAAATATTAGTATCTATTTTTGAATGTGTGTATTATAGGTTATATTAGGGTGAGAGGGGGTCTGCCACTCTTTCACATGGATGATTTCATCAGTGATGTCATCGATGATGTCATTTGAGATATCATCAGTGATGTCATCAGTGATGTCATTTGAGATGTCATCAGTGATGTCATCAGTGATGTCACTGACCATGTGATGAGTGATTTAATATGTGACGTCAACAGCAGTGCATTGTGGGCGCGCGAGTTACAGTTAGCTGAACTAACTATAACGGTGGCATTTCAATGGTTTTGAATGAGAGAAATGACCAGTTAATTATAACATGGGTGAAACCTATGGTTTTTTCAGTAAATTTCTAAGGTTTTACCAAATGCTAATTCCTAACTATAACGTGTGTGAAACCTATGGGGGCATATTATCTAGATGTGTGTTATATAACGCACATCCAACATTTCTATATCGCCGGTTATCGCCGGATTTATTTGCCGTGTTAGTGCGTAATTATCAATGCGCAACATGTAGGTGAAATTAAATCCGGCGATAGTCGGCGATATGAAACATTAGCGTATGAAAACAAACTTTGTTTTCATGCACTAATATGTGCCTTGATAATATGGTGGGGGTGGATTCAGCGTTATAATCCACACCCCCATGTTATCAATGCCTTAACACCTGGTCAGAGCAGGCGTTGGGAGACCTGCAATAAACAAGTTTATCGCAGGTCTTCTTCTCCCAACGCCTGCCTTGGTAATAGGGTGTTCCCATCTCCAACCACATTTTACATGTGGCTGGACGTGGGAACACCCACTTTACATGTCATTAGCGATGTTTCTCGCTGACATGCAAAGTTGACTTGAGGCAGGCGTTAGCATGCCCTTGTTAATAGGGCACTGAAAGTATCGCCACTTTCTCCTCATAATTCTCTGAAAAATCAGCAATACTTCGGCTTGCAATATGCCCCATGGTTTTTTCAGGGAACTTCAAAGGTTTTGTAAATGATAACTTTGAAATATACTAATTATTATATTTCTTTCTTTTTATAGTAATTTCCTACATTTTTATTATAAATACTTATATTTATTTTATTTTTAAAGTTACATTTCATATTTTTAATCTAAAATATTAACAAAAGTAAATTCAAAAAGAATGCAGTGCTAGTGAAACTGCCTCAGTGAATTTGTAAGTGTTTGTTAGAGGCAGATTTACAAAACCCTTGTGCTTCTTTTACACCACCGTGGCATCACTTTTCTGATGAAGCAGTGGTGCAAAAGATGAACCACGATATGTGCTATTTAGAATGTGACGTATCTGGGAGGTACGTCACATTGTAAATCCATGTACCAGAAGGACACATTCCTACATGGGGGGGAGCGTTCCTGCGCGGAAACACCTCCTAAAAGTGGCTGACTACAATCTACAAGATTTCACTTTGTCACTTTTGGGCTCATGCTGTGTCAAAACCCTGCACTACCTTGAAGCCGGTGTAAGGATTGACACAGCAAACTGAGCATAGGCCCCCCAGACCATAGATGGAGATACATTGCACTTCCAACATAACTCAAACAATGCACCACATTTACAGCACAGATACATTACATATATGTGCCATTTTTATCCCATGGTACACCCCATTATAAATACAGTGCATCCATGGTGATGGTGTCACGGAGCACAATAACTGTTATATCCCTGGGGATATGCCAGTTATTGTATATGTGCCCATAAGTGTTTTAATGTAGTGATAGGATTACTACATACCAATGAATCAGTCACTACAAACTAAAACAACAGTGACAGAGTGTTTGCTGGAAGTGTAACGATACAAACTAGTAAATTGTACGTATAAAACACAAAGTTGCAAGTACATAGAAGATTGCATACATCGTCTATAAGGATTTTGAAACAGTCTTTGCCCTACGGCCTATTTTAATGCATGAGTACTTAGATAGTGAGTGGATGATTCCAAGACTGCAAGGAAAGAACATGATTGAATTTATAACAGCCTCAGTTGTACCACAGTATACAGATAAACACATACTGCTGAATGGCTCACTACAATATTGAAACAGTAGTGTGAGAATGTTTGCTGGAAGTATTTGGATACACATTGAGGAATTGAACGTATAAAACATAAGTGTGCTGGTGCATAGAACAGTGCATCCACAGTCCATAGAGGTTTGAAACAGCCTATGCACTAATTCCTCTTTTAATCCATGACTATCTAGATACTGACTGGATCATTACACTTCTGCAAAGAAAATTCCTCACTAAATTTATTACAGCTTCAGTTTTATAATCAAAAAGAACATACTGCTGAGTGGCTCACTACAATACTAAAATAGCAGTGCAAGGGTGTTTGGTGCAAGTCTAAGGATACAGACTGGGGAATTGAAGGCATAAAACACAAGTTTGCACCTGCATACAAGAAAGCATGTACACTCCATACGGATTTTGAAGAAATAGATACCCTAAAACCTACTTAGCAAATTTTAAATCAATACAAACATTTAATAATATATAACTGAATCTATAGCTGCTTCACTCTTAGTACAATAAATACATTAGTAGATAGTGCTCAACCCTTTATAATTTTTCAACAATACATTTATTCTTGTAACATCTCATAATTTAACAGACATTCCAATGCAACTTCATCAGATATGTCATTCAGATCAATTTCCTTGTCAGCGGGTTCTGATTTAATATGTTCTAAAATGTCCACATAATTCAGAACTTCAACAAAATCTGCATCAAAGCTTTCGTCTCCAAAATTACAATTCATGTCTGCAGCACTAATTTCCCCTTCTTCACGCTTATTGCCTGTGACAGATACGATTAGTTCTTCAATTACACTGAAGTTAATATCCAAAATCTCCTGAGTATGAGGCTGTTCTCTTTCCATAATTTTTCCTTTATGTTCTTGCTCCTTGTATAAAAATATGAACAGTTAGTTTTATCACTTTTCGTAATTTATAATACAAAACTACCGTTTTCACCTATTTTGGCCTACAAAAAATACTATATAAATACCATTAACTAATAACATTCCATTAGTAGAGTTTTAGTCCTTTGCAAAATTATACAACTATAATTACTTTTAAGGATATCCTGTTCCTTGTTCTTAGCTTTTCTTAAATGTTGAAAGCAGTCACTCCTTATGACTATAGGAAAAGACTCAGGCTGTTATAGTAAAATATACTACTAAAAATGTAGAATATATGTCTATTCACCTTACCCTTTCCAAAACAGTAAATGTGTTTCACTATAATGGAAAAGATACTATTCATTGTCCTGAACAACACTGTGTATCTGTGCATATTTAGACATCATTATCACACTACTATTTAAATACTTCATGTGTTTACTCTATCTCTATTCCTCATCTATAACTTAGACTAACCCTACTATTTACCTACCCCTTCCAATTTCGAACTAGCCTCCCCTCTAGTATTTATATGCAACCTTGTGGCTTACGGTTCTTTATTTTTCTCACTACTTTTAACGTATAATTACGTAACATTCATTAACCTAAGCCTCTCAGTTCATTGTCTAATTTTCATTTTATTAATTTCCTTTTGATCTTCTTCTAACTTTTCTTTATGCAGTTGCTAGTTATCTATTCGGTCAATCCTTCAATATCTTGTGTTTTTCATTAATGTTCCTTCTTAATTCAAAAGTCTATTTACTATTCCTAACTCAATGTGTTCTTTTCCCTTAAGACCTTACTTAACACAAATTTTATTGTTTCTTCTTTTAAGTTAGAGAAAATACATCGACTGGGTACATTCAATATTGTCTATAATGTCAGGTAAGTTTACTTACTCAATAACTTGTCAAACACCATTCTTAAACTCTCACGGAAATACTTCCACTTTCTCTTCACGAATGTCTAAAGAGCAACTGAAAATGGGTCTGAACTGCAAAACGTCTTCGGTGAAGTGCGCACTCGTTAGTGAGTGCGCCTCACAAAGAATTCCCCACGACTCTGTGGTAAATGACTAGATGGCAACC
This sequence comes from Lissotriton vulgaris, assembly GCF_964263255.1. Lineage (NCBI taxonomy): Eukaryota > Metazoa > Chordata > Amphibia > Caudata > Salamandridae > Lissotriton > Lissotriton vulgaris. Next base: position 2,093,931,644 of record NC_141687.1, read on the forward strand.
GCGTCTTTCAGCCCCGGCCCGTGCAGGGACTTACGATGGGGCAGACAGGACGGGCGTGGGAGGGCCAGCCTGAGGGGTGATAAACAACGGAATCTGCATAGTTGCAGGTAACTAAACAATTACATTACTAAAACGAATTTCGAGCCATATTATCAACAAAAGGCGATATCAACAAAAGGCGACACATTATCCCCGCTTTTATCAGCTGGAAAGTGCAGATAAAGCAGCAATAATCCATCTTGTTTTGTTGATAATATGACCCGAAATACATGCTAATGGCTTTGTGGTGATGATCACACGTGGTTATGGGGTCGTACATGCATGTTTAGGCTCAATTTTTTTATTTTTTTTTAAATCGTAGCATACGCACACAGAAATATATACAATTACGAGCAGGAGCTGCATGCTGATTGCCTGTCAATACTCCAAACCAAGAAGTGTTGAAAGCCATCTTATTTGTCACTGCAGCCGAGTCACAAGGCAACAGTAAAACAAAGTTGACAAATAAGGAAAGGGGGCACGATAGAAACATTCTGAACCTATAGTGTTGCTCAGGGGGTGGTAGATTTATTGTACGAGTACCAACCACGTATGGACAACGTACAGCTATAATGTTGAAAGTCGTCACGTAAGCGTATGTAAGCAAGAAAACGAACAATAATTTTAGATATTTATGAAGTGTATATGTTTATGTGTTGTGTGGCTCTGAAAAGAGCTGTTGTGTTTATTGCGAGATTTTAGTACCTACAGCTAAGTACTGATGCAGAGTCTTAAGTTTATGAGAAACACTCTGTTCCCCTCATCTGTAAAATTTACACCATCTCTCCTATAGATACCATGGATATTGTAACGCAGATTATTGTTGTAAATGGACCCCATTCGGTAGTCTCGGAGAAAGGCAGAAACCGATGTATTCACATGTTTCCTAGCTTTTACAAACTGTGGATAATAGTGGTTGGACCGCTTCCAACTCGGCCTTTGGCATATATTAGAATATACAAAGACAGTTTTCGGAATTAGAGTCATCAATTGGGCAAAGGTGTCCTTCATGAGCATTTCCGGAGCTACCCCAGTCAAAGTGCGTAGGTCATTACCACCACAGTGAACAATTATGAGGTCAGGGTGTTGGAGACGCATAAAGGATTTCACCAATGGCATCAATTGGTACAACTTTAATCCTCTCTGTCCAATCCATTTAATGTCTACATTTGGTAATATGGCCGGGATGCCCGTCACCCCCTCCCAACACAATCCCCTAAGATGGGAAGTCGGACGCAGGCTTGAACTTTTGGAAGGCGGGATGGAGTTACCCTCCCGGCCGTATTTATTAAAATATGAAACAAAATTTAAAACATTAAATAAAAGTTTCATAATCATGTACAATTTTACATTTATTACATTTCGATGAAGACATGTTCTTTGGCTAACCTTAACAGATCTCTAATACAAAGGTTTCCTAGCCGAGTCTAACATCCTGCAAATGCATACATTCTAAATTAAAATTGTACATCCTAGCAAAGGGTTCAACGGCAAGGTCTTAACCGGTGTCAGATCCCTACTACCAAAACTCTCGCCCTCACGGTGTGAGTGGCGCAGGCGCAGAGGACTCTACCCTCATTGCCAACTGTAACTTCCCTTGTTGTGGTGGGGGCCCCCTTTCCACTCGACGCCATCTTAAAGGTCATCTGAGTTCCCGTGTAAGGTATCTGTAGGAAGGACAGCGTGGACTCCCCCCCATCCCCACACTCTCTATCCGCCGTCGCGGATATCCGGCCCCCGGGAAGTTAGTAGGAGGGGCATATAGCCGCCTCCTCCCCTGGGTAGGGGCCTATGGCCGTCTCCCCTTAGGCGACCCATCCTTAGTGGGTGCCGCCTCCCCGTGGGAGGGGCCAATGGCCGCCTCCCCCCGGGCGCTCCCATCCATTCTGGGTGGCGCCCCCTCTAGGGACCTTGAAATTACTGCTCACCGATCATGACCTTACTGCCCGACCAAAAATAAATACGACAGTTGTTCACCTACTAAGGAAGGAAAAAATTCAGCATGCCTAATTGTATCAAGACTGTTTACTCCTAAAAAGAAAAAACAATATCCTACAGACAGAAGTCACATCCTCAACCTAAACATTCCTTTACTTTTCTACAAAGGAAAAAAGGGCCTAACTCAGCAAAACTTTATTATAAAACAAACATTGCCACAAGGGGCTGGTGGGTGGGTCAAAATTGCTGCTTGTTCCGTCGAGGGCTCACGAGCAACGAGTGGGTGCAGCCTTCAGAGCACAGGAACAAGAGTATGCTTCTTCGGATTCCTGCTCTATTTATTCTTCTGCGGGAGGGCGTGTACCCTCCTCCGGTACGCCTACTGGGCGTGGTCATCGGTGTAGGTGTCTAGGACAACCCCTCCTGGGCGGGAAAAGGCGGCGCCCCGGCTACGCTGCTTTGGGCATACCAGCCGAGACACGCCCCCCCCGCCCAAAATGGTTTCCCGGGAGGATCGGGGCACCCAACCATACGTTCGGGGGGACCGAGTGGTCGCCACTTTCCATATGGCCGGGATGCCCGTCGCCCCCTCCCAACACAATCCCCAAGGATGGGAAGTCAGATGCAGGCTTGAACTTTTGGAAGGCGGGAGGGAGTCACCCTCCCGGCCGTATTTATTAAAACATGAAACAAAATTTAAAACATTAAATAAAAGTTTCATAATCATGTACAATTTTACATTTATTACATTTCGATGAAGACATGTTCTTTGGCTAACCTTAACAGATCTCTAATACAAGGGTTTCCTAGCCGAGTCTAACATCCTGCAAATGCATACATTCTAAATTAAAATTGTACATCCTAGCATTAAGGGCCAACCGCAAGGTCTTAACCGGTGTCAGATCCCTACTACCAAAACTCTCGCCCTCACGGTGTGAGTGGCGCATGTGCAGAGGACTCTACCCTCATTGCCAACTGTAACTTCCCTTGTCGTGGTGGGGGCCCCCTTTCCACTAGACACCATCTTAAAGGTCGTCCGAGTTCCCGTGTAAGGTATCTGTAGGAAGGACAGCGTGGACTCCCCCCTATCCCCACACTCTCTATCCGCCGTCGCTGATATCTGGCCCCCGGGAAATTAGTAGGAGGGGCATATAGCCGCCTCCTCCCCTGGGAGGGGCCTATGGCCGTCTACCCTTAGGCGACCCATCCTTAGTGGGTGCAGCCTCCCCGTGGGAGGGGCCAATGGCCGCCTCCCCCCGGGCGCTCCCATCCATTCTGGGTGGCGCCTCCCTCTAGGGACCTTGAAATTACTGCTCACCGATCATGACCTTACCGCCACAGGCCGGATAGTTGACCGACTATCCGGCCTCCCCTACTCCTCCTAAAGGTCATGCTTCCTCAAACCCCTTAGCCATGCTATGAAGTCTCCTATGAGTAAATCATTCCCCTCACGGGACAGGTGAACCCCATCATTCAGATACATGTGATCACCCCGAATACACCCATGAGGAATGCTATGCAACTGCGAAGAGCGAAACAATCTACCAATTTTATTGTTAACCCTCTTCACCGAATGGTTCAGTGCTGACACCAAAAGGCCCCCCCGCCATACCTTTTTGGGAATCATGTGGGACCAGGCAATCGTGCACCCCGGGATTCTTTTCCCCAACCAGCTAACAGCAGACAAAACTTGCTCAAACAACACTCGTCTACCCAGTGTCACCAAGTCCTTGCCCCCCAGGTGTACTATGACTACAGATGGCGGTGACCTTTGCCGCCCTAAGAGACCCTCAACAAATGACTCGAATTGGTCAAAACAGAGCCCGCCCTTCCCATGGAAGGCCACTCTGTACCCGTATTCCCCAGCTGCGTGAGTCGCGTCACCTGCTTGGAATACGTCCCCGGCGCGCCTCACGTATGAGTGGCCCATGACCCATACCACTCTCTCTCTAGACGGTGATCCATGACCGCTGATCTCCTGGTACTGGGTCGACTGCCAATTCCGCCCCGCGTGACAGGCTCGCGAAACTGTAATTAAAACAAAAGACAAGAAGCGTGAGTGCATTTCAATTGATCTGTACAACATGTGCAATCGCACATACCTTTTGAAGCAATTCGAGGACCATCGTCCCAACTGTTTCACTTCATCCGTACTCCGACCCCTGGCTGTAGCCTCAGTAGAAGCCCCTATCCTGAAGGAGTGGGTCCCAAAATTGCACGGGTCCTTGCCCGCAGCAGCGATTGTCAGTGCTAGCACCCTCTGGAACTGAAACCTCGTGAGTGGGGTGCCATCCTTGTGCCTCAGCAAACTCCCGCCCCCATGTAGCCACCCTTAGTGCCAAGTATTCATCTATACACATTATCGGGCACGTGGGGGACCCTCGCGCGCGCTGCACAACAACACTATTTCCCATAGCCCCTTGGTCGGTCTTGGACCTGGCTATCACGACCACCATCGAATCACCCCTAATTTGGACGTGATCCCTGCACAAGCCTCCCTCAATGTCTTTCTTATTTCTTGCGACCAGTTCGCTCACCCGCATAGCCCCATGGAACGCTAATGCGAAAGCTGCCCGGAACAGACCTGCTTCGAATTGGGAGGAGCATGTCTCGTCTAGTTTCGCTATGAGTAGGGACAACCTATCTAAGCCAATCGGGCGCCTCTCATCTTGCTTGCGACCCTCGAGGCGCTGCCAGCCGCGAAGGGCTTTTTTCACCAAAAAGGAACCCGTTGGGTCTTTTATGCCATGCACCTGCGCCATGAATGAAATGGCCACCCTATGCCTATTGGCCGTTGCCGCTGATCGGCCTTCTCTGTGCAGTGCTACCAGGAACCCCAGGAAGGATTCCTCCTGACCCCAGTTCTGATTCCCTGTCGGACCCAAAAATGTACAATAGGAACGAAACGCTCCTTCGTATGCCTTCCTCGTCCTGGGGGCTAAGCTCGCTGCCACGAGGTCTTGTAATCCGGGGCACCGATTAGCCAAAGTGCTTCGGGGAATGGTGCCGCCACTATGTCCGCTGTAGGTAGATAACCCCTGAACGCCTGCATATGTGAACGAGAGAGTGCATCAGCCGCATGATTCAGTACACCCGGCACATGTTTCACCCTGAACTGTACATTCAGTCTCATGCAAAGCAGCACAACTTCTTTCAACAATCTCAAGATCCATTTGCAGCGTGCTGCCTGTTGGTTAATGCATTCGACAACAGTCATATTATCAGACCAAAACACCACTGAGCGGTCTCTGAAATCGTCTGGCCATGCCATCAGAGCAACAAAAATAGGGAATAGCTCCAGGAACCCAATGTTACTTGTGAGACCGCTGGAGTGCCACCACGCCGGCCATGTTTGCTCCGACCATCGATTACCAAAAATGGCGCCAAATCCCACGCTCCCCGCCGAGTCAGTCCACAGACCTAGCTCATCTGAAGACGCTGGCAGCTTGTTCCACACTACTCGACCGTTGAAGTCCACCAGAAATGCCAACCAAATGCGCATATCCTGGCGAACCTCTGCAGACAGTCTCGTACGGTGGTGTCCTTCTTTAAGACCAACCATAGCTTGTGCAATAGAGCGTGAGAAGGGGCGGGCCATTGGTATCACTCTCAAAGCAAAGTTAAGCTGACCCACTGTTTGTTGCAACTGGTGCAGGGTCACTTTCTCCTTACCAAGGCATAGCTTCAAGGAAGCCCTAAACTTGGCCACCTTTCCCATCGGTAAACAGAAACATCCCTCCACAGAATCAAGCTCAATTCCCAGAAACTCCAGTGAAGTAGATGGTCCAACCGTCTTACCTGGTGCCAATGGGACTCCAAACTCCCTCATGAGGATGCAGAAGTCGTGCAGCGCCTGCGCACATTTCGTATCGCCGGCTGCTCCCAAAAACAGGAAGTCATCGAGATAATGCATAACATGCCTATGCCCTGTGGCCTCGGTGAATGCCCACTCTAAAAAACAACTGAACATTTCAAAATAGGCACAAGAAATGGAGCAACCCATAGGCATGCATTTATCCATGTAATAACTCCCTTGGAATGCAAAACCTAGCAAACGCTGATCATGCTGGTGTACCGGGAGCAACCGGAACGCCAACTCGATATCTGATTTCGCCATCAGCGCCCCGGGGCCCAGGCGATTCAGCATGGCCACGGCCTCATCGAACGATGCGTACCGCACCGAACAGACTTCTGGGTCAATGGCCCCGTTCACCGAGGAACCCCTTGGAGCAGACAGGTTATGAATAAGCCTAAACTCCCCTGGGTCTTTCTTCGGGACAACCCCTAACGGGGAACAGATGAAATCCACCACCGGTGGGCGATGAAAAGGCCCTGCCACTCGCCCTAAGCTGACTTCTTTCGCAATTTTTCTCTCTACCACACTTGGGTTATGTTGCACCGATAACTGGTTTTTACAAAAGGAGTCCCCTTGAAAATCCCCCGCCGGGATGTGGAAGCCGTGCAAGAATCCCTTCCTCAACACCCCAGTGGAGACATGATCAGGGTATTTTTTCAACCAAGGAGTCATAGCCATGAGATCAACGGGTGTAGGCAATTGGTCACAACGTTTTACCTTACTCCTGCTTGGACCCTCCCTTTCCTCCCGTCCTGTTATTTTTTGATCTACATGAACTCTCCGGGTGTGAGGAATTCCCACAGCCCGCACACACATGCTTGAACCTACATGTTCCTTGCGGTCTGCTACAGTTGCCTCGATTGAAGCCCCAACAGACCCCCCGCTTGCCGCCATTCCCGCCGGTTTTCGGCTGGTGATCGCCACCGGCGCCTGCTCGAAAGGGCACCACAGGCTTTTGGCGGAAGACCCCCGACCCACTCCCGCCCGGCGAGGATATACCTGCCGCCCCTGGCAGGAGCTGCTTATGCCATGAGACCGAGTCGAGGCAGTCCCATGTCAGAGAGGCATCATATTCTTTCGCTTTTCGGAATTTCATGTCATAACCTTTCCATTCCTCTCCCTCATACATTGCATAAAAATCCATAATACGAGTTTGATAGCAAGACAGTTCAGTTAACACCTCGGGTTTACGTTCCCCCATAACTGCAGTAAATATTGCAAAGGCCTTCACCCAATTCGTTACCGTTTCATCCACCCTGAATTCCGCCATCTTGGCTCGGGTGCCACAAATCTTTCTGCGTTTTAGCATATTCCATCTCGCGATGGTAAGTTAATAATGAAAACATATTGACATATTTGTCTCCCCATATTAACTCTTTTGTGGCCATAGGGATGTGCTGTGCCACCCTCTCCCGCCTTGAGGGTAATGAGCCCTCCCCTGCCATTGGCAAAGCGAGCTTACCCGGTTCGGTCGTTGTTCCCGCCGTTTTCTCGAGACCAACTGCGGGTCCTACCGGTGCCACCTGTGGGGAAACAAGAGGAAGATTTGCCTTTGCGGCATCTCTCGACTGCCGCAATTGCTGGATTAGTAGCTTGGCCTCTTTGGCCATGTCTCCAGGTGCCTCGGCACCCCCTGCCTTTTTATTGAGCCATGCGGCCAATTCAGGAGGCATTTCCTCATCGTTAGCGGGGGTAATCACTACCGGGATCGGTTGACCTGCGTCTGGGATTGGTACCGGGTTGTCTGCCGGTGTGACAGGGGCGGCCAGGGGTACCTCTGGGACCGGAACCTCCCCTGAAACTGCCCTCTTCTTGACCCGCTTCCCTCTACCCTCTGGGATGATGCCCGGCAAGGCCGGGCCTATTACCTTCTTAGGGTTACCAGGATTGAACAGTGCAGCCAGTTGTTTTTTGACCTCCGCCAAACCTCGACCGATGGATTGGACTTGTCCGAGTTTCCGGTCCATGCAAGCCATCCGGTTCGACAACAGGCGTAGCACCTTATCCATCTCGGAACCCTTTTCTGCTTTCTTGCCAGCCATGGTTTCGAGTATCCGCTCCTAGACGATCAACGAGGTCCTGGACTCTTTGACTTCGAATGACTGAAAGAGAAACACAAGAATTATAAGTTCTCAAAATTGCTGCTTGTTCCGTCGAGGGCTCACGAGCAACGAGTGGGTGCAGCCTTCAGAGCACAGGAACAAGAGGACGCTTCTTCGGATTCCCGCTCTATTTATTCTTCTGCGGGAGGGCGTGTACCCTCCTCCGGTACGCCTACTGGGCGTGGTCATCGGTGTAGGTGTCTAGGACAACCCCTCCTGGGCGGGAAAAGGCGCGCCCTAGCTACGCCGCTTCGGGCATACCAGCCGAGACACGCCCCCCCGCCCAAAATGGTTTCCCGGGAGGATCGGGGCACCCAACCATACGTTCGGGGGGACCGAGTGGTCCTTTCCAACCTAGGTCCTTTGAATTCTTTTCTGTTGTGTGTACCTTTGACTCCAGAAAATATAGCTCTGTCCCACAATCCACACTGTAAGCATTTTAAAGATGGATGCACTCTGATGGCATCTGTAAATGAAATGCTAGTTTCAAAAGTAAGATTTTTCTAAAATTGTGGACAACATGCAGTTTTCGAAAAAAGAAAAAAAATGATTGGTTGTTTGACAACATTTTACAGAAAACTAGGTTCCATGTTTCTGTTTTTTAAAAGCCTTATTTTTATTGGTTAAGAAAAAGTGATAAAAAAGAACGTTACAGAAGATAAGTCTGTATATTCTCCAGTCAAGCACACTTGCTGTTTTAATTTGCAACAATGTATGATGAACTTTTCACCTGTGTGCTGTTAGGTGTTTCCTGAAGTGTTTCTATGGTAACTGGCAGATTCTGGAACAGGGGAAGGGTTGGAAGTTCTATTAGTTCGAAAGCTTTGGAATGTTAAACCAATAGAAATGTGTGTTTTCTTTTCAATTGATGTGAACCGGATTTTCTTTGGTTATTTATATGTATTTATGCATAAAATGAGAGGGAAAATGTTCAATTTGACGGTTTTACTGCAAACACTGTACTCCAGAGATTTTGTAGAAGAATATCCACTGGGTGAGTGGTATTCTTGTTAATCTAGAAATCAATTTGAATGGTGAGTTGAAAAGTTGTATGGGAGTGCATCTGTGCGGTGTATCTTTGTACATTAACGAATTATGGGGTATATTATCAAGACTCTGTGATACAATTATCTCCACTTTATCGGCAGGAAACTGCCGATAAAGTGTTGGTAATGTTATCGCCTTTATTGATAATATGCTTCTATATTCATCCGTTGTTAAACGTTTTATAGTAGTAAATGTGTTTTGCTATAATGCATGCTGTTATGATTTTTTCTTTTAATATCATTTTGTGCCTCTGTACATTTAGGGATTATGGGCCATATTATCAATAAAGGATAATACATTACTGCCGCTTTTATCGACAGGAAACTGCCGGTAAAGCAGTGATAATGCTCTCCATAATATATCCTTGTGAATTCCCATAGAATTCCAGGTTATGGTGTTAACCTGGGATTCTATGGAAATTCACAAGGATAAATTATCAAGACCATTATCGCCGCTTTATTGGCAGTTTCCTGCCGGTAAAAGCGGCAATATTGTATCGCACTTTACTAATAATATGGCACTGACAGGTATATTATTAAGGACCAGTGTTAAAATTATCGACGTTTTATGGACAGGAAACTGTCGATAAAATGGCGAAAATGGGCTTAATAATAGCTTCTTGTAAATTGTTGTAGAAGCCCAAGTTCTAGTGTTAACCTGGGCTGGTATGGGAATTCTCAAGAGCATATTATCAAGCTCATTATCGTTGTTTGATCGGCATTTTCCTGCCGATATAAATGACAATAATCTATCGCCTTTTGTTGATATGTCCTGAAATTAATTTTATTAATTTATTTTTTTTCTTACCTGCAATGATCCACGGGGCATATTACCAAGGGGGGCGATAGCCAATTATCACCGATTTAGCGTCTGTTTTCGGCCGCTAAGCGGCAATAATTCTATCACCCTATTAGCAACCTATCGCTAACTGATTTTAGCGACAGCTTTTAGGCGATAGCGAGCAGTTTGGGGCTCGCTTTGCATGTCAGCGATGTTTATCGCTAATGACGTGCAAAGTGGGCCTACCCAACAAGTTATTGACTGAAAGCAGTCGCTAACGTCGCTATCGCCTATTAGCAAGGCAGGCATACCGTTGGAAATATTCGCTCTAACCGCAAATCTCTCCAAATACTAACACCTGCCCAGACCAGTTCTTAGCCATGTTATCCAATGGCAGGTGGATAACATGGCTAAGACCATTTCGTCTCTAATGCACGAATATCGCTGTATTCTCAATGATATTCACGCATTTCGCCGCTATCACTGGATATTTTAGCACAATGGAGAAAAACGGTACTAATAGCATGTTTTCTCCGCTAACATATAAAGCGATAGGCAGCGATAAAAAAATTGAGGCTAACCCTATTTAGCGATAAATATTGCTACTTGTTGGTAATATGCCCCCATGTTCCGTTGTTTATTACTCCTCACCCTGCCCCTCCTCCGCCCCACCTGCCTGCCCCATCACAATTCCCGCCACGGGCCGCGGCTGTTTTTATATTCCGTTATATTGTACTGTCTATTTATACTCTCATACTCTTTGTTCTTTTGTTGTAAGTCCTCTTATTTTTATACTCCGAGGTTTGTCCTCATAATCCTACCTCTGTTCTTGTAAGTAATATAATAGAATATTTGATATATTTTTTTTGTAATGTTATATATATTTTTTTTATTATAGGTTGTTCTTATCAATACTAAAAAAATTGAATCATGCCTACGAAGGACCAAAAGAAAAAGCAACAAAAGAAAAGTGTGTATTTGAAGAGAACTCACCAAGAAGATTTACATGAAGAGAGATGTCTTAACAAACAGAAAGAAAGTCCTGGTAAGAGCAGGAGCACTTTTTTGAGGAAAATACTAAAGACTAAGAGTAGTGTTCAGAAACAGGATAATGTCTTTAGTGTATCAGCGACAAAAAAACTACTAATAAAGAAAAGAATAATGTAAAATCAAGTGCAGACAAAACTGTGTATAGTACAAGGAAGAAAAATCAATTCATTGAAATTAGGAAAAAAATGTTTTATAATATATTGGCATCAAATGTAATGAAAGAAATTAGGGTATATAAGAAAAAAACAGTATTTTATAAGAAGAAGAAAGCTATAAAAAATGTAGTTGAGAAAGCTTTGGAATTGAAAAGAAAACTGTTTATTTTAGTAATCAATAGACTTAGATCACTAGATAAGTGAATACATTTAATGAAGTCTAAAAGTAAGTGGAGAAGATTAATTAACAGAAGTAAGTGAGTTTTTTTGGGTGTTCAAGTTCAAGTTCAAGTTCTGAGCATTTTTGTTGCATGCAGTTGACACCAGTGGTCGTGTTATGAGGTTAGAAATGTTTGTCCTATTGAGAAAGAGAAAATTGTTCCTAGAAATGCAGAAGAGGTGTTAGCTGGTGAAGTTTTAGGGAGACGTCCTAAAGCTTTAGTGTACACTTGGAATTGTAGTAGTATTTGCAGTGTGCGGGAAGAATCTATTGATTTTTTACACAATTTCTTATGTAATTATACCAAGAAAAGTGTTAAACAAAAGATTAAGATGTTACAAGGACTAGACCCTTGCAGAGTGAGAGAAAATACTGGTTTGCAAGGTCATTCTCTGCCTTGTGTTTCTAAAAAAGTATGTCGAAGTGTTTTCCACCATTTCATGATGTTAGCAGTTCATCATACTCAGATGAGGAAATTAGTCAGAACATTGTATTACGCGAAAAGTCCAGCACTAATGTTAAAAAAGTTGAACAGTGCTCTTTTGCGTGGATCTCTATCAGATGTAACAAATGTTTGTGATGAAATTGAGATTAGTTCCTTTGGTCCTCAGGAAAACAGTGCAGAAAGTGAGAGATTAATAGAAGAAAATGTGGAAGAGAATGTAGGACAGTGCAGTGTAGAAAATTTTGAGCAAGAAATTATACAGTTTAAGGCGATTTCAGGTGAAAGGACACATTATTCTTGTATATGTTGTTGATGGAATTCATTATAAAAATAAGACCAGGAATAAGGATCTGTATTTAAAAAGTGAAAAGGAAAATACTAAAGAGTGGAAGGATTTGCAACTTATTTGTTGGTAGAGAATTGTTTTGATTTGGGTTCTGATCAGCGTATTTGTAAATATTGTTATAACAAATTAGAAGAGAGCAACTGCCTGCTAGAGCTCTGCATAATAATCTTGGTAAATATTAATTCTGAACTGATTGATTTAAATGCCTATGAGTCTATTCTTATTCAATGTGCGCATCCATTTCAGGCTATTGTTCGTATGGAGCCTAAGACAGGAAAATTGCCTCCTTCTGATTTACGAAGAGGATTAAAGGGAAGAGTTGTATATTTGCATCTAGATTTAAAGTATTGGTGTAGAAAATGTAGAGGATAAACCTTTAGTTATTCTTGTTAATGGTGTTCCTACTAAGAGTAAGACAATCTGGCAAGAATTAGTGGATGTTAGGAAAGTGGAAAAGGCAACGTTGTATCTTGTAAAAAATTATCAATATTACAAAAATGTGTATGTGGGAGAAGAAGAAATAACTGTACAAGAAGATACTGACTTGCCATCTGGAGAAATTGAAAAAGTGGATGTTTCCAGAACTGAAGAAATCTACGAACATTACAGTGTTCATCCATTGCATTCCAAAGAAATGATGGGGAATGCTATAGAGTTATTTCAAATGAAAGAAGCAAAAGGAATTCCCATTAGTGTATGGGAAAAAAGCTTGGAAGCTCGTTGTTTCCCTCAGTTGTTTCCTACAAGAAAAGGAGGACAATATGATGAACGACCTGTGCAGATTCCTGCATCTGAATACCGGACATCAAGATTATATGCAGAAGATGCTGGATTTCGACAATGTATTCCATATTTGTTTCATCTTTTGTTCGAGAGTAAACCACATATTGAAAACAGGTGTACATCTGCAAAATGTTTCGGCAAAGGGATTTATTGATAAAGTGCAGCAGAAAGATAATGTTTTGAAAACTCAGCTGATTAACCTGATGGCATGTCAGCGTGGTACTAATGAGTACTGGTACCGTCGTCATGGAGAACATAAATGTATGCTAAGGAACTTAGGAACTCCTACATGGTTCCTTACTCTAAGCTGTGCTGAATATGCTTGGGATGATTTACTTAAATTTCTTCGAGAGGCAAATACAAATATACCAAATATTGAATACAAGACACCTGGAGAATTGTGCTCTTTGGATTCTGTTAATGCATGCAGGTATTTCAATCATAGATTCGAAGCTATGATGTCTTTTATCACCAATAAAAATCCTCCTCTTGGAAAGGTTCTGGATTTCTTTTGGAGAAAGGAGTATCAAGCGAGAGGTGCTCCTCACATACATATGCTATTATGGATCAAGATGCTCCCAAATTTAGAACAGACTCGTTGCAACATAATATCACAAGAAAGTCTCCAAACAATACCTACAACTTAATGAAAATACATAAATGACTACAACCCAGTCATTTTGCCCATGTGGAATGCTTATTTGGATATTCAATATGTTGCAGACAATTCGATTGCTGTTGCTCGATATGTGACATCGTACATAACAAAATCAGAAAAGACGGAAGTGAAGGAAATGTGGGAAGAGATTTCCCATGAGAAGAGTCTAAGTAAGAAATTATACAGTTACAGTTAGAAGATGTTATCTCATCGAGAAATTGGAGCGTATGCATGCTCGATTGCTTATCATCTGCAAGTCTATACTCCAAATCTAAAAGAATTGTTTGGGTGAGTCTAGGTCTTACTGCAACACCAAACCGAGTTCCTAAATCTGTACAAGAAATTGAATATTTAGCTGAAAAAGAGCCAGAAAGTACTGATATTGTGAAAACAAATATGTTGGATACATATTATCCAAATAGAAGTCATCATCTTGAGAACATTTGTCTCTATGAAGTGCTGCAAAACTATATTTTTAAACAGAATATTACCGAAAACAATGATAATGGTATATATGCTGTTATTGGTTCTGAAGGATGTCTGGTGAAACAAAGAAAAGGGCATGTGATTAATCACCGTAAACTGAGTTGCGAAACACCTGACAAAAGGAAATGTTACTATTTAACTCTTTTGCAACTTTTCAAGCCCTGGCGTTCAGAATTGGAATTACTTGGAGATTTTGAGAGCTATGAAGATTCCTTCAATGCAACTAAAGATACTTTAGAATGTCCTGTTTTTGCTAATTATGTCAAAATGTTGAATGACGAAATTGAGCAAGAAGCTACAATTACAGCTGAGATTGTACAGGCAGTTCTCAAGACAGTCAAACTTCTGCTCCGTTGAGTCAGGACCTACTGGGAGAACCAATTGTTCTAATTGAAGCAGCAACTGCTATGGAAGAGGTGGAAACAGTAATGTCTCAAGGTCAAGAACATCTAACAAACTTAGGAAATTTTGAAGAACAACTAACTCTTGAGCAGAATGAAATATATGAGCAAGTGAGAGAACAGATTGACCATGGATTTCTTCATGAGAAGAAAGAGTGCTCTTGCTCATCATTTGAACCTATCCGTATGTATGTGAGTGGCAAGCTGGATCAGGAAAAAGTTTTTATATTATAGTAATCACGAGTTTTCTACAGAAAAGAACTGACTCGCATTTGTCTTGTGTTGTCACTGCTCCAACTGGGTTGGCGGCACACAATATTAAAGGAATTACTTTACATCATATATTAATGCTACCAGTAGAGCATGACAACAAATAACAATACCACAAGCTATCAGGAGAAGCTTCTTATGAAGTTTCAAGAGTGTTGAAAAAAATGAAGCTTCTTATTATTGTTGAGGTAATTATGGTCTCAAACTTAATGCTTACCTTAGTGCATTTAAGAAGGCAGCAAATTCTTAAAACAGAGTATGACGTATTATTCGGAGGAAAACACGTCATACTTTTTGGAGATCTTCTACAACTTACTCCTGTAAAAGCACAGCCAGTGTTTAAAAAACGGGTGCATGAAGATACTAGAAAGTCTTTGGGGAGTATTCGCAATGTAAACATTTGGTCATATTTTCAGCATAAGGAACTTACAACAAATATGCGACAAGCAAATATTGTTGATTATGGAACTATTTTTCAAGATATAAGAATTGGAAAATTAACCGAATATGCCAAACAAGCTTTACAGACACAATTACTTTCCAATTTGTTTCCAAATGCAAATATTGTCCCAGAGAAAATATACATGAGAATTGCAGAAAACAAATCTGTAATCTGCTTAATGCCAACACTGTGTGAATGTTCTATATTCAATGAAGAAATGTTAAAGTTGGAAAATAAAGAAATTTTAAAATTGGAATCAATTGATAAAATCTAACATGAAGGAATCAGTATTATTTTGAGTGAAAACTTGAAGAGGAAATTGGATTCTTTAGAGAAATCGATAAGTAAAACTGCTGGGTTAGAAAAGAATGTATATGCATGTGTAAATTGTAGGGTAATTTTGCGACGTAATTTGAATGTGCAAAAAGGTCATGTAAATGGAGCAAAGGGTAACATTGTTGATTTTGTTAATTATGTAAATAGAGCTGGCATTGAATTTTTGAAAATCAAATTTGATGAAATTGCTGAAGTACAAGAAGTTAGTCATTGTGCAGCTCGTTTTTTGCTTGTAAAAGATTTGTATGTCTGCAGAAAACCGTTTTCTGTTTGTTTGGAATATGCGGTGACCATTCATAAATCTCAAGGTTTAAGTGTAGATTGTGCTTTAGTAAATATTGGAAGTACAGTGTTTAAAGAAGGTATGGCATATGTTGCTTTGTCTCGAGTCAGAACTTAATCTGGATTGTACTTGATTGATTTTGATGAGACAAAAGTTTCTGCAGATGCAAACTGTGTGAAAGAGTATAATAGGTTAAGAAGAGAATATGTACCCTATTTTGGTCAATATCCAATGATTGAAAAGCATGTGGTAGGTAGAAAAAGAATATTTGAGAATATCTGTTCTGAAACTGTAGAGAAAGAAAAAAAACAAGATGAAGCTGCACCTCCAAGCAAAAAGACAAAGGACGGTGTTGAAGAGAATGTTGGTTATTGGTTTCAAAATAGTTCTGGTGTCAACTGCTGTGCTAATGTAGTTGTTAATGTTGTTTTTTTTCTTCAAAGTTTCCAACAGCAAATTATAGAAAATCGGGGCAAAGACTCTGTTCATTGTTGAATTCTGTTTCTGAGAAATGTACTAGTGATAAAAGTAAAATACAAAGTGTTTCTGATATTCTAAATGTTTTGTACATATGTTCTGGTTCTAGTCAATTTACGCAGAATACTTAGCAAGATTGTCTGGAATTTTTTATGTTTATGCTTGGTGTACTGGAAGATGAAGGTATAGATGTTGAAAACCTTTTTGTCCTTTCTTATTAATTGGATCATGACTGTCGAAATTGTTTGTTTACACGTAGCACTGACATAGACACTGAGAGAATCATATATTTGACATTACCTGACTGTGAATCAGTGTCTTTTAACAATCTAATTAGAGGAGCAAGTCAAAACATGCAGTGTAGCCAATGTAAATCAGAAATGTCATCAACATTATTTATACAAAGATATGGACAGTATGTTATTGTAAAGCTGCAACGTTGTAGAACTGATGAAACAAAATTGAAAACTTTAATAAAAATGTTGTAGCTGGTCAATGTTCAATATCAGGAAAAACATTTATAGCTGTTGCTATTATTTTTCATGATGGACTTTGTACCACATCTGGACAATACATTGTTTATTTAAAATGTCGGAAAGGTGGATACAGTGTAATGATACTCAATTAGTTTTTAAGCAACGTTTGCCCAAAGAGTTACCAAATTCTTACCTAATAATTTTAAAGACAACATTTTAAGATCAAAATTTGCCCTGTTAAGGTACATTAGTCTGGTGTTGTAGAGTATTTTGTAAGTGAGAGTAAGGAGCTTGAAGGTGATCCTTTTGTTGATATTTAGGCAGTGTAGGTGTATCAGGTGGTGGGTGATGTGGGTGCAGCCGGGGACATTGATGATCAGTCACATAGTGGTCTTTTTGGATTTGTTGTAGTTGTTGTAGGTGTTTGGCTAGCATTTATGTATAGAGCGTTTTACCACAATGTAGTTAGCTGCTGATGAGGGCCTGTGTCACTGTTCTTCTTCTTTGGTTAGGATCCACTTGTAAATGTGTCAGAGCATGTGGAGGGTGTTATAGCAAGTTGAATCCTATGTTGTGCACATGGTTGGTAGGTGTTGGTACTCTTTACACTGTAGTCAGGTAGCAGGAGTTGTCTGAGGCTTATGGAGTGGGTATGAGGATGAGTACCTATATCTTCTGCCAGTTTGTGTTTACAGTGCTGCTCTTTATGTAGTTAGTGACGTCCTTCATTGTGTTGTGGAGGTTGCTTTTGGTGGTATGTGGCTTCTTGGTGAGGAAGAGGATGAGCTGGGTGTTCTTTGTGTAGGAGATGTTGTTGAAGTTGTGATGGAGGCTACTTGTGTTAGGGTGGCGATGTAGATGCTGAACAGCGTCCGACTGATGGATGAGTCCTGGGGGACCCTTAGATGATGTCGGTGGTTTTGGATCAGAAGGCTGGGAGGCGGACGTTCAGGATTACCTTGGAACAAGTTCCAAACAAAGGACTTGATGCATACTATTTTGCTGCAAGGAAAAGTGTGCTAAACCATTAAGGACTTTTTTCTGTGTATTTTGTCAGCAATTATTTGTAAGTAACATTATTTACAGTGTAAGAAAATTAATCAGAATATATAGTTATTTTATGATTGTTTGAGATATGTTATATTTACGTAAGAAATTGCTCTTAGAAAAAAACATGTAAGATATGTTTTATTTCTACTTTTTATATTGTTATTGAGAATGTTGACTGTTTTTTTTTAAGATATGTTTTTTTAAGATATCCTTATGGATTGTGATTTTTTTTGCCCGCTGTTATGTGATGAGTACAATTGAACTCACTGTTTGTAGTGAAATTCAATATATTCTGAGAACAGCAAAAAAGGCAAATGAAATGTTTTTAAAATTATTTTGTGTTGTAAAATATATCTATTTGTGTATCTTCCACAGGTTAAAATGTTATAATATATACTTTTTTATTTATTTATTATGCTTAAGGTAAGTACAAGTAACTGACTCAACCACGGCCTGTTGAGGGAGTTGTGGTGAGGTAGGCAAGAGGGGGGGAGGTGCAGGATGGGGGGTCATAAACAGTGGAATGTGGATGATTGCAGGTAACTAAACAATAAATTAATAAAATGAATTTTGTATCCTGCAAACGAAGTGGCATATTATCAGCAATAGGCGATACATTATTGCCGCTTTTATCGGCAGGAAAAATTCTGATAAAACGGCGATAATGGGATTGATAATAGGGCCTTGGAAACTCTCATAGCAGCCCAGGTTCTGGTGTTATCTTGGGCTGTTATGGGAATTCACAAGGGCCTATTATCAAGCCCTTTATCGCCGCTTTATCAGCAGTTTTCCTGGCGATAAAAGCGGCGATAATCTTAATAATGTCTTTGTGTTGACGAACATGCATTGTAATGGCTGTGACTTACGTCCTTCAAATGAGTTTTTAGGTATACCTGTGGCCAAGTCTGATAACATCAGAGTTTAAGGACAAACACCATGGTGTCTCTGCCTCGAAATCTCGTTGTTCACAAAGAAAATAGGAAGACGATTAAATGAAAGTAACAGATATAATAAAAACAACGGTGAAAAACGACTAAAATGGCGGTGGACGGAGTACCTCATCAACTTTTGGCACCTCGACACTATGTTCCAAATAAATGTAGATAAAATACGATTATTAATAAATCACAAAAGTACAACAGTGGATGACACACACGACCCGGGAAAACAAAGCGCCAAATTTAATATCTGAAATAAAGAAAGCTTTGTTTGTTGAACTTGAAGAAAAAGAAAAAAACGTCGGTTTGGAAACGAGGCTGCGCATGCGTAAAGAGTACAACTGCTTCACAAAAAAATGGAACGTTTTACATACTATCATAGAAATGAAGGGGCATTTTATCAACAAAAGGCGATACATTTCCGCCGCTTTTATCGCCAGTAACTGCAGAATTAAGCAGCGATAATGGGCTTCATAATAGGCCCATGTAAATTCCCATAGCAGCCCAGATTCTACTATTACCATGGGTTGCTATGGCAATTCACAACGGCATATTATAAAGATCATTATCGCCGCTTTATCGGCGGTCTCCTGCCAATAAAAGCGGCGATAATGTATCGCCTTATATTGATGATAATATAGCCAGAAATTAATTTTAATAATGTAATTGTTTACTTGCCTATAATCATCCAGATTCCATTCTTTATCACACCCACCCTGCCCCGTCCCCCGCCCCGCATGTTCCACCGCAACTCCCTCCAGGGGCCGCGTCTAGGCTTGATAATACGCCCTTGTTAATACCCATAGAAGCCCAAGCTAACACCAGAACATGGGCTTCTATGGGAATTAACAAGGGTGTATTATCAAGACCATTTTAGCTGTTTTATCGTCACTTTCCTGCCCATAAAACAACGATAATTTTAACACCGGTCCTTGATAATATGCCCGTCAGTGCCATACCCCGTTATAGTCAGTTCAGCTAACTATAACTTGCGCACCCGCAATGCACTGCTGATGACATCACATATTACATCACTCATTACATCAGTGATGTCATGAGTGATGTCACTGACCATGTCATGAGTGATGTAATATGTGACGTCATCAGCAGTGTTTTGCGGGGGCACGAGTTATAATTAGCTGAACTAACTATAACGGGAGAATTTCAATGGTTTTGTATGAGAGAAATGTCAAGCTAACTATAACACCCCTAAAACCTATGGTTTATTCAGTGATTTTCTAAGGTTTTTTAAATGATAATTCCTGACTATAATGTGCCTGAAACCTATGTTTTTTTCAGTGAATATATAATATAAATATTAAGACAAGACATTATCTGAGGTAATTATAAAAATAATATTTAATTTTCAAAAAATGTACATTACTTTTAAACGCAATTTTGCGAAGTCGCACTGGGTGCGAGCTGTGTGCCTGCTGGGTACGCGCACCCTATGCATAACCCATGTGTCCACAAAAAAGAGATTTGATTGGTTCATTAGACTTCCTATTCAAAGTATTGAAGAACCACACACATTTCAATCATTCTTCTTGGACCTTTTCTTAGGGTAAGACCTGCTGAGAAGAACTCCTATGTTTTGCTCATTGCAGACCTGATTTACCTTATAATTTTCAAAATGGCAACAAATCCACCTTCTTCATCTGATTCTAAAGAGTCCACCACTCAGGAATTTGTTCCAGAACCTCCCCCTCCAGAGAGGTATTCATCTATCGTGTGAAAGTTTTTCACATTCCCAGCTGGACTAAAGAAGGTCAATGCGACCAAAGTAACGTGCAAAATTTGCAAAGCGGTCCTGTCTATAGGAAATCTGAACAGAAAATACTCGTGTGGGACTGCAGACACGCCATCCAGTCAACTTAGCATGAGAGGAGATGAAAAGACTTCAGCAAAATGCTCCTGTACTACCAGCTGTGCCAAGCACATCTGGGACAGCACCATCAACTTCTAGTTCACCACCAGATATACGTCCACAATTTGCATTAGTCAGGATGAATTGTGTAAAATGCGGACGTCTCATTGCTTATGGTGAGCAATCAGTGGACCATGTTTGTCGGGCTATTGACAACCACCATTGTTAGTTTTTTTTTTCTCCTCATAGTTTTTGGTTCTGTTTATCCTGTTTCCCTGTTTAAAAAAAAACAAAAAATGTGTTCAAAGAAACACAAAAATAATACAAAACTACAAAACAATACTACTCTGGTTAAAAAAAGAGCTAAACTTGTATCCTAGTGTGTGAAAGTTTAGATGTATGTATGTGTAGTGGATTATTGACTGAAAAAATGCATTGTTGATGTGTGGTGAATGAATAAGTGCAGAACTATAAAGAAATACTGCAGCATGACACTGTAAACTATTTAGCTACAGCATGCTGCAGTATTTCTGAAGCATAGGGATGCAACACTTGTAAATAAATATGTTGCAAGTCTGTGTTTCCCTCTGCACAGCTGCTTAAACTGCGGCCATGTTGTGACACCAGCACCCTTGCACCATGGTGCAAGGATGTCCGTGTCATGCGGATATTGTTTTTGTGCAGCAAGGGACACCTTTCTGCACAAAAACAATCAGAAAACGCTTTTTTCACCCTCAATACTCTGTGCATTGTAGCATATATTGAAAGTGAAAAAATGAGGAGAAGTGAAAACAATTCTCCTTGTTGTGCTTTGCTACACCAATTGGAGGATGGTGCAGCATTAACAAACATGGCCAGATTTATATTTTTGATAATACTGGATATATGTCTTGTTCTATGACTGTTCTGTGCAAACAAGCACAGCAAAACCTATAGAACAGCTTTTCAACGGAAAGTGCTGTGTATGATGACATTATCTTTGCATGGAAAACAAACAGTAAATAGAATGTCTTTTTCTCAAATTGTAATTAAGAAGGATAGTTAAAGGCTAGGGCAATTCTTATTATAGAAGTACATTTTTGTACTACTAACAGAGAACAAGATAAATTTATAAGTACTTATGTTTTGTGAAACTTATAGGACATATTTACATATGACTAAAGAGAAGGGATGGGGCCTACTGTCACATGTGGAAAAACACTTAGTGATGTGCTTTAAGTTAAATAGTTTTCTTTCTTATAATTCTAAAATAACCAGGACCTACAAGACCACAATATGTCTCTAATGTGTACTATACCATGTATCTTGCATACCGGTGTTCTGAAGCTGTCTCCTATTTGATACCTGTCTGCAATGGAATTCTCTGTCTCAAATCTAGTCTATCAATCTTCCATTTTTTTTAATGTATGCAAACACAGTCCATAGTGCATTTTAAGACTTACTTAAACTTACCTCAGCAGTAATAAAACTAAAAAATGCTTCACATTTTATTCAGTTGTTTTTTACAATGTAAAATATAGAAAATTCCATATTTTAGAATACGGATCTGTAAAAGAAAAGAAAAAATATTTATAACATGCAATAATATATTTGTAACAGCATTGCATAATTTTAACATTTTACAAAGTAATTTCTTTGCCTTTTTTGCTGTTCTCTGAATATATTGAATTTCGCTATAAACAGTGATTTAAATCGTACTCATCACATAACAGCGGGCTAAAAAAAACAATCAATTTGATTATTTAAAGAAAAACAACAATCCATCCACAGTAAAATACTGGATAATACAAATCACACATATATAAAATGGTTACTGCTAAGAAAATTTTATAACTTACATTTATAAACACTGTAAATGTTGTCGGTTAAAATTATACACCGAGACAATGTGCAACAAAAAGTCCATAATTCACAGAAATACCTTTCTTTAAGGCCAAATTGCAGTCATTTTCATTTAAATTGTCCAATGGTAATCCCAATAAATCATAATAATAAATTCCTCAGAGGTTGAATTATCTTCCTAAAACTTTGGCTTTAAAAATATTAGGTAGGAATTTGGTAATTCAAAAGGCAAACCTTGTTTGAAAACCAACTCAGCATCATTACAAAGAGTCCAGCCTTTGTCACCTTTTAGATAGGCAGTGTAATGTCCAGATGTTGTGGAAGGACGATCATGGAAAATTATTGCTACTGCAACAAAAGTCTTCCCTGATATTGAAAGTTGAGTAGCTACAAAATGTTTTATTAAAGTGTCCAATTTTTTTCCGTCAGCTGTACAACGTTGCATCATTAAAATTATATATTGTCCATGTCTTTATATAAATAATGCTGATAACATTTCTGATTTGCATTGGCTACACTCCATGTTTTGATTTGCAACTTTAACTAATTTATTGAAAGACACTGATTTACAGTCCGGTAATGTCAAACATAGAAATCTTTCAGTGTCTACATTAGTGCTACATGTATACATACAATGTTCACAATAATAACACCTTCTTTTTCCAAGACAGTAAGAATACACATTAGAAATTCCTGAGCATCTTGTTGGATATTTTGTGTAAATTGTGTAGAACCAGAACATACATCCAAAAGATTACGAACATCGGAAACGGTTTGTATTTTAAATGTATCAGTTCTTAATTATTCATAGAATGCAACAAGCACCAACATTTTTTTCCCGATTCTCCATAATTTGCTGTTGCAAAACTTCAAGAAAAAAAAACATTGACCACCACATTAGCATAGCAGTTGACACCAGAACTATTTTCAAACTGATAACCAACAATCTCTTCTACAGTATCCTTTTTCTTTTTGCTTGCAATCACAACATTATCTTCTTTTTTCCCTTCTCTAAACCTTCAGTACAGATATTCTCATACCTTCTTTCTCGACAAACCACACACTTTTCAAATACAGGATATTGACCTAAATTGGGAGCATATGTTCTTCTTAACCTATTATACTCTTTGACAAAGTTTGCATCTGCGGTAACCTTTGAATCATCAAAATCAATCAAAAACAAACCAGATAATGTTCTGACTCGCAACAAAGCAACATATGCCATACCCTCTTTAAACACTGTATTTCCAATGTTCATCAAAGCACTGTCAACACTTAAACCTTGAGATTTATGAATAGTCACTGCATATGCCAGAGAAAGTGGAAACTGTTTTCTACGGACATACAAATCTTTAACAAGCAAAAAACGAACTGAACAACAACCAATTTGTTTAACTTCTTCAATCTGATCAAATTACATTTTTAAGAATTCAATTCCATCTTTATTTTGATAATTAACAAAATCTACAACTTTGCCCATTGCTCCATTACCTAAACCTTTTTCTACGTCCACATTACGCTTTAAAATTATCCAACAGTTTCTACATGCATATATATTCTTTTCTAAACCAGCAGTTTTAGATATAGATTTTTCTAAAGAATTTGGGGGCATATTATCAAGGAGGTTTATCTCCGTTTTATTGGCTTTAAAAGCCAAGAAAGCGGAGATAAAATTATCTCCCTATAACCTAGCTGTTGCTAACACCAGTTAGCGACAGTTAGCAGGAGATAGTGACCATCTTGGGCCCCACTTTGCATGTCAGTGATATTTATCACTAATGACATGCAAAGGGGGCGTGCCAAGATGTTAGCGACTGAAAACAGTCGCTAACATCGCTATCTCCTATTACCAACTTTTGGAGACATTCGCGCTAAGCACGAATATCTCCAAAAGCTAACACCTGCCCTGAGCAGTTCTTAGCCATGTTATCCAATGGTAGGTGGATAACATGGCTAAGAGCATTAGCTCTGTAATGCATGAATATCGCTGACTTTTCAGCGATATTCATGCGTTGAGGCGATTTTTATCGCATTTGCGATAAACCTTGGTAATACCAAGGTTTATTTGCAGTAAAAATTGCCGCAGCGCAGCTGTAAATTTTTGTCTCTAACCAAGCAATAGCGATAATTATCGCTATTGCTTGATAATATGCCCCCCAATTTTGTCTCTATTTTATCGATGCCTTCCATTTTTGTTATTTCTTTATTTTCCCGTTTCAAAAGTTGTTAGTTGAATATACAACACTCAAGCAGTGTTGGCATTAGGCAGTTTACAAATTTGTTTTCTGCAATTTTCATGTATATTTTCTCAGGAACTATGTTTTCATTTGGAAACAAATTGGAAAGTAATCGAGTCTGCAAAGCTTGTTTGCCATGTTCAGTCAGTAGTCAAATTCTTATATCGTGTAGAATAGTTCCATATTCAACATCGTTTGCCTGCCACATATTTATAATGAGTTCTTTGTATTCAAAATATGACCAAATGTTCACATTTCCAACACTACCCAGAGACTTTCTGGTGTCTTCATGCGCAAGTGTTTTAAATACCTGTTGTCCTTTTACAGGAGTCAGTTGCAGTAGATCTCCAAAAACTATGAAGTGTTTTCCTCCAAATAACACGTCATACTCTGTTTTAAGAATTTTTTGCATTCTTAAATCCACAAAGGCAAGCATTAAGTTTGATACCATGCTTACCTCATCAATAATGAGAAGTTAAATTTTCTTCAAGACTCTTGAAACTTCACAACAAGCTTCTTCAGATAGCTTGTGGTATTCCAATTTGTTTTCATGCTCTACTGGCAGCATTAGTAAACAATGTAAAGTAATTCCTTTAATGTTGTGTGCTGCCAACCCTGTTGGAGCAGTGACAACACAAGACAAATGTGACTCAATTGTTTTCTGTAGATAACTTGTAATTATTTTAATAAAAAAACGTTTTCCTGTTCCAGCTTCTCCACACACGTACATTCGGATAGGTTGAAATGGCATGCATGAGCACTCTTTCTTTTCATGAAGTAATCCATGGTCAATCTGTTGTCTCACTTGCTCATAGATTTGTTTCTGTTCAACATTTAGTTGTTCTTCCAAGTTTGCTAAGTTTGTTACATCTTCTTGAGCTTGATGCATTGCTGTTTCCACCTCATTCATAGCGATTGCTGCTTCATTTTCAACAATTGGTTGTCCTAGCGGATCTAGCAATCTCAGCTGCAATTGTAGCTTCTTGATCAATTTCATTGTTCAACATTTTCACATAATTTGCAAAAGCACTGCATTGTATGCTATCTTTACAAGCATTAAAGGAATCTTTGTAACTCTGGAAATCTTGAAGTAATTCCAGTTCTGAACGCCATGGTTTGAATAGTTGTAAAAGGGCTAAATAGTAAAATTCCCTTTATCAGCAGTGTTGCAACTCAGCTTTCTGTGATTAATCAAATTTCCTTTTGTTTGTTTCACCAAACATCCTTCCGAACCAATGACTCCATATTTTCCATCATTGATGTTCTCTGTAGTATTCAGTTTAAAAGTGTAGTTTTGCAGCACTTCATAGAGACACACGTTCTCAAGATGATGACTACTGTTTGGGTAATATGTGTCCAACATATTTGTTTTCAAAATATCTGTACTTTCTGGATTTTTTTCTGCTAAATATTCAATTTCTTGTACACATTTGAATACTCGATTTTGCATTGCTGCAAGACCTAGACTCACCCAAATGATTCTTCTAGATTTAGAGTATAGACTTGCAGATGATAACCAATCTGAGCATTCATATACTCAGATTTCTCGATGGGATACCATCTTCAAACTGAAACTGTATAATTTCTTATCTTATTTAGAGTCTTCTCATGAGAAATCACTTCCCACATTTCTTTCAATTCCGTCTTTTCTGATTTTGTAATATAGGACGTTGCATATTGAGCAACAGCAATGGAATTGTCTGCAACATACTGAATATCCATGTTAGCATTCCACATGGACAAAATAACTGGGTTTTAGTCATTTATGTATTTTGACTCTTCATTTCTTCTTTAGTTGTAGGTATTTTTTGGAGACTTTCTTGTGATAGCATGTCACAAAGATGGCATAAAACTGTTCACTCTTTCTTTGGATATTATAGGACGTGGAAATGCAAAACGACATTTGGTGTAGAACTTGTCCTTACATTTGTACTTTCGTCTACAGTATTTTTCACATCGGTTGCTTTGGAATCGTAAGACGTGTGCTCTTCAGTTGTTTTCTTCTGTGCTTTAGCATACAGCACATGTTGCATATTGTGCAATAAAACTCAAAACAGTATCATCCACATCTGTTCCAAATTTGGGAGCGTCCTTAATCCATAACAGCATATGTATATGAGGAGCACCTCTTGCTTGATACTCCTTTCTCCAAAAGCAACCCACAACTTCTCCAAGAAGAGGATTTTGTTATTGCAGATAAAAGACATCATAGCCTCAAATCTATGATTGAAATACCTGCATACATTAACAGGATCCAAAGAGCATGGCTGTAGGGGTTGGTCCCTAGACAGACCGGTTAGGATTCGATCTTTGGAAGGGAGTGATCCGGTCACGCGCAATAACATCGCGGCCCATGTACTTCGGATCTGGAACCTGAACGTGAGGTCATTGGTCAAACATCACCAGTTTATATATGACCTCATTGAAAAGGACTCCCCTGATCTACTTTTCCTCACAGAAACCTGGCTCCAGGACTCGGATGCCGCTATTCTGAATCTTACCTTCCCTCCGGTATATACGGTTTTCACACTGAATCGTGCTACGAGAGGAGGTGGCATCGCTATGGCGGTAAAATCGTGCTTCCCCGCGGAATGGAAAGCCCTTGGGTTGCCAGCCTGTGAGAGCGCCCTTTTTAAAGTATCCTTTAGTCATCATTTTACGCTGAGCGGTATCTTTATCTACCGCCCTCCAGGCAATGACACAGCCTTCAAGACCGCCCTTGCCGATATGGTAAGTTCTCTAGCACCTAGCTGTGCGAACTTTAACATCACTGGCGACCTTAACATTCACTTTGACCACACGTCATCCACAGCCATAGACACTTTGCTTGTAGATCTTGAAGCACTGAAACTTGTCCAACTTGTAACACTTCCCACTCATACTGGGGGACACATCCTTGATCCCTTCTTCTCCACTCTGAAAAGGATGAAGGTGTCCAACCCGATCCCGGTTGGCTGGACCGACCATCTGCTGGTGGAAGTCTTCTGTCCCATTGATAATATCCCATTCAAACCGGTGGATAGGCTGATTCTTAAAAGACACTGGCACAAGTTCAAACTTGAGGAGTTTTATAGGCTACTGGTGCAGAAACCCCTGAGCCCTTTTTTGGATGTGGAACGAGGATACGACCTGTTCTGCAAATGGATTTCGGATGCCCTTGATTCCCTTATACCTATGCGCTGGTCGAAATGTCATTCCAAGGTACTCAGCCCGTGGTATAACGACTCTCTTGCCGAGCTTAAAAAAATCTGCCGGAAAGCTGAGAGGGAATGGAGGAAGTCCTATGACCTCAGCCTGAAAGACTCTTATTTTGCCAAACTGAAGACCTATCATAGGGCAATCTGCAGAACTCGGGCCGCATTCTATGCCCAGGAATTCCAATCAGTACCAACCCCTCTAAATTAATTGTTAAGGTCCTTAAAGACCTTATGAATAAAAGAGCCGACTCGGCAGAAATTTGCACCGATTCTCATTGCGAGAGTCTAGCCTCCTTCTTTCTGGAGAAAGTGCAGGCTATCTACCGAGGATTTGACCTGTCTCTGCTAGATCCAGAGCTAGTTGGCCCGACCCTCCTGGCTATGAGACTCTGACCTCCTTGCCTGATTTGTCTATGGAGGCTTTTGACAAGCTGAGCCTCAGGATTAAATCAGGCTCCCCTCTGGATCCGCTGAAGCCAGCTCAAATTAAGTTGCTTTCCCCCCTGTGTCGGGTCCCGATACTTACCTTGATCAACCTGTCGTTGTCTACCGGAATGGTTCCTTCCGCATGGAAGCAGGCGGTAGTCACCCCAATTTTAAAGAAGGCAAAGGCAGACCCGCTCCTGTCTGAGAAATATCGCCCCATATCTCTTCTTTCCTGAATGGCCAAAGTCACCGAGGCTCATGTTAATTCCATCTTGACTGACCATCTTGTTCACAACCATATATTAGACCCGAGTCAGATTGGCTTTCAGCCGGGACACAGCACCGAGACTGCTTTGCTCTACATGACCGAGCATCTGCGTCTGGTGCTTGACTCTGGGCGGACGGCAGCCCTCTTTTTATTAGATCTGAGCGCCGCATTCGATACGGTGTCCCACCATATTCTGATTCAGCGCCTAGAGGAAGCTGGAGTAGCAGGGACTGCTCTTCAGTGGTTCCGCTCGTTCCTCTCTGATCGTTTCTTTAAGGTGGCTATACCACCCTGCCAGTCCACCTTCCATCCATTTAACCTGGGGGTCCCACAGGGCTTCTCCTTGAGCCCGACCTTATTCAACCTCTACATGAAACCGCTAGCTGCGATCGTCAAACAGTGGGGTCTGACGATGACCTCATATGCAGTCGACACGCAGCTGGCGGTGACACTGAGTGGAGACCCTGAAGTGGATGCCCCCAGATTCCGAGCTGGAATTGTGGCAGTGGCAAATTGGTTAGTCATGGTTTTGGGGAAACATGCGGAGCTCTGGGGAGATCGGTGGTGGCCTCCAGAATTGGGCGTTACTCCCGTACCTGCTTCCGAAGTAAAGAACCTAGGGGTGTGGCTGGATCCGGCACTTACCTTCACAGGTCATACGAAGAAGGTTGCTGCCACCTGCTACGGAATCCTGCGAGGATTAAGGCCAATCCTCAAGTTTTTTTACCCCCCCACCCGGCAGCTAGTGGTCCAAGCCTTAGTTCTTTTCCTGCTGGACTACGGTAGCGCACTGATGTTGGGGGTAAACCAGGCTGAGGCATCTAGGCTACAAAGGGTACAGAATGCTGCGGCGCGGGCCATTGTTGGTCTTCCCAGGCATTGCTCAGTTTCCAGCACTATTTGTGCCCTACATTGGCTGCCGGTTAGGCAAAGAATCAAGTTTAAGGCGCTCTGTTTGGCCTTTAAAATTATGAAGCTCTCCTCGCCGCCTGCACTTGCTAACTTGCTCACCCCGTATGTTCCTTCGAGGTCCTTGAGATCGGAGGCTCTTCATCTCGTGGTCTGCCCCCGTTTCAAACTCAGCAGGATGAGTGGCCGCTCCATCCGAGTGCTTGCCGCTGGGTTATGGAATTCTCTCCCGGTGCACATTCAAGCTCTGGACAATTTATCCATCTTTAGGCGTGCTTTCAAAACTTTCCTGTTTTCTGTACTAGGTTAGCCGTCTTTTTCCTTTCTGCGTGTTGTGTTTTAGCACTTGTTCAAGCGCCAGGACGCCCCTTTGCTGGGGCAGCTGTGTGCTGCACAAATAATGTTAACATAACATAACATAACATAGTAGAGCAGGGCAGGATCTATGAGGAGCCAAAGGACATTATAGATGCCTTCAAAAGATACTATCAAACATTGTATCAGGAAGATGTGGTGACAGAGGAGCCAATGGCTGAGTGGACAGGATTGGGGATCAAAGTGGTTCAGAATGATAGAGAAATTCTAGAACAATCCGTTACTATGGATGAACTCTCGGAGGCCATACAAGAATTAGCAGCAGGGAAGGCTGCCGGCCCCGATGGTTTACCAATTGAGCTCTACAAAAGTTTTTTTGAAGAAACATCTATACTTTTGTTAGACCTTTTTAACGGGGTTATAAATACAGGTTTAATCCCTGAGTCATGGATGAACACCAATATAGTGGTGTTCCATAAAAAAGGCAAGCCCACGGAAAACCCGGGTTCATATAGACCCATATCTCTAATAAATGCGGACAATAAATTATACGCTAAGATCTTGGACATCCGCTTGGGACGGATCCTAGGGTCCCTCGGCTCTCCCTGGCAGCATGGTTTTATTCCTGGTAGGGGAACTATAGATCATATCAGACGAGCTATCACGTTGTTTGATATCCATGCTGCCGGGGAGGGAGGGGTCGCAATGATCCTCCTAGATGCGGAGAAAGCTTTTGACCGCGTCAGATGGGAATTCCTGTGGAGGGTGCTCGCCGAAAGGGGGTTTGGACCAAGGTTTATGAAGGCTATTCAGGCCATGTATGCAACCCCAGTGGCGAAAATTCAATTGATGGGTGAGAGATCAGATAAGATTTTTATCACGAGGGGGACAAGGCAGGGATGCCCATGCTCACCCATTCTATTCGCATTATATATTGATCCTCTAATACGCCAAATAATCAACAACACAGCAATTAAACCGGTAGTTACGAATGGATTTCAAAGAAAAATGTTGGCATATGCCGATGATCTAGCTGTCATTAGGACTGATCCCGAAGCAGCTATGCGAGAAGTAGTGGGTACTACGAGCAAATTTGGCAGACAATCAGGCTATCGCCTAAATGTGGGTAAGACACAGGTGCTCTGCTCCAAGAACATAAACAAGTCAGACTCCAGATTCATTGACTCTGTGGTTTACGTGGGGATAACGATCAACGCACAACCGGAGTTGATAATTAGAGACAATTTCATTCCTCTCATGAAATCCATGAGCGAGAATCTGAAAAGAATGGACACTCTACAACTCTCAATAATTTGTCGCGCCAATGTTATCAAAATGACTATGTTCCCCAAGGTGTTATATAAATTTCGGTCGATCCCCTTTAAAATAGAGGGGAAAATTATTAAAGAAATAGAATCCATCTTTATGAACTTCTTGTGGCAATATGGCAAGGTTAGAAGATCCATAAAAT
Source organism: Lissotriton vulgaris (assembly GCF_964263255.1). Taxonomy (NCBI): domain Eukaryota; kingdom Metazoa; phylum Chordata; class Amphibia; order Caudata; family Salamandridae; genus Lissotriton; species Lissotriton vulgaris. Next base: position 2,093,962,754 of record NC_141687.1, read on the forward strand.
ATATGTCTCTGCCTCAGGAAAGGGGTGGTCTGGGAATGCCAAACGTCAGATACTATCATTGGTCCTGTCTACTTACGCAGATGGCTATTTTATTTGAACCAGTGGGAAGCAGCTCAAACTCCCCGAGAAGACAAGACGCGATTCCATCTATCTTTGAATTACTACTTGGCAGCGAGGCTACCGGGGTATTATTAGGGAGAACAGAAAGGAAATATTATAGCAAGTCGCAACTTAAGACACTCGAAGGAATATGGGGGTCTGAGCAACAGCTCAGAAATCACTGGCAATCTCCAAATACAATCACCACACCCAACTCTGGAACTCTGGCCTTTTTCTCAATTTATGTAACGATGGGTCCTGGAGACACTGGGCGGGAAAAGGTATCCTGACACTGGGGCACGTTATTGTCAGGGATGAGTGCAGAACTCTGGAAAAATTAAGACAAAGGCACTCCCCATAGGTATACAAGATTATAAATACGTTCAGGTGGTCAATACAATCAGATCAACAAGGCCCCAAATTATCTTAAGGGAGAGGTGTAAGATATTGGACTATCTGAAGGTCGGTGAACATAGAATTAATGGTGTGTACAGGCTGTCTTTGGAGGAATCCCAGGACGACATGGGCAAAACCGAGGCAGCCTGGGCCGCAAAGTTGGAGGATCCGGATATTGACCTGGACAGAGCCCTTGAAATGGATAGAAGATTCCTACGCTCCTCCAATTTAAGAGCTCAACATTTCAAAACATTATTCAATCTTTATTACACCCCCTCTAAACTTTATGATTGGGGCAAGAGGGAGAATAGTAATTGTCCCAGATGCTGCAAAGGCCCAGCTGACATTAACCATATGTTTTATCAGTGCAAGAAACTAGAATCAATCAAAATAGAGATCGAATCATTCTGGTCAGGACTGCTGGATGCTCAGATAACCTTGTCTCCGACACTCATGATTTTAGGATGCCAAAGTCAATTGAAATTAAATACTGAGACTGAAGCTCTAATTTTTATCTCCACAGCCGTACTCAGAATTTTAATTTCAGTAGCTTGGAAAGATACTGAGGCCCCAACATTTCAAATGTGGCTATCCAGATTATTGGGTATACATGATGTGGAGGCGGCTTTGTATCAACTAAAGGGTAAAAAATTAAGAGAATTGGGGATGAAGATATGGGCACCAGTGGCTGCTTGGCGTACTAGTAGATTGTAGCAAACTCATTGATTTTCAGGATTATGCTACGACAATGCTCTTATTTGCTATATTCTCTTTTTCTTTTTCTGTTTGTGGTAGCTGGCACTATGCTTACCAAACGCATATCAATATCATTATCAATATCCATACCAACAACATTTCATGATTTACAACCTTCAATTTCAATCATATACTAATAATGTAATTGTTAACCGACCTCTACATACCATGTTTTTGTTTCATTTATTTTTTTATTGTCAATTTTTGTGGTTTGCCTATACTGTATCAAGTCTTTTTCAGTCAAATTTATTCATATTGCTTTGTTATAATGTTACATGAATTCTCAATAAACAAAAAAAAAAAAAGAATTTGCCTCTCGAAGAAATTCTAGCAAATCATCCAAAGCGTACTCAGCACAGCTTAGGGTAAGGAACCATGTTGGAGTTCCTAGGTTCCGTAACATACATTTCACTTCTCCATGACGACGGTACCAATATTCATTAGTCCCACGTTGACATGCCATCAGATTAATGAGCTGAGATTCTAGATGATCATCTCTCTGATGCACTTTATCCATAAAATCTTTTGCAGATACATTTTGCAGATGTATTCCAGTTTTTAAAATGTGATTGACTGCATATGAAAGTCCAGACAAGTCACTTTCAAACAAAAGATGAAATATATAAGGGATACATTGTCGAAATCTTGGATCTTATGCATATAATCTTGTTGTCTGATATTCAGATGCAGGAATGTGCACAGGACGTTCATCATATCGTCCTCCTTTTCCACTTAGGAACAACTGTAGAAAACAACGAGCTTCCACGCTCTCTTCCCATACACTCATGAGGGTTACTTTTGCTTTTTTTATTTGAAACCACTCAATAGTGTTCCCCATCACTTCTTTTGAATGAAGTGGATGCACACTGTAATGTTCATAGATTTCTTCACATCTGAACATATCCACTTTTTCAATTTGTCCACTTGACGTTTCAGTATCATCTGCTAAAACTATTTCTTATTCTCCCATATAAACATTGTTATAGTATGTATTGTTTTTAATCAAATACAATGTTGACTTTTGCACTTTCCTAGCATCCATGCAATGTTGACTTTTGCACTTTCCTAACATCCACTAACACCTGCCAGATTTTCTTATTCTTAGTCAGCACACCATTAACAAGAAAAACTAGTGGTTCAGTTTCTACACTCTCTACAACAATAGTTTCAATATTTTTCTTGAAATCTAATGGTAAATACACAACTCTTGCTTTTAATCCTCTTTGTAAATCTGAAGGAGGCAATTTACCTGTTTTAGGCTCTATACGAACAATAGCCTGAAACAAGTGCACACATTGAATGATAATAGACTCATAGGTCTTTAAATCTATCAATTCTGGAGGAATAGCAGCTAACTCTAAATTATCATGGACAGCTCTAGCAGGCATTTTATTCTCATCTAAATTGTTATAACAATATTTGCAAATAATCTGATCAGAATCCAAATCAAAACAATTCTCTACCAACAAATTCCTTCCACTTATCATTATTTTCTTTTTCACTATTTAAATACAGATCACCACTCCTAGTTTGATTTTTGCAGTGAGTTCGCCGACAACAAATACGAGAAAAAATTGGCCTTTCATCTGAAATCATCTTAAACTTCGTAATTTCATTTTCAATTTTTTTTGTACAACTATGTTCAACATTCTCTACCACATTTTCTTCTATTAATGTCTGAGGTTCAATACTCACTAACAAAACTCAATATCATCACAAACCTTTTTCACATGTGATACTGACCCACGCAAAAGAGCTCTGTTCAACTCATTTAACTTTAGTGCTGGACTTTTTGCATAATACAATGTTCTGACTAATTTCCTCACCTGAGTATAATGAACTGCTAACATCCTGAAATGGTAGAAAACACTTCGACATACTTTTCTAAAAAGACAAGCCAGAGAATGACCTTGCAAACCATTATGTTTTGTCACTCTGCAAGGGTCTAGTACTTGTAACACCCTAATCTTTTGTTTAACACTTTTTTTACAATATGCGTGTAAGAAGTTACGTATTTATCAATAGATTCTTGTTGTTCACTACAAATACTACTACAATATCAAGTGTACACTGGGGCTTTAGGAGGTCTGCCTAGAACTTCATCAGCTATCACTTCTTCTGCATTTCTAGGAACCATTTCCCCTTTGTCAATTGGACAACCATTTCAAACCTTATAAGCTCGACCACTGGTGTCAACTGCATGCAACAAATCATTGTTCTGTAAATAACTCTGTTCATTAAAAAAAGGTTCAGAACTTGAACTGTGTTTCCATTGCCCTATGAAAATATCACAAAAATTGCTTATGTTAATTCCTCTTTTCCTCTTACTTTTGGCCTTCATTAAATGGATTGGTTTATCTAGTGATCGAATTCTCTTTAACCTCATGCGCGCTAGCGGAATTCCGCTCGCACGCTGAGATTTTTTAAATCGCATGTTACGTGACGAGCGGGGCTCGTCATCAGCGTGCGAGGAGGCTACGCCATGATGAGCCCAGCTCGTCATCAGCGTGGAAGGGGTTAATACTAAAATGAATAGTTTCCTCTTTACTTCAAAAGCCTTTTCAACAAGGGATTCGATATGCTTTTTCTTTTTATAAAAAAGTGTTCTCTTTCTATATTTCTTTGTATGTTTCATCAAATTATGGACTACTCTGTTGTAAAATATTTTTTTGCGGATTTATTTATATTGATTTTCTCTTTTTTTACTATAAGTTGTATCCTTTGTATGTACATTGCTTTTTCTTTCCTTTCCTATTCTTTGCATTTTTTTGTGCTTGGAACTTTTCAGTGCTTTGAACATTTCCAGTTTTTTTTCTGAATCTAGTAAAATTTTTAGTAAAGTCCTTTGTGGTCTTACCAGAAGTGTTTCTCTTTTTAGCCACATTGTGTTGGTCTTCCAATGCTCGTGGTGGAGTTTTTTCAAGTAAGTATCCTTTTTCTGACATTTTCTTTGTTTTAATGATGATAAACAGTATCTGTAAAAAATAGTCATAAATAAGTATTTATTAATAACTTTATAAATTATACTTTTTTATTACTACACAAACACATTTCATATAAATTCTGACTAAGAAATTGTAGGCCTGAAGCACACCTGTGAAGGTGGTAAGAGCACTACATACATAGTGCATAGCAGTTTGAAGCACTCCATAACACTAAAACCTGATGCACTGTATGAGTACATGCTCTCTAAATGATCACAATACTATAAGGAGAGACACTGAGTGGATTCATAATTGGCTCACTTTTACTTTAGTAAATAGATTACTACATGGTACATAAACATTCACTATGGTTTTGCAACAGTACAGATTTAGAGTTTAGAATAGTGCAGTGGTGTTTGTCTAGTGTAGGGAGCTGTGCTGGGGTAGTGTTTTAGCATAGTGCAATGGTGTTTGAGTAGTGTAGGAGGTCGTGCTGAAGTAGTGTTTTAGGGTTTAGGGTAGTGCAGTAGTGAATGGGTAGTGTAGGGGGTTGTACTGGGGATAGAGTCAGAGTTTAGGGTAGTCCACTGGTGTTTGTGTAGTGTAGGGGTCATACTGAGGTACTCTTTTAGGGTAGTACAGTGGTGTTTGGGTAGTGTAAGGGGACGTGCTAGGGTAGGTTTAAGGTTTAGGGTAGTGCAATAGTATTTGGGTAGTGTAGGGGCTCGTGCTGGGGTAGTGTTTTAGGGTATAGGGTAGTGCAGTGGTATTTGGGTAGTGTATGGGGTTGTGCTCGTGTAGTGTTTTAGGCTGTAGGTAGCGTCACTGCAAGAGTACATGTACTTATATGTCTGCAAACACATCAACCAACCAAATTATTCACTCTCAATTCTCCCAAATGGACACTGACTCACAGTATGATTCTAGACTAATAACAGTATTTCTTATAAATGGAGTATATAAATACTGACTGGGGAAACGAAGGCCTGAAATACAAGTGTGAAGGTGATTATATTACACTATGCATCATGCATAGGAGTTTCAAGCACTGCATCCCCTAAAGCCTGGCTCACTGCAAGAGTACATGTACTTATATGTCTGCAAACACATCAACCAACCAAATCATTCTCTTTCAATTTTCCCAAATAGACACTGACTCACAGTGTGATTCTAGACAAATAACAGCATTTCTTATAAATGAAGAGTATATAGATACTGACCAGGGAAATGTAGGCCTGAAACACAAGTGTGAAGGTGATTACACTACTACTTGCATAGTGCATAGGAGTTTCAAGCACTGCATGCCCTAAAGCCTGGCTCACTGAAAGAGTACATGTACTTATATGTCTGCAAACAGATCAACCAACCAAATTGTTCTGTCTCAATTTTCCCAAATGGACACTGACTCACAGTGTGGTTCTAGACAAATAGCATATGTCTTTTAAATGGAGTTTACAGATACTGATTGGGGAAATATAGGCCTGAAACACAAATGTGAAGATGATTAGACTACTACATGCATAGTGCGTAGGAGTTTCAAGCACTGCATGCCCTAAACTCTGGCTCACTCCAACAGTACATGTCCTTATATACCTGCAAACACATTAACCAGCTAAACCAATTTTCCCAAATAGACACTGAATAACAGTATTTCTTATACATGGAGTATATAGATACCGACTGAGGAAATGTAGGCCTGAAACACAAGTGTGATGGTGATTACACTACTATTTGCATAGTGCATAACAAGTTCAAGCACTGCCTGCACTAAAGCCTGGCTCACTGCAACAGTACATGTACTTATATATCTGCAAACAGATCAACCAACCAAATTATTCTGTCTCAATTTTCACAAATGGACACTGACTCACAATGTGATTCTAGACAAATAACAGTATGTCTTATAAATGGAGTTTACAGATACTGACTGGGGAAATGTAGGCCTGAAACACAAATGTGAAAGTGGTTAGACTACTGCATGCATAATGCGTAGGAGTTTCAAGCACTGCATGCCCTAAAGCCTGGCTCACTGCAACACTACATGTATTTGTATGTCTGCAAACACAGCAACCAACCAAATCATTCTTCCTCAATTTTCCCAAATGCACACTGACTCACAGTGTGATTCTAGACAAATAACAGTATCCCTTGCACTTCACTGAAAGGATTACTACATGCTACTGAAAGAGTCACTATGGGATAGCAAGAGCACTCACAGCGTGTTTACTGGAGTGTATGGATACTAACTGGGGTATTGTAGGCCTGAATCACAAGTGTGATGATGATTACACTACTACTTGCATAGCGCATAACAGTTTCAAGCACTGCCTGCCCTAAAGCCTGGCTCACTGCAACAGTAGATGTACTTATTTGTCTGCAAACACATCAAGCATCCATTCCACACATTCATGACTGCATTTTACTATTAAAGCTAAACTCATTTTGGAAACATATAACCAATGACTATTTTCTAATTCTACCAAAATGTGAGAACACAATAGTAAAGAGTGCTTCTATCAGAATGAGTCCTAAATGAACACAAGCCTCACTGTGTGATTCTAGACAAACAACACTATCCCTTGCATTTTACCAAAACACATTTCATAGTTTAGAAGGAGTACTGCATTTTAATGTAGAAAGATGACTCATTTTGCGAATACATAAAAAAATGACTGGTTTCTAATTCTACCAAAACATGAGAACAGCATAGTTATCTGTATACAAACACATGAAATACACAACTGCTTATCTCAGAATGGTTTCTAAATGCACACACACTCACAATACCATTCTAGAGAAAAAAAGTATTCCCTGCACTTGAGAAGAGAAACACATTAGTCTGATTAAAATCAAAATGCACCACATACATCCCCTCACAAATTAATAACTCACCTTTCAAATTGTTTCGTAGAATAAGAAGTATGTCAATCACACACCCGATTTTCTTATACAGAGTCTCTGTTCTGTACACCTCTCACCAGAACCAATGAATGGCAAAGTTTCCCTCTCGTTTTGAACACATATCACATTGCTTCCCACATTAATTCGAAAGCAAACACACATTTCTATTGGTTACACATTTGAACCCTTTCCAATTTATATGAATTTGAACACTACCCCCAATCTGCCTTCTGCCTGTTACCATAGAAACAGTTCATAGAACACTGAACTGAACACACAGGTCAAAAGTTCATCACACAATGTTGCTAATCAAAACAGAAAGTGTGCTTAACTTTTCAACATATCAGCTTATCCTATGTAATGTTCCTTTCAATCAGATGGTATTAACCAATAAGAATCATGCGTTTAAAAAACAGAAACATGCACCCTAGTTTTCAGTGTAGAGTCATTTCTTTTCTTTTTTCAAAACTGCATTTTATCCACCATTTTAGAATAATTTTAATTTTCAAACTGCCATTTCATTTACAGAGACCATCTGAGTGCATCCAGACCTCCCTTCAAGAGGCTTAGAGTGTGGGTTGCAGAAAACAAAGGAATTCACAAAGACCTAGGTTTACCAAATGTAGACATTGAATGGATTAGACAGAGAGGCTTAAAGTGACACCAATTGATGCCATTGGTTAAATCCTTTTTGCATCTCCAACACCCTGACCTCATAATTGTGCACTGTGGTGGCAATGACCTAGGCACTTTGACTGGGGTAGGTCTGGAAATGCTTATGAAGAACACCTTTGGAGAATTATTGTCACTTTTCACACAAACTGCATTTGTCTATTCTAACATATGTCAAATACAGAAATGGAACTGGTCCAGTCAAGTTTGTCCACAGATCGAGAAAGCTAGGAAACTTGTCAATAAAGCTGTTTCTGCTTTTCTCCGAGACAATAGAATGGGGACCATTTACCACAACAATCTGCATTTAAATATGGATGTCATTTATAGGAGAGATGGTGTACATTTTACAGATGAGGGAAATAGAGTCTTCCTCTTGAACTATAGATTCTGCATAGGTACTTACTTGTAGGTACTAAAATCTCTCATTAAACACAAGGGCTCTTTTTAGAGCCACCTAAGAACTAAACACATAAACCTGAAGTATATCTAAAAAAAAAATTTTTTTTTGCTTGGAGTCGGCCACCAAATGCGTTAGAGTTGCGCACCCTTCACGTTAGTAGTCGTGCATCCAACACGTGCTGCACACCAGTGGGCCGCACTGAGCACTACACTGGGTGTGCAACTCCAAATTTTACCTAAAAAAATAATCCCTATCACTAATTACTATTATCCCCGGGGACCCCATTCCCCGGGGTTATAAATAATGGGCCCCAATGCCCCCACGGTCCCAGCCACCTCAGCGCACCCTATGGGAGCCAGCATTGCTTTTCCACATGGGAAGCTGCTAACATGCAGCTCACCGTGTGGAAAAGCAAAATGGTTTGGATTTTGAAAGAGACAGCAGGTTTCCCTGCTCTCTCTTTCAAAATACAAACCACATTTGCTATGGGATGGCGGGAGACACCCACCCTCTCATTGCAAACAACCTTGTCCTGGAGGTGGGCACCCCAGGACACTGCAGGAGCCGGCCCCGGGGGGTAGCCATCCCCAGGGCCCTCGAGGGCTCCAGGAGGGGGACCATGCAGCACCCCTCCCACATGACAGAAAAGCCCCGGGGGTGGTGGTCCCCGGGGCTTAGGGGGGCTGTTGAGCCCCCTACAAATTATTCTGGGAGGGGTTTTGAACCCCTCCCAATAATTTATTATGTAGCCCCAGGGTGTGGCAGTCCCCGGGGCTGAGAGCCCTCTCTGGTGCCTCTTTAAATTTATTAATTTTGCCACTGGGATTGGGACTCCCGGGCTAATTATAAAAGAAGCTCCATTCTATTTTTTTTTTTTTTTATGGCAGGATCCGTGCACCCTATGTGCACTTAGCGAGTTTAAAAAAAAAAATTTGGGGGGGCCTTGGAGTCCTTCTGCGACCCCCTAAGCAGAACTAGAGGGTCAGAGTATTTCTACCCTGCCCCCTTTATACATTTTGCACACATATTCCACAGACTTCTTCAGCCTCGCTTCTACCGAGGCACAACATGGCTGTCAACAGTTCCTAGTTTCGAATATTGACAACCACGTGACAGCCAATTATCATTCAGCGCGTGATCAGGAGGGTGCTAACGGTTGCCGCAGGGTGCGCGGATCCTGCGCGCCCATAGATATATAAATGCTTTTAACTGTAATTTCTCACTACTATACAGATTGACCCCATTTAAGCAAAAGGCATGAGTCTGAACTGAGGACTACCTCTTTGCCAAATTTAGCATAATTCCATTCAGCAGTTCGGGCTGTAGCTGCGGCTAAATGTTCTTTGGGGAAATTGCATGGGGAAAATGTGATTTTGCGATGTGTGGCAAAGTTGCGGTAAATAAAGTCAATATCCAGTACAATTACTCACAAAAATACTTCCTCCAGTCCCCAGACGTTCCAGCCCCCTAGAACAGTTGTCGGCCAGGCAGGGGTCCGGAAGACAATGCATTCCGATCCTCCGTGCAGTCACGGACTGCTCTACAGCCGCCCTGGATTCCAATGTGCAGAGAGGCGGGCAACAGGCTATTCCAATACCTTGGACAGGAAAAAAAGCCATATATATATGTATATTAAAAAAAAATTGTTTTCGTTTTGAAGCAAAGAGGTCACCGCCGCCGCACCACTCGTCTTGGGTGCTGTCCCCGCTGTGGTGAACCGCGATATCTTCGTCCACGGCAGTAAAGTATTTACAGCAAAAGACGCACTCATGAGTCAATTACGGCAAAGTTCTTTATTGTGCGGTCTCCCCCCCCCCCGCACTGACAAGAGTGTATACATAAATTAGCATTTTTCTATTTGAAAAAGTAATTATTATAAATACAATTATAAATACAATTACCTGTTTATCTATATAGACACATTTAATTATATGTATATTTATATATATTTATATATATATATATATATATATATATATATATATGAAACAAAAAATAATATATTTATTATTTAAATTAAATATATATTTGAAATTAATATGCAGATTCATTACATACCACATCTTTTTCTAAAAAATAAAATAAACAATATATATGTCTACAACTACATACACACATACGCTTATTTGTGATTTAATGCTGCCTGAAAAGTGATAAGTATAAAATAAAACACATTTTTACAAAGCATTTCTTACCTAACCCTGCCACATACACTCCAGGTTGGCCCACCAGGACCTGCTACGTTTCGATTATGTCAGCCCATGGGTGCGTCACTTGCTACTGGGTTCAGGAGAGGCTGGTGTGGTGTTTTATGCAGCACCGCACTCTCCTCCACTCCTCCACTTCAACTGACCCTCAGCTAAGCTGTAGCTCAGGTGCAGCCTTCCACCCACTGTCAACATGAAGGGTGGTGGTGCTGCCCATAAATACTAGTGCTGCCACCTCTGCCTTGCTGGGAGTGTGGTGCGTCACACCCTGGCGCCTGTCTTAGCCATATCTAGGGCAAGGTTGACTGGAATGGTGCAACATACAAAAACATACAAACCAGGGAAAGAACATGTAAAAATAAACACACAGGGCAGTAGGAAACGAATATAAAGTGAAAAAATATAGGGGCATATTATCAAGGCAGGTGAAATGAAAATATAGTTACTTTTGCAGGCGTTTTCGGCCGCAAAGCGGCGATAATTTCAACGCCTTATTAGCAAGCTGTCACATTAGTTAGCGACAGCTTTTAGGTGATAGCGAGCGGTTTGGGGCCCACTTTGCATGTAAGCAATATTTATCACTAATGACATGCAAAGTGGGCGTACCCAACCAGTTGGCCACTGAAAGCAGTCGCTAACGTCGCTATCGCCTATTAGCAAGGCAGGCGTAGTGACAAAAAAATTTGCCCTAAGTGCGAATATTGCTAAAAACGAACCCCTGCTCAGACCAGTTCTTAGCCATTATATCCAACGGGAGGTGGATATTCTGGCTAAGATCCTATTGGCGATGATGCTTGAATATCGCTGGTTTCCCAGCGATATTCACGCATTTCGCCGCTATCGCCGGTTATTTTATTGCATTGGAGATAAACGTTGCTGATAGCACGTTATCTCTGCAATAAAATCCGGCGATGCTTGGCGATAACAAAAATGTCGCTTAGCTTCTTTAGCGATAAATGTTGCTAGTTGTTGATAATATACCCCTCATTTTTATTTAGGGTGACAAGTGGAGCAGAATTGGGTAGACTGGGTTGGATGGGGATACAGAGTAGGAAAAGCAAGGAGATGACTAGACAGGAGCAGGCCTTAGAATAAAAAATGCCAGCATGCTTGTGCACAGCGACATGTTGTTCACGCTTATTTTCTTAGTGTGAACAACATCACTGAGGTATTTTTTTCTGATGTGACGTGGACAAGACTCATCTGGCGTAATTCTGTGTAATCTTGCAACATTTCTGGGTATTTCCACATGATTTCACTACACAGTTACGCCCAGGCCTACTCTACAGTACTATGAAACATGGTATTACAAGATTGTGCAAACATGGAGGAGATTTCACAAGACACAGACTTGAAATTACAATGTACATTGGTACAAACAGACTATTTTGTATGTGTGATTCCCCATTACATAGGGCCCTAAATGGTTTAGCATGGAATTCTTGGATACCACTTAAACCCAAAATCACTGATATCCCTGTGTCAATAAGAATGAATGCTGTATTAATGCTAAGCAATTATCACTTGAAACTTATGCATCCTAAAACTTCTTTTACTTGTTCCCTGTTTCTTCTTCTAATTCATAAACGTTGCTGTGATTTGTGTGATTTATTATGTAATGGAATTACCGAGAACCTACTTCATCTGACATAGCAATAAGTATTCACTGGACGTTGTTTGCTATTTGGCTGGATGTAGTGTGCAACCTACTCCTGTTTTTCCAATGATATTTTAAACACATATATATGCTAATTAAAAAATAAACGTTACTTAGCTTTCTTTCTTTGTATCTTTATTGGTGGATATTAAAGCTGATCACAAAACTCTCTCCCAATGGACTGTTTCTATTTTCTACCCAAATCTTTATTTTTAAACAATTAGATTCCACAGCGTAGCTTGAGGGCAAACTTTAGTTTTGCAATGCCCCATGGATATTTCTCTCCAATTCATATAAGAACGCAAACAATGTGAATTTAGTCGCACATAAGTCCGTCTTCTGGATTGCAGAAAGAGCTGACAGGGCTTTTAGTGTTTTGTGACATTTTTAATCAGGCTCACAATCATATCTCTCCAGTTCCAATTAAAATCTCTATTTCATCTCCCACAATCATTTAAATGCTGTTAATATCCATCTTTGTAATTTACATATCTTCATAAGCTTATTTCATCGTTAACTTCAGAGACACCAGGGTCTCCATGGCAAAGAATTGTTCCTATTCCCAGTAGCATCACTCTTTATTTTCCTCTATTATCTTGGCGCCTGTTTCAATGTACTTCTGACTAAAACACACTTCTCTTGTCACTCATATATCTTAATGGTAATTGCTGCAGCTCTTACACAAGTCATGAGTTAGGATACGTGTCCAACGGAATTAGTAGTTAAGAACAACACTACAAAATCACCCATCTTTATTAAGTTCCAAGAATTGCAATACAGGGTGTGACTAGTATGCTTTTTATATGGGGAGCAGCTATCTTCTAGTTGCTATATTGCCAGCACTAGTATCTGTACAGACAACCTGCTTTCTAATGTGGCTAACACTTGTGTGCTTCTGGGCGAATCTTTTCTTCTTCCTTTAGTCAAAAGTGTACGAATGTGTAATATAAAATAAAAATGGGCTTGTGGTATTGACAAGGGCATAGCTTCAGATGGGGTTTGTGGTGTAAAACCCACCATATCAATTCATTCTTGGCTTGGTAGTTGAACCTCGGGCTCCTAGTCATGTCTGCTGTGTCTGTGTCAATTTGTCTCATTGTGTGCCAAGAGTAAAAGACAAAACAGTGACCTAAAATAGTATATATCATGGCAAGAGGGTTCAAACTGCCTGTAATTCTCTAGCATGTAAGAGGGCATGGAAGTTTAGAGGCCAAGCAGATTTCCTGCACTTGCATGTTTGCACTGTTGAGCGCCTGCTGTCATTGTAAAAGCAACCTGGCTTTGCAGACTGCCTTTAAAAGTAAATTGTACACAAACTCGACTTTGGTGGTATGGGCTCTTTAAAAATGAAACTCTACCTTATTTTCACATATTAGGCACCCCCAGGTCTCCTCTAAGTGTGGTCATAAAATTATAGACAGGGACCTTATGAAATATGTTTTTTATGCCCTGATGAGGAAAAACTGCCCATTTTATTTTCCGCATTGTAAATACTTAGCCCCAAAGGCTAACTTTGTAATATTTTATTAGGATATAACTATTGCTAGAAACAAATAAATATCATGCAATGACTTAAATGGTTGGTTACAGTCAACAACTTGCCACAGTTTAATCTAACTAATACAGAAACCAAGTTATGGAACTTTCTATCTGTAAGCCAAAATCCAGCGTTCTTGTGATCTCTGCTGATTGATCAGCGTTGACAGGCTAAACCAGGCTGCTTTTATTAGGTAATAAATGGCCTGGCTGGAGTAGAGATTATCTGATGGAGAAAGCACTGAATGTGAGGAGGGTGGGTCCTGCAGAGGGTCTGGGTAAATCAAACTGAGCTCAAAGAGAGAACAGATTAGTAATTAATGCCAGGCATTCCTACCCATATCCTGTGCCAGGACTTAGGACAGGAATATAAAGAGGTCAGGGGGAGGAGAGCTAATGGAAATGAGCCGCACTGTGGGTTGGTTTAGCTAGTCCTACTCCTCTAGAAAGATCATGCATGTTGGATTCTGGAAGTGCTTTGTGGGATAAGAAGATGCCACACTTTGGAGGAAGTTGTCGTCCTTTGGGGTGGCACCCGGAATCTCATTGGATGCAGGTACCTCCCTGCTTGTCACCCCAGAATACTGAATAAATATAAGAAAGCTGCATAGTCTCCCAGATATGCTACCTGAAGCTACTAGGAAAAGAAGGACTGCCCTGCTGACTTACTGTGCCTGCTGCACAGTCTGGTACTACAGCCCTGGGCACTGAGCCTTACTTCAAGAAGGATTAAGGAGTGGACTCCCTGCAAACTACAGGTTATCAAAGCCCACCTGCATTATCTCCACCAAGAGTCCCCATCCTGGAGTGCATTCAGCGGACCTCTAAGGATTTGTCCAGGTGCAGTGTGTGAATTGTGGTCTAGGCATCCCAGAGATCACCTAGGAGTTTCCACATCTTTGTATTGGTGATTTGGATACTTTGAACCTACAAGAAGACCTTCAGGAAGTACCTCCTGAAGTTTGGAGAACTTTGGGGAAAAAGCTCCACAAGGTGACCAACTCGACATCAATAGTTGAGCCGGCCACCTTTAACTGTGACCCAGCCCAGATTTCAGGTTTGTCCCAACTGAATGCTCCGGAGCTCTGGACTTCCAGGATTCAACTGGGACCTTGCAGAAAGGCAAGCCGGCGAACTCTCTCTGAATCCAGCCTGCTGTGGAGAGTTAAACGACGTTGGGCCAGGGCTCCATCGTGGTCAGCCTCAAATTTTGACTTTGACCAGTCAAGCACGACCAGATGTCTCAGTGTGGCGCTACAGGCTTTTAAGCACTAGAAAGTGGTTAATCTTTAAAAGTTCATATCTCCTGTTCCCTACATTGGATATGTGTCATGTTGGTGTCTATTTGTTCATATAAAGATTTCCTGTTCTTACAAGTTGGTGTGGGATTTATATTGTGAATTGTGTCTTTCTTGTTTGATGCATTGGTGTTGTTATATACTTTACACTCCTGTCTCCTAAGTTAGGCCTAGCCAAGGGTTGAGCAAGTGGCTCATTTACTGAGACTTTTACTGGACCCTACACAGTGTTAGTGGCCTTATTACTAGTGGTTGGTTCATACTTACCCCTACAAAGATCCCACTTTCCAATAGAATTACACAGTTGATTTGCATTTGACACTCCCACACACATGCCCAGTACCCAGAGCCCATTTGTAGAGTCGCCTTGGACTTTAACCATCTTGAAAATGCCTTGA
This sequence comes from Lissotriton vulgaris, assembly GCF_964263255.1. NCBI lineage: Eukaryota > Metazoa > Chordata > Amphibia > Caudata > Salamandridae > Lissotriton > Lissotriton vulgaris. The sequence continues at coordinate 2,093,978,001 of NC_141687.1, forward strand.
TATATGGGATTTTGGGCCTGCTTGCAGTACCACAAATTGGAACTACTGCAAAAGTGGTTATAGTTGACCTGAGATCTTTTACCATATTGATTAGGCAGTGCCCAGATGTCACCCGATTCATTAGCTGGTGCAACGCTTAAATGTGGCAACTCCAGGCACTCAGTTATTTATTTATTTTTATTTATTTGAAGAGTTTTGTAAAGCGGAAACATGACCCAAACAGGTATCAGAGCACTGTACAAAGCAACATATGTTGGCGTGAGGTAACAGCATAAGTAGGGTACAGTATGGAAAATAAGAAGTACCTGAAACATTAAAAGGTCATGGGGAGCACGGGAAAAACAACATAAAATGGGTGATTCAAGGTATTGCCCAACTAGCGGGCACTGTAAAATTCCAGCAAAGCATTACATCAAAAGGACAAGTGATGAGAAACCAAACACATTTTGAACACAAGGTAAAAAGACTGTCAAAGAGGAGAGATAGAAGTAGTCTGAAAATGGCACCAGGGCTATTGCTGATTATGGTCTTTCTGGAGAAACCATTTGACATGTTTTTTTAATGGAGCAGTCGATGGGTTGGATCTTACCTCGGGAGGAAGAGTGTTCCAAGTTCTTTGTCAAGACCAGAGAGAAGCTCACGTTTTTTCCCCGGTTGTTAGAAATTGGATTGCTGGTTGGCTGATGCTTGCACCAAATCAGGCAGAAACTACCACTCTAGACAGGGCAAGGGAGTTACAAGTCAAAGATAATCCCTGCTCACCTCCTTGGTAGCATGGCACGAGCAGTAAGGCTTATCCCGGAGGCAATGTGTAAAGCATTTGCGCACACACCCACCAGCAACAGCATCCCAGGCCCCCCACAACAGGAACTCCACACAAGGTTATATCAAAAATAGCCTTTGTATTCTCAAAACACATCAGATAGTAATCACACCATATACAATGTGCCAATTGGCACGGGCAATATTTATAAGGGATTATGTACACCTGACAGGGACACATGGACCACTGTCAGCATCAGCACTTGGTAAAAATAGATAACTTGGACAAGGTGAACTAAATCATAAACATACAAGTAAAAATAAGTTATAGAACCTACAGCCAGTAAACACTGATAATCACTGCACTTGCAACAGTCTGTGCCATGAAATCCATCATGCACAGTATCCCACCATTCTAACTACATTAAACCCTCACCACCTAAGTAAACCTTACACTAGGGGCGTAAATCGCACAGGGAAGTATAATCTCCCTAACATAAACCTAAACAGGTAAAACAACCTCCTATGCATAAACCATATCTAGAGGTATCAAAAGAGGGTGCGCAAAACATACTATACACCGTTCATTTCCTAACACCCAAATCATTAGCACATAAATCACATCTAGCACATACATCGCATATGGGCCTGCACCCTATACATGTAACAACCCCCCTGGCCAAGTGGCCATCTCAAGTAAGGGGGCTCAAATGCCCTATTTCCACAGAGTCAGGGCTGCTGCCATAAGCAGCGAAAGTCCAAGTTGCTCCACTGCGCCAAGCCTATACATTGCAGCTGCCCACTGCTTTCTGGGCAGCTGAGAACAATGAATTGGGGCCTAAACGCTGCAGCTGGCACTAAGTGCTGCGCAGCTGTGGAGGCCAAGGTAGGGGCGAAGGGAGTGCAACTCACTCCTGGGTTCACAAAGAACATGTCCACTAGAAAGAAATGCCTTAACGGTGCAGCTTGCCGCTACTTGCTGTGCAGCAGGGAAATCAAAACTGTGACATGGGCCCTCACTGGCCCTTTAGAACAAGACTGTGCCCAAACGTTGGAGCCATGGGGCTCTGAAAATAGCAGGTGTCCCCTAAAGAACTGTGGGGGTTAGGAGAAAATGGGCCCTGGCACAACTGTGGCCTCTGGGGTCTGCTGGGGGCTCTTTAAAGTAACATTGCCCCTGCTGGAGCCATCTGGCTCGGAAAACAAATATGGCCCCAAAGGTTGGAGCAGCCCACTGCCATCCGGGGCCGCTCTAAAGGCACCAGCTACACTGTACAATACAACTCAGTTAGAAAGAGGGTCCAAGGGAACGATTTTTATAGACCAAGTAGTATCCTGTCCCCAACCTACAGTATACAATTACAAAAAGGGCTAGTGAGAAGTAAGGCAGGGTTATTCATGCAGACCTCTGCCTTTTCTATCCACACACAGAGCAGGGCCTCATCACCTGAGCAGTTGCCAGGAGAGATGAGGATTGCTCCCATGATATAATGGGTGAGTTCACCAATCTCTTTTAAAATATTATTAGTAAATTGCTATTTGACTATTGCAAATGCAATGATAATGTATAGGTGTTATTAGGCTTGATCGTTAGAATCATAGATATTGCACTGTCATCTTTTTCTCTTTTGGAATCTTCTAGGAAATAATATTTGTTTCCTGGGAAAATCATCCTACATATCAGAGTCACAGAATATGGTAGGATGTATCACACCAACCATTTTTATTTAAACTTTTTTCACCACACAGTTTTTTTGTCGTAATTTGCAGTAGTGTAATCTCCAGTCCTGAAGAAAGCCAGTGGTTAATATTAATATTACCAAGAATGGCTACAACATGTAGACCTGTTTACCCAACTGTTAATAGTTATTATGTCAAACTATCCACACTCTGTTTTTAACCTTGACACTGTGGTAAGCACATAATAAAAGTTGTCTTTGTTACCATGGTAATCAATTTTAAATTGCACCTCCTATTTTCGTTATACTTATAATCACTGCAATACCTGTTTTTCAGCACCACCGTTTCCAAAAAACATCTATGGCTTGATCCATCACTGGTATTATAGAATGGTACAACTCTCAATTCTACAAGGAGAGCTGTCCTACTAAGTACCAGACTTACCAATCCCAGATGATGAAGTTCTGCCATTTGGTGGGCTGATGGGATTCCTTCCTAATTAATAACAGTCCAGGGTGACGTTATGAATTCTGATTGTGCCTTATATCACCTCTTTTCACAGACCAGCTACACTGTGCCTCGTCGGAGCCCGCAGGCTCGATAAATAATGGGGCCCAGTTGTGGGAGAAGGAAATACGTTAAAACGTTGGGGCGGCCCACTGCAATCCGGGGCCGCCCGATATGCAACTGAGCCACTGTGCCTCGAGGGCACCACGATGCCCACCCAGAGCTTCCCCCCCACAGCCCCTCCACACTCACCGGGCTGTTCTCTGGCGGGGGCTTCTCCGGGCGACAGTAGGTCGACTCTGGAGCCCGTGGTGGGGGCAGGCACAGGCATGCCCCCTCCGCTGTTCACTGCTTCTGGCTGGCGCCCACGGGGCTCTTCCTTAGCAATGGGAGCCCCGCTCGGGCAGGCGCCAGCGGTCACAGCCCCTCTTCTGTACACAGAAATCCTTTGTATACAAAGGTGCAGGCAAGGGGTGAACCAGATGCAACTGGTTCATGAGCACTTCGTTTTGTTCAGCCCCTCTGCCTATTCACAGGATGGGTAAGGGACATCAGACACACCACAGGGGTGGAGCCAGCATTATGGAGGGAAGGCCCAGCCCTATTCAGGTCCCAGGTGCACTCCTCCCTCCCATCAACATGCAGATCTCTCCATTCACCACCGGGGCAGACCCATCCTGACTCCTGGAGCCAGACACACAACAGCCAGCTCCAGCCAATCACAAACCAGACAGTCAATTCACATTCACTGCACAGACATGCCAACTTCTAGAAGTTCTGACACTAAGGAGTTAGGTCCTTAACCATGAATTCAGATGGACCATCAATTAAATGTGTACAAAAAAATTGCCAACTTCACCTTACTTGACACCTCCCAATTGAGGAAAACAAACCAGTATTACTATATGGTCTGTTTGGTATATTTACTTATTACCTTTTTGCTTTTTATTTCATTATATTCAAAAAAGTTTAGGTACAAAAAAGACACTTAAATACATTCAACAATTCCAACATAAATTTTCAAAGCAAATTACATTCCACATTGCATATATAAACACCACATAAATTACATTACATATATAGACACTATAGTCATTTTGATCAACAATTAGACTCACATAAATGATATCTAACTAAACAAAGGACAAAGTGAACATTTAGATACTATTATTCAACAAGTAGCAAATTAGTGCATATTAAATTTGTCAAAGTCAATAAATGTACTGCAAATTAATGCATTCCTGATTCAAAAGCCGACGCGTTTCGAACCCATTCCTGTCACTTTATGGGTTCTCATCAGGGCTCTGTCTCTTTTATTTATCTGAATCGTTGCTGGTCGTATGCTCTAGGATTCACTTTCTAGATCGTGTGTTTCTTTATCTTTTACGATCTTTGTCTTCGTGTTTGCACCCTTATCGATTTTTTATTTCGTAGAGATTAGACTGCTGACTGGATGTCCCGAGGAAGCAAGAATGGCTTGATTTGCCTAGGAGTGTTGAGCTGATGACTGGCACTCCTAATAGTGGCACTGATGGGATCTTGCATATTTAGTTATTTGTCCAGAGTGACACTCAAAGATATAGCACAGTCAACAAAATGAGGGGTGCAGTTGAGTGCGGAAAGTTGTTTGAGCCAGTCTTGAGTAGGTGCTGAGTGGTTACAGTGGGCAATCAGGAGGAATTCTGTTTTAAGGGTATTTAACAACAGATTATCTAGGTTAGCCATTGTTGAGTTTTTAGAAGCGCACCATTAAGAATTTTTATGGAGAGGAGATATACAAATACAGTTGAGTGTCATCAGCATACATATGGTATTGAATGCTAGAGCAGTTCAGGGTATCAGAAAGAGGTTCCATGAAAAGGTTGAAGAGTGTGGGCGAGAGTGCCGAACCTTGAGGTACTCCAATAGTGAGCGGGCTACTAGCAGCAAGTGATTGTTAACTTTGATTCTTTGGATGTGGTTCTGTAGGAAGAGGCTACCAATTTAAGACAACCTCATCCTACATTAAAGAAGAACAATCAAGTTATCATGTTTGATGGTGTCAAATGCTGAGGACAAGTCAAGAAGGATTAGAAGACAAGGAACATTCCGGGCAAGAGATCTTAAGGCGTCACTAACAATGTGCATTAGAGGTGTTTCTGGACTGTGCCCTGCTTTTAAACCCGACTGGTGGAGGTCAAGGAGCTGAAATTTCTCAATGTGGTTGCAGAGCTGTGTGTGAACGCATTTCTCAAACAGTTTAGCTAAAGTCATGATGTCCGTGATTAGACGCAAGTTGTTGGGTTTCACTAAGTCTGCATTAGGCTTCTTGGAGATGGAAGTGACTTGCCCCATGTTAAGGCAGTCAGGAATCCTCCTCTGCAAGAGACGTTCATGAATGATCCGGGTCCAGAGTGAAAGAATGACTGAATTGAGATCTTTGAGAAACTTAGCGGTTAGAGGATCGCCAAAGCAATTGAAGGGTTTAAAAGACGCCATAGAATAGAATAGCTCGGCATCATCTGGGAGCAGAAAAGAATCATTGGATGCGTTGTTTTTAGGAGAGGAAACTGTAGGGTAGGAAGGTGCACTAGCTACTATAGGTACCACAGATGCGAGGGAGCTCAGAGTCTACAAGTTTGGTGCAGCACGTTGCAGTTAAAGTTCAATTTTTCTTGACTATTCGGCAAAGTGAATTGAGAAGTCTTCCTCACTGGGGCAGGAGGTCCTGGGTGCCGAGATTTGATTGGTAGAGTGGTTAGCTCATTGTTTGATAATTTCAAACAGTTTTTTTGGGTCTGTTTTTAGAGCTGTCAAGCTGAGCCCTTAAATGATCTGTTTTAGCACTGAGAATATGTTTGCTGTAAGCGCTTCTCATCCTCCTTAACTGATTAAGACTTGTAATGGAGGGAGAATTTCTCCATAGTTTCTCTGAAAGCCTAAATTTGCAGCGTTCCTCATTAAGGGAACCATTGAACCAGGGTTTGGATTGTTTGATCGGAAACCTTTTGAGTTGCTTCAAAGCAATATAGTTGAAAATACTTGACATAGAGTTAATGTAATTATCCGTCAGGACGTCCACGTTGGTCATGTTAGGGGGAGGTTCAAGAAGATTCTTGCTAATGCTTGTTAGATTATTGATGTTGATATCTCTCAGATTGCGAACCAGCTGGTTGGTTTTAAGCAGTTGACCTTGTCTGCGCATGACCTTTTCCAAGATGTGATAGGAGATTTGTTGATGATCCAACCAATCCCAGGGTATAATGTCATCAAATTGAATGATGTTGTCTCTAGCTATGATAAGGTCAAGGGTAGTGGCCTTGTTGTGGGTGGGTCCATTGCAGGCCTGGATGAAGTTGAGGTCGGAGAGGAAGGCCTTCAAGGAGCAAACTAAGGGTTCATTTGTGTCATTCCAGTGAAGGTTAAAATCACTGAGGAAGATAAGGCTAGGGTGAAGACCCGAGCAAGAGGAAATGGAATAATGGTTTAATTTGCTCTATGAAGCGCAGGTTATCCCCGGGTGGATGATATATCGTGTGGAGCACACAGACAATCTTGCTACTGTTCAAGATTTCAGTGACTAGGTGCTCATAGGAGGACATAAAAGCATTTTGAGCCAGTTTCAACGTGAGGCTGGAGCGATGGATGCAGGCAATGCCCCAACCAGTTTTAACAGGTCTATTGCATCTGATAATGTCATAATCGGGAGGGATTAGGATGTCGAACATTGGAATGGAGGATTCATTGAGCCACGTTTCAGTAAGCATCATGAGGTCCAATTCTTATGAGATGATGAGTTCAGAGATCTCCACTGGATGTTTCACTACTGATCTGCAGTTGAGAAGCATCGATTTGATATGCGAGTTGGTAGTGGCCGCTTCTAGGCGAGACGTGGTAATCTAAAATAGGTTATCCCTATTCACGGATCTAATGTTAACACTTGGTTCTCTACCAGGGTCAGAGGAGATAGTAGGTATGTTGATTGGAGAGTCAGAGGATTCACACCAAGAGCCACTGTACAACAGCAGCAGTGTGAGAGTGTCATCACCTGACATCTGAGGCAACATCCTAAGGGGCCTGGACTTGTGGTTAGTCAGAGGCTGAGTAGTCCATTGTGGGTTGTGTGAGTAAGTGAGAGAAGACCTTTCCTCCCCGCATTGTATAATACTTGATGGAAGAGTAGGTAGAACAGGCCCAAAGGAGGCATACAGTTTGAAAAACTTCTTTATCTTCAAGGAGCAATGTAGAATGGCCTGCAGGTTATCCTTAACAGTAAGGAGATCCTGCTTGACGTCAGTCATTTTCTCCTCAAACAAATGGAGGTTATCCTAACCCAAGTCTGGCCCAGAATAAGATAATGGATCGGGTCGCTTACCCTTACAAAGATTGCAGGGGGAGACCGAAACCCACTTGAGTTCAGTCATATTATCCACTGAGAGGCGAGTATTAGTATAGAGGGTGTCCATACCCATATAGGTGGTTGAAGAGAAAACCTTTGAGGGAGAAAGGTGGAGGGCATGGTGACTTTATCCTGTGAAATGGGGGGAGAAATAAGAGAGGAGATAGGTATGGGATGGTTTGAAGTTAAGGTACTGGGGTACACAATTGGGTGCAGATTAGGAGAAGCACTAGGTTTGAGTTACCGGCACTTGGAGATGAAAAATCCGGGGTATCAGGGTTGGGATTATAAGTTTTACACTCATTAACTATGTCAGAGGAGGTAACAAAGCGGGTTATCATGACTAAAGGGGAAGTAGAGGGGGATGAAATAGAGAGGGAGGGAGCAGAAGTTCAGCTGTTGTAGGGAGACTAAAATGATCTAGACTGGCAGGATTAGGGTTGAAGGTAAGGTTGAAGGGGGAGGAGATTAAGTGGGAGGGAACAGAAGGTTCAGCAGTTGTGGGGAGACTAAAAGGATCTAGACTGGCAGGATTAGGGTTACTAAATGTATTTTTAATCCTCAGAAAAATTCTGTCAAAGCAATTACGATTCAGGTCAGAGGCTTAAATAAGGATGTTGCCAATATTGTAGAGAGATATGGCCAGATCAGCATTGAGGACTGAAGAAGGTATGATGATTATATGGAACCCATTGGGGTTTTGCGCAGAGCTTTGGAATGGAGCGTAGCAGTTACGGCTCTTCTCCACTGGGCTCATCTGGTTGTGTAGAAAATAAGGTCAGTAACCACTAAATCCTTTGGCAAGCAAAAATAGGTGGCAGAAATAACTGTTTCAGGATAGGGTTTGAGTAGATTGTGTTTAAAGGTCTTTGCTGCTTTCTTCGAGAGGTTGGGAGGCTTGAACGCATTAAGTCCTACCCATGCCAGGAAGTTAGAGGAGAGAGTAGTAGGTTGTGCCATGGTGAAGACAGCAAGCAAAGTAAAAAGGTGAGGAAAGGACAAGGTCCGATATAGTTAAGTCCACACTAAGCAAGAAGCAGTAAACCAATTTTTGGCATGCAATATTCAACTCTTGGGTTTCAAGTTTGAAAGAGCAATGTGCAATATTCAACTGTTAGGTTTCAAGTTCGACAGAGCAATGTACAAGGATGGTCTTGTTAGATGTTAAGATGTCACCAGAGGTTAGTGAACTATTACACTCCTAGGTACAAAGCAGTGCATAGTGACCTATTGCATCCAGACTAGTCCAAGAAGGCCACTTCAAAGATAGAACAGTAGGGAAGTCCTACCTGTCTTTCTCTGCCCAAACTGATTGGAGTTCAAAGTGCCTTATTGCAGCCAGACCATTCCAAGATGGCTGCACCTAAGGTATAGCACGAGAGAAGTGCTACCTTTATTTAGCTTAGGATTCTTTCTCCACCTGTGGTAGTTCAGAAGAAAACTGGAACTGCTGCCTGTGACCTCTTGTAGCCAGAACAAAGACGTGGACTCCAGCGGTCAGTTGACTGACCTCCAGTATGTTGCAAAAGGTGTTTCTGGAAGTACCTACCTAACTGGTGACAACTGAACCCTCCTGTTGGCCTCTGCCTGACACCCTGTGAATCTATAAGTGCCTTTCCTGATGTCCTAGAGGACTTAAGGAATGTTCTCCTGTGGTTATTCCGGCATCACAGGAAGGGTTGGAAACCTTTTGAAAAAATTCCTCCAGACTAGTGGAATTTAGAAGCTTTTTCAGCTTTTTGACTTTTCCGATTTTTATGGTGACTAATCCACTTGTTATATCAGACACCATCATGGTGTGCCTGAAATTACATTCACATCTCAAGTTCCCCTTATGAGATTTTTGTCATTTTGGTGTTAGTTTCATTTTATTTTGTACTCCGCTTTTCTAATTCAGTTTGGGATTTAATTGTTTGCCATTTTCATATTGTGACTGCTTTGGTACTGCATGAACACTTTACACATTGCCCTAAATTAAGCCTATCTGACAGGATTTTTTAAATATTCCTTACCTCAAATAATATTCCAATGTCTTACAAGAAGTTACAACTAACTATATGTTTCACTACTGCAGGATCCATGTTTTGGAGGTGAAGAGAGGGAAATGTTCTAAGACCACTCACAAATCTCTTTAATTAAAAGAAATACATGCTTAGAATGATGGGAGGACATTGAATGTGTATGTTTCTTTTGACACTATTAATTGTCATGGGTAGCTGAGTGCTTAATGTGGGGTATACTACTCGAGGGTGTCCTAGGAAGTCTGGTAAAATAACAACAGCAGCTAGGTATGTCAGTGAAGGCAATAGGAAATGTACTAAAAAGATAATAGTTTGCATGAGGTGGCATGAAAGGATTTTATTATGAGTCTTTTGGAAGAGTTTGTGCTATTCACAACATCCAGTAAATACTGATACCCCCAGGATGAGTAAATGCTGTTCTCTGCTTCAAATTCTGCACATATCAGAATTGTTCTGCATTTTTTCCTTGATTGATTCCAGCAGGTTTATTTATTTATTTGAAGTTTTGTAGAGTGTGCAGATTTCCAAAGGCATCCTGGCATCAGAATGAGATATGTTAGGGCAAACAATAAAGGTTAAAGTCTGAAAGAAGAGATGAAGGTACAGGAGCTACATATTAAGTAGCCCGGTCTTGAGTTTTTCCTAATTTATAAAGAAACACGCATGGAACTTATAAGACCGGAAGAAGATTCTACATTTTTACAGCAAGCTGGGATAAAGATCTTCACCTTTGAGCAACTGCATATGGGACGGGATGCCCACCACCCCTCCCAACACCAATTCCCCATGGGAGGAGACAGACACAGATTTGAACTTTTGGAAGGCGGGGGGGCCTCACGACCCCTCCGGCCGTATTTATTAAAATATGAAACAAAATGTAAAACTTTAAATTAAAAACGTTTCATGAATCATGTACAAATTCAACTTCAATTACATTTTGATGAAGACAGGTTTTCAGGCTAACCTTAACAAATCTCTAATACAAAGGTTTCCTAGCCGAGTCTAGCATCCTGATAAATGCATTACATTTGAATTTGTACAACCTGTTATGTTATGTTATGTTATTTATTTTCTTCTATAGTGCACGGCTACTGCGAAGAGCATCCCGGCGCTTTGGCGAAGAGAACTTGATACAGAGTGACAACACAACAACTAAAAACTGAAGGAAAATGACCAAAGAAAACCCCCATGCAGAAAAAAGGCAAGTTTTTAATTCCTTCCTAAAAGCAAGAAGGCTATTTGCCCTTCGTAAAAACAAAGGTAGCTCATTCCAGCCCCGCGAAGCCAGATACCGGAAAGCCCGGCCTCCAGTTCTGGAACGCTTGATGGCAGGCACAGCCACTTTAGCCAAAGAAGCAGATCGCAGAGCCCTGCTAGGCAGGTCGAAAGAGAAGCGTTTCCCGATGTACTTAGGGCCAATACCGTGAAGGGCTTTAAAAACCAAGGTTAGGCTTTTAAATAAGATTCTCTTAGAGATGGGCAGCCAATGCAAAGCTTTGAGTAACTCAGCAGCACTGGCCCATCTCGGGAGCCCGAAAATGGCTCAAGCCGCAGAATTCTGCACCACTTGCAGGCGGGTCAAAAGATATTTAGGTAGACCCAAATAGAGGGCGTTTGCATAATCCAAACGCGACTCTATTAGAGCCTGCACAATGGTTTTTTTGTGGTGAAGTGACAGCAAAGGAAGGAATTTTCTAAGCATCCTGAGAATGCCAAAACATTTCCCAGAAAGCCCGACGATATGGGGCCTGAAGGATAGGTCACAGTCAATCAGAATTCCAAGATTTTTCGCCATGACAGAGGCACTGTCCGGGGGAAACATATCCTGTGGCCAACAGGCCTTCCAGCTGGGATCGGGAGTACAGCCAAAAAAAAGCAGCTCCGATTTATCGGAGTTGCATTTAAGGCCCTGACACCGGAACCACTCGAAGACAGCATCAAGACAGTCTCTAATCCGTATGCCGTCGAAGACCCCACCTCTGTCACATGTGAACAGAAGCTGGGTATCGTCAGCATAGGATATGATCTGGGTGCCAAAGGATTCCGCACCCACCGCCAGAGGGGCCATGAAGATGTTAAACAGCATGGGGCTAAGAATGGAACCCTGGGGTACCCCCACCTCTAGCGGCGGCAGTTCGGCAGAATAAGGGGGCGCCCAGATCATTTGCCGGCGGCCGGTCAAAAAAGATTTAAACCAGCTCAACACCGTCCCCCGAAGGCCAATTTCCCGGAGTCTTAAAAGGAGGCCTTCGTGGGGCACGGTGTCGAACGCCGCCGACAAATCAAGCATAACCAACATGGCCTTACCTCCAGAATCTAAAACCTCCCTGATGGCGTGGGTGACCTCGAGAAGGGCAGTCTCCATGCTAAAATTAGCACGGAAGCCAGATTGAGACATGTGAAGAAGGTCGTTCTCCTCGATAAAATTGAAGATCGACCGATGTACATGCTTCTCGGTTACTTTCGCCAGCGCCGGGAGGAGAGAGATCGGCCTGTAGTTTGCATGAATAAGAGGGTCAAGGTTTGGCTTTTTGATCAACGGTAGTATCAAAACACATTTCCAGGCCCGAGGGACCACACCAGTGGACAGAGAGGAATTAAGAAGTGGGTTCAGTAAGGTGTTAAGAACTGACGCCACTCTCCCCAGACACTTTGCCGGACAAGGGTCCAGCGGCGAACCAGACTTCAATTGGGACAGAAGGTCAAAAGAAGTAGTGAGGGACATAGGAGGGAATTCACAAAAAAAGGACCATTACCATCCAAAGAAGGCAGGGACGACAGACAACTAACGTCCACCAAGGGGCAGGTAGGAGGGAAAGAATCCTGAATGGATTTAATCTTATCAACAAAGAACTCTGCTAGTTGATTTATCCAGCCTCTGATTGCGTGTGAGAGGGAGTGTTTAGGGAAGGAGAGATAAAATCCTTTACGATTCTAAAAATCTCTCTACTAGCGTTATCGGCCTCGTCTATTCTACGTTCCAAATACGCCTTTTTCCCAACTCAGATTAACCTAACATTAAGGGCCAACGGCAAGGTCTTAACCGGTGTCAGATCCCTATCACCAACTTCCCGCCCTCACGGTGTGAGTGGCGCATGCGCAGAGGACTTTACCCTCGCCGCCAATTGTAACTTTCCTTGTCGTGGGGGCCCCCTTTCAATCGACGCCATCTTAAGGTCATCTGAGTTCGTGCGCGAGGTATCCATAAGAAGGACAGCGTGGACTCACCCCCTTCCCCACACTCTCTTCTACCGGAGCGGATATCCGGCCCCCGGGAAATTCTGGGGAGGGGCATATAGCCGTCTCCCCCTGGGAGGGGCCTATGGCCATCTCCCCCTGGGTGACCCATCCGTAGTGGGTGCGGCCCCCCCGTGGGAGGGGCCAATGGCCGCCTCCCCCCGGGCGCTCCCATCCATAATGAGTGGCGCCCCCCCTAGGGACCTTGAAATCACTGCTCACCGATCATGACCTTACCGCCCGACCAAGACTAAATAAATAGGACAATTATTTTACCTACTAAGGAAAGAAAAACTATGACTAAACTTTTAACAGCTTGATAAATCCACCGATTTCAACATTGCTACAAAGGGAAAAAAGGTCCTAAAGCAAAGCACAATCTTTATTGAATCCATTCCTTTACGTTTCTACAAAGGAAAAAAGGCCTACAAGCAAGTATTTAATTACGTGCATACCCTCGTCATCCATTTATGATGCAAGCAATGATTGCAATACATGTTTTATTACCATCAAATAGCAACATTCGATATTTCTTTATTTCACATACTTTGAAACAAGGGGCTGGTGGGTGGGTCAAAAAAGTGCAGCTTGTTCCTTGAGGGCTCACGAGCGGCGAGTGGTGCAGCCTTCAGAGCGCAGGAACAAGAGGAAGCTTCATTGCCGACAGTCTTGTGCGGTGGTGCCCTTCCCTAAAGGCCCACCATGGATTGCGCAATGGATCGAGAGAAAGGGCGAGCCATCTGTATCATTCTTAATGCAAAATTAAGCTGACCCACTGTCTGTTGTAACTGGTGCAGGGTCACCTTCTCCGTCCGGAGACACAGTAATAGGGAAGCCCTAAACTTGGCAACCTTCTCCGTCGGCAAACGGGAGCACCCCTCCTCCGAGTCTAGTTCTATACCCAGAAACTCGAGGGAGGTAGTCGGCCCTACTGTCTTACCTGGCGCCAATGGAACCCCGAAACCCCGCATGAGCACGCAGAAGTCCTGCAATGCCCGCGCGCAGTCCCGAGTGCCCGCTGGGCCAAGAAAGAGGAAATCATCAAGATAATGCATCACATGTTTGTGCCCTGAGGCCTTCGTGAACACCCACTCCAGAAATGAGCTAAACATTTCAAAATAGGCACACGGAATTGAACAACCCATTGGCATGCACATATCCATGTAGTATTTCCCTTGAAACGTGAAACCCAACAGGCGCTGGTCTTGAGGATGTACTGGGAGCAACCTGAATGCAGATTCAATGTCTGATTTAGCTAACAATGCACCGGGGCCCAGGCGATTCAACAGTACCACTGAGTCATCCAACGATGCATACTTTACAGAGCATACCTCGGGGTCAATTGTCTCATTTACTGAAGCCCCCCTCGGGCCGATAGATTGTGAATGAGTCTATACTCCCCCGGGTCCTTCTTCGGAACCACTCCTAATGGGGAAGACACAAAATCAGCCACTGGTGGGTCGCCAAATGGTCCTGCCACCCGCCCCAAGCTAACCTCTTTTGCGATCTTTTTGGCAGCAACTGTTGGGTTGTGTTGAATAGACAACTGTTTTTTACAGGAAGTGTTCCCACGAAAATTGCCCGCCGGGATCCTGAAGCCATATGAGAAGCCATCCCTCAGAGTCCCGGCGGACGCATGATCAGGGTATCCATTTAGCCAAGGGGTCAAAGCCAAGATATCTACGGGCGAAGATGTTCGCTTCCGAGGCACCGTATCAATCCTGCTTGGGACCCCCCTTCCCTCCTGTGCCATTGGCTTTAGATCGGCAACTGGTTTCCGGGTGTGAGGAGGTTCCACAGCCCGAGCACGCGTGCCGGAACCTACACGTTCCTTGGGGCCTGTTACACGTTCCCTTATTGAAGCCCCAACACACCCCTCGCTTGTTTCCGTTCCTGCCCGATCTAGGCTGGGACTCCCCCCGGAGTTCGCACGAAAGGGCTGTGACTGCCTCTGTGGGAATACCCCGGAGCCGTTTGTGCTCGACCCTGAACCACTCGCTGATCCTGGCAAGAGCTGTGCATGCCATGATACTGTATCCAGACAATCTCATGTCAAGGCCTCGTTAAAATCCTTCGCTTTTCTAAAAGCCATATCATAGCCTTTCCATTCATCACCTCCATACTTCGCATGGAAGTTTGTTATCCTGCTCTGATAACATGCCAAGTCACTCAACACATCTGGTGTACGTTCTGCGATAATCGCCACAAAGATAGAAGAGGCCCTGATCCAGTTCATCATTGTCTCATCGACCCTGAATTCCGCCATCTTGGCCCGCCATACACTGGGGTGCCATAAATCCTTCTGGGTCTTTGCATACTCTAACTCTCGATGATCAGTCAACAGTGAAAACATGTTAATGTACTTGTTGGCCCACACCATCTCTTTCGTAACCATGGGAACATGTTGAGCCAAACGTTCCCGCCTTGAGGGTACTGCGCCCTCCCCCACCATCGGTAACGATCTCTTATCGGCTTCTGCCGCGCTTCCAGCCATGTCCGTTGCTTTCTCTTGGTTGTCAGCCGGGACCACCTTCGCCACCTGCGGGGAAATATAAGGCACATTCGCTGTCCCGGCATCCCTTGCCTGCCGCAACTGCTCGATAATTATTCTGGCCTCTTCGGCCGGGTCTCCCGCAGCCGCAGATCCCCCCGCTCCCTTTTTAGCCATGGTAACACTGCCGCTAACTGAAGCGCTAATTCCGGGGGCATCTGGTCATTCACCAGCAGTGTGATAACCACGGGGATAGGCAACCCCCCATTCGGTACCGGTACCGGGCTGGCCGCTGGCGCTACTGGAATTGGTGGAGTCTCTACCGGGACTGGTGCCTCGCTAGGACCCGTTTTCCCCTTCCTCTTCTTACCCTTATCCCCTGGGGTGACGTTCGGCAAAGCTGGTCCTATGACCCTCTTAGGTCGTCCCGAGGGGGCGGTCTGGGCCTCCACCTGTTTCCTGAGGGCCGTCAAGCCGCGATCTAGCCGGTCTACTTTACCGAATTTTCGGTCCATCACCGCCACCTGGTTCACCAACGTGCGCAGCATCCTTTCCATCTCGGAGCTCTTTCCGGTCTTCTTTCCAGGCATGTCTGCGTTTGATCAGCACAACCTGTCCTACGGAAGCTACTTGATTTCCAGCTACGCCTTGATGACTGAATGAGAAAAACAAAGATTACAAGTTCTCAAAAAAGTGCAGCTTGTTCCCTTGAGGGCTCACGAGCGACGAGTGGTGCAGCCTTCAGAGCGCAGGAACAAGAGGAAGCTTCGTTGGATTCCCGCACCTTTTATCCAGCTGCGGGAGGGTGGGGCCCCGCCTCAAGCACGCCCATCAGTGCACGGACTTCCGGGCGGGTGTTTAGGACAACCCTTTTTGGGCGGGAGGAGCGTGTTCCAGCCACGCCGCTTCAGGCATACCAGCCGGACACGCCCCCCACCCACAATGGTTTCCCGGGGGATCGGGGCACCCATCCATACGTTCGGGGGGACCGAGTGGTCTCCCCTTTCCAAATGTTAGGCATAGCTGCTCAAACCTGTGTGGCACAGTAGGGTTAACGCGAAGGAATATACCAACACCGATTCTGAAAGATGTAGGCAAGACCTTGTCCGTAAAGTGCTCTTAAAAGAAGGATTAAGAAATGTAGCTTTGCTGAATGGGAAACCAGTGCAGAGCTTGTAAATGTTGTTGATAGTTCACTAGCCAGTAAGATGAGCGTGAATCTCATGGCAATGTCCTGAACTAGCTGGAACTACTAGTCAGGTCGCCAAGCAGACCAAGTATAGCAATGTGCCAAAATCAGGACAGAAGGAGACCATAGACTGAATCATAGTTTTCCTCAGTGTAATAGGGAGCAGGGGAATAAGTTTGTGTAGCAGATACAACACTTACAAGCAGGCCTTGGCTATTTCATATGAGGAGAAGCTCAGTTTGTTGTTGAAAATGACCTCAAGGTTACCGGCTGAATTTACAGGTGTAGGAGTACGCCTAGTTTGGAATGGCCAACTGGCTGGGGCCTAGAATTTGGAGCCATTACTGAAAATGAGAACCTCAATTTTATCACTATTTAGTTTGAAAAGGTTAAGATTCGTCCAGATAGCAACTGCCTTCATACAATTGTTGAATATGGATGGTGTAGTGGCAATGCTGCTCTCCTTTCTCTCCGGCCGTACCCAGACGGTCACATTGGCCAATTTCCACTCTGCCCAAATGACGTTACCATGCGGTGTTCCTCAAGGCTCATCCCTAAGTCCGACGCTTTTTAATATCTATGTATCGGACTTAGCCAGAGTCATCAAGTCGCATGGGATGGGCCTAACATCGTACGCTGACGATACCCAGCTGGTACTGGTGATAAAAAATAACAGAGAAAGGATAGCAGCTAACTTCCAGCACAGCTTTTTGGCCATCAGTAATTTGATGGCCAACGACTGCCTTAAACTGAATTCCGATAAGATGGAGGTTATGATCTTTGGCAAGCTCTCTCCAACTTGGTCAAGCTCCTGGTGGCCCTTAGATCTCGGTCCCCCACCAAATCCTGTCCCCAAGGTTAAAAACCTGGGAGTGATCTTTGATGATAAACTGACCTTCACATCCCATGTGAACGCAATCGTCTCCGCCACTTTCTATAAACTCAAAACCATTAAAAAGATCCTCCCGTACCTCCGTCCTAATTCAGGAAGAACGCTGGTCACTGCTTTTGTGATGTCCTCTCTGGACTATTGTAATGGGCTCTTTATTAACGCTCAACAAAAAGTCATTCAAAAACTTCAATCAGTGCAGAATGCCGCAGCCAGAATGCTGTCAGGGACTCCGAAATTTAAACCCATTGCCCATGTAATTAAAAGCTACCACTGGCTTGCGGTGAAGAACCGAATAAAGTTTAAGGCACTGTGCATCGCCTACAAAGCTTCTCAGAATGTAGGACCACACTTTCTCCTAAGCTCTTTAGCTTTTTATGTCCCCAACAGGCCACTACGCTCTTCCAACGCATACCTGCTGTTGGTGGCAAGGACCAAAAACGCCTCTTGGGGCGATCAACGTTTTGTTGTCTCCACAGCAAAGCTATGGAATTCCCTCGACCTGGATATCAGATCCTGCAAAACATTGGTGGAATTCAGAAGAAAAATAAAAACTTGGTTATTTAATCAATAACTTTTCCCCCCACTGTCACGTCCGTAGCGCTGATACGCCCTCGGGCATTTGCGCGCTTTATAAGTTTCATAAATAAATGTCTTTGATGATGCAAAAGATGATCTGGGAGTCATCTGCATAGGATGATATGCAGATAATATGATATTTTACCAATTCTGCCAGAGAGGGCATATTGAGGGAGAATGTAGTTGGTCTTTGAGACGTTCACTGTGAAAATTCTGAAATTGAAACTTGATGGCAGGTAACTACTTCGCTTTTATTGCTAAGAAAGGAGCGGATCAACTTAAGGCCACCTTTTGAATGCTGAATTCCATAAGGCAGGTGAGCAGCGCGTGGTGAAAACTGTATCAAAGGTTGCGGAGAGGTCCAGTAGGATCAGGGCTGTGGAACAACCCTGGTCTAAGATACAGCTACTGCCACCAATGACACTGGGCAGAGCAGTTTCAATGCTGTGAGCATGTCCAACACTAGACTGGGAGATGACAAGGAGGTTATTGTTTTCTATATAGGTAGAAAGGTGGGAGTTAACTGCTTTTTCAATGATTTTGGCAAGCAGAAGGAGTAGGGAGATAGGTCTATAATTAGATGTTATCAAGGGCTTGGCAATGAGTTTCTTGAGTTGCGGAACCACCATTTTTTTCCAAAGGATAGGGACAGTTGCAGTGGTCAAATACATATTACAAAGACCAGCAAGACTGGAGTATTTGTGGAATGTGGCAAGCTGAAGAAATTTCAGGGTACAAGACCAAATAGAGATCTAGGTTTAGTACTACTGTGCCAGTCTCCGTTACAGAATAGAAAGTATATAGAGATGATGCCGACCTTGATAACGTCTCATTTTCAAAGAAATGACAAACAGAATCATTGTCAGTGGAGAACTGCAAATGGTAAAAATTCTGGACTTTGTCTTTAAGGAATGAAGCAAGATTATCGCAAAGAATTTGAGAAGGTAAAATGGAGATGTTTGATACCTTAGAATGAATAACTCAGTGTAAAAAATTGGGTTACTAGTTAAGAGGGATGACAGCTCCACTCAAGTAACAATAACAGTCATTGTCAGAGTGAACCACAAAAGTCACTAAATAAACCTGTGCATTATCCCTCCAGTTGCAGGCTTAATTTACAGGCAATGTGTAAATTATTTATGCAGCACTCTAACAGTAATAATGTGATAAACTCTACGCAAGAAAAGTCCCAAACCAATTAGAAGAAATAGAATGTAAAATAATAGATGAATGACACTAAAATGACAATAATCCAATCAATAGAACCAGAGATATGAATAAGTTTGAAGTGAAAATAGCGCCAAAAAGCATCAGCCATTAACCACAGTTATCTAGTCAGGAACAACGGGGACAAAGTCAGAATTTAATATTGACCACAATAAAGTTCAGCTCGAATACAGTGACCCTGGTTATCCTGGTGGAAATGTTTGCCTAGGCACTTAGAAACCTTTAGGGAATTAAGTCCTAGTCAACCCGGTCATCGTCATGTCCGACTGTGGGCTAAATACAGAGAGGGCTTGTTAACAGCTGGTTGCAGATGTCCTAGTCTTCAGTCAGAAGTTTGCATTGGTTGGCAGCACAGGCAGTTGACTGTTGATGCAAAGAGCTCACTGCATGTTAATTCTGGGCTCCTTACCCGGGAAGGTCTTATCAGCAGTCGGATGCAGTTTCTGCATTGACCTTGGTGAAGTCCTCCCACATTTGCCAGGAGACTGGTGACGGTTGTGATCAATGCAAGGACTTCTTTGCAAGACATCCAAACAGGTCAATCCAATTAGTGATTCGTCGATGGCAGCTGTGGTTTCAACTGCATCTCTGTATGAGCCAATTTTTGGAGGGCAAATGTTCAGCAAACGATTTTAAGAGTCCATCTTCACAGTTTCTGGACAGAAGGAGTACATTCTAACAACAGACAATGGTCCAAGCCCTTGGGAGGCACCTCTTGGAGGTTTGGACACACACCTACATAGGCCAGGAGCAAGGTCCAGGCCAGTTCCACTTGAAACTTTTGATCCTGAAAAACAGAAACGTTACAGAGAATGGTCTCCGGAAGCTTGTTGTGCCCTAGTAGTTAAGACAGGAAGTTATCCAACTGACATTTGGTGTAATTTCTGGGGTCCAGTGTTCAAAGCATGCAGGCCCAGCCTGTTTCAGGCTTCAGACAGCAGGGCAATCCTTCTTCTGAGTCTCCACAGACCCAGAAGTCTTCTGTTTTCAGGTTCTGAGTTTGCACCTTTTATACCCAGTGGAAGCCTGTGGGTGGGTGTTTGACCTGCCAGCCTCAGGATGTTCTTCCTCCAAACATTGTGGCTACCTAGCTCCATTTTTCTGCTGAAATTAATTTGTGTTGTGCTTAGGACTCTATGCACTTTATCACTGCTAACTAGTGCTAAAGTGCTTGTGTTTACTTCCCTAAACAAGGTAAAATTGGTTTACACCTGATTGACATATTTAATTTAGTCCCTTGTAGAGGTATACTATATACCCAGGACCTGTAAATGAAATGCTATTAGTGGGCCTGCAGCATATATTGCATCACCCGCATAAGTAGC
Organism: Lissotriton vulgaris; assembly: GCF_964263255.1. Taxonomy (NCBI): domain Eukaryota; kingdom Metazoa; phylum Chordata; class Amphibia; order Caudata; family Salamandridae; genus Lissotriton; species Lissotriton vulgaris. Next base: position 2,093,998,286 of record NC_141687.1, read on the forward strand.
ACTGATGCTAGCCAGTGCTAACAGTCCTTATCAGAGTGAACCACGAAAGTTTCTAAATAAACCTGTGCTCAACCCACAGGTAGCACGACACAAAAGCAGTCAGGCTTAATTTACAGACAATGTGTACAATATTTATGCAGCACTCAAACTGTAATAAATTGATAAACACAGCACAAGAAAAATCCCAAACCAATTAGACAAAATAGAAAGTATTTAGTAAATGACTATGGTTATTTGGTTGCGCTTGCTGAGGTTTCAACGGCATCCCTGTGTGAGCCTCTTTCCCCTACCTCCATTTTTTTGCAGAAATTCATTTTTGTTGGCTTTAGGACTCAATGCTGCTTATCACTGCAAATTAGTGCTAAAGGGCTTGTGCTCACTTCCCTAAACATGGTTAAATTGGTTTACACCTGATTGACATATTTAATTTAGTCCCTTGTAGAGGTATACTATATACCCAGGGCCTGTAAATTAAATGCTATTAGTGGGCCTGCAGCACATATTGCTTCACCCATAAAGGTAGCCCCTTAAAACATTTCCCAGGTCTTCCAATGCAGCCTAAATGCAGTTTTAAACTTCCAATTCCACTTGACAATGTAACCCCTTGTAACGCTCTAAACTTTCCTTCTATTACATCTAACTCATCCTAAGGTACACCCTCGGCAGCTCACATGGCATGGTGCATTGCAATTAAAGGTTTGAGCATGTACTTGTAAGTTTTACATGTCTTAGTAGTGAACAACTCTTTAATTGGTATTTCATTACTGTGAGGATTACCTGGATACTATTGTGTTGCCTTATTAAATATATTACTTGCTAACATTTGGTTGGAACCAGGTAAGATTTTCCTGTTTGCTATGTATGAAATTGTAGTGAAAAATTCCCTTTAATGGTAAAGTCTGATGTGAAATTGCAATTTTGAAAATGTCTCTTTGGGAAAGTTGACATTTTTGTGCCATTAACAATTAGGTGACTGCAGCCTGTGCTGGGTCACATAACTGAGTGTAACTAAAAGACTTTGGGAATTCCTTCCAGACAGTTACAAAATAGAGGAATTAAGTGCGCCTTAATTCGCCACCTGCTGGCAGAACCTATTCTGCCAGCAGGTGGCCAATCAGGCACACTTAATTCCTACTTGCAACAGAATAGGCTGTGCTCTGCCTTCACACAATGGGCTTGTCACCACCACATTGTCACTGCAGCCTGCTTGGAGCTGGGGCTGGAGATTCAGGAAATTCCAAGCACTTCAAACAGAAACTTCTATATACAGCTGTGTGTTTGCGGCCGCTCAAAGCCCTCCCGCTTGATCCATCTCGCGACCATGTATTCCTTCTCTCCTGCTGCGCAGCATGCAGCATGGAGCAAACAGACTGCGGCAGGAGAATTCTCCGATGTCTCTTCACTCACACAACCCAAGTTTGCTGCTTTTGGAGCCACCTTGCCTACCGGCTGGTCTCCTTTGCGAGAGGTACTAATGCTGCTGGAAGAGGGATACTACTGTTTGGTACCCCGGCAATGCCTCCAGCCAAGTTGGCTAAAGTTCTCAAAAAACGCTCAGAGGCTGGCTCAGCTGGGAAGAAATTTTCAGTGAAGGCAGACTTGGGCTTAACTACAAAAGTAACTGTGGCATCAGCATCAGACCTGGAAGGAACTTGGCCTGGTTTTTTTAAGAAGCCCCCACGTACTACTATGAGGAAGTCAGGAAAGACACCCAATAGGAAAGCATCTTTGGCGCCAGATGTCCCTTCCCCCGCAATCTCGACAAATACAGCCCACAAGATGCAAATATTGGAACCAGCAATCTACATTTAACGAATATGACTTGCTAGAATGCGAGTCAGCCCAACGTGTGCCATTACAAAGCGTTGTTACCACGCAAAGCCATTACAACGCAAGTCATTACATTGACTTGCAGTAGATGGCGCACTGAGAAATTAATAATTTACTATTCTAAATCCAGCCAACGTAACAGTAGGGAAGGTGTTGGAATAGTAAACAATACGATGCACGCCATCTGCTGCAAGTCAGTGACTTGCGTAGTAATTGCATTGCGTGGTAACAACACGGTCGTTGTAATGACCGCTTTCTAATGGCATCGCGATGTGATGCCCATGTTGTTAAGGTTGCTTCCCACATTTGACAGACAGCACACCCTCCAAAATAAATCCACAGCCAACCCCCATGGATGTAGAGGTGAGCCAGCCTTAAAGCCTTCAAACTGCAGTGGAACAAGGGGCAATTCAGGCTCCAGTAGGGTCTGGTGGCAAAGGGGGAAAACACCCTCAACAGAATAAAGATGATTTATCTGCAGCTGGGTTTCCAAGCAGTGTCAGGCGCTTCTTCCTATTGTTAAGGTAGAAGTGGATGGGTCAGGTTGAGAACTTGTGATGACCCGGGGGCAAGAAACAGAAGGCGCAGAGAAATACTTCTCCCTTTCAGACATTTCAGATTGGTCCGATTCAGATAGTCAGGGCCATGTATCCGACTCTAGCAATTCAAATGAGGGGTGAGATAAGGCTCTGGCTAACACTGCCACAGTCAAGAAGAGGAGGAATCCTCATTCAAAAAATTGAAAAAGACTTGTGGCCTTCTCTGGGACTATTCAATTTTACCAATATTAGAAGGTAATATTTCAGCGACAGGCAATACTACAGGAACACAAAGTCAAAATATAATTCCCTTTGGGCGAATTACCATAGAAAGACTAGTTCTTATAGACAAACACATATAAACTCACCAATTCAAAACAAACAATTATATTTTGACTTTGTGTTAATTGTGGAACCCTATCCCTTTGGTTTTGGGGTCCCTCTCTCTTTTATTAGAAATACTACAGGAACAGCCAAACCTGCCTCTTTGGAATCTATATACCAACGCATCATGGCCCATAGGGAAGGATCACACACTGAGGGTGGGAGAGTTCAGACAGCCTTTAGGAAGATGCAGGGAACCATTCGAAAGATCTCTAAGACTCCTTACGAGTTTGTGGAAAGAATGAATGAGGTGGAGAGCAGAGTGAATACGCTGGAAAATGAATCCTCAACTCATAGAGAAATTACAGTGTCATTGGAAAATCAGATGTCAGACACCCGGTGGAAACTAGAGGACTTCGAAAACAGAATGAGTCAGAATAACTTGAGGGTCTTGGATATTCTGGAGGGGTCAGAGAGGGACAATACCCTAAAATGTATGGTTGATCTCCTTAAGGGGGCTCTCCCTGAGCTAGAAAACTTTGACTGGGCTCAAGAAATACAACAACACAGGTTCTCATTTAAGCAGAAGAAGCCTTCATTGTCAGCAGGGTGTCAGGATCTGTTAAGCTCTACAAAGCTCTATGACCTTTTCCCAGTACCTTCCCTGGCCTTGTGTACCTTGCTGAATAGATCTATGTCTTTTTGGACTATACTACTGAGTGCTTATACCATTTTTGCCTCATTACTGCACCTTTGTTCGCTGGTAACAAACGCATGCCATATTTTCCTGATTCTGGTTGGGCCAATGCTTGTTTTACTGTGTCATTACGTGCTCGTTTATTTGCTAGGGCCAATGCTTGTTTTTTGTTAGATGCTGCTGAAGACCTTTTGTTCCTTCGCAGCCACCATAGTTGCTCTTGGGTCTATAAAAAGGACCACACCCTTGGAATCGTGCGGATTATTCTGGAGAGTTCTTCAGAAGACGTCGTCTTTCCTGCTCTGCTTCCCGAGGCTCCGGTCATCCTTCGAGGACTTGGTTTCCTGTTTCCTGATTATTGGTGGTTTCCTACCACAGAGTTTCGCATGAAGACGCCGCAGGTAGGATCCATTCTATTTTCTTTCCCCTGCATCGTGGAAGAAACCTTTTGACCTGCGTGTCTTGGTGCAGGCCTGATTGGAGACCTTCATTTGGTGTGTTTTGGTGCAATTGATTATTTCCTTGCTAACACTTGGTTTGGAACGGATGTCTTTCAGCTGAAAGCTCCGAGCTTTGTCATAATTCATGTTTGAACTGTCAAAGTAATTCCAAGCAGATGAATCATTAGAGTTAGCTCTTTAGTGAGAAATTACAGAGTAATACAACTGAGAACTCGATTTTGTGAATGCTTTTATTTTGAGGTTTCTTTTGGCAAAAACGAATCTTTGGTTTATTGTTATTTCCTTTAGAGAAATTATGGAAAGGGGCGACCACTCGGTCCCCCCGAACGTATGATCGGGTGCCCTGATCCTCCCGGGAAACCATTTTGGGCGGGGGGCGTGTCTCGGCTGGTATGCCCGAAGCGGCGTAGCCGGGGCGCGCCTTTTTCCCGCCCAAGAGGGGTTGTCCTAGACACTCACACCGATGACCATGCCCAGTAGGCGTACCTGGGGCAGGTACACGCCCTCCCGAAGAAGAATAAAGAGAGCGGGATTCCGAAGAAGCGTCCTCTTGTTCTTGTACTTGGAAGGCTGCACCCACTCGTTTGAGAACTTGTAATTCTTGTGTTTCTCTTTCAGTGACTATACAGCGAAGGATCCAGGACCGTGTCGAATGGACCCGGAGGAGATAATCGAAACCATGTCTGGCAAAAAGGCAGGAAGGGTTCCGAGACAGACCAGGTTCTTCGCATGTTGGTGAACAGGATGATGAGAATAGAACGGAGCATCGGGCAGGTCCCAGCGCTTGGTCGTGATATGGCGGGCATCAAAAGCAACTGGCCGCAATGAACAAGCCTGGTAACCCGAAGAAGGTAATAGGTCCGGCATTGCCGGGTGTCGTCCCCGAGGGTAGAGGGAAATGGGTCAAGAGGAGGGCGGCGGCAGGGGAGGATCCGGTCCCGGAAGTGCCCCCGGTCAGCCCTGCCGTACCAGCCGACGGCCCGGTACCAACCCCTGACGCGGGTCAACCGATTCCGGTTGTGATTACACCCGCTAACGAGGACAATATGCCTCCTGAATTGGCCACCCAGTTGGCCGCATGGCTCGATAAGAAGGCAGGCGGTGCTACGGCGCCAGGAGACACGGCCGAAGAGGCCAAATTACTAATCCAGCAGTTGCGGCAGTCGCGAGATGCCGCGAAAGCGAATCTCCCTCTTGTCTCCCCACAGGCGACACCAGAAGGACCGGCAGCAGGTCTCGAGAAAACGGCAGGAACATCGACCGCACCAGGTAAGCTTGCCTTGCCAGTGGCAGGGGAGGGCTCATTACCCTCAAGGAGGGAGAGGGTAGTTCAACATATACCGTTGGCTACAAAAGAGTTGATCTGGGCAGACAAATATGTCAATATGTTTTCATTGTTAACTGACCATCGCGAGATGGAGTATGCTAAAACACAGAAAGATTTGTGGCACCCGAGCATTTGGCGCACCAAGATGGCAGAGTTCAGGGTGGAAGAGATGATAACAAATTGGGCTAAGGCCTTTGCAATGTTTACTGCTATTATTGGGGAACGTAAGCCCGAGGTATTTCCCGAGCTGTCTTGTTAGAAGGCACGCATAATGGATTTTTATGAAACGTATGAGGGGGGTGAATGGAAAGGTTACGACATGAAGTTCCGTAAAGCAAAAGAGTTTGATGCCTCTCTGACATGGGATTGCCTCGACTCCATTTCCTGGCATAAACAGCTCCTGCCTGGGGCGGCAAAAACTTCCTCGGCAGGTGGGAATGGGTCGGGGGTTTCCCGCCAGAAGTCCGCGGTGCCCTTTCGAGCAGGCACCGGCGACGATCACCAGCCGAAATCCGGCGGGAATGGTGGAAAGCGGGGGGTCGGTTGGGGCTTCAATAGGGGCAATTGCAACAGACCGCAAGGTACATGTAGGTTCAAGCACGTGTGTGCGGGTTGTGGGAATCCCTCGGACACGGAGAGTTCATGCAGATCAAAAAATAGCGGGCGGGAGGTAAAGGAGGGTCCAAGCAGGACTGAGGTGGATTGTTGGGTACAATTGCCTACTCCCATTGATCTCATGGCTATGACTCCTTGGTTAAACAAATACCCGGATTATGTCTCCGCTGGGGTGTTGAGGAAGGGATTCCTATATGGCTTCCACATCCCGGCGGGGGATTTTCATGGGGAACCTTTTTGCAAAAACCAGCTTTCAGCACAACAGAATCCAGGTGTTGTGGAACGAAAAATCGATAAAGAAGTGAGACTAGGCCGAGTGGCTGGGCCGTTTCGGCTCCCGCCAGTAGCGGATTTCATCTGTTCCCCGTTAGGGGTGGTCCCCAAAAAGGACCCGGGAGAGTTTAGGCTGATCCATAATTTGTCTGCTCCAAGGGGCTTCTCAGTAAACGATGCTATTAACCCAGAAGTCTGTTCGGTGCGGTACGCATCGTTCGATGATGCCGTCGCCATGTTAAATCGCCTGGGCCCCGGAGCGCTGATGGCGAAATCTGATATCGAATCAGCGTTCCGGTTGCTCCCGGTACACCCACAGGATCAGCGATTGCTAGGTTTTGCGTTCCAAGGAAGTTATTACATGGATAAATGCATGCCGATGGGTTGCTCCATTTCTTGTGCCTATTTTGAGAAATTCAGCTGTTTCTTAGAGTGGGCATTCACCGAGGCCACGGGGCATGGGCATGTTATGCGTTACCTAGATGACTTTCTGTTCTTGGGAGCAGCCGGCGACACGGAATGTGCGCAGGCGCTACACGACTTTTGCATCCTTATGAGGGAGTTTGGAGTGCCATTGGCACCCGGTAAGACGGTTGGACCATCTACTTCACTCGAGTTTCTGGGAATTGAGCTCGATTCTGTGGAGGGATGTTTCCGTTTGCCAGTAGAAAAGGTATCTAAATTTAGGGCTTCCCTGGAACTTTGCCTTAGTAAGGCGAAAGTGACACTGCACCAGTTACAGCAAGCAGTGGGTCAGCTTAACTTTGCCTTGAGAGTGATACCAATGGCCCGCCCCTTCTCACGCTCTATTGCACAAGCTATGGTTGGTCTCAAAGAAGGACACCGCCACACGAGACTGTCTGCAGAGGTTCGCCAGGACATGCGCATTTGGTTGGCATTCCTGGCGGACTTCAACGGTCGAGTGGTGTGGAACAAGCCGCCAGCGTCCTCGGACGAGCTGGGTTTGTGGACCGACTCGGCGGGAAGCGTGGGATTTGGCGCCATCTTTGGTAATCGATGGTCAGCGCAAACATGGCCGACGTGGTGGCACACCAGCGGTCTCACAGGTAACATAGGGTTCCTCGAGCTATTCCCTATCTTTGTTGCTCTATTGGCATGGCCGAACGAGTTCCGAGACCGCTCGGTGGTATTTTGGTCTGATAATATGACTGTTGTCGAATGCATCAACCAACAGGCAGCACGCTACAAATGGGTCTTGAGATTGTTGAAAGAAATTGTGCTGCTTTGCATGAGACTGAATGTACAGTTCAGGGCGAAACATGTGCCGGGTGTACTGAATCATGCGGCTGATGCACTCTCTCGTTCACATATGCAGGCGTTCAGGGTTTATCTACCTACAGCGGACCTAGTGGCTGCACCATTCCCCGAAGCACTCTGGCTAATCGGTGCCCCGGATTACAAGACCTCGTGGCAGCAAGCTTAGCCCCCAGGATGAGGAAAGCATACGAAGGAGCGTTTCGTTCCTATTGTGCATTTTTGGGTCCGACAGGGAGTCAGAACTGGGGTCAGGAGGATTCCTTCCTTGGGTTCCTGGTAGCACTGCACAGAGAGGGCCGATCAGCGGCTACGGCCAATAGACACAGGGCGGCCATCTCATTTATGGCGCAGGTGCATGGCATCAGAGACCCAACAGGTTCCTATTTGGCGAAAAAAGCCCTTCGCGGCTGGCAGCGCCTCGAGGGTCGCAAGCAAGATGTAAGGCGCCCTATCGGCTTAGAAAGGTTGTCCCTGCTCATGGCAAAACTAGGCACGACACGCTCCTCCCAATTCGAGGCGGTGCTGTTCCGAGCAGCTTTCGCATTAGCGTTCCATGGGGCTATGCGGGTGAGTGAACTGGTTGCAAGAAATAAGAAAGATGTGGAGGGTGGCTTGTGCAGGGATCACATCCTAATTAGGGGTGATTCGATGATAGTCACGATAGCTAAGTCCAAAACTGACCAGGGAGCAATGGGAAACAGTGTTGTTGTCCAGCGCATGCGAGGGTCCCCCACGTGCCCGATAATGTGTATAGAGGAATACTTGGCACTGAGGGCGGATACATGGGGGGGGAGTCTGCTGAGGCACATCGATGCCACCCCACTGACGAGGTTTCAGTTCCAGAGGGTGCTAGCAATGACAATCGCTGCGGCGGGCATGGACCCGTGCGATTTCGGGACCCACTCCTTCAGAATAGGGGCTGCTACTGAGGCTACAGCCAGGGGTCAGAGTTCAGAAGAAGTGAAACAGTTAGGACGATGGTCCTCGAATTGTTTTAAAAGGTATGTGCGATTGCACATGTTGTAAAGTCAAGTTACATGCACTCACGCTTCTTGTCTTCTGTTTGATTTACAGTTTCGCGAGCATATCATGCAGGGCGGAATTTGCAGTCGACCCAGTACCAGGGGACCAGCGGTCATGGAACACCGTCTGAGGAGAGAGTGGTTTGGGTCGTGGGCCACTCATACGTGAGGCGGGCCGGGGACGTATTCAAAGCAGGTGACGCGACTCGCGCAGCTGGGGAATACGGGTACAGAGTGACCTTTCACGGAAGGGGCGGGCTCTGTGTTGACCAATTTGAATCGTTTATTGAGGGTCTCTTAGGGCGGCAGAGGTCACCGCCATCTGTAGTCATAGTACACCTGGGGGGCAACGACTTGGTGACTCTGGGTAGACGAGTATTACTCGAGCAAGTGTTGTCGGCCGTTAGCTGGTTGGCAAAAAGAATCCCGGGGTGCACGATTGCCTGGTCCCACATGATTCCCAGAAAAGTGTGGCGGGGGGGCCTTTCGGTGTCAGCACTGAATCATTCAGTGAAGAAGGTTAACAACAAAATTAGTAGATTATTTCGCTCGGCGCAGTTGCATAGCATTCCGCATGGGTGTATTCGGAGGGATCACATGTATCTGAATGATGGGGTTCACCTGTCCCGGGAGGGGAATGTTTTACTCATAGGAGACTTCATAGCATGGCTAAGGGGTTTGAGGAAGCATGACCTTTAGGAGGAGTTTGGGGGGGCCGGATAGCCGGTCAACTATCCGGCCTGTGGCGGTAAGGTCATGATCGGTGAGCAGTAATTTCAAGGTCCCTAGAGGGGGGCGCCACCCACTATGGATGGGAGCGCCCGGGGGGAGGTGGCCATTGGCCCCTCCCACTGTCACTCACACCGTGAGGGCGAGAGTTTTTGGTAGTAGGGATCTGACACCGGTTAAGACCTTGCCGTTGGCCCTTAATGCTAGGATGTACAATTTTAATTTAGAAAGTATGCATTTGCAGGATGTTAGACTCGGCTAGGATACCTTTGTATTAGAGATTTGTTAAGGTTAGCCAAATAACATGTCTTCATCGAAATGTAATAAATGAAAATTGTACATGATTATGAAACTTTTATTTAATGTTTTAATTTTGTTTCATATTTTAATAAATACGGCCGGGAGGGTGACTCCCTCCCGCCTTCCAAAAGTTCATAACTGCGTCCGTCTTCCCATCCTTGGGGATGGTGTTGGGAGAGGGTGACGGGTATCCCGGGCATATAGAGTAATACAACTGAGAACTCGATTTTGTGAATGCTTTTATTTTGAGGTTTCTTTTGGCAAAAACGAATCTTTGGTTTATTGTTATTTCCTTTAGACACAATCTTTGCAGACAGTGTGTTAGGCAGAGGTTAATTACATGAGAAGTACATTTTGTGACAAACAGTTCTAACCAGGAATAAGCAATCTTTTGGGTTCTTAAGGCATTTAGATTCATTGAATATACGAATGAATGTGGTTACTTGATATCATTTAGTTACATGAATCTATGTAGTAGACCTGAATTGTAAGAGTCTACTCTAAATGCCTTTTCCTCTTATATTCTGAATTGAAAAATATCACCAAGGAGAAGAACTTATTATTTCTATGTGTAACCAGGAACTTTTATTTCAGGTACTCAGGGATTTAGTGTCAAGAATCCAACTTAGTCTCTACAGTAGATCTACGTTCCTGTGTTCCAGTTTTTTGTGTTTATCTTGTTCCAGATCTCCCTCCCCGCAGTACCCTCCCTTACCTCCCCTCGTCTAGCCACTTCGATCCTCTGCGGAACTCATAGTGCAGAGTCGGAGCTGCTGGAAGGTGGGCTTTTGGGTACTGCTCCTGAGGAACAAAAACTGCGAACCTTTAAATTAGGTTCCTGACACAGGGAGCAAACCCCAGGCTATTCTAATTTATGTAGGGAGTTTTCTCCTGCGCCAAGCAATTTACTATCTAGCCCGGCCAGATCAACAGCGTTCTTGTAGTGGGCATATTTTTTATTTGTAAGGCCAGATGATTGCCATTCCACAGTGGAACGCCACTGGCGACTTCACCAGCTGATCCAATCTTTACAAAGCAAGATTAGATGTTTTTATTGAACCCAGCCATGGTTAAAATAATTTAGAGATAAACCCCTCATTTTTTCTCATCAGAAATTCAAGCTAAAGAGTTTTTGCAATCTCTTGACTAAACTCTATCTATGCCGGGGGGTTAATGTTAACCCTGGTGCTGCTCTCTTTATTTCTGTAGCCATAACATTTTCCTTTTTTTCTCTTTTTTTTTCTCTCTTTTTCTTCTTTGGTAATAAGTGGCAGAATCGCGCTTGGTGCAGGAGTGCGAGATGGCTACCACTCCATCACCGGACCTGGAAGGTTCTATTTGCTTCTGAGGGGTGGTATAGGCAGGGGAGGGGGGACATAGGGGGAGGTAGGCCATGGTTTAGGGAGAGGGCATGGGGAGGAGGTGGAGAGTTAAGCAGGTGTGGGTTGATTTTTTCTTTTTTATGTGTCATGGCACTCTTATTCATGTAAGAAGGAATGAAATAATTTCTATGATTATGAATAATCAAGTGTACCCTATGGAAAAAACTGATATTAAGAATGTCAAACACAAAGATGACGGGTAAAATTCGTATTTGCTCATTAAATATATGTGGCCTCAATGATAGAAAAAAAAGGGACATGTTGGCTAAGAACCTTTGATTTATGCAAATTAAATGAGTATGCCTTCAGGAGACCCACATACCCTGGAGAAAACGATGGTGGTTGAGGGATTCGGACTTCGATTTGATAGCTTGTAATCGGCAAGGTACAAAAACTAAAGTGGTGGAGATTTTACTGAGACATGGTATGGGAATTTGTAAACGAGTCAAAGAAGACAAGCTGGGGCGTTGGATCATCGTAGAAATAATTTAGCAGTTAATAATGCAACTGCCTCAAGTTGATCTGTTTATGGAGCTAATTTAGACGATCATGATATATTAAATCACCTAAGTGTAGAATTTGGCTTATGGCCACACCCTCTGATCCTCCGTGGCGATCTTAACATCCACTTGGACAGCAACTTTAACTTGAATGCTGATCTGCCATACCAGGGAAGGAAAGGTAGAGTTTTCAAGGCCCATCAAGGATTGGTGAGGGAACATGGGCTGGCTGAAATCTGGTGTAAGCATGGATCAGTCAATCCAGGGTTTACCTTTTATTCGGCTCCTTATAACAAACTAGTCCGGTTGAACTAATTTTTTATTTCTAATCAATTGGCCTAAATAGCTAAAATTGGGAGCTTCCTGCAGATCATTTCAGACCACAATCCTCTAGTAACTGAAATCCCATTCAGGGGTTTTACAAGAGCTCAGAAGTCCTGGACCTGTGAAAGGAAGCTTCTGTACGATCAGTCATACTGTGAGCACATGGTTAAGTGGATTGTGAGAAGCAGAAGTTTGGGGCGAGACCCTGAGCTTCTCTATATCTTGACAGAAAGTGCTACAGGAGGAAATCCGGAAGTGGGCCGAGCAGTTAAAAACAGCCGAGCTTGATCTTATGAGAAGAATAATGGGGTGCCAAAATATACAAGATTGCCAACAGTTAATTGCGATCACTAAGTCTAAAATCCATCTACACTTTGGAGTGGACCTGACAGCCAAATATTTGCAGTATAGGTGTTAGGGACTGCCGTACCACATAAATGATCATGACTCACCCCATCTTATTGTTTGTATCACAAATCCTGATCCTGCCCTGTGATTCCCTATAAAAAACGGACTCCTTGGCAGAACCCTGCTTGCACTCGTTTTCACTTCTCCTTACATGATGTCCAGAATCTCCGGCCGCTCCTTTTGTTTCCCCTTGACGACGCAGAAGCATCCTACACTCTGCTTCCATTCCTGCAGCAGATTCCTTCCCTCCAAGGCACAGGCGCTCTGCAGATTCCCGGTGTCCTTCGTATTTTCCCTTCCATCCAGAAACAAAGAAATAAAGGTCAGAACAGTTTGCACATAATCGTGGGCTCTCCTTAAAACTTTCTGAAAACAAGTAAGTGAATAGACTCTGTTTTAGTATTTCAATGCGCATTGAGAAAGTCTCTTGAAGACATTGCATATTTCATTTAAATCTTGTTCCAATTTTGACGATGCATTTTTCATTAAAATCTTGTTCCGATTTATGGACAAACTTTGATTTATAGACATTCTGCAGTCAAGATAACGAGAGAGAATTTTGGGAGCCAACACAGGAAATCCCGGATAACATTTCAAAGGGTGATATATGAACATTACTGCTCTGGTGATAAACAGAAAGACTTTAACCCTTGAACTCCTTTTGCTCAATCAGTGATTTGTATTTTGTTTTTAACACGCAGCACTTGTTAGTAAGTGGTCATAGGAAAAGGCTATCATTGATACAGATATTATAAGGCTCCATATTTAAGAAAACAGTCATTTACTAATACTACTATTATTAATTGTTATTTTTATTTTAGAGTTCTACTTTAATAATAATCAAGAGACAGAGGCTCGGTATTAACAGTAAACCAGAGTCATTAATCATTGTGAGAAGTCTGGTGACTTGAAACACCAGACTGGAAGGTACAACATATATATTTAGTGTACAGATATAGGATTTCGTTGTAAAAGGAAATGCCGGTATTGATGTTATTCTAAAAGCATTATGTCCTTTTGTTTTATTTACAAAACACATTCCTAGATGAGGCAGTCGCCCTTCCACAAGAAGGATTCAGATTGGGAGTGTCTTTCTCTGTTTGTTATTTTCTCCACTTCCCCCTTGGGACTGTGTTCTCCTTTGACTGTAGAAACAATTCAGTCAATTGGGATTAGAGTTCAGAGGGTAGACGAGAGTACTCTTCACGTCTTTTCAAGTAGAACTACCTGGATGTTCAGGTGAGTAGAGGCTTTAACAATAGGTCTGAGCTATATGAACTTGGAGAAAACAATGTGAGAGTTCTGGCAAAACAGCTTCAGCAGCGGTAAGTGACCAATCGAATCTGTAAAATTAAAGATCAGGTTCAGGACTCCCGGCAGAAGTATTGAATATATTCAAAAACTACTTTTAACAACTGTATACTGAAAGAGTGGCTTTGCCTGAGGTAGAATCCCCGGAAGATCTTTCTAAAGATTTAGAAATGATTGAGGTCACACATGATCAAAATTAAATCCTTACAGCCCCAATAACTTGGGAAGATTTGGAAACTTCCATAACTTCTCTAGCTACGGGTAAAGCCACAGGCCCTGATAGTATTCCCCTGCAATTTTTTTAGAGCATTCCTGCATCTGTTGTGGCAAGATACAATGCAATTATTCCAGCTGGCCCAAAAGGGCTGTATCCCCAATTTATGGCAGAAGGCAACAAGAGTCATGTTAAAAAAAAGGGGAAGCTGGAACTAATTCTAGCTTCATATAGACCCATATCACTTATAAATTGTGACAGCAAGACATATTCAAAAAGAATTTCAACCAGGTTGGGTAAGATCATCACTCCTCTGGTTTACAATGGAAGGGGATATGTGGGGAATTTATCCAGGCTGCAATTCATATTTCAGGGCAGGATTCAAATCTGTTCGATATCAGCATAGGTACTAGGCAGGAAGCCCGTGCTCTCCTCTGCTCTTCGCTCTCTACATTAACACCTTTCTTAAAATACTGGAGCTGAATGTGAACATCAAGGCGGTGAGGGTCAACATTGTCAATTATAGACCACAGGCATACGCGGACGACATCCCAGTACTTACCACTGATGTTGTGATGGCACTTCTAGAGGTGAAAGCTCTACCCGAACAGTTTGGTATCCTCTTAGGATATAAACTAAATATGGAGAAAATCCAGATTCTTCGCTCAGGGAATATGCCCCGTAGGACTCTGAGTTGTTCAAGGGGCAACTTATTTGGGAGTCAAAATTAAAGCTGTGGTAGACAAAATTCCTGATTTAAATGTCACCCCAATAATGGAAGATGTTAATAACAAATTGGATAGGCTAGACCACCTGTACTTCTCTTTATATGGGCAAAGCAATGTTATCAAAATGTCAGTCCTCCTCAAATTTTTATATCTTTTCAGAACTATCCGTCAAGAATTCTCCTCATCTTGCCTAGGAAGGGTAGAGAGGCTATGTCATAGATTTCTTTGGGGGTATCACAGACTAAGGAGAGAGGCTATATAGATGACCCTCCCAAGACAGTGGGGGTGATGGGCCATACCCAGTTTTCTTCTTTTCCACTGGGCATCTATTTTACAACATATAGGCAATCTGCTAGTGGGGGATAAGTCTGAAATCCTGGTGGAAGCCAGACAGACTATGTATGAATTAGGCATGGGGAGCGGAGTTATGGGCTGTTTGGTCAGGATATTGGAACCCACTTATTATAAAAAGACCAAATTTAAAATATCGAAAGCTGCTTATGAGGTTTGGGGACAGATGCGTCAGAAACTGAAGATTCCAAACTTGAATGTATATACTCCACTCTCTGCTCCAGGCACTCTCCCAGCAATTTTTAAGGATCAAGACACCTTTTAGATAGGGGAGCAATGGAATTAACTGTCCCGGTGATTTTTAAAGGGAAGGCTAACTTTTATCGTTTACAAATCTGCAGGAAGAGTTTTAGCTGGACAATAAAGATTTCTTCAACTATTTGCAGATACTAAGCTTTCTGGGGGTAAATGGGAACAGACTAGCTCTGAATTTAGAAAGGATACCTTTGGTGGAGACAGTTTGGAGGAAGTCCCAGATTAGGAAAATGTGTCAAAATTAGCTTGAAGCTTTCCCAGATGATATTGATGCACAGAATGCAAAATGGGAGAGCAGGCTTGAAGAGGCAGAAATCAACATTGAGGACTCATTGGAACTAGCAAACCAGATGCTGTTAAAAGGGAGTCTCAGGATCCAACACTTTATGACTCTCTTTGACATTTATTCCACCCAATCAAATATAGCTAAACGGGGGGGGGGAACCAGGGGATGGAAATGCAATAGATGTAATTTGCAGGTGGCCAATACCATACACATGTTTTACTCTTGTCCTAAAATGTATGTTTTCTTGCAGGATGTTGTTGAGGCTTTTTAACTACAGTTCTAGGGGTCTCTGTGTTAATTATACAAGCTCTTTTAATACTGGGATTATTAAATAACACAGAGACAAATAAGGGGGAAAGGTCAGAGATAGGGGTTGTGTTCATTGCACTGGCCAGTGTCCGCTTATGTATGACTCCCCAATTTGCTTTAGCTTGTGGTCGAGGATACTGGCTATTTACACTACAGAATCCTCTGTATATAAGTCAAGAGAATGAAGGAAAAAAGAGCTGTGGCAGAGAATCTGGCCTCCTATTGCAGGATTGGTGAATCAATAATGGTCAGCTAAAACAAATATGAATTACAGTCTTTATATCTGTTTCAGAGGAATGGTAGCAAGGGAGTAGCAGGCCAAGACAGGTGGGGACAACAAAACTCTGTTCCTACCCTTTGATGATTGCTTGCTCAACATGATAATCAGCAATCAGTGAATTCTTTATCAGATTACTCTATTTTTGCACTGGCCCTTTTTTCTCTGTAAGCAGTAATGGATGGGGTGATATGAGATGCTATTCTTGTACATATTCAATGAAGTGAATGGTTTTAACTTACAGTCCTACATTTTTTCTCTTCCTCCTTTATCTACAGTCTTTAATGTGTAATCTATTATGTGAAGAAATGTCATGACATGTATTTAATTTTTGCTAAGGAAAGAAATCAATAAAAAAGATTAAAAAATATATCTATATCTATATCTATATATATATATATATCTATTGAGTGAAAAAACAGGTTTCACAATCGTTATAGTTAGGAATTAGCATTTAAAAAACCTTTGAAATTCACTGAAAAAACCATAGGTTTAACACCAGTTATAGTTAGCTGGACATTTTACTCATACAAACCCATTGAAATTCCCACGTTATAGTTAGTTGGACTCACTATAACTCGCGCGCCCGCAATCCACTGCTGATGATGTCACATATTACATCATTCATGACATGGTCAGTGACATCACTGATGACATCACTGATCCATAGAGTTACTCACACACCTAGTCAGTCATGCAAAGTATCAATAACATACCCATTTACTCACGTATACAGTTTATATACACCAACTCAGTTATTTATACACACACCACATCACTTATTTATGCAGATACTAACACATACTTACTGCCTTATACATTCACTGATACAAGCACACACTCATTTATACACTCACTCTTCAAATAACTTACTCTCACGTATGGTCATTTATATACTCCAACACTCACATATACTGCCTTAAAACATATGTAGTTACTCTCACATATACCACTGAGACATTCATTCACTCACCAACGCGCCCATACACACACTAACTCACCCATAGAGCCCTTTGTGGGAAGAGGGTACGTTACCTGCTGATGTGGGGAGAGACAGCGTGAAAGGGGTATCTCTCACAGAAAAAACTCAGGTATGTTTTCAGAAATCCCTTGGACAGATGCCAGATGACAGACTGAAACTAAACAACCAAAAAGCCAGTACTGAGATCTCTATTTTAGTGAAATTGCCTGCGCGCAAAGAATTAAACTGAGTGCGGGACTGTCAGGAATCATTCGGTCAGTTCCTTATACAATACAAGACACTTTTGTTCCAGGAAAACATCCAGAGTGGTGGTGAAACCTAGAATGGTGAATTTCTGGGTAAATGTGAAATAGTCCGGACCTTCAAGATGGTCGCCGTTATTGCCGCGGTGAAAGATCAGCAACGTTCTAGTTTCTAGTCATCTTGAGGAACTAGCGCGCAGAGCACTGCGCACTTCAAAATAGAATTTACCGTGAGTGGCCGTCATTCAAGGAGCTCACAGGAATTTCAGTTTCTATTGAGTTTTGGAGGTGTAAATCGAAACACCGTTTCAGGAAATCTTAGTTCCAAGACGAACTTGAGTTTGGTGTATCTTTAGCAAGAGACTGAGTAAGGTTTGAGTCTTCCGACGTGTTCCGTGAGAAAGGACCGTCGTGAAGAGGCAACGTTCGTGCAGGAGGTTCAGCAGAGAGCTTCTGAGGAGTTTACGAGATGGAGAAATTCTTCATGAACTTTTCCTGAGGAGAAGTATCCTCAACCTGACAGTTCAGTTTCTTCAGCGAATAGCGATGGAGGATAAAGTAAGACTATTCAAAACCTACTTAGGAGAACTCTCCATTCCTCTCTACCTGAGTTCCCCATTGCGCTTTCCTTTTCTTCCCTCCCTCTTTTCCCTTCCTGGTTCCTTTTTGCGCGCATCTTAAAAAGTACTAAGACTGTCTACAAGAGTGTCAAGGCAATCTGCTAGTACCTGTGAATTGAATATATTTAAAGGAGACATTATCCATGAAGAAGGTAGGAAAGGTTCTTGAAGAAGAATAAGGGAACCTTCACCAATTCAGTTTACAAATAAGGTGTTTTCCTTTTCCAGCAATATCAACTTCTTCATGGTAACCGCTCACAACCATTTACAGAGAGGGGCAAGACTCTAAAGACAGCTGGTAGGATAAATTGGCATTTAGAACTGTATGTCCAGGAAGAGTAGTTTGGAGTTGCTGCATTGTCTTTCTCTCTTTCCTCTGTGCATTAAAAACCCAAGTGCAGTCCTGAAAGCCAGTCGAATTTAGAAGGACTAGTGGGTGCCAGTTGTCGTTGGAGTGTCTTTCTTTTCTGTCCACTTCCCCTTTCCCTGTCTCTGGTGCAGTTGCTTGTGAAGCGGCGTCACTGGGGATAGGGCATTGGTAGCAAGCATCAGTTCTGCCTCTGCGAGGAATCTGGGACCTGACAGTTTGAAGTGCCCAAGTGGTTCAATCGCCCAGGCAGAATGGTTGAAGAGTTTAGTTTAAAATCTCTGGGAGAAATGTTAGAAGGGATTCAGAGAGAGATTGGGGCAGTGCGGGAAGAGAATAAAACCTTGAAACAGGAATTAGTAGTTTCTCGCCAGGAAACCTTCCTGTTGTCCCGGAAGGTAGATGGGTTGGCCATGAGTAATCCAGTAGGGCATTCCCCAAGTTCTAGCAAAGGGACCACAGAATCTGATACTAGAACTGTAGCACAAGTAATCCATTCCGTTTCTCCTTTAATTCCTTTAGCGGCCCGGAGCGTTTTAATGGAGACCCTCAAAAGGCTCAGTTGTTTCTGACCCAATGTTCTTTACATTTTATGTGTCGTCCCACCCTCTTCCCTGATGCCCAGTCTAGAGTGGCGTTTGTGTTGTTATACTTGGGGGGGATGCTGCTAATTGGGCAATGCCTTTGGTCACACGAGATGATCCCTTCTTACACGATTTTGATCGTTTCAAGACGGAGTTTCTCCGCATTTTTGATAGAAGGAGGATATCTCAGGCTACTGATAATGAAATGCTTGAGCTCAGACAGGGATCTGGAGATTTGATTACGTACTTGGCACAATTTAACAAGCTCATCGTTGAAACTCAATGGCCCGAAGAGAAGAGAGCAGCCTTGTTTTATCGAGGACTTCGGGATGAGTTGAAGGATTCCCTTGCTCAGATACCCAATCGGCCAACTGAGCCTTCGGCATTGGTAGATTTGGTACTGGAACTGGATTTTCGTAGTGTGGAAAGGAAGGGTGAAAAGAAATGAGATTTTTGGGTAAGCATTCCACGCTTCGACAGAATCAAGACTGAAGTGTCCAAGAGTAATAGTGCTCAATCCGATGTAGAACCAATGCAGATTGGAGCAGTTCGGGGACCCTTGAGCAAGGAAGAGAAAGAACAGAGACGGTTGAAGAGACTGTGTTTGTACTGTGGAATGCCGGGGCATTTTGTTAAAGAATGCACAAAACGACCCAAGATTCCGATGAAGGGAAACGCCATGAACCATCAGTAGAGGGGGTCGCTCTGATGGCGGAAGCGGATAAGACGATCCCAGAAAGCCATTCCCTTTCAAATACTTTGCAAATCTTGATGCCTCATCCTATTTTGCAGTTGACGTTAAAGTTTCGAGGTCGAGAGTTCCATGGAGTGGCGGTAATGTTGGATTCAGGAGCTACGGGCAACTTTTGCGATATTAAGTATGCAGAACGAATGGGCATCCAATCTATCCGGAAGGTTAAAAGTGAACCAGTGGGAGCGGTGGATGGAACCAATCTGTCTTCTGGTCCTATCACTTGCCACACATCACCAGTGGAGCTTTATCAAACAGATGGTCATCATGAGCAAGTGCAATTTAACCTGATTGATGCACCGCAGTTTCAGCTGATTCTTGGCTTGCCGTGGCTGACCTTGCACAATCCAACCATAGATTGGGAGAACCGAACAGTGAAAATGCAATCTGATTTCTGTCTGGAACACTATTATTGTAAGGATCCGCCGAGCCTCATCCCAACTCAATCCCAATTGCTTTCGCATGGGGGGCAAACAATCAGTGTGATTACTTCCGTGGAAATTCCTGAGGAGTATCAGGAGTTCAAAGAAGTCTTTAGCGAACAGGAAGCGGAGATATTACCTCCGCATCGCTCTTATGATTGTACTATTGATCTGGAGCCGGGTGCGGTGCTCCCTTGTAGTAGAATTTATGCCCTTACGGAAAAAGAAAATCAATACTTGAAAGAATACTTGGATCGTTATTTGGCAAATGGATTCATCAGACCTTCCCAATCCCCAGTGTCCTCGCCTTTGTTTTTCATTCCTAAGAAAGAAGAAGGAACTCTAAGAAGCTGTATCAATTATCGAGCCTTGAATAGAGCCACCATCAAGAATCAATATTCTTTGCCTTTAATTTCGGTCTTACTGGATCAGATAAAAGATGCTCAAATTTTTACTAAGTTAGATCTGCGTGGGGCCTACCATCTGGTTCGGATGAAGGAGGGCCACGAGTGGAAGACTGCATTCCGAACTAAGTTTGACTTGTTCGAGTATTGCGTGATGCCATTTGGCCTTTGCAATGCACCCGCAGTGTTCCAGCATTTTATAAACGATGTTATGGGAGACTTGATTGACAAAATTGCTGTTATCTATTTAGATGGCATTTTGATTTTTTCTAAAGACCCTCAAGAGCATCCAGAACTTGTGAAAACAGTGTTGCAGCGATTGCAAACTCATCACCTATTTGTAAAATTGGAAAAATGTATATTCAGTTCCAATCGAGTGGAGTTTCTAGCATTTGTATTGTCCCCGCAAGGTGTAATGATGGATCCAGGAAAAGTACGAGCTGTGGAGGATTGGCCATCGCCAAAGGATGTGAAGGAAATTCAGAGGTTCCTGGGTTTTGCTAACTTTTATTGCCGTTTCATCTCCGGCTTCTCACAGTTAATTGTGCCCATTAGTAGACTACTCAAAAAAGGAGTGAAATTTCAGTGGTCCAATGAGGCGGAGAATGCATTTGCTACCCTTAAGAAAAGCTTCACGTCTGCTCCACTTTTACGTCATGCTGAACCGGCTGAACCCTTATTTGTGGAAGCGGATGCTTCCGATCAAGCTATTGGAGGGGTTTTATCATAGAGACATCCAGAAACAGGTCAACTGCATCCCGTTGCTTTTCGTTCACGGAAATTGAATTCGACGGAAATCAATTATACCATTGCTGAAAAAGTGCTTTTGGCAGTCAAAGACGCCTTTGATGACTGGAGACATTATCTTTTGGGAGCTCGTCACAAAGTCACAGTGGTCACGGACAACAAAAATTTGCAATTTTTGAAAACGGCAAAGACTTTAACTCCCCGGCAGCTACTTTGGTCTCTCTATTTTTCTGATTTCGATTTTGTTATTACATATCAACCAGGCAGCAAGAATGGGAAGGCAGATGCATTGTCGCGAATCGATACAGTAGAAACGCAGCATGTGGTGGAGATACAACCCATTATCCCTGAGACTCAAGTTATCTGCACAATCACCTTGGATGGTTTTCAAAAAGAAGTCCAAAAAAGTCTGACTACAGAGGAAATCAATGCTTGGGTAGCTCAAGACCCGGAACGCAAGTGTTATCAACAATTGCCATACTATCGAGAAGCTTTGTATCTCCCGACCTTGTCATTGGAAGAAAAGGCTTTGAGAATGTGCCATGATCAGCCGTTAGCTGGCCATAAGGGCATTATGAAGACTCTAGATCTGGTTCAGCGTTATTTTTGGTGGCCTGAGTTGTCTTCCTCTGTCAAACAGTATGTGTTGTCTTGTGATTTATGTGCTCGGAGTAAGTCTACACGACAAGTTCCGCAGGGTATGTTGCAACCCCTACCCACTCCTACCTGTCCTTGGCATACTGTATCCATGGATCTTATTGTAGATCTACCCCTTAGCAAAGGGTTTAACACCATTTTAGTCTTTGTGGATACCTTTTCCAAGATGTGTCATTTTGTTCCCCTGTCTGGACTTCCCTCTGCAAAAGAATTGGCGAGATTGTTTGGGGAGTACATAGTGAGGTTACATGGAGTTCCTAGGATAGTAATATCAGATAGGGGGGCTCAGTTTGTTTCCTATTTTTGGAAGGCTTTTCTCCATGGGTTAGGGGTGGAGACTAGGTATTCTACCAGTTATCACCCAGAGACTGACGGTCAGACTGAGCGTCAAAATAAGGAATTAGAACAATATTTGAGGATGTTTCTTATGGATCAGGGAGGAGAGTGGGCTGATCAGTTGTGGATGGCTGAATTTGCATGTAATAATGCTAAAAGTGCCTCTACGGCTATTCTCCCTTCTATCTCAATTATGGTAGACATCCTAATCCCTTTTGTGTTCCGGAGGAATTGGGGGTGCCAGCAGCAGGGGAGTTATTGAAAGACATGTCTTCCCTTCACAAATCTGCAGAAGAAAATTTGATTCAGGCAAAAGTAAAGTACAAGCACAATGCAGATCGACATCGTAAACCAGCCCCATATTATCAGGTAGGAGATAAGGTGTGGTTGTCAACTAAGCACTAACGTCTCAAGGGAAGTAGGAAGTTTCAGCCTCGTTTTGTGGGTCCATATGAGATTGAGGAGGTTTTGGGTCCGGTCACAGTGAGGTTAAGGCTTCCCCCTAATATGAAGATTCATCCAGTCTTTCATGTTTCATTATTGAAGGATACTTCCCCTCATGTTAGAATTGAGAAACCTCCTCCACCTCTTTCTCATTCAGGGACAGTCTAAATATGAGGTCAAGGGCATCCTGGACTCCAAGATCCGTTCCAATGGGTTGTTTTATCTGATTGATTGGAAAGGATATGGTCCGGAGGACCGGTACTGGGAAAAAAGCTGAAGATGTACATGCTCCTCAATTACTTAAATGTTTTCATTCTCAATTCCCATCCAAGCCAGGACCGATGTCTCGGTCTTTGAGAGGGGGTACTGTCAGGAATCATTCGGTCAGTTCCTTATACAATACAAGACACTTTCGTTCCAGGAAAACATCCAGAGTGGTGGTGAAACCTAGAATGGTGAATTTCTGGGTAAATGTGAAATAGTCCGGACCTTCAAGATGGTCGCCGCTATTGCCGCGGTGAAAGATCAGCAACGTTCTAGTTTCTAGTCATCTTAAGGAACGAGCGCGCAGAGCACTGCGCACTTCAAAATAGACTTTACCGTGAGTGGCCGTCATTCAAGGCGCTCACAGGAATTTCAGTTTCTATTGAGTTTTGGAGGTCTAAATCGAAACACCGTTTCAGGAAATCTTAGTTCCAAGACGAACTTGAGTTTGGTGTATCTTTAGCAAGAAACTGAGTAAGGTTTGAGTCTTCCGACGTGTTCCGTGAGAAAGGACCGTCGTGAAGAGGCAACGTTCGTGCAGGAGGTTCAGCAGAGAGCTTCTGAGGAGTTTACGAGATGGAGAAATTCTTCATGAACTTTTCCTGAGGAGAAGTATCCTCAACCTGACAGTTCAGTTTCTTCAGCGAATAAGTGAGGCTGTGGAAAGCTTCATCAGCAGACATTCAAGCGACGGAGGATAAAGTAAGACTATTCAAAACCTACTTAGGAGAACTCTCCAGTCCTCTCTACCTGAGTTCCCCATTGCGCTTTCCTTTTCTTCCCTCCCTCTTTTCCATTCCTGGTTCCTTTTTGCGCGCATCTGAAAAAGTACTAAGACTGTCTACAAGAGTGTCAAGGCAATCTGCTAGTACCTGTGAATTGAATATATTTAAAGGAGACATTATCCATGAAGAAGGTAGGAAAGGTTCTTGAAGAAGAATAAGGGAACCTTCACCAATTCAGTTTACTAATAAGGTGTTTTCCTTTTCCAGCAATATAGACTTCTTCATGGTAACCGCTCACAACCATTTACAGAGAGGGGCAAGACTCTAAAGACAGCTGGTAGGATAAATTGGCATTTAGAACTGTATGTCTAGGAAGAGTAGTTTGGAGTTGCTGCATTGTCTTTCTCTCTTTCCTCTGTGCATTAGGAACCCAAGTGCAGTCCTGAAAGACAGTCGAATTTAGAAGGACTAGTGGGTGCCAGTTGTCGTTGGAGTGTCTCTCTTTTCTGTCCACTTCCCCTTTCCCTGTCTCTGGTGCAGTTGCTTGTGAAGCGGCGTCACTGGGGATAGGGCATTGGGAGCAAGCATCAGTTCTGCCTCTGCGAGGAATCTGGGACCTGACAGGGACAGGGACACAGTTCACAGATTGGATCTATTTTATTTATGAAATTTTTTTTTTAAAGGAATCAGTTGGTTCAAAGTTTACCAAAAGTTCAACAAAATTTCGAACACAAACAATACAGGGACAGCTATTCATAAAAATGACATTTTCTTAAAACAGACATTGATGGCACAGCAATTAGTGAAAAAATTAATGAGAAAACATCCTAACATATCAAGTAGATCAACATTAACATTCATAACTCATTCTCTCATACACAGCACACACTCACAACTATATGTGCAATTGTAATGTCACAAACGAATTATTTGGATACAAATAAATGAGGAAAGAAAGAGAACCACCATAGACATTAGATCTAGATAAGCGAATCAGCTTATTTTTATAGTTTCAACCAAGAATAATTTGAATTTGATGGTCCTATGGTGTGGTAGAATGGTCTACGCGTTTCGAACCCTTGATAATTTAAGGGGTTCTCATCAGGACCTCATGGCTGGAAAAGAGAAAAAATGAGGACTGAATCAGAATTGGGAAGAAATGTGTGTGGTTGTTCTAGCCGCCTGAGTGCGCCTTCGCTTCCTACCTTGTATGAGAACTCATACTCTGAATTAACACCCGGACGTTGGCCGACTGAAAAACAAATTAATTAATACAATAGATCAGCCCACCATCAAAGGTTACGACACTACTCTACCGGCATTGAACCTAGGTTGTACTTACATGCACAACGCTGGGGGTTAAAACCTCTTTGCATATTCCACACCCTGACCTCATGATTGTGCATTGTGGTGAAAATTACCTAGACACATTGACTGGGGTTGGTTTGGAAATGCTTATGAAGGACACTTTAGCACAATGGATGTTACTTTTGCCTTTAACTGTCTTTGAGCCGCAGCGCCTGGAGGTCATTTTTGCCCGCATTCCTGCTGATTGAGGACTCGCTGTCCCAGGGGGCCGTTGGTCACGCCCGCACCTGTCACTACAAAGAACCTCGACGCTCCCGCTCCATGGGAGACGCAGAGGCTGGAGGTGATTTTTGCCCGCATTCCTGCTGATTGAGGACTTGCTGTCCCAGGGGTCGTTGGTCACGCCAGCACCTGGTGGCTACAAAGAACCTCGTTGCTCCCGCCCTGGGGGACTGCTGCGCCTGGAGGTAATTTTTGCCCGCATTCCTGCTGATAGAGGATTCGGTGTCCCAGGGGGCCGTTTGTCACGCCAGCACTTGGTCGCTACAAAGAACCTCGCTGCTCCCGCTTCTCGGGACGCGGGCCAGGCGAAGCCCGGGCCAAAGGGCGGGTCCATTTGAGCCTGCACGAGACTGGAGCAGGCTGGTCTGGGCCCATTTCCTAACGTTTGGTCTGGAATAACTGTGCTCGCCTAAGCACGGTAAGATTCATCGCCGTTGTATAAATTTCATTAACTGTGGGACCCAAATCAGTGTGTTGCACAAACACCTATAATAGAAAGGAAAAGATGGGCTCGAAGGGGGGGAGTGTGATGGGTACTCTGGATAATTTCTTCACAAGAGCTACGAATGCAGTTGCGCATGAGATAGCAGTCACGGTACGACGGCTATCACTCAATCCCATATCTTCAAAGCGCTCTTCCCTGGGTGGGCTTATGTCTGTCCGGTCTCCCGTTCATGGATCAATTACCAGCACTGATCAACCATGTATGGTGGACTCCCAATTGGAAGCCCCCCCTTACCTCTATGGCACCTGGGGATAGTATCAGTACTCTTGCCCCAGCCGATTGTGTGTCGGAGAGTAGTGTACAAGATCAGTTTTCCTGTGCCATAACCAAGTCAAAGTCTGCCCCCTCCATGAGAAGAAAGGAACTTCCAAAGGATATGCCAGGTGTTAACAACAAGAAGCGGGAGGTTGGCCACTCGAAGAAAAACTATCTCAATAAATCGAAGCCAACAAGGCCTGGAGAGGAAAGACTGAAAACCTTGGGACTGAACGAGTAGACTGAGTCAGTGATGCCCTTAGTAGTCCCGATAGATCTTAATGTGTGAGAGGTTCCTGTGTCTATATTTAATGATGCATTTTGGGCCAAAGTGGAGTCTATTATTGCTGATTGTCTGCTACCACTTACAAATAGACTGACTGCTATTGAAGTAAACTTATTAACCTTTGCTAATGCTTCTGATCGGAATTGTTGGGGATCGAGCCAGGCCAAGCCATTCCAGTGATAAACAAAACACCCCACCCCAACAATTTTCCCACTTAATACCCGACTGTCCTCCTATTCCAGCTGACTTAAACACTGTGGGTGGTATGAGGTCTGTGGTAGATGATTAAAGTGTAAATGAGGCCAGGAGATCAGTATTGGTTAAAGCAGGTCCAGTGTTGAATGTTTCCAGCTATGGTCGGGAACAGCATTCACAAAGTAAATCAACACCTAGTAATGAATGTGGTGCGCCTGTATCTTCACATCATCACCGTATTAATAAAACAACGTCTATAAGATTTGATTTACCGCCTGAATCTAGCTAAAGTGTAGTGGTTTTAGCTGGTGTACCTGAGCTGAGGAATGATAGTGAGGAATCATATTTGTCATTGAAGAACAAGGTCATGGATTGGCCTAATAAAAACAGACCTCTTCCATCGCACGTAACTAGTGAAGTTATGTTTGTTTGTAGAGTGTCATGGGTGGGTTATAGAAAAAAGGACATTGAGGGAGACTGTATTGTGATAGAATTTAGAGATACACGGACGGTCAATTATATCCGTGAGTGGTTCCAGACTAGGTCCATGTCAGGTATTCAGTCCTATCCTCTGTCTCATTTCTACCCCACCTCCCCCAGTTTACTGCATGTTAGCTCGGGCACTGAACGAGTTTGCAATGCTGCAGGGAGTTTTGCAGTGGGTGACCACATCCGGGGCAGGTTCATAGAACCTCAATTCCAGATATAGCTGTCTGGACTTGGTGGATTGACTGAACCCTTGGAATTTGCAGTCCAGTTGTGTTGATAAAAATAGGGTAGACTCTGAGATAGAGCGGGAGGTGGCTGTTGGTACTACCAAATTCAACAGCTTTGTAGGGTGTGGGAATGTTCTAAGAAGCAAGGTGGGCACCTTGATCTCGGCTATTCCAAGTGGTAGCTCACCCCCCATGGACAGATCTAAGGATTCAGTAGTAGACCTAGTTCCAGAAGGCCATCCTTTGCTCCCCTTATTAACCAGTGTGTGCTTAATTGGGGAGATAAATGATGAGGCATCTAAGAGTTTGGATTTTAAACATATGGGTGATTTTGGGCTAACTAATAAGCCTTTTGATTATTGTAGCTCTCAGGTTGGGTCTTTGGCTGCTACCAATGTGAGGACACACGATGAAAGTGTAGACACTATTATGCACCCAGAAGACTACGAGCAGTACTCATCTCCTGGTGGGAGGCAACCTGAATTGTCAATATGAGCCTCTTGTGGGCCTGATTGAAGTTGCCTTAACGGCAGAGGACGATATTTGGTCCATTCCTGTGATTCAGGCTTCTCCTGTAAGGCCATGGACACCGTTAACTACACAGATCATGGCATTAACTCTAACTCATTCCCTACGAGCATGTAATGGTCGTACCCCTTCTGATACTCCAAATAAATTTACATTCAACAAATGCGGACAAACGTCCCATCTTGATTATATTTTGCTTGAAGGAAGGCTATGGTCGAATGGTATAGATTTTAACGTTTGTATAAGAATTAATAGCGACCATAATGCCCTAATTCTGGATCTGGGTTTGCCCACCACCAGTAAGAGCGGTGTATTACTCTCCAGGGATAATGCGACTATTTATCGTTCTGATAAACATACGTTTTGATATGACTGCTATCTACAGAAGTGATGGAGTATACTTCACAGATGAAGGAAACTGAGTTTTTCTGAATAACCTGAAGTTGTGCATCCACACCTACATGTAGCTCCAATTAATTAACACAAGGACTCTTTTTAAAGCTACTTTATAACTGACAACTTAGGCCCGCTATTTTAGGACCAGGTAACGGCTACTCCTGGACCCTCGCCAACATGTATTCTCCACACAGCTGTGGTGCAGCCTCCAGACCATCTGACTTTGCAGCACAGAGCTCTCGATTTTATCACTGGCTCTAGTGACAGCTCAGGATAGCACCAAATGACTCTGGGCAATAGCTCACTTAATTTCCACGCCGACCCCCAGCGGCTGCAGACCCGTATGAGTGAGTAGTTTGCACTTTACAAATACTGGATTGATTTGAAACTGCAGAATTAAACTTCGCACTCCCTCTGTAGTACCCCCAATCACCCTACAGATGTCACACTGTTTAAAACAAAAGTTTCTCCTAGTACGTATGCACAAATGCTGACACTACTTGGACAGGTGTGCCGCTGCGGCCAGAAAACATGAGTTCAGAGCACAGGGCTCATGGTTTAATCCCCTGCTCCGGAAGCAGCTCAGCTCAGCACCATGTGACTCTGGGCAATAGCTCACTTAATAGCTCACATAATTTCAACGTCGACCTCCAGGGCATTCTGACCCATAGTGGTGAGTTTTTTCCGCTTTACAAATACCGTATTGATTTACCTTCGCATTCCCTGTATAAAACCACCTAAGCACCATTTACAAGTTACTGTGTTCCAAAAAAAACTTCCTCCTACTACGTATAAAATATTGCTGACACTACTTGGACAGGTGTGGCACAGCACCCAGAGCACATGACTTCACAAATTTGGGCCCACAGTTTGGGCTCACGTTTTCATCCCCGAGTCCAGCAGCAAACCGATAGGGGTCAGGAGTTCAGCGTCTTTATCCCTGAGTCCGGCAGCAGCTCAGCTTACGCCCCCAGTGCTATTGGACCCGTAGGAGTGAGTAGTTTGCACTTTACAAATACCAAATTGATTTGATACGTGCAAATTTACCTTCACACTCCCTCTATAACACCCCCTACGCACCATACACAATTTACAATGTTCGAAACAAAAGTTCCTCCGAGTAGGTATAACTACATACTGACACTACTTTGTCTATACTTCTGCTGTACTGAATTGTGCAGCACAGCGGCCAGAGCACATGATTTCACAGCATATGACACACAGTTTGGACTCACGCTTTCATCCCTGAGTCCGGCAGCAGCACAGCTTAGCAGCATGAGACTCTAGACAATACCTCACATATTTTCCATACCCAAGCACTTTCAGACCAGTAGGGGTCAGTAGTTCATCCTAATAGGTATAAACTCATGCTAACACTACTTCCACAGGTGTGGTGCATTGGCCAGGGCACATGACTTCACAGCATAAGACACACAGTTTGGGCTCACGCTTTAATCCCAGAGTCCTGCAGCAGCTCACCTCAGCAGCATCAGACTCTAGGCAATACCTCAATTAATTTCCATAGCTCAGCACTTTCAGACCGGTAGGTATGAGTAGTTTGCTTCGTACCCCCTGTATAGCACACCCTAAACACCCCACAGAGGTTACAGTGCTCCTACCCTCCTCTTTCCTACTTTTGTCACAATTTTTCCCCTTACTCGCTTCAACGGAATCACAAAATGGCTGCCAACACTTCATAGTTGCAACTGCTCGCACAGCTCGCATCCAATAAGCAGCAAGCTTGTGCTTGTAGCGCCTCAGCCAATCAGATGGCAGAATTCCCAAATATCAACATCTGTAAATTTCGATATGTCTCCAAAACTACTGAACGGATTCACACCAAATAAACGAAAGCACGATTTCTAGATAAAGACCCTTCTCCCTGCCAATTTTGGGGTAATTCCGTTCACTCGTTCGACCCGTAGCCTTGTCTAAAGTTTCCTATGGAAATTGCATGGAGAAAACAAGTTTTGGGGCCCCCCTTTCTTCTCGGACTCCCTTGACAAATCTCCCCCAACCTTTACACATATGAGCTGATATGAACAAAGAATTAGTTTGGAAAATTTCATAAAGATACATCACACAACGCCAAAGTTATAAGCAAAATAAAAAATGCTCTTCCTATGGAAACTCTATCCCAACTATAACTAACCGCCAGTAGGTAATATATATATTTATATATCCATATGCAATTTGCTCAACACAATTGAAGCGCCCACTCGATGTTTAGATTTCACCTTGTTTAATCTGCAGGCAACAGCGCAAAGCAGTGCAGAGTACAGGCAAAGTTTCTTTATGCTTTTTTGCCGACACGTTTCTGGAAATATTCATCCCTTCTTCAATGGCAGGCAAATGGGGGGAAGTAACAGCTACCTTGCATTACGCTCCTTTTCAATGTTCATAGTCCCGCCGCCTCGGACGTGTGCATCGCATGGCACCCTGATTCTTGTATGCTCAGGTAAGTGAAATCCCTCGCAGTTGTAGCTGTTGCTGCACCTTCCCAAAATACGAATCCTTCAGGTTGTGTGCACCTTACTGTACTGATTTCACTGCTCTTCTCATGCCAGCTGATTAGGTAACATTGTTCCTTAATGGTGCTATTCCTCTTCAAACACCGGACCTGCACCGTCAGCAGGGGGGCAGCTTCGTGACCGGAGCAGGCCACTACACATCCATATGCAATTTGTTCAACACAATTGAAGCGCCCACTCGATGTTTAGATTTCACCTTGTTTAATCTGCAGGCAACAGCGCAAAGCAGTGCAGAGTACAGGCAAAGTTTCTTTATGCATTTTTGCCGACGCGTTTCTGGAAATATTCATCCCTTCTTCAATGGCAGGCAAATGGGGGAAGTAACAGCTACCTCGCATTACGCTCTTTTTCAATGTTCATAGTCCCGCCCCCTCGGGCGTGTGCATCGCATGGCACCCTGGTTCTTGTATGCTCAGGTAAGTGAAGTCCCTCGTGGTCGCAGCTGTTGCTGCAACTTCCCAAAATACGAATCCTTCAGGTTGCGGGCACCTTACTGTACTGCTTTCACTGCTCTTCTCATGCCAGCTGATTAGGTAACATTGTTCCTTAATCGTTCTATTCCTCTTCAAACACCGGACCTGCGCCGTCAGCCAGGGGGCTGCTTCGTGGCCGGAGCAGGACAATACATATCCATATGCAATTTGCTCAACACAATTGAAGCGCCTCTCGATGTTTAGCTTTCACCATGTTTAATCTGCAGGCAACAGCGCAAAGCAGTGCAGAGTACAGGCAAAGTTTCTTTGCCGACGCATTTCTGGAAATATTCATCCTTTCTTCAATGGCAGGCAAATGGGGGAAGTAACAGCTACCTTGCATTACGCTCTTTTTCAATGTTCATAGTCCTGCCCCCTCAGACGTGTGCATCGCATGGCACCCTGGTTCTTGTATGCTTAGGTAAGTGAAATCCCTCATGGTTGTACCTGTTGCTGCACCTTCCCAAAATATGAATCCTTCATGTTGCGTGCACCTTACTGTACTGCTTTCACTGCTCTTCTCATGGCAGCTAATTAGGTAACATCGTTCCTTAATGGTGCTATTCCTCTTCAAACCCCAGACCTGCACCGTTAGCCGAGGGGCTGTTTCTTGGCTGGAGCAGGACAATACATATCCATATGCAATTTGCTCAACACAGTTGAAGCGCCCACTCGATGTTTAGATTTCACCTTGTTTAATCTGCAGGCAACAGCGCAAAGCAGTGCAGAGTACAGGCAAAGTTTCTTTATGCTTTTTTGCCGACACGTTTCTGAAAATATTCATCCCTTCTTCAATGGCAGGCAAATGGGGGGAAGTAACAGCTACTTTGCATTACGCTCTTTTTCAATATACATAGAAAGTGTCGGGCTTGTGCATCGCATGGCACCCTGGTTCTTCTATGCTCAGGTAAGTGAAATCCCTCGTGGTTGTAGCTGTTGCTGCACCTTCCCAAAATACGAATCCTTCAGGTTGTGTGCACCTTACAAAACCATTGAAATTCCCCCGTTATAGTTAGCTCAGCTAACTATAACTCGCGCGCCCGAAATGCACTGTTCATGACGTCACATATTACATCACTCATGACATGGTCAGTGACATCACTCATGACATCACTGTTGGCATCTCAAATGACATCACGGATGACATCACTGATGACATCATGCAGTGAATGTGTGTTTTACGGAAAATTAGATATGTTTTACATATGCACATCTCAAGGTCAATGGAAGAATAAATGGGTATATAAGTGTCTAAATGGATGATTTGTTTGGGAAAATTGATTGTTAACTGACTTATTAAGTGTATCTTAGTAAATACAAGTATTACCAAGTAATTCTTAAATATTTAGATATCTATATCAGTGCCACACTTTGTGTATAGATGGCTGCATGGGTTGGTGAGTAGGTACATGAGTGTCTATATGGGTTATTAGTTGTTTTTTAAACTATCAGTATGAATGTTTTTATGGTTCGTTGAGGAATATTACTTAGCGCATAGATGCATGAATGAGTGACTCACTGTTTGTATTTGTTTTGAAGACAGCAAGTGTGCAGGACTGTATGGGTGCATGAGTGTGTGTATGGGTGTGTTAGTGAGTGAATGACTGTCTCAATAGTATCTTCATGAGTAAGTACATATGTTTTAATCTTATATGTGAGTATTAATGTTTATAAGTGATTATATATGAGAGTGAGAGATTGGAAGAGACCCTGTATAAATAAGTATGTGTTTCTATAAGTGATTGTGTAAGAGAGTAAGCATGTGTACGTTTCTGTAGAAGTAAGTGTATTGGTGTGTGTATAGCTGTATATGCAAGTAAATGGATGTTTATTAGTATGTGTGTAAGTAACTCTATGGATGAGTATTGGTGTGTAACAGGATGTATAGGTGTATGAGTACATATGATGAGTGAGTACATGTATGAGTGACTATATAGAACTGTTGGTGAATGAGTGGATGTGTATGTAGATGTTGGAATTACTGAATAGGTTGTTGTAACTGGTATTGGTATCTCATTTTTTTGAAAATGTTAGGTTCTATTTTTGAATGTGTCTATCAAAGGATATATTAGGGTGAGAGGAGGTCTGCCATTCTTAAGCAAGGATGATGTCATCAGTGATGTCATTTGAGATGTCATCAGTGATGTCATGAGTGATGTCACTGACCATGTCATGAGTGATGTAATATGTGACGTCATCAACAATGCATTGCGGACGCGCGAGTTATAGTTAGCTGAACTAACTATAACGGGGGAATTTCACTGGTTTTGTATGAGTAAAATCTCCAGCTAACTATAACGTAGCTGAAACCTATGGTTTTTTCAGTGAATTTCAAAGGTTTATTAAATGATAATTTTTAAATGTATAAATTAATACATTTCTTTCTTTTTTATACTAATTTCTAACATTTTTATGAAAAATATGTATATTAATTTTATTTTTTAAATTCTATTTCATATTCTAAATGTAAAATAATAACAAAACTATTCCCAATTTCTTTTATATAAAAAATATTTTTTTTAATTTTTTACAATTAAAATCTGTATAATTCCTTTTTCATAATTTTTGGGTAATCGCACCGTACGCGTACTGTGATCGCACCACACTTTGTATGGCAAATGGTCATCTGCGCATAGCCACGCACTCGTTACAGATACTCTTTGACCTTGCACATCGCATCAACGCTTCTGCGTGACGTCATGTACGGCGCCACGTAAGCGTACGGCCCAAAAGTTTCTAATTGTTCAAAAACATATCAATATGTATTTAATGTACATATTAAGGGAAGACAGTATCTAGGACAATCATGAAAATACTTTTTTTTAAACTTTTAATAAGCAATTATTACTTTTAAAAGCAACTACGCAAATCGCAAAGGTACGTCGCACATACTCGAATTTGAAGAGCACCGTAAGAGCATTGTAAGCGTACGCAAAGTCATCTGACCATATTTTGGAGAGTTTTGATTAGTTCATAATACTTCCTATTCCAACTGTTGAAAGACCCCTCTCATTTTGTTTATCCTACTTCGAGTTTCCCAGGAAAAACATCTATTCTGTGGAGCTGTAGTCTTTTACAACCAAACTCTACAATGGCTGCTCTTTTAGAGACTTCATTAGTACATTCTTCTAAGAAACATTTTGTTACTAAGCTACCTCAGAAAAAGAGAAAAGAAGCTTTCATTTGGAAGTTTTCTTCATTTCCGGAGGGACAGAAAAAGGTGAATGTACCAAAAGTAACATGCAAGATCTGTGAGGTTACACTTTCCAGGGCTGGCCCCACTAAAAAGTACCCTTTCGGGACAGCCTCAATGGTTCACCATGTCAAAAATTTGCATCCAAATAATTATGGAAGGATGACAACACAAAGGTTCCAGGAAAACCCTCAACCTGCAGTTCCTTCTACCTCAAAAGCACCACCACCTCCTCCGAACAGTCCGCATCCTATTATTGTGCCTCAGTTTGCAAATCTTACAATTCATTGTAAATTTTGCAGAGAACTCCTTTGTTACGGTGGGCAGTCTATTCACCTCATTGTGAAGAGCAAAGAAGAGCACTGTTGCCCAAAACAATAATATGTGTTTTTCTTTTTTCTTCCTGGTGCACAGTTTTTTTGTTTCCACTTTCATTTTTTTGGTTTAAAAAAACCCAACTAAAAACTTCCTAAAAAAATACAAAAGAAATAGAAAATTAAAAAGAAAAAAAATACTTCTTTTCAGAACTACCTCCAATGGCTTAAAAAAGAACTATATTTCTATATTAGTGTGTAAAACATTGTCAGAATGAATGTGTAGTGCATAAATGAACGAATGAATTAGTAGTGTATGGTGAATGTGAAAGTGCAAAACTATAACAGAGTGCTACAGCATAAATGTATAAGGTGTTTACCTATACTATACTGTAGTACCTCCGAAGCACTTCAATGTAACATATCCATATAAATATGTTAGAAGTGTTTACTTCAATTTGCACTGCTATGAAACTGCCTGGGTGAATTTGTATGTGTTCGGAGTGAATTTACAACTCCCTTGTACCTCTTTTACACATCTTTTCTGTCACTTTTGTGATGCAGAGGTGTTGCAAAATATGTATCATAGTACCTAAAGCTCTGCGCCAGATCTAGAATTTTCTGCACAGAGAGGGGGGGGGTTGTAAGTGTTCTAGCATAGGAACACCTCCTAAAGGTAACTGAGTGAAATCTATAATATTTAATTTAGTCACTTTTAGTCCTATGCTACATCAAAACCCTGCACCTGCTTGAAACAGGTGTAAGGATTGACACAGCATTGTGAGCATAGAACCCCAAGAGCATTGCTGGAGCTGCGTTGCACTTGGAACGCAAGTCAAGCAATTCACCACCTTCACAACACAAATACATCACATATCTGTGCTGTTTTTGCTCCATAATACACTACATTGTAAATACGGTGCATCCATTGTGCTGATATCACAGTGCACAATAACTGCCACATCTCTGGTAATGTACCACTTATTTTACATCTCCAGATTACTGTTTCAATGTAGAGAATGGATTACTACACACTGATCAATGAGTCACTACAAAACTATAACAGGAATGACAGAGTGTTTACTGGAAGTGTAAGGATAGAGACTGGGGCATTTAAAATATAAAAGGTAAATTTGCAGGTGCATAGAACAGTACATGCATAGTAAATAGGAGTTTGAAGCAGCCCATATACTAAGGCCTACTTTGCTCCATAATTACTTGGGTACTGACTGCATGATTACAGTTCTGCAAAGAGAGGACATGACTGAATTTATAAGAGCTTCAGTTTTACCACAGTACATATATAAGGAAATACTGCTGAATGTCTCACTACAATATTGAAACAGTAGAGTGAGAGTGATTGTGAAAGCCTAATGATGCAGACTGGACAATTGAATGTATAAAAAACAAATGTGCACCTACATAGAAGAGTGCATGCATATTCTATACAGGTTTAAAGCAGTACATGGCCTAAGGCCTACTTTGCACCAGGATTACTTGAGTACTGACTGGATAATTACAGTTCTGCAAGGAGAGTGTCTGTCTGAATTTGGAAGAGCTTCATTTTTAGCACAGTGCATACATAAGGGCATTCTGCTGAATACTTCACTACAATACTGAATCAGCAATCACAAAGAGTTTGGTGGAAGTGTAAGAACATAGACTGGATAATAAAATCTATAAAAGACAAGTTTCCCATGCATACAAGACTGCATGCATAGTGTATAGGACTTTGAAGCAGTCCATGCCCTAAGGCCCACTTTGCACCATGACTATTTGGGTACTGGCTGAATTATTACAATTCTGCAAGGAGAGTGTCTGGCAAAATGTACAGCTGCTTCACTTTTAGAACAGTGTATACATAAACACATACTGCTGAATGGCTCACTGCAATACTAAAATAGCAGTACCAAAATGATTGGAGGAATATACAGACTGGGCAATTGAAAGTTTAAAAGCCAAGTCTACAGGTGCATAGAAAAGGGCATTTATTATTTAATAACCTTCCCAAAGCCCCAAGCGCCAGCACACCTTTCCAAGTGTAGGATTACGATCTACAAATACGAGCATTTTTGAAATTAAGAACCATAAAAATAACAAATATTAAACCTTTTTTTTCTTCTAATGATAACGATATTTTTATACGTATTCAATTTAGATGCTTTTAATCATGAAAATGCAAAGAACACATTTTACCGAGTAACACTTTTTAAACTTTCCAACGTATGTAGATAATAATACCTTATACGTGTTACTATCAAAATCGAAACCTTTACAGCTTCACAGTTTGAAAATTTTCCGAACACGTGCAGACCAAAAACAGTTAAAACGTGAGCATGTGTAAACTGCAAAATGTGCCATCTACATAGGCGGAGCCACATCTTCCTTCCATAGACTACTAAACAACAAAAAAATATATAAACCACACCTACTTTGCCATTAGTTTCGTTTTACTGAGTTATTTCTGAATCGCCAATCTCTGTTGCAGGTTCCGTTCTCCAACATCGGATTATTTTTTTGCATCAACAAACATATTCCAGAGTTGTTAGTTGTTTCAAGATGGCATAGGCATAGTACTTAGTTATAAATTACTATTTGTCAATATTTAAACATTTATATGTAGAAAAAAATGTTATTGCATGTTTTCCCTTTTTCTCTGTAATGTCAGCAGCTTGTTCTTAGAAACAAATATATTATATCAAATATTACTCCTTTTCTGTCTCCTTTTACCTTATATATAGTGACTTTTTATATTATATTATTGATACTGAACTTCACTCGAGAGGTGTTGCTAACCCGTCGACGCAAACCCTAAACATTTACAATCAACGTGACAATGATACACTTGTTATTATGTTTTCCCTAGAGATCACATACTGTTAATATGTATATTATAACATAACAGTCTTAGTGATCCTAGCGGAATTCACAATCCGTCGTCACAAACAGTAACGATAAGTAAGCAACGTTACCGGCTTGCGGCTTTCAGTCTATTTTACCCTTGTGATCATATGCTGTGAGAATATATACATATTATTATTCTCAACGTCATGATCTCAGAGGAGTTTATGACCCGTCGCCACGAAGATCTAATTTTTTTACCTGCTGGAGAAAAAAAGTTCAGTAAATAATTACCGCTCGAAACTATTTCATTATGGATGTTCTGTTAAATACATAACTTTATTTTCCTTTTCTTTTTACTGTAACAATGGTATCAATCATTATATTATCATAGATTGTCCTACAGAAGAGGAATGGGAGATTTTTCCGCGCCATCTGTAATATAATTATCACATATTTATAAAGACTTGATCAGATATTTTTATATATATTAAAATATAGCTATCATGCATACTTTGTTACTTTAAATATTTAATAAACCCTACATGTTTGAATGTTATTTTCTAATTTCTATTCCTATTTGTGATTCCTATTCACCTTCTCCCCAAAGAATATATAGGAACTGTTCTATATATTATAAGAGTAACATTCTATATATTCTTTGGTGATTAAGTCATTTATTAGCGGAACAATCCTCAACTTGTAAACACTACGCATGTTTCTGAATTGTACAGAATACACATTTTTTTAAATAATAATGCATGCATTTCTATGTAATATTTTACTGTTTTACTTGTTCTCTTGATCTGAGATAATGTAGTGCGGGAGTGTTTGTTGTAGCACTTCTATTCTACATTATCTCAAAGTAACTGATGCCCTCTTACATCAACAAGAATGTGGGGCAACACTTTTACAAACTGTAGCACAAAAATGAACTACATTGCCACGCTTAACTGATATTTTATGGAATTCCATTTTTAATTGTCACCCCTTTCATATATACTGCGACAGTTTCTGAAGAAAATGTATTTGTATTTGCTTAATAAAAACCGTTTCAAACCTAAACAGAATTTTTTGCTGCGCAACCACACCTCCTCATCATGAAAGTAAACACCACATTATAAGTAAATAGTAGTACTAAGAATTATGTCACCTACAAACTTGATAAAAGAAAACAGCGCAAAATACTGTCATTTTTCCGCAGTGATTTATACACCACACACCAATTATATAAATGGACCTTGAAACATATATAGAAAATTGCTTACCTCATAATTCCTCTCCACCACCTTATGGGCACTGTACACAGTTAATAGTTTCCCTAACCTATCCTCTACTACTTTCTTTCCCCACACTCCTTTGGAAAATGCATCACAATATCACTGACAGCAGTGAACCGTTCCCACCCAATAAGGAGCAAACTTGTGTTCGGAACACGTTAGCTAATAAAATGTCCATGTTCTCCAAAGACGAGCAAGGAATGACTGCTAAGCCTTCTACTTTTAAAACTTTACAGCCAATGAACATAAAACTTCGTAAAGTCCCGCTTAGAGCACGTTACCCCAATACTCCCTGAACAGGAAGGAATCCTTAATAAAACTTTTCCACAAACTTCTTCTATGACTAACGGTTCCTATGAAAAAAAAATATAAATCTCCAGCACAGTAAGTATTTCAATTAGCAACATATTGTGGTGAACTTCTAACCTCTGTACTCACACAACTGATACATGAACTGTTACTA
Organism: Lissotriton vulgaris; assembly: GCF_964263255.1. Lineage (NCBI taxonomy): Eukaryota > Metazoa > Chordata > Amphibia > Caudata > Salamandridae > Lissotriton > Lissotriton vulgaris. The sequence goes on from NC_141687.1 coordinate 2,094,037,137, forward strand.
TAGTAACAGGCTGAAAAGTAGCGGCTGTACAAAAAAACTTTATATTTCCCTTGGATCCTCTACAAGACAGAAACAATGCCAAAATACCACATTTGCAACACCTTTGCACAGTTTATTTTAGTAAAAAGAGGCCCCGGAGGTGGGGGAGGGGGGAGGGATCGAGTGGAGGCGGAAGCGGTCCCCGGAACTCCGGGGGGCCATGAGTCCCCCTGCATACATATAGTTAAACATCCGGGGGGTAGCGATCCACGCTCAGGGGAGACCCTCTAGGCCCCCTATTATGAGAAACAAATATCCCCAGAGATTTGATCCCCCCGGAGGCTAATTAACAATCAAGCGGGCTTCATTTTTTTTTTCTTTTTCACCCAAAACGCGTACCCTGTGTTTTTTTAATAATAAAAAAAATATCCTGCATGATGTCAGATACGGCGCCCCGTTCCCGTATTCCACGTAGGATTCTAATTATTCTAAAACATATATTTATGTATTTAATGTACATATTAGGAGAAGACATTATCTGGGATAATCATAAAAATAGTTTTTTTAAACTGTAAAAAAGCGTATATTACTTTTCAAATCAATTATGGAAATATTGCACGTACATCGTAAGAGTAAAGATAGTCTGAAGACTTATACATTTTATAAAACAATATAGCACTGCACACTAAAGAAAAAAAGTCAACACACTTATTGACCCCTTTCCCAACATTTAAAAGCCCCTGGGGAGATGATAAATTAATTGAGACTGAATACGTTACTACAGCCTACTGTGCTTAGGCTACCAGAAAAACACAACAACAGTACAAAGCCCAGATTTCCATTGTAGTAATTTCTTAGTTTCAGGTCTATTTGTCAGATCGACACACACTCTCTCATGACTGGTATACACCCAGCACATCCGTCACTACACATGTGACCCTATGTATAAAAATAGACGGGCGCGCGTGTCCTACGTCATTTTAGAGTTGTTCCCAAAGCCCTGAACAAGGGGCACACTACCACATGCGTGGCCTCTTTGGTCACTGAGTTAGTGGTGTCCGAAGCACTGAGCAGGTGAAGTACCTGCGATGATGATGATGGGAGCACAAGTATGTCGTTAGTCATAGAGATATCAAGACTCAGCACCATATATGAGACTTCTTTGTTGGAGATCAGAACTACCTAATGAAGAAGGTGTCTTTTCCACGAAAAGGTGAGCACTGAGGCTTGAGTAAGCATCGGAAGGAGTCAAAGGGTTGTAGCTGAGTACATACAAAAATGCAACTTAGTATTTTAGACGAACACACTCCTGCATAATGTATTAGTTTAATTTTTTTCCCCAATAGCAGTAACATTTTTATAATCGCTGAAATGTCCGGAATATATTCACAATACAAACAGTTCATAGAAATCTGACAATCAAACATCTATAAAAGCACGATATTATCTAACTCCAAATTAATATAGCAAGAATTACCAATCATAACATCTTTCTTTTAATATCTTTTAGATGTACAGCTTCAGGATGGATTATGTAACACGGACAACGGCAATAGCACAAGGCGAGCAAACAAGCTTCTTTCTGAAACAACGACAAGTTATCTGTCAACGGAGAGAATATGTAGTATGCAGCAGGCGCAAATAAAACATTGGGCTAACGGGGCTTCAGCAAGGATGAGATAGCTTCCTAGGCCCACACACACTCGCACCCGAGTATGGGACAGGTTTTTTAAAGACATTTTGCTTGTTAATGAGGCTTTGATAATCCCCCCACTTACAGCCCATTCAGCAGCACCACTCTTCTTTTTGCTTGAACTAAAGCCCCCACCCCAAATTATTTCTAGCTCCCCCACCCCCGTTATTTTTAAGTTGTTGCGCCTCTGGCTTCACATACCCCTCCCTGTCGTGTGCGTCTCTCCCACGTTTTAATATCCTTTTTTCCCTTTCTCTTTCTTACTCTCTCACATCATTTCTCTTTCTTTTTTAAAGATTTGGATGCTGCTATCGCCACTCTGCTGTATACAACCTTATCTGAATTGAAATGATTAACTCTCTTGATTACAGTGAAAGCTTCTTCCACACGTAGAGCACCATGTTTCAATCACGCCAATGGCACTAGGTGACAAACAATTTTGTTTCCGAAACATCAACAAATTATCTGTGAAAGGAGTCAATGGGTAGTGTGCACCAGCTTCCCTGTCTAAAAGCTTAAATTAGCTCCGAGCAGTGACAACACATAGGTTACAACAGTCTGACAAACAGATCTACAAGCCTATTACGCCACTTTTGTGTCACTTTTAACATGGGAAAAGTGACGCAAGGAGCTTGTAAATCTACGTCTGACTTTTCAAGAAAAAATCTCAACTCCAGACTCTGCGAGACAGTTTTAATGTTTTAATGTTTTCATTACAATGCATTAGAAATAAGTCGGCATATTTACAATCCCGTTCTGCCACTTTTGTGTCAGTAGCACAGTAGGCACTTCCATATAGACACCACTTGATCGCTGAACTATAACAGAACTGAAATGTACTAGGCACACTGCACACGTAAAACTGTAGTGTTACCTTCATTTGTGAAAGGCGACAGTGGGTAGTGTGCAGCAGCTTCACTGTCTAAAATGTATAATTACCTCCGAACACTGCCAACAGATAGGTTACAACAGTCTGACAAACGGATCTACAAGCTTATTACGCCACTTTTGTGTAATTTTTAACATGGGAAAAGTGACGCAAGCAGCTTGTAAATCTACGTCTGACTTTTCAAGAAAAAATCTCAACTCCAGACTCTACGAGACAGTTTTATTGTTGTTTTCTCTCTCTCTCTTTCTCTCTCTTACTCTCTGTGACATCATTTCTCTTTCTTTTTTAAAGTTATAGAAAATGCTGTCTGCTTTCACATGTAAAAGCAAAGAAGTCTTTAAGTTTTGAATTCCACTGGCCGCAGTGTTTATACAACGGTAAGCACAGAGGCCTAGATATACAATGCCTTCATTACAATGCATTAGAAATAAGTCAGCGTGTTCACAATCCCGTTGTGCCACTTTTGTGTCACTGACGCAGTAGACACTTCCATATAGACACCACTTGAACGCGGCACTATAACAGAAGTAAAATGTACCAGGCACACTGTACACGTAAAATCGTACTGTTACTTTGACTTGTAATGCTTCATCTCATTTACTCACATCTGCATAATTCTAAACTCTAATTTTCTTTTTCATTTTGCAGATCACCAATCCAACGTCCTTTGGAGTCCACTTCACAATTTGTTTATAATATTGTTTTTTTAAAGGTTTTTTTCTAGTCCTTTATAATATAGTTATCATTAAGTTTTGTTTACAGTTATTCTTTTAATAAAAGTTAATAAAAAAAATACATACTTCTTTTTTTGTGTGGGGGGTTGACGGTCCACAATAAAAATAATATTGAAGAACTATAGTAAGATGTTCAAGAGTAAGAATGAAAAGTACTGACTTACATTTTCTCTGGGTACACTACGACATGATAAAGAAATCAAACTAATACGAAAAAATGTGTACCACATTTACAAACCCCTTGCGACATTTTCCTATGTAAACCTACCACCCTACAAAATTAAGTGTGGGCCTCAATGACGCCCCTCAAACCACAGAAACAATCACCCCACAAACGTTTCTATATTGTATGAGAGGGGCTGCGTGCCCTCCGCCTGGGGCCCTGGAGTCCACCACGCCCAGACCCGGTTCCTGCAGTGCCCTTGGGGGAAACAGCTATTACAACGCGGTCATAACCATGCGTGATCGTCACCACGAAGCCATTAGCACGCATATTGCTTTACCACGTATGCCTTTACCACCCATGCTTTTACAACTAATAAACATTTACCACGCATGATAAACGCATAATCTTAATATTATCTTTGTGTTGACGAACATGCGTTGTAATGGCTCTGGCTTACGTCTTTCAATTCAGTTTTTAGGTATACGTTTGACCAAGTCATAAGATCGGAGGCCAAGGACAAACACTGTGGTGTCTGTGCCAGGAAATCTCATGGATCTCAGAGAAGATAAGCGGAGAGTAAAATGATAGTAACAGGTATAATAAAAAAAATAACGGTGAAAAACTACGAAAATGGCGGAGGACGGAGTATGTAATCAACGACACTACATTTCAAATAAACATAGATATATAGCAGCGGATGACACACACAGCCCGGAAAAAGAAAGCCGCAAATTTAATGCCTGAAATGAGGAGAGGTTTGCTTGGCGACCTTGAAGAAAAAGAAAAAAACGTGGGCTTGGAAACAAGGCTGCGTATGCGTAGAGAGTACAACTGGTGCACAAAAAAACCCAGAAAGTTTTACATACTATCATAGAAATATAGCTCTTTTTTGACCAGTAAAGTTAGTTCTTAAAAACATTTTTTTTTTTTTTGCCACAATACCCCCACGATCGCAGACGGCTCCCCAGGTCCTTCGTGAGCCCGCATTTCTTTATCACAGACATCACCTTATATGCTGCTCTCTATTTCAAAAAACAATCAGCTTTCTTGAAAGAGAGAACAGATTAACTTGCTCTCTTTTTCAAATAGGAAAGCAGTTTCCTGTGGTAAAGTGAAAGCGGCGACAGTACCGCCCTATCATACCAAACAGTCCCGGAAGTACGCACCACGAGACACTGCAACAACCGACCCTGGGAGATGGTGGACCCCAGGGCCACCAAGGGTTCCAGGAGAGGGGCAGAGCGACCCCTTCCCAACATTAAGAAACTCCGGGGAGTGCAGGTACCCTAGGTTGGAAGGTCATTTTACATATTACTGCCCCAGGAAGGTGGCGGTCCCCACGACGTGTACAGGGAGAGAGAGAGGGAGAGCAGAAAACACACTTTAAAAAAAAGAATATTTAAAAAAAGCCTCGTCTGGGTGACGGTCCCCGAGACTGTGGGGAAGAGGATCGTAACCCCCCGCATACTTCAAAATAAAACCACAGAGGGGTGGCGTTCCCCGGTGCTCGGGCACCTTACAAGCCCCCCACTATGAAAAAAATTGCCCCCGAAATTTGCCCCCCCGGGACCTAATGAATAAAACAGACTTCTAATTCTATTTCCCTTTTCCACCGTGTAAGTATACCATACACGTACCCCCCAATTTTTTATTTAAAAAAAAAATAATTGAACCTAAAGATCCATGTACGACCCCCTGACCAAGCCTAGAGGGTCAGGATGTTTCTACCCTGCCCCTTTCCTAAATTCTCAACTTTATTTTACTGTTTTCTTGTGAGTCGCTTCTAGCGACGAACAAGATGGCTGCCAACACTTCCTGGTTTGGAGTGTTCAAGCACAGTTGACAGCCAATCAGCATGGAGCTCGTGCTCGTAATTGTACGGATTTCCGTACGCGTGCTGTACTCCGTCTCTAGATATCGCTATGATTTTACTGTCATTTTCTAAGGAACTACTGAACAGATTTGCACCATTTAACATAAGGCACAATCTGCGAACCAAACTCTACCTCTCTGCTAAATTTGGTGTAATTCCGTTCAGCCGTTCGGACTGTAGCCCTGGCTAAAGCTCCCTATGAAAAATTGCATAGGGAAAACACGTTTTGGGACCCCCCTTTTTTTTTCGGCCCCCACTTGACCAATCACCCCAAACTTTCTGGGAAGTAGCGAACCGAGCAGGCCATTTTCTTGGAGAGATTTGCGAAGATTCGTCCACCGACGCCAAAGTTATTCCAAATAGAATGTTGTGGATTTCCTATTGAAAGTAGGTCCTAACTATACCTACCTACTGGCGACTGCCAGTAGGTAATATATATATATGAACACCCAGTTATGGCTATTCCCCAAGCCTCTGGTTTGGCGGGCACACGTCAATATTAGCACAGTTTCGCCGGCAGGTTCCCTCCTCCAGTCACGGGAAGAAACCACACAGGAGCCGTGGCCTCAATTCAAAATGCAGTTTATTGCGAGCACAACGACCTACGCATTTCGGAGTAAGATTACTCCTTCCTCACGGGCAAGAATGTGCGTTTCAATAGTGTTAATAAAGTAAAGTAATGTGTCATGTGACAATGAAAATAAACAATATACTTTGACTTAGTATATCTCATCCGTCTGTTTTACATACCATATAATATACCAGTTCATAATTGTTATTCATCATGTTAAGTTTGCTAATGATATTCAGCTTAAGGTCCGCTTTATATAATACCAATATTCGATGTTCGTTTCTACATATTCATACATGAATAAAAGTTTGTAAAGCATACAAGATAGTTTATAGTCAATTTAAATTAAAGATTCAGAATTGTAAAACTCAAATTGGCACTTCATACCCCATATTTTAAAAAATGAAAATGAAATATACGGGCTTGGGGCTCGAACCAGCCATCCCAAAAGATAGTTATACTTGATTAATGCGTTGTGCTATTTGGGTGGCGATGTTAGATTCAGAAAAAATTGAGATACTTGATGTTCAATACCAGCATGTTTGCGTAAACAAAGAGCATCAATTGACTGTGCCAAACTAAATTGACTAAATTGCAGTTTTAAGGAACATAAACGAAATGATTGTCCTGGTGGACATTTATCTGCACAATGAATGCAGTACTGCCTTGAGATTATTCAAACCAAAGAATAAATAAAAGCCCCAGACCTGAGAGCCCCGGTGGGGGATTAGTCATTAGTCAGTGTCCAAGGCCTTACAATGTATATAAGGCAATGTCTGCTGCCACACAGTAAGGGTACACAATGAATGCCTGCACACTACATATTAGCCAGGCATATGAGACTTATGATTGTACCTAACATAAATACTGGATAAGAAAACATAACTGTATTGCCCCAGTGGGCATGGTATGTGTAAGAAAACATAACTGTATTGCCCCAGTGGGCATAATCATCTCTAAGTACAGTTCATCGTGGCATATTGGAACCAAATCATATCATGCCCTAGTGGGCTATTGCATTCTTGATCATAGATGAAGTCCAAGGTAAGTTATTGCACCTGCAACAGATAAGATAATAAAGACAAAGGTCTATTAACATCTCTACAGCCTAAATATAGTGGTTGTAAAGTATAAAACACACAAATTCTAAAAAACAGTAATCAGAAATAGTAAGCAGTAAGTAACATAAATGGTTAACTAGTTGTTTAGTCACCATGTAAATGCACAGACAATTCTTCGTCCTTATTTAACCCATGGGGCACCATGGTGTTAAATCTCATAATGAACTTGGACTCTAGTTTCCTGAGCTCCAACAATCTATTCCCTCCTGTAGCAGGGTTTCCGTTCTCCCACAGAACTGTGCACAGAGATCTAGAACCTGGGTGAGTCAGGGTGACCCAGAACTCACCTTTGTTTCAGAAATCCCCTTACCAAGCTAGCTACAGTGTCTCATCAGTAGTAAATACTTCCCAATGACTTAGACAATCCAGAACATGAACTTAGAATACCTCAGGTATCGTGGAACACATGAACACTCTTTCGTTATATAATCATTCCAAACCGAAACTGGGAGGCAGAGAACACACGTGCAAGTTTGAAATGTTTATTTTTCAATGCAACATTCTCAAACGCAGTATCTTATATAATATCAATATACATATTATAAAAATCAGAGTTAGCAGCATAGTCACTAATCCATAATAAGCAAAAGGTGATAGCATGTTATGATGCAAAGATCTATATAATTCTGTATCACCTATATTTCGCGCACCCTAATTAGCATATTATATTATATCTAAGAACGTCTCATCTGGGTTCTTAGCAGGGCGGACCCATACCTCTAATTCTCAGTAGGTGGAGATCACATCAACCGCTACCAGCTCTCAGCATGCGAAGCATCAAGTGTGTTGTTTCATTCTCTGTAACTCTATCTTAAACCCACGTAGAGCCCAATCTTGGCAGCAACAGTATTTGTGTTATGACTAACGTGGTGCGAGGATCAGGCCTTCAACAACCTTGTGTTAGGTTATTCTTAGAGTGTGCAGTTCTCAGTGTGCAGACAGTTGTACCAAGTGTACCAAACACGACTGATACCAAGGCAATAACATATTATTCTCAAATAAACCACATCTTTCGTCTAGGTTGAAAGCTACAATAACAATTAGGTGTCGTGTGCAAACCGAAGCAGAAAGAAAATATGGCGTTTAAACATTTAATAAGCACATGTTAACTTAACACAATATATAGAAACGTAGTAACCATATGACACCCCCCCAATGATCCGAGGACAGTTAAAAATGAAAAATTATAAGCCGATACTCTATGAGAGGCAGGACATGAAAGCAGAGTTCAATGATATTGAGCCAAGCTAAATATATGTAAATGTATGTAAAATTTAAAAATAAAATTCAGGTATGAATGCCTATAGTGGCCACACAAAATATAAAAAGTCGAACTTGAGGCCTACTCTCAGTTAATAGGCCCGGAACATCTGAAAAAATCGAATGTTCGTATTGAAAAAGGCACCATTCAGAATTACTAAAAAGTCACGTGCCATAATGATGGAAGTCTTCAAAGTCACTCATGGGTTGAATGAATATGCAAAATAGGTAGATACAGCTTCCAACATGAAATCACTGTCATCATCCGAAAACAGTTCAGCCATCCAATTAAGCAATGGGAAAGAACATACGTGCTCCTCCAACACCGATTCCTCAAGCAACATCAGAGGACAACTCAGTGGGTTCTCGAGAACGCTCTGTGCCAGAAAGTCATGCGCCGCTGCGAATATGTCCCACTGACCCATTAGTCCATGCATCGCTGCCACAGCCATAACCCTTTCGCCAGAACAGACCAGCTCGTGAGCCACTACGGGGTTCATCAGCTGATCAAAGTTGACATCAGGAGAAGTCGGTAAACAGAGACACAAATCAATGGCCCAGTCGAAATCACAGCTCAGGCAATGAAACATGGGCTGGACACATGTGAAATAGGAAAATCTGAAAGATAATCCAAAAGCCGTGCTTAAAGTCGCAAGCGGCAGGGAGCCATAGTAATCAAGCATCCGGTTGCGAAACTGCATCAGTAGGTGCTGAGCGTTTCCTTGCGCAGGATGGGCATCCATGTTTTATAAAGTAAAATATCACCAGAACGCCTGCAGCCAAAGCCAGCAAAACAGGAAATCCGCCAAACAGGCTAGCGAATATAGAATGAAAAAACGCAGGGATAATACCAAATACTTTTTCAAATGTAGTCACGAGACCACTGCTAACCTTTTTTAAAAAAAATGAGCCAGGATCGTTGTGGAGGAGGCATTGAAGATTTGATGAACCAGCTCGCAGAAATGAAACGGCAAATCAGTACTTAAAAGTGCCTGTACTTCTGTGCGTGTGTTTGCTATGTGAAGGACATAAGTTTCTCGGGCAGAGCTCAGGGACACCTGCTTTTGAGACAGTAGGGCTCTTATACGGCCTAAACCATTGAACTCAGCTCTCAAGGTTGGTATTCTTGGCCAAATTAAAACATCTGAATTCCCATGCGTGGGTGGATATAACACATTCTTGCAGCAAACCACCCTTTCTGTCACGGTAACCACATATGCGATACCGGCCTCTAACCCACAACAAAATTCGTTATTCAAAAGTAAATAACTACCGTTGGACAACAAAGTGAACGTGGGAACTATTGCAGGAACTGGTGTCCCTTTCAAAACACAGGCCAAATTAGGTTTGTCCTGATTACAAGAACCATGCAACTGAATGTGTCTGCATATTAGTGAGCGGTCAGGTGACTGTGTACATTCTTCACCATTCAGATTCACTTCATTTCCCTCTTTTAGGCATCTATAAGTGTATGGTAAAGACCATGTCTCATGGAGAAAAGCACTGCCTAATGGTTCATATCGCCCAATGGCTATATATTTCATACAATTTGTAAATTAATACAAAGCAAAAGGTAAGGTAATAACACCATGGATAAGCCATGTAGCAGCGGTCACTTCAGCCACAGAAAAAGGCAAGGATTCTAATTTTTCAATGTGTAACATAGAAAATGTCGCATCTCTCATTGATAGCATGCGCTGTTTTTCAGTCAGATTAAATGGGGCAAATAGTGATGAGACGTTCATAAAATTCCAAGGCACTCGACCATTCTTAAGAGTTTGTAGTGTCCAAGCAAACTGCATCACAGAACGTAATTGATTTTGACCATGATACAACACGGACACTTCATCATGTACAATGTCAACAACAGAAGACACAATATTGTTTAACGTGTAAATCCGGGAAGAAAGCGTGTTAATACTGTTATCAACAACTGCAAGCACCTTTTCTAAATTTGCTTGATCAATAGCTCTCAGGCGTTTAGCAGCCTCAACCTGGGTAACTTTCCAAATTTCATTGTAAATCGCATACAGCCATCGTTTAGATCTACCCTTAGCTGGGCCTTTTATAAAATCGTTCAAATCCACATTATCATTCAATAGAGACAGATGTAGTTTAACTGCAGCTAATGTGGAATGTTGTAACCAATTCTGACACAGCTTCCCCACAGAATAAGTTGTGACAGTATAGTCTTCTTCAAAACGGGGATCGAGTCTGACTTCAGTGAACCCCTCAGCCAAACCCAGAAAATGGCGTTGGCAAGAATCAGCACTCCTATGCCACACCAGCCAACCCTTAGAATCCAAACTGGAAAAGTTAAAGGACGAATTGTGTAAAAGAGTTTGCAACTCATGAATGGACAAATCAGTAAAATTACCCCAACCTGTATATTCCTCTAGATCTGGGATGGTCGGTGTATTTAATTTTTTAGAAGTAGCCAATCCAAAGCATGTTGTTTGGAAAATGGTTGAATTTAAAAACAACATGTGATGCGGGATGAGACATGCACGGTGCAAAGCCTCAGTGCCTTGTACCTGCCAATCTTTGGTACCCCAAACCGATTTAAGGTCAATTGTTCCTTTCCAAAACTCGTAGCCATCTACAGCCAGCTTGTCTAGAAAGGACGCCGAATACAGCATTTTTGTATCTGTAAGTTTAACTTTGGACATGGGCTTTTGTGTCATTTTAAAATAAAATGACTCGGGATTTGATTGATTAAAGTCTGTAAAATAGGTGTATTTTTTCAGAAACGTATTGGAGCTGCCACCGAATGGAGCAGGCCAGTGTTCCCATTGTGTATAATTCACAGCAACCCTCCTGGAATTTGTTTTATGTAAAAAATGATTACCATAGTGTTGAAAACAAAACAAATCGCCATAATTAATAGAATCTGTATACAGATCCTCAGCATCGAAGGCAGCATAATACTTCAAATCAGAGAATAATGCTTCTACGGCCTGAATATCCCAATCATCAGAACCAGCGACGGCTCGTGGAGGGAGTTACGGTGGGGCAGGAGGGTGGGGAGGGGGAGGGGCAGGGCGGAGGTTGCTAAAAACCGGCATATGGATAATTGCAGGTAAGTAAACAATTTAATTAATAAAACGAATTTCGTAGTGCGCCTTGCATCGCAAAATGCAATGCAGTGCGAGCTACGAAATTCGTTTTATTAATTAAATTGTTTACTTACCTGCAATTATCCATATGCCGGTTTTTAGAAACCTCCGCCCTGCCCCTCCCACTCCCCACCCTCCTGCCCCACCGTAACTCCCTCCACGAGCCGTCGCTGATCAGAACGTATATTTCGTTTAATCACATCTCCCATGTTTACTCTAAGCACATTTGGAACATTAATCACTTCAGTGGGCCCATGTATCTGAAACCTAACCGCATCCCACACAATCCCATCAAGGACAGGCCAAGCAGTAATGTTAACTGTATTTAAGTTTCGTTTCAGTCTGTGCGCTGAATGTGAAGAGGAAAGAGGGGCCAATGTTCCATTAAGGTACCGAATTCCTGTTCTTTCTTTAACGTAGTGTCCATCAATCAGACGGAAAAAATAAAACACAAAACCAATTGACATAAAAAGATAAAATGAAAATAGGATCAACCAAATGTATGTCCAAGGGGGAATTAAAAAATGTTTTTTAAACAACGTGGCATATCTTGCAATGTTTGAGGGTTTCTTTGAAAGTTCTGAAACAGAGTCAAAGGAGAATCTGGACTGGTTGGCCAAACGTGTCTGCAAATCAGGCATTGATAAATCAGCAGGATAGGTGTAGGTCAGCTCATCAATGTTAGTAACAGGAATAGTATTTAATAAAGGACTGGATATGGCAGGCATCTCGAGGGACACCTCCTGTTCTGCGCCAGATGTTATTGCTAGTACAGAGTGCCTCACCATGGAAGGACAGGATACAGCCGGTGTCATGCTATGAAGAATCGGCCACCCTGTGTGTCTTGACATTGTCAATAGAAAGAAATCTGTTTTCCTTACGACCAGGAAGTGGTGGTAAAATGACTGTTCTTGTGCCCTTCACTCCAAGAACTCGAACCGGTGCTCGATATGAGGGACCAAACTCTTTCTTGTTATCGATCTTCTCTCGAACCAGTTCTCCAACTCGGGGTAGCCAGCCAACTACCGGGATCTGCAGCGCATCATCCGATGTGGAGGGCAAATGTTCCTTTGCAAGACTGTCTCTGGTCTTTTGTAGATTCTGTAAAACATTGCAATGTTCATCTACGTCAAAGGCCGTGGCCTGGGCCTTGGAGTCTAGCCCATCGAGGTCAGGTACATACATCTTGATACCAAAGAGCATTTCGTATGGGGTCCGCCCACCCAGAGACCTTCTAGGGAGATTATTAAGCGCACACTGCACGCCTATGAGGTGGGCTAACCAGTTTCTGCCAGTGCCTATAACTCGAGCTGTCAAAGATTGCTTTAAGTCGCGGTTCATTCGTTCAACTACACTGTTACCCTCAGGTCTGTAGGGACTCGAAAACTTGACTTGGACCCCCATCGAAACCATAGCATCCTTATACGCCTTAGAGGCGAAAGCCGGACCCTGATCCGAATGGAAAGTACCACAGGCAAAAATTCCCACAAAGACACGCAAATCCTTAATGACAGTACGTGAATCAGCGCTCCGATGCGGCCAAACCCACACAAAGCGTGTGCATGAATCAACTGCTACTAAGATGTACTTATACGCAGTATCAGAAGAAAATGGACCGCAGTGATCCAAATAAACGCATCCAAGTGGTTTATTCGAGATGTACAACTGTGTCTGAGGAGGACGCGCAGCAGTTGAAGGCTTAATCTGCTGGCAAATGTCACATTGAAGGACATAATCGCGCGTCTGTTTGTACAGTCCCCGCCACCAGAACCTCTGTTGTAGCTGAGTTACAGTGGCTGAGACGCCCGCATGCGCAGACGCCACACCTTCATGAGCCACTGTAATCAAAGCAGCCCTGCGATCCGAGTTGGGAACTAGACGTTCGCCAACTTCAGGGATTTTCACATAAGGAACCTTATCGGGACTTAAGTGGTATGTGTATTTAGAAGGGAACCCCGCAGGATATTTACTTCCCTTCTCTGTTGCAGCAACTGCTGCCAAGATGTCATCATCTATTTTGCTTTTGGATCTCGTGACTGCTGCAACTAAGTATTTCGATACTGCTGACTTCGCTGCTTCATCAGCAAGCGAATTGCCAACAGCGTGGACCCCCACGCGCTGATGACCGAGAGTATGAATCACAAACACGAGTGGCAACTTCTCTTTAAGTTCCGCCACTCGGACCCAGATCGTTTTATGTTTTATTGTGCTACCTTTGGAGTCACGAAATTCATTCTGAATCCAAAAGAACAAGTTTTCATTGTAAGACTGGACACAGTAGTAAGAGTCACTTACGATCAAAGTCGTCACACTAGGATCTGCGTACTCCAATGCAAGCATCAGAGCACGAAGCTCTGCTAATTGTGCGGTGCAGTCCCCAAGCGTCTGCGTGTGCACGACACTGGACTTGAACTCATTGTTCACCATGGCACCGACCACAATGGCGCAAGCGGAAACGTAGGCATGTTTAGAGCCATGCGCAACCTGCGCCGAACCATCAGTGTAAATGATGCAATGGAAATCCTCCAACGGCCGCATTGCTAAAGGAGCAGGATGAACAAACTCATACTGTAAATACTCCTGCGACCGTAACATGGTGTCAAAAATGAACGCGACATCCTGGGACGTCAAGGAAGCAGTCCACTGAATCCACAGAGGGTGCAAAGCTTTGGAATTAGGTACACTGGCTTTCGTAACCGCCTCTAAGGCAGGACACGGGGTAACAACCAACATGCGTTTTCCTTGTGACAGGGCACGTTCTTTAAGAATCGCCATCTGCACAGCCGTTAAAACTTTTTCTACAGTGGAAAATCGCAGTTCAGCCGAAGTGTACAAGTGTGACTTGTAAGCAATAGGTACTGTATCTCCTTCATTAAAAGTCAGGTACGTGAAACCCACCGCCCCAGGGATAATCCTTATCACTAGGTTGGTCTGGTTATCACGAGTCTGTAAGTATTCAGAAGCGAGCAAATCATCCTGCAAAGACTGCAGAACGGCCGAATGCTCAGGCAGCCAGCATGATTTGGAAAAAGATGGTTGTATCAAAGCATACAAAGGCCTGATACGCTGGGCATATTCCGGAATGTATGTCCTCCCGAAATTCAAAAATCCCAGCAAAGACTGTAATTTTTTCAGTGTTGTCGGAGAGCGCAATTGTGCGCATTTCTCCAGGAAGTGAGGTGCTAAACCCTTCCCTTCGTTGTTAAGCTCGTAACCTAGAAACAACACTGTGTACTCTGCAATGTGCGACTTTGCAAAGTTAAACTTGTAACCAATGTCTGCAAAGTTACAAATTATGCTATTTACTCGACACAGATGCTCCCAAAGATCGCCGTCCGTGAGATAAATGTCATCCACATACGAACAAGCAACTGGGTCGAAGCTCTCCAGAAGAGAGACAATGCGGGCGGAGAATACTCCAGGACTGTTCTTATAGCCCATTGGAAGACGCCGAAACATTTTTTGCACACCGCCGCATGTAAAACTGGTCCATTGGGAACTTAGACCGTCTAATCTATGGGCATAAAAACCATTTGGAAATGTCAAGCGTGGTTTTGAACCGTTTACGCTCAAGACTATTCACTAACGCAGAGCCATGAGTATTCTGTACTGCGCAGTTACGGCAATGCGAGTTCAAATGCCTATAATCCAAAACCAAACGATATGAGCCGTCCGGCTTGTTTACAGTAAAAAGTGGGTTATTCATCGGTGACACACACGTTTCAATTACACCTTGATATTCCAATTGTTCAAGGATAGCCGCGACTGAAGCTTTAGCTTCACGTCGTATGGGATATTGAGGTTGAGGCTGTGGTTGAGACCGTAAAGGAATCTCGTGGCTAGGTGACAATTTATCCCAGCCACACTGATTACGGTACACAGCCGGCGCAAGCGCCAGAGCCCACTCTTCTGCAAAATGCAGCGCTTCCACTCTCGGTACAGTGTGAGCGAAACTGGGTAGGATTACCTCCTCCCCTCGCGGAGCTGCGAGAACAAAAGGTGGGGGCCAGTTAGCCTCCGAAAGCAAAATGTCATATGTAGACGAGAGATTTTCCCAAAATACCCCTTTTACAGTTCGCTGCATGTCACCTTCAATTAACAGGACAATTTCAAAAAGTCGTTCAGGGGGAGCAACATGCGTGTCAGCAGTTTCAATCACAACATAAGAATCAGTCGCTGTCACCTTCAACAGTGGACGGAGGGCCTCTCTCACTATGGTAATCTCTGCTGCGCTGTCCAGCAAGGTCAGAGCCCACGTCAGATTCCGAAGCCGCGTTCTCACTATCTGGGGCATAACGATGCGCTGTCAGGGCGGCGACTTTCTTCGTGGCAAACTGTGGTCTCTTGGGCGTAGAGCCTTCCTGCTGCTCTCCACCGTTTCGCGGGCGGGGCTGACCACGTCCTTGCTGGCCACCCCTGCCCCTGCCGCCCCCTCCACCACCGGTTGACGGAGCCGATGAGTCCTGAAAGGAACGAGGAGAGCGTTGGTCAGAAGCCTGAAACCTCTCAGGCGATTTAATCATCGCGCGGTCGCGCAAATCATAAACACGATCCGACTGCGCAGGCAACGGAGACGCAGGAGTAGAAATCTGTGTTTGTTGTTGTTGTTGCTTACCCTGATTCTGCTTTTTAGGCCAATTTTGCTTCTTGGACTTTAGTTGACCACTAGTTTCCGAAGTTTGACCCTGGGGCTGTTTCTTCTCCTTATCAGGAAAAGCTTTAACCCCCATCGCATTGCGGCCAACCATTTTGTAAGCAGCTACAATTATCCTTGCCAACTGTCGGGGTCGTTCGGCCTCGGGAACCAACGCCAACGCGTTAGCAACTTGAAAGTTCACTGCATCCCCCTTGACATTTGCAAGGATCAGATCGCAAACTACATCAAAGGAGCCACACAGGCGCATACCCAATTCAACAGCCGACTCCGGTTCGTGTTCGTCTTGAACACGTTTAAGGACCCCACCTAGATTGGTCACAGACGGGGAGCCATAGCACCTCGAATAGACCGCTGCAAAAGTCTTGCCCCAGGTCTCACAGTCAACAAGTTCAGGAGCCAAATCCTTCGGCAAACTTAGTGTAAGAATCCGGTGTTTATCACCCGGACTCGTGTTGGGAAACACAGCTTCCAGCTGGCCGAATTTCTCAGCAAGCCAGAAAGGAAAATCATCCTTTTCTTGGGGCTTTTTACCCATCACGGAATTAACCATGACCGGATTGATTTTCAGACCAGCATGTTCTGCCCTAAGCTGTGCGCCCCGTGGGGCAGCGTCTTGAACATTACGGCTAGTGTAATGAACAAGCGCTCTAATCACTGCCACTGCAACTTCATGAAGCCGCCGCAGATCAGCCACATTACAAGTGGCGCGTTGAGGGTGAGGAGTGAACCCAGCCAAAGCGGGCCAAGGTGTGCCCGGAATGGACAAAGGACCTAACCTCGAAGCCGATAATGAGTATGGTAGGGCGCCACCAAACCAAACTCCATGCTGCCATGCATCTATAGGAACTTCCAGTGCTCTGTACGGAGCATACGCAGCCGGTACAGCTGTAGCAGTGTATGTATGGAACACTCCAGAATTAGCGTCCACTGGCGGAAACGTCACCCACGAATAAAACAGTTCGTACGGGTAAGCATGTTCCGCACTCACTACCAGAACGACAGCCGAGCCTTCCACAGGAACATCATACATCCGCAAATGGTCACGCACCGCAATGCGACTATGCTGCGGGATGTCCACGGCTTGTGCCATGTCAGCACAGAAAAGTGAAAACACAAAGATTACTTTGTAGCACAACTGGGTAGTAATTCAAAGAAACCTTTTACAGATAGATTCAAGCTTGAAAAAGACCTATTTCAAAAATAGGTAGGTTTTTCCGACACTGCCGTTTTCCGGAAACGGGAATGAAGGCGTTAGGGATTGAATGTTATACTACTCGAGTGTCATGATATAAGGCCAACCAACGTACGGGCGCCATGTAGCAGGGTTTCCGTTCTCCCACAGAACTGTGCACAGAGATCTAGAACCTGGGTGAGTCAGGGTGACCCAGAACTCACCTTTGTTTCAGAAATCCCCTTACCAAGCTAGCTACAGTGTCTCATCGGTAGTAAATACTTCCCAATGACTTAGACAATCCAGAACATGAACTTAGAATACCTCAGGTATCGTGGAACACATGAACACTCTTTCGTTATATAATCATTCCAAACCGAAACTGGGAGGCAGAGAACACACGTGCAAGTTTGAAATGTTTATTTTTCAATGCAACATTCTCAAACGCAGTATCTTATATAATATCAATATACATATTATAAAAATCAGAGTTAGCAGCATAGTCACTAATCCATAATAAGCAAAAGGTGATAGCATGTTATGATGCAAAGATCTATATAATTCTGTATCACCTATATTTCGCGCACCCTAATTAGCATATTATATTATATCTAAGAAGGTCTCATCTGGGTTCTTAGCAGGGCGGACCCATACCTCTAATTCTCAGTAGGTGGAGATCACATCAACCGCTACCAGCTCTCAGCATGCAAAGCATCAAGTGTGTTGTTTCATTCTCTGTAACTCTATCTTAAACCCACGTAGAGCCCAATCTTGGCAGCAACAGTATTTGTGTTATGACTAACGTGGTGCGAGGATCAGGCCTTCAACAACCTTGTGTTAGGTTATTCTTAGAGTGTGCAGTTCTCAGTGTGCAGACAGTTGTACCAAGTGTACCAAACACGACTGATACCAAGGCAATAACATATTATTCTCAAATAAACCACATCTTTCGTCTAGGTTGAAAGCTACAATAACAATTAGGTGTCGTGTGCAAACCGAAGCAGAAAGAAAATATGGCGTTTAAACATTTAATAAGCACATGTTAACTTAACACAATATATAGAAACGTAGTAACCATATGACACTCCTCTCACATTAGGGGGGATGCAGTCGATAACAGCAAATTTCACTAAATTGGCATTGCTTTTGTGGTACTCTTGGAAGTGGCGAGCCACTGGGTAAGATTTATCATTTTTGTTTATGGCCCTGAAATGTTCTAGCACCCGTTTCTTACCTTTGTGGATGGTGCTGCCAATATAATATTTTGAACACGGACATTTCAGGGTGTAAATGGCAAATTCAGTATTGCAACTGAGGTGTTTTTGTATGATCCATGGATCCTCATTGTTGTTAAACTTGAGGGATTTGATACTAGTGCTAAACTTGCAGGCCTTGCATTGATTGCAAGTAAAGAAACCTTTCACTGCATTACTTTTTTTGGGGGTTTGGATCATATTATTGCAAAGATAATCACGTAGTGATTTCGGTTTGCGGAAGGTCAGAGAGGGGTAATCTCCAATGTGTTCATTAAGATCATCGTCAGTTTTGAGGACCTCCCAAAAAAACGTCTTAAGGCTCTTTCTTACTTCCCATGCTTGTGTACTGTAAGTCGTTATGAATCTTATAGTCTCTTTAGGTATGCTTTGAGGGTCACCGACTTTGGGAAATATAAGATCTCTACGATCGAGGGCATCAACTTTCGTGATAGCCTTCTTGATATTTTTAAAGCTATAGCCTTGTGTTAGGAACCTTGCACTCATGATTGCTTTTTCTTTTTCAAATTTGTCATTTGTACTACAGTTCCTTCGGGCACGTAATAATTCCCCGAATGCTCACTTCTATGGTAACGTTTAATCGTTAAGTTGCAGAATCAGAGGCATTTACGTCATGTCCTCGTGTTATAGGATTCTTTTCCTGGTGTATCACGTGGACTGCCTGCTTCTCTGGTTCCACGGACGTTTCGCAGTCTCTTGTGGACAATTAGCGAAACGGAAGCTAATTCCGCAAGGACAAGACTTAGGCGCCTCTGGATTTTATTATTATAAAGAAAAGCAGTAGCACACATTGGGCACAACAATCCTGAACTTACTCTACGCCCAATAACCTATACCAACAGGAGCACCATATCGGTAACCTGATCCATTTATGCAGTTTTAATAAATTGCACACAAATATGGAATAATTGATTGAAAAAGCTTTATTCGAGTTATACACTCATAAAAGCACAGACATATAAATTCATACATTTTTTTTTTTTTTAAACTTCATACATTCTGTTACAATAAATTTATAATTAAAATACATAATACATAAACATTAAAATTGTTACCACTTAGAATAAAATAGCTTTTTCATAATATGCGGAAACTAGATGCATGTTGAGATATAGAAACCTCCGCGTTACGGACCATTCCCAAAGTTTATACAATAAGAACTCATACCAAACATATTAGCCGCATTTTATAGTTAAAATTCATATATATCTCCCAGTAGATGTTTGCAAGGATAAGTCAAACAAGGGGAAATGCAAAATTCAAAACACATTAGAGGATAGAGCCCTCCTCCTTATGGACCATGCCCACCCCAAATATTTTGCTGTTCCAACTACGATGGACATTTCAGTGGAGGAACAAATAATTCTCAACCCCTCAACACCACTTCGGACACCAAGATTCCTACATACTGGAGCCAACCAAGATTTTCTTGGATTTGCATAGGCCTCGCATAAAAAAAGAAAATGTGCGATGCTTTCATTGGGAGCCCCACATGACGGGCAGCACAAACCACTACTAGTTCTCCAGCTGGACGTCAAACACCTCAGGGGGAGAGAGCCTGCCCTTAACTGGAAAAATAATTTCCTGTCTAATGGGACAGTTATACTGTCCCAATATTTTTCAAGGGATGGTCTTTGTTTAATTTCCATAAATCTACCCCCCATGGATTCTGAGGTTGCGCTCCTCCAAAGTTTTTGGTCAATGTGGTCCCAGTATATTTCTTTGATACTGGATTTACTAGGGAATACTTCCCCGAGGGGGTTTTCCCATAGTTTGGAGAGCCCAAGCTCAACAAGGACGTCCCTTAGCATTTTTAGCCATTTAATTTTACGAAAAACATCTGATTTGGCTAATGCTAGGAACCCCTCAGCGTAGTGTCTTATTTCCATGGATGTCCATAGCCGTCTCCAATAGAGGATAGGCCTCAGTCGGGCACGGTCACTAAGCGATCTTCTGCCTAGATCAAGGCCAAGCGGTATTAGTGGAGTACTTTGGGGAAGACTAGTTATCCCTCTCACAAACCTGTTCTCAGATCTTTGAAGGATGGTAAGACTCTCAAAGCCCCAGACTTCAGCCCCATAAAGGGTTGCGCCCAGGGCCTTTGCGTCATAAACCATAAGAACAGGTTTTATAGGCCTGGTTTTGGATTTTACTTGCTCGACCCTAAGGGCTCCTGAGATTTGCTGATGTTTCAACACCGCCTTCTCTATGTGTCTTGACCATCCAAGTTTACTTGATATCTCCACCCCGAGGTATGTAAAAACATTTACTAACTCTAATTTGATATTGTTCAAAAATACCTTGGGTTGAGATTGGCGCTTTTGCCCAAAGGCCATCAACTTGGTTTTATTTACATTAACTTCGAGACCCCGTTCTTTGCAAAATGCGTCGAATATGTTCAGGGCTCGCTGGAGACCCGACGGGGTCTTGGACACAATCAAGGTATCGTCGGCGAACATCAGAATTGGAACTCTGATGCCCGCTAACGTAGGTGCGTCAACCATTGCGTCCAAAATCCTATCTACAATGCCATTAATGAACAGGGAGAACAGCAGGGGCGCCATTGCACATCCCTGCCGTACCCCCCGCTCAACTGGAAAGTTAGTAGTGGATTCCCCATTCCTCCCCCACTGAACCTTAGCATAATTGCTTTCGTGAAGACGCATTATTAACGTGAGCAAATCAAGTGGGACCCCTATTTTGGACAGAACCTCCCACAGCGTGCACCTGGGCACCAGGTCAAAGGCAGCCCTTAGATCTACAAATGCTACATAGAGGCTGCCTTTACCCAGGAGTACAGTCCCCCACCGTAGCATGGTGAAGCGAAAAATTTGATCGACCGTACTGGTTGCACGTCTGAATCCTGCCTGGAAGGGGGATAAGGCATTGTTGTCATCTACCCAGACCATAAGTTTGTCTACCAGCATCTTCCCCACTACTTTTTGCATAGTAGACAGCAAACTTATTGGTCTATAGTTTACCGGGAGTGACCGGTCGCCTTTCTTAAAAATCGGTATTATTATTGCCCCCTTCCATATATTGGGGATTTTTGCCCCTTTGGCCAAGCCATTTCCCAACAGGGTCGCATATTTTGCCCACTGGACCTTATCGTGTTTGAAAATGTCCGAAGGGATTCCATCTAGCCCGGGGGCTTTTCCCCCCTGCAGAGTTAAAATTACAAGTTCTGCATCCTTGGTTAGGAATATATCACCCTTGCAAAAAACCATAGGGATTGATTCTATGGCCACTATATCCCTACACTCAGCATACTGGGGTTTAAAATACTCGACCCACAATGCCTCATCGACATTGTTGTCGGGTTTATTGGGGGCGCCCCCTCTTCCCCATTTCACAATTTTCCAGAAAGTTCTGGAGTCCTTTTGCCCAGAAGCCTCAAGTAGCTCCTCCCAGTACTCCTCATCCCACTGCTTCTTAGCCTTTCGGATACTGTCATTATAATTTTTCCTGGTGGCTCTAATCGAGGCCTTGTCCCTGCTTTTGAGTGCTCTGCCCAGCTCCAGTCTAGCTACCCTACACTGTTTGTTAAACCAGGTTGCCATAGTGATTGGTAGTTTTCTGTTAGTCTTCGGTGGTTTAATAAAGTGCGGTTTTATCAAAGAGAAGAATGTGTCATGTATATCAGTTATTTGGACAGAGCCAGGTAATACAGGATCTACTTTTTCCATGGCGGCAATAGCATTGTCTACCTCCAAATGAATAGACTCCAAGGTGGCTAAATTGGCCAGGACATATGGCCATTTCACCCTTCTTGAGTCATTGGCCATAACAGGTACGCTCTCACTACCTGACACAGGGTTGACTCGTGCGGCCCTCGTCTGATGACAGCAATCTCCAGCAGGTCAGAGCACAAGTACAGCGAGGCGTCCCCTTCTATCCAAATCCAAATCAACCCTTCTATACGAACTCCAAGGGCAATTATATTGACCCCTATACCTCGACAGAAATCAAATGGTGTCTTGATAAAGGTGGACAAAACTTTGGAAAACCACCGAAACGCATCGACGCTTCACCCAGTATAATTCACGATCTCGACATCTCTGCTAATATACTGCATCATAGTGTACATAGCTTAGGTGTATAAAATAGAGTCCGAATATACAACCAGTATTGTACAAATTCTATGTCTTACAGTCCTTTCTGTCTTTGTGATTCAATCTTGCTGGCCAATATTGAATGTTGAAAAGCCTTTTATTGTTTTAACCTGTGTTGAGTGGGTTCCTTCTGGTCCACTCCTCTTTTAAAATTTGTATTCTCAATAAATTGTAGGAATTCTTTATATTTAGTTGTATTTTGTAATTGTCTTTTTCTCGACCCTCCTGGTCTTCCTATTCAATCAGGCTCAAGGGAATACTCTGCTTTACTGGTTAGTTAACCCTATTTCCCTTGACTTTTGTTAAGGGGTACCTCTCATACTTACCCTTATATATGTATATATACATTACCTACTGGCGGTCGCCAGTAGGTATATATAGTTAGGATTTTTTCCCTATGGGATTTCTGAAAATTCTATGTCTAATAACTTTGGCGTTTGTGGACGGAATTGGCGGAAATTTTCAGGAAAATGGCACATTTTGTTTCTGAGCAGCCCCTGAAAATTTGGGGGGTGTTCGGTAAGGGGGGGCTGAGAAAAAAGGGGGGTCCCAAAACGCGTTTTTCCCATGTTAATTTCCATAGGGCGGTTGGCCTCACTTTTAGCCCGAACGGCTGAATGGATTTGCACGAAACTTGGCAAAATTGTAGGGACTGTTAGCCCGATGTGCCTTTGCTAGGTCTCAATATATGTGCTCCAGTGGATTTTGAGAAATTAACGTTCAAAATAAGATATATATCTGTAACAGCGCTCCGGGTAGCGCTCCGGTTCGCGTACTTTTCGCGTAACGGAACTTTGCGATGCGAAGCTGATTGGCTCTTCGGTGTCTGTCAACATTCTAAACAGTCCGGAGCGGCTGCCATCTTGTCTCTCGGTAGGATCGAGAGACAAGAGGAGGCCAAAACAAAGGGGGAAATTACCATAAGGGGGCATAGTAGATCCTCGTTGACCCCCTAGGTTTTATGTGGAGGTTTTAAAAGGTCCTAGCAGGGCAAAAAAAAAAATTTTTTTTTTTTTGCGTGGTGAGCGCCTAGTACGCGAACCGGAAAGCGTTCTGGGCAGCGTACTATAAGGATAAAAGAATGATAGACTTTTCTAATACTGTATGTTAATTGTTTGTTGTTTTTGTTGATTTTTTTTTGTTTTCTTTATTTTTAAAGTATTTTTTTTATTTTGATTGTGTTTCATAATTCATTAAACTTTCTAACATTTCATTGTCAGAAATTTCAAAATTGTCATTGAATATATTTTGTATTCTATGAGGGTGTAACATGTCCTCATTTTTAAGCAGGTTATCCACGGCTTCAACACATTGTAGTAGTTCCTGGTCTCTACTTTGATCCATAAATTCATTTTGATTTTCATCAATGTTTCCTTGGCTGCTCTCTTGCAGTACAATTTTAAATTGAACTTGCTGCTCGCCTTCCATTTTGCCTGAAATTTGGATTAAAAAAATATATATTAGTAGAGATAGGGCACTGTTGGGATTAATTTTAGATAGGCAGTTTTTATCAGTGAATTTATCTTTTGGCAGTGTATAGTATCAGAGTGGAAATAGGACTATAAAAAAGTGTATGTGATTTAACGAAGACAAGCCTAACTCCATTCATAACTATAACAGAGAAGTCTATCTAAATCCATATCTACTACAGAGGGATAGTATATATCTATCAGAAAAAGTCTACCATATTAAGTTATAGTGCATGGATGTGTTCTTTGAAAGATGTAATTTGAATGGTCAAGGAAGAAACATTTAATGAAAGATTGCACTGGATACGCAGGTGCACTGAGAGTTCAGAGTTCAATTGAAACATTGTTGTGTGAATTTGCAAACATGAGAGGTCTTTCAGGAGGTGGTTGCTAAGCAAAAAAGGCAGAGAGGGCAGAGGGGGGAAGGGTTTTGATTTGAAAAAAGTGAGGGAAGAGTTATGATTGGCTACTATGAGAGATATGTGTAATGAATATCAGCATTTCTGTGCTTTCTATAGCTGCAGCCTCTGGAGTGCATCCTCTTTGTTCTGCTGAAGACAATTTGGAGTATTTCTGAGACTGTTTTGAAACTCAAAAAGTATTTGCTAAGGTGAGAAAAGATTTATTTAATTTAGATAGAGAATAGTATGATTTAAGGAGAAAATGATGAAGAAAGCTGTGTTTTTAAAATGTGGCTTTGTCTCAAGTGATATACAAATAGATTTTGTTTTTTTTGAGAAATTGTAATTGCATATTCGGTGTAGCATTCTGGCATGCAGTAACACAAGTTATTGTTGTACATGGAGCCCATTCCATGGTCTCTCATGTAAGCTGAAACAGATATGTTGTTTTTATAAACGATTTTTGAAAACAATTACATTTCTGGATATGTACTGCTAGAGCTTCATAGGTTGTTTGGGTCATATTTATAAGGCATTTGAGTGTCTATGATGTTATTTTTCCCTTTTTAAATGGAAAGCGTTCTTCATGGGGCAAGTTTCTTGTAAATACGCTCCCACCTGTGCTTGGCAAATTTAGATTTTGATTATGGGAGTTACATAACCATGTTAATAATGTCCCAAAAATGGTGCAAGGGCATTCAAAAAAACGCTTTCATGTGTCTCAAGGACATTTTCAGTCATTTCCTCTTGAATGTAGGTATACAATTGATTTATATGCTGTGTTTAAAAACGATTTTTTGAAATCAATTACATTTCTGGATATGTACTGCTAGAGCTTCATAGGTTGTTTTGGGTCATATTTATAAGGCATTTGAGTGTCTATGATGTTATTTTTCCCTTTTAAAATGGAAAGCGTTCCTCATGGGGCAAGTTTCTTGTAAATACGCTCCCACCTGTGCTTGGCAAATTTAGATTTTGATTATGGGAGTAACATAGCCATGTTCAAAATGACCCAAAAATGGTGCAAGGGCAATCTAAAAAATGCTTTCATGTGCATTAAGGACATTTTTAGTCATTTCCTCTTGAATGTAGGTATACAATTGATTTATATGCTGTGTTTAAAAACGATTTTTTGAAATCAATTACATTTCTGGATATGTACTGCTAGAGCTTCATAGGTTGTTTGGGTCATATTTATAAGGCATTTGAGTGTCTATGATGTTATTTTTCCCTTTTTAAATGGAAAGCGTTCTTCATGGGGCAAGTTTCTTGTAAATACGCTCCCACCTGTGCTTGGCAAATTTAGATTCTGATTATGGGAGTTACATAGTCATGTTAAAAATGTCCCAAAAATGGTGCAAGGACATTCAAAAAAACGCTTTCATGTGTCTCAAGGACATTTACAGTCATTTCCAACTGAATATAGGTATACAATTGATTTATATGTTGTGTTTAAAAACAATTTTTGAAATCAATTACATTTCTGGATATGTACTGCTAGAGCTTCATAGGTTGTTTGGGCCATATTTATAAGGCATTTGAGTGTCTATGATGTTATTTTTCCCTTTTTAAATGGAAAGCGTTCTTCATGGGGCAAGTTTCTTGTAAATACGCTCCCACCTGTGCTTGGCAAATTTAGATTTTGATTATGGGAGTAACATAGCCATGTTCAAAATGACCCAAAAATGGTGCAAGGGCAATTTAAAAAACGCTTTCATGTGCATTAAGGACATTTTAAGTCAATGAGGAAACACAGGTGATGTAATTCTGAAATGAGGAAAAGAAACTTCACATTTTTCAATTACATCACTAGTGTTTCCTAAGTTTATGAATGACATTGTGCAGATGAAGTTTAGGTGTGACCACAGATTCAAAAGAGGTCTGCCCTTTGTTCAAGAGTGAAGTGGACATGACTTACTTCATTGGTAGGCCTTCACATGTATTATCTCCTTTGTTTTCTTCAACAAGTGAAAATCTCATCTGCAACCATGTGTTGGCCTCACCTCAAACAAACAAAACAGGTGATGGACCGAATGTGGATCAATGACACACATTCACCCTAGTCCAAAGATCTGGGCCCAAACAAACCTCTAGATAGGCCACACCTTATCGTCAACCTGAATCAATCATTTAAAATGTTAGGGAGAGATTTATGATAGGTGTATGCCTGTTTTGTACCACTGTGCGTCATTTTTGTGACACAGTGGTGGTGCAAAAGATTTGCTATGTTAAATAATAAGTAGGGTGTTAAGTTTTTGACGACTGTTATTCATTTACTGTTTGGTAATAGTGGTTAATAACATTTTTTATTATATTTTTCCACAGATTCAACTGCAGATCATTACAAAATTTGAAAAATGCCAACTAAGAATCGAATTAGAAAGGCTAGAAAACGTCAAAGACAGCAAGATCATCTATTATTGCAGCAGTCCTCTCCCCAAAATACTTGTGAAATCACCAAGAAAGCTCCGGGTAAGAGCACGAAATCATTCTTAAGAAATATTTGTAGTAAAAAAAGTATTTCTCCAAAAAATGTTTCAGTCCAGAAAAAGAAAAGCAATTTAAATGGAAAGGAAAGACCAATCAAAAATGTTACTGGTAGAGCAAGAGATAACTCTGTGCATGATAGTAGAAGGAAACAACAGTTTAGGGACATTCGAAAACGAATGTTCCGCAACAGGATAATAGTTAATTTATTAAAAAATATTAAGAAAGGCCAACAGAAAGTGGCATTTTATAAGAAGAAGAAAAATGTAGAGAAAATTATTGATCATGCTTTTGAAATTAAGCGAAAGTTGTTTATTTTGGTAATCAATAGAATTAGAAAACTAAACAAGGTAATTTCTGATTTCAAATCAAATAGTAGATGGAAGAGAGTAGTAAATCGTAGTAACTTTTGTGAAGTTTTTTTCCGGAGAATGGATGCATAGTTCAAGTTGTGAGGCATTTTTTAATGAGGAGAGTTATTTTCAGGATAATGATTTGGTGTTTGCAGTTGACACCAGTGGTCGAGCTTATGAAGTGAAGGATGGTTGTCCAGTTGAAAAAGAAAAACTTGTGACAACAGAGACAGACGAGGTGTTAGGTAATGAGGTTTTAGGAAGACGTCCTAAGGGTCCTGTGTACATTTGGAAGTGTAGTTTTATTTGCAGTGTGCGACAGGATTCCATCAATTTGCTTTGTGATTTTGTACGGACATTTAATAAGAAAAGTTTGAAGCAGAAAATGAAGTTGTTGCAAGAATTAGATCCTTGCAGAGTGAGACAAATGACAGGTTTGCGTGGTCATTCACTGGCTTGTCTTTCCAGGAGAGTATGCCAGAGTGTTTTTCATCATTTCAGGATGCTAGCAGTGCATCATAATAAAGTGAGAAAATTAGTGAGAATGTTGTATTATGCTAAGAGTCCAGCAATTATGCTTAAACAATTATGTGCTGCTCTTTTGCATGGTTCTGAAATAGATGTCAAGAATATTTGTGAAGAAATTGAGTTTTGTTACTTTGGAAGTAAAGATGAGAATGTTCAAATTGACCCAGAAGTAGAGGGTAATGTTGAAGATAATGTACAGGTTTCTAGTACAGATAAATTTCAGAAGGAAATTGCCACGTTTCAGATGAAATCAAGTGAGAGGCCTAATTTCACTTGTGTGTGTTGTCGACGCACTTATTATAAGAATCAGACTAAGTTAGTGGATTTATATGCAAAAAGTGAAAGGGAAAATAATAGTGAATGGAAGGATTTTGCCACATACTTGATGGTAGAAAATTATTTTGATTTGGGATCGGATCAACGTGTATGTACTTATTGTTGTAACAAATTAAACCAAAACCAGATGCCTGCTAGGGCGGTTCATAATAATCTGGAATTGGTTGAGGTTCCTTCTGAATTGAAGGATTTAAATACTTATGAATCTATTTTGATTCAAAGTATCCATCCCTTTCAGGCTATTGTAAGAATGGAGCCAAAGACAGGGAAGTTGCCTCCATCAGATTTACAGAGAGGATTAAAGGGAAGAGTTGTTTATTTGCCTCTAGATTTGAACAAAAACATTAACACAATTGGAGTAGAAAAAGTGGAAGAGGAACCTCTGGTTATCTTGGTTAATGGGGTTCCGACAAAGAATAAGAAAATATGGCAAGATTTAGTGGATGTTAGGAAAGTCAAAAAGGCAACATTGTATTTGAAGAAAAATAATAAGTACTATATGAATGTATATGTTGCAGAAGAGGAAGTAAGTGATGAAGAGGATAGCGATTTGTGTGCTGGCCAAATTGAGAAAGTAGAGGCCTCTAAAAGTGAAGAAATATATGAACATTATAGTGTTCATCCTTTGCATTCCAAGGAAGTCATGGGGAATGCAATTGAGTTGTTTCAAATGAAACAAGCCAAAGGGAGTCCCATTAGTGTTTGGGAGGAAAGTTTGGAAGCTCGGTGTTTCCCACAGCTATTTCCAACAGGTCAAGGAGGAAGATATGATGAGCGACCTCATCAAATTCCTGCGTCTGAATACCGGACTTTACGATTGTATGCAGAAGATCCTAGGTTTCGTCAATGCATTCCCTATTTGTTTCATCTCCTGTTTGAAAGCGATCTGTCTGGACTGTCATATGCAGTAAACCACATCTTAAAAAGTGGTATACAGATGCGAAACATCTCGGCAAGTGACTTTATGCATAAAGTCAATGTCCAAGACAGTATTTTGGATTCTCACCTAATTAATCTCATGGCGTGTCAGCGTGGTACTAATGAGTACTGGTACCGTCGTCATGGTGATTTAAAATGTATGCTGAGGAACTTAGGAACTCCAACATGGTTCCTTACTCTGAGCTGTGCCGAGTATGGCTGGGAAGACTTACTTGAATTTCTACGAGAGGCAAATGGAAATATTGAAAACATTGAATTCAAGACACCTGGAGAACTGTGTTCTTTGGATCCAGTGAATGTATGCAGGTACTTCAATCATAGATTTGAAGCTATGATGTCTTTCATCACAAATAAGAAGAATCCACCTCTTGGAGAGGTGTTGGATTTCTTCTGGAGAAAGGAGTACCAAGCAAGAGGTGCTCCTCATATACATATGTTGTTGTGGATCAAGGATGCACCTAAATTTGGAACAGATCCGGATGACTTAGTGATGAATTTCATAGAACAGTATTCTACGTGTGCTGTTCCAAACGCAATGGAGAAGAAAAGCCTAAGAGAACAAGTTCTACGTTTCCAAAGCCATCGTTGTGGAAAGTACTGTCGTCGTAAATTCAGAAACAAGGACAAGTTCTACACCAAATGTCGTTTCAACTTTCCACGACCGGTGATTTCTAAAGGAAGAGTGAACAGTTTGATGTCTTCGCTGCAACATAATGTGACGAGGAAATCACCCAAAAATACATACAATTTGAAAAGGAACGAAGAGTCTAAGTACATCAACGACTACAACCCAGTGATTTTGTCCATGTGGAATGCTAACATGGATATACAGTTTGTGGCTGACAACTGTATGGCTGTGGCTCGGTATGTGACATCTTACATCACCAAAAAAGAAAAGACAGAATTGAAGGATATGTGGGAGGACATTTCCCATGAAAAGAGCCTCAGCAAGAAGTTGTACAGTTTCAGTCTGAAGATGTTGTCGCATCAAGAAATCGGAGCTTACGAATGTTCTGACCGGTTGTCTTCAGCAAGTCTCTATGCCAAATCCAGGAGTATCGTTTGGGCGAGTCTTGGTCTTGCTGCAACGCGAAATCGAGTTCTAAAACCTGTCCGGGAAATTGAGTATTTGGCAGAAAAGGAACCAAACAGTACCGACATTTTGAAGACCAACATGTTGGATACATATTATCCAAATCGAAGCAGTCATCTTGAGAATGTTTGTCTATATGAGGTTCTACAAAATTATATATTCAAGAGGAACATCAAAGAAGATATTGAGAAAGGAGTGTATGCTGTAATTGGAAGTGAGGGATGTCTGGTCAAGCAAAGAAAATGCCAATTAGTAAACCATCGAAAATTGAGTGGCGAATCTCCTGAAAAAAAGGAGTTTTTCTATTTAGCACTTTTGCAACTTTTCAAGCCTTGGCGTGCAGAAGAGGAACTGCTTGGAGATTTCCTCTGTTACGAAGACTCTTTCACTGCTGCTAAGGAGACCATAGAATGTCCTGCTTTTCCCAAATATCAAGAAATGTTGACTTTGGAAATTGAGCAGGAAGCAACGATTGCAGCCGAGATTGCCAGAGACAGTTCTCAGGACAGTCAGAGTTCTGTTTCATTGAGTCAGGATCCACTAGGAGGACCTATTATCGAAAATGAAGCTGCCACTGCTATGAATGAAGTGGAAAGAGCCATGGCACATGCTCAGGAGGATGCAGTTAACTTAGAAGACTTGGAAAAACAACTCAACGTTGAGCAGAGGAAAATATATGATGAAGTTACCAAGCAAATTGAGCATGGATTAAGTCATGAGAAGAAAGAGTGCTCATGTACATCGTTGAAGCCTGTCCGACTGTACGTGAGTGGAGAAGCGGGAACTGGAAAAAGTTTCCTTATTAAAGCAATTTCTTGTTATTTGCAGGAAAGGACTGAGACATCGTTGTCTTGTGTTGTTACCGCTCCTACTGGACTGGCAGCACATAACATTAAAGGTATTACTTTGCATCGTCTACTGATGCTGCCAGTGGAGCATGACAACAAATTACAATACCACAAGTTATCTGGGGATGCTTGTTGTGAAGTTTCAAGAGTCTTGAGGAAAATGAAACTTCTTATCATTGACGAAGTAAGCATGGTTTCCAATGTCATGCTTGCCTTTGTGCATTTGAGAATGCAAGAAGTTCTTAAAACTGAGTATGATGTGTTATTTGGTGGCAAACACATCATTGTTTTCGGAGATCTTCTGCAGCTGACACCAGTAAAAGGACAACCTGTGTTCAAAATACTCATGCATGAAGATACCAGGAAGTGCCTAGGGAGCATTGGCAACGTCAATATATGGTTAAATTTCAATTATGCTGAACTGCATGAAAATATGCGTCAGGCGAAGGATGAAGATTACAAGAATATTCTACAAGATATTAGAATTGGAAAAGTGACCGAGCATGGGAAAGAAGCTTTAAATGCACGATTACTGTCAAATTTATATCCCGAACAAGACATTGTGCCTGAGAATATTTTTCAGAAAATTACTGAGAAGAAATCCGGAATATGTTTGATGCCTACTCTTGCAGAATGTGCCATCTTCAACAACAAAATGTTGAATTTAGAAAAGCAAGAGATTGTGAAACTTGAAGCTATTGACAGAATAGAGCATATGGGATCAACAATTATTTTGTCTGAGAATTTGAAATCAAAATTGGATTCATTAGAGAAGACTATATCTAAAACAGCGGGTTTTGAAAAGACTTTGAATGTGTGTTTAAATTGCCGAATCATTTTGAGAAGGAATTTACATGTTGAAAGAGGTCTGGTAAATGGATCAATGGGTAATGTTGTTGATTTTGAGAAATACAGAAATAGAGATGGAATTGAATTTTTAAAAATTAAATTTGATGGCATTGAGGAAGTACAGCTAATTGGTCGTTGTTCTGCTAGGTTTTTGCTTGTTAAAGACTTATATGTTCGCCGTAAACAGTTTCCTGTTTGCTTGGCATATGCGGTGACAATCCATAAATCGCAAGGTTTAAGTGTAGATAGTGCATTGGTGAATATTGGCAGTTCTGTGTTCAAGGAGGGTATGGCATATGTGGCATTGTCACGAGTTAGAACTTTATCGGGATTGTACTTGATTGACTGTGATGTCACAAACATTTGTGCGGATCTAGATTGTGTTAAGGAATACAATAGGTTAAGAAAAGAGTATGCGCCACATTTGCCTCAATATCCTTTGTTTGAGAAACGTGTGGTAGGCCGGAAACGAAGAAATATCAGTAATAGTAGGGAGGTTGTAGCAAAAAGCCCAAAAGTCGATGAACCGAAAATTGTAAGCAGAAAGAAAGTGGATTCTGTTGAAGATTTTGTCGGTTTTCAATTTGAAAACAGTTCTGGTGTCAACTGCTATGCAAATGTAGTGGTTAATGTTCTCTTTTCACTAGAGACTTTAAAAGAACAGATTGTGTTCAATTCGGAACAAAGTTTATGCTGTTTGTTGAATTCTGTGTTAGAGAAATGTAGCACTGATCGAACAAAAGTAGAAAGTGTGTCTGAAGTTCGTTATCTGTTAGATGAATGTTCAGGTCAAACAGACTTCTCTGAAAATAATCAGCAGGATTGTCAGGAGTTTTTAATGTATATGCTTGATGTATTGCAAGATGAGGGTGTAGATGTAGATCACCTGTTTGGGCTTTCTTATCAATGGCAGCATGACTGCGAGAACTGTATGGTATCAAGTACTACTAGTGTAGACTCAGAAAGATTTATATATTTAACTTTGCCAGACAGTAAATCAGTCTCCTTTAATAAGCTAGTAAATGCAGCTGATCACAACATGGAGTGTAGCCAATGTAAATCTGAAATGATGTCAACATTATTTACACGAAGATATGGCCAGTATGTCATTTTAATGATCCAACGATGTAGGCCTGATGGATCAAAATTGTCAACTTTAATAAAAAATGGTGTTGCTTCTCAGCTGTCAATATCAGGAAGGACTTTTGTAACTGTAGCAATTATCTATCACGATGGTCCTTCAACAACATCAGGACATTACACAGCTTATTTAAAGTCTCGAAACGGCTGGTCATTCTGCAACGATTCTGTTGTAACTTTCAAAAAAAAATTGCCGTTTGACCTTAAAAATTCTTACCTGGTGTTTTTAAAACCAAAATTTTAAGGAAAGAATCTCGGGATTTCCTCTGAGGAATTGCAAAAGGTTCATGAAGTAGAGGGAATGTAAGTCTGCAATGCTGTCTAGATTATTGGTCCAAAACTTTTAATTATAATGTCAATTTAAAAATCCAACTATATAAACCTGATGCAAGCAAGTCTGCTTCATAGTAAGCAGTATCAGTGTCATAGGAAAAGGAGAACATGAGTGAGAAAGAAGGGTAAGATATTAGTAGTCCAGGATTGTGAAAGTAATCTTAAATGTTTTCTTTTTGAAAGTTGCGAAAATAGAAAATGACGGGATTTCATTATAAGAATTACAAGAGTTGAAAAACGCTGCAACATGATTTGGCCAAGTGGAAACATGTGGTAGAATGTGAGAAGTCTTTTATTGTATGTAACATATTTTTCAAAACGATGGAGGTTTTCTTTCAGAAAGTGGCGGGCTGAAAATATTTATAGCACAACAGAGTGTACGCTGTTCATAGGACATCCTTCGACGTTATGGAAAGTAAGTTAATTTTAAGGAGTTTTGAATTCAGATTTCTTAGGTTGTATGGGTTTTTTAAACACAATCATTTTGATTGTGTTTTTTTTTCCCCGCTGTTACATGATGAATACCTTCAAGTCACTGATTTAAGTGAAATTTGATACATTCTGAGAACAGCAAAAATAAACCATTTAACATGTATAATTAATGTTCTACTTTTTGTACTTATGATATACATTTAGAAATGTGAGGTAGATATGGAGAAACTGAGGCTTCTGTAAGTGTCAAAGTTAATGCTTACAGTGCTGCACTTCTGGGTACTGTTTTTTTTTAAAACTGAATAGGCCTCACCTTAAAGAAACCTCTTGAAAGGACACATCTTATTTGCATCCTGAAACAATCATTTAAAATGTTAGACACAATTTTATGATGGCTTTACATCTTTATTGCGCTGCTATTGCATCACTATTGTGAGACATCAGCAGTGCAAAAGATGCACCATGTTCCAAAATAGGCCTCACTTCATCAGCATCAAGATACTGTTTGTTTAAAATATATATCTTTAGGATTGTGTAGGGGACGTAGAGCAGCAGAGGCTTCTGTAAATGTCAAAGTTGTTGAAAAACTGTTTGTTCTTGAACCTTTTCCCTTGTCTTTTCTAATTTTTAAATACATGTTTTAATATTTTTTAAATGTTTGTTCTCTCTTTTACAGATTGAAAGTATGAAAAAATATTTGAAAAAGTTAACAAGAATTATAAGGTAAATGTTTTCTACTCTTTTTACCCGCAATCCACTGCTGATGATGTCACTGACTATGTCATGAATGATGTAATAAGTGGACATGACTTACTTCATTGGTAGGCCTTCACATGTATTAATGCATACACTGCTGCACTTCTGCGTACTTTTTCATATGATGGACTACATCTGCACTATGAGATACCTAAGCAAAGGCAACACAGGTGATGTGATTGTGAAATGAGCAAAAGAAACTCCACATTTTTCAATTACATTACTTGTGTTTTCTAAGTTTACGAATGACATTGTGCAGATGAAGTTTAGGTCTGTCTATGGACACAGAAGAGGTCTGGCCGTTGTTCAAGAGTGAAGTGGACATGTTTTACTTCAATGGCCTTCACATGTATTATCTCCTCTGCATTCTTCAACAAGCATAAATTTGATATGCAACCCTGAGTAGGCCTCACCCTAAACAAACTTTTGGAGAGGCCACACCTTATCGTCATCCTGAATCAATCATTTAATCTATCACATTTAACATCTATTAGTTCTACTGCTTCATTTCTTTAATCCTTATTTTCCTGCGTTTGCTACTTCCCTCATTCCTTTCTCTATTACTTAATTATTCTACTCCTTCCAGTATTTTTCTCAGTCCCTCTCTTCTCATACTTCTTCATTCTTATTTACTCATTCTGTCTCTATTAATGTTACTGTTTCTGAATGATCTCAAAACATTTTTTAAAACAAGTACAGTAAGTATAAGGGTAGGAAACAGACAGTTATGTTACAAGAAAGACAGCTATAGTAAGTAAACAAAAGATACTGTTACTCGCAATCCACTGCTGATGATGTCACTGACCATGTCAAGAATGATGTAATATGTGACATGATCAGCAGTGGATTGCGGGTAACAGTATCTTTTGTTTACTCCCTATAGCTGTCTTTCTTGTAACATAACTGTCTGTTTCCTTCCCTTATACTTACTGTTCTTTTTTTAAAAAAATGTTTTGGGTTCGCTCCCGGTTCGCGTACCGGAGTGGGAACCAGGAGCGAACTAAAAAAATAGAGGTTGGCAGAGTTTCAAAAATTCTACCAATTTTTTTTATAATCGGGAGGTAGTTCT
Organism: Lissotriton vulgaris; assembly: GCF_964263255.1. Classification (NCBI taxonomy): domain Eukaryota; kingdom Metazoa; phylum Chordata; class Amphibia; order Caudata; family Salamandridae; genus Lissotriton; species Lissotriton vulgaris. The sequence goes on from NC_141687.1 coordinate 2,094,072,786, forward strand.
GAAAAGAACTTTTTTTTGTTGTTGTTGTTTTAATTTTTTTTAATTATTTTTCTGAACATTTTTTTTATTTTTTTGTATTTTCTGAACATTTAGAATTTTTTTTGTTTTTTAGGGGGAGGGGGGAAACAAAAATGATTCATTGAAAAGGGCTCAACAGGAGCAACGAAAAAAAGAAGAATTTATTTTTTGGGGCGTTTCGGGCAAACATGATTATTGATAGCTTTCACTATTAGAGTAATGCTACTTTCTCTGTAGCAAATTATTTGGTTACACCGCACGCACACTTGCTTTACTTCCCCAAAGTTCATTTGAATGTTCGGGACCACCTCCCTCGCCTCTGGTCCCGATACTTCTTGGACAACAGATCTTCTTGCCATCGCAGGGGGATTTTGCTGTTCATCACGAAGCTGGGCAGCACTATAATTGTTTGGGTGCCACCTACTCATATGCCTGTGCATCGTGTAATTTCCGAAGCTGTATTTCTTGTCAGTCCCCCTTGAAAGTCTATCGTCGCAAATACGGCAAAACACATATCTGGCATTCACTTTTTTTTGCCCTTCAGGAAATTAAAAAAATTGCCAGATGTAGTTTTCTTTTCTATTGTACCTCCTGGGCTCCTCTGGCAAAAACTCAGGCTCTCCCTCCTCTTCCTCCTCTTCTTGATCTTCCTCTCCTTCTATGATTGCTTGAGCAGGTGGTCCTCTCTTCCCATGAGGAGGTGGAGGTGGTGGTGGGGGTACACTAGCTGAAGCAACTACAGAAGCCATTGCTCAACAATGAAAAAGGGTCTTTCTCTCACCAAGATGAAAGTCAGAGTGAGGAAAGAAGGAGGGGTTTTCATCATTTGGGAAAAGCAAAAGTTCTAAACCAATGAAAAGTGTTAATTTTAGATCACATGACCTAGTATTACATCATTAGGAAACCAAAAGTGAAATGAACCAATGAAAAGTGTTATTACCGAGTCACATGACCTGCTGTGTTTACGTTTCGCGCTTTGCTCTGCTTTCCGGTCCGCTTCCGGGTCCGCTAACTTGGCGCGTCCAATGACGTATTACGCGACAACGCAAAACGTCATGCTAACGTAACAGTTACGCTAAAGGAACGTTTACCGGTTCGCGGACCGAGCCGCGGCTTTAAATTGAGCTAACGTGAAGCTGACCGGTTCGCGGACTGGGAGCGAAACATAAATTTTTTTTTTCAAAAATTGTATAAAAAACATGTAAAATATATTTTAAGATTTAAAGAAGAATACATTTTACAGCTACAGATATTAGCTTTTAAAAAACCATTGAAATTCAATGAAAAAACCATAGGTTATAGACCATATATAGTTAGGAATTTGCATTTACAAAACCTTGAAAATTCACAGAAAAAACCGTATGTTATAGACCATATATAGTTAGGAATTCGCATTTACAAAACCTTATTTTACTCACACAAAACCATTGAAATTCCATATATAGTTAGTTGCACTAACTATATATCGCGCACCCGCAATCCACTGCTGATGATGTCACATATTACATCATTCATGACATGGTCAGTGACATCACTGATGACATCACTGATGACATCTCAAATGACATCACTGATGACATCTCAAATGACATCACTGATGACATCACTGATGACATCTCATTTGACATTACTGATCACATCACTGATGATATCATTCATGTGATAATACGATGAACCTCTTCAGACTCTAATATAACCTTAGATACAATCAGTGTAAACAGACACTCACAGACTGTCACTCATCCATGGAGTTACTCACACACCTAGTCAGTCATGCAAAGAATCAATCACACCTCCATTTCCTCAACTATACAGTTATACACACCTTACTTATTCAAAAATATACTAACACATATTTACTCTCTTATACAATCCCTGATACAAGTTCATAATGATCCATACAGCCACTCACACATTCACTGGCTCTTATGCACAGTTATTTATATATGTCAACTCTCACATGTACTGTGTTTTACATATGTACTTACTTTGACATGTAGCACTGAGATATCCATTCACTCACCAATACACTCATGCACACAGTCAACCGCCCATACAGCTGTTTCCACATGCACTTTTGAAACCATACATCTAGTGAATCAACTGCTCACACATCTATGCACAGAGTCATACACCTCCCAGCCACCCACACACACACTCAGTCTCCCATACAAATACTTGGGCAACCAATCAATAACCCATATAGTTACTCATATAGCTACTTATCAACACATGCAACAGTTTACAGAACAACAGACATAATGATGCACAAATTAAGACAGTTTAGTCACTAACCCATGCACTCAGTGAGACACATTTAATCACTCACTCATACAGTCAGTCATGCACCTACTAAATCCTTCATCCAGACACTTATACATCCACTCATTCTTCAATATGTAAGACATATTTTAACTTTACAGAAACATACAGTCACTGGATGTTGTCATCAGTGATGTCATCAGTGATGTCATTTGAGATGTCATCAGTGATGTCATCAGTGATGTCATCAGTGATGTCACTGACAATGTCATGAATGATGTAATATGTGACATCATCAGCAGTGGATTGCGGGTGCGCGATATATAGTTAGTGCAACTAACTATATATGGAATTTCAATGGTTTTGTGTGAGTAAAATAAGGTTTTGTAAATGCGAATTCCTAACTATATATGGTCTATAACCTATGGTTTTTTCAGTGAATATATATATATATGGAAAGAAGTTTTCCATGCAGACCCTCAATAATAACTACCAAGTCCCAGAGGGTCACAGAAAGGCAGCACACCAAACAGCAAATCCAGGTAAATACAAGTTGCTCACTTCATGTTTATCTACTTTTTTTCTTTTTCATTTCTCCATGAGTTTCAACCATGCAAAGTGCAAAATGCGTCAGGTAACAAAAAAAGATGACCTACGCGTTTCGGCCAGAGGCCTTCGTCCTGGCAATGTGATAGTAAGTGATAGGTGTTTAAAGAGGGGCTGGTTTGACCCACACCCAATTAACAAACAATCACAAAATTTCAAAGAGAATGAGTGTCATTTAAGGGAACAGACAATCACTTTCATTTTCCATTACAACATTTTGAGCTGCATGAATACCTATATGGATTCCATTATAAATTCAGGCAGCATTTAGACATATTTACTTTTGCAGCAACAGATAAGAGATTACACACCTACTGCGTGGCAAACCCCCAGCACAGCAAGTAAGGACCTTTGGCAGTTCATTTCAGTATTTGAAAAGAAATGTAAAAAGTAATACATAATGAAGAGCGGTATTATCTGCTCCTGGTAAAATATCAGATTGACGGGGAGATGTGGAACAATAGTGAATCTAGGCTCGACTCTTTTCCTATGTTACTAAGGGAAAAAGAGAGGACTCTAAGTCTTTGGTAAAGCACTTCACTGTTCCCAAATTCAAATATGAACCATTGTTCCTAAACTTCCTTTTATAAGCTTATACAGCACCTCAGATTGCCCCAACCAAAATATGAGCCAATTTATTAAAATTGGCCGCAGAAAGACCATTTATGGGAAATCATGAAATCTCTACTGGGTTTTATCTCTTCTTATGTTCTTATAGATAGGCAACCTGATAGAATCATCCTGATAAAAACCTCATCAGGGGCTGAATAACTGGATTTTCTGATGTATCTATATCCCATGGTGTGGATATTACCCATATCATAATATTTCTATAGATGAGGGCTAAATCTAGAAGAGTGTTTATGTTCATGGTATATACAAGTATGTTTTTGTTCATATTTTTTTTGCCACACTCACATTCTTAACTATGGGTCGATGTTTATACAATTATGTTGTTCCAAATAGTCCTCAAAGATAATTATGCAGTTCGGCATCTGCATTCAGACTCCATGGTATCTCTATTCCTTTCATAATGATCCATCTGGATTCTGCTTGTCTCAATAGACGATCAAGATCTCCACCCCTGATATTCTGAGGGATGTGTTCCACTCCATAGTACTTTAAGTTATCAAAATTGCCACCATGTACATTCCAGATATGTTTTGCGATTACATGAGAGAGGTCTTTGTACTTCGTAGCCCTCAGATGTTGCAGAATGCGCAGTTTCAGTTTGTTTACGGTTCTACCTATATATTCCTTACTGCATTCACATTTTAGGGTATAGACCACGTGCGTGCTTTTGCAGGTGATCCTTTCTTTGATGACCTTATAATCACTTGACATGATGTAAGTATTCTGTGTGTCAGGCTCCGTATCCTATACTCCTCGGGGCTGTGATGAAGGTTCGAAACCCGAGAACCCACAACAACCCCGAAGTCTGATAATATAGCACAGACCCCAGAATGGTTCCGAGAGCGCGGGAAAGGAAGGGGACAGCAGGGAGGGAGATCTGGAATGACAAAGACAGTTTTTTTAGAAAAACATTCCCCCCCCTTTGTTTCTTACAACATTAAATCCCCTCACTTCCTCTATACTCGTCTGAGTGGATTTCTAGGCCCCTACCTGAAAAGGAAGATAATAGGATCTTTAAACACAGGAGCACAGGCACAGGGTAAAACCAGGGTCTGTCACCAGCTAGAAGAAAATAAGGAATACCTTACTACCCAGCTACATCTCTTGATTGAGAGAAAGAAATGTATGCGCCAAAGATCATAAATGACTTACCACAATATATCTGTGTGCTAATCTTGGTCGCACGCTCCCTCTGATCATGTACCCCCTGTTGAGTCTTTCCTGATGATAACAATGAAATATCGATGTGCAAATAATGCTAATAAAAATACGTGAGGTTGAAATCACCAAATCACAGTTCCTTCCCTTAATAATAAAGAATAGTTTCACACCTAGAAAAGTGTATTAGTCATTGTACATATTGATGTAACCAGTAGGGACTTTGCCCAACGTTTTGAGCCCAAAAGCGTTATCAGTCCCCAACTGCTCGAGTAATTCAGTCTTAACCAAGCATACACATCAATAGTTTATATCCAAAGATCGTTTGGCCCCAAGAATAGCGTTTCCCTCCTGCAATGAGAAAGCGTATCTTTCTCCTCCAACAGGAAAGAAACCAAACGTAAATTTTGCCAAGTCAGGAAATCCAAAATGTTTACACAGCTTACACGCAGCCGCGTGTCTTCCAATTGCCAACAATGCGACACCCACTCGTTCACAGTCCAAGAGCGAGTGTCGTCTATAACACAGTTTCTGTACTCACGATTTCCCCAGATAAGCTGCTTACCGACCAGGTCACCAAACACAGAAGGAACTATCGGCACCGTCCTTCCTTGCCGCCGGTACTAGTTCCTGAATCAGCGCGACGACGTCATCACGCTCTTTTGCCACTAGGGACCATGGGCAATGTAGTTCTCAATCCTCAGGGCTTGGATATGCCACGCATCTCCCGGACAGCGGCCCCGCATTGCGCTGATCCTGACAGTACATCCCCCCTCACAAGGGGCGCTGACCGGCAGCAGGTTTGGATGGAAACCTAGAATGGAACCGAGCCACGAGCCGAGGCGTGTGAACCGAACCCACAGGCTGCCAGGAGTTCTCCTCCGAACCAAACCCCTTCCAAGCAATCAAATACTGCAAATGCCCTCTCACCCACCTGGAATCAAGGATCCTGCGTACTTCATACTCCTGATCTTGCTGTACCCAAATAGGTAGCGGAGCCCTACGCACGGGTGCCAATGAGGGTTTTAACAAAGATACGTAAAAAACAGGATGTATTTTGAAGTGAGCAGGCAGACGCAATCTTACAGACACAGGAGATACTCTAGACACCACCCGATAGGGACCAATAAACCGTGGGTAGAACACACTATATCTCCCAAACTTAATGTGTCTCGTGGATAACCATACGAGGTCCCCTTTTTTATACTCAGGGCACTGCCTACGATGTTTATCGGCCTGTGCCTTGTACCTCACTTTAGCTTGAGCTAGATTACTCCGCGTCGCCAGAAGTATTTGGCGTATGCGTAATTATCGAGCCCGGGCGTCTGGTAGCTTGACTGTATCGTTCGGGAGTACCAAGGGATTCACCCTAGGATGATAACCGTACGAACTGAAGAAAGGCGAGTGTTGCGTGGAAGAATGCTGAGTACTATTATAAGTTACCAAAAGAGACTGCCAATACTGCGCATACTAATTAGCAAGTTAGCAATTGAGGTAACCTTCACTCAATTGAAAAGACCACTTTTTCAGTCAACTATCTCTTTGAATCAATCTTTTATTTTTGCTTATTTGTTAGCATGAATTTATGGAATTTCACGTTTACATACAACAGGTGTTCAAACGAATTTCTGCGATGTATTACACATCAGTATGTTCAGTGGAAAAAATTGAGCCGCAGTCCCTAATGAGGAAAGAGCGGTTTTAATAGGTCGATGTCCCAGGGAAATGTACTCACTTGGATAGCGGGAGTATGATTTGCAACAGAGCTTCTTGCAGGGCGGACGTTTTTCTTTTTGATTTATTAGAAACCGTGATTGTCGTTTTCTAAGGAAGAAACGAAGGTACGGTATTTAAAAGGTGGGAGTGACATTTTTTGAAATTATGATGAAAAATAAGTGGAGCGGTATCAATCGTGTAGGAGTGAGTCGGCAAACTTAAAAACAAGAACTTTTTCGTCGAGATATGCCCGCCACCATGATCGGAGGAACGTTCGCGGTTAACACAGTCCAAAGTGAAGAGAAGAGACATCACGGGGTTGCGGATGCGTTTGGGATGAATGGCAAGGAGTGGGAATCCGGATTCTTACCTCGGTTCGAAGTCTAGATCGACTGTTTGGGGTCGCTTCCTTGAAAGTCGGCGCAATGTAACAATCTCCGGGTTAGCTCTCCTAAATACGAGCGAGCTTCCGGGTTAGTTTGGCGCAAGTGCTGTAGGGAATTGTAGTTTGGGTGGGGTGATCCGCGGATGGCTGTATATGGTGCATAGAGTAAGGGCTCCAAACGAAAATTTTATGATTTATGCGGAGATTAATGAAATTTTCTTTCACACACGTGAAAGATGGTTCGATGGTGGGATGAAGGAGATATCTGGAATTGGTATTGTCCAAAGTGAGGATCATTAAAGGATTCGTATATTTGGGACAAAATCTGCTGATGTTTTTTGACCGTGTTTTGTGTTGATTGTGAACACATTGACCAATCGATTACTAAATTGAATGAAAATGTGAAGCATATTTCGATGGTCTATCCCATTGTGGGTGAATTGTCTTGTTGTCTCACAAATTCTTACTAAGCAGTCCCCGCTCTTTCCTCATTAGGGACTGCGGCTCAATTTTTTCCACTGAACACACTGATGTGTAATACATTGCTGAAATTCGTTTGAACACCTGTTGTATGTAAACGTGAAATTCCATAAATTCATGCTAACAAATAAGCAAAAATAAAAGATTGATTCAAAGAGATAGTTGACTGAAAAAGTGGTCTTTTCAATTGAGTGAAGGTTACCTCAATTGCTAACTTGCTAATTAGTATGCGCAGTATTGGCAGTCTCTTTTGGTAACTTTGATATTGGCGCAGCCTTACTGTGTTTTCTGCCACAACCCTTGTTGTTTCTTAGAGTACTATTATAAGCCATTTCCGCCACCCACAGCCAATCCACCCCAGAGTCCGTATCGGCCTGCACATAGCACCGGAGATACTGTTTCAATGATTGATTTAACCTCTCCGTTTGATCATCCGTTTGGGGGTGAAAGCTAGTGGACAAAGATGAAGTGATCTGTAAAGCAGAACACCAAACTTTCCAGAAGTGAGCAGTAAATTGTGTACCCCTATCCGACACTAATACCCTTGGGAGGCTATGTAACCTTACCACATGCACTAACAGCAGCTGGGCTAAGCGACCTGCCGTTGGAACATGATCACATGCGATAAAGTGTCCCATCTTTGTGAGATTATCCACCACCACTAGGATGGTTGTCATGCCCTGATCTTTAGGAAGTCCCACTATGAAATCAACTGAAAAGCTTTCCCAAGGCTCTCCGGGTGTGGGCAAAGGTTGCAGATATCCCTGAGGTTGTTGCCGGTCCGACTTCATTCGAGCACACTGCTAACAGTTTTTTCCCTATTGGCGCAAGTCAAGTCGTATAGAGGGCCACCAGAATTGTCTCAATGCTTTCTCAAGAGTCTTCACATATCCCATATGCCCTGCACTAGGTGTCTCGTGACACCAAGAAAAGACAGTTCTTTGCAGGGATTTTGTGGATACCAGCACTTGCGTTCCTTTCATGGCCACTCTGTGTATCATTTTCCACTCTGGGTGATGACGAAGCCACGTTCTCCATACACAGGACTGAATCCCAGTCTGTACAGCTTGCAGAAAGTCTTTAGATTAAGCAACACACACCACTTTCGTGGGATCAATAATGGAGCGATTCTGTGTCATAGAATGCAGAGCAGGATTTTCTTGCCTAGTCAGGGCGTCCGCTTTTTTGTTGTTGACACCAGGTCTAAATGTAATCTCAAACCGGAATTCTTCAAAAAACAACATCCAGCGTAGCTGCCAGGGAGTAAGATGACGAGCTGATCGCATAAACTGTAAATTGCAATGGTCTGTGTAGACAGTAACTACATGCAAGGCTCCCAATAACCAATGTCTCCATTCTACAAAAGCATCTCGTATAGCCAGCAGCTCTTTCTCAGCTATTGTATAATTTATTTCGGCTGGACTGAGTTTCCTTGACATAAATGCGATAGGATGCATGTTTCCGGTGGTTTCATTCAGTTGTGATAACACAGCTCCTAACGCTACTTCAGAGGCATCCGCCTCCACCAAGAAGGGTAGGTCAGGATTAGCATGAATTAGAACAGGGGCACAAGTAAACGCATCCTTTAGTCCATCAAAGGCATCCTGCGCTTCGGTTCCCCATATAAATGGTACGTTCTTCCTAGTAAGACGCGTAAGAGGAGTCACCAAAGCCGAAAACCCCCTTATAAAGCGCCTATAAAAATTGGGAAAACCCAGGAGGCACTGTATGTCTTTGATATTACAGGGACGAGGCCAGTTCTTGATAGCTTTTACTTTTCTTTCTGCCATCAACTGACCCGATGGCGTAAGCATCACCCCAAGAAATTCGACTGTGGTCACATGGAACTTGAATTTCGTGATTTTACAAAAAAGACGATGAAGAAGTAGGGCCTGTAACACCTGGCTCACATGTGATGGATGTTCCTCCGTTGAGTCTGAGTACACCAAAATATCGTCGATGTACACGACTACGAAACGGTCCAAAAACTCTCTCAGCACCTCATTCAGAAAATATTGGAAGGCTGCGGGGGCGTTACAAAGCCCAAAGGGCATCACTAGATATTCAAATAGTCCATACCGCGTCTTGAAAGCTGTCTTCCATTTGTCACCAGATTTTATTCGGACGAGGTGGTACGCGCCTCTCAAGTCCAGCTTTGTATACACCTTGACGGATCTTACCTGTTCTAACAAAACAGGGATCAAAGGTAACGGATATTGATTCTTGATGGTGATAGAATTCAAGGCACGGTAGTCGATACAGCATCTCTTGTCACCGTTGGCCTTAGAAATAAAAAATAAAGGCGACGATGCAGGAGATCTTGAAGGCCTTATATACCCTATAGCCAGATATTTATCCATATATGCCCGTAGGTATTCGTTCTCGGGCACCGTGAGGGCATAGAGTCTTCCGTTAGGAATAACCGATCCAGGGGTAAGGTCAATCCGGCAATCATAGGGTCGATGTGGTGGAAGAGTTTCGGCTTGTGTATCACTGAACACCTTCTCAAATGTCTTGTAACAGGAAGGCAATACCACTTCCTTCTCCTCAGCTGTAGCAATATGATGTAAGGAGGCTAAGGCTCGGGACGGGTCTTCAGACTTCAACAGACACTGCTTGTTACAAAAATCAGACACAAAACTAATGGTTTGAGAAGACCAATTTATGTGTGGTTCATGCTTCTTAAGCCATGGCAGACCCAATATGATCCCATATTGCGGGGCCTGAATAATATTAAACAATAACATCTCCTGATGTAGCCCCTGATACACGAGCAGATATTCCGGCGTGTGGAATTTTATAGACCCAGCTAACAATTCGCTACCATCCACTGCATATACCATTTCTGGTTTAATTTTGGTAATGAGCGGGATCCCTAGCCTTTCGGCTTCTGCATAATCCATGAAGCAACCGGTCGCCCCAGAGCCCACCATCGCATTCACTTCTTTTTCTTCTTTTCCCATGAACAGAGACATCACCAGGAATACATGGCTCTTCTCCTGATTACCTTCAGGTGTAATGGAAGGGATTATTATCCTACTTGAGGGGGCCCTTAGTTCATCCTCAAGCATAGGAGTTTTCCGACGTCTTGTCAGACGCTCCAACTGCTGCCTGTCCGATTTTATATTTTCCAGGTTTAGGCTTCACTGGGCAGTCTCTCAAATAGTGACCTTTTTTGCCACAATACAGGCAAAGACCGTTCTTTCTCCGATATTCTTTTTCGCTAAACGATAAAGAAGCAATCTCCGCTCCGATCTCCATGGCATCTTGGGCTGAAGCTGATTTTTCTCCCCCTCTATCATAAGCCATCACAGGCATTTCTTTTTTCTTATGATCACCCCTCCGTTCTTTTATTCGATGATCTAGATGCAGTGCCAGTTCAATCAGCGCGGAGCCGGTACGAGGCTGTGGGTCAATGTGCGCGAAGACGTCTTTCATCTCATCATTCAATCCTTGGTAGAACAATGCAGATTGTTTAGCTTCCGGCCAATCAGTTTCCGCCACCAAGCGACGGAAACTATTCAAATAAGTCACAAGTTCTGTGTTGCCCTGTTTTAGTACTAACAATTCTCTATCTGCTGAAAATGTCTCTGCCCGGCGGTCAAAAGTTTTTTCAAATTCTGCTCGGAACTCGTCCCAATCATGGAGTAGGGGATCAACCCGTCTAACAACTGGAACCGCCCATTGTGCTGCTTCACCCCCTAAATAGGATATTAGGAAAGCCACCCGAGCCTGGTTGGTTGCGAACATCTTTGGTTTGCACATAAAGTGCAACAACACTTGGGTCATGAACACCTGAACCTTCTTATTATCCCCATAAAACCTTCTGGAGGGGCGAGTGGTATTTGTGTTGGCATTTCTACCACCAGAGAGGGGGGAGGTGTCGAACTAGTTCCTGCACTAAAAGGGTTCCCTTGCAAACCATCCACCCTTGCCCTCAATTGCGCGGTTTCTACTCGAGAAGCCGCCACCTCTCTATTGGAGGCCGCTAACTCCGTTTGTACTAAACCCAGAGCTGCCAATACATCATCTAATGTTGCCATTCCTAATTCAACACAGCCAAGAGGAGAACAGTATCCGTAAGCCGATAATTCTGTCAGGCTCCGTATCCTATACTCCTCGGGGCTGTGATGAAGGTCCGAAACCCGCACACCCACAACAACCCCGAAGTCTGATAATATAGCACAGACCCCAGAATGGTTCCGAGAGCGCATGAAAGGAAGGGGACAGAAGGGAGGGAGATCTGGAATGACAAAGACAGTTTTTTTAGAAAAACATTCCCCCCCCTTTGTTTCTTACAACATTAAATCCCCTCACTTCTTCTATACTCGTCTGAGTAGATTTCTAGACCCCTACCTGAAAAGGAAGATGATAGGATCTTTAAACACAGGAGCACAGGCACAGGGTAATACCAGGGGCTGTCACCAGCTAGAAGAAAATAAGGAAGACCTTACTACCCAGCTATATCTCTTGATTGAGAGAAAGAAATGTATGCACCAAAGATCATAAATGACATACCACAATATATCTGTGTGCTAATCTTGGTCACACGCTCCCTCTGATCATGTACCCCCTGTTGTGTCTCTCCTGATGAAAACAATGAAATAACGATGTGCAGATAAGGCAAATAAAAATACGTGAGGTTGAAATCACCAAATCACAGTTCCTTCCCTTAATAATAAAGAATAGTTTCACACCTAGAAAAGTGTATTAGTCATTATACATATTGATGTAACCAGTAGGGACTTTGCCCAACGTTTTGAGCACAAAAGCGTTATCAGTCCCCAACTGCTCGAGTAATTCAGTCTTAACCAAGCATACACATAAATAGTTTATATCCAAAGATCGTTTGGCCCCAAGAATAGCGTTTCCCTCCTGCAATGAGAAAGCGTATCTTTCTCCTCCAACAGGAAAGAAACCAAACGTAAATTTTGCCAAGTCAGGAAATCCAAAATGTTTACACAGCTTACATGCAGCCGCGTGTCTTCCAATTACCAACAATGCGACACCCACTCATTCACAGTCCAAGAGCGAGTGTCGTCTATAACACAGTTTCTGTACTCACGATTTCCCCACATAAGCTGCTTACCGACCAGGTCACCAAACACAGAAGGAATTATCGGCACCGTCCTTCCTTGCCTTGTACTAGTTCCTGAATCAGCACGATGACGTCATCACGCTCTTTTGCTGCTCGGGACCATGGGCAACGTAGTTCTCGATCCTCAGGGCTTGGATATGCCACGCATCTCGCGGACAGTGGCCCCGCATTGCGCTGATCCTGACACTGTGTATTCAAGCCACAACGACATGCTTTGCATTTTAAGCATTTGAAGAATCCTTTTGCTCTTAGCCATTTTGTTTTACTACCACCTCGATCACTTCTTTGATGATGGCTGTGTTTAGGAATGTCAATCAAGGATGGTGCCTTCTTAAATGTGATATTGAGATGGTCTGACGTAATTTCCTTTAGATCATCAACTCTTCTTAAGATTTTCCAGTGATTTTGTAGTGTATCTCTTATGACTTTGCTGGTTGAATTAAATTGCATAATGTATCTTATTTGATTTCTGTCTGGATTCTCACCCTGTTCAATAGTTGTTCTCTTTGGCAATAATAGGGCTTCTCTCTTCTTTTGTAAAGTTCTTGATTTAGCGTTATCCAATACTATTGCTGGGTATCCTCTGATTAGAAATCTGTGATACATCTGATCAAGTTGTGAGAGAAACTCCCCTTCTTCTGAGCAATTTCTTCGTGCTCTTAAGAATTCTCCATATAGAACACTCCATTTTAAACAGTTGGGCTGTGCACTGTCAGCTGATAAAATGCTATTACATGAAGTTGACTTGCGGAAGAGTGTCCTACTGATCCTCTGATTTTTTTATATAGACATGAATGTCCAGGTAATCAATGAGTTGAAAGGAGTTGTTATTGAGACCCTTGAGGAAGATGGTAAGATCCTCTGTGTTTCCGTCCCATATCAGAAACAGGTCGTCTACCCAAAGTACAATGTGCTCCATCGTGTGTTTGTTTCTTTCTGACCAAATTTGTTCTGCCTCCCAAATGCCCATATGTGGGCGCAAAGGAGGTCCCCATTGCTGAACCTTTGCTTTGCTTGTAATATTTCTTGTAAAAAATGAAGACGTTATTCATGAGGCAGAAGCGTAGTTTTTCTACTAGCATATTGGTCTGTTGGAGTACATTCAATGACCTTGATCAAAGAAAGGATTCACAGGCTTTGATGCCATCTTCATGCCGAATCAAAGAATACAATGATACAACATCAATAGTTATCATTGTATACTCATCTTTCCATGGTATATTAGAGATCCTATTCAGGAAGTCCATCGAGTCTCTGATTTAAGTAAGTAGGATATATATATATATATTTATACATATATATTCCACGCACTTCTAACTCGGTTGAGGTAAAAAAAAAAAATATATATATATATATATATATATATATATTATTTTTTTCACAAATTCCAGGCGCATACAACAGTCCTTTCCATTTCCAAGATTTATTTCTCAAAACAGAGCCAGTCTGTCTCTGTTTTGAGAAATAAATCTTGGTAATCGAAAGGACTGTTGTTTGTGGCGGAAATTTGTGAAAAAACATTAACATTTGGCCCTGGGTTCAGCCCGCAGCCTGCACCCGCTGCTGAGCACTCTGGCACCTTGACCTCATTGTTCTTGGATATATATATCAACATTTCACATATATCTCATGCTTAAATGTGTTAATAAATTACATTGAAAAATAAAAATCAAATCAAAATCAAAGAGAAACCTCTAGAAACGTCTCCCAACATCAGAAGATCAGTTAGGAAAGTAGGGCTCTCAAACCAACTCTCTAGTTCACTTTTTAGACCATGCTGTGTACTGCTTTGTTGCACTCGCAAGGACTGCTTTGCTGCCTGGAGCCTGCCTTTCACCTTTAGAGGACAACCACACTGTTTGAGCCCTGCATCTTCACCTGAACCCAGGATTACCAGAGTGACTCCAAGGGCGGATTCACTGATCTCTAAGCCCCCTTAAGGGCACAGGAAGCAAATTCTACTACCATCTTACTTCAGTTCCTTTCTTGCATAAGGACTGTATGAAAGCCATACACGCTAGCATCTGTCACCAAAATCAGTCAGTCATTCACATTAAAGGGCTTCAAATTCACTACATTCGCTTGATTCGTTTGAAAAACCTGAACACACTCTGGGTCTACTCAAACCTCACATTTTTCTTTATATGCTCCCATACCTCCTTGGTTAATTCAGAAAACTGCATAACATTATACTTTGTCATTCTGACCTCAATTGCTCTTTGTTAGATGGAGATGGCACACTCGCCATGGCTTCCTCTCATAACTTCTTTGGGCTCACACCTCTTTCAGAAATGTTATGCCCCAAATACTACATTTTGTACTATGCAAACAGACATATTCTCAAACTTATTATTAATTCCATATCATTCAGTATTCTCAACATCTTCTTCAACACTGAATTATGTTTATATAAAATCCTACTCCACACCAGAATACCACCCTGGAAACATTTATTCTGGATTTATTAAAAAATAACTTGCATATTCATTTGGAATATTGTGGAAGCAGAGGTAAGTCCAAATGGCATCCGCTAAACCCTTTACAAGCACTCTGGTGTTATCAAAGATTTTAAGATTTTAGATGGCGTGTGTGATTTTATCTGATGATGTGCTTGGGACAGATCAAGAGCTGAAAACAATTTGACCTCCCCCATTGCGATAACATTTAAAATAGAAATTGGGTACCGATCCACCCAAAGGAACTTATTAGGATCTCTGAGGTTGATACACATGTATTTGCTATCTTTGTTTCCTGCTAAAATCACAGGACTTACCCATTCTGCAGACTCTACCTGTCCAATAATGCTTTTAGTATGCAACTGGTTCAACTGTTCCAGTAAGACAATTTTCATAACCACGGGGACATCTCTATTGTGCACATTATGCCTCATTCTTAACCAAGACATGGCTTGGCAGTTCGGGCTGGGCTGTTCCCATGAGGCACAGGGTCAAGACTGATTTGCATATGGCCATGTCTGAACTGGGGTGGCGTGGTGAGCAAAATAACAATGGATTAAACCCAGATCTGTGACTGGGGGTGAATGTTTTGTCAATGTGCAACATTCCGTCTCACCTTGTGTGTTTTGCTGTTTGCCCTATGTGGGAAGGGTATGCCCAGATGTGGGTCCCGTGCTCACTACGCCACTGGAGTCAAGCTATCCTGGCTGATGAGCTGATGACGTCTGATAGCTAGAAACCAGTCCTAGGATGCTTGATTCCGGTCCAGGGAAGACATGGCTCGGCAGTTCGGGCTGGACTGAAAGGGTCAAGACTGATTTGCATATGGCCATGTCTGAACTGGGGTGGCGCGGTAAGCAAAATAACGATAGATTAAACTAAGATCTATGACTAGGGGTGAATGTTTTGCCAATGTGCAACATTCTGTCCATCACCTTTTGTGTTTTGCTCATTCTTAACCAACAGAGCATTGTAGGACAGCGTTCTTATGAGAGAGGTACCAATGACCTTAAACAATAGAAAAAAATATAAACTTCTTGATGGGGAGTTGACTACTTTTGAATTCTTTTTTAGATCTTGCAAGTATGAGAGTAGGGCTAAAAACATTAGAAGTGCCACAGCCTGTAACTAACAGTGTAGAGATCTTTTGCATACTTCTCAGCTGGTAGTCATTAACAATTAGATGCATTGCCCACCTTCTGACCTCTCATATGCAGTTCATTAGTGGGCCATGGGAAACCTTCGCTCAATACACTTTCACTATGATGGGGTTTCTCCACCTGGCATTCCTCCCACCACTATCACAGTATTCCAAGCCGTTGTTGGGATTTCCGTTGTGACCAGCGCAGTGATTAAAGACCTGCTAAGCCTGTCCAGTGACATTGGGATTTTGGACCCTTGACCTGGCCTGATAGAACCTTGCTTCGTGAGGGTGCGGGACTGCAAGTCCCAGGCGGCAGTGCGCGCAGGAGATCGAGCGCACCTGGGACTCTTTCCACCCCCCTCCTCCCGGCTGCTTATCACGGCTTGCGGCCCCCGCTTCGCGGGAGCCACTCGCACGCCGTTGTTGGGAATTCCGTTGTGACCAGTGCGGTGATTAAAGACCTGCTGAGCCTGTCCTGTGACATTGGGATTTAGGACCCTTGACCTGGCCTGATAGAACCTTGCTTCGTGAGGGTGCAGGACTGCGAGTCCCAGGCGGCAGTGCGCACAGGAGATCTAGCGCACCTGGGACTCTTCCCCCCACCCCTCGAGGTGTATAAAAGCACGTCCAACTTACGCGCCTCGCGGGACGCACGCGGGACGTGCCCGGGTGAAGCCCGGGCCAAGGGCGGGCCCGTTGTAGCCCGTTAGAGCCTGATTGAGACCAGACTGGGCCCCCCTCTTTGTTCCTATACCAGGACATTGATCCAGCCACTTTAAAGGGGTAAGATTTGACTTTGATCCTGAACTGGGACTTTGTCCATTTGATCATAAGATGGCGGGGTGAGAAACCAGGAGTAAAGCGGCTAACTCTGCTCTACATACAGTTGGTGCTATGGATAATTTTATCATAAGAGCTAATTCTCTCTTGACTCATGAAACGACCACCCTTGAGCAAAGACTCTCTCAGGGAATTGAGAATGCCAAGCGCTCCTCCCTAAGCCATATTGCTAAAGCCTTAACCCCCGCTAGACGGAACTCCCAGTGGAGGCCAACGTATCAATCATTACTCCAACGAATCCTGGATATACTGCGATCCAACCGAGGGATTCCCCTTTGAACATTTCCGTCATCCCGGAGCTAGTCCCACCATCAAGTACTGTAGGTATACCATCTGCAAATGACAATGTTGGGTTACACAATCAATCCCATTGAGGGCATAGAGAAGGAGCAATTCCTAAAAGGAAGCGCGGGCCGCACACATCGGGGGGAAAACGGGCGAAGGTCCCTAAACATTAGAATCCTACAGATAATAAGAAAGGGAGGAAGGAAGGTTAGCCCATACCTGTAGATACTAATATCCCGGTTAACATACAGGGTCAGAACCACCCAGAACTCTCACTTAGTTTAACATCAGTTAATGGTCTACAAGGGGTGGGTGAAGACTTAGGTGAGCATAACAACTTGGGCAGTTTGCTTAAGTCTTTAATTCACTTGCTTGAAGTTAGACTCTCGCAAATGGAGTCTAGGCTTATAAGAATAGAAGAAGCAACAGGGGCTACTGCGGATTACCTTAATGCAGTCAATCACAAACAGGGAGAGTTGGCTAATAACCATGTGGCTGAAATCGCAGTTGTGCCAGTTCCTCCTGTAGTCCCCCCTTCCTCGAGTATTCCACTTCCATCTTCCCAACCCCCCCTCCTCTTATCCCTTCTAGTAACCCACCGCCGGGCACAACAAGGACCATGGTGACAGAGGGGCAAATCCCCCCGGAGGGCAAAACCCATAGTAATAAGCGAGCTATTCACCTTCCCCCTGAGGCAGCCCCGTTTGTGGTCATTTTAACCGGGGTCCCCGAGCTTTCCACTTCTGTTAATGAAACTTTTAATTTCCTGAAAAATAAGGTCCTTAGTTGGTTAAATAAATACAGACCTCTTCCCCTTGGGGTTAACAGTGAAATTATGCTAGTCAGACGAGTACCATGGGTGGGTTTGACTAGGAAAAATACCACTGGTGATTGTGTCCTGATAAATTTTAGGGACCCGAGGCCGGTGGCCCATATTTGCAACTGGCCTTTGGCTTCATCAGATACCTCTATACATTCTTTGCCACTGTCATTCTTCTATCCTGACAAATTTGAGCGGTTTGGGGATGAGATGGATGAGGGCTGGTCTTGGGTAACACCGAGAAGACCTTGCAGGGGTGACTGGCCAAGGCCACCACCAAGAGCCTGTGGAAGAGGCGACTGGATCCCTGCCCATCACCTTGGCCCTTATAATGAATTTTTGCACCACAATAGAGTCAGTTGCCTGGACATGGTCGACTGACATGGCAGCAGGGGTGGGGCTAATCTGCAGCAGTGCATTAGTCTAGCTGGGCCTAATTGTATCCGAGGCATAGGGGAATCTACTATTAGCGGCCCGAGCAAAGATGGGGCTCGAGATGTTGACAACGGACCACTTTCTATAGCCGGGGAATGTGAGAAATCTTCCATCAGTCCCAATGACAGGAGTATTATCCCCTGTGACCAGAATTGTTCCCAGGTCACTCGGGATTTACCTGTACCAGTTGTAACTGGGATAAAGAACTGTATTAAAAAAGATCTGGGCGATATGGGTTCCATCTCTATTGTTTCCTGGAATGTGGCTGGACTGGCTAGTAAACTTGACTCCCCGGACTGGGGGTCATTTATAGATGCACAAGATGTCTGCCTCTTCCAGGAGAGATGGGCTAGAGAAGACCAATGGCGTACGGGGTTTTCGACATTATCAATCTCGGCAAAATGGGGGGGAAAGGGACGCCCGTCTGGCGGGCTACTCATCTGGGTGGGCTCCCACTTAGGGTGTAAGGCGAGGATCCTTGAAACCAACTCTGAGGACGTCCAATGTATAATCCTGGAGTGGCCAAATGCCGTTAAACTGGCATTGGTCAACATCTATTCAAGACCAGTGGGTATAGCAAAGGTTTCGGGCACAATGGAGGAATTAGCACTGTTCCTGAGCTCCATCCCGCACGGCACCCCGTACATGGTTGGAGCGACTTCAACTGTCAATTTGAGCCACTCTCATCATTTCTGGAGGGCGCTACCATGGAGGAGGATGAGCAATGGGGAATTCCCCCCCTGGTAGGCGCTCCAGTGAAGTCCTGGACACCATTAGCCACCCAAATCATGTGTTTGACTTTAGCAAATTCTTTAAGGGCCTGTAATAGCCGGGCAAGTGGAGACATCCCTCCCAAACCGACCTTTAACAAACCGGGGCACAATTCCCGCTTGGACTATATCCTTGTGGAAACATGCGACTGGGTCAGAGTTGTGGACTTCAATGTAACCCCCCCCCCCCCCGAGATGAAAGTGACCACAACGCGCTGATTCTAAAATTTGCGGTGCCAGGTGTTACTATTCCCACTCAGGGGGGCGATGATCTCACGGAGCCGAGTATGATTTTAGATAGTAACATGCGCAGAGTGAGATGGCCCAAAATTATAGGAAACCCAAAAGACATTCAGAGGTTATACGCGAAGGCTGTCCCAGTCCTACAAAAAGTTGAAAATCTTATCCAGCAACCCGCCTCGGCAGAGAGTTATAGAGAATTGGGGGATATTCATCTGTAGCTGTGTGGTACCTTAGCTGAGGTATTGAACTCAGTACAGAGGATAAGGAAAGGCAAGGGGATGTGTGCTTCGTGGTATAACGCTGCCTGTAGGAAGGCCAAAGCTGACCTACTAGTGGCCATGAAGCAACATATTTACACTGCACTGATTAGGGCTAAGAGGAAGGAGTACAAACATCTTATCCATAACACCAAGATCGAACGGGACAATGAAAACTGGACGGACATGATGGGTGCTCTCAAATCCAGAGACGACCGGAAATTCTGGCAGATTGTCAAAAACGGCTGCGCTGATCCCACTCCTGCAGTCGAGGCAAACATTGCACCTAGTGTGTGGGAGGCCCATTTTCGATCCTTGTATGTCGGGGCTGATATAGAACAGTCCGGGGACCAAGGAGATCTAGTGGCAGGTTCCACCCTTATGCCATCTCTCGAGACGAAAAAATTCACCACGGCGGAGGTCGGGCAGCTATTTCTAGTCTCTCCGCAGAAAAAGCCCCAGGGTTGGATAAACTCCCAGGTGATTTATTCAAACAGGAACCCACGGTGTGGGCTCCTTATCTACAGGTGGTATTTAACGCAATCCTAGGAGGGATGTCGGTGCCTACTAATTGGCTGGGGGCGGAGATTGTCCCCATCTTCAAGAAGGGTTCTCCTCTGCTCCCAGCCAACTATAGGCCCATTAGTTTAATCGACGTCCCACAAAAGATCTTCGCAAGGCTGATCTTGGAACGCCTACCAGAATGGATGGTGGATCACTCTGTTCTGAGCCCCTATCAAGCCGGGTTTAGGAGTAAAGTATCTACTATAGATCAAGTTTATTCTGGAAAACGGTACAGTTGGAGGGTGGCAGCCTCTATACTGTTTTCGTTGACCCTTCGAGCGGCCTTTGACCTTGTACCCCGTAGGAAACTCTGGTCCGTGCTTTCTAACCTGGGGGTCCCGCAACATCTCCTAAATGTAGTTATCAGATTACACACAGATAACTACGCCCAGGTCAGATGCGGCAGGGAGGGAACTCTATTGAACAGATTCCCCGTTGACAGGGGGTTAGGCAGGGTTGTGTATTAGCACCAACCCTGTTCTGCCTCTTTGTCAACAGGGTCATTGCCCATTTGAATGGGGTTGAAAATAGCGATGCCCCCAAACTTGCAGGTAGCAGAGTGCCGGCGATTATGTTCGCAGACGACACCCTGCTGCTGTCCAAGTCCCCAATGGGCATACAGCGAGTCCTCGATGGCTTCGAGGCATTCTGTCAAGACCATGGACTTGAAATTAATGCATTGAAAACCAAATATATGGTCTTCAATCCACCACCTAAAACTCGCCCTAATCCATATATAGGTCCTAATAGGCTAGAAAGGGTCAGAACCTTTGAGTACTTGGGGATCACCCTAAATGAAAAGATGACCTGGGGGCACCACCAGGAGAAATCCCAACTAAAGTTAGCCCAAATAGCTGGAGGAATTATCAAGCTCGTGAGCAAAAACAAATCTTCCTCCAAACCGGTTGGTCCCCCATTAGAGACCTATAGAGCACAGACCAGGGGTGCGGTTATGTATGGAAGCGAACTCTGGGGCTACGCGTGTAAACGTGACATGGTAACAACAGAGAACAAATTTATTAGACAGCTTTTATCACTTCCTCCTAGCACCCCATTATTGCCAATGAGGCTTGATTTGGGTTTGAGACCCCTCGATGAAGATCTCGGCCTACAGCCTTTAACATTTTGGCGTTGGGTATGGTCCGTACCAGAGCTACTCAACTATAAGTCAGAACTGCAGGAAATCCTTACCCTTCCAAATGCCGGGAAAATTCCATAGCTAAATTATATAAAGAATGAATTAGGGCGATTAGGACTACTCACCTTATGGTCCGACCCACTGTCATCTTGTTCTAGGGTCACACGGAGGCAACTTGTCACACTGTACCATGAAAGCAAAATTGCTGAACATTCACAAAGAACAGACCTGGGCTCCTTAACGGAATCATTTTTAAAGGCTAAGGACACCTAGAGGTTCGTACCCGTCTTAGATGTTATATTTCCAATTATTTTAAGGAAATTGTATCTTCAATGGAGGTATGGCAGCCTGCTGATTCGAGCTTATACCAGGAAATGGTCCAAGTCCTCTCCAAATCATTGCCCAGGGTGTAACCTAGAGCAGGAAACTGAATTGCACATATTGTTCTTTTGTAATGCTTACGTGCAGGCTAGGAGGCAATGGATTGTCCCCGTGTGTAAAAACCTGGGGTTCTCCCATTGTCTATAGGGTTTTCAAAACCGACTTATCTGGGCCCATAGTTTTTGCAATAGCTAAATACCTGGGAATAGTCCGGCACAAGAGAAGACACGTATTAATTCAGGATGTATGATAACTGTTAAATCGCAAATTTATTGCAGTAATACTGTTATTAAGTCTGAGGCTGGTCCCCGTTTTATAAATTGCTTCCTAATGTTTTTATTCTTCTATTTTTATCTCTTTTAAATGTAATGCTTCTTTGTACCTTTTATGTCAATATGTTGCTGAAATAAAGTTGACAATGAATGAATGAAACATCTTGAAGGTGATCAATTGGAAAGACTAGATAACTCAAGGGACACCTACTGGATGGGTGCAACTTTTAAGGACACTCACTCTCCGCTGGATTTTGGAGGATGAAATGCCATTGTTATCTCCACCTTGGGGGACATTGCCACCTACAGTATTATCCTCTAATTAGTGTATCTCTAACTAAAGCTTCTCTCACATAAACAATTCTTTAGATACATGCACCTTCGGGTATTTGTGCGCTATATAAATTGCATAAATAAATAAATTAAATAAATAATATATGAGAAACCTGGATTGCGTGTAAGATTGTAACCCGCTTCAGGCCGAGTTGACTCCTGATGGTATAAGTGGGTAAACATATGATATCATTATTTTACCACTGATTGGTGATCAACACTCGACTCCTCCCTGGCACTATGAGAGACCTGAAAGGAAGGCTTTGGACCCCTGGTGGCAGAATAGTGGTGGGCGGGTTGATAGCTTTAAGAGAAGCTGCCCCATTCACCCAATTAAGACTGATTCTGTTCAAATATCTCCATTGACATTAATTGCAGCACTGGTCCTATTGGACCTCAGTGCTGCCTTCGATACGGTGTCACATGAGGTCCTCTTGATGAGACTGGAGGAAATTGGAGTCACAGGGGCAGCCCTGGGGTGGTTTAGAGACTTCCTGTCTAACAGGTCTTTTAGAGTCTCCACCCCCCCTTACATCTCGAAGGAGCATAGCATTGGGCAGGGAGTGCCGCAGGGCTCGTCCCTTAGCCCTACCTTGTTCAATGTCTATGTCCGCCCGTTAGCGGAGGTGGCTAGAAGGAATGGTATGGCTTTGGTATCATATGCAGATGATACCCAGTTGGTGGTGGCACTGAATAACAACAGTGGTCTGGAAGCCCTTCACTTTAAACAGACACTCATCGACATCACCAACTGGATGACGGCGAACTTTCTCCAACTAAACGCCGGTAAAACCGAGATTCTCCTCTTGGGAAAAAATACAGCTTCCTGGGGAGATAATTGGTGGCCTGACATTCTGGGCCCACCCCCCAAGCCAAAAGACTGTGTAAAAAATCTAGGTGTTTGGGTCGATTCGGCTCTAAAATTTACCATCCATACCAAGAAAGTGGCCGCCACGTGCTTCGGCATTCTACGCAACATCAGGCCCATCCTGAAGTTCTTTGACTGCCGCACTCGCCAACTTATCGTCCAGGCGACGATCCTTTCTAGACTGGACTATGCCAGCTCTCTCCTTTTGGGAGCAAACCTGGCTGAAACCACCAGACTGCAGAGAGTCCAGAATGCGGCTGCCAGGGCTCTGGTCGGCCTCCCTCGCCACTCTTCTGTCTCTGGAACGTTAAGAAAACTGCATTGGCTCCCGGTGGGAAGAAGGATCCAGTTCAAGGCTCTATGTCTAGCCTTCAAGATCCTCAAAACCGCCTCTCCCCCACTGCTGAGTCCCCTCCTGTCTGAGTATACTCCCAGTAGATCCCTCCGCTCAGAGGGACAACATCTAGTGACCATCCCCCGCACTAGACTTGCTAGAGTGGGGGGACGCTCTTTCAGCCTCCTTGCTGCCAAGTTATGGAACAGCCTGCCTGTAACCATACGGGGGATGCATGATCTTTTAGCCTTTAGAAAAGCCATCAAAACCCATCTTTTCCAATAATCCGTTTTCTTTGTGCACCTTCATTCTGCACTCTGGTCAGCTTGCAGCGCCGGGACGCCCCTTGGCTGGGGCAGCCGCGCGCTATACAAATTCTCATAACATAACATAACATAACATCCCCACAACTTGGCACTGCTGAGCAATACAGTCCTTCCGGAAGGGAGTGCGCCATCTGACATGGTGGGGTGGAACTAATGCCTAAATTGACCCTAGTTAACATCTTATCAGACCTGAATATTGGCCTCAATGTGGCTAAATATAATATTGGATATACATTGCATGCCAAGGAGTCTCCCGACCTGTAAAGATGGAAGCTGGGTTTAAGTTACTGATTGGTCCTTGAGACACCAGTATACCAAATTAGGGTTTGCTCATAAAAAAAGAACAGTTTATGTGGGATCTGGTGAGCACGTATAGGCCTTGAAGCATAATACTTGAAGGTTAGAGGGTCATTGTGGAATCATTAATTTCATGGGCTTGGCACATACCTTAACACGCTACAGAGGACCCTGTCTTGTGTTGACCATGGTGCACATAGTGTAACTTTCCAAATGCACTTCTTCAAGTTGTCCTTGAATAATGTAACATAGTAGATGCATCTCATAGCATGAGTAGAATGTGTAGACTCATGCTGCACTACCCACTCGTTTCTTTACGAGGTTGAATAATGTCTTTATTTGAAAAATGCCAATAAAGTTGTTTATAAAAATTAAAACGTTTCAAGCATCAGCACCTTATCTAGGTCACGTGACTTCGTTGAGCCCCTCCTGCTGTGATGGGTTCCTAATGGAGAGTTCGTAAGTGCAAATAAAGTTGTGGCTGACTCAAACGTTCATACTTCTTAGGTCAATTAAATAAGACTGCATCCATGCCAACGTTCGTTAATAATGTTATGAAACCATGCAATCGATAGTCGCACGCACGGAACTGTTATTATTTTCATCTGAGCGAACCCTACCTCGTGTTGCTGATACACAGATTGTGAGCTCTTATCTACTAAAGATAAATACAGCTTTCCGACCAATTGGCCAGAAAAGGAGCACACAAAAATAAAACCGAAAAAATACATATGCACCGTTTCCCGTTTATGTAATTGGGTCAGGAAAAAACAGTACTGACAACAGAACCAACATAGTACAAACTATTTTTGCATTCTGAACATAATGACAAGTCACGAAAATTAGTTTTCTCCACTTTTCAAATCTGAAAGTTTATGTTTTGTTTAAATTAACTACAGTTTGTATTTCATGAGTAGGTAAAACGTAGTGCATAGTTTGCTCTATATAAACGAAAGGGTTTCCATGGTATATATTTTGATTTAAAAAAGTTCATTACTCATTTGAAATTCTGACTAGGCAGTATATGTGTGACATATGTGTGAGTCTATTTCCTGTATTTTTTCATAGTATAAACCTCTTTAGTTAATATGGAATGGTGGAAAATATGTATGCTTCTTGCTCTTTACTATGCTACACAGGCTGCAAAAAATTGAGGAAATGGATATGTCATGAAACAGTCACACTCAACTTTAAGAACTGGATTAATAAAAAGCTGGCCCATTAAAGAGAGCCCAGGGAACACAAAAAGACCAATAACACCGGTGATAAATATATATACATTTATAAATATTTGTTCGCCATACAACGACGGCTTGTTTTTTCTTTTTGTTCTACTTAATGTTATAGAAAATCTGGAATGAAAAGGCCATCTGTCTGTTCCATTGAGATGCAGATACACCTTTCTGACGAGCTCCATTGAGGATGAAACAATGTGAGATATTTTGCAGTGCATCGTCTAGTTCTCCAGAATCGCCTGCTCTTTGTTGGGCAAGGCGGCTGATGAGCAGAGATGGATTTCCCGTGTAAGGCGAAGACACCGCCCGAATGCAGTATTCCCAGTGCATTCAGTGATTGTTCTGCCTCCATCCATTACTACGCAATAAAAGCATTTTACCTGTGACCTTCATGGACTGCGGTTGTGACTCCTGAAGGCCTATTTCCGGAGGCACCCGCACATGAGCACTAACTACCATGCAAGACAGAAAGTAAAGATGTCAGTTTCCCCTAGAGCTAACATAGACGATCAGGAAATCCTCAGAACCTCTGTCATTTCTCATTTTTAAGGACAGCCTGCGTGACCGTTCCCTTTATCGGTCTCCTCTGAGTTCTGCTTTCTTCTTCAACAGGGCAGGAATACTAACCCACGTGGACCACTTCACTGACGTCTATAAGTGGCTTGGAAAGAATGCCCACTAAGGGTATGTTGGTACTTACCGAATAGACCTTGGGCCATCTACCACAGATGCTCTTTACAGCCCAAGACTGAGGCTTGCTGTAAACCCCCTCCCGGCGGCAAGTCGTCCCGCCCTGCTCCCTTCACTGTTACCAGCAAATGTGCGCTTTTACCTTCAAATCACCACTGACAATTTACTTTGTTGCCTGAAAAGGTCGCAGTTTATTCATCAACATGAAATTTTTACATAAAATGTTATCCATGTCAAACATTCATGGTCATCACCTCATTTCATGTCCATGTTCTCTCTTTTCATCTATTGCTCTTTGCAATTATTCCTCTTGGGTAATGGACCCAGTCTCCTCAATTTTCCGGTAGGGAAGGGGCCCGTTTCTGGGCTTCTGATTCACGGGTCTAGACTGCAGCTTGCTACTAAGCATGGGCGAATTTTGCGAATCTCGCGTTCGCGAATTTTGCGGATTTGCGAACTCGCAATCCGCAAAATCCGCGAATTCTCGCGAATTTGCGGATTTTTTTTTTTTGTGTGTTTGCGCAGGTTTCTGCCAGTTCGCGAGGGTTTTGTACACTTTCGCAAATTGCGAACTACCTGTCGGGTCGCAAGTTTCGCGAACTTGTTGTTTCTACGTGTCCAGCCTGTTTGGGACACTCTTCTTCATCACTGCCACTCTCTGTCACCACTGCCACTCTCTGACTACTCATGCCACCCTCTGGCCCACCCATGCCACCCTCTGTTTCATCACAGCACCCTCTGGTTGTCCAGTCAGTGTACATTATTGTGGCAACGCAAGCACACCTTCCCTGCCTCAAGTGACCTGAATTAATTTGGGGCTGATTAATGTGTCACAGAATATTTTTTTAGCTGGCACCTGCTTCCTTAGTGCTTCCTGATTAGTGATCTTTTGTACTTGCTAAGTGCTTTCATTGTTGCAAAATTAGTTACAACACCTGCCCTGCCCCAACTGACAATAATGAATTAGGGGCTGATTAATGGATTTGAACTTCCAGCCTGGCTCCTGCTTGTCTCCCTTAGCTGTAATTCAGGACCTTTGTGGCATATGTGTAACTATTCTGAGGTTCAGAACAGGGTCACATAATAGTTGCAACTGGCAACTGAACTCTGGAGGGGCCCCTCAGGAAGCACTACAGGAAATGGCTACTAATGATGAGCCTGAACTTTTGAACCTGGTAAGTAGTTTCAGTTTTGCTAAAATCGTATTTCTGCAATTTTGCACTTATTCGCGGGGCGCGAAGTTGTACTGGGAAGCCGCGAACTCACGCGAACAGTGCGAGCAGTGCGAGCAAAATCCGCTGCTCGCGGATTTGCGGATTTTGCGGGAGATTCGCGAATCTCGCGGATTGCGAATTTACCGAAAATCCGCAAAATCCGCGAGCAAAACGGATTTTCCGCCCATGCTTACTTGCTACTGATTTGGAGGGTGTCCGTCTGGACCTTCCTGGGCTGCAAGTGCTGTTCCGCTTGCCCTTTAACCCTTTTGTGGGGTCTCCCTTGAGCTTCCGTGACGATTTGAACCCGTGTTTTCAACATTGTCGTAAACTCATAATTTTGGTACCAGTGAACCGCAAATGATCCATTTAGTATACCCTGGTGTTTTCGCTATGCTACGAGCAAGAGCACTCTTGTTATAACCATATTTCTGATTCACCCATGGCATCCATTTTAGATTATGGCATCCATCTTGTATTCTTGCCCTCACATAGTCAATGGACACACAGTGACCTCTGATCAATTCATTTCACTTAAAGGACACGTAGGCTTTAGCCGGCGATTCACCTTGCTAGTGACACGTGCACCTTAGGACAGAAACGCTGTGGCCGCATGACTCGGCAAAAGCTGCCTCCTCTGCCTGAGGCCAGTTCTGCTATACTGGTTCTCGTGTTCGTTGGCCTGATCATGATTAAGCGGCCGAAGCTGGTAGCCTTGCCCATTTACGACCCACAAACATCTCTTATCCTGTTTTTCTATCTTCTGCACCTGGCTCTGCTCCTTTCCTTCTGGGCCTTTATTAGGGGGAGGTAACAAAATTTACGATGAGGCGGTCCGGCTCTTGAATGAAAAGATGACATGGGATTATGATGGAACAGTGGGAACCTCTCGTTCGTAATGTTTTGACATCAGATATTGTTGACGATTCCTGTGTAACGCCAAATATTTATTGTTTAGGACATAAAGGTTAAGAAACGTACTAGTATGTGGAGAATGTTGCCCCCAGCTAAATAATTTGTATTTAAGGAGCAACCCACTTAGTGCAAATCGAACAGGCTCCTAGAATCTGCCCGTGTGTAGTTTCTGTGACTTCTGTGTCCCTGCAGTAATAAACCTTTGGTCTTTGACGCCACCATCGAGAAGCCCGTGTTTCTGTTTATTTGTGCACCGAGACAGGTAGAACTCAGGGGTCTTCGGGTGTTGTCCCTGACACCTCTGGACCTTAATAAAAGTCCAGAACTCCAATTGGCGCCCAATGTGGGGCGACGTCATTCGGTACCGGTCCAAAAGCCTGAAGAGTTCGAGAAGCTTCGTGTGAAGATTCCAGAGGGAGGCGCCCCACTTCATCGATCCCGGCATATCGCAAAAGTGGCCCGACGTTCTCTTCCACGAGGGTTCCCGTTCAGACGGCTGCAGTGGTCCGCTGCCTTGACTGTCGCCCTGTCTTGGACCCGAGGTGCAGACCTTAGTACGGCGAGACGAGACGGGTTTCTCCTTGGTGACGTCTTCAGTGCCTCAGTTAAGTATTAAGTGGTTGCTAGTGGTTGCTAGTTGTTTGGTTACTTCGTAAGGGTTTGCTCCTGTTTTGGATAATCCTTTTAGTTCCTTGGTTTGGTTTGGTTTTGTAAGATTATCACTGGTTGTTCTAGTTACGATAATCTTTTGGTCTAGTTTGGGTATCGATACATTTGTTCACTTTGGTAGGCCTAAGTTCTTAGTTCGAGTGCGCACCTTTGTTTGTGTTTGTTCTGTGTTCCGGTTTATAAAATGGTAAATCGGAAAAATTGTATGTTGTCACGTTTTGGTTGCAACAGGAATTCCCGGTTGGAGGACTCGTGTCTGGTTCCTCCGATTGGAACTCCTCTTTATGATCTTTACTGCAAGCACGGTGTGGGTCCTATATCTTATAATGAGGTATGGATCCGTTACACGGAGAAAGATGGTGTCCTTAGTTGGCCACTACATGGTAGTTTTGAACCCGAAATTCTTGATAATTTAGAAATGAAATTGTTTAAGAAGAAAGCCCGGCCGGCAATGTTTAATTCTTTCCGTTATTGGCGAAAAGAATCCAAACAGAGAGAGACTAAAAAGTTGAAGAAAGAGCAAAAAGAGCAAGCGTTGACTTTAGAGCAGTCTGCCAAGCAGCTGCAACTCAATGAATCTGAGAAAGCAATAGAGGTAGCCAATAGAGAACGTAACTTAGCGATAGACAAGTGCTACCCTGCCTTGCCATCGAGTACAGCTAAGATAGTAGAGGACCCTGAAAAGGATCCCCTGTTGTCTTACTTGTTGAGGTCACCTCCACCGTACGCACAGGGTGCTACAGCTCCACCCCTGCCAAATGTTCAATTACCGGTTGCTGGACAGCCTGGTATACCTGCTCCTGCTCCCCTGAATCAAGCTCCTGCACTCTCTGTGGTTAACAATATTCCTCCGGCACCCCCTCTTCCAGGGTTGCCAGCTCCTTTGCCTGTGCCTGTACCACTAATACCTGTTGTTTCACAAGCTACTTTGCCTGCTACCCCTACTATTGCTGTCTCCTCTGTTCCGACTACTACTCTGCTTCAAACTTCTGCAAGCTATGTGACTCTGCTTTCTGTTCGTCGGAGAATCACTGATCCTGTCTCTAATATTCTATCTCCCTTTTACAAAACTTTGATTAAGAGTCCTGCCTCTGAATCTGTTCAGAGACGTAGTCAGCTTCCTAGTAGTGAAGAACGAGGAATATTAGATTCCACTGCCCTTAGGTGGATTTCGAAAGTTGGAAGGTATAACGTACAAGATGTATTAGATACATTTATGCAATGGAAAGAACCGACACAGCGCTATGTGTTTGATGTCATGTGTTCGCTTTTGCGTGAAGAGTGGGAGGAGAGCGAATCTGAACAAGTACCGGATGAATTAATTCATGTTCAACAAAAATTTGCTGCAGGTATGATAGTTGGTCAGGAGATAAAAGAAGCAATGGAACTGATTTTAGATTTTAGATTCGATCCTTCCCTCCGTTCACCAAGAGATTTAGAGAAACGTAGCACGAAACAAGGTCGTCAATATCCTATGAGAGAAGTTCCTCCAATATGGCGCGAAGCTGTGCAAGCTGATGCGGTCCGTGGTATTGCAGCTGCTCCGGCCCAATTCCAGAGAGTGTGGATACACATTCCGTGGAAACGAGCTGAAGTGTTAGCAGTAAAACAGGCCTTGCCAGATCCGCGTAAAAATCCCGCTGGATATTACAAAGAGTTGGCCCAGACGGTTGAAGCTTGCGTAATGAATTTAGCGGACATTGATATGCTATTTGGCAATGTAGTACCGCAACCAATTTGGGCTAAAATTCGTAAAGAAAATCATCCAGTTGCCCTAGGTGGTGATTGGGCAGCTATAATAGCAGCAGATGGTCAACAAATTGGTGGTTCTAAACCCGAACCTCTAATTGCTGATTTGCCCGGTAGAATAATCGATTTAATGAAAACTCTGATGCCAGCATTACGTGTTAACTGGGACAAGTTGTCCGCATGCAGACAGAAGAAGGACGAAAGTGTCTCAGACTTTTTCACCAGATTTGAAGAAACTTTTGTAGATCACAGTGGTCAGGATATGAGCACGGAAGGAGGTCAGAGATTATTTGTTGATAAATTTGTGCATAATCTGTTACCAGAGCTCAGTAATAAATTAAAGGATTCTGAAAGTGCGTGGGCTGTCTCTACGACTGCGCAAATACTTGCGACTGCCCAGTACTATGAAAATAGGGATAAAGAAGAGAAAGAAAAATCAGAAAAGAAAGCAAAAGATTTAAAAACTAAAGTCCTTTTGCAGCAGGCATATCCGCCTCGCACGAATCAGACAAACACACAGCAAGGGCCATATCAGAGGACCGCCTATGGTTCTCAGAGACCGCAATACCAATGGAATTAGTGTGCTTACTGCAAAAAGGAAGGCCATTATAAGAATGAGTGTCCGGTACTAGCACAAAACAATGCTGCTGCAGCTCAGAGAGGTCGTGGTGGTTCTACGCAAAATTCTAGAGGTCGAGGACGAGGTGCTATGCCTCCACAAACGAATGATCGCCCTTCTAATTATTTTGATCAGCGAAATGGACAATCTGCACAACCAACTAGATCTCAACAGTATCACGTTGAGGATTACTGTGAAGTTAGTGAGGAATTTCAGCAAAATGAGTACTAGGACAGCCATGGACAAAGAGAGGGAGTAGTATCAGTTCCAGTAGATCAGAGTGGGCCTTATGTCGCAGTAGCCACATCAGGTGTAGTCGAACCGTTTCTGTTGGATACTGGTGCAGCAAAAAGTTCTATCATACATGCGAAACTCCCTGGCGTACCTTTGTCTGGCTTAACAAATGTTTCAGTAGGTTTTTCAGGCGCCCCTGTTCACAACCCCGTTTCAGGTCCTTTGTCTGTTTCTGTTGGGCCTCGTCAATTGAAAGCACCCCTGATTTTGACGACTGGTTGTAATGAAAATTTGCTTGGTTTAGACTTGTTAAAACGCCTATATGCGACTTTGTACTGTTCTCCGTCAGGAGTACAGCTTACGTTGGGTAAGAGAATCATCTCCCCGATGTACTTGTCAATGGATGCACTCCCACTGGAGCTGCGTTCTCTCCCTGATACTCTTTGGGCGACTGGTCCTAACGATGTAGGTCTTTTGGAAATTCCACCGTATGTAGTAACTTTGAAAGCAATTGTCAAATTTCCACGAATCCCACAATACAAGATCTCTAGTGAAGGTGAACGTGCGCTCTTATTGATAGTGCAAGATTTGATCAAGAAAGACGTAATAGAGGAAACTAGAGGAAATGTCTGTAACAGCCCTGTACTGCCAATTCTAAAACGCACTGATCCTTCAAAGCCTCCAGTCTATAGATTTGTAATCGACCTTAGAGAGGTTAACAAAATTGTGATCCCACAGTTTCCTGTGGTTCCAGACATTACTGCATTGTTAACGTTGATTCCTGCTACAGCCACATGGTTCTCAGTTATCGACTTGAAGAATGCCTTTTTCAGCATTCCGATAGCCGAGGAAAGCAGAGATATTTTCGGCTTCTCTCTAGGAGGCTGAAGCTTCAGGTTTAAACGTGCTCCACAAGGTTATTGTGAAAGCCCATCCATTTACAGCCAGGCATTAAAAAGTCAGTTAGATTCTTTTGTACTTCCTCCTGGTTCTGCTTTAGTGCAATATGTCGATGATCTTCTAGTGGCTGCCGATGACAAGGAAACTTGCAAAACAGCTACAATTTCCCTATTGCATCATTTATCTGATTTAAATCACAAGGTGTCACCTTCAAAAATGCAATATTGTTGTCAAGAAGTGACCTACCTAGGTCATCTCTTGTCAAAGGAGGGAAGAAGGTTGACCCCAGAGAGAATAAAAGCAATTACGCAGATGAATGTTCCTAGCACACAGAGAGAAGTGCGTGCGTTTTTAGGTATTACCTCATACTGCAGGCAATGGATCCCAAATTTTTCTCTTTTGGCAAAACCATTGGTGGCTCTGACTGGGAAAGGTGTTCCGAGTCCGGTGCCATGGTCTGCCGAATGTCAGCAAAGTTTCTCTGAGTTACGAAATGCACTGTGTTCAGCTCCGGTGTTGGGAACACCTGGCTACAGTAAGCCATTTACACTCTATGTTCACGAGAGAGAAGGTTGTGCATTGAGTGTTTTAACGCAACGATTTGGTGATAAACAACGCCCTTGTGCGTATTTTTCATCAACATTAGACCCAGTAGCCAGAGCGTTGCCTAGTTGCTTGAGAGCTACAGCAGCAGCTGCAGCATCCATTTGACAATCTGCTGGTTTGGTCATGAACAACATGCTAGTGGTCATGGTTCCACATGCCGTGGACACGCTCATGAACCGAACCAAGACACAACACCTTACCAGTGCTAGATTATCAGGCTATGAGCTGACACTGTTAGCAAGTCATATTCAGATTAAAAGATGCAATGTATTGAATCCAGCAACATTGTTGCCGACTAGTCAGGAGTCGAGTGATTCTGAACCACATGACTGTTGTTTTAGAACCGAGGAGGAGACAAAAGGACGGATTGATCTTAAAGACACTCCATTATCAGATCCAGATGGCACGTTGTATGTTGACGGGTCTTGTTTTAAATTGGAGAATGGTGATGTAACAGCTGCCTATGCAGTAACGACTTTGAGTACGATTGTGGAGACTGCAAGAGTGAGTCAAAATTCTGCTGAAGATGCAGAATTAATTGCATTGACTAGAGCGTGTGTTTTAGCTAAGGGAAAGAGAGTGAATGTGTTCACAGATAGTCAGTACGCGTTCGGTGTAGCGCATAGTTTTGGCCGTTTGTGGAAGGAGAGGGGTTTTATTACGTCCCATGGGACTAAGATCCAGCATGGTCAGCTAGTCAATGATTTGTTGGAATCTCTAACCTTACCAATGGAAGTTGCGATTGTGAAGTGCAGTGCTCATCGAGCAATCACGGATGATGTTGGTCGTGGAAATGCCTTTGCTGA
Source organism: Lissotriton vulgaris (assembly GCF_964263255.1). Lineage (NCBI taxonomy): Eukaryota > Metazoa > Chordata > Amphibia > Caudata > Salamandridae > Lissotriton > Lissotriton vulgaris. The sequence continues at coordinate 2,094,106,542 of NC_141687.1, forward strand.
TGAGACAGCTAAACAGACAGCTAGGAATACGATGAGTGGGATGTATGTTGCAACGTCTGCAAGATGGATTACTGAATCAGGAATGTGTGAGGACACAGTGGAAAGTGTGAAAGCAATTCAGGAAGAAGCGACTGAAGAGGAAAAACTTGCATGGAAAGAGAATACGGGTAAATTGGACACGAGTGGATGTTGGATTGATTTGTCGGAACAGCAGCGTTGGATGTTGCCTGATGCGTATGTGCTTGCGGTGGTAACGATGGCGCATGGAGCAGCGCACATCAGTTCTAAAGGGATTTGTAAGATGTTGGCTCCAGTCTGGAAGAATGATGGAATTAGTAAGTGTGCAGAAAGAGTGGTGAAAAATTGCATGATATGCCTGATGCATAATCCTGGCAAGGGAATCCCCACACCCGTTGGTCACTTCGCTCCTCCTTCTTGCCCCTTCGAAGTGATTCAGTTGGATTTCATTCACATGGATCGATGTAACAACCTTAAATACGTCCTAGTGGTAGCCTGTGCTTTTTCTAGGTGGATCGAAGCATATCCACTCAAAGATAATACTGCCTTGTCCACTGCCAAAATCCTCCTAAAATAATACTTCCCCAGGTATGGTATGCCACGGATTGTATGGTCAGATAACGGGAGTGAATTTGTAGGGAAAGTTATGCAGAGTGTGTGTGCAGGCTTGAGTATTAAGCAAAAGTTTCACAGTGCGAATCACCCCCAGTCGGCAGGTTTAGTTGAAGGGTACAATGGCACCCTCAAGCTGAAATTGGCCAAGATACAAGCCTCCACGGGCTTGTCCTGGCCAGACGCATTACCTTTGGCCCTGTTATCCACAAGATTGACTGTGCATTCTCGAGTAGGGCTTAGCCCCTATGAGATTGTGTTCGGTCGCCCTGCTAATGTTTGGGGGGTACCTAGACCTAGGGAGTTCAAACAACTGGAATACCCAATGCTAATTGATTACCTTTTTGACTTGACTGCTAAATTGAGTCTCATTCACCAACAGGTTTTTGATGCATTGCCAAAGCCTCCGGAAAGTCCAGGTCATCAGCTGAAACCCGGCGACTACGTTGTCATCAGGAATTTTGGACGGACCAGAAATCTTCAACCCAAGTTCGTCGGCCCGTTCCAAGTACTGCTGGCAACAAGGACTGTTGTACGTGTGGCTGGAAGAAAAAACTGGGTCCACGCGACACATACTAAGCGTGTACCCCTTCCACTCCCTTATGATAATTGGGTGAGAAAAGGAATTGGTGCCTCTGACACCGAACCAGTTCCTAAATATGTTCCTTTCAGTGATGCAAAACTGATAACTGATTCACCGAACTCTGACTCCCCTTCTGAAGCTGCTCCTTTGATCACTGAACAAAACACTGCATCAAACGAACATTTGTCCTCTGCGAACCCGAACATTGTTACTCCTGCTGAAAATAGACTATTTCCGGATCAAACTACTCCAGGAAAGCTGAGATACAACCTACGTTCTCATTCTAAGGACTAATAAAGCAGGAAACTGCCTATTTTTCATATTATGATCTGATACATTGCCTCCAGCCAGGAAGCTTGCTAATATTTTGTATTTCTCTGTGTATATTTTGTTGTTCTAATTACCTTGCCGTCTGGGTAGCCGTAGGGTCGTGGCTTTGTGCCTAGTTGAATCTGCGGGGACCAGACACAAGGTCGGTCTTTCTGTTAGTTCTGGGAACTCCCAGGGCTGATAGAGGCATTTTCAACTACGTACATATCATCAGTGGTCGCGAGCGGTTGTAGAAGGTGGAGCTTCCTGGACTGCACCGAGAGAATGTAATTTATGTTCGCAGAAATAGACTATACAAGATTCTTCATAACAAATGTTTTCTGATGCAATGTGCAATTACGTTTTTGATTGTTTTAATAACGCTGGTGGGTGGAATCGTCTTTGGTATTCATTTCATTTTTGCACCGACTACAGTACCTCCCTTTGATCTTGTTTCTTCTACTGTTGCTTCTTTTCATTCCTTTCATCCGTTCCCTGAACATGAGCAAGCTCGACGCTCAGAATTCATAAATAACACTTTTGTACAGCTCTTGCATCAACACCAACTGGTAGTTAACACAACAGACTGCTGGGTATGCGGTTTGATACCACACACTATGGATAGAGGCATTCCCTATCTGGTCTTGCCTTTTAGCTACAATGGATCATGTCGGGCCTTCCAAACTGTATTTGTCTATGCTCTCGAGACCTATCCCCCGCGTCCTCCACGTTCCGCTAAGTATAACTCCGTTAATAAAGCCTTGATAAAGGGAATAACTGACATGATTAAAGACGTCAATAACTCCCCATCTGTCCCTAGAGATGAACTACGAGTTTATCTGAGTTGGAATTCTACGGAGTATAGCATTAGTTTGGGTGAAAGCAAGCGTAAGAGCTCCACTCCAGTCTGGGTCGTACCTCACCGAGGTCAATTCTGCCTGCAAGGTAATGGGAGAAATCCAAGAGCTCGGCTAGGGAAGAGTGACTGTGTTGAAACTTACGTGTATCCGTCTAACTCTTCCCCTGCCTTCTTAACTGCTAAGGGTACCTACTTCATCTGTCAGGATAGGGCATATACATGGCTGCCTGCTGACTTTTCAGGTTCATGCTATATTGCTTGACTGTTGCCTCCGACATACACTGCTTCCCCAGATTATCACAAGACCAGAGTAGCAAGAGGTGTTTTCAGCAAAGAAGATACCGCTGGTCAGGAAGCCGGAGACTTTTTCAAAGGTTTCCTTCCGTTCTGGGGGCCTATGGCCAATAGTAGAAATCTACGTCAGCTAACACGGGTAGTTGAATCTACTATTACAGAAACTGCTGGTGCCCTTAGTAATTTAACAGCTGAGCTTCAGGCGGATCGTCTCATGACGTTACAGAACCGTATGGTTCTTGACGTAATACTTGCAGATCGAGGTGGGGTATGCAGAATGATCCAATCGAGCTGCTGTGTTTTTATCCCCAATAATGCTCCGACCGTATACGAAGCGATCTCTAAGCTACACAAGATTTCCGACTCTATTCACGTAGACAAGGGAAATTGGTCCTTAATGGAATGGCTTTGGACTCTACTATCAGCGTGGGGATGGAAGGTTCTGATGGTCGTTGGTATTATCCTAGTATTCCTATTCTCGTGCTGCCTTATTATCCAATGTGGTCCCGCTTTGTGTAGCCTCTGTGCTGCAACCTGTTTCAGAAAACCGCCTGTGTTTGGAGACAAGGTACGAGAAAGGATAATGCTGCAACAACATATCACTGACCTAATGAACATCGAGATAGACTCTGACATAGACTGAGTAATTGCCTATGTAAGGGCAAAAGGAGGGTCTGAGGTTCCGTGACGATTTGAACCCGTGTTTTCAACATTGTCGTAAACTCATAATTTTGGTACCAGTGAACCGCAAATGATCCATTTAGTATACCCTGGTGTTTTCGCTATGCTACGAGCAAGAGCACTCTTGTTATAACCATATTTCTGATTCACCCATGGCATCCATTTTAGATTATGGCATCCATCTTGTATTCTTGCCCTCACATAGTCAATGGACACACAGTGACCTCTGATCAATTCATTTCACTTAAAGGACACGTAGGCTTTAGCCGGCGATTCACCTTGCTAGTGACACGTGCATCTTAGGACAGAAACGCTGTGGCCGCATGACTCGGCAAAAGCTGCCTCCTCTGCCTGAGGCCAGTCCTGCTATACTGGTTCTCGTGTTCGTTGGCCTGATCATGATTAAGCGGCCGAAGCTGGTAGCCTTGCCCATTTACGACCCACAAACATCTCTTATCCTGTTTTTCTATCTTCTGCACCTGGCTCTGCTCCTTTCCTTCTGGGCCTTTATTAGGGGGAGGTAACGAAATTTACGATGAGGCGGTCCGGCTCTTGAATGAAAAGATGACATGGGATTATGATGGAACAGTGGGAACCTCTCGTTCGTAATGTTTTGACATCAGATATTGTTGACGATTCCTGTGTAACGCCAAATATTTATTGTTTAGGACATAAAGGTTAAGAAACGTACTAGTATGTGGAGAATGTTGCCCCCAGCTAAATAATTTGTATTTAAGGAGCAACCCACTTAGTGCAAATCGAACAGGCTCCTAGAATCTTCCCGTGTGTAGTTTCTGTGACTTCTGTGTCCCTGCAGTAATAAACCTTTGGTCTTTGACGCCACCATCGAGAAGCCTGTGTTTCTGTTAATTTGTGCACCGAGACAGGTAGAACTCAGGGGTCTTCGGGTGTTGTCCCTGACACCTCTGGACCTTAATAAAAGTCCAGAACTCCACCCTTCTCCTGGGGGTCCCTACCGTCCAAGGCATCTCAAGGACCTTACTTGAGCATCTGCTCTACCGTTCCTGAGGCTAAGTCCTTGCTATCTTCTCCCTAGGTCACCCTCCGTGAGGCATCCCAAGGGTTCTACAGGAGCATTAAATCTACTCTTTCTTGGCTCCCTCAGTGTCCCTGCCGTGAAGCATCCCTAGGACTGTCTGAAATCAACCACTGCTATGACAGGCTGGCTTTCCTCATCAAGGCAGATCTTCCACAATTAATGCATTCCATGACCTTCTCTACTCGCCCAAGGTAGAATCCTAAAGGGCGGAATAGCCAGGTCCGGTCAGGCAGAGTCAAATAATATAAAAAATGTGCTACATCTTTCACATCTCCTTCTCCCATATAATGCCTAGATACAGCAGCATTACACAAGACAAGAGCGCCATTCTGTTCACTCAAGCACAACTCTATAAAACCTCCTACAAGGATGTCAAAACTGAGATGTCCAAACTCTTCCAACCAAGCATTCTCTAATGGTGTAGTATGCAACTCTTCTACTAATAGTTTCAGGTCCTCTAGTAGGCTAACCATGTACCTGTATTTGCATGGTATTGTGTATAGAAGTGTGTGCTTTTGAAGCCAAGTAGAATAATTGGGACCAAGTAACACTCACAGTAAAAAAAATAAAACTGCATTAACGATGAGGGTACAACAAGGGTACCAGATAATTGCAGGGGGACTCTGCATTTAGCTGAAATCTATCGATGGTGACTTTATAGGGAGTTGGTTCAGACCAGGAATAAACTGCACAACTGACACTCTATGTACCTTCTTGATTGTGGACAGTTTGTGCTAGATCAGTAGAGATTCATACACAAATCTGAATGGCTCTTGAAACATTTACATTTCGCATCTCATAGTATGGTATATTTCTCACTACAGCGAAGAATGACAAACAATATAAATATCTCGGCCTAATCTATAAAAATATGAGGGTAAGGAGATCTATGGGGTTTTAGTCTTGCAACATGTGAGGACCACATGGCCCAGACAAACCTGGTGTCTACATTAAAGGATTTTGTGGCTCATTGAGTCTACCTATATGAGATGAAAACCTCATTTGATCTATTTTATACTTGTCGCTTCACTTCTGCTATGGTACGAGTTACATTTTCTCATTGAAGTAAGGTGCTTTCTGAATGCACTTAGGCACCTTAGCTGTGCAAAAGTCATTTTGAAACAAGATGATTCTGTGGCGGGGATATCATGAGCCCTAATGCAAGAAAAGAAAATGGATCCCTTGATGCTCAGTCGGGTGGTGCTAAGCAGTCTCAATTGATGAGCAGGACGCTGAAGGCTTGTGGCCCCACGCGCCACTTTGCCCAGGGCTTCTAATCTTGCTGCACTAATAATAGCTTCACCGCTGGATGTTGCTCAATCTAATAAGCCTTCCTCCTACACCTTCATAGACACATAGATCAATTGTTCTATGCATGGAATGAGTATAGACAGCAGGAATTGTGACAATCAGTGTCACTTTGATAAAGCATATAACAAAGGGTGCAACTTAGATTGCGATTATAGTTGCAAGCCGGAGTCCTGAAAAACAGCTAGAAGACTCAGATTTACAATGGGCCAGCCCACAGATGCAAGGCACCGGTTTCACAGGGACAACTAATGGAATGCAGGAAAGTAGGACTTTTTGTGCATCATAAACAGGATTGGGAAATAGATATCGGAATTTCTGACATGCAATGAAAATATTGCAGCATGCTGACTGAACTAGTTTCGACGAATCATGGAAATATATTGTGAGATTCCCACGAGCGAGCGACGCAAGATGGCCGCTCCTGAGTGAGCTCCAGCATTTTTTGTCCATTTTATCATTAAAATCTGTTATTTGGAGCATTTTTCTGCTGAATTTCGTCGTGCGAAGCAGCATTTTTGCTCCTGCAGCCTCCTGCAGCCTCTGCTCCAGCTCCCTCAGGTACAGCCAGTCTTCTTAGTCAGGGGGGCGGAGCAAGCCCTTGGGAAAAGGGCCTGGCTTGGGCCTAGCCACTCCCATAGCCCATTTTAGCTGCTGCACCAGCTCTAATAAGGATTTCTTCACTGCTGCATGTATTTTTACTTACTTATTTTTTTTGACTAATTGACTCTCATATATAAAAAATGGAAAATAAAAATACTCTTCATTCTAAAAGAAGGCAGCAGGTTTCACCTCCACCTATCAAATCAAAGGCAGTGGAATCACCAGAGCCTTCCTTAGCCTTAATTTTGGAGGAAATTCAAGCACTTTGTCTTAATACCGATTCTATTGCTTCAGTGATTTAAAATGTACGAAAGGAAATGCCAAGTTTGTCAATTAAAAGTTCTGATAATGCCATTAAAATTCAGTATAAGGCAAAGCTTGAATCCTTTACCCCACTTGTTGCAAAAATATCACCTATGTCTCTGCAGCTTTTAGATATGGAAAATCGCAACAGGCAATACAATTTACTCATTTTTAATTTGCCAGAAGATGTTGGGGGTTGAAACTGCAGTTCCCTGAAAAATGTGAGATTGATAAGGCTCACAGGATTCCCTCTCATCACAATCCTCAACATACTAAACCACAACAAATGATATTCAAAGGTCTCCAACATCACCATCTAGTTTTGATCAGAAAAGCGGCACAAGAAATTCCTTCCTTGATGGTTAATGGGAACAAAATCTTTATTCATCAGGATTTTGCCAAAGAGACAGTTGCATTTCACAAACATTTCACTGCTCTTCATCCTCAACTACGTAGTCTTGGATTCGTACATGGTCTTTTTGATCCATCAACAGTGCGTATCTGGAAAGACAATCTTTCAAAATCTTTTCATCGTCCAGTTTTTGGAACGTCACTCCCAGCATTCCATGGATACTCATTACTCTAATACATGAAAACATTTGGCTGCATTTGTTTGGACATATTTTTGATTAATTATTATGTAGGGCTCCAACGGTTCAGGTCATGCTTGTAATGCGTGTGTGCGTTTCTTTCTTGATATTTGTGTAGTTTGTCGTTTTTTCCTTGTTTTACCTTTTTTTGATCAATTCCTTCTTACGGAGTTACTACTTTCTCTTACTCATTTCTTACTAAATGTGCTTTTTCTGACTATCCTCTTCTTTCCTTTTTTCCTTCTTTCATTTTCATTATGGCTACTATCAAAGTAATTTCCTTAAATGTTAAAGGTTTGCGCCATCCGGTTAAATGTACTACATTTATTTTGGGGTTTTTCTGGGCAGTTCCAAAGCTGATTTTTGATTTTTACAAGAAACTTATGTTGATGATAAAATCTTAGATTATATGAAAATAAAATGCGTTGACAGTCTTGTTTCTTCTCCTGCTAATGGCAAGAAAAATGGGGTAGCTATACTATTTGCAAACAAATCTCACTGCCAAATTCTGAGAAAATCTACAGATACTGATGGAAGGTACTTATTTGTTAAAGTTAAAGTTCATGACTCTATTATTAATTTATTAAATGTGTATGGTCCCACGGCGGATGATCCTGTTTTTTGGAATAATCTTGCAACAGAAGTGTTAAACATTGGAAATACCCCTTTAATTGTTGCTGGTGATTTTAATGTTATTTCTGATCCTTTGTTAAATAGACTATCTAGTACAAAATTCCATGCCCCTAAGGTTTATTTTGCTTTTAAAATGTTCCTTCAAACTCCTAAATTAATTGATATCTGGTGCCTCCATTTTCCTACAGAAAAAATTTTTACTTTCTTTTCCAACGCACATAATTCCCATTCTAGACTTGATTATATATTAGTTACTAGACAACTTATTAATTCTATCAAAACCCCTCTGACTGGAAATATTGATGTCTCTGATCATGCTATGATTTCTTGTAGTTTAAATCTAAATCCAACCTTCACCAAACAATCTAGATGGAGAATGAATTCTAGCATAGTACTCAACGAACATAATAAACCAAAACATTTATCTTAATGATTATTTTCAATTGAATCCTGAACGTTCTACTTCTTTGGTCAATAAATGGGATGCTTTTAAGGCTTATGTTAGGGGTACTACTATTTCTATTATGTCCCATGAAAATAAGCCCTTCAATGCGAATATTAAACTTCTAGAACAACAGATAGCAAAATCTGAACATCTCTTTATGAGGTCTAATGATCCACAATATAGGGATAAATTACAAAAGCTCCGCTATGACTTTAATTCAACTCTTAGTAAAAGAGCTGGCATTCAGATTTCTAAGACCAAAGCTAAATTTATTTGCAATGCAAATAAATCTGGAAAACTCTTAGCAAACTATCTCATTATAAAAAAATATATAAAACTCAAATCACTTCTATTCTTGGTCCCAATGGTAAAATAGCTTTATCTCATAAAGATATTGTTAATTAATTTTTGGACTTTTACTCTAAGCTTTATAATAAACCCGATTTTAATGATGATAGATTCTTTAATTTGCTCATGTGATCTACCTAAGACTTCTCAATCAGATAAACTTGGAATGGAGTTACCTATTACTAAGGATGAAATATTATCTGCTATAAAATCCCTTAAACTAAATAAATCTCCGGGACCTGATGGTATACCAGCAGAATTTTATGAAGAATTTCAATCCCAACTTTCACCTTTATTACTTCAACTTTTTACATCGTTTGGCTCTTCAGGAAGTACATCAGGTTCATTTACTGGTTCTTTAATTGTTGTTCATCCTAAACCAGATAAGGACCCCACTCTTGTTTCTAATTATCGTCCAATTTCCCTAATTAATCAAGATTGTAAATTATATGCTAAAATATTGGCCGCACATTTATCCCCTATACTAGACTCTATCATACATTCAGATCAATCTGCGTTTATGAAAAATAGATACTTTGCTAACAATAACAGAACTCTTTTACATGTCATTGAACAGGGTCATTCGTTGGCTAGTCCTTCAGGAGTTATGGCTTTGGATGCTGAAAAAGCCTTTGATAAAATTCATTGGCAATTTTTATTTCATACTTTAACGTCTTTTAATTTTGGTGATAATTTTATTCGCATGGCTTAACCTTTATATTTTGCTCCTACTGCTCGTTTATTTAATAATGGCCACATTTCTAGTCAAGTCTCTATTTTTAGAGGTGCACATCAGGGGTGTCCCCTTTCCCCACTATTGTTTTTAATTGGTATTGAACCCTTTCTTACTACTATAAGAAAATGTGATAGTATTAAGGGAATTAATGTTAAAGATGTTATTATGAAAACTCAAGTATATGCTGATGATGTACTTTTATTTATCAGTGATCCATTGTCCTCATTTTCTTCCTTAATAGAAATAATAACTACAGATTCTATGGTGTCGGGATATCAATTAAATACTAATAAAACATATTTTTTTCCATTCAATGTTTACTGTACTCCTGATATGATTCCCATGAATGAAATTATTTGGCAAAAACATACATTAAAATATCTAAGTATTTTTTTCTCTTCTTCTATGGAAACCAACATTAACTTTAAAGAGTATCTTTGTTATAGATTATATTAAAGATAAAATATCTAAATGGTCTTCATTGCATCTTTCATGGTGGGATAGATTAGAATCTATCAAAATGAATATTGCTCCTAAAATGTTTTACTTCCTTGCCATGATCCCCACCCAATTTCCATTAAAGTTTTATAAAGATATTGATAAGCTTCTTTCCAAATTTCTTTGGAATAACAAAGCTCATAGTATTAGTTAAAAAAAGTTATAAATGTCTAAAGGTAATGCAGGATTTGGTATCCCATATTTTTTACTTTATCACAAAGCGGTTATTTTAAAACAAGTTGTCCATATGGTTTAATCACTCTTTTTTACATAATCCTCCTACATGGCTCTACATTGAGAAATCCATTGTGAAACCCTTTCAATTACCCACGTGTTGACAATGTCTAACAAATCTTCACTTTTTCGTAAATCTATTATCATTAAATCTACTACAATGATTTTTAATGATTTAGATTCAATTTTCCAATATCCCATGTGTAGTACGGATGAATTATCTTTATGGTATAGTAATGTTACTAAATTAAATAGGAATATTAGTTGGTGGTTTTCATGGATGAAGGATGACATTTTTATCTTAAGGAAGTTTTTTCTAGCAACACTTTTATTCCATTTAAGTCTTTACAAACTAAGTTTGGTTTAGCTAATTCTGACTTTATAAAATATGAATATTTATGTAACTCGATTTTGGACTCTATTATGCACAGTATTCCATCTGTTGTTCAAGCTGATTTATCCATTTATATCCAAACTATTGCAACAAATCGTCATGGTGTTTCTCTTTTATATAAAAAATTATCCAATAATCTAGGAGGTAATATAAATATGATTGCTTCATTCTGGAATAATGAACTATCGCTTTCCTTGTCTGAGTATACATGGGGAAATATATGGCTTAGTAATATATCTGGATGGTTACCTGCTTCAATTTTCCAAACTAATTCTTATATTTTACTTAATTGCTTATGGACTCTGTTTCGTTTATTTCACGCTTAACTTCTTCCATCTGATACTTGTTGGCATTGTAATTTACAACCTGGCACGCTGTTACATATGCTTTTTACCTGTCCATTAATTTCCAAATTTCGGACGGAAGTTTGGGACATCATTAAAAAGATCTTCAATATTCATGAAAACTTATCATATAAAATGTTAATCTGTAAATCTATTGTTTTATCGCAAGATTTAGGTGTTCTTGAGAGCAAACTGTTTAATTTTTTTTATTTCAGCTGCGCTAAAATCCATTACTTTTTGTTGGAAGGATGTTTCAAAGTTATCAGTTCATGCTTGGTGGTCATGGGTTGTTTTTACAAGAAGAGGTGCTCAGTTATCTTTGTCTTGAGTTTGTCATAACCATAATGCTTTTCAATCATTCTGGATTCCTGTTGATATTTACTTATCAAATTATTAATATATTTATTGCTTGTTACTCTTTTCTTGTTCTTTTAAAGTTTTATTTGTTATGGCTTACTAACTCTATTTATAAAGTAACACTAATTTGCTATTACATGTTTCCCCTATCCTCCTCTACCTTTTTAGTTTTGCTATGATTTTGTTTATCATCATATCCATAGAAATGACTGAGCAAATATTGTATTTTATGTATTGTAATAGATAGTTTCGGAATATTACTATTTTTTGTATGTCTTGTTTGTTGTTTACTATGAAATAATTTCAATAAAATATTTTGAACTCATGGACATACATTGGTTCACTTCTAAATCCTACATCAGTTATACTTCACACCCGACTATCAAAAAGAAATTGACCCATCCAGGCTACACTATTGCCACCCCGTAGTGGAGAACATGAGGGTTTTTTCAACTGGCTTGGAAATGTCCCCTTATATGTTAGATTGCTGGCATAAAATAATCAGAACTGTTTCTGATAAGAAATGCAATGAATGGGCGACACAAATACTGTTCATTTTACTGGGATATATTAAGTTGATTCAACATGGGACAAGAAGATTTGTGGCGTTGGATTGCTGATGTCTAAGAGAGCAGTGTCCATGAATTGACAGGAAGGATAAGCCCAAAAAAGACAATTAGTAGAAAGACTTGATGATATGTATATGTATATGTAAGTGGACGTGCAACATTGCATTAAATCTATGTTAGTTCATTTAAGGATTGGTTCCGAAGATATGTCTTACGTTATGGCGGGACTGGATATCATACGGGTATTTGTTTTTTGGAGTTCTTCATCGCAGCATGTATATAATTGCTCCGGGGATACTTGCTTCCTCTGGAATGTATACAGAGTTTTCAAATTATGTTGAAACACTGTACTGTGAGCGGATATATATATACGCGTGTGTATTACGCATTTTCTCGTAAACAAGGTCTGTGGACTCTGAGAGATATATGAGTCACAAACATTATGGTTAGTCTACATATAGTGCCCTCACGTCGGGTGCCTATAAATGAAGGAATCAAATAGTTGGAAATAATATAATATAATATAATAGTAATTTGTACATATGCAATATATAGATTGTTGTGCTGTGTTTGTGTATTTAATCACTACACTAAATATATAAAACTTTTTTAGGCAACTACCTTAACAATACTCACTACCTTTCGAATGAATACGAGGAGAAATATATCAACTATATAGGACGGATTTTCTTTATTAAAGGTAGGCGTTCTTTCATATGACACTGGTCCTCATATATGCCGATAAGCTTTGTCGAAATAAGATCGAAATGTAAATAGCCAACTATCTGTCCTATAAAATATATATAGGCTTACTGGTACATGTTTCCTTTTTTCTCTCCTTTCTACTACTAGAGATTACGTTAATGTAAAAATTACAAAATTACCTGTGGGAAAACTGAGGATTTTCGTTTCCTGGCCTTTTTTAAAGATGGGAAGCTAACAAAATATCATAAGACAAATCAGAGTAGAAGATAGAAAACGACATACAAGTCTTCTCTCTTATCGACATCATTAGATATCGAAATTGGAAATTAACACGCCTCAAATACACATATTTTTGATATAGAATTTTGAATAGAATAATTTTTGGTGTATAACCAATCATTGGCAAATAGTTGAAAGTTATGGGGAATAAGGAACAAGGTATTTGACGGACAGGTACCCACTGGGGTTGTCCTTGAGGTGCTTCGGGGTATTTGTGGCCTAGAAAGAAAAAAGAAAAAAGTAACATCAGCTAAACGCTTATTGATTTCTGTGTGTCAACAGCCTCCTTAAAATAACTGGGCAAGAATACAGCAAATATAACAATGGTAGAATGTATATTCGATGAATGCTTGGAAATGAATTAGATATTATGAACTTTGTGGATTGCCCTCACTATTGGAAGTAGTGACGTAATTGATGATGACAATATAATTCATTTAATGTAGTGACGATGGATGATATGTTTGATGTTTCCGACGGCTCTCACTGACTCTTTTCTATGAAGACGCTAATGAGTGTGATTTTACGAACAAAACGGTTTCAAATGGTCCAAACAAATATTTATCAATCAATCTAATCTGTTACAAAAATGACTAGTACAAAAAAGCTTTTGGTAAAACCTGATCATATATTGTATATACGTACGTTTTAATTATACAATGAGATTCCTAGAATTTCTTAAAACTAGAGCAAGTTTTTAACGTGGGCACTGTAATGTCAACTTTTATATGTAGTGTGTTGTCTTGTGTGGCACTCACAATGTCATTTTTGGTATGTCTCTTAAATTCACAGCCCTGAAGAAGTTCTGGTTTCAGAACGAAACGCGTTGGCTGATGTTTTGTCTTTAATGGATCATTAAATGAATATTGCAACTGTGCATCACGATTCAGCGTCTTGATATATGAGGACAATTGAAAAAGTTGAATAGTCTCTGTTAATTGGAGGAGACCAACTTGTAAAGCGGTGCTTTTCCATACAGGACAAACATTGACTTTTTACCCAAGGCTTTGGTAATGCTCTTGGGACAGGGAGCATTTGGAAAGTGCACGCTGGACTTTGCAAAAGATTTGAATTGGTGTTATTAGGATTAGTGCTTTATCCTTTCTTTGAGCGGTCCACTGTCTAAACTGTGTTGATACAATAATTTATTTGGACCCATTTTGTGCACAATCCAAACCGAAAAAAGTACTGTTCTGTGTTATGATTGCATTTTGAAGTGTTTGCTGTGGGATCTTCTTGTATACATTGATTAATACTGCTTGATTTGATTTGGTGAAGAACATGTCCAAATTCAAGGATACTAGGGAAGAAATGGCTTCAAGCCTATTTGGAATCAGTCAAGTTAATAGTTCCAGTGTGGTAAAAGAATCAACCACGGAGGGTTTGCGTGCAAAATTTTTGAAGTTAGAAAGGCTAAAAAAGTTGGAAATGTCCAGATGGTTGGATGGTATAACATTGCAGAAGTACCTGGACAACCAGAAAATTCCATGCAGTTTGCGGATTTTGATCTTCCCAACCTTTGAGGATCTGGACGATGAGGCACTCAAGGATTGGGAAGATAATCTGAAACAGGCATCCCACACCATGATGCGGATACTTATTCGCCACTCTGAGAAAAAAGTGGCCAGTCTAAAACAAGAGATTGTGGATTTGGAACGGGAGATAGATGAATCAAGCCTTAAGGACAGTATAAAAAAGAATTACAAAATCTTTGATAAAGTAATAAGCAGATACCAAATTTACTTACGTGATAAAAAACTTAGAAAAATCAAGCGCGACGACAATGATTACAAAACAGGGCGTATTTACACCTTTGCCCACAAATTTGATAACATAAAACCGGGGGGAGAAGGCAAAAGGGCAAGAGAAGAATCTATCAGGGGTAGTAGTAGTTCAGTCTCCTCTCTGGATAGTTCATCCTCTAAGGATGGCGGGCATGTCAGGCCATTTCCCCGAAACTGAATTTTTTATTTGAGATTGAAAGAATCAGACAAGGGAAAAAGACAACAAATATAAATCAAGACCCATAACCAGGAAGGGGGTAAAGGGTGGAAAGCTAGGACCAACAAGAGGAGGAACAGTACATCAAATGGACACCAGGTCCAAGAAAACCTAGAAATTATAGTACCCCCAGATAATACTGACATTGAAAGAACATCTGGCAATACCCTGACAATTGTAAACATATCAGACTGCATTCTTACGGAAACAGAAATTGGTATCTTACAGAAAGGCCTACGTTTTTGCTCATCACAAGTTGGGGATCCCACTGCTTTGATGGTAGATCTGTTTAAGTTTATACGGCTTTTGAATTAAAAGATCACTTTCAAGATAATTCTGCTGTCCAAAATGATTTGGCTATTGTGTCTTCATGTACTACCACTGTATCCGATTTACAAAATGCACAACTCTTGCTATCTATTGAAGGTGGTGATGACCTTTCTTTGCAGGAAATAAGAGCAGATCTTAATATTGAGGAAGACTTAACAATCACTGGCGGTTTAAGACCCCGCTCTATATTTGTCCCGGTTAACACTCATAAAAATATTGACCTGTTCAGGGAGCGTGTATCAAAGGACCTATACAGAATGATTGATTGTCCTAACAAATATACTAACAAACAACAAAATATGACCAAGAAAGAGAAATTGGCCTTGGAGGGGCTGGCTAAGGACAAAAACATCACTATCAAAGAAGCCGATAAGGGGGGGAATGTAGTTGTCATGAACACATGTGATTATGACAATGAGATCAGGAGACAACTGGCGGATTCAAGCTGCTACAAAGTCTTGAATGACAACCCCATTCCCTCCCTTGTCTCACACATCAATACTAGGATTCAAGACTGGGGTGAAATTGGCCTGCTTTCAGAGGAGGAATGTCGATACTTAAAGGTAGCAAATCCAATGGCGCCATGTATCTACATCCTCCCAAAAATACATAAGGAGGGTCCCTTCCCCCAGGACGCCCTATAATATCGGGGATTAACTCACCCACTGAACGGCTCTCACAGTATGTCGATGGGTTCCTACAACCATTAGTGGGAAACTTACCTGCATACATTCAGGATTCGGGTGATATCCTGAATAAATTTGATGGCTTGTCTTGGTCCACAGATCTTTTGTTTGTCACAATGGACGTGACGGGATTATACACATGTATACCCCAACATTTTAGGATAAGAGCTCTTTCCTCGTTTTTGGCATCAAGAACTGCTGATCATGTCGAACATAACGACATGCTTATTGAGATGACTGAATTGATGCTCTCAAGACATTTTTTTCTACATTGCGGCACTTGGTACCACCAAACCAGGGGTACAGCAATGGGGAGCAAATTTGCTCCGTCGTATGCGGGACTCTTCATGGGGTGGTGGGAAAAGGAACACGCTTGGGGTAAATATGCATCCCCCTGGATGGATATGATTGTATTCTGGGGGAGGTATATTGATGACATCATTATGCTCTGGAAGGGTAGTGAAGACCAACTCACTGATTATTACACTTTCCTGAATGATAAACCCTACAATGTCCGTTTGACCCTCAAGTCCAGTAACACTAAGATCGAATTTTTGGACATATTGTTCTATGTTGAAGATAACAAGATACAGAGCGATCTGTACCGCAAGACTACTTCTTGCAACAGTACGCTGCATGTGTCGAGTGCGCACCCCAACTCCATCATTAACAACATTCCGTTTGGGGAAATGGTGCGCATTCAACGCAATTGAAGCACTGACGATAAATTTAAAGAACAAATAAAGGAGGTCAAGACAAGGTTCAGGAACAGGGGACACAAAGAAAAAACTCTAGAGAAGGCTGACAAAAGAATACAAAAGGTCACTCGAGAAAGCACCCTGATAAAGAAAGGAAAACAGAAAAAAGCCCAGGAAAATACCCACTGTGGCTTTTATCACACAGTACACACAGAATAGCACTAATATTTTCAAAGTTTTGAGGAAACACTGGGGCTTACTTACTGAGGTACCCAATTTGAGACATGTCATTAGTAACACGCCCAGAGTAACGTTTAGAAGAGGCAAGACGCTACGTAACATGTTATGCCCAAGCTACCCTTCAACCACTAGAACCACGACATGGTTACCCACAATGCCGAAGGGCTTCTACACATGTGGGGGCTGTAACATCTGCCCCTTTGGTAAAAATAGAACCAAGAAATTCCGGTATAACACTGACTGTGAGTATGAAATAAGACACTACATTAATTGCAACACGAGCTATGTAGTTTATATAATTGGTTGTGAATGTGACAAAATCTATGTAGGCAGCACGGTGCGACCTTTAAAATCAAGAATTCAAGAACATGTACAGAAAATGAAGAATTATGACCTCAAATATCCAATGGCATACCACATGCGTGAACATCACCAAGACACCAAAAATATCTGGTTTCAGGGTATTGATCATGTCCCCCCACATCCCCGGGGGGGTGATCGCGAACTCACTCTATGCAAGAGGGAGGCATCTTGGATATGCCGTTTGAGATGTCTGGAAAAGGGGCACAATACAGAAGACGAGATGCAATAGTGGTTTATGTGTATGGTACATTAATGTTACTCTTTAATATGGTGGTGCCTCTGCTGTCCTAGTGTAAATCTATATCCAGTTTCCTTAAAACCAGCTATTTTATATGGGGGATATCGAATTATACCATTGTTTTTAGTTATGTGACCCTCAGTTTGTTATGCATATTTTATTATGAACAAATGCACTTTGGCTACTCGATCGATTTCCACAGCTTTTAGTGGGAAACCTTTCCATCTCAGCTACTTAGCCATATGGGCGGCTTACTGCCCATTGTCATAATACCTGCTTTAGAAAATCCGAAAATTAACATATGGTCTTTTGAAATCTAGACCATTGAACAAACGATGATAAGTAGGATGATTCCTAGCAAGATTACGAAGATAAATTAAGAAATAAGACTAAAATGTATTTATCACATGGAATTAAAAATTATAGAACTTGAACCATAAATATATTACTCAATCGTTGGGTACATCCTCGTTATTAAAAAGAAATATAACATGGCATTTCCCGATTGTTTCTTAGTGCGGCAACATCCACACATATGTTCCTGGCAATACACGGCTTTGAAACTACAGTGTTAAGATGGCCGCACGTTTGCCTTACAACGTAGTGGTGGAGCATGGGTGTTGTACAGGCGTGAACACGTGACAATTTGTGTCACCTGCTAAACCTCAATCATGGCGGCTCTCGCCAGAGGCAGTGGAGATGACGGCGTGTTAGGACTGCAGGATGCCGAAGGGTTGACATACCGGTTTCAACATACAAGGTATTTAAAAACTGCTTTTCGGTGTGGCTCACTGGTTAGACGAGGCATACCCTGAAGCTGAGGTCAGACCCGGGACCAGGGTTCGATTCCCGACGCGGTAGGGTCCTGAACCCAATTGTCCACGGACTCGATAATTCTCGCTTCGGTGCCCACTCTAAGCATGAGTTCACACTATGCAGCTCTGGGCAACAAGCTTGCTTAATCTCCACAACGGCCCCCCGCGGCGGGATGCCTGGCTTGCACCTTGGGGATTCCCAGCACGGGTGATCTCACAGGGAAAAACCAGGACGGGTTCCCAAGGCAAGCGCCGAGATGCCCAAGGGTACATCGAGCGCTATATAAGAACATACATACATACATACATACATACATACGTGCAACATTGCATTAAATCTATGTTAGTTCATTTAAGGATTGGTTCCGAAGATATGTCTTACGTTATGGCGGGACTGGATATCATACGGGTATTTGGTTTTTGGAGTTCTTCATCGCAGCGTGTATATAATTGCTCCGGGGATACTTGGTTCCTCTGGAATGTATACAGAGGTTTCAAATTATGTCGAAACACTGTACTGTGAGCGGATATATATACGCGTGTGTATTACGCATTTTCCTGTAAACAAGGTCTGTGGACTCTGAGAGATATATGAGTCACAAACATTATGGTTAGTTTACATATAGTGCCCTCACGTGGGGTTCCTATAAATGAAGGAATCAAATAGTTGGAAATAATATAATATAATATAATAGTAATTTGTACATATGCAATATATAGATTGTTGTGCTGTGTCTGTGTATTTAATCACTACTCTAAATATATAAAACTTTTTTAGGCAACTACCGTAAGGATACTCACTACCTTTCGAATGAATACGAGGAGAAATATATCAACTATATAGGACGGATTTTCTTTATTAAAGGTAGGCATTCTTTCATATGACGCTGGTCCTCATATATGCCGATAAGCATTGTCGAAATAAGTTCGAAATGTAAATAGCCAACCAACTATCTGTCCTATAAAATATACATAGGCTTATTGGTACATGTTTCCTTTTTTCTCTTCTTTCTACTACTAGGGATTACGTTTATGTAAAAATTACAAAATTACCTGTGGGAAAACTGAGGATTTTCGTTTCCCGGCCTTTTTTAAAGATTGGAAGCTAACAAAATATCATAAGACAAATCAGAGTAGAAGATAGAAAACGACATACAAGTCTTCTCTCTTATCGACATCATTAGATATTGAAATTGGAAATTAATACGACTCGAATACACCTGCTGCGGTAGGGGATTTTTTCTACGTATTTATATCTTTATTTCTATTTAAATTTTTGATATAAAATTTTGAATAGAATAATTTTTGGTGTATAACCAATCATTGGCAAATAGTTGAAAGTTATGGGGAATAAGGAACGAGGTATTTGACGGAGAGGTACCCACTGGGGTTGTCCTTGAGGTGCTTCGGTGTATTTTTGGCCTAGAAAGAAAAAAGAAAAAAGTTATACCAGCTTAACGCTTATTGATTTCTGTGTGTCAACACCCTCCTTGAAATAACTGGGCAAGAATACAGCAAATATAACAATGGTGGAATGTATATTCGATGAATGCTTGGAAATGAATTACATATAATGAACTTTGTGGATTGCCCTCACTATTGGAAGTAGTGACGTAATTGATGATGACAATATAATTCATTTAATGTAGTGACGATGGATGATATGTTTGATGTTTCCCACGTCTCTCACTGACTCTTTTCTATGAAGACGCTAATGAGTGTGATTTTACGGACAAACCGGTTTCAAATGGTCCAAACAAATATTTATCAATCAATCTAATCTGTTACAAAAATGACTAGTACAAAAAAGCTTTTGGTAAAACCTGATTATATATTGTATATACGTACGTTTTAATTATACAATGAGATTCCTAGAATTTCTTAAAACTAGAGCACGTTTTTAATGTGGGCACTGTAATGTCAACTTTTATATGTAGTGTGTTGTCTTGTGTGGCACTCACAATGTCATTTTTTGTATGTCTCTTAAATTCACAGCCCTGAAGAAGTTCTGGTTTCAGAACGAAACGCGTTGGCTGATGTTTTGTCTTTAATGGATCATTAAATGAATATTGCAACTGTACATCACGATTCAGCGTCTTGATATATGAGGAAAATTGAAAAAGTTGAATAGTCTCTGTTAATTGGAGGAAACCAACTTGTAAAGCGGTGCTTTTCCATACAGGACAATCATTGATGTAATGATAGAAGTGCAACACATGCCATCCTTCAGTCTCCCAGGCCCTTAAAAGACACAACACATTGTGGCAATCTTGGTAGCACTTATACAGGGCTTGTATTGCAATACTTGGAGGTTAATGGCCCTGGGCTTACATAAATCCACTATCTACATCTGAGTGTGGCATTTCTATTGAATTTAATTTGAACAAAGCTATTACTGCATTTCTAATGGTGCTAATGGTAAAACTCCTGGCCCAGATGAAATCTCATTGGATTTTTATAACTCCCATATTGCATTCTGGTGCCCCTTATTTACTGACGTAATGAATTCAGGGTGCAAATCTGGCAAGATTCTTACTTGGTCGCAATCTGTTATTATACCTCTATGTATTTCACCCCAGTTGATTTGCCCAATTTTCTTACTGGATTCACTCGTTAAGGTTTTGGGGTGTCTGCTCCTTGCCATATTAGAGGGTGCATTTTAATGTGATGGATAAACGTAAGCAGCAAATTTATAATTTGTGAGGACTATAACCTCTCGTAATGCTAGATCTTCAGAGCTGGGTCTTAAGACTCTAAAACAATTGTCCACAATTTATCAGGCAAAGGTGTTTTTCAGTGCCCATGTTTGGGGCGGGTATTTGGGGGCCCGTCAAGGTCCTGCGTTTTCAGATTTTTGAAAATGCCTGTTTATGGAGAATGTCGTCACTACCAGGTATGGTCCGGGATGCCCGCCACCTCTTCCACCACCAATCCCAATGGTAGGAGACAGACACAGTTTAAACTTTTGGAAGGCAGGGGGGCCTCACGACCCCCCCGGCCGTATTTATTAAAATATGAAACAAAATGTAAAACTTTAAATTAAAACGTTTCATGTATCATGTACAAAATTCAACTGTCATTACATTACTTTTGAAGAAGACAGGTATCCAGGCTAACCTTAACAAATCTCTAATACAAAGGTTTTCCTAACCGAGTCTAACATCATGACATATTGCATTTCAGGAATTTTGTACATCCTATCGTTAGGGGCCAAAGGCAAGGTCTTAACCAGTGTCAGATCCCTATCACCAATTTCCGCCCTCACGTGTGAGTGGCGCATGCGCCGAGGACTTTACCCTCGTTGCCAACTGTAACTTCCCTTGTCGTGGGGGCCCCCTTTCACTCGACGCCATCTTAAGGTCGTCCGAGTTCCCGTGCGGGGTATCTGTAAGAAGGACAGCGTGGACTCCCCCCCTTTCCCCGTACTCTCTTCCGCCGGAGAGGATATCCGGCCCCCGGGAAATTCGTGGGAGGGGCATATAGCCGTCTCCCCCTGGGAGGGGCCTATGTCCGTCTCCCCCTGGGCAATCCCATCCATAATGAGTGCCGCCCCCACTTGGGAAGGGCCAATGGCCACCTCCCCCCAGGCGCTCCCATCCATAATGGGTGGCACCCCCCTAGGGACCTTGAAATCACTGCTCACCGATCATGACCTTACCGCCCGACCGAAGACTAAATGAATACGACAGTTAGTTACCTACTAGGGGAGAAAAAACCTACGCTTAATCTTAAATTAGAGCGAGGTATAATGGACTATAACATTGCTACAAAGGAAAAAAGGTCCTATAGCAGAGAACGTTTTTTATTGCATACATTCCATTACATTTCTACAAAGGAAAAAAGGCCTATGGGCAAGTATTCAGTTGCATGCATACTCTTGGCATCGATTTAAGATGAGAGAAACAATTCCAACAAGACGTTTATTCATTACTATCAAATTGCGACTCAGAACTTTGTTTACTCGCAAACTTCTGCAACAGGGTCTGGTGGGTGGGTCAAACAATGCAGCTTGTTCCCTTGAGGGCTCACGAGCGACGAGGGGTGCAGCCTTCAGAGTGCAGGGACAAGAGGACAATTGCCTGGATTCCTGTGCCTTTTATCTTGCAGCGGGAAGGCGGGCAGCGTCCCCATCCCGCCCAGAGGTTCACGGACTTCCGGGCGGGTGTTAGGACAACCCTTTTAGGCGGCGGGACGTGTTCCAACCACGCCGCTATGGGCATACCGGCCAGGACACGTCCCCCGCCGGCAAAGGTTTCCCGGGGGAACGGGGCACCCAGCCATACGTTCGGGGTGACCGAGTGGTCTCCCCTTTCCATATGGTCCGGGATGCCTGCCACCCCTTCCACCACCAATCCCAATGGTAGGACACAGACACAGTTTGAACTTTTGGAAGGCAGGGGGGCCTCACGACCCCCCCGGCCGTATTTATTAAAATATGAAACAAGATTTAAAACTTTAAATTAAAAAGTTTCATGTATCATGTACAAAATTCAACTTTCATTACATTACATTTGATGAAGACAGGTATCCAGGCTAACCTTAACAAATCTCTAATACAATGATTTTACTAACCGAATCTAACATCATGACATAATGCATTTCAGGAATTTTGTACATCCTATCGTTAGGGGCCAACGGCAAGGTCTTAACTGGTGTCAGATCCCTATCACCAATTTCCGCCCTCACGTGTGAGTGGCGCATGCGCAGAGGACTTTACCCTCGTTGCCAACTGTAACTTACATTGTCGTGGGGGCCCCCTTTCACTCGACGCCATCTTAAGGTCGTCCGAGTTCCCGTGCGGGGTATCTGTGAGAAGGAAAGTGTGGACTCCCCCCCCTTTCCCCGCACTCTCTTCCGCCGGAGCGGATATCTGGCCCCCGGGAAATTCATGGGAGGGGCATATAGCCGTCTCCCCCATGGGAGGGGCCAATGTCCGCCTCCCCCCGGGCGCTCCCATCCATAATGGGTGGCGCCCCCCCTAGGGACCTTGAAATCACTACTCACCGATCATGACCTTACCGCCACAGGCCAGATAGTTGACCGACTATCTGCCCCCCCCCACACCTCCTATAGGTCATGTCTTCTCAATCCCACTAGCCAAGCTATCATGTCTCCTATCCATAAGTCATTCCCCACCCTGGACAGGTGTACCCCATCATCTGAATAACAGTGATCCCCCAAGATGCACCCATGAGATATGCTTTGAAGATGAGCAGAGCGAAACAATTTCTCCATTTTATTGTTGACCCTCTTTACCGAATGGTTCAACGCTGTTGTGGACAATCCACCCCACCATGCCCTCCTCGGAATCATGTGAGACCAAGCTATTGAACATCTCGGGAGCGTCTTTGCTAACCAACTAACTGCAGAAAGTACGTGCTTGATTAAAGCCCGTCTGCCCAACCTTACCAAGTCATTGCCCCCAATGTGCACTATGACTACAGATGGCGGTGACCTGTGCCGCCCTAACAATTCTTCTTCAAACTTTGCAGTCGGTCAATACACAGGCCGCCCTTCCCATGGATGGACACCCTGAAACCATATTCCTCAGATGTGTGGATCGCATCACCTGTCTTGAATATGTCCGCGGCACGCCTCACGTATTTTTATTTATTTATTTTGCATACTTATAACGCGCTGGGAATCGACTCCCTGAGGAGTATCTCCGCGCCTTTTAGCAGCATCTGAGACCAAGGTCTGCTCTAACACGATTAAGTAATGCCTATATGGAACTAAAAGTTAAACAGAAAGGTTTTTAATTTTTTCCTAAAAGGAAAATGTTCCTTACAGATTCTAATGTCGTAAGGAAGATCGTTCCAAAGCTTTGGTCCTGCTACAGATAGAGCCCTTCCTCCTTGTCTGGTCTTACAGAACCTGGGGACACATAACAGCTCTTGATTCCCAGATCTCAAAGTTCTCGAGGGGATGTAAGGGACAATTTTTTTTGTTAGATAGTCAGGACCTTTGCCAATGAGACATTTATGGATGATGCAGCACGTTTTAAACAGCACCCTCTGTTTCACAGTGAGCCAATGCAGTTGATTCAGCAATGGTTTCGAGGGTGTACGTGCTGGGGCATTCAAAACCAAGCGTGCTGCCATGTTCTGCACGACTTGGAGTTTGTTAATGATGCCCTCATTGGCGGCTAACAGCAAACCGTTACAATAGTCCAGTCTGCTCAACACAAGCGACTGAACTAGAGTTTTCCTGGTGGAATCAGGTAACAGGGGGAAAACCCTTCGGAGAAGACCAATAACATGGAAACAGGAGCCTACCACTTGATTGGTATGATGTTTAAGGGCGAGCTCCTGATCCAGTTTGACTCCTAGATCTTTTACCACCTCTTTGGGCACGGGGACTGGACCTAGATCTTGAGGCCACCAGTCAGGAGTCCACAGTCGTTTGGCCTCTCCAAAAAGCATCACCTCAGTCTTTGAGACGTTACACTGAAGGAAGTTTGCTGCCATCCAATGAGCCACCTCTTTCATCCCCTGGGCAAAGGAGTTGCGCACCTCAGGAGTCATGATTTTAAAGGGGAAGAGGAGTTGAGTATCGTCTGCATACGATACAGGGATGAATCCGTGGGATCTCATGATGTTGGCTAGGGGTGCCACATAGATGTTAAAAAGTGTTGGGCTCAAGCAGGAGCCCTGCGGCACCCCCTTGGAAATCTCCACCTCCTCTGACTGGTATGGGCCCAGTGTGACTCTCTGAGTGCGCTTGATGAAAAAGCTCCTTAGCCAGGCCAACGCCTTGCCACCCAGACCGATGTTAATAAGTCTGGAGGTCATGATATCGTGTGACACAGTGTCAAACGCCGCTGACAGATCTAGAAGCACCAGGATAACGGAATAGCCCTTATCCTGTAGCATATGGAGATCATCAGCGACGGACAGCAAGGCGGTCTCAGTACTGTGCCTGGGTCTAAATCCCGATTGTGAAGGGTCAAGTCCTCCCGCACTTTCTACATATTTAGATAAGTGCCGATTTACAAACTTCTCTGCGAGCTTCCCTAAAAAAGGGAGGAGGGAGATGGGTCTCAGGTTTGTCAAATCGGTCCAGGGAATGGAATTATTTTTACGAAGGGGTCTGACCAGAGCTTGCTTCCAGCTTAGAGGAACTTCCCCAGTGCTCAGAGAAAGGTTAAGTACCTGCTGAATACCTGCACCCAGCTCATCACTAAGAAGAGCCATAACCCGTGCTGGTATAATATCCGAAGGGCACCCACTCTTTGTTTGGGTGATAAGAGTGGTTATCTCCTCCAGAGATATTGGTGGGAAGACTTCAAGCTTACTGGTCGTATTTCCTATTGAACTAAAATGAGACTGGACCAAGCTATCAGCGGTGCTCATAGTATTCGAGATGGATTTGGTGGCTAAGATCTTCATGTAAATGCCGTCTATTTTTTTGACAAAGAACTGAGAGATGTTATTGCACAGTTCCTGAGACTCAATTCCATCCGTTTCGCAGACCGAGGGTTTTATAAAGGTTTGCAAGATCTGGTAGAGTACTTTGGGATTTTTACCAGCTGCTGACAATTGGGCTGCAATATGATGTTTCCGCCCAGCCCGAATAGCTTTATGGTAGACTTTTAATGAGGTCCTATGAGTTTCTTTGTCCTCTGCCTTGCGAGTGGCCCTCCAGCGTTTTTCTGACTTCCTAGCAGTTAGCTTTAACTGTCTAAGATCGTCAGTGAACCAGACTTCTTGTTTAGGAGCAGGCCGTGGTTTAAATTTTCTCAAGGGAGCAACCTGGTTAATGGTCAATGCTAATGCTTCATTGAATTTGACTAGTGCAGAGGAAACGTTGTCTCCACATTCATCCCAGTTGGGCTCTGTGTATTTACTCCTAAAACCCTCAACAGTTAGTTTATTCCAGGGTCTTCTGACTTCTGCCATAGTCCTCTGGATGCCCTTGACCTTATAATTAGGGTGGGTGTAAAATTCAATGATTGCGTGGTCAGTCCAGTCCACTAAAGTGGGAGGAAGACATTTTATAGAGGTGTAGTTGCATAGCACAAGATCTAGTGTGTGTCCGGCTATGTGTGTGGGTCCCTGATTCATTTGGTTAAGACCAAGCGTAGCTAGATCAGCCAAGAGTGTCTGTGCTTCTACACATGTCGCTATTTCGCTATGGACATTAAAGTCCCCTACCACAATAAAGTCAGAGTTGAACTGCATGTGGGGGGCCAGCGCTTCCACAAGTTGAGTGGAGAAATCCCCAAGAGTGGCCCATGACCCAGACCACTCGTCTTCCATTCCTTGTTCCTGAAGTGGTGGTTAGCTGATACTGGGCCGGTCCCAATTTCCACCCTGCGTCACAGGCTAGTGAAACTGTAATCCAAACAAAAGACAACAAGCGTGAGTGCACTTCTTCAGCAACTTACAACATGTGCAGCCGCACGTACCGTTTGAAACAATTTGAAGACCAGCGGCCTAATTGTTTAATATTGTCTGCCTGCAGACCCCGTGCCGTTGCTTCTGTAGCGGCCCCTATCCTGAATAAATGGGTCCAAAAATCAATCGGGTTCAAGCCCGCAGCTGCAATCGTGATTGCCAGCACCCTCTGGAACTGAAACTTTGTTAACGGGGTGCCGTCAGCATGTCGCAGCAAGGCCCCCCCCCCACGTTGTCAACCTATGTTTTTGTTCTTAAAATTCCTAGGTTCTTCTTACAGTTTTTAAGAAAAGTGTGTTAAAGTTTGTTCCTTCTATTACTTCATTACTGCATTATTCCTTATTTAGTTTATAAATTTCGATTTGTTCTTTTATCAGCTGAATGAGGTTTTCTACCTCTTTTGGCTCCCTTGGATTGTGCATTTTATTTCGCCACATTATTCTTAAGGAAGCTGGAAATTTCAATTGTACGTTCGCTCCCAAAGCTTTCAGTTCCTGCATGTGTTGTCCCAGCTCCCATTGCCTGTCTTGTGTGGCTTTACAGATGTCTGATCGTGTACGAAATGACCAATTATCTTTATTGAAATTCCCTGTTTTTAGTCCCTCACTTAATATTTTTTCTTTCAGAGAATAGGTTCTGAAATTTACCAAGATTTTTCTAGGGGCCTTTCTCTCCTTGCTTTTTCTGAATGGGTCTCTATGGACTCGTTGAATATCTGCAGCTAAGTCACAATCTTTCGTCCAAGGAAGAAATTCTTCTAGGAGAGATCCAACATAAGCCTTAATGTCAGATCCCTCTGAGTTTTCAGGGACATTCAGCACTCTGAGGTTGTTTCTTCTTCCTTGGTTTTCCAAGGATTCTAGTTTCTCCTTGATGGCTTTCTCGCTGTCTTTTAGATGTCTTATTTCTCTTTGATTTATGTCTATCTTTTTGCTTAAAAAAACTCTGCCCCCTAAATCATTTAGTTTCTGATCTAGGTTTTTAACGACTTCTTGTATTTTATTCTGGTTTCCTTCCGAGATTGAGAATTTTTCTCTCATTTCCCCCAATATTTTGTCCATCATTTTATCCATGTACACCTCCAAGATTTTTTCTGTCTTATTTTTAACCATATAATCCATATGTTCCTGCTCTAATGCATCCTCTTGAGTTTCTTGGTCAATTTCTTGATTATTAACTATTTCAGTTCGCGGGGAACTCAGGGAGCTTGTTTGTGATAGTTGTACTAGTGGAGGTGACTGGCTTATCTGTGTTGGTGATATTGATTGTGTCAATGGAAGGGTCGCGATAACGTTCGGAATTGAGGACGACTGCATACCTGCTCTCTCTACTGTCTCCTCACCTGCGAACTCCTCCACTTCTTCTTCTTCAGAAGTTGGACTAACACATTGCTTGTCCGATACTGACAGAGATGCTGCGCCCGCTGTATTTGCTATGTTTGCTATATTGATCGTATTAGTTGCTAGACACTGACCCCCTCCTCTTACTTGCACCACTTGTTGTACCTTAAAATATGATCTCAGAGATGGTGTAATCTTGATTTTCTGATCTTTACTTTTCCTAGACCCTCTGCTTTTTATATTTTCTGTTAATTCCTCTGAGCGTGGAGGGTGTTTCACTTTTTTCTTTGTGCTTCTCGGGGTCATGCACCTTTTTGTAGTCTGTAGAAGGTTCTGTTTAGATAGGTTTTGATTCCTAGGACAGTATGCAGACCTTACTCCTCCCTCTTCCGATCTCTGTAACACAGAGGACAAGGCTGCACCTACTGCTTGTGCTTTCTTTGATCTTGATCTTGTGGTGTAAGTAAATTGTGGGAGGCCTTTTTCCTTTTTGTTTATACTAATGTTGTGTTTTCCCAGAGGTAAGGCAGTGTGGTTGTTACCAGCTTCCTCCGAATTCTGTGGTAATGGGTCTTTATTGTATTGGGCTTTTATTTGGTCTTCCTCTGCCTCAGTTCCTTTCTGTTGCTTATTGTGTGTCTGCTCCCGTTCTGCCAGTACTTCCTCTGAGGCTTCCTCTGGGGCGAGAATTTCACCTCTCCTTTCATTCATCCAGAAAGGAATTATCGGGATTTGTATCGTCATAAAGTTTTCACTATGACGCTCCTTGCACTTCGTTCCTTGTAGAATCACTCGGTTTTCAGGAGAATTAGGGCTCACCTCTCCTTTCAAATGCCCCGTACTGAAGAC
This sequence comes from Lissotriton vulgaris, assembly GCF_964263255.1. Classification (NCBI taxonomy): domain Eukaryota; kingdom Metazoa; phylum Chordata; class Amphibia; order Caudata; family Salamandridae; genus Lissotriton; species Lissotriton vulgaris. Next base: position 2,094,135,260 of record NC_141687.1, read on the forward strand.
CTCACTACTACTTCTACCTAGTGGGCTTCTCACCGTGTTTTCAGTGCTTGCACTTGCCCCACCAACGCAAACACACACGAAAGCATCGCAGGCTCTCCTGCTCTTACCCCGGAAGAAGAAGTTGATCTCGCCGAGCGTCTTCCTGTAACTCCAGGCAGCATCTCGTGCTCTCTCCCACAGCCCATCACTATTTGAAGGGGTGATTGTGACTGCGGGATCCAGGCTCCGCTGCACAACTGCGGTCCACCCCGTCATGCAGGTCTCAACTTTGACGCAATGTTCCTCGAAATTGTCCTCGGAGCCAGGGCAGATTATCGGCCAGTCAGCTGCAGGCAGGGAGCGAAGGACGAAACAATCCGAGAAAAACGCTGCCGCCGCCGCTGCCGATCTCGCTGGTCAGGTAATCGTACTCCGACTGTTTGTCTGCCGGGAAAGGGTTTTTCAAAACTGTGGGTTCCAGGGGTAAATTGGGGTCCTCGGATCGGTCCGCTTTATAACATTTTAACTCATATTGTTAAAAAAGCTGATTCCGTTTCGGAAAGCGTTTTATCTGCACATTTTCCTGGAGTCTTGTCGGAGCACACTACCGAGCGTCTCAGCCGGTCGCCATCTTCCTCTCAGCCCGCTGTCAACCTATGTTTTAGGTAGGCCTCAACAAGCCTTACTGGACAACAGGGACTACCTGGAGCGCGCTGCAACACAATGCTATTCCCCTGGGCCTCCTGGTCCGTCTTTGACCTGGCTATTGTGATCAGCAGGGAATCCCCCTCACTTGCGTGTGATCCCTGCGCAGACCCCCCTCCGTATCTCTTTTGTTGGCAGCCACTAGCTCGCTTACCCGCAGGGCCCCATAGAACACCAACGCAAATGCTGCCCGAAATAGTACGACCTCGCTAGGTGAGGAGCATGTCTCCTCCAGTTTAGCCAACAAGGAGGTCAATCTGTCAAATCCTATTGGGTGCCTGGTATCCTTTTTGCGCCCCTCTAGGCGCCGCCAGCCGCGCAGCACCTTTCTGACTACAAAGGAGTCCGTTGGGTCCCTGATCCCATGGAGCTGAGCCATAAATGATATGGTGGCCTTATACCGACTGGCGGTTGCCGCCGACCGGCCCTCCTCATGAAGTGCCACTAAAAATTGGGTAAAGGACCCATCCTGACCCCATCTATGCTCCCATGCAGGGCCCAAAAAGGTGCAGTATGAGCGGAAACCCCCTTCATAAGCTTTCGTTGTCCTGGGCACTAAACTGGCTGCCACAAGGTTCTGTAGTCCGGGGCGCCGATTTGCCATAATGCTTCGGGAAATGGCGCTGCCACTAGCTCCGCTGAGGGTAAACAATCCCTGAAAATCTGCATTTTGAAACGAGAGAGCGCATCAGTTGCATTATTCAGTACTCCCGGCACATGTTTTGCCCTGAATTGTACATTTAGTCTCAAGCATTTCAACACAATTTCTTTCAACAATCGCAATATCCACTTGCAGCGTGCTGCCTGCTGGTTAATGCACTCAACCACAGTCATGTTATCGGACCAAAATACCACTGAGCGGTCTCGGAACTCTTCTGGCCAAGCCGACAGTGCTACCCAGATGGGGAATAGCTCTAGAAAGCCAATGTTGCTCGTCAAACCACTTGTTTCCCACCATGCTGGCCATTACTGGGCCGACCAACCGTTACCAAGGATCGTGCCAAACCCCACACTGCCCGAAGAGTCGGTCCATGAACCTAGTTCTGCCGACGAGGCCGGAGCTTTGCTCCAGACTACTCGGCCATTGAAATCTGCCAGGAATGCCAGCCAAATGAGCGTGTCCTGGCGAACCTCTGTCGACAGTCTCGTGCGATGGTGCCCTTCCTTGAGGCCAACCAGGGCCTGGGCAATGGATCGTGAGAAAGGGCGAGCCATCGTCATAACCCTCAATGCAAAGTTAAGCTGACCCACTGTTTGCTGTAATTGGTGCAGTGTCACTTTTTCGGTCCGAAGACATTGCAACAAGGAGGCCCTGAATTTGGCGATCTTCTCTGCCGGCAAGTGGAAGCAACCCTCCACGGAGTCTAGTTCGATACCCAGAAACTCCAGGGTGGTAGTTGGCCCCACCATCTTACCTGGCGCCAACGGTACCCCGAAACCCCGCATGAGCACGCAGAAATCCTGCAATGCCCGTGCACAGTCCAGAGAGCCCGCTGGGCCGAGAAACAGGAAATCATCGAGATAATGCATCACATGTTGGTGCCCTGAGGCCTTCGAGAATACCCACTCTAAGAATGAGCTAAACATTTCAAAATAGGCACATGAATTTGAACAACCCATCGGCATGCACATATCCATGTAGTACTTCCCCTGAAATGTAAAACCCAACAAGTGCTGATTCTGGGGATGCACCGGAAGCAACCTAAATGCGGATTCAATATCCAATTACGCTAACAATGCACTGGGGCCTAGGCGATTCAACATTACCACTGCATCATCGAATGATGCATACCTCACACTGCAAATGTCTGCATCGATCGCCTCATTACCGGAAGCCCCCCTTTGTGCAGATAAATTATGAATGAGCCTGAATTCTCCCAGCTCCTTCTTGGGAACTACCCCTAATGGGGAACACACAAAATTGGCCATTGGTGGTTCACCGAACGGTCCTGCAACCCGCCCCAAACGAACCTCTTTTGCGATTTTTGTGGCGGCCACTGCCGGGTTGTGCTGAACCGATAGTTGGTTTTTGCATGAGGGTTTCCCCCGAAAATTACCCGCCGGGATCCTGAAGCCATACGACAAGCCATCTCGCAGGATCCCAGCGGACACGTGATCAGGGTATTTGCTCAGCCAGGGAGTCAAAGCCAGAATATCCAAGGGCGATTGCTTGGACCTCCGAGGCACCGTGTCAATCCTGCTTGGTACCCCCTTTTCCTCCAGTATTATTGCCTCTGGATCGGCAGCTTGTCTTGGGGTGGGAGGTGTTACCACAACCTGTGCAGGCATGCCTGAACCTGCACGCTCCCTGCGGCCTGTTACACGTTCCTTTGTTAAAACCCCAACACACCCCTCGCTTATTCCCATTCCCGCCTGATCTAGACGGAGTATCTCCCCCGTAGGTTGGTCGAAAGGGCTGTGGATGTTTCTGCTGAAAGGCCCTGGAGCCGTTTGCACTACACCCTGATCCACCCGCCGCGCCCGTCAGGAACTGCGCATGCCAAGATACAGTGTCTAAACAATCCCAAGTCAGCGTTTCATTAAACTCTTTTGCTTTTCTAAATGCCACATCATACCCTTTCCATTCTTCTCCTCCATACTTCTCATGGAAGCCCGTGATCCTGCTCTGGTAGCAAGCAAGGTCTCCCAACACTTCTGGTGTTCGCTCACCCACAATCGCTACAAAAACAGAGAAAGCCCTGATCCAGTTCATCATGGACTCTTCCACCCTGAATTCAGCCATCTTTGCCCTCCATACACTGGGGTGCCATAAATCCCTCTGAGTTTTGGCAAATTCCAACTCACGATTGTCTGTCAACAATGAAAACATATTTATATATTTATTTGCCCACACCATCTCCTTCGTTGCCATTGGAACATGTTGCGCCAAGCATTCCCGCCTTGATGGTACAGCGCCCTCCCCCATTATTGGGAGCGATCTCTTACCGGCTTCTGATGTACCTCCGGTCGAGTCCGTCGACTTATTCCGATTTTCGACTGCGGCCGGGTTTGCCACCTGCGGAGAGATAAAAGGCACGTTCATTGCCCCAGCACCCGTTGTCTGCTTGGGCTGCTCGATAATATGCCTAGCTTCCTCGGCTGGATCTTCCACAGCCGTGGTTCCCGACGCTCCCTTCTTTAACCAAGGTAACACAGCCGCCAACTGAATCGCTAGTTCGGGAGGCATTTGGTCGTTATCCAGGGGTGTGATAACCACAGGGATTGGCAATCCCCCCTCCGGTGTGGGTACCGGGCTGGACGCTGGTGCTACTGGGACTACCGGGACCTCCATCGGGACTGGGGCCTCGCTAGGACCCGCTTTCCCCTTCTTCTTTTTCCCCTTATCCCCCCCTGTGGTAATGTTTGGCAAAGCAGGCCCCACGATCCTCTTAGGTCGCCTTGAGGGCCCTACTTTGGCCTCCACTTGTTTCCGATGGGCCGCTAAGCTGCAACCCCGCTGGTCTACTTTACCGAACTTCCTGTCCATCGCCGACACTTGGTTCACCAGTGTGCGCAGCATTCGTTCCATCTCGGAGCTCTTTCCACTCTTCTTACCAGGTATATCTGCGTTCTGTTTTTACCTCTGCCTGTTCTCCAGTAGTGACTCGTACTCCAGCTACACCTTGACCACTGAAACAGAAAAACAACGATTACACGTTCAAACAATGCAGCTTGTTCCCTTGAGGGCTCACGAGCGACGAGGGGTGCAGCCTTCAGAGCGCAGGAACAAGAGGACGCTTGCCTGGATTCCCGCGCCTTTTATCTTGCAGCAGGAAGTCGGGGCGGCGTCCCCATCCCGCCCAGAGGTGCACGGACTTCCGGGCGGGTGTTAGGACAACCCTTTTAGGTGGCGGGGGAGTGCTCCAACCACGCCGCTATGGGCATACCGGCCTGGACACGCCCCCCGCGCGCAAAGGTTTCCCGGGGGATCGGGGCACCCAGCCATACGTTCAGGGTGACCGAGTGGTCTCCCCTTTCCAAGAGTATGGTGTCTTTTCTGTGTCACAGAGAATGCATTGGGTTTGCCATTGATAAAGATTCCACTAGACTTCGTCCTTTATTACTGTGGGCATGGTTTGGACTAATGAGGACGTTAAACTGAAAAGAATAATAAGGATTGTTTGACTATAGATCATGTTAACGATATTCCCTGGCTGATTAATATTAAAACTTTAAGCGTTAAGCTGCAGAAACCCAAATTTTATGAAAACTCATCACCTCTAGCTACAATAGGCACGTTGGAGCTCAAGTACATTTGACTGCAGCTGTTTGAAGAGAAAAGGACGAAGTTAGCTATATCCAAGACATCTATTTTTTAATTTCAATCTAGGTTTATTATACCCTTAATGGCTCTGGACTCCTAACAGATATATTTACTAACGAGATTTAGACATATATTGGCAAATCGTATAGCTACATTCCCCCATTGTAATGATTAGTCGAGTACTCGTTCCAAATGCCCGTGCGACAATTGTTCCTGAGAAAATACCTGTTCAGAAACAGCCCAGGTGTGTTTTTATGTCTTGCTTAGGCAGCGCTTGTTCTATCACCTTGAGACATGCTGTATCTTGGAGTGGGGGGAGTAGAAAGAGGCTGTGATCCACTCAGCTTCCTTTCTGTAATATCCAATATCAATAAGGAATGAATCACTTGATCTCAGTAAGCAGGGCTAGCAATTTTGTAATTAAAAAACCCTCATTCACGTTAGAAAAGTCGTGGGGCGGTATATCTTGGTTCTCCGCCAAGTCTAAAAACGTGACAGCATCATCATTGGGTTTCTTTTTGTAGTATGCTTGCCTCCACCCGGTGAAAAACCACTGGTCAAAGAATAAGTGAATGTGCTCAAGTGAAGTGAGTTTAAAAAGCTTGTATATCCTAGACAATATTTTAATTAGTCCGGAATCAAGAAGGAGTAAAAACAAAGTGGTGGGTATGTAGAAGAGTTACTGGTCTATAGAACTGTCGCTGTCCAAAAAATAGGTCATAGGATCTAGACATAAAAAAAACCATCTTTGTCATTGGTTCATAATGCTGTCCTTCAGAATTTCATTTTTTTCTTTGGAGAATTTCACTTAGTAGTCCCTCCTTTTTAGGTCTCGGCTAGGCAGCCCATGCGCTGTCTCGTCGAGAGATGCTGTATACAGTATTGTGGGGGAAGCACCGCCCACTTTCTGCCCATACTTTTAATTGGCTCAAATCTGAAATGCTGCATTCTGATTGGTTGCAGGCATATTAGTCCTCCTCCTTACTGCCATGACGTAATTTTTGTCCTTACATGGCTATCAGCCCCTTTACTTCAGCAATTGGCCCTCCAACGCAGCTTACTGTTCCCCTGACAGATTTTTGCCTATTACGCCTCACCCCTTATACACGTGCATTCATATGGGTCATTGGCAGGTTTGCACGGGCCCCTTGGAAAGTTGCATCTGAACGTAGCTGCTTTATTCTCATAACCGCTAAACACGTGTGGCAGCGATTAGCATGTTCATTTCCCATTTTGTATGAGAGTCGCGCTGTTGGAGGTTGGTGACGCCTGCCAGGCAATGGCATGATAGCAATAAAGTTCATGTGCAATCGTACATGCAGGTAGATAGATCAGCTTTATCTGAAGACATGCAGTCTTTATTCCTGTGGTACATTTGCTGTTGTGGAATGAACCACATTGTGCGTATATATTTTTGCAGGAGTTAGTGGATTTTCTTTGTATAGAGCACAAAAGGAAACAAATGTCCCGCCAAGGCACTTGAGAGCATGAAGACTGTAAAAAAGATGCCCATAAAATGCCGTAATTGCCACGTAGAGGGGATGCCAGCGAGGTCGTGAACATGGACCTGCTATATTAAGTGGAGTAGTGGGGGTAATTTGATGAAACCTTGCAAACAAGTCTTATCACTATAGCGAGGACAAGTTGAATCTATGTGTTTCAGGGATATTAGTACACTGTCAATGAACAGGTGAGGAATGAGGGCACATTAGTCCCGTGTTAAAGAGTTGCATGTCTGGCTAGCAAATGACTGGGATTGTGGTAAGGGATGTAACCCAGATAAGAGCTGACTTGTGTTGCTTTGTTGGAATAGTGGGTGTTTCCATTTTGCATTGAAATTGTGAGGTCAGTGAATCCCTGGTCCCATCCTTGTATGCACACTGTTATTCCTCTACTGAAACAGAGGTTTCAAACTTCTTTATCGATTGTTAGATACGTTTTTATTCAGCAAAATAGTTCATAAATCAATTCCATCTCATATATGTGATATTCATTTTTTGTTTGATTCTTTCTCAACATATAACACTGTCCTTTATATACATCCAATGCATTTCGGGGCTGTTATCTGCCCCTTCATCAGGGAAAGGATACTGTGATAAAAAAAGTAAAATAAACATCCTGTAAATGATGTAATAAATGTGGTGTATTCTTCAAAATAAATAGATTTGGAGGGGAGGGGGAGGGGGGGGGGCAGGGCCAGGGTAAGGATTCGGCGGAAGCTAAGTGCTGAATTATGTGGTCACCTTAAAAAATCCAGAAACCCGTGGGAAGTCAAAAATACTCAATCATGTTCTTACGTGTGATGGTATTCTAATGTTGCATGGTTCTGAAAATGAAAGGGTAAAGTACATGTATTACCGCGGTATAGCGTATAAAATGGCAAGCTTGTCTCAAAGAGCTGGAACTCTACTGGTTTGGTCGGTAAACTAACCTGGTAGATGGTAACGGAGTTTGTGAGTGATCTGCTCGTCAACGCCGGTCCGGACGGTGTCGTCTACTGCCGCGTTTGATCAAATTCGAACGTTGCGATCACGTGATCATAGGTAGTGAAAAAAGACTCGCAACCTTCGTTGCTGCGTAGTGGAGTGTTGGGATAATCTTATTTCTAAAAATAAGTTTTATTACCAAAATAGATATATTCTTTCGTTTTTTGAAAGAAAATATATTTGTAAAAAAATATAAGGGCGGTGCCTCAAATGTGACATCGGAAAACGTCTCTCGGTGTGGAACAGGGGTGAGAAGGATAGGATAACGTAGGTAGGTTATTTAAACTAGAGTGAGACATATGTGGTGTTGTGTGGAGGGTGAAGGATAATATATCTTAAGTACCTCAACGCATGAACATAAACATGAACACTGTGTCCAGTAGACAATAAACCATAAACAGAAATGTCACAGTGAATTTACACAGGAATCACTAGGTTACTCCAAGTGCAACTATTACAGGTAACAAGAGAGTTCAATTCTATCATTTAGGCCAAATGGCTTCTGTGTGGAAAGTCTCTGAATCCAGGTGTTTTCTCGTTGGAGTAGAAATTTGGTGTTATCTCTACCTTCTATTCTCAAAATGGTTTCCAATATGATGAACTTCATTTGGGAGATGTTATGTTTTTCTTCTTGAAAATGTGTGGCTATTGAAGATTTGCTGTTTTTTAACCGAATATTGGACTTGTGTTCTGTGAGTCTTATCTTGATTTTGCGTTCTGTCTTGCCAATGTACAGTTTGCCGCAAAGGCATTTTAGAGCATAAATCACGTTGCTAGAATCACATGTGGCGTTGACCTTAAGTTTTATCGTGTGACCTTTCATGGGGTGGTTGATTACATTTCCTCTAATGATGCTATTGCAGTTCCCACAGTTCAAACATGGCTTGGTGCCTGTGTATTTGACAGTGATTGTGGGTTTGTGTTGAACCAGTTCTCCTAGGTTCTGTGCTCTAGTGAAGGCAAGTAGTGGAGGTTCCATGAAAATTTGGTTAAAGTCTGGTTCCAAGTTCAATAGTGACCAATGTTGGTATATGATCCGTTTGAATTTCGTACTTGCTGTGGAATATTTGGAAACTACCACTGTGCGGGTCTGTTGTTTTTTTGTACTTGGTTGTAACAGTTTCTGTCTGTCTATGTTCGAAATTTTGTGTTTGGATTCTTCAATGATATTGTCCGGGTATCCTCTGTTGTGAAATTTAGTGGCAACTTCCTCAATTCATTGTTTAGATTTGGTAGAGTCTGATGTGATTCTTTTGGCCCGTGCCATTTGAGAGAATGGAAGGTATTTTTTTAGATTGGGTTCATGGAAACTCGTATAATGGAGCATGTTGTTTCTGTCTGTGGGCTTGGTGAATAAGTCTGTTTCGAATGCCTGTTGATTGATAGAAACCTTGACGTCCAGAAAGTTCACACATTTTTCCGATAGTTCTCAGGTTAATTGAATACGTTCATCAATTTGGTTAAATTCCATCAGTAGTTTTTGTAGTTTTTCCTTGGTATCTTTCCAGACGATAAAGATATCGTCGATGTATCATGTTAAAAGTAGCAAATTATCTGTCCATTCCTTTTTGGTAAAGATGTGAGTCTCCTCATATTGTTGCATAAAGATGTTGGCGTATACAGGCGCCGCTGAATTGCCCATGGCCATTCCTACCAATTGTTGGTACCATGTGTCTTGGTATTTGAAATAACTCTGATACAATGTAAAGAGCATGAGTTCCATCAAGAACGTTTGAAATGATGTATCCATGTCAGAATTGAGTAAGGCTTGTTCGATTGCTTCTATACCTAGAGAGTGAGGTATGGAGGTATATAGTGAACGTACGTCCGCGGTACATAGAATCAATTTATCTTCTGCATTGATCTTCAGGTTGTATAATTTGGAAATGAAGTGGGTGGTGTCTTTTGTGTATGTTCTCATGGATTGCACTGATGGCTGAAGGTATTTGTCCAATAGTTGACCAATTGGTTTGTGGATACTCCCACATGTAGAGACTATGGGTCTCATGGGAGGGTCCATCAGGTTTTTGTGGATTTTGGGTACCATTCTGAGAGTGGGGCTCTTTGGATTAACTTTGGTAAGGAAGTTCTTAGTTCTGTCATTGATTATACCTGATTTGTGTGCTTTGTCTAGGATGTTTGTGAGAGTTTTCATGAATTCAGTTGTGGGATTATTATGTAACCCAGATAAGAGCTGACTTGTGTTGCTTTGTTGGAATAGTGGGTGTTCCATTTTGCAGCCACATTTTTCCACATTTGCCTTTTATGCTTCACAGCTAGGCTTGTGGCAGGCTGAGTGATTAGGGGTGTCCATCTCAGGATCTGCCTCTGTGATATTGATGGTATCAGCACTGTCACTGGTCAAACACATGTCCATGGCCTCCCCCACTACCGCAATGCACAGCTGTCACTGCATCGGATAGTGTGCAGTCAGGGGAATTGAAAAATGGAGCCCCATGGTCCATGGAGAGTCTGTGCTCTGCTATTATTTGACACTTGGGGGTGTGTAACAGAAATACCCCCAGCAAGTTTGTGCTTCCCCATGTTTGTTAAACAGACAGCAAACAACCTATCACCTTACCACAAGAAGGGGCTTCACGAGGTCCAATATTGTGGGGTCTTTAAAGAGAATGGGCCCAGCCTAGGCCTGCTGCGGATGGGTGCATAAGGGCTCGTCCATGGCCCAGACTTTAACCGGGCACAGCCAGCACCGTAGGGTTTCAAAGTTCGCGATATATAGGCTAGCTATGTGCTCCAAGCTGCAGGCAGTGTCATGCAAGATAAAAGTGCTGCGTCCATGGGGCCAAAGAAAAATGGGACACAGAGTCCTGGATCACTGCTCCCGTGCTGCGGGGTTTCAAAGTGCACTATATAGCGCTAGCCAAGTGCTCCCAGCTGCAGGCAGTAACATGCATGTGCTCTCCCCAGGGTCCCAAAGAAAGGTGGGACACGAAATCCTGGATCACTGCTCCCCTGGCTATATACAAACTGCAGCCATAAAAAATTATTATTTCACATGTGAGCTATATCCATAGATCTTGGTGTATGCTAAGCAACAGTGGTTCTTAGTTGGAGTGTGGGTATGTGTGGAACAGGGCTTCCTTTAGTAAGCTTAAACAGGCTGAAGGCCCCAGTATCCAAAGTGCTCCTTATAAACATAGACGTATTTGCAAAATAATAGTTTGAACTTGCATCACTATGCCTTCAAATGCGCCGATTGCTTTTGTGATATGTAAAAAATGAAAACTGTGTATTTAGGAAATTGTTTGAATTTTCGTAGATGTCCGTGTGCTTGTTTCAGAGACTGCGTGGTTAAGAAAAATATCTGGAATGCATTGGCTCCTTGCACCCTCTTTTACCATCAGTGTTTTTCGAAAGTCCGCCATAGGCCGACACACAGCTTTAAATGATACCCTTTGCCTCCGACAAGAGGTGAAGTAAATTGATCCGGTACTGTCTTAAGCTACAGTTAAGGCAAAAATAGGGAATGAGGAGAGGGTGTGGCAGTACGGCCAGAGCTGCGGACCGTGGAATTGGAGAACCAGGTTTGAGTCTCAGCTTTAGCTCAACATCCTGTGATTCTGGGCAAATAACGTAATTTCCCCATCCCTAACAAAAATTAATGTGTCCTTGTGTAATGTAACTGGTGCGCATGCAGCCTGCTCCAATATATTCGGGTCAAATTCGCACTGCAAAGAAAACTAGGCTCCGATGGGGTTGGGCCATTTGACCAAAGTAGTCACTAATTTGAAAGGGCGATTTATAACTATCGCACATTCAGAAATGCCCTAACTCATGACAGTACAGTTTAAAAATGAAAAATAAAAAAACATGTTAGATAAGTAATTGGAGCACACTACAATGGCAATAATAGGGAGTCAATGTTTCTTAATGTCCGAACACAGTGAAGGGCACACTATTTCGGCTCTTCGTCAGGCGGATTTGTTAGTAATGGTCTTGTGAGCTGGGGTGGGCAGTCTAATTGCTGTAAGGCATCAAGATAAGCATGCGGTTGATCCAGGAAGTGGCACGATCACAGAACAAAGGCATAGCAAACCTGAACATTTCAAACAGGGCTGGGTGAGAGGTCCCGGACTACATAGGAAGATTAATGGAACTAACACCTACCAAAGACACAAGCTGCATGGAGTAGTAACGAGTGCCATAGCTGACCAAACGCCACCATATAAGCGTGCTGCCTGTATTGTCATAAAGCACAAAAAAACGTTACTGCTTTCACGTTCGCGTCGCGCAGCCATGTCACTTTCACGGCTGAGTGGCGTGAAAGTGAAAGCAATGAAGCTGACGAGGAGGGAGTGGGAGAAGGGAGGGGGAGGGGATTGACGCACGTGCTGGAAGGCTTAATGAGCCATTACAGAAAGGCACATGGCAGCTGTGCACGTTGTGCGCGCTTGTGCGCGTAACAGCAAGCTGGTGGTGGGAAAAAGCCTTTGTGTAGCACTTATAAAACTCAGTTTCTAAATGTCTCGCCAAGACAGCGCATGCGCTGGCTCAGGCAAGAACTAAAAAGGGGCATATCAGTGGAATCTTCTTCTCTGTTCAGGCAGCAAAGCTCTGGAACTCTTGCTCATCAATGACAAGGAACATACAAGATTGCTTAGAGACCCTCCACGCAGTTCTCACTTTTTAGCCAGCTGCACTTTGATTTTTGAGCCCATCATTTACAATTTTGAAACCTATACTTTACCAAAAAGGGAGAACTGGCTGAAATGATCACATGTCTAAGGGGGTACTTGGCAGTTTCTTTCACAAATGTCTTATTCCCCCCGCCTGGCTGAAACATCTTTTCTGTTCCAATGTTGTTTTGTTTATGGTTCAGTGTCTGGTGTACGTTATTTTTTCTGTCTACCTGGAGCCAAATTCCCAGGGATGTTATCTCTTTTAATACTTTGCTGTTGTCTTTTTCTTCCTTGTAATTTGTTTTCTTTCCCACTGCTTGTCTCTTTCATCTGCCTATGTCTGCCTTGTGTTTTTATTCCGCTTCTACTCGCTGTTATCTGAAATATGCTTATCTGAGAGCTGACTGTTTTTTCTACACGTGCTTAGCTGATGTGTCTTCGGCCTGCTCATCACTACCTCCTCTTCTCCCCTATTTATTTGGTGGGTGAATATTCCCCTATTTGGTTGCCATCTCACACTACCATGTTCCTGTCTCGTTTATCTGTCCATTAGATGTCTCTTTCACCAGCCTAGCTGCTTTCTCCATTTTCCTCTATGCTGTTTTTTCTATGTGAATGCTGTAACTTGTCCATTTCTTGGCTGCTTTCTCTTTCATCTTTCCTATCTGCTCTACCTTTCATATGTCTGGTAGATTTTCTCTGGCTTTACCCACATTAGTTATGTCTCTTTATCCAGCCTAGCTGATAACTAATTTCTCTGCTTTCATGCTGTCTGTTTTCTCTGTCTGCTCTTTCCTTTGCTTCTTACTTTTTTTCTTCACCAACAGCTAATGGGCCAGATCCTAATCATATGAGGTATGGCTCTATTCTTTAGTAGGGGAGAATGTGTAATTTCTTGCCATCAGCGCATGCATGCCACAAGACTGTGGGATCGAATGTGCACAACAGATGGATGAGCAGCAGCAAGGCTTGCATGACTTTCATGAGAAAAAGTGTGCATGCCCGTATCCAGAGGGATGATGGCGGCTGTGTGATGGCGGCCGATCGGTGCTCCTCCAGATCTCGGTTCATCATGGCTGACTACCCCAGACTCGATACAGAGTCAGAACATGTCGGGAAGGTCTCTACAGCTGTTCTCCGGCATCCTGATAATCAGCAAACAGCAAGCGTCGAGGTGTGCTAAGCCATTTGAACACGCTGCCTGGCTACTTGCTCGTGGAGCGGTGCACTGTGCTACTTTGAAAGCTGGATGTCTTTTGAGATACCGGACATTCGAGATACCTCCAAAATCTGTAAAATACTTGAGGGGCTAAAGTACTGGATAAATACTTGGTGTTGATACATGATCCCAGAGCCAAAGTGCAGCGAGGAAATCAGGCGATGATGGGGGTGACTATCCTCAAAACCCGAGCGTTGGAAAGAAAGCTGCAACTTTAAAGCCTGCAGGAGCAATAGCAAAGTTTTCAAAGAAACCAGCACCAGGCATGGATGGAGCAGTTAATCTCCTGTTCAGGACCTCTGAAGAACTCCAGGTGTACGACACACAAGATATGAGTACTAAGTCTGTGATAATGACTGAGGGTGATGCTACGGGTAGTGCGGGGGATGGATGTTTCTGGTAAGATGGTCGACATGGGGACTGATATTTGTTGCTAGCCAGACTTCCTACACTGCCAAGATGAAATAGGGGCATGAAGGGAGCACAAGTGGCCAAAACCAGGAATCTGCAAAGCCTGGTACCTTTAAGACTATTCAGCGGGTTAAAGAAAATGTCAGTTTGGCTAAGAAAGTAGAGGGAAGAGCAGTGTCAGACAGTAATGAAACAGGCTGAAGCAGACTCTGGTGACATTTTTTTCACTGTCAGATCATTCAAGTCTTTCTGTGGGAGAGGAATTAGACTTAATCAGACACCCCACGAGCGAGAACTGACTAAATAGCATATTATGCGATGGGAGTAGATTGGATGAGAACCGAACATCCCAACTGGATAGAACAGGTATGTGAATACAGGGTACGGTCAAGAAAGTAAAACAAACCAGAGCACTCCAAGTTGGAGCTAAATCAAAAGAACTCCTTTACGATTATACTGGCATGCCTAGTTTGGAGGAGCCTACCCCAGAAATAAGGGCTACCATGAATGAGACCTTTGAGACAGCATTATTGGACTTAAGTTATCAGAATATCATGCTTCATCAGGATGAGACATGGGTAGAGAGCTGGAAAACTCAATCTACATTGCAGAAAATACAGAATGCTATTTGCAGAATTGCTAAATCATGAATAAAAATTGTAGAGAGAGTGGGGGAAGTTGAAAATAGATTTGGGACAACGGAAAGTGACTTGCAGGCTCAGAAGGAAACAGTCACAATGATTAAATCTCAATTTGCTGACATACAATGAAAACTTGAGGATTTCGAAAATAGACTTTGCGGGAATAACTATTGAGTATTGGGTATCCTGGAAACTTAGGAAAGAAGCCTTTTCTGAACTCCCCAGCTGGGACTGGGACTTGGAAATTAAGAATAAACATTGATTCCCTTTAAAACAACCCCAGGGGGAGCAAGGAGCCTCAAAGCGAAGAGCAGTACTGATCTGCCTAGGAATTTTCCTGCATTATCAAGCCCTTTATGATTTGGCTTACCCAGTTAGGAACAGTGGTGCTAAGCGACAAGAATTTTTCATCAGACTGGATTTTTGTCATGTCATGGTCGACAGGAAATGGCGGCTACGCCAGATGATTCCACTATTTCAATCTAAAGGTATACAGGTTTATTTACTGAAACCGGCTAAGTTGAAAGTGATAGTTAAGGATAAGTCAATTTTTTTTATGTCAGAAATCAAAGCAAGGGAATTTCTCAAAACACTGAGTAGAGTATAAAGAAATCGCTTTTTCTCACTCTAGGAAATGAGTAGGGGGCAAAGAGGGAGAGGCAGTATACCTGCATGAATATAAATAGGGGTAGTAGGCAAAGACCTTGCCTGAGAGGAGCACACACCATCAGTAATGGACCGCTTTGGTCCTGTAACCTCTGGGAGTAGGAGGGGTGAGGGCTGGCGATGTACATTGAGCGAGGGGAAAGGGGCTTTGGGAGGGGGCAGGAGTATGGATGGGGCAAGGGGTGGCACGGGAAGTGGGTGGTGGCAAAAAAAGAGATGCTGGGGAGATTGTAAGCAGGACGGCAGCATTGTTGATAACAATCTATACATGAAACATTTAGGGAAGGAAAATGGCTATATATTACATAATACTTGATTAATAAGAATATGCAGGGTGATAAAAGAAATAAAATTAGCGTGATGTGTCTAGCTATGAAATACCGGAGTATTTAAAAAAATGGATCATAAGGTGCGAATCTGTACAGTTAATATCTGTGGCATTAATGATAGGGGAAAAAGAAATAGAATGGCTCCGAGTTTAAAAGCAATGCGTACAGATATAGCCTGTTTGCAGGAAACCCATATCCCTTGGGGGAAGCGCAGGATGTTAAATGACCTTGGCCAAAATATTATGGCCTGTACACAACAGGGGATTATGTCATGGGAGGTTGCGGTTTTAGCCAAGAATCACTACTCTGTTGAGCGCTGATTATCTGATCAAGTAGGATGATGGATAATTGTTGAATGCAAGGTAGGATCAGCTCAAGTCACTCGATGTACAATTTATGAATCCAATATTGATGAAGCTGATGCATTTGATTTATTAAATACGGGACAAGCCCTATGGCCTTGTCTCTTAGTTTTATGTGGTGATTTAAATATTTATTTAGAGGTGGGGAACAGTCAAATTTGGGAAAGGGAGTACGGGGTAGAAAACCTAAAGTTTTTAAAGTTCTACAGCAGCTGGTGGTGGATCATGGATTATTAGATATCTGGAATAAAAAGAGCCCCCGACTCTGGCTTTAGGTATTACTCTATTCGTACAACAAATTAGCACGCTTGGATTATTTTTGTTATTTTAAAAGGCATCGCCACGGAGGCTAAGATATTTAATCACCCCAGGGTATTATCAGACCACAACCCACAGATTCTCGAGATCCCTGCAGCACACTTAGTTAAACCCAGTGGGGTGTTCACATAAGACAGGAAACTACTACTCAGAACACTATATCTGGAGCATATTAAGGTATGGATAAAGCAATTTATGGGACCTAATCGGGGGACTGTGGAAAAGGGATGGTAATGAAAGCAGGATTCAGGAGGGAGACATTTAGTTTGTGATTACATTTGCAGAAAGTTAAAGGGGGAGATTCAGGAGTTGTTTAAGCAAATGTAACTGGCTGAAGAAAAAATTACTAAAAGCTTGATTAAAGGTCAGGATGAGGAAAAAGAGTAATTGGACGAATCTTTGCGGAAAACTAAAATGAATCAATATTTTAGTAATGCAGCTAAATATACCACTTATCGTTCGGAATGTTACGAATATGGGGAAAACACAGGTAGACTGCTCGCCAAAAGATTAGACAGAAAGAAGTGGGGAGAGGAATAACTGCCGTAAAGATCCGGAAAATGGATATGGCACTTTTCTTCAGGCTCTAAAGGAAATTCTTATACTAAAGAGAATCAAGAGGCTCTGGACTCGCTGATTTCTCTGGAGGAGAGTTCTCAAGCTATAAAGTCATTAGCTAAAGAGAAGGCTGTGGGTCCAGATGCTCTCCCACTGTTATTTTTTTCAATGTTTTTTCATGAGCTGCTTTGTGATATGTTGAAAACTTTTCAGAAGCACAGCGAGGGCAGGCTCCCCCCTCATGGGTAGAGCTCATTGTAGTGTTTAAAAAAAAAAGACAAACCAGCTCCGCTACCTGGATCATTCAGGACAATTTCACTCCTGAATTGCGATGGAAAAATGTATGCTATGGTGTTGGCATACAGATTGAGTAGAGTTATTACACCATTGGTTTCTATCAGGCAACATGGTTTTATTCCAGGAAGGGGCACAGAAGATCATATCAGGAGAGTGATCATGTTATTTGAACTGGCTGAAGTCCACAAAACACAGCTGGGATTGATTTTATTAGATGTCGTAAAGGCATTAGATCGTGCTGCCTGGGGGTTTGGTGGGTAGTTCTGGAATGGAAGGGGTTTGGGAATGGATTCATAGGGGCAGTTAAAACTTTATACAAATCTCCTAAAGCTAGAGATTGAGCAATAGGTCCAGAATCTGAGACTATACATATCTCGAGGGAAACTAGACACCGTTGTTCTTGCTCCCCTTTATTATTTTCATTATATAATGACCCTTTCCCAACAAAATTGTAGGAGGGCATGTGTAAGCATGGGCGGAAAATCCGTTCCGCTCGCGGATTATGCGGATTTTCAGTAAATTCGCAATCCGCGAGATTCGCGAATTTCCCGCAAAATCCGCGAACGGAACGGATTGGGTCAAAAGTTCAAGCTGACTTTTGTAACTCTTTTAGAATGGCGCCGGCAAGTTGCCAGAGCCATTCTACAATAGTTACAAAAGTCAGCTTCAACAGGAAGCTCTAGTAGATAAAGTAAAGCAGGTGCTGCTTAAATTCAGTTACACAATCATTAATCACCCCAAACCTGGGGTGATTAATGATTGTGTAACTTAATTTGACCTTCAACTGGAGCACCTGCTTTACTTTATCTATTAGTGCTTCCTGTTGAAGCTATTTCTAGCTATTTTAGAATGGCGCTGGCAGCTTGCCGGCGCCATTCTAAGTGGGGCTGAGGGCAGAAGGGCACAAAAGTGGGACAGAGGGCAGAAGGGGACAAAAGATGAGTGGGGCAGAGGGCAGAAGGGCACAGAAACAAGTGGTACAGAAGGCAGATGGGCATAAAAAATGAGAGGGTGGCAGTGATTCAGCAGGCAAAAAAAAACCTCGCGAAATTGCAAAGCGCCTCGCAAACACCCGCGAACACGCAAAGCGCCTCGCGAACACCCGCGAACACGCAAAAACCAAAAAATCTGCAAATTTGCAAATTTTGCGGATTGCCAATTCTCAAATCCGCAAATTCGCGAATTGCGAATTCGCAAAATTTGTCCATGCTTAGGCATGTGTATATGGCTGAGATACCCGCCACCCCCTCTCAACACAATCCCCAAAAGGAGGGAAACCGGAAACAGTTCTTAAAGTTTTTGGAAGTGGGAGGGAGTGACCCTCCCGGCCGTATTTATTAAACAAAATTAAAAACATTAAACGTTTCATGTTATGTACAATTTCATTAACACATTGCGATGTTTGGCTAACCTTAACATATTCTCTAATACAGAGGTTCTCCTAGCCGAACTAGCATCCTACAAAACATTCTCTAGAAATACTGAAATTGTACATCCTAACGTTTAAGGGCCAACGGCAAGGTCATAACCGGTGTCAAGATCCCTAACCAGACTTACCCCTCCCACTTGGGAGGGGCGACAGCACAGAGGCTTACCTCAAGTGCAACTACTAACAATTTCCCTTGACTTGACGGGGGCACTTAAGACTCGACGCCATTTAAAGGTCGTTCGAAGACTCGTGTGAGGTATCTAGAAGGTATCGTGGACCTCCCCCCACCCCACACAACTTACCGCATCTGCCGTCGCAGATGACACTGGCCCCGGGAAATTCCCCAGGAGGGGGCTGTAACCCCTCCTACAAAGGAAGGGGCCTTGACCGCCTTTCCTTTACTTCCGGCGACCCACCCTTAGACGGGACCGCCTCCCCACTGAGGGGCCAATGGCCACCTCTCCCGAGCGCTCCCATCCGTGTTGGGTGACGCCCACTCATAGGGATCTTCTAATTAGTGCTCACCGATCATGACCTTACCGCCTACCAAAAAATAAATACGACAATACATACTCAAAACCTATGTAAACATTGGTCGCTACGACCGAAAGAGCATGCTTAAAGATACAACACTATATCAAATCATTTTCATCGTAAAAACCTACACGACATTCACCATTCTTTATTAGGCTCAACATCAAACTGATACCTTCACAGCCCGTAAACGAAACGGAAAAACATATTTATAAATTCACTTTAATACAACAACTGGCTGTCCTCAGGGGCTGGTGGGTGGGTCAAAATTGGCTCTTCGTTCTGTCCCGAGCTCACGTGTAGCGAGGAGGTGCAACTTCGGAGCACAAGAACAAGAGGACGTCTTCCGGTCTTGCGTCTCTTTTTATCCGTCTTCAGGGCGGGCGTAAACCCGCCCCTGCCTGCCCCTAGGGCGTGGCTGGCTACGTCGGTGTCTAGGCCAGCCCACTCTAGGGCGGGAAAAGACGCGCCCCGGCTACGTCGCTTCGGGCATACCAGCCGAGACGCGCCTCCCGCCCCAAAATGGCTTCCCGGGGGGATCGAGGCACTCCGCCATACGTTCGGGGGGACCGAGTGGTCGCCCCTTTTCATATGGCTGAGATACCCGCCACCCCCTCTCAACACAATCCCCAAAAGGAGGGAAACCGGAAACAGTTCTTAAAGTTTTTGGAAGTGGGAGGGAGTGACCCTCCCGGCCGTATTTATTAAACAAAATTAAAAACATTAAACGTTTCATGTTATGTACAATTTCATTAACACATTGCGATGTTTGGCTAACCTTAACATATTCTCTAATACAGAGGTTCTCCTAGCCGAACTAGCATCCTACAAAACATTCTCTAGAAATACTGAAATTGTACATCCTAACGTTTAAGGGCCAACGGCAAGGTCATAACCGGTGTCAAGATCCCTAACCAGACTTACCCCTCCCACTTGGGAGGGGCGACAGCACAGAGGCTTACCTCAAGTGCAACTACTAACAATTTCCCTTGACTTGACGGGGGCACTTAAGACTCGACGCCATTTAAAGGTCGTTCGAAGACTCGTGTGAGGTATCTAGAAGGTATCGTGGACCTCCCCCCACCCCACACAACTTACCGCATCTGCCGTCGCAGATGACACTGGCCCCGGGAAATTCCCCAGGAGGGGGCTGTAACCCCTCCTACAAAGGAAGGGGCCTTGACCGCCTTTCCTTTACTTCCGGCGACCCACCCTTAGACGGGACCGCCTCCCCACTGAGGGGCCAATGGCCACCTCTCCCGAGCGCTCCCATCCGTGTTGGGTGACGCCCACTCATAGGGATCTTCTAATTAGTGCTCACCGATCATGACCTTACCGCCACAGGTCCGGATAGTTGACCGGCTATCCGGACCCCCCACAAGACTCCTACCTAAAGGTCATGTTTTAACGTTTTCAACCAAGCTAAGAAGTCTCCTATGAGTAACTCATTCCCCACCCTTGACAAATGCACACCGTCCCCCAAATACATACTGTCATCATTAATACAACTATGCGAGATCGAATGCAATGTCTTGGAACGGAACAACCTACTCACTTTGTTATTCAATTTTTTAACAGAATGATTCAAAGCAGGGATCGAGATAGCCCCCCGCCACACTTTTCGTGGGATCATATGAGACCACGCAATTATGCACCCCGGAACTCTCCTCGCTAACCAACTTACCGTGGAAAGCATAGCCTCCAGGAGAAGTCGTCTACCGGTGGTGACCAAATCATTGCCCCCTAGATGTACTATGACTATGGACGGCGGTGACCTCATCCGCCCTAACAAACCCTCAAAGAATGCTTGAAACTGGTCAATACAGAGACCGCCTCTTCCGTAGAAGGACACTCTGCACCCGTATTCCCCAGGTACGTGAACCATGTCACCTGCTTTGAATACGTCCGCGGCCCGTCTCACGTATGAGTGGCCCACGACCCACACCTCCTTTCACACAGCCGGTGATGTCTGACCGCTGGCCTGGTGTTGGGTCGACTGCATAGTCCGCCCTGCCGCGTAGGCTTGCGCAACTGAAAACAAACAAAAGACAAGAAGCGTGAGTATATGATTACAGCTTCACAACATGTGCAATCGCACATATCTCTTATAACAATCGGAGGACCAACGCCCTACACGTTTCACTTGCTCTGCATTAAGACCCCTGGCTGTAGCTTCAGTGGCAGCCCCTATTCGAAAGGAATGGGTCCCGAATTCGCCCGGGTCCAAGCCCGCTGCGGCAATGGCCATTGCAAGCACCCGCTGAAACTGAAACCTCGTCAGCGGGGTGGCGTCTGCATGCCTCAACAAAGTCCCCCCCCATGATGCCACCCTTCGTGCTAGGTAATCTTCTAAACACTGTACCGGACACATGGAGGACCCGGGGGTCCTGCGAATGATCGTGCAGTCCCCCTTCCCATCTTGGTCGGTCTTGGACCTGAGAAAGGAGACAATCATCGCATCGCCCCTGATCTGAACGTGTTCCCGGCACAACCCCCCCACCACATCCTGTTTGTTTCTTGCAACCAGCTCACTTATCCTCATAGCCCCGTGAAATGCCAGCGTAAATGCAGTCCGGAACAAACACGTCTCGAAAGGAGACGAGCATGTGGTAGGGAGTGTGGCCAGCAACTGGGACAACCTATCCAGACCTATCGGTCGTCTCACATCTACTCTGCGACCCTCAAGGCGTTGCCACCCACGCAGCGCCCTTTGTACTGCAAAAGACGCTGTCGGGTCCTGGATATTATGGGCCCTGGCAACAAAGGAAATGGCGGCACGATGCCTTTGGGCCGTAGCCACCGATTTCCCAGCCCTACGTAAGGACATCAGAAAATGTACAACCCACTCTTCCCGACCCCAAAGTCCCCCTCTCTCAGTCCCCAAAAAGGCTAAATAGGCCTGAAACGCCCCTTCATATGCCTTCCTTGTCCTGGGTGCTAGACTCTCTCCCACGAGGTGACGAAGTTCGGGGCACCGAGAGACCAGAGAGCTTCGGGGAAGGGTGCCGGCTCTGGGTCCGCTGAAGGAAGGAAACCCGAGAAAGCCTGCATGTGAAAACGAGACAGTGCATCAGCCGCCTGATTCATCACCCCCGGGACATGTTTTGCTCTGAATATCACGTTCAGTTGCATACACAGTAGGACAATTTCTTTGAGCAGCCTCAAAATCAGTTTACAACGGGCTGCCTGACTATTGATGCATTCTACAACGGTCATATTGTCAGACCAGAACACGACAGAATGATCTCTGAACCCTTCAGGCCAGGTTCTCAGGGCCACCAGAATGGGAAACAGTTCCAGGAAAGCAATATTACTCGTCAGCCCCTTCTCGTGCCACCATAGGGGCCACCTTTGTGCAGACCATTTTGTGCCGAAGATGGCGCCAAAGCCTATGCTTCCCGCTGAATCTGTCCATAGCCCAAGCTCCTCGGAGGATACGGCTGGCTTGTTCCAGACGACTCGACCATTGAAGTCCGCCAAAAATGCTAACCAAATACGCATGTCCTGGCGGACCTCGGCCGATAACCTCGTGCGATGATGACCCTCCTTTAGGCCAACCATTGCTTGGGCGATTGAGCGGGAAAAGGGGCGGGCCATTGGGATCACTCTCAAGGCAAAGTTCAACTTCCCCACCAATTGTTGCAACTGATGCAGTGTAACCTTAGATGCAATTAAACATACTTGGAGGGCTGCCCTAAACTTCAACACTTTGCTAGCTGGTAAACGGAAACACCCCTCCCTAGAGTCCAACTCGATCCCCAAAAACTCGAGGCAAGTCGTGGGACCCATAGTTTTACCTGGTGCCAATGGCACGCCAAAATGACCCATCAACACACAGAATTCAGCTAAGGCCTGGGCACATTCGGGATGTCCGGCGGGGCCAAGGAACAGGAAGTCATCAAGGTAGTGCATTACATTTCGGAAACCCGTTTTCATAGTGAACACCCATTGCAGGAAAGTACCGAATTTCTCAAAATAAGCACATGATATAGAGCATCCCATTGGCATACACCTATCCATGTAAAATGACCCCTGAAACCCGAATCCCAGAAGACGCTGGTCGTCTGGGTGTACCGGGAGCAACCGGAACGCTGACTCGATATCTGATTTCGCCATCAACGTCCCGGGCCCCAGGCGATTCAAGATGGCTACTGCCTCATCAAACGATGCGTATCGCACCGAACAAAGCTCTGGATCAATTGCATCATTCACCGAAAGACCATGTGGAGCAGACAGATTATGGATCAAACGAAACTCACCTGGATCCTTCTTGGGGACCACCCCTAACGGAGAACAGACAAAATGCGGTACCGGGGGTACACTAAACGGGCCGGCGACCCGTCCCCGGCTAACCTCTTTCTGAATTTTCTCTTGCACTACAGATGTATGTTGTAAAACGGAAAGTTGATTTTTGCACGTCCCTACACCCTGAAAGTCCCCCACCGGGATGCGGAAACCATGTGAAAAACCGTTCCGCAGCACCCCAGCAGAAGTACGATCCGGGTATTCACTGAGCCAGGGAATCATTGCCAAGGTATTAATCGGGGTTGGTAAAGGCGCCCCTCGGACTATCTTAGACCTGTTTGGCGCTTCCCTTACCCCCATTCTCACTCGTTCTGGCTCTGCACGATGACTCAGGATGGGACGACCCACAAGTACTACATTCATGTTTGAATTTACACGATCCCGGAGGCCTGGTACATTTCCCCTTGTTGAAATTAAAGCAGAAACCCTTTTTCCCTGGATTGCCTGCGGGTCTCGAATAATCGTCGGTGCTCGTACCTGGTCGAAAGGGCGTCCCTACATTTTGGCGGGAGTAATCAACAACATTGCTCCCAACCAATGGCATTTTTAACATTCCTGATTCTTTCATTTTATCCCATGTCACAGAATCGTAACAATCCCAAGTCAAACTCTTGTTATGCTCCTTTTCTTTCCTGAACAGATTGTCATAACAGAACCAATGGTTACCTTGATACGCTGTCGAGTAACCCATAATTCGTGATTGATAAATGGGAAACTCAGGAAGCAACTCGGGCCTACGTTCCCCCAAAATCGATGTAAAAATACCCCACGCATTGCCCCAGTTGCCAATATTCTCATTTACCTTGAAGGCGGCCATTTTTGCGCGCCAAACACTTGGATGCATTAGGTCCTTCTGACTCTTGACATGCTCTAACTCATAATGATCGACAAGCAAGGAGAATATATTCACGTATTCCCCCGCCCAAATCTTCTCTTTTATTGCTAAGGGAACATGCTGCCCCAATCTGTCTCTACGAGAGGGTGCTGACTCGTCCCTTGCGATCGGCAATGGCCGCTTACCTGAACCGGATGCTGCGTCTACCACTTGCGGCTTTTCTATCACCGCCACCGGTGCGGTCACTTTGGCTGCTTCTTTTTCCTTACGCAGCTTTCTTATCAGCGCCTGTGCCTCGGCAGCCGTGGCGCCCTCAGTACTATCGCCCAACCACGCTGCTAGCTGTGCTGCCAGCTCGGGGGGCATATCCTCGTTGGATGTCGGGGTGATGACAACGGGGATTGGATTCCCCTCCATCGGTAGCGGGGGCGGCACCTCGAGCGGGGCAGAGGGAGCCGGGACACTTCCCCCGGCTGGAACCTTTCTCGGCCTCTTAGGTCTCCCTCCAGCCGGTGGTTGGCCCGATCCCTCCTCCCCATCTCGCTCCGCCAGCCGCTTCTTTATGTCGGACATATCCTTAAAGAGGGCCCGAACCATCTGCTCAGTCGTCATTCTCTTTGCGCCTTTCTTGGGCATCTCTCCGACGAAGTATCTAGAAGACAAAGAAAAAGATCAAAACGCTCAAAATTGGCTCTTCGTTCTGTCCCGAGCTCACGTGTAGCGAGGAGGTGCAACTTCGGAGCACAAGAACAAGAGGACGTCTTCCGGTCTTGCGTCTCTTTTTATCCGTCTTCAGGGCGGGCGTAAACCCGCCCCTGCCTGCCCCTAGGGCGTGGCTGGCTACGTCGGTGTCTAGGCCAGCCCACTCTAGGGCGGGAAAAGACGCGCCCCGGCTACGCCGCTTCGGGCATACCAGCCGAGACGCGCCTCCCGTCCCAAAATGGCTTCCCGGGGGGATCGAGGCACTCCGCCATACGTTCGGGGGGACCGAGTGGTCGCCCCTTTTCATAAGATCTGTATTTCAGAATCAGGATAAATATAGAGTACTGGCATATGCAGACGATGTGGCTACAGTAACTTTGGATCTGGCAACTGCATTGGTCGAGATAGAAAAACTTGCAGGGCAATTCAGAAGCTTCTCTGGATATAAGCTGATAGAGGCTAAAACACAGATAGTTTGTGTAGAAGGAACAGAGTTTAGGGATAGACAGAGAATTTCAGAGGCAATGTATCTAGGGATCATGATAACTGGATCTCTTAGTTAAGGGCAATTTGGCTCCAGTACTAGACAAGATCAAACCAGATTTGGATAGGATGGTCCATCTGCATCTCTCAATAGTTTGGATATGTAATGTAATAAAAGTGAATATCCTCCCTAAAGTATTTTACTTTTTCAGGCCAATTCCAGTGGAGATTAGTAAATTCTAGCTTCAAAAATTAGAATCAATCTGTATTAGTTTACTGTGGGGTATAACAAGCCTAGAAGAGCAATTAAATATATGACCTTTTCAAGATCACATGGTTGGGTGTTACTTTCAAATTTGATTTCCTATTACTGGGCATGTGGTTTCTGCTACCTCCTTAATACCTAAGGTTTTTCAAGATTCAGTGATGGAAAGGTGGAAACAGAAGGGTATTGGTTTAATAGGATATCCATATAATGATACTCGGGTTCCAAAGAGTTTGACAGACAGGATCTGGTTCGGAAACAATTCGGTCGACAGAGTCGAGATCTTCATATCGTACTTGGACGTTTGGAACAGGGGACGACTCAGTCAGAAACATAGGCTGCCAATCGGATTTGCTAGTTCCAGAACCCGTCTGTAGGCCTTTCTAGCAAGATCGTAATAAGCCCCTATGTGTTTATGTATTGTCATGTAGCACTTTATCAACTATGTATAATTCTGCTGTCCATGCGTACTAGATATTGCTGTATTTGAATCTAAACATGGGTGTAAACATTCGAAAAAAAGAAGTAAGTGTGTGAGACATACAGGAAGAGGATTGGGGCACTATAAACTATGCGTAGTCTTGTATGGGAAAGCCAGCTTATGGCTAAAGGCATGTATTCAAAAATAACACCTGCATTCACTTAATTCCTTCTAATGTTGCCTCTATGGTTACAGGCAGTTTTGCAGACCTATTCAGACAGTTGTGAATATTTCTAAAATAGTGTCCCTTACATTTTATACACAGTTCCCTCCTCCCCAGTTTTACGTAAGCATGCTCTAAAAGGCATTCACACAGACAGTGTCTCAGAACGCGGTATTTCTTTTTTCATGTTAAAGAAAAGCACTACTTCAAATTTGGATCTGCAGATTTTCATACAATATTTTTATTTTCAAGTCAGAAAAAAAACTAAAGCAAAACAAATCATTTTCTGTGCAAGAATGCACGTAATACTCAATCACGAAGCATATGGGGCACCATGCAGCTGGTTTAGGCTTGAGGAGGAATGCATGCAGGCTTTTGGGACAACTTGGCTCTATATGGACTGGTCTGCACCAGGTGTTGTTGTCTTTGTAGATGGATATTCCAGGAAGGGGCACAGAAGATCATATCAGGAGAGTGATCATGTTATTTGAACTGGCTGAAGTCCACAAAACACAGCTGGGATTGATTTTATTAGATGTCGTAAAGGCATTAGATCGTGCTGCCTGGGGGTTTGGTGGGTAGTTCTGGAATGGAAGGGGTTTGGGAATGGATTCATAGGGGCAGTTAAAACTTTATACAAATCTCCTAAAGCTAGAGATTGAGCAATAGGTCCAGAATCTGAGACTATACATATCTCGAGGGAAACTAGACACCGTTGTTTTTGCTCCCCTTTATTATTTTCATTATATAATGACCCTTTCCCAACAAAATTGTAGGAGGGCATGTGTAAGCATGGGCGGAAAATCCGTTCCGCTCGCGGATTATGCGGATTTTCAGTAAATTCGCAATCCGCGAGATTCGCGAATTTCCCGCAAAATCCGCGAACGGAACGGATTGGGTCAAAAGTTCAAGCTGACTTTTGTAACTCTTTTAGAATGGCGCCGGCAAGTTGCCAGAGCCATTCTACAATAGTTACAAAAGTCAGCTTCAACAGGAAGCTCTAGTAGATAAAGTAAAGCAGGTGCTGCTTAAATTCAGTTACACAATCATTAATCACCCCAAACCTGGGGTGATTAATGATTGTGTAACTTAATTTGACCTTCAACTGGAGCACCTGCTTTACTTTATCTATTAGTGCTTCCTGTTGAAGCTATTTCTAGCTATTTTAGAATGGCGCTGGCAGCTTGCCGGCGCCATTCTAAGTGGGGCTGAGGGCAGAAGGGCACAAAAGTGGGACAGAGGGCAGAAGGGGACAAAAGATGAGTGGGGCAGAGGGCAGAAGGGCACAGAAACAAGTGGTACAGAAGGCAGATGGGCATAAAAAATGAGAGGGTGGCAGTGATTCAGCAGGCAAAAAAAAACCTCGCGAAATTGCAAAGCGCCTCGCAAACACCCGCGAACACGCAAAGCGCCTCGCGAACACCCGCGAACACGCAAAAACCAAAAAATCTGCAAATTTGCAAATTTTGCGGATTGCCAATTCTCAAATCCGCAAATTCGCGAATTGCGAATTCGCAAAATTTGCCCATGCTTAGGCATGTGTATAAGATCTGTATTTCAGAATCAGGATAAATATAGAGTACTGGCATATGCAGACGATGTGGCTACAGTAACTTTGGATCTGGCAACTGCATTGGTCGAGATAGAAAAACTTGCAGGGCAATTCAGAAGCTTCTCTGGATATAAGCTGATAGAGGCTAAAACACAGATAGTTTGTGTAGAAGGAACAGAGTTTAGGGATAGACAGAGAATTTCAGAGGCAATGTATCTAGGGATCATGATAACTGGATCTCTTAGTTAAGGGCAATTTGGCTCCAGTACTAGACAAGATCAAACCAGATTTGGATAGGATGGTCCATCTGCATCTCTCAATAGTTTGGATATGTAATGTAATAAAAGTGAATATCCTCCCTAAAGTATTTTACTTTTTCAGGCCAATTCCAGTGGAGATTAGTAAATTCTAGCTTCAAAAATTAGAATCAATCTGTATTAGTTTACTGTGGGGTATAACAAGCCTAGAAGAGCAATTAAATATATGACCTTTTCAAGATCACATGGTTGGGTGTTATTTTCAAATTTGATTTCCTATTACTGGGCATGTGGTTTCTGCTACCTCCTTAATACCTAAGGTTTTTCAAGATTCAGTGATGGAAAGGTGGAAACAGAAGGGTATTGGTTTAATAGGATATCCATATAATGATACTCGGGTTCCAAAGAGTTTGACAGACAGGATCTGGTTCGGAAACAATTCGGTCGACAGAGTCGAGATCTTCATATCGTACTTGGACGTTTGGAACAGGGGACGACTCAGTCAGAAACATAGGCTGCCAATCGGATTTGCTAGTTCCAGAACCCGTCTGTAGGCCTTTCTAGCAAGATCGTAATAAGCCCCTATGTGTTTATGTATTGTCATGTAGCACTTTATCAACTATGTATAATTCTGCTGTCCATGCGTACTAGATATTGCTGTATTTGAATCTAAACATGGGTGTAAACATTCGAAAAAAAGAAGTAAGTGTGTGAGACATACAGGAAGAGGATTGGGGCACTATAAACTATGCGTAGTCTTGTATGGGAAAGCCAGCTTATGGCTAAAGGCATGTATTCAAAAATAACACCTGCATTCACTTAATTCCTTCTAATGTTGCCTCTATGGTTACAGGCAGTTTTGCAGACCTATTCAGACAGTTGTGAATATTTCTAAAATAGTGTCCCTTACATTTTATACACAGTTCCCTCCTCCCCAGTTTTACGTAAGCATGCTCTAAAAGGCATTCACACAGACAGTGTCTCAGAACGCGGTATTTCTTTTTTCATGTTAAAGAAAAGCACTACTTCAAATTTGGATCTGCAGATTTTCATACAATATTTTTATTTTCAAGTCAGAAAAAAAACTAAAGCAAAACAAATCATTTTCTGTGCAAGAATGCACGTAATACTCAATCACGAAGCATATGGGGCACCATGCAGCTGGTTTAGGCTTGAGGAGGAATGCATGCAGGCTTTTGGGACAACTTGGCTCTATATGGACTGGTCTGCACCAGGTGTTGTTGTCTTTGTAGATGGATATGGTATATTTTCAAAGATAAAGTCAAAGAAAAAACTTTCTCAAAGGAAACTTCTAGTTCCTTATGCTCATAATACGTGCAGTTACTGTTAGAAAATAAAACCTAAAAGCCCCTAAATTTGACCACAAGTTAATTTTGGCCAAATCACTTAATCTCCCTGTGCACCAAGAACAAACAAAAATATGACCTTGTTTCTTATTACTGTCTCTGTGGGTTTTCTAAAATCAATACAGAAACAATAACAACATTATTCATACACCTAATTAGGCAGCTAGGGCTCAGGATTTGTAATATACTGTTCTAACCAAATGTTCAATAAAGTAGTAACATTGTGTTAAAGAATATTTTGCGAATGTATCTATTTTTCTATTTCTATACCAACGATCTATATCTGTGTGGGTGAGCCTTTTCAGGGGCCCACTGGTGCAGGGGTTCGCCCTTCTTTGTACTTAAGTCCTTAGACTAACGAAATAGAGATTGGCATGGAAGCTGTAATATTAAAGAAGATACATTTCTTAACCACTCATGAGGAACACGACATCAATATGGTACCCTCAGGCCACTGTATGAGGTAGTCCAAGGAGTACTGAAATCATGGGCCTTTTATGGCCGGTTTATAGCTGAGTAAGCATGAAGACTCAAAAGGAGGTGGTACAAGTATGCACAAGAAGAGTTATACACATATATGGCCAACTGGAAACTACCTAATCAACAGAGTGGGAGGAGTAACAAAAACTCTTACATCAGTCGGAATAGCATGACAGATATATTCTAAGACAGATGCATTCTGGCAGCTACAGGCCTTTCTGAGCATGTGCAAGGCTCTGGCTCAGTGCTGAAGGAGTTAACTATAGTTGATGACTCAAGTGAAATACAAGGGCAGGCAACATTGAAGATGGGAGAAGCACATGGTCAGCACAAGGCTAACTAAAATGGCTTAGAACAACAATTTTCGCCTAGGACCACAGGCGCAATGTTTGGGGGCACTGAAAAGGACTATAAGGCCCAGGAGACCGTGGGGCCAACACCAGAACCATAGCTCCGCCCCCTCATCACCAGGGCTTTATCAACTGCTTGCAGCTCCCGCTCCGCGGGAGACGCTTCGCCTAGGACCACAGGCGCAACGTTTGGGGGCACTGAAAAGGACTCTGAGGCCCAGGAGACCGCGGGGCCAACACCAGAACCGTAGCTCCGCCCCCTCAACACCGGGGCTTTATCTACTGCTCGCGTCTCCCGCTCCGTGGGAGACGCTTCGCCTAGGACCACAGGTGCAACGTTTAGGGGCACTGAAAAGGACTCTGAGGCCCAGGAGACCGCGGGCCAACACCAGCACCGTAGCTCCGCCCCAACATCGTCATAACTTTAAAGGTCCTAACGGTGTCGTGCAACGCGGGACGCGCGCGGGCGGGCGCCGGGCTAAGCTTGTGCAAAGGGAAGGCCGTCTGTGGCCGGAGGAGGCCGGGCAGGGCCAGGGACCTTGGTTCTGCAACACAAGATATTCTGGCCCAAGTGAGACTTTGTATCTCTTTTAAACTTGGTTAGGGTTTAGTCATAGGTATTAGGTACTATACTAGCTAACATACTTGTAACCTTGGTACCAGGGCACATTACTCTTATTGCTGGCCTGGTCTCTTATCTAATACCAAAGCATAATTTTCAAGTTCTGACCATGTCTAAAGCTAAAACTGATAAGGCTGTACCTGGTGCAGGCACAATGGACAATTACTTGGTAGAAGTGTTAGATAAAATTAATAAAGATAGGAGGGCCTCGCTAGGTTTAGGGAGCCCACCTGTTTTACACCAAGATACCCCTAATCACCCAGTGGAAACTCTAGCTGATGATACGTTGGATTTGGGCAACCGGGTGGTCGCAACGGCTGAAGCACAGGTCCATTCCGAGCTGCAGGAGGAATTACCTGATATTTCAATTGAGAAAATGGAGGAGGTCCCGCCAGCTCCTAGACCAGTAAGAACCTGCAGAAATTACAAGCTAAACGCGGGGGAAGCATAGTAAAAAAAGGGTAGAAACTTCCCAATCAGTTCAAAATGGTTGCGTTGCTGGTATCGACCCACAGGAAGGAAATAGTGCAGCCAGCTTTAACATACGCCCAGAGCAATTTGCTTTACTGGTCTGTACCATAGAAGCTAAGATTGAGGCTAAGATGGAAGAAATCATCAACTCCCTAGTGCTCAAATTAGATTTGGTCACCTCAGAAGTTAAGAGGCTAGGAGGTCTGCTAGCAACACACTTGGCCCCGGTCGAAAGAGTGAAGGCTGTCGTTAAGGGTCCTGTTTGTGTGGGGCAGGGAAATAGTAAAGATAACTTGCAGCAACTAAGCCAGCATACAACTGTAAGTGATGCTTCTCTCCCTGACCCTACTCCAATATCTGGTACTACTAAACAACATTTTCCAGGTCCAGATAGCACTTGGGGATTTAGACAGCCAAAGAAAAGTCGCTTCATGCATCTTGCCCCTGACTGTGCACCCTACGTGGTTGTCCTAACTAATGCCCTGCCTCCTGATCACCACTCTGCTCAGTCACAGGAGGAATCACACGAATGATTAAAAAACAAAACAGTGTCATGGTTGAATAGGAGATGCTGGTTCCCAACTAAATTTTCCAACCAAATATTGTCCACTAGAAGTGCAAATTGGATTGGCCCGTCCAGAAAGACATGTAGTGGGGACTGTATTATTGTTAATTTTAAACATCCTCAACATGCTGCTACAGTTTTGTTAAGGGCAGCCTCCTTGGTTTACAATACAAACAGTGTTTGTGTGCGACCACTTGGTTCTATTACACCCATTAATCAAAGCTCCTCCTAATCCCGGGAGATTTTGATCATTTACCAAGCATGGGCGAATTTTGCGGATCTCGCGTTCGCGAATTTTGCGGATTTGCGAACTCGCAATCCGCAAAATCCGCGAATTCCCGCGAATTTGCGGATTTTTTTTTTTGTGTGTTCGCAATTGTTTCTGCCAGTTCGCGAGGATTTGGTACTAGTTCGCAATTGCGAACTTACTTGTCGGCTCGCAACGGTCGCAACTATGTTGTTTCTACGTCTGGTTCATCATCACAGCCTCCCAGCACCCTCTGTTTTACCACTGGCACCCTCTCTTTGACCCATGCCACCCTCTGTTACATCAATGCCACCCTCTGGTTCATCATCACTGTAGAAGATGGGGGGGAAAAGCAAGCCCACCTGCCCTGCTTGAACTGACATGAATTAATTTGGGGTTAGTTTATTAACAACACCTGCCCTGCCCCAACTGACAATAATGAATTAGGGGCTAATTAATGTGTCACTGAAAGAATTTAAAGTTCCAGCCTGGCACCTGCTTGTCTGCTCCTTTAGCTGTAAATCAGGACCTTTGTGGCATACAGTTAAGGTCAGAGCAGGGTCACACAATAGTTGCAAGCAGGCAACCGAATTCTGGAGGGCCCCCTCAGGAAGCACTACAAAGAATCGTTACAAATCATGAGGTTGACCTTTTGCACCTGCTCATTGCTTTTGCTTTTGCTGAAATCGTTTTTCGGTTTTTTTCGCGCTATTCGCGGGGCGCGGCGTCGTGCGAAACCGACCGCGGAAGCCGCCAATTCGTGCGAATGAGCATTTTATTTTTTTGCGGCTTGTTGTTTCGCGAGTTTTTTTGCAGTATTCGCGAGCCGCTTGCAGCGCAACACGCGAATTTACCCCAAGGTCGAGTACGGGCGCGGCCATTTTGTTTGCGTGACGTATTTCCGTTTTCGCCCGCTATGTATAATCTCGCGCAGTAAGCGCATTGCGAGTAGAGGTTCGCACGAGATCGCGCGGGAAATCTAGAGGTTCGCACGAGATCGCGAGGAAAATCTCGCGCGAACTTACTTTCGCGCTCGTGAACGGGCGCCGGCCATCTTGTTTTTCATTCATTTCCTGTGTCTGGGCATGGTGTTTAATCCTCTTGGTATCTTTGCCATCCTTTGCTTGTTTTCAGGTTTTTTTTTACGATTTTGCTTCTTATCTATCCCTCTCTTTTCCTAGCTGTATATTTTTGTCTTTTCTGCTATTTTTCTTTACTTTTAAACTACTTTTTTAAACTCTTTTCTTTTCTTCTTCCCTATCCTATTCTTTCTTAATTTTCTACTTCTTCCTACCTTACCTGCCCAGACCATGGCCAAGCCAGGCGCCGTGAAGCTGCCCAGGCACTTGAGGGCCGCAGCGGCGGCGGGGAGTAGTGCTGGACCCAGTGGCAGGACAGCATGCGGGAGATTGAGGGGGGAGCAGGTGACGCGACGGGAGATATTCAGCCCGGAGGAAGTGGGCGCGCTGGTCTACTTCGTCCAGCGCCGCCTGCCCAGGACCATCGCGGGAGGCGGCAGGATCGCGGCCGGCGGCTACAACATGCGGGAGCGCCGGAAGCGGTGGGAGAAGGTGTGCTGGGCCATATCCCACCTCTACGGGGTCCAGCGCACCTACAGCCAGGTCACCCATCGCTGGACGGACCTCCTGGACCGCGAGCGCGACCTGCTGGACCAGCTCGGCTTGGAGATCCCCGGGCTTGGTGAGTAGTAGTAGCCATTTAATCACTCACTACTATGATGTTTTCTCCTGCTCTGTGTTGTTGTATTGCAAATATTTGTTTTTTACATGGAGCAAGCCAATAATGCCGCTGATGACGATTACATTGTAGTTAAATTATATTTCAAAATCTTCTGTGCATTTCAGGTGCACTGCTCTCCTTCTCAGTGGCGTTGCTACTATGCTTATTTGTTTTCTATTTCGTGGTCTCATTGGCCTGAGTAACTATTATGTATGAGTGTACTTTACAGAACTGCGTAATGCTAGACACTAGGGGGCAGATTACATTTACAAGCCCCTTGCGCCACGTTTACGTTGCCTTGCGTGACGCAACAGCGGCGTAAACGTGCCGCATCCCTGCGAGTCATTTACAGCATGACGCATCTAGGGAGATGCGTCACGTTATAAAGCCATGGGCCTGCACCACAATGGGTGCGTTCCTAGTACGCAGGGTGGGCGGTCCGGCGGCTGTGCGCCTCGCAAAATTGCCTGCGTGAAATCTACAAGATTTAACGCAGGCACTTCTGCGACGCTGCTACGTCAATTCAATTCCTTATGTCTGCTCGAAGCAGGCGAAAGGACTGACACAGCATGTTAAGTATTGGGTGGCCCTGAGCATTACTGGAGTTGCATTGCATTGGCGACGTGACTCCAGCGATGCGCCGCTCTTACGTGACGAGATGCGTCACGCAAGTGCCTACCCTTGCGCCAGGGCGCGCCGCATTGTAAATGAGGCACATCTGCCGTGTCGCAAGGGTAGTTTTGCGTGACGCATTTGATCTGGCGCATCTCTGGAGATGCGCCAGAACGCGTAAGTAAGTATGCCCCTAAGGGGCAGAATTGCAATTACCGTCGCATCCCTGCAAAGTAGCAGGGATGCGCCATTAATTGTGCGGCCCGCTACCACCACCAAACATGGTGCGCCGTATTTGCAATGCGGCGCACCATGGGCCCAAAACGTCACCGAAGCTTTACTGCTGGAGTTGCGTCGCAACGATGGCGCAGCTCCATCAATGCTCTGGGGTACCCTATCTCCCCAATGCTGGGTCAAGCCGTACGTCTGCTTCAAGCAGGTGCAGGGTTTGTGTGACGCATCATTGTCCTAAAGGTGACTGATTGATATTTTGTAGATTTCCCTCAGCCACTATTAGGATGTGTTCCAGCGCAGGAATGCCCTCCCTTGCGCCGGAACGCCCCCTGATGGCGCAGGGCTTTATAACGGGATGCATCTCCCAAATGCGTCACGTTGTTATAATATTATACGCCGCACCATGGCGCCCTTTTTTGTTTAGCTGCTGCGTCACAAAAGTCACGCAAGAACGGCGCAAAAGAGCCGCAAGGGCTTAAATCTGCCCCTTCCTTTGTACCCCTGACAATAAGAAAAATAGTGGCGGTGGATTGATAGTTTGACTATTTAAATGACTGGTAATGTAGCAGGCAACTGTTAGTGTTGTCACTGATCTGACTGAAATCACAATGGAGTTTGTCTGTCACTTTGCGTCTTGCCTGCGGACTGCTGCCTGCCAGTCCTAGGTGAACGTTTCAGTACTTTGTTTAGTGAGTTACGTGACTTTCGAAGTCACAGGTCCGCAAATAAATGAAAACTAACCATAATCAATATAATTTCGCGGAAATATTTTGTTATTGTTCTTTTGAAATGTTTGATTTGGTTGACATTGACAAGCAACAATCATCCATGTTTTCTGTTCTTTCTTTCATGTTGTACGTCAGCTCCCCCCAGGGGCGAGAGGAGGACACAGGAGCAGCAGGCGGCGGATGCTGTTCAACAGGGCCAGGATCGGGCAGGCGAGGGCTCCTCTGCTGGCCCCAGTAAGTTTTCATTTTAGACTAGTACCTATTTTTCCTAGCGTTCCTCATTTGACTTTTTTCAAAATTGTCTTTGCTCTTCTTGTAGACTGTATCTAAATTCTTATCCTGCCTCTACTATGACTCCCTGTGGTATTACTAGATTATTCTTATTAGTCTGTCTGTGTAGCTAACTAAGATTGCATGGTTGGCGAAACTCCCATGATTCTAGTCAGCAATAGCTCTATCAACTTAGTGCAGTCCTCTGGGATTGTCCATAATGTCTTTTGAAGTGTTCTATCTGGACTCATGCTTGCAAAAATTGCAAAACCTTTCGCTCAGTCACTCTAGTCTGGACCAAAAAACACAGATTGTATTTAAGTTTCAAAGCTTTATTAAAAGTAAACACATTTATTAAAATGAAGTCATAATAAAACTAAACGTTTAACTGATAATGGAAAAGTGGTTAGTGCTGACGATTAATTGAAGACATTTCTTGTGGTCGAGCCGAGCTCTCACCTGGTTTCAACTTGATCTTGTTGTTAGAAGTCCATCCTCTGTCTGTGTGGAGAAAAATGGTGCATGTTAAAAAAACAGCCTTCATCAGTTGTGCCAAAAAGTGCAGCAAGACAACCTTCCCTGGAAAAAGGGACATTTTTTTTAACTTTAACGTAGACAGTCACAAATTACATTGTTTTCACATGTCTTCATTCCTAGACCAAAGACTAGTGAGTGCTTTATTCTAACATTCTTAAATGTACTTTGTAGGTGGAACATCTGGTGGCGGGGCCAGTGTGGAGGTGGTGGTGCTCGACACGGAGGCGGAGGGCGATTCTTCAGGGGAGGAGGCGGCGGCTGTGAGAGTTGAGACGGTGGTGGTGGCGGCCAGAGGTAAGCTCTTATATATTCCTTACTTATTGAGATTGAAGACTAGCTGGGAAGGCAAGAATATGAGATGCATGGCTGGGTGAATGATGAAGCAATGATGGGTGGAAGGACAACAGCCTGGGTGGGTGACACAGAAACTGTATGTGTCCATATACCTGGATCATGCTACTATCTGAGTCTTAGATAGCATATGTGTATCTAGAGCAGGGGTACTCATAGTACGGCCCGCGGGCCGGTGGTGGCCCGGCAAGCCTTCCTTGGCGGTGCGCAGACCTTGCAGACAATCACTGCTCCCCCGGCCCCCACAGAGCAGAGGCTTTTTTGTATTTCACCTGTTAGCGCCCCTGCATCTCCACTCTGACAATCACTGCTCCCCCGGCCCCCACAGAGCAGAGTGGAGATGCAAGGCCACAAAGAGGTGAAATAGAACAAAGCCTCTGCTCTGTGGGGCCGGGCAAGCAGTGATTGTCAGGGTGGAGAAGCAGGGGCGCTACAACAAACAAAGCCTCAATAATATGTTAATGGTCTTTTAAAGACCTGTTAAGTACTTTGGTGTTGTTGTCTGTGTGTGCGCGTTGAGGAAGCGGTCTCAACCCGGGCTGAAGGCTGACACAGATAGACACACACACAGTGAGATGACAGAGGGGGAGGGAGAGGGAGGGCAGGAGGGAGAGAGAGATGGAGGGAGGGCAGGAGGGAGAGCAGGAGGGAGAGAGATGTATGTAAATGCTGGGTCTGGTGGCTCAGTGGATGAGGGCATCTGCTGCAGGGACCTGTGTGCAACCTCATGGTCACAAGTTATCGTTTTGCTTTAGCCCCGCCCCCTCTGACTCCGCCCCCACCAGTGCGGCCCTCGGCCCCAAACTACACTGTAAATGTAGCCCCTGAGAGAAAGTTTGTGAGTACCCATGATCTAGAGAGAGTAGACGGTCAGTGGATGAACTAAGTGTAACTTTGAAGAGCATGTAACACTGCACCCGCACGTCCGTTCCAGTGTAGGAAAGGCAAGGAAAAGAACTTTTAATTTTGTCCAAATACTACCATAAATAGTAGCAGTAGTTTGTATTGCAAGCACTGCATAGATCCGGTTATTACGGTGGCCACTCCCTACCTCTCTTAATAAGTTTAGTAGTACTCAGTCATTCATGTGTGGATGTATCACTGGTCACTCAATAAAAAGCAAAGCACCTAAAGTCATCCCATATATAAGCAAAAACATCCCATGTGAAGTGATAGATAATCAGATTATTTATCTTCTTCAATTTTCCATTTCTAGTACTCATTTCCACTGTAGGGTGAAAGTTAAATTAATTAAGCAGTAGCCCTTGAGTTGTAACAGAGTATTCTCAGTGCCACCCGTAATAGAAAAGTAAGAGCTTCACCACCTGCATGTACTGGACGGGTACAGTAACGCAACGCAAGTCTAGGTCACTCCTCATGGCGTGCGTCTCTTTTTCTCGGGTGCAAGTTTACTGCGCTGGCATTATGCCGGCTTGCAGAAAATAACGTACCAATTTTCCAAAACAAGAGATAAGAAGAAGAATAAGACTGGTGTACTTTCATAGTCGACTCCAATGGAAGTCCACAGTGCTCGTAGAATTTGTTCCTTAAACTCCCACTAATGTTAGAGCAAGGATGAAGAAGTGTGAGGTTAGATAGATACTGGCCTCAATAGTTATGTAATGCGCTTGCAAGTTGCTAGTTGTACTGCAACACAAATTTCTGCTGAATGATTGAGTTAATCTTAAAGAGCATTGGTTACAGACTATGTCTTTCTTTCTTCATATAGATGCTCCTTCCGAACAAGGAGGAAGGAGCTGGCTAGAGCGGCCCGGCAACGGAGGATCGAGGCCACTGTTGCGGAATATCGGCGGCTGGTGGCCCTGGAGGACGAGGAAAGTGTGCAGTCGACAACAACAACAACGTCGTCTGCATCGGCCTCCGTGGCCCCACGGGCTGCCACCCAGCACAGTGGTCCACCCAGACTGAGCCGGGCTGCCAAAGGCAAACGCCACCGCCGAGCAGCAAGGCCAACAGCTGCCTCTCACAGGCATTGCACCTGCAAGGCAGTGAAGGCACGCCTGCGCCGCACTACCCTGATGGTGTCCCGCCTTCAGCAGGAGCTCGCCTTGCTCCGCGAGGAGCATGATGCCCTGGCCCAAAAAGTTAACAGCATCCACCCATAGTGTCCCTTGCCCCTTTTTTAGAGACTTTTGGGGGGTGGGAATTGGGAGTTGGGTTTTTGGGGACTTTTGAAGGACAATCGTTGGGGTTAGGGAGGGTCTTGCGGGAGATTATTTTGTTAGGGATATAAATATACTTTTTCAAACTTTATCTGAGCATACCTGTTTTTTACTGCTTGCCTGGTGGGTGGGGGTTTAACGTTGACTGTTTTCCTGAAAGTTTAGTTTCATTTTCTTCCTTTAAGTGTAAATGCCCAAATGTTTTCAACACTAAGTGCCTCTCACAGACTAAGTGAAGTGAATCCAAGAGTCCTAGGACTTTAGTAGTACTACCTTCAGTCTCTCGTCTCTCGTACTAATACTCCATTATACCCCCAAACCACCAAACGCTTATCTTACCTGTAATTTGTGTTTGAAAGTAGGGCTAGACCCAGGGCTGGCTCCACGGGAAACACCGAATAAGGTTGGCAATCTTGGTCGGATAAAATTTCCTCATAGCGGTGGTACTAGTGGTGTGACACAGTGGCAGTTGCATGCCTATGAAAAAAAAGAAAATGAAATCTGGTTTGTCCTCCTGAGCAATTCAACGGTACAACTGAGAATATAGCAGGTGACAGAAGTACAGTAGAGCAGTGCCACATTGTAGCCTAACAAATGGTAAAGTATAACTACTAATTCGGTTGAAGTTCTTTCACATTAGCAATGGTTCTTTGTCAAGCAGAGTAAGAATATATCCTCGGATTTCTTCACCAGCCTGTTGCTATCACCTTATCCTCCCCAGCAAGTGTGTGGATTTATTGCTGTAATAATAATTTAGTCACACATCAATCAAAACCACACAGCCCGGGGGAAGAGGGTTAGGGTTTGAAAAATGGATGGGTACGGGGGTTTTTGGGAAAGGTTTTGGGAGACAAGAAAAAATAGCACAGCATAGACAAACAATTGTGAACATAAACAAATCTTTGGGTACAAACCTATCCATCAATCTTTGAAAGTGCATGCACTACTGCATGCATGTCAGTGAAAAGTAAGTAGTACATTCGACAACTGTGGAAGAAAGAATGCAACAGTAAAGGGCCTATGTGTAAATTATTGATAACGATATTCAACATAAGGTCTCTGTAGCCAGATACCCGAGAGCCTTGCTGGTCACTATAAATCCATTCACAACAACACTCAGTGGGGTTGGTCTGGAAGGTATAGTAGATAGAAAAGGAGAAATTGCTTTTTTTCTAGGTGTCCCCTCACTCACCAGGGTTGCCCCTTGGTGACATGCTTCATCATTGGGGCCATCCCAGTCCTCTACGGCCTGGGGCGTGCTGCGACTTGCGAATTACGTAAAAGCACTTACAAATGACTATGTGTGGTGCAGATGTGATAGTGGAGTGGACTAAGTGATGTGTTAAGGGATCAATTTAGAAGCCGAGAGAGAGCCAAGAAATGCAGTCACAGTCAGAGAAAAAGGCAAGGGATACTGTATCTATGTGGTTGTAGTGGTCCTGTTGGAAGTGGTAAGTAAGTTGCCTGCAGAAAAAAAATCCTCCTATTAGCGGCACTCCTCCATTGCAGCCGATGCTTCGTCCATCGATGTTGGTCACCAGAAGACACCCTGTCCACTGCCTGCCTGATGCTGAATTGTGGCTCGCTACTGTGAAGCCTGACTCCATCCTTTTTTCCCCATTGCAGAGACTGAAACCCGGCCTGTAATTATTCAACGAAAAACAGGAAGTGATATAATATTACAACACCACTGATAAATAAATATAACAAAAATGTAGAAGACCCCCAATCAAATCTCAAAAAACGAGGCCTAGCAGAAAACTGGTGACAAAACTTACTTTGAAAGTAAAAGTAGGCCGAAGTACCCCCTTCCTAATTACCCATTACCCACCGTGGATTGCATTCAAACCACTTGCAAGCAACCAAGCAAAAGTAGCCATAGCCAGCATCGCTCCAAGACTCGAAATCCCCCCCACTCAAACACATGCAATAGAAATACTGCTAACCCTAACGAACCCTAAGTTAAGAATAGTGGCAAAGGCTTTCTTTAACTATGCCAAATCCCCCCTTTCCCACCATGGATTTTCTTCAAATGACTTGCAACCAAAATTACACATTCTCACGAGTGCTCTAAGACCCCAGAACTCAGTTGGAAAAATCTAGAACACCCCGAAACACATGCAATCCTGCTGCTAGGGCTAACCCTAACGAACCCTAAGTTACAAAAAGTGCCAAAACTAAAGGCTTTTCCGCGCGGATTTTGTCCCAACCACTTCTACCCGGTATTAGACCTTCCCAGGAATGCCCCAAGACCCGGCAACCCACCCGCCAAGAAGCATAACACCCCCAAACAGGCCAAAAGCAAAATCTCATACTTGCAATATTTCTGGGCCTTCGGTCCAAACGCGCTGCGTAGCTAGGCCATAAGTCGGGGTTGGCACGACGGATTTCCTGAAAAGCAAATGCAATCAAGATTAGAGTGTCCCAGCAATGCTCCCAGACCACGAAACTCACCCACAAACAGACGGAACCCCCCCTAAGAGCACCTCAAAGGCAAGCAAGTCATCAAAAACACAAAAAAAATTCCGCCTGGGATTTGGTCCAAAACACTTTTATCCGGTATTAGAGCTTCCCAGCAATGGCCCCAGAGCCGTCAACCCAGGAGAAAACAAGTAGAAGACCCCCAAACAGCCAAAGAGCAAAAGTACAAAAATGGGGACTTAGTCAATTTTTCACAAATTTCCTAAATCACTCCGCGCGCGCTCTGCAGCTAGGCCCTAAGTCCCCTCTGCCACCATGGGTTTGCTTCAAACCTCTTGCAAAGTAAAGTATATATAGCCAGCAGTGCTCCCAGACCACGAAACTCACCCACAAACACCAGGAAGCCCCCCAAACAGGCCCCCGAAAACGCTACATAGAGCAAAATGTCAGAAA
Organism: Lissotriton vulgaris; assembly: GCF_964263255.1. Classification (NCBI taxonomy): domain Eukaryota; kingdom Metazoa; phylum Chordata; class Amphibia; order Caudata; family Salamandridae; genus Lissotriton; species Lissotriton vulgaris. Next base: position 2,094,176,772 of record NC_141687.1, read on the forward strand.
TAGCCAAAAAAAAAATCGGCCTGGATTTTGTCCCAACCACTTCTACCCGGTATTAGACCTTCCCAGGAATGCCCCAAGACCCGGCAACCCACCCGCCAAGAAGCATAACACCCCCAAACAGGCCAAAAGCAAAATCTCATACTTGCAATATTTCTGGGCCTTCGGTCCAAACGCGCTGCGTAGCTAGGCCATAAGTCGGGGTTGGCACGACGGATTTCCTGAAAAGCAAATGCAATCAAGATTAGAGTGTCCCAGCAGTGCTCCCAGACCACAAAACTCACCCACAAACACCAGGAAGCCCCCCAAACAGGCCCCCGAAAACGCTACATAGAGCAAAATGTCAGAAATAGCCAAAAAAAAAATCGGCCTGGATTTTGTCCCAACCACTTCTACCCGGTATTAGACCTTCCCAGGAATGCCCCAAGACCCGGCAACCCACCCGCCAAGAAGCATAACACCCCCAAACAGGCCAAAAGCAAAATCTCATACTTGCAATATTTCTGGGCCTTCGGTCCAAACGCGCTGCGTAGCTAGGCCATAAGTCGGGGTTGGCACGACGGATTTCCTGAAAAGCAAATGCAATCAAGATTAGAGTGTCCCAGCAATGCTCCCAGACCACGAAACTCACCCACAAACAGACGGAACCCCCCCTAAGAGCACCTCAAAGGCAAGCAAGTCATCAAAAACACAAAACATTTTCCGCCTCGGATTTGGTCCAAACCACTTTTAGTGCTTCCAAGCAATGGCCCCAGACCCGTCAACTCACCTGCAAAGAGGTAGAACAACACCCCCACAAGTGCTGAGTCTTTCTTCATTGGGCGTAAACCAGCCCTCTGCTTTGATGGAAATAGGAGTCTGGAGGAGGAGGATAGAGGAGCATGTTCTTCTGAACTTGTGAACCTGAGGAATGCAGACTGCGGCACCTTCAAATCAATTAGCAAACAAGTGAAGACAGTTCTGCTGATGGGCTTGTTTTTGTGATTATCTGATTAAAGTTTGAATTATATTAACTGTGCACAACAAAGAAAGACAGACACACAGGAATAAAAGTGAATAAGGATGAAAAAGAAAGTTATTGATTCGTTGTCTCATTTTCAGGGCTCGAAGTCGGTATCACGGTCCAGGAATAAGAATAAGGCTTTGTCATCATACTCTGCGAATTCAGGCAGGGTGAGCTCAGTGTCACCTGACAGAGTAGAAATTCCCTCATCTATGTTGCTGGCCACCTCCTCTTCATCCGGCACGCTCTCTCGTACTCTGAAATCTGGTGGTATGAGGTGCTGATTCATCTTGATCATTGTTAACCTCTCCACATTTTTGGGCGAGAGGCGGCTCCGTTTGGGAGTTACAATCCCACCAGCCGCATAGAAAACCCGTTCAGAAGACACGCTTGCGAGTGGGCAAGACAAGTAGTTTAAAGCCAGGTTGGTGAGCTGTGGCCACAATTCTTTTTTCCCATGCCAATACGCCAATGGGTCAGAATTAACATAGACCTCTGTTGAGTCATTCAGATAGTCCTTCACCATCGACTCAAGGTCCTCATCCAAGGTTCCTCCACTTTGCTTAGCTCTTGCTGTGCCTCTGACCTTTTGAGAACCAAACCCACGCAGAGCTAGCCAATCCTCTTCAGCCTCCAATGTTTCTGTTGTCTTTCGTGCAGATGATCCGGTTGCCGGTGTCTTTAACGGCTGAGAGGTCACTTGTGCCACAGCCACAGGTGCAGAAGTGGATTGTTTTGACTGGGGATGGCCTGCTGATGTACTGCCATTTCCTTCAATTTCCAGCCGTTCTGTTTCAAACTTCTTGGCTGACAAGGCTAGCCAACGTTTGTACTTTGGAACATGTTCATCATTAAAAGGAAAGAATGCTTGGCCTGCCAGCGCCTTTTTGTAGCGTGGATCCAGAATAGTAGCACAAATGTAATGCTGTTCTGAGTGGATCTTTTTAAGACGTTCATCACCTTGTAGGAGCTCTAATAATTGCTCAGCCAGAAGCAAAGAGTCTTGGTTTTTGTCATCTTTTCCAAACACAGAACACACCTCCTTCAGTTGGTCCTCCAGCATGTACAACAATGGGATAGCTTTTCCCAAATTAGAGTCCTCCTTGCTGACTGCACGCGTGAAGAACTCAAAAGGACGAAGCATGCGTGTCAGGCTTTCAACTATGTTCCATTGCGGCCCACCCATCCTCAGCTCCTCTATACCCTCTTTAAAGAAATATTGATCGAGTTCCGTATACTGCTCATACAGACGCTCAAGCATGTAGAAGGTTGAGTTCCAACGTGTTACCACCTCCTGGATGAGTGCTTTCACTGGCATTTGACGTTGATATAGCAGGCTCCTCAGCTGCTTCCGGGCCTTAAAAGAATGCCTGAAATGCTTGCACATTTTTCGGCAGGTCTCCAATACACTGTACGCTGCACTGCCTTTATTACCCAAGAATTTTTGGACAACCAGGTTTATACAGTGCGCCAAACACGGCACTCTGAAATAGTAACCGTCCCTCATGGCCTTAACTATATTGGCGCCATTGTCCGTGGAAACATAACCAACCTTGCGTTTTAGTGGGGACAGCCAGTTAAGGACCTTTGTGTTAAAGACATCCAAAATGTTTTCTGCTGTGTGACGTTTCTCCAAACCAAACATGGCTAGTGTTGCATGTTTCCGAGCACCTTTAAAAACAATGTTAGTGTCAACACCTGAGTTTAGCTTTGCTTTAGCCCCTGAAAAAGAGACCCAGTGTGCAGTGATGCACATGTAATCAGCGCCTGCGCCACTGGTCCACATGTCTGTTGTCAGATGTATAGTGTGAACAGCACTCTTCTGCAAAGCTGCCCCAATTACCTTCAGAACATCTTCATGTAGTGCTGGAACCGCAACTCGGGCAAAATAGAACCGGCTAGGAACCTTCCATTTAGGGCAGAGCGCTGTCACTAATTCTAGAAAACCAACCCCTTCTACAAAAGAAAAAGGGAGAAGGTCCAGAGCTAGCATTTTAGCCAGCTTAGTGTCATACAGACGGGTCATTGGGTGGTTGCGTTCATATTGCGCTTCTGTAAACAACATCTTTTTAATGTTGCCCTGGACCAAGGATTTACGGGATGATGATGATCTCTTCGACCCAGTTACGCTCGCTGATGAACTTTTCCGCATTGATGTCTCACTCTCTCCCACACTCTTAGTGTGGCTCCCATGGGGTGTGCTGCTGACAGGGGAACTGGGTGTAAGTGAAGTGTTTGAATCGTCTTCTACCTCCTCGTCATCACCAGATGAAAAAACAACGTTTTCATTGCGTGCAATTCCGGCTTCCTTGATCGTGTGTAGGTGCGCAAACCATTGGACATCGTGCGTTCTCCTAAGATGACCTCTCTGGCCTCCGGTACCATAGTTGGAACCCAACTTACCACGACTAACTCGAAGCTTACAAATGCTACAAATGGCTACGTTTTCATTTTTTGGGCAAACACTAAAGAAGTCCCAAACTGGAGACTTGAAATGTCTTCGGGGGCCGGAGGAGGCGGCGATACTGGTGGTGGTGGTCCTGCTGCTAATGCCAGATGAAGTGGAGGATGTGGATTGCCGAACTTCAGTACGTTTTGCACTTTCACCACCACGAATTGAGGTCGAGGACGAGGTGGGTACCTTCTTGCGAGGAAGAAATATGGAAGCGGTAGGTTTTGGTGTACTACTTAACTCCAAATCTAATGATTCCATTTCCATTGCCTCCTCGCCGACATCATCATCACGCTCAGCAGCTTCTCGGGATAGGGTCAAAATGTCTCTTTGCTGCATGCCCGGTGGGGCTGCAGTGACCTTTGTGATGACTGGCTCGTCGTCATCGTGAGAGGCTTCATCACCAGCAGTATCTGTCACTTCTTGTTGAGCCTCATCACACTCCATAGGTTTGAGTTTTTGGACGACCTTCCTTTTACGCTTAGGTACCGGTGTCAGATCATGGTGTGCCTCACTGTCAGACCGCAGTTGTGGTTCCCAAGACAGATCACTTGCATCAGAACGAGGTGGGCTTGAAGAAGATGTAGACACCCCCCTTGATCTTTTCCTTGCTAGGGATGTGGAAGACAATGAATGATCATCAGGAGGAGTGGCTTCCAATGATACCTCGGCTTCATTGTCGATTTCCAAATGTGCCCCTACTTCGGGAGGAACAACTATTGTGGGCACTTGTGAACCTCCATGCACCTTTGCTTGCGCATCTCCTTTTGCTGCCTCTCCTTCCACATGTACTTGGGCGTGTACTTGCACATGGTGTTGTTGTTGCGGCTGTGGTTGTTCAACACTTGTCAGATGAGTTACAACAACCTGTGTTGATTCAGGGACATTGCTGCTACTTTCTTGCGATGAGCCAACATCACTGGTCGATGGTGATTGGAGAAGTACACTGACTGCCTCTGAAGCACTCAAGGGCTTTGACTTAAGTTGGCGTGGTGGTGGAGGCACTGAACCCAATGGAGCAGGGGTGCTGCTCCCAGCTTGGTCCCCAGCAGATCCTGCTGCTGCAGGCGTACTTTTTTTTTTGCTCCCAAAAAACGTGGCGGGTGGCACACCAGCCTCCTTGGTAACTTGCTTCTTCTGCTCCTTACTAGCAACTTTCTTGCTAGAGGAGCTACGGAGAACTTTCTTTGGGGGCGGGGCCATCTTCTTCAGAGCAGGTCAGACAGCAGGCCGCAGTTGCACGAATTGTAGAGTTGTCTGAGGCCAGACGTGACGTCGCGTGACGTTATGCTGCACACACACACCGCTGCAGGACTTCTTCCTGGCACTGGTGGTTCTCTTGAGTCTTGTGCACCTAAAAAAAGTGGAAGACAGAGGAACATCAGTTCAGTTATAGAGCACAAAAAAATCGAAAAACACTGCAAAATCAGCACAATCCCAATCCATCCATGCCCTCCATAATGTTTAAATTCAAGACAACCCACAGAAAGACTAGGCCCATGCAAGACTCACTACCCCTGGGCATAAATAAAGGTTGAAAAGTAGGCAAAATGGTTGGAGGCCTAACAACAAAGCCTGCATTCAAAATGGCCACTTGCCTGCCAGCACATGGCCAGTGCCTGTAGCTGCACTCAAAATGGCCACCAGCCACATGGCATGTCCCTCCCCATGAACACCCCCAAAAATCGAAAAACACTGCAAAATCAGCACAATCCCATTCCATCCATGGCCTCCATGATGTTTAAATTCAAGACAGCCCACAGAAAGACTAGGCCCATGCTAGACTCAAATACCCCTGGTGAAAAGGCCACAAGTACAGGCCCAAAAAACGAAAATCACTGAAAAATCTGCACAATCCCATTCCATCCATGGCCTCCATGATGTTTAAATTCAAGACAACCCACAGAAAGACTAGGCCCATGCAAGACTCACTACCCCTGGGCATAAATAAAGGTTGAAAAGTAGGCAAAATGGTTGGAGGCCTAACAACAAAGCCTGCATTCAAAATGGCCACTTGCCTGCCAGCACATGGCCAGTGCCTGTAGCTGCACTCAAAATGGCCACCAGCCACATGGCATGTCCCTCCCCATGAACACCCCCAAAAATCGAAAAACACTGCAAAATCAGCACAATCCCATTCCATCCATGGCCTCCATGATGTTTAAATTCAAGACAGCCCACAGAAAGACTAGGCCCATGCTAGACTCAAATACCCCTGGTGAAAAGGCCACAAGTACAGGCCCAAAAAACGAAAATCACTGAAAAATCTGCACAATCCCATTCCATCCATGGCCTCCATGATGTTTAAATTCAAGACAACCCACAGAAAGACTAGGCCCATGCAAGACTCACTACCCCTGGGCATAAATAAAGGTTGAAAAGTAGGCAAAATGGTTGGAGGCCTAACAACAAAGCCTGCATTCAAAATGGCCACTTGCCTGCCAGCACATGGCCAGTGCCTGTAGCTGCACTCAAAATGGCCACCAGCCACATGGCATGTCCCTCCCCATGAACACCCCCAAAAATCGAAAAACACTGCAAAATCAGCACAATCCCATTCCATCCATGCCCTCCATGATGTTTAAATTCAAGACACCCCACAGAAAGACTAGGCCCATGCACCACTCACTACCCCTGGTCAAGGCCCCAACAACAGGTCAAAAATCGAAAAACACAGAAAAATCAGCACAATCCCATTCCATCTATGCCCTCCATGATGTTTAAGTTCAAGACAGCCCACAGAAAGACTAGGCCCATGCACCACTCACTACCCCTGGTCAAGGCCCCAACAACAGGTCAAAAATCGAAAAACACAGAAAAATCAGCACAATCCCAATTCATCCATGGCCTCCATGATGTTTAAGTTCAAGACAACCCACAGAAAGACTCAGTCCACCCACCACTGAGTACCCCTGGGCAAAAGGCCCCAAAACAGCCCAAAAATCGAAAATTCCAAAATTTTAATTGCAGCAACTGTAATGCCCCAAACAAACTTACTTGTAAAATTTCTAATCCAACAGTGATCCAAAGAAAGTCAAAAAGGCCTCAAATCCAAATATCCAGCAGCATCCACAAAAAGTAATCCTTCCAGCTCCAGACCCAAATGAAAAGTGACCAGGAGATGGACAAAGCACTGGGAGGAGCCTGCTGAACAGGAACAGGAAGTTGAAGACTGTGGGGCACTTCCTTCCTCCCACCCCCCTGCCCCCCTCCCCAAAATGGACTCCTCGCTAAAAAAGTGCAGGCAAATGTCAAACTAAGGAGTTATTCACATAAAAATCATCATTTCTAGAAGGTTTATGCTGCTTGCTGGTGGATTTCTTGTGCAGAATTGCAAATTTATATTTTCGCTCGCCGCATCTCAAATCTCGCAATTGCGAAGTACCGCGAGACGTGATCTCGCCGTACTCGCGTTGACAAACTATCGCTGGCAAGCCGCGATGACGTAATCGCGCTCGCCAATTCCCGCGGGATCACACAGCAAGATCCAAAATGGCGCAGCACTCGCAAACTATCGAAAAAAACAACTCGGCAAACGATGATAAACGCCGCGCGCCGCAAAAATTGTATCACCAACGCCGCGCGCCGCCAAAAAAATCCGCTGCGTGCGAATTTGCGGATTTTGCGGGAAATTCGCAAATCTCGCGGATTGCGAATTTCCCAAAAATCCGCAAAATCCGCGAGCGTAACGGATTTTCCGCCCACACCTATCATTTACTCCTATTGTGCCTCAGGGCCCTGTAGTATCACACTTCTATAATGTTGAAAATCACTGTAGGGAAGGACCTAATGTTGTGACACAAAATAGATTCCATTTACTCTCGGGTCTAGAGGCGTGTGACTGACGTGAGGTCTATGAGGTCTGTGAGGAACAGGGAGGGGAGAGACTGGCTGACCTGGGATGTATGGAATCTGCACAAGTCCCATAATAATACCCAACCTATATGTGCAAGCATCACTGAGGGCGTGGCGGAAAAGGTAAAAATGTTAAGTTGGAACATTGCTGGCCTTCAGTCCAAAAGGGGTGATAATGTCTGGTTAAATTTGGTGAAACAATACGATATTGTCAAATTTCAAGAGACTTTGGACAAGGATTGTGACTTTTGGATTAATGAGTTTACATCTTACTATGTACCTGCCTTGAGTTTGTTAGCAGGGAGGGATAGAGGGGGACTTATGTTTCTGGTTTCAGTAAACATAACAGGAAGAGTTAAAAAGGTCGATTGTACTTCCCCTAACTATCTAATATTAGAAGTAAGTTTGGTAAATCACACCAAACTAATTCTTATTAACTGTTACAACTCATTGCAAGGGGAGACCTCAAACGAGCATCTACATTCATTGTCAAATTTTTTAATAACTTATCAGGAAAATCAAACCACTTTTGTTCATTATATCCTGATGGGAGATTTTAATGTACATTTATGTAATCTAAACTGCCAATACAGCGACAGTGATGCCCCTGCTTTCACAACCCCTCAACATTTTGAACATAGTTCCAAGGGGGAAGCAATGGAGGCACTTTTGTCCAATAATGACTTGTTTGAGGTGGGGTTTATTGATGAGAATAACCGTGTTCCAACGTACAGAGTTAGGGACTGTGAATCTATAATAGATTACATATTTCTATCCCCAGGACTTTTGAGCCACGTTATTTTTTATAATGCTATACCCTCTTCCTTTAGCGACCACAATCCGGTAGTGATCGAACTGGATAATGGTCTTTCCCTCCTGAATAAAACATCTCTGGTACAAGTTGCAGCTGATCTGAAAGTTAAAGATCAAGGGAGGAGATTAAAATGGAGTAAGGTTACCCCTGAAGATTTTCTTCATACCATTACAACAAAGGTTGGCTCGGAACTAAATATATGTGCAGACCCCCTCATTTTTAGGGGGGATGTAATAGCTTCGTATGAAGCTATCTGCCAGCAAGTGGCTAAAGAACTTACAATTAATACCCGAGTTAAAACTAATTCTGCCTTTGCCTATTTTGATCATAAATAAACTAAAGCTCATAATTTACTTAAAAAGGCTCTTAACAAGACCCCTAGGAATAAAAGTTTAGTAGCTCAGCTAAGGAAAGAGTACTCATTAAAAGTCCAGGCACGGAAAAACGAAATTAAACAAGATGCTTGGGCAGCATTAATGGAAAAAGCAACTATGAAAGATAGTTCCAAGTTTTGGGCAACTGTCAACAATCCTTTGTTCATGGGTACTCAGAACTCTGTATTTGAAGTTAACATCTCAGAGGAGGCATGGTTAACCCACTTTGAAAAATCTATGTGAGCAAGATTGAGCTGGAAACCTTTGAGGCACCAATTTCTGACCCACCGTTGTTACCTATCAGCTTTAATACAGCGGAGGTTGAGAAAGCGATAGAGGGAACGGCAGGGGGTAAGGCGCCAGGCCCTGATGGCGTGCCTTCGGACATGTATAAGACTAATCCCAAATACTGGGCAAAAATACTGACAAATGTTTTAAATGTTTTTAACACATCGGCTGCCACAGGGTCCCGAAATCATGGTCCTGTTCAATTATAATCCCCGTGTTAAAGAAGGGCCAAAGGGGAGACCCCAGATGTTATAGGCCAATATCTTTACTAGATTCCTCCATTAAAATCTTAGGGAAGGTTATTCTAGCTAAAATAACAGACTGGGCTACGGAGAAAGACATTCTATGTAATGCCCAGTATGGCTTTAGAACTGGGAGGGGGACGGAGTACCAATTTCTTAATCTACATTTAATTGTATCTAAATATAGGAAGGCTGTTAAGGGTTCAATCTTTCTTGGATTTATGGATCTGTCCACGGCCTTTGATCTAGTCAACAGATCAAGACTGTGGACCATGTTGTTAGACCTAGGACTTGACCGGCCCCTGGTGTACTTTTTAGCCGAGTTACATAGAGACCTGAGAGCGTCAATAAGGATGACGCAGGAGGGGAAATGTACTGCAAGTTTTAAATCTGGCAGAGGGGTGCGCCAGGGATGTATCTTGGCCCCTATGTTATTTACCTTATATACAAATACCCTGGAAGAAAACTTGGTAACGGCATCACTAGATATTCCGCGTATGGGTGGAACGCCCATCCCCGTACTCCCATACGCGGATGATGCCATTCTACTGGCTCGGACCCCCCTTGGTTTACAGAGATTATTAGATTCTTTCGGGGATTTTATGAAATCACTGGACCTTGTGGTCAACAATGGTAAATCTCATATTATGTCACTAGGCATGAGGAAAAATAACATTAAATCCTTTTACTGCAACAAGGAAGCAATCTCAAGAGTGAAAGTGTTTACCTATTTGGGTGTTGTCTTTGACGACAAAGGACTTTGGGCACCGCAACTCTCAACTAAGGTTAATGAGGTGCATTTGGAGGTAAGGACATTTTGTTGAATGTTGAATGGAATCAACACCTTGTGATATACCGTCAATTCATTGACAACATTTTTTTAATATGGTCAGGATCCATCAAAACACTAGAAGATAACATCAGGACACTAAATACGAAAAATACCAGGATCAAATTCACTTATCACACCAGCCTCAAAGAATTACCCTTACTAGATGTACTAGTATCTAAAACTTAACCATTCACACATAGACATACGTTAAACCCACTGATCGGAATAATACATTATTATACCAAAGTTTTCATTCTCCCCAACTCATTCAAAACCTTCCGTTTCATCTACACCGGAAAAATATCAACATGACATTGAAAGATTAAGGAAAAGGATCTCAGAAAGAGGATATCCCCAAGAGTGTATTAACAAAGCAAAAATACGAGGAGCAGCAGTTAAACGCAAAGATCTACTTATTGAAAAACCTAAACAGCCTTCAGCAAACCACAATGTTTTTGTGTATAAATTTTCCACAAGATTTCTTAACATAAAAAAAAACATTTTGAAGAGATGGGAATTGCTTCAAAAAGAAGAAGATTTTAATAACATCTTTAGAGAGAAGCCTATCTTTGCATACACAAGAAGGTTCAACTTGAAGGAGTTGTTGTCTTCCACAAAATCCAATGATAATACGCGTCACGTAGGAATGAGAAAGTGCAATATTTGCACTCACTGCAACAACGTAATGCAGCAAAACTTCGTCACCCACCAAGAACCGGTGAAAAATTGGTGTTACGCTTCACCGCAGACTTTAATTCTAGTTTTGTAGTTTATAGTATCAAGTGTCTTTGTGGACTAATGTACATCGGGAAAACCGAACATCGGAAAAACCGAAAGGAAAATCAAAGTTAGAATTGGAGAATATAAAAGCATGATACGCAATAAAAATACAAACTTCAATCGCGAAGTACATTGGTTACAACACCAACACAACATCTCTCAATTCCATTTCATGGTGATTGAAAAGATTGAAACCAAAGAAGGAAGGAATTCCAGCCATTTTTTATCACAACGTGAAGTCATGTTCATGAAGAAATACCAAACGATGGAACCAATGGGACTCAATGATAACATGGATTTGAGTTGTTCCTTTAAATCAGCTGCCACGCCAGACACACCCAGCATTTACTTGCATCCACATACAGGCTACAGAGTCATTTTTACACAGCACATTATTCTCAATAGGATCACCAGTTTACCATTTGCTTTGCTTTGCATAATTTTTGCTGATTTCTTTCTGAACTTTTTTGCGCTTTTGGGGAACATAATCGAATGCCTAATATTTAGTTATCCATGTTCCTGTAATGTTCATCACTATATGTTATATTGTGCAATGTATTGATTTCAGAGCCTCTTCTACGAATCTAATGTAGTGTAGGACCATTGGCCATGTTTCATATTTAATATGCTGTTCTGAACTTGTGCTTTTTATACTGCCTTGGTCGCTCACTTATCTACAAGTTTGGCTGTCCTACTTTATTGTCCTCATTGACTGCATGTAATTCACTTTCCGTGACCGACCGTGGATTTCACTTTAAACACTTGACTAACATGGCCGCCATTTAAATCCTCTTTCTATGTTCACTCTCTTTCATGTGATTACCTATGTGTATTTGTTCTCAGTGAGCTTCCGCTCGCACGCTTCGTGAGTTCATGAGCGTGCACCTACCGGTATACAGTGACTACGTATTTTATACTTAGGTTAGTGTTAATATTTCACCTGTATGTTGCATAGATATCCATGTCATATTTAACATGAACATGTATGGTTCTCATTTAATTATTGCACTTTGGGTGTTCGGCATGGTTTATGTTTGCATCTAGCGCTTAAGGGTAGTTTTCTTTCTGAAGTTTAATTGTAAAATGTTCTGCCTCCGCGTGGTTCCCACAGCGCCAGGCTACAGTATTTACACAGGTCAGTTTTGCTTCTCACTTTCGTTTCTCCAACACTTAGAATGTTCTGATCACTTTCACACAGTACGTTGTTTTCACTGTTACTAATACACCTCTACTTGTTGCACTCCACCGCTTATATGAATGTACTCTTTGTTCACTTCTATTCATCTGGATAACCGACATGTCTTTTTTAGTGTGTACAGACTCTGCTTTATCTCGTCAGTTAGTTTTGTGCACTAGCGAGGTATCATTTTTTATCTGTTTTCTTATCAATTTGAGGTTACTTGTATTAGATCTATGAAATTTGTAAGCATGTTCGCTCGTTCCATGTGACTATCGAGCTTTTCACTCTATAATCCACCGGTGTTGAGCATGTAACACATATTGTTTGTTTACGTTTTGTATCTGCACAAAGCAGTTTAAGGAATCATCATATGGTTTGGCTTTAGCTATACTGTGGAGCTTTCTCAACCTTGAAAGTCTCAACTGTTTTATGTGGCGTTGTATATTTTTATGTAGCATTTTAAACTATGCTGAGCTTTGGCACTAGAAAGCATTTATTTAAATTAAATGGCATTTATTGTTTCATTTACAGTGGCCCCTGAAGAAGGGACGTCCCGAAATGCAAAGGACCAACAATCACCAATAGCCGTTAACGATGTGTCTTAGTGAACAATTTGATGTAATGCATTCTGTATTTCACAAACAAGCAATTGATGTATCATGAGAGTCATGAAGTAATGACTTGATTCAATACAGTAAATTTCTTACATACGAAAAAGTATAAATGATGATTTGAACAATAACACAGTTGAAAAACAAATGAATAACTGCATCTGTGTTTCTTCACATTTAGTAGTTAAACTGTTTGGAATAATTTGTGTAATGAATCTGAATAAGTCAATCACAGCTGTGCGCCCGTTTTTGTTCTAGACAGTGTGTCTTGAACTTGTTGTTCTAGGTTAAGTTATCCTAGGGATAGGGAGCCCTATGACACCGAGTAGCATGCAACAGAGAGAATAAACTTGTTCAACTCTGCTTACATCCAGGATTGCCGGAAAGGATATAAACTGGTCCTGGTTAAACGTAAAAGTGTGATCAAGGAGGCGACCTGGAGGGAGTTAGTGGAGGCAAGCTCGCTGAGGAATGCTCACGGTCCTGGGGCATTGTTAATAGACCACTGTTTTCTGAAGATCCAAGTAATATTCTTGGCTCTCATATAACGGAAGAGGAATGGGTGTCTCATTTCCAACTTATGTTCTAGGACCAGAAGGGCAACCCTGATCAATCACCCCATTCACCAACCTCTGTCCCCATGGTTTTTGAGAGGGTAGAGATAGAGGTAGGTATTGTAGACATATCGAGCAATAAGGCCCCAGGCCCGGATGGACTTCCGCCAGACATTTTTGAATCAAACCCCTTATTTTGGGCCCGATCCTGACCGCTGTATTGAATGCAGTGGCCAGCATCAGTTGCCCTGCTGCTTGGGCAATCTCTACCATCGTCCCAGTATTTAAAAAGGGGGATCGTAATAGCACACATTGTTATTGGCCCATTTCTCTCATCGACTCTGTGGTTAAGGTGATGGGAGGGGCCTTACTGCAAGGGTCTTACTGCAAGGGCAGAGGAAGGCAACATCATCTCCGACATCCAATATGGGTTCAGGGAAGGAAAGTCAACGGTGGCCCAATGTCTAAATCTGTATCTGATCCAGGGCAAGTACACGACAGCCCGCCCGGGGACGATCTACATGGCCTTCATGGACTTATCGTCCACGTTTGACTGCGTCAATCGGGTCAAACTGTGGCCGTCCATGAGGGATATGGGGGTGGAGGCCCCTATCGTGGACTTTCTGATGGATCTGCATAGAGAAACCAAAGCAAATATCACATATTCACAGGATCTCCAGGTCTCCAGGGAATTTGATATTGAGAGAGGGGTGAGGCAGGGTTGCATCCTGGCACCCTTCTTGTTTAATCTATATATCAACGACCTGGAGGAAGCCCTAGTTTCGACTAGGGCTGACTTTCCGCATGTGGGTGGTTGGGGTCTCCCAGTCCTCCTATACGCGGATGACGCTGTCCTGATAGCCAGAACTGCCAGAGGTTTGCAATGTTTATTGGATGCCTTCGTGAAATGTATGGGATCCCGCGATTTAAAGATCAATAATGCAAAATCTTATATTATGCAGGTGGGGCCACGACAAAAGAAAAAGTTATGTTTCTCAATTGGCCCGAGAAGATTCCCACAACGCCTGTCTTCACATATTTAGGGTTTGTACTGGATGAGCGTTTGAAGTGGGGGCCTCTTATCCAAAGGAAGAAGGGGGAGTTCACCAGAACGGTTGCCGCAATTTTCAGCTTTGCTGCTAAGATGGGCAAGTGCCCAATCGCAGCGATGCTGAAAATTTATCAGGCGAAGGGCGTATCATATGTAAGTTATGGCAGTGAAGTGTGGGAGTACAACGCGGCAGACCCTTTGCAGTGGGTATAAAATAACTTCTTAGAATGCCTGCTGGGAATGCCTACTGGCCTTTCAAATCTGATAGCCACCGAAGAACTTGGGATCTCCTTTCTATGTGATATCCTCACTTTACGCCCCTTAGTTTTCTGGCTCAAGTGCTGGTTTAGCATAGAATTAAAATTAACCCAGCAAATTATTACGGACTGTATGTCCTTGGACCATATGTCACAAATTCCTTGGCTACGGTACATTAAAGGTCGCTCTGACCTCTTTTTAAAACCTTTAACTATTACAAAAAAAGATGTTGAATCTGTTAAAGACGTATTCATCTCTAGAAGAAAAATGGAAAGGGGCGATCAGGAACTGTGTAAACCCAGTGTTCCCAAATATCTGACCTTAATAACTGAGCCTCTAACAGAGCCTTATATTCTGGGGACCCTGACTACTAACAAGAGCTTTTTGTTGACCAGGTTCCGATTGGATTTTTTCATCTTTTAATTGCGGTGCCTAAGGGGCCCATAAGAGGTCAGGTGTTAGCACCCTGTGGCTGCGACAATCTGTCTCCACAAGATCTGCTTCACTTTTTGTTCTTCTGTAAACACTATGATGTGCCCCGGAGACACTTTTAAATCGCCCTCTTAAGGAGGCTCAATTTTAATCAGGTGCGCCCAGCCCTTTTGTACTTACAGATGCTGAAACTATTATTTTCATTGTATCGTACTTGCTGAGAACTAGGGCCTGCTTAGAATATTAGCCCACTGTGGGGTAGTGGCACCAAAGGTTTTAAGTACTATTATGCGAGATCTTGATATTTAACTTTTGCACATGTAGTACTTTTCTTATGTCTCGAAATATGAATTTTATACCTTTTAATGTATGTATTTAATGGGTTGTGTATTTTTTATTATGACTTTTATGGTTTACTTGATGTAAAACCGAATAAAGTTTAATATGATGATGATGATTAAACTTGTTCAACTGAATGATTATTTTGAGAAACATTTAAAACAGGTGTGCTTGTGACCACTACCCTTTCTACTATATAACGAAAATGGCTGCCATAACCAAAACAGCTTCAGCTCATGCTAACAGCGATCTCTGCTAGTTTCCACACCTCTATCCTACCCATGGATAACCTATCATGCTACTATATGTTAACCCATACCTCCATCCATATACTCATGCAGGTATCCATCCATTCAAGTATTTATACAAACATCTATCATTCCACCAACCCATCCATCCTAACTACTCCTCTGCTTCTTAAATGCTCAGATTATCAGGATGGTAACCACATAATTCCACTACACACCACATACATCCACTCCAATCCATAAGACATAAGTAAACAATATTCACATTTAGAACACCAATAGCTCTAACTCTCATTTTCTACATAATCACCCCACTGCAAACAAAATAACATAACTCAAAAGTTACAGTGCTAATAGCTCTAACTTTGCCAAATGCGAGATCGATTGCATTGCAAATGCTTCTTTCTTATATATGTCATGTACTCTACCACCATAAATAGTCCTGGTGAAAAGGGCCAGTTTTATAGTTAGAAAACTTCATTTAAAGTAATAATAAGAAGTTGGTAATATGTATTCATATCATGTACAGTTCATTGTTTGTATTGTAATCTTTCCTTGGTTTTATTATTATTATAAATTGTGCTTACTTATTTCTTCATGATTTCACTGAATTTTATTACTGATTATCAAGATGTAATTTTATGCCTTTAGACTTATAAATCCAAATTAAGTTAAAATAAATTGTCTTCCAAGAGCTTATTCTTTACAATTAAGTACTTGTAATGAAGTGAGCTAAGTGTTGTCTACATTTTTATTTATTGTTTTATACAGAGCTTAGCCATCAAACATCAACATCATACAATATTTTGCCCTGTACTTTCCCCACTTCCTTGGATCCTTCACTCTATCAATCAGGAGAAACCGTTGTACTCTAACATGCTCAGTCCCCCAATTTATGGACCCCGTTATCTCACCATCTGTTCGGTCCCCAATCAAATAAATCCCTCTGAGTGTATATTCCTTCTTCCCATGTCTCTCAGTGTAATGCATGTGTTTCCCTATCCAAGTCCTCAAGTGGTCTCTGATCCTCAATTTCATTTGACACCTCCTTTTCTATCAGTTTGCAGTGATCCATCCCTGTTTCCCTGTCCCAGTCCCTCTTTCCCACCAGGTAGTCCAGATTTCCTAGAATCTTCTGGTGCCTTGTCACATCGGTTGGCCCTCATATACCCAGTAATGCTGTGGTGGACTGCAGTTCCATGAGTACTCCAGTGGTCTCCTCCAGTGAATCCTGTACCTCCTCCAAAAAGGTCCTGAGGCTGGGACAGATTTATAGTATATACAAGAGGATGCCCTGCATCCCACAATCCCTGAGACAGTCCGCGTTCTCTGCCCTACCAATTCTGTGCAATAGTGACCTTGTGTAGTATGTTCAGTGGAGGATTATAAATTGAATCAGGTGATAGCTTGCCTTTATAGCTAACTGTGCAGGGCATCGCAAAACCCATCTGCCAGTCTTCTTCATCTATCTCCCCCAGGTCTTGAACTCCTCTGTCCTGCAGTCTTAAGAGGAGGGATTGTGTATTCCTCATTATTGTTCCTTATGTCTGTTTTCTTTCTACCAGTCCATCCAACAGCCTCCCTTCTAGCAGAGAGTCTTCCTGTGTCTCCTCCTACTGAGACACATATTTCCCCAGGACATGTCTCAACTAGCCACATCTTTACTATTGCAATTATGGCATCTGATATTTCTCCCTCAGGAATTCGAATGGCACAACACTGTTGGTGTCCCACACATCCTCAAATGTCGAAAGCCATGTGTTATCCCAGCCCCTGAAGCCCGACAATGCCACCACCAATAGCAAAGTTCTCTGTGTCAACCTAGTACCCCATCACATCTCTCTAGTCAGTTTGTCCAAACCTTAACCCTGCCTGGGGATTCAATTTGCCACCATACAGCACATATAGATAGCTTCTCTCTCCCATGGCCAATCTGTCCTGGCAAAAAGCGGAGCTCTCCCAGATTGCATGGGCCCAATCATTTACTACACCCACCTGCACTGCCTCATAATATTTGTGGATGCATGGCAAGGCAATACACCCCTCATGTTTGGACCTTTGAAGGAACTTCAGTGCAATACGTGGTTGTACCCTTACCCAAAGAAGTTTTTGCAGGTGCTTGTCCACCATGGCAAACAATGCATTCAGCAGGCTTACACAAGCTATTCTGAAGGATGTACAGTAACTGGGGAAGTGCCACTATCTTAATCATTGCCCTCTTTCCTAGTAACAAGAGGGGCAACTTGTGCCAGTGTTTGGGGCCCCTTTATCATAGGCTCAAGTTTGCCTCTCAATGCGAATTGGCATCCTGAGTTATCCAAATCCCAAGATATTTGAATCAAGTAATTTCCCCTTGAGTGGTATTGGTAGTGCACCTATCATTTTACAATCGCCAATCGGAAACAACAAGGATTTCTCCTAGTTCATGGCAAATCGGGTATGTTCATCAAATATTAGAAAGATGCTCATTAATCAGAAAAAGGTTTGGTCTAATTTATTTAAATACAAGATATCGTCTGCATATAGTGAGATTCTCTCTTTACTGCCAATGCTGCTCGGCAAACCCACATAGCTGTGCATTTATCCACACACATGCCGCCACCACCTCTACCGCCAGGGTAAACAGCATCGCTGAAAGTGGGCATCCCTGTCCTGTGCCTCTTCGTACCCAAAACTCCCAGAATGTACGGCCGTTTACCTTCACACTGGCACTCAGTCTGTCGTAAAGCAGTTTGACCCACTTAATATATTTGGGGTGGAAGCTCATTTAGCCAGGGTTCCAAAGAGGTAAGGCCATTCCACAGAGTTGAAAGCCCTGTTAGCGTCAAGCAAAGCAACAATCAGATCCCCGTCGGAGGCCCCGTCGGGGCCAAGTGAGCGAAACTTAATTATGTTGTGGAACTTTCTTTTGCATTATCCTATCTTTCTATTCAGTGCAAAATGTAATTGAATACTTCCAAGGGACTATTGAGAAAGATAAATGTATGCTTCCATATTTATTATGATCTTTATGAACGATTAGAAAATAAGTCAAAATAAGTACAGCAATTGATAATGATTTACGGATTTCAAGGCTTTATTCGAGGAATATACTCATAAAAGCAGAAACATACATTTAAAATACATCACATTAAAAAAAAATGTTTCCTTATTTATACAGACTTTTTAAAACATTTGTACATACATAAACAATAAAGGAAAATATTTAGTGTACATTTGCACATTTGCACAAATATCCCTTGATACCCTAATTATATTACATTGGTAGAGATTGTCCTCCATCTAATAGACCAAGCCCACCCCAAATACTTTGCTGTTCCTAGAACGATAGGCATATCAGTGGTGGTACAAATAATTTGTAGTGCCTCAACACCCCTGGATGTCCCTAGGTTTCTACAAACGGGAGTTAGACAAACTCTTCTCGGGGTGGCATAAGCTTTGCACAAGAATAAAAAGTGACCTACGCTTTCCTTAATTGCACCACAAACCGGGCAGCACGAGGTAGTTACACTCCTCCACCTACCCGTCAATGATCTCAGAGGGAGGGCACCTGATCTCAACTTGAAGAAAAGCTTCCTATCCCTTGGGTTAGTAATACTGTCCCAGTATAGTTCCAGTATAAGACACGGTTTGATTTCTAGGAAGCGCCCCGCCATTGTATCTGACCTCGTTCTACTCCAAAGTTTACCATCTATCCAATCCCAATATAAACTTTTGATTGTATTTTTGCTTGGAAAGGGTTCTCCAGATGGATTGTCCCATAGATTAGAGAGGCCGAGGTCCCCTAAAGATGCTCTAAGATTTTTTAACCACACTATTTTGTGAAAGGTATCAGCTTTGATTGTGGCAAGGAACCCCTCTGCGTAGTGCCGTATCTCCGGGGTAGTCCAGAGGCGTCTCCAGTAAAGGATCGGGCGCAATCGCGCTCGGTCACTGACCAAAACTTAATTATGTTGTGGAACTTTCTTTTGCATTATCCTATCTTTCTATTCAGTGCAAAATGTAATTGAATACTTCCAAGGGACTATTGAGAAAGATAAATGTATGCTTCCATATTTATTATGATCTTTATGAACGATTAGAAAATATGTCAAAGTAAGTACAGCAATTGATAATGATTTACATATGCAAATGAACTTATAAGACTGACATTCTTAAGTGCTCTATTGTATATCTTTTGAAAAAAAGTATGAAAATATATTTTCATGAGGAAATAAATAGCCAAAACAAGGAGTAGTTATTTTAAGATGTGGTGCTGACAGGTATTTTTTGATAGAATTGACAAAATTCAGTATTAAGAACCTGAAATTAATCCTTGTCCTTTTTCACTTAGATCCTGCAGTGAGACTTAACCCAGCTGGCTATTTGTTCTACTTCCTATTCCCTTTTCCCCTGGCGGGACCGTATTTTTTGCCTATGAATAAATAGGTGGCTTGGAGGACTTGGGTGGAGAAGTGATTGAAGTAGTATTAGTCTCCATATGATCCATACATTCGAATTCAGATTCAGCACTTATAAAATTTCCAGTATGGGGAACCCCAGAGTTGTATGAACATCTTCCTTTTCTTAACTCAATTTCTAGGGCACAATCAGAAATGTATTACTTTCCTTAATATCCAATTTGTATTCTTCTGATTTACTGATAAAGTGATGCATGGTAGAAACACAATGGAAAATTGTTATATGCCACAAATCAATCAATCAATCAGGGGGTTTAAAGCGCTCTACTCACCTGTCAGGGTCTCAAATCATGGGGGTGCAGCTCCGGTACAGCCGAATACCCAGGTCTTAAGGCTCTTTCTGAAGATGTGCAGAGTAGGGGAGTGTCTGATGTTGGCTGGGAGCTCGTTCCAGGCTTTGGCTGCTATGTAGTAGAAGGCTCTTCAACCCGCTCTGCTTCTGCGGATGCCAGGGCGAGGTCGGCAGAGCGGACAATCCTTTTGGGTACGTGGAAGGAGAGGTATTTGGATCAGATGTTGTGCAGGGATTTGTAGGCAACAGGTGAGTAGCTTGAAGGCTACTCTCTTCCTGACAGGGAGCCAATGGCAGTCTTGCAGGTGTTGGGAGACGTGCTCATGCCATAGGAAGCACAAGACGAGCCTGGCCGCGGCGTTCTGGATGGTCTGGAGTTTGCATAGCAGGGATTTGTTGATTCCAGTGTAGAGGGCGTGTAGTCCAGTCTGCTTGTTATGAGTGCATGGGGGACAGTCTTTCAGTTGATGACTTTGGGCATCACTTGTTTATGGACAACCGACAAACACCTTATATCTCTGCAACTACCTGTACTTCTGTAGATCTGCCTTCAGTGCAAAAAACTACACACTTGTTTTAATTCAATGACATGTTTCTCTGGTAGAATCAGGAATGATATATACAAACGACTCCTTGCTGAATTAAGAATGTTTGCTACTTTTCAGCAATATACTGCGTTCTTGTTTTACTCATGGGTTTCATGCCTCTTTCCCCCACACACTGCAAGCAGGTAGAAACCAAAAAAATAGGAAGGCACCAATCAAAAAGAAAATTTTTAAAACTGTTCTTTAAAAAGGTATTTTATTAAACTAGTTGTTTCTGTGTTGATGCTATTTTTAGATTTAAAAAACACAGACCATCTTGCACAGCACTTTCTCTCCATTAAACATGACCAATTCCTCTATTATTAGTTGCTTTTAGGTGAATCCACAAACCCTGGGTACCCTCAGAATCACCCACATATGAAAAAACAGATAGACATTTGACTTGGTTATCTTTTGTAGAAAAAAGGGATGAAGGCTTAAGCATGAAATGCCCAATATCAAAAAAAGGGCTCAGCACTGGGAGAAGCCTGAACACTTAATGGGTGAAAGCAAATAACTATTCATGTATGGTTGTACTTTTTCAACAATAGGAAAATTATATTTTGTGCCGGTTATTTTGATGTGTCTTGTATATTGAATCCCAAATGTATTACGCTGCTCCCTTTGTCAAGAGTGTGTAACTCACTATGCTTTTCTTTATTCTATGATAATGTAGTAGTTGTGGGAGCACTGCAAACTGACTCTAAAAAATCACCAGGCTGTTCCTGCTGCTTCTTTGAAGAATACAATGTCTGACTTAAATCTAAAATCAAACATACATTACTTGTAAATGTCTTTCCTTTAACAGTGAATAATGCAATGGGTTTAGCCCAAAGAACCCTATTCTTTAGTTTTGCCGTATGGCTCTGTATATCTGGATAACATCTCATGATTTGGGTAATACTGCCTACTCACAGATTGGATTGATTAATTTGATATGCATTGGAGTTCACTATTCGATGTCTGGTTTATGAAAGTCAAACCATTCCACCGTTTTATGTCTTTATCAAAAATTGTTCTCTTATTATTTATGAAATAATTCATTTATTTTGGAGCGCACATTTCCCAATCATATACCATTTAAGTGATCCTGCCGCCATTATTAGAATTTCATGCATTGTCTTAAGCACTCAATACATAACATTTCCTTCTCTTTCCATGAGTCCTTAGCACCTTTATGAACCATTACTCAGGTTTTAGGAAATTGTATGCATGTATTTTTTCATTTGGTTATCCCAGCCTCTCATTCACAGTGCTTTTGAAATGACTCCTTAGTTTTGTCTTCAAAGCTCACAATAGTTTTTTTTCCACATTAACTCTCATATGCAACCAAATACCGCAGCTTATTTATTTACTTTGGGGGTACTCTCCACTTCATCTTATATGTATATTTATGTTATGGAAATGGCCATTTTTGCAGGGTTATCCTCAAACTTCTTGCTTCTTCCTCCCTTGTTTTTCCTGACCTGTGGTTGTTGGCAATAGGACTCTGGGCACTTTTCCATTGCTGATCAGTGCTAAAGTGTATATTTTCTCTGTATAAATTGTAATTATCATTGGTTATCCATGATTAGCAGATTTGTATCATCAATAGGTCCCTAGGAAAGTGCACTGAGTGTGCCAGGGCTGATGATTCAAATGCTACTAGTGGGCTTGCAGCACTGATTGTGGCACCCACATGAGTAGCCCTAAAATGGTGCCTCAGGCCTGGAACCGCAGTGCCTGTGTGAAGTTGCTGACCTGGACAGTGTCTGGCCAGGCCTAACCTTCCCTTTCTGTACACATTGGACACCCCTATGGAAGGCCCAAGGTACCCCCCTGGGCAGGGTGCAGTGTATGTGAAAGGTAGAGTATGTACTAGTGTGGGTGACATGCTCTGATAGTGAAATACTGCCAATTTTGTTCTTCAATATGGAAAGGCTATCTTGCCCATAGACTAGAATGGGAAATGCTGTGTATAATGTTTACCTGCATATCTTCCGATAGGAGCAAGATAGAAAATTAAAGTCTGTTATCACTGAACACAGAATTTAGTAACCCATCTTTTAGGAAGAATGTTTTTTAAATCCTGTGTTTGAAAACAGCACTTTTAGAAAGTGGCTGTTTTCGTGTCTGACCTTTCTGTGTGCCTCGGCCTGTTTGTGAATTGACTGTCTGGTTTGTGAGTGACAAGGGCTGGGGTGGGTCCAGGAGGCTGGGTGAGTCAGAACTAGGCTGAATAGCTTAATCTGCATCTTGAGTGGTGGGAGGGGATAGCACCTGGGCCTGAATAGGGCTGTGTCTGCCTTCCACAATGCTGGCTCAACCTCCTGCTGGGCGGCTGATGACCCTTCCTCTCTCTCTCAAAGGGATGAAGGAGTCATGTAAACAGAGTGCTCCAGGACTGAGCAGAACTTGTTTGGACTAGGCCATGGTCTCTCTGCCTTCAGAGAACAAAGGGAATACTGGTATAGAAAGGCGTTCCCAGACCCGAGAACTTTAGATTATCGTGGAATCAAAAAGGAACCTCTGCCAAGGAGAGAAGCTGGAAGACTGGAAGGGCTGCCCTGCTTTGTGTTTGTAGGCAGACCTGCAGTTGCTATTCTGCCAAGGAGAGGGGAAGGACTTTGCTGTTGCTGTGTCCCCTTCTTGAAGAGGTCTCCAAGGGCCTGAGGAGAGCTGGCTTCCTGTTAAGAAGTCCCAGAAACAAAAGAACTTCACCCCCAGCTTTCCCCCTGAAATCTGCAGTGTGAGTTCTGACCAGTCTAGAGTGCTGGATCCATTTGTGGGGCCTCTGTAGGTTGTTTCCTGCTGTTTGGGGAGCTGGAAAAGAAAAAAAGAAGAGGTTTTACAATTTGCATGCATTGCTCGCTTGCGGAGCGCATCGTCGACAGTGCAAAAGAATTCCTGTTGCCACGAAGATCGTCGCAGCGCCTATTACGCTGCAAGAACTGACGCATCGTTCGCTTGCGGAGCGCATCGCCCCGGTGCGGGAAGATTCCTTTCGCTGCGAGTATCGTCGCAGAGCCTGCCGTCGCTGTAAGACCGCTGCATCGCTTGCTTGCGGACCGCATCCCGTCGCTGCGAACATCATTGCAGAGTCCTACGCCAACGCATCGAGGGGCCGCGGCAGAAGAGGATAAAGGCTGCGCATCTCCGCTGCACCGAAGATTGTCGCTGTCCCAACGATCGTCGCATTGTGCCTGTGCGAGATGCTTCTACCGGAGAACCTGCACCCCGAATCCACCCAAGGTATTACATCGCTCCCCATACAGATTGGATTCGTCACAACACACCTGCTACGTGCAGCTGGGTTGTTACAACTCCTCCCCAGGGTCTCAGGAGTGACACATCGCTTCTTTATCGATGCTGCAGTTGCCGTTAGGAACTTTTGTCACATCTACAGGTACTTTGGGCTAAAAGTGACGCAACTGTGGATTATTTTGACGCAAACCCTAGAACTCTTTTAAAATCATATTCTTGAACTGTGTATGTTGGATTTTTGTCATTTTGGTCTTGTGTAGTTTAGATAAAGATACCTTATTTTTCCAAACTGGTGTGGAGTCCATTTGCAGGAGAGTAGGCGCTGTCCTGGTTTTGATGAGGATGTGGTTCCATATCCTGTCCATTTTTTCCTTCTTACATCTCTTCATCTTCAGTCAGGTGTTATGATGGTGCCGAAATGGCAAATGTGTTAAGAACTGCAGAATATTGGTTTTGAATTACGAATGGGTCAATGTTGACTGTTGCCAATAAAAAGTGGTGGGGCAGCGATGGGAAAAATAATACAAAAAAAATAAAGTACTTCCCTGTTGCTGATGGCCACTGCCTCAGTGCACCTTTGCTCCCGTCAGTATCATTCCTCTCATGAGGGCTCTGCTCTTTTCTTGCGAAACCTGCATAAAGCCACTTCATATCTTCCAGACATATTAACACCCACTCCTACCTCCGACTTGGGAATGGTTAAACTAGCACACAAGACTAGCCCCCACCCATAAGAAAGAACCCATTCTTGGGTTTTCTTGCATCCGCTGAGTCACAATGCAAGTTATGTTGGTTGATATCTTTGTATTTTGTAATTTATGTGTATTCTCAGATTGTATGTCTTTTAAATAAAAAAATGGTACTTTTATTATCTAAGCCAGCAATACTTGATGACTGTTGTAATGCTTTTACTAAGCAATTATAATTTGCATTGTGCTAGCCGATTACCTTCAAAAAGCTGGAACTGTTATTAGCTTCCAGTTGTGGATGGCTAGAAGTAATACCAGAAATGTCATGTAATTTCTTTGTACGTTTTAAAACCAATCAAAAAGTTGGACAAAAAAAATTAGAGTGATCAGGGAAAAAAGGAGGACTTTTTCACATTCGGATCCAACCAATATGCACCCAAATGAAAAGGTCCAATCAGGCCCAATCCGGTCTTTTATTGTTTGTGTTACATGGGTCTTCTCCCATCAACTGTAGTGTGTTCCCGTTACAGGATCAACAACACTACCTAAACTAGGCCTCGAACAATTGAGTTTTAATCTTTTCATAGTGAAAGTTAGCCCAGAATGAACCAATTCCACCACTCAATGCCTAACATTTTCTGTGAAAAAATTCTCGCACCACTCTTGATAAAGTCCCCTTCTATTCTAAGCTCACTTTACTACAAAAACATGATTCTTTTGTCAATTTGCTCAAATCTGACCAATCATTAAAGATGGATCCCTGAGTTCAATAAATTCCATACCTTCTTTCTCTGCCTCTTTTGATTACTCAACCAACACAGCCGTACCTAATTAATCGAAGGCATCTACCACATCAACAACACATTCAATTTCATTGTGTAACAGACTTTTACTATCTGAAGATAATGGAAACCTTGAAGAGAGAAGAGCCCTCAGATTCTTTTGACCCAAAATAGTATGTATTTAAAAATGTAATTCTTGGAGCAGGATAGCAATTTGCTCACCTAGGACTTGCTTCACCTATATCATTTTAAACTAACATGAAAGTTCGAAATGTGTTAAGATATACATATTCAACAACCCTCCCTGTATAAAGATTTTGAAATATTCCACAGTCAAAACACAGGCTAATACCCCCTTCTTAATTGTGTTAACACTGTGTTGAAACCACTGATATATATAATTACCATATAATCTTTAACTGGATTTAAGTGAATAAGTTGACGTTTTCAAAAGCCTTGCTTTCTGAATCTCCACACTCATATACGACACCTTTGTGAAGGAGGCTTTTAAACAGTCAATTTACTAAGGTAACACCTGGTACAAAAGGAGAAAAATTAGCATACTATTCCCATAAACCTAAAATGGATTTAATCTGATCTTTAGTGGGCGGTACAGGTGCTTGACTAATAGCATGCAGGAGATCATTTTGACAGTTGCT
This sequence comes from Lissotriton vulgaris, assembly GCF_964263255.1. Lineage (NCBI taxonomy): Eukaryota > Metazoa > Chordata > Amphibia > Caudata > Salamandridae > Lissotriton > Lissotriton vulgaris. Next base: position 2,094,202,791 of record NC_141687.1, read on the forward strand.
CATTGTGGGATGTAATTAAGTGACTTAAGTACACTGTCAGAAATGTACACTTCTCTTCCACAGTCCTTCAATGCAGTTTTAGGATGAATGCAGGAGATCGTTTTGACAGTTGGTCATTGTGGGATTTAATTAAGTGACTTAAATACACTGTTAGAAATTTACACTTCTCTTCCACAGTCATTCAATGCAGTCTTAAGATGTTTAGAACTATTTTTCAGATATATTTGTGCTGTCCCAAAGATTTTGCAAACATAGGAATGCCATTTGAGTGTGCCATCTCAGCTGTCTCATGCTCAAAACACTATACATCAACTTTTGAAAAGAGCTGCTGCCAAAGAAAGGCCAAATAGAATGTGTAAAAAATATGAAGTTCCGAAAGGTGTTATGAAAGTTGTTAAGTATCTGTTTTTATTTTAGTTTATTTTTAGTTTCAAGTTTATTTTAGTAGCGTAGTTACTTAAAAACATTGCAACAAAGAATATCAATAAAAAGTTTCAGTTAAGATACATTTCAAAAAGGATTTAAATGGAGTTTGAATTAAAACAGAAAATCTTCCATTTCAGAGCAGTTTGTAATAAAAGGTAATTTCATGAAAAACATTTAGCTGCCATGCATTTGAGTGGGGATGTGGCTCTGCCAAATGTAAGGCTAGTGCGGTTATGTTTCTTTCGCAATTAAAACATTTTCTTCCCCGCCAGCCTCAGAAACTTCACCAGGCAACATTTCAGCTGCTGGTCCTCTGGAGCGAAACATGCCAACACAGATGTCTTCTAGTGTGAATGCCTCTCCGATTCAAAAATGGTCTTTGTTAGAAATGGGCGTCTCAAGTTGGCAAGGGCTTGCCCCATTATCCAAGTAGGGTCCCTTCTTCCTAATCAGAATAAAGGAGTTACACTGCTAAAAATCCCCTTCTCACCCCCTTTGTTAGCTTGGCACGAGCAGTCAGGCTTATTTTAGAGGCAGTGTGTAAAGGATTTGCACATAACCAACAGTAATACAGTGTAAGCACTACAAAAGGACACCACACCAGTTTAGAAAACTATCCAATGTTTTTATATACATAAGACAAGACCAAAAACGATAAACAAGGAGGAGGAGCTTAGCACGCATCCAAGATGGTCGCGTGAGCTGTGAGCTCCCGAAACCCTCGCTGCCTCCACGTCTATCCTGGCACAAATCCTGTTTCTGACGACGGGTTCTTGGAGCTGAGACTCTCCTGATCTGAAAGGCCTTTTTCACGCTTTGAATCGGATGCCAGACGCCCGAATTACTCCTTCCTGAAGCCTACACCGTGGCTTATCCCGGGACTTGGGCATCTGGAGCACCCCGAAAGTAGTTGAACAACAACGGCGTATGGAAGGGGACGAATACCCGGGGTCTACTTTCAGTTTCGCTTTTCCTGGCTAAGGAGGTTGGGAGGCGGCTGCCTAGTGATCAAGCTGGACTGTGAGTGCGCTTGCTTGACCGCTCTTCACCGGCACCCTGAACTTCAATCTCTCGTTATTCTTCCTAGTGGGGAGCCTTTTTCACCAGGTCCCAAAAGCCCCTGAGGGGCACGCAACCCACCATGGCGGGCAAGTCCGATAGTGACAAGCGGTCCCTCAAGAATGCGACTCGCGGTGGCACAACTCAGACAACCATTATGGACAGATTTGCTCGCAACAAAGGATCGCCTAGCGGGACTGGCAAAACCCCGGAGGACCTTGGTTGTGGCCCCCCTGTGTCGGAGGAGCCAACTATTCGAGATGTGATGGGCGCCATTGCGAGTATACAGTCATCGATGGGCCAACAGTATGAAACCTTGGCGGCCAAGATCGACACAGTGGCGTTGGATGTAAGCTTGATTAGGGCGGACTTGGCCAAGACTAACGAGAGAGTCAAGTCGTTAGATGTCAAAACAGCCAGTCTCACCACTGATGTCTCCGACCTCCAGGCTGAGATCCGGACACTTCAATCCTCGAGTGACCAGTTTGCCCGCCGGCTTGAGGATTTCGAAAGTTGCGCTAGGCGCAATAATGTCCGCATAGTCGGAGTTCCGGAGTCCTCAGCCGATCAATCGACGGACTTACTTGTTGAAGATCTGATCCTCAAACATCTCGCCCCTAAGGGCCTGAGTAACTTTTTTGCGGTGAAGCGTGCACACAGAATCCCGGGCGGCAGACGCAAGCAGGGGCCTACACCGCGACCCATCATTGCGAGGATCTTTAACTATAGGGACAGAGACGCCATTTTGCAGGCCTCGAAGACTAGTGGCCCTACCAAATTTGAGAATGCGTCCATCAACTTCTACCCCGACTTTACCCCATCAGTGCAGGAGCAGAGACTGGGATTTTCTGGGGTGAAGCGGAGACTGCGAGACTTGGGCATGAAGTATGCTATGCTTTTCCCCGCCCGATTGCGCATCGAGCATAATGAGCGGGTGTTTTTCTTTGACATGCCAGAGGTGGTTAGTGACTGGTAGGACACACTATCTATGCCACGGAAAAAAGCGGACCAATCCAGAGGTACTGAAGGTGGCCAGGGGCACCGGCGTGTGCTACCATCGTACCGTGCTGCGGTGGATTGTTATCCTTTCTTGGGTCAATGACATTCTTACGTATAGACCCTGGGGCGGTGGGGAGTTCGGGACTCTTCCTCCTCCGGGGGTGTTTCCTTTTCTACTTGTAGATTAGTTTTCTGGGGTAGGGCGACAGGCAAACTGCAGAATGGGGTGTTTTTCTGGTTTTACCGCAGGGGTGCAGGGGGGGGTTTGTTGTTCTGCGTATTTTGGGGATGGGGGGGTTTCTTTTTACTGTTTGCATTGTTTTTGAGGCTACGTATTGTTATATGGCTTAATATGTGTTTCCTTCGTGGGGTTTGGGGGACCCTGCTACTATTTTCGGGAAGGGGGTAGGGGGCTGAGAGTCTTGAGTTGGAATGTCAACGGCTTGGGGGATAAAATAAAGCGGGGAATTGTACTCCAATATGTAAAACGCCATTCCCCCGACATTGTATTACTGCAAGAAACACACGTGGTGGGGAACACGTTCCATGCAATGAACCTGAGGGGCTATCGGTTGGTGGCACACTCAGGATTCACTTCGGGCTCTAGAGGGGCTGGTGTTATGATTCGTAGTTCCCTTCCCTTGGAGATCGATGAAACGATCCTGGACAACAGGGGAAGATATGCGGCCATTGTTGGTAGGTGGGAGGGGAAAACGGTTGCCATTCTCTCGATATATGTCCCCCCGGGTTTGCAGGCCACCACATTTGTCGACCTGGGGAAACTGGTGTTGAGGCTTCCTGAGGGGATCCTGGTGGTTGGAGGGGACTTCAACTCGGTGGTTAACGGCCTGGAGGATCGACATCCTCCCAGGGCTCTTACACCGTCGCAGTCCTGGAATTGGTGTCTTCGTCTGTGTCCATATGGGAGGCCTTTAAAACTGTAATACGGGGTCAGACACTATCGCTGGTCGCCAGTTCTAAGAAGCACCATAATGGAGAGGTTGAGCAGCTGGAGTCTGATATTGTGGCTTTGGAGAAGGATCTTGAGTGTGGGTCACGCGTGAAAAAGGTGCATATTTTGCAGTTGAAACAGACAGATTATAAAGCCTTGGTTACGCATGCTGCGAAAGCCATGAGTCGAGAGCAACAGGGCCGTTTGTATGATGTGGGCGACAAGGCGGGGAAGTTGATAGCTTGGCTGGACAAGAGGGAGAGACTGAATCGAGTGGTGCCGGTGGTTGAGCGAGTGGATGGTGTGCGTGTGACGGATCCGTTGGAGATTGTGGAGGAGTTCGCTCGCCACTTCCGAACGGTGTATGCTCCGGTCTCGGACCGGCCAGAGGAAGACTCCCATCTTTTGCTTAGGGATATCGCTTAGCCTTGCTTGTCCGAATCTGACAGAGAACTAATGGAGGCGGGCTTCTCCACTGATGAAGTAGCGCTCGCTATTCGCTCCATTCGCTCTGGAAAAGCCACGGGCCCGAACGGCATACCCATCGAGCTGTATAAGTTGTGTCCGAACAAAATGGCGTCGTATCTTCGCTCAATGTTCTTGGAGTCTAAGGAGAGGGGTTCGCTTCCCCATGACCAGCGTTTAGCGTCTATCGTGGTGATACATAAAGAGGGTAAACCACGTGAACTCTGTACCTCCTATAGACCTATCTCACTTCTTAATGTGGAGCCTAAAATTTTGGCAAAAATGTTAGCTAACCGTCTGATTAAAGTGATCGGAGATTTGGTGCACCCGGACCAGTCTGGCTTTATTGAATTTACGCCGTCTTCATGGCGTGCTGGCGAGGGCAGAGACGCTGCATGAACCGGCCATTTTGGTTTCTTTGGATGCCACTATGGCATTTGACACAGTGGAATGGCCATACGTATGGGCAGCTCTGGCGAAGTTCGGCTTTGGACCGGTATTCGTTGGATGGGTCCGGCTACTCTATGAGGAACCCCTAGCCCAGGTGGTAGTTAATGGTCGAGTGTCGGCTCCCTTTGCCCTAGGGAGGGGTACGCGGCAGGGATGCCCTCTGTCTCCGCTGCTTTTTGCCTTGGCTTTGGAGCCTTTGGCCGCTTGGTTGCGAAGGGAGCCCTCCCTTAAGGGTATCAGGTGGACTCCCGGTTTTGAAGATCGTATCTCGCTGTATGCGGACGACATTCTCCTTTACCTCACCTCACCTCGGAAGTCTCTGGGGGTATTGTTCGATGTCCTTAATTCCTTTGGGAGGAACTCAGGACTAGTCATCAATTGGTGTAAGTCTTGTGTTTATTCGCTCACAGACGACATTCCACTCGTACCGCGCAATTGCCCAATACAAATCTCCTCCACCAAGTTCGAGTATTTGGGTATCTATATTTCGCGTGATTCGGCTGTCAGGGGTCAGCGCAACTTACTCCCCCCGCTTCTTCGCCTAAAAGTGGACGTGAAAGCCTGGAGCAGACTGCCACTGTCCCTGGTGGGCAGAGCAGCCTTATTCAAAATGATGTCCCTTCCCAGATTTTTATATGCGCTCCAAAACACTCTGGATCTAGTGCCTTCCAGCTACTTTCACAAGATCGAGTGCCTACAAAGAAAACTGCTGTGGGCCGGACGTCCCCGGATTGCCTTGGCTAAGCTAACGCTGCCCTGGTATGATGGCGGTATAGCGTTACCTGATATCAGACCATATTACTGGGCCTCACAACTGAGTTCCGTTAATCGTGCGATTTATGGTCCAGCTACTAACCCGGCTTTTGCTATGGACAGATGGTTGCTGCCGGGCGGGGACTATAACAGAGCGCTTTATTCCAAAAGGTCCGATGTGGCGTTGACGGGGCCCACCAGAGTTGCGGTACGGGTCTGGTACAATGCTAATGCTGCTATGGGCTGGTCGTACACTCTTACTCGAGCATCTCCACGCTGCCGAGAAGTTAGGCAATTTGTGGACTACCAAGGTTTTCGAGAAATGGGACCTCATAGGGATTAGTAGGGTGGGGGACCTTTGGCGGATAGACAAGATAAAGTCTTTTGAAGAGCTGCAACTTGAATATAAACTTGGCGATCGAGAATACTTTCGGTACCTACAGGCTCCGACACGCCCTTTCCTCTGTTTTTTCGACCGGCACACTCGTTCCAGAATCCTCACCCCTGGAGGACAGAGTACTCGACGGCCATGTCCCGGACAGGACGATTTCCCTTATATATAAAAAGCTGATAAATGACCGAGCGGACCTTCTTCTACAGCTCCGTATGGCCTGGACCAGCGATGGACTGGAACTTGATGATGAGGACTGGCAGGCGGCGATATCCTCCCCGAAGGAGGTAGCAATCTCGGCCCGTCTGAGATTGGTGCAATTGAAAATCCTACACCGTGTGTACATGACGGGTCCTCGCTTGTTACGTATGGGGTATGCTTCGGATGACTTGTGTAAGCGCGGGTGTGGAATGGTGGGTACATTCCTTCATATTTTGTGGGAGTGTCCGGCGGTGGTGTCTTTTTGGAATCGTGTGCATGGGGTTATGGTCGAGGTGACGGGTGTTTCGCTTTTGCCTGAGGCCTGGAGGTGCCTATTGAATGTGTGGGAGCCCAATGACTATAATGTAGCACAGACGCAGTGGGCCACCTTGGGTAATATGATCGCTAAGCGTGACATTGCACAACTGTGGGGTTCGTCGAGGTCACCTAGTCTGTCGGCCTGGTCCAGAAACATGGACTGGTGCACGTTTCTTGAAAAAACAGTCTACATTGCTCGGGGCAGGCCCAAGACGTGGGGTAGGGTGTGGAATCAGTGGAACCAGTATTGTGGTGAAATTTGTACTCCCCCTTTTGTGCCCCCACCGGAGGTGTTACTCTCCCCTTAGCACGATGTTCCTTCTAATTGGAATTTTTGTCTATGTATTGCTGGCCTGCTCTCTTTCCCCTTTCCCCCTCCCATCTGCTCTTCCTACAGCTTTCTAACTTCACTTGTTACTACGTAACAGTTGTGGATGTGGTACTCCCTCCCCAGAAGGATTACTTGTATGCCTGCCTTGCGTTTAGCCTCCGCAGTTAATTTCTTAATTTTTGGTTGGTTGATTTTCAAAAAACATAAAACAAAGACCATATTCCTCCTGTGATTTACTGTATGACACGACTTGGTTGTTTAATCGCCGCCGGACCCTAGGTTGTCGGCTGAAGGGCTGTGTAACTCATTCATCCTGCTATGATACTTGGAAATGTTACCAGCCGACCCTATGTGGCTGTACGATTGCTATTGTATGCCGATATTTATCAATAAAGGTTTTTGGGAAAAAAAAGAAAAAAAAACGATAAACAAACAACACAATACAGTACTTAAAAATCTTCAGTTATCAAAAAAACCTTGAAAACAGTTCTTGATGTCGATAGCTCTGTCCGAGGCTATCACGGCAGAGTAAGTAAACACAAATTCAAACAGTTCTGGCTGACCGTGGCATCGTGGGCCAGCTATGATGTCAGGAAGACCTGCAAACAGTATCTTTTAGAAATGCAGGGCGTCAGCTACCCCTCGTTGAGTTTCTGAAAGCATGGCGTCCACAGGCTTCGGTTACGGAGTCCTCTGCAGGAGTCGTCGGGGCCCTCAAAGTCACACAAATTGAAGATCAAACTCCTCTTTGTTGTAGTCAGAAACATTGGCGTCGGCAGGCTTCGGATGCTGAGGTGCGAAGTGCAGCGTGCGGTGCCCCCAAGTCGTGTTGCGAGCAACGGCTCGGTGGCGGCATCATATGGTGGCGCCAGTGATACCAGGGTCGCGGTGCAAAAAGGATGCAGTGCTCTTCACGGTGTAAGCAGCGGGGGCGTTGTTGCTGAAGTGCTGTCATCAGCTGACGACCTGGAGTCGATGGCCCCGGCATCGGTAGGCCAAGCCTGCCGACCTGAATGTGGGCGGTGCATTGTGCAACTTTACTAGTGGTGCCCCTGAACCACAGTGCCAGCAGTGGCGCTGATTTCGGCGTGGAGCGTTGTCATCGGGGATGCCAAGGCGTCGTCCTGAAGTGAGGTGGTGCGGAGTGCAGTGCCCACAGGTCAAGCAGCGGCTTGATGGAGGCATCATTGGTGAGACCAGTGTCGTGGTGCGGCGTTGCGGTGGTGCCCTCTCCGGTGCAGTCAGGACACCAAGTCAGCAGCGGAGTTGTGGACGGCGTTGGGTTGTTTTTTTTTCTGTTGCTGTACAAAACACACAGTCCCTAGTGCTGAGGGTAGAACTGAAAGTCTTTGCTGTTCCTGAGACTTCTTGAACAGAGGGCAAGCTCTACCTCAAGCCCTTGGAGAAACTCGCAAAAGTAGATTGTAGAAAGTTCAGTCCAGTCCTTACACTGCCCAAGATAGAAGCAGCCACTGCAGGTCATCACAGCAAAGCACACAGCAAAGCGGTACTTCCTTCTCACAGATTCTCCAGCAATTCTTCTTCCCGGTCTTCTTAGTTCAAAAGGGATCTAAAGTTCTGGGGTTTTGGTCCAATATTTATACCACTAAATCTTTTGTTCCCTGAAGGCAGAGAGAGTCTGTACCCAGCCCAAACCAGTTCTGTCCTCCCTGGCGCAGCTTCCTGGCAGGAGGTAGAGACATCATTGTTGAAACAGACCTGGCCCAGGTAGCTGAATGAAAAACTCCTACCCCTACTCTCTATTCTATGAAGGCCCAGGCAAATGAAAGGAAATCTCCTCCCCCTACTCTCTATTCAAAGCAGGGCCTATTCAGCGCAGCCCTGATACATCTGACTGCTGGAGCCAAGGCCCTCTCCAGCCCCCTGTCACTCACAAGCAGACATGGAATACACAAACCTAGCAGAGGCATACTGGATGGTTAGGCAAGAAAATAACTACTTTCTAAAAGTGGAATTTTCAAACACAGAATGTAAAAATCACCCTCACTAAAAGATGTATTTTAACATTCTGAGTTCAGGCATACTAAACTCGTTTTTCTACCTTGTTCCGTGGGTCAGTTAAGATTATAAGATATTATAATCAAACTGCCCATTCTGGCCTATGGGAACAGGTAGCCTTGCAATAGTGAAAAACGAAATTGGCTGTAATTACCTTTCACATAAAATTAGGGCTGGGCGTAGTTTGCGAAGTAGCGCTACACGAAGCTATGCAAAGTGCACTTCGCACGACACGAGCTACGCGTAGCACTACGCGAACTGCGTATTACCCTGTTCGCACTGTGCAAGATGCTGTTTTCAATGATTGCACAGAGCGGACAAGCATCCGGCACTGTGCAATCATTGAAAATGGAATCTTGCACAGTGTGAGCTGTAGTTTTCTGCCGCTCGAGTAGATTTTTACTCGAGCGGCAGCTTTCTCAACGCGGACTGGTAGTTACTCATTGCGAGCGGTCGCAAGCATACGCGACCACTCGCAATGAGAAACCTGACCTCCCTGCGTTGAGAATCTCACTGGGAGGTTTATTTTCCATGCTCGCGATCAGCAACTTGATATTGCTGATCGTGAACGAGAAAAAAGTCTTGCCGGGATGTCATTTTGCTTGCTGGCGGTTGCCAACTTGATGTTGAGGACCGTGCGAAAGCAAAAAATGACCACTGCACTACGCTACGCATGTTTGCACTGTACTACCTGCAGTTCACGTAGTGCAATGTAGTGCAAACTTCATAAACTACGCGAGCGTAGTGTAGTGCTTTGCCCAGGGTTACATAAAATGCAAATAAACACAACAGTCCTAATTCTCATGGCAATATTCATTTGTTGGACTGTAAACATCCATGGTCGAAATTCGTTATCCACGGGATCTCTTTAGTCTAAAGAAAATCCTAAGATGTTTCAATCTATTGCCTCTTTAAAATGACAACCTCTCTGATTGATACAAACAAGACAGCACAGACAAAAAATGTGTGAAAAAGCGAGATGGCACCTCACGGGCGCACCACCAATGGGACCCCTGGTTGGTACTCACCAGGATGGCCCTGTTCTCATCATTGGTGCCATCAAGCTAAAACCAAAAAACGTGCCTCGACCCTCAAAAAATATAAGGACAGTGAATGGTGCAGTGGACACAACTTATATGTGACAAAACTAACAACATATAACATATTACATATAAGTCACTGAGCAACTGGGGCCTTAACTTTTTATTCTCTTTCCCTTCTCTGTTGCGAAACAGTGAACACACATATACTAAAAAAGAAGAGAGAAAATACTACCAATCGATTCACTCTCTACTTACAGCCGACATGTTTCATTGCCTTTGATTTTTTGGCAATTTCTTCAGGGCAATACATTTTAAATGCCACTGCAAGAGACACTGAAGTTTGGGTGCTGTAACATAAACAAACAAAAGTGTGGTCACCTGGTATCCCTCTCTATGTTCTGCATATCAAACTGTCTGTCAAAACACCATGCTGTATAGGTAAATAAATGTAAAAATTCATTATTACCCTTCATGCAGATTTGTCTCTCATACCAGTGTTGTGATTATGTTAAAATCGGAATCCAGCTCCCTTAGGTGAGCATGGTCCTTACTCCCCGTTTCAAAAAAGGTACTGAAATGTAAAAAACGGAGAATTCAATTATTTCTGTATTCAAGCTTGCTCCTACCTTGCGCGTTGTTTACAGCCTAAATACAAATAGGGAAGGCGTTACCGGTGTAAGAGTAGCGGTCGGCGTCCTCTCAACCCTCGAGCGCCGACCGAATGAAAAAGTGCTTATTTACCGGCTTGGAAGGCGAGGGATTTTTCGCGCTGTGATTGGTCCGCGAAGTTTGGTCACGTGGGCCAAAGCTGCCGGTTTCCCGGAACTCGTATTGGTTCCCACGCCGCATACCGCGCGCTTGCATTGGTCCCTAGTGTCAGGTGGCACGGGGCTCGGTAGCCGGTTTTCGGCCACTGTGATTGGACCCAGGCTCTCTTAGAACCAAATGCCGGTCTTCGGGGAGACGACACGGCCATTTGTAAACGGACAGTTAAGCCTGGAATAAGGTGGAATATAACCATTAACTCAATGTTTATTATTCAGTATACGCCACTATTCTAGCTAGTATTATCCTATTGAAATAACTACACTTTTTGTATAGACTGGTGCAATTTAGAAGGTTCCGTATTTTGGCTATCATAGAATTCAAATGTAGACAGAGCTCCACTTGGATATAGTGTAGTCAGGATTACTAGTGGCAATTAACACCCTATAGTGGTAGTGTGGAGGGCCCTGGGCGAGACAATTATTAAAGGCTAATACGGACATATCAAATGTTTAGCCTGGTCAGATGGGGTCAGATGAACCACAAATCTGCTGAGATGGGGATATTCTGTTATAAAATTAATAAAGGCTAATAAAGACATATCAAATGTTTAGCCTGGTCAGATGGGGTCAGATGAACCACAAATCTGCTGAGATGGAGATATTCAGTTATAACAGGGTTTTTAAGATGTTAACTACTAAGAGGGGCTTATCATATGTGATATGGTGAAAGTCACAGTTATACTGGGATGTACATATTCAATCTTCACAGGGTCTCTGAAAGAGATGTTCTATTTTAAGATGTTAACACCTAATGGTCATTTTAATTTAGGAAGGAGGAGCACCATCAGTCAAGGGGACAACAGACCACTGCACTAGAAGATTGTTCTTCAGGAGGTTAACGCAACTTGTTCCATTCCAGTAATTCATTCAGCCCTCTCTGTTCGCTTTGCTCTTGATATATCCAGCGAGCTTCCTTGTTGATCAATCGTCTTTCCACAGACTGCGCATCGCCCATCACTCTCTCCAACACTACCCAGGTAAAGGTGTGTTTATTGCGGTGACAATGTTGCACTAACTTTGTAGTCAGCTTTCCGATCCTGATTGTACTGACATGCTCCTGGATGCGGAGTTTGATCTTACGTGTGGTGAGTCCGATGTATTCCAGACCACACTCGCATTTTAATCTGTATACCACGTTGGTTGTATTACAGTTACTGAAGTGGTTCAGTGACCATATGTTTCCAGATTGAAGAGTAACGTTAGTGGTTTTCTTTGTCATGGGGCATACAGAACAACTCCCACATGGGAAGTGTCCTTTAGGGATGGTGGTGTTCTCAGCTTCTCGTTTTCCAACACTCCTGGTATGAACCAGTTTGTCTTTCAAGTTACTCGCTCTTTTGAAAGACAAACTGGTTCATACCAGGAGTGTTGGAAAACGAGAAGCTGAGAACACCACCATCCCTAAAGGACACTTCCCATGTGGGAGTTGTTCTGTATGCCCCATGACAAAGAAAACCACTAACGTTACTCTTCAATCTGGAAACATATGGTCACTGAACCACTTCAGTAACTGTAATACAACCAACGTGGTATACAGATTAAAATGCGAGTGTGGTCTGGAATACATCGGACTCACCACACGTAAGATCAAACTCCGCATCCAGGAGCATGTCAGTACAATCAGGATCGGAAAGCTGACTACAAAGTTAGTGCAACATTGTCACCGCAATAAACACACCTTTACCTGGGTAGTGTTGGAGAGAGTGATGGGCGATGCGCAGTCTGTGGAAAGACGATTGATCAACAAGGAAGCTCGCTGGATATATCAAGAGCAAAGCGAACAGAGAGGGCTGAATGAATTACTGGAATGGAACAAGTTGCGTTAACCTCCTGAAGAACAATCTTCTAGTGCAGTGGTCTGTTGTCCCCTTGACTGATGGTGCTCCTCCTTCCTAAATTAAAATGACCATTAGGTGTTAACATCTTAAAATAGAACATCTCTTTCAGAGACCCTGTGAAGATTGAATATGTACATCCCAGTATAACTGTGACTTTCACCATATCACATATGATAAGCCCCTCTTAGTAGTTAACATCTTAAAAACCCTGTTATAACTGAATATCTCCATCTCAGCAGATTTGTGGTTCATCTGACCCCATCTGACCAGGCTAAACATTTGATATGTCTTTATTAGCCTTTAATAATTTTATAACAGAATATCCCCATCTCAGCAGATTTGTGGTTCATCTGACCCCATCTGACCAGGCTAAACATTTGATATGTCCGTATTAGCCTTTAATAATTGTCTCGCCCAGGGCCCTCCACACTACCACTATAGGGTGTTAATTGCCACTAGTAATCCTGACTACACTATATCCAAGTGGAGCTCTGTCTACATTTGAATTCTATGATAGCCAAAATACGGAACCTTCTAAATTGCACCAGTCTATACAAAAAGTGTAGTTATTTCAATAGGATAATACTAGCTAGAATAGTGGCGTATACTGAATAATAAACATTGAGTTAATGGTTATATTCCACCTTATTCCAGGCTTAACTGTCCGTTTACAAATGGCCGTGTCGTCTCCCCGAAGACCGGCATTTGGTTCTAAGAGAGCCTGGGTCCAATCACAGTGGCCGAAAACCGGCTACCGAGCCCCGTGCCACCTGACACTAGGGACCAATGCAAGCGCGCGGTATGCGGCGTGGGAACCAATACGAGTTCCGGGAAACCGGCAGCTTTGGCCCACGTGACCAAACTTCGCGGACCAATCACAGCGCGAAAAATCCCTCGCCTTCCAAGCCGGTAAATAAGCACTTTTTCATTCGGTCGGCGCTCGAGGGTTGAGAGGACGCCGACCGCTACTCTTACACCGGTAACGCCTTCCCTATTTGTATTTAGGCTGTAAACAACGCGCAAGGTAGGAGCAAGCTTGAATACAGAAATAATTGAATTCTCCGTTTTTTACATTTCAGTACCTTTTTTGAAACGGGGAGTAAGGACCATGCTCACCTAAGGGAGCTGGATTCCGATTTTAACATAATCACAACACTGGTATGAGAGACAAATCTGCATGAAGGGTAATAATGAATTTTTACATTTATTTACCTATACAGCATGGTGTTTTGACAGACAGTTTGATATGCAGAACATAGAGAGGGATACCAGGTGACCACACTTTTGTTTGTTTATGTTACAGCACCCAAACTTCAGTGTCTCTTGCAGTGGCATTTAAAATGTATTGCCCTGAAGAAATTGCCAAAAAATCAAAGGCAATGAAACATGTCGGCTGTAAGTAGAGAGTGAATCGATTGGTAGTATTTTCTCTCTTCTTTTTTAGTATATGTGTGTTCACTGTTTCGCAACAGAGAAGGGAAAGAGAATAAAAAGTTAAGGCCCCAGTTGCTCAGTGACTTATATGTAATATGTTATATGTTGTTAGTTTTGTCACATATAAGTTGTGTCCACTGCACCATTCACTGTCCTTATATTTTTTGAGGGTCGAGGCACGTTTTTTGGTTTTAGCTTGATGGCACCAATGATGAGAACAGGGCCATCCTGGTGAGTACCAACCAGGGGTCCCATTGGTGGTGCGCCCGTGAGGTGCCATCTCGCTTTTTCACACATTTTTTGTCTGTGCTGTCTTGTTTGTATCAATCAGAGAGGTTGTCATTTTAAAGAGGCAATAGATTGAAACATCTTAGGATTTTCTTTAGACTAAAGAGATCCCGTGGATAACGAATTTCGACCATGGATGTTTACAGTCCAACAAATGAATATTGCCATGAGAATTAGGACTGTTGTGTTTATTAGCTTTCAGAGTGGAGGGCGTCCTAGTTCTGTTTGTCGTTCCCTCTAGACTCCCATTTGTGAAGTTACATAAAATGCACCCTGCCCACAGGGGTACCTTGGGCCTACCTTGGGGGTGACTAACATGTAGAAAAGGGAAGCTTCAGGGTCTGGCAAGTGGGGAATGCACTTGCCAAGTCGACATGGCATTCCCAGACTGCACACAGGCTCTGCAATGGCAGGCCCGAGTTACCTTTAGGGGCTGTTTGTGTGAGTGGCACAATCCAGTGCTGCAGCCCACTAACACCGTTTGATTCACAGGCCCTGGCACACTCATTGCATGTTACTAGGCACTGACACATAAATCAAACAGGCCAATCATGGAAAAACTATTCCATAACACATTTTACAATAGGTGCACTTGCACTTTACCACTGGTCAGCAGTGAGAAATGTGTGCAGAAACACTACACCAGCAAAAGCCGGGAGGTCAGAAATCAAAAACGCTGGGGAAACACGCCAAAAGATGCTAAATCTAACAGTTTGAAAAGTTGTTTTTGTTCAAGTGTCAGTTCTTTACAAGTGCATAGTATATTTATTCATTTGTAGAGCGCATGGTTACACCAACAGTGTGTCCCGGTGCTGAGGCAAGGACAGAGAAGAGGTTATGGGAGGTGGGTACTTCTTACATTTTATCCTCCGCGTTGGAGAATAGCCAGGTCTTTAGCTGTTTACGGAACATAAGTAAGTGTAGGAGATAGTAAGTGAAGGATATCCTCCTGTGCTATTCCACACAAATGGCAGGTGGGGTTGAGATGGGCCTTCAGCCAGTGCAGAAAGTGCTTTGTGCACGGAAGAAGACCAAGTTGATACTTTAAGACAGTGGTTCCCAAAGTGTGTGCCGCGGCGCCCCGGTGTGCCGTGATGAGAAGCCAGGGGCGCCGCCGCGCAGGATGTGGAAACTGCAGCCTAAGAAATGTTACATCCCTTCCCCTGTGAAGTGTGGACGGTGCACCCCGAGTGTCTTGATTAGGCCATAGTCTATGTTCCCTCTAACCTGGGCAGCTGCCACAGTGTAATAATCACCGCGCAGGGGGGCCTTAAGGAGCGCACAAAGCAAAGGAATCTCCTGCTGACAGGAGAAGTGCTCTCGATGGCCTGCTAATTAGTAAGTGTGATGTTTTTCTCCTGAAGGTGCGACTCCCCTGCCCCACCATCGCCATTCTCTGAAGAGAATCAAGTGACAAACTGTTTTTGAGACGGCAATAGCAGACAAGATTAAAACAGTTGCAAGCATTTTTGTGTGGGTACTACCATTTTTATAATAAAAGCATAAGCTTTTACTTGATGCTTGTATTTAAAAGATGTTGCTGCTAAAAAAAAAGCCTCGGCCGTTCCAAGAAAATAGTGTCATGTTCAACCTTTAATTAGGGATGTAGAGAAATACCAAGCTGGAAAAAAAATGAGGCCGGTTGAAAATTACTGCCATAAAATAATCTGCCTCTCATACATGCTGTTCTCCACCTCTAGGAAACACATTCCCTACTTATATTTTTAAGCTATCTGGTACAACTGAGCAGTGTGCATTTTGAGGGGAAGATGAGCAGTGTACCAGTTTCAGTGTAGGGGGAGGGATGCAACTTTGTGAATTTACAGTGAGAGCAGGGTTAGTAATGGGCATAGTACACGCTGAAAGGAGTGAGAGTCATCAGAAGTGCATAGTGAAGTGATTGGATAAGTGCAAGGTGAATTGTGTGAATGTAGGGTCAGCAGTGTGCCTGTGTGAGAATGAGGGAGTGTTCATTCTGTGCAGGGTGAGCAAAGCATGTTTTGAGTGCAGGTTGAATAGTGTGTATTGTGAGTGCAGTGTTTGGGTGTGGCTTTATGACTATACAATGAGTTGTTTGCCTAAATGAGTGCAGTGAGTAATGTGAGTGATATGCATAGGGAGATCAAGGTGAAAAGATTGCTTGCAGAGTGTAGACTGAGTGGTTTGTCTGTGTGAATGTATTGTGACTCGTGTTTGTGTAAGCGTGAAATAAGCAGTATGTCAGTGTGTGTACAGTGAATAATGTGCTTGAATGCAGAATTTGTGTGCGTTTATAAGTGTATCTGATTATTGGGTAAGCAAAGTGCCTGAATGTAGGGGGAGCAATGTGTCTGTGTGAGTGCAGGGTAAGCAATGAGTCTTCAGAAGTCTAGGATGAGGAGTGTGCTGTATGAGTGCAGGGTGAGTATGTGCCTGAGTGTACGTTTTTAGCCGTATTGTGTGTGCAGGATGAGGGGTATACTTGTATAAGTGCAGGGTGCAGACATTGTCAATCCTTGTTAGACAATTTTGCTAATATCACTCAGTTGCGCATACAAACAAGAAATGTGGGCACACAAACAGGTCACTGCCACACAGAGACAAAAATAATTAGAGGGAACACTGGTCTATATTTTAATATCAGAGAAGCTCAGGCATGGTGTGCAGATGTATTTAAAGTTCCGAAAGCTAACATATTTTGGAAAGTGAAACGAGTCACAGAAGGACTGAAGTGCTAAAACATAAAATCAAATAGTCACTTATTCTTGTACAAAATGTGCAGAAACGATTTCCTGACATTTCTGATATGTACCAGTGCATGGAAATCATGAAATGCTATTGTTGCAAAGGTGCTGAGAAGTGCCAGAAATCTCCCTACTAAAGCAAAGAATTGCAGGTAGCCAGTATCAGACAGGACCTGCCCATTAAAAAAAGCTTCAATTAGAACATTACCTCAAAACATGATAAACATGTGGCATGCCAGTTGATTGCCAGGACGTATCCTTCAGTACATCATTAGAGCAGTTGCCTTTGTATATATGGGATGATATAGACCAGTGGTTCCCAAAGTGTGTGCCGCGCCCCGGTGATCCCCCTCCCTCCCACCGGCCCACCGGTAAAAAAAATTGTGGGGAGCCACGGCCAACTGCCAATTAGGTCAAGGGAGCCACGGGTCAAAAAAGTTTGGGAATCACTGCTTTAAGAACTGGATTTTAGTTGATCTAGCATATCCCAAGGCTGAATATTTTGGAGCAGCAGGGGTGGAGTAGGTGCTCAAAGTCACCCAGCTTTATCCATGATAGATGTTTTACTGTTTTCTTGAAGAGGTAGTGATTTGTGGGAATTTCACAAAGGCTGGTTAGCCAGAGGGTTGTCCAGCTTGTTTGTAAATATTTTGCCGCCGGCAGTGATGTTTTGTGTTGTAGCTCTAAACACAGGCACCAGGTAAGACTTCCTGGTCACGATTTTCGTACCTTGTCTTAAAAGATGATGTATGATCCTTGTCTTGCCAGGGTTTGCTTTTGAACATCAAACTCAAGCCTGATCTGCACAGGAGAGACATACTTTGGCAAACCAAAGATTCTTCTGTATGCTGTAACAACCGTCCTATCTAGTAGCTTGGAGTCTCTGCCCCTGTGTGTCTCACTCCCATAAGCTATTGTTGGTAAGAGTTTTGCACAAATTACTTTGGCAAGTGGGAGGAGTGATGGGCCATTCAACTTAGAGTTGAGGGTTCTTTCTGAAACTGCCAGGGCTGATCCCTTCCTCCTGTTAGGTATCCTGTTAAGTATCTTGATTCATAGGTGAGTAAGTGATACCTAGTGATTGTCCAACCTTAAATTGATCAATGATAAAAATTTGGCGTTACTCAATCATAAAACCAATTGCTGTTTGTTGGGCCAGGATGACAGTCAAATTAAATAGTTTTGCTCAATGATTAAAGGTTATCTATCTGAGATTAGCACTCACATGAGTTAATACTCTCAATGACTCCCACAACAAATAGCTGTTGAAGATGTGTTCTGTTCTCATCTCTAGCCTTGTGGATATCCCGCCTGATATTTTTTTTAAACCAATCTTGTGCTCAAAGTCAGTTAAACAAAAATGCTTCTGTATATTAACCCTTTAGCAGCAGAGGTTTTTCCCTCCCTCTGGTGCTGTGCCCTCTTTTGATGTTGGAGTACTTTGCACCTAACTCTTCACAATTTTTTCATACAAAAGGTATCCAGACCAAATGTGCATTTTTTTCTCCCACATGGTTGAGAGTCTAGAGGTAGCAGTTTGTGGATTGCCCTCGACGAAATTAGCCAAGATATTTTTAAACTGCTGTGCAAGAAACTGTATGGTTTGTTTTCTACAATTAGGATCAACAAAAGACCAAAGTTGCAAAAACATTTACCACTTTTTTTCATTTTTTAAGGGGTAGTCCTTTTGTAAAAAAAAATTGGTTTTTATCTACTTGAAACTTATGGTGGATACAGGTGTGAAACCAATAAATAAACAAGTAATGCTATGAATTTCTGAGAACTTGTCCACATTAAAAATACAGCAATGGGTATTTGTGTGGACTGTACATGGTTTCCCAAACAAACTAATCATCAAATTAAAAAAGAAACATGAACAATAAGTCAGACAAAATAGAAATAGGTGACAACTTGTCCATCTGTAATTTTTCGCCCTGATGGCCAATTTTTAAAAGTTATATAGCTTTACTTCTATCAAACTCTTCTGGTCTCAGGGATATATATAGTGCATTTTTCAGTTGCCTAACAACATGTGACACCGAGCTCCAACAGCTGAGCTACTGATTATCATATATTTATATTTTTCACTGTGTATCGACCATGCAGCAATTCACTGACCATGAAGCAATTCAAATCTAATAAATAAAAAATGGGTACAAAGGAAACTAGTGCATTTTTTAAATGTGCTTAAGCAACAGAGTTTAGGAATAGTAGTTATTTGTATAACTCTGAATTTGGGGTTACCCATACTATCATGTTTTTCAGACATAATCTTGTTTTTTTTTGCATACTGACTTTCATTTGAAAGCCAAACCTTGAGTGAAATGCAGTTGATAATAACAAATGTTCTACTATTCTGTGTTCCCACATGTCTCTCAATGTAATTAGTGCCCCTCTTCTATGAGGGTGAACAGAAACCCATGCCTTTTGCCATGAAAAGCGGGCCCATTTTGCTGATGTGGGTAGCTTTGGAATTTGGGCCCAGGCGTTCTTGCCATCCAGGGAAACCTACCAGATGCATATACTTATGAAAACTAGGCAAACAAGGGAGTCCAAGCCTAATGTTTGTGAGTACCACTATGTTTCCTTCCCCAGAATGTCCCGCAAACCTGAAACTTTGGCTAACATTATGCGTTATTCTCATATTTTTGTGAGGGAATCTTCTGGAACCTGTAGGGATCCACAAAATCCCTGCTATAAAGTGTTCATATATTTCTCATAATAATGCAGTAAGCACTTGTGTGGATTGGTCTATTGCCCATGACGGGAATTGCCCGAAGCACAATATGGAGAAATTTCTTCTCAATGAAAATAATCCCTTCACGAAGATGAGGGTAGCTGTGGTATTTGTGCTCAGAATCAGCCACCATCCTCTCCTCTGAAACCTACCAAACATGTGTGGCAGTTCGCCCACGCTGGCCCGGTGGTGCCTACCGCCGGCCTGGCAGGGGCGAACTGCCCGCAATTAACACCAGAAAGACCCCCACCATATTACGATGGCTGGGGAGGCCATGGCTGACGGAAAGATCATCTGCCACTTTTCCGCCAGTCGACTCGTCAACCAGGCATGAAAAGCACCTTTAACATGCTGCTGGTGTCTGCAAGACAACCGCATCCATATTAGGATGTAGGCGGAGATCAGCCTTTCCATGGCAGCGTTGCCGCCATGGAAAGGCATGTGGTCTTTGCCATTGGGGGCCTGTTGTGGGCCCCCATGGTGTTGGGGCGGTGGGGGTGCACATGAGGAGCACCTAGGTACCCCCTGCATTTGCCAGCACAAGGTGGCAGGCATCGCGCAGTGCCTGTCACCTTGTGCATGCAAATGCACAACATGCATTTCCAGCATTGTGGCAGGCGGTGCTGTGAGAACCGTCCGCCACAATGCTGGGAATGTGGGATGCCACTGCCACAGTGGCGGTGGCATCCTAATAACAGGTGCGGGACCGCCGAACCCCTGACGGACAGTCCCGCATTCAGTTACAGTGGCGGGCGGACTTTGTCACCTTAAACACAACCAAAGAACATGTGGCATTTAAAAAGAGCATTTATCCTTTGAACATCTTTATTTTGAGCATTTTAATGGAGTTCCCAAAAACATCCCTTACATCATTTCTCTCTTCCACAGTTTTATTTCAGTGAAACTTTTCCATATATGTGAATATAAGTTAAATTGTATATTGCAAATGTAGCTAAAAGATGGCACAGCTGAGTAAACCTTCCTCTCTTCAACTCCAAGATTATCTAATAGGACATGCTTCCTGTGAGGCGTAATTGTTCAAATTCTATTGAAATTCAATTGAATTCAAATGATGCAATTCATTCCTTCCATGTTCCAATGCACCTGCCTCATTTAGAGAAAAAGATGGCTGTCACATTCTTGCTCCAGTCATTATAGGAAAGGAATACATATGCTTGCAGAAGAAACCTTACAAAATAGACCAAAATAATTGACTATTACTACAACTGTCTTCCATCACCAGTTTATCACCATTATTAAGAAACTCCTCTCTTGTTGAGTCTGTTCTCAAAAACAACAGTCTTTCATCAGCATATTATCACTCATATTCAAGAAAATTCTCACTTATTTGAGCATGTTCTCGCTATGCAGCTGTTCCTTTTCCGTTTATCGGTAACAAGCTTTAGTGACTTCGCTTTTGTATTATATTGCACTGGAAAAAGCACAACTTCAATCCTCAGTAGGTAACCCTCTTCCATTTCTGTTGCCTAGATTATGGTGTACATCACCTTAGTTCTTTTTGGGTGTTTCTGTCAAAGTAGCAAAGTCAGACTAAAAAGTGACAAATGCGCTCTGCTCACATCTTAGAACAAACTTGAGCAAAGTCGGTGACACCCTTTCTCCACTTTTCTCCTCGTGCACAAGAGCATGTTTGCCGGCTTCCCCTGCCATAGTTAGTACTGCATACCTGGGCTGTTGAGTGCAACCGCCACACTCACTACCCAATCCCCATACAGCTAGCATGAAATATAAATAACTACATGTAGCTTTGGGGTATGAAATTATTTCCCAGCCCTAGATCAGAAGAGTCATTACTTTATGGACGTTGATTTAGCAATATACCAAGGGTGGCGGAAGTGACATCGCACGTTTTGACGCCTTCCCTCATGACTTCATAGGATCAGATTCACATGACCTTTGTCTCTAATGACATTGCTGGAAGTTTTGTTACATCACTGTTAAAACTATTGACATCACAGTAATCTACATAATTTAACTAGCATAACACACCATACAAGCACTGTTGGAACTGGCCCTTCTTGCAGGGTCATCCCCAAACTTTTTTGCTTCTTCCTCCCTTATTTTTCCTGACCCGTGGTTGTTGGCAATAGGACTCTGCGCACTTTACCACTGCTGATCAGTGCTAAAGTGCATATGCTCTCTATGTAAATTGTTATTCAGATTGGATATACATGATTGGCATATTTGTATCACCATGAAGTCCCTAGTAAAGTGCACTGGGTGTGCCAGGGCTGGTGATGACAAATGCTACTAGTGGGCCTGCAGCACTGATTGTGCCACCCACAGGAGTAGCTCTAAAATGGTGTCTCGGGCCTGCCACTGCAGCGCCTACGGGCAGTTTAGAACTGCCATGTCCTCCTGGCCCGCGTCCCCGCTGACCAGGCCTAACCCTTCCCTTTTCGTGAACATCAGTCACCCCTATGGAAGGCCCAAGGTACCCCCCTGGGCAGGGTGCCGTGTATGTGAAAGGTAGAGCATGTACTAGTGCAGGTGACATGCTCTGGTAGTGAATTACAGCCATTTTCGTTTTTCACTATTGTAAGGCTATCTTGCTCCATAGGTTAACATGGGGGATGCTGGCTACAGTGGTTAACGGCATTTCTTCCCATAGGAACAAGATAGGACATAAGTATCTAGTATCCCTGAACTCAGAATTTAATAACACATCTTTTAGGAAAGGTGGTTTTTAGATCCTGTGTTTGAGAACAGCACTTTTAGAAAGTTGCTGTACTCTTGTCTGACCCTTCTGTGTGCCTGGGCCTGTTTGTGTATTGACTGTCTGGTTTGTGAGTGACAGGGGCTGGGGAATTCCCCCAGAGGCTGGATGAGTCAGCACTAGGCTGAATGAAGCAATTGCTACCTGAGTGGTGGGCGGAGTTAGCACCTGGGCTGATTAGGGTTGTGCCTGCCTGCCACAATGCTGGCTCCACCTCCTGCTGGGCGGCTGAGGACCCTGCCCCTCACTCTGAAAGGAAAGATGCAGCCAGCAAAACAAAGTGCTCAGGATCCACCCAGAACTGGTTCAGACCGGGCTCAGGGCCCACATGCACAGAGAGAACAAAGACTTTAGGGGTATAAGTACAGGACCCCTGACAACAGAAAATTAGATCATCCTGGAAATCAAGAAGGAACCTCTGCCAAGGAGAAAGCTGACGTGGAAGAAGGAAGACTGTCCTGCTGTTGCTCTGCTGGACTGACCTACTGTTGCTTTGCTGCCAAGGAGAGGGGAAGGACTTTGCTGTGAGCTGTGTCCCCTGTCTTGAAGGGATCTCCAAGGGCCTGAGAAGAGCTGGCTCCCTGTTTCCGAAGTCCCAGGAACAAAAGGACTTCATCCCCAGTCTCCCTGAACTCTGCTGAGAGAGTTCTGTCTCTTCGTAGAGTGCTTGATCCAGTTGTGGGGCCTCTAGAAGTTGAACCTGAGCTGGGAAGCTTGAGACTAAGCTGAGAAACTTGTGAAACTGAAAAGTGTCGCATCGCTCGCTTGCGGAGCGCATCCCCGACAGTGCGAGAAGTTTCCCGCCGCTACGAAGGTCGAGACCGGCGCAGCGCCTGACACCGCTGCCGGAGCCGTCGCACCCTTCGTTTGCGGGACGCACCAGACCGGTGCGGGAGAATCGAACATCGCTGCGAGTGTCGTCGCAGAGCCTGTCGCCTGGGTGAGATCGCCGCACCGCTTGCTTGCGGACCGCATCACGTCGCTGTGAACATCGTCGCAGAAACATCTCATCGAGGAGCTGCAAGAGAGATGATCACCGCTGGACCGCGCATCGTCGCCCCGGAGATCGTCGCAGCCCCTACGAGATCATCGCATCGTGCCTTTGCGAGAACAGACTTTCCACGGAACCTATGCACCGGAATCTACGCAAGCTGCCTTCCTCCCCATACAGACCGGATTCATCGCCACACGCCCGCTGCTGCAGCGGGGCTGTCGCATTGCCTCCCCATGGTCTCAGGAGTAACGCATCGCTTGTTTCCACCGCACCAGCTTCCTGCTTGTGGAACTTTGTTGCATCTAAAAGGTACTGTGAGTCAGCGTGACGCAACTGTGAACTTTTCACGCATCTGTGGATTATTTGATTGCAACTTAAAGAACATTGATTACAACCTGAAGAACTCTTTTGAAACCGTAACCTTGCATTGTGTATGTTGGATTTTTGCCGTTTTGGTCTTGTGTAGTTTAGAATAAATATCTTTATTTTCCTAAACTGTTGTGGAACCAGTTTGTGGTGTTTTCACTGTGTTACTGTGAGTGTTGGTACAAATACTTTACGCATTGCCTCTGGTTAGCCTAGACTGCTCAGGCCAAGCTACCTTGAGGGCGAGCAGGGGTTATCTAAGAGGGTTATCCCCTTGTCCTGACTAGAAGCAAGGGTCCCTATTTGGACAGTGGTACCTACCTCTGCCAACTAGAGACCCCCAGTTCTAACATTGGTGGCAGCGGTGGGATTTGAACTTGTATTTGTACTTGACCCACAGTAATTGGTGTACATCACTAGTGAGTGCAGACCACTATGCCACAGCATACTACTGGTTTTTGAGGTTTTTTTTAAATTCTATTTTTGATCGTAACCCTGAAAGAATCCAAGCATCATGTCTCAGAATGGTAAAACAGCAAGTGATGTTGCAGAACTGGAGTTTGATATTGAAATGTTAAGTGATTACAAAGTAGGTCAACTCAGGCAGTTCTGCAGGAGCTTTGGATGTCCCATGAAGCGCAGCTCCAGGAAGGAGGAGCTACAGGAGGCCGTAAGGGCCTGGTGGGAGACCAAAGAGGCTGGGGAGACAGATGATGCAGAAGTGGATGAGGATGCACAAAGGGATGGTTTCAGGCCACAGGATCTGCCTGTGTCCGGAGCAGCCTCAAGGGCTGGCAGCAACCATTCAGCTGAAAGTTTTTTTCCCAGAGGAGTTGGAGGAAAACCAAAGGGCTAGAGACATAAATTAGAAATGTTGAGGCTTGAAATGAAGATGAAGCAAATGGAAAGGGCGGCGGAGGAGAGCAAACATGCCCGTGCCCTGGAGGAATTGAAATTGACCTTGGCCCATGAATTAAGAATGAGGAAGCTTGAGTTGGAGCTCAAGATGCGTGAGGCTATGAGGGTCTCAGCTGAAGAAGAAACATGGGTAGCTCAAGAGGTGAGCTTTGCTGAGTTGGAGGTGGAGTCCATCTCAGATGGTGGCAGCAAGATTATAGTTTCCAGTGCTGAGAGAGAGGTACAAACACCCAGAGATGTGGCGCCTGACTTGAGGGAGGGGGTCGACATACACCAGAGGGTTCAGGTTTATGATGTAGTTCCAGTGGAGTGCAGTGTCCCTGAAGTAGATTGGGGGACTGGCACAGGGGACCATATTCCCAGTGGTGGGAGGGACACTCTACTGACTCTAGATGAGAGGTACAAGGAGAGGGGTTCCCCTGTGGTAGAAACCTTGGTGTGTGTGAGTGAAGACCAGCCAGAAGAGTGTGGGTTGTGTGACAGAGACAGTCAGATACTGTCTTGCCAGTCTCAGGAGAGTGGTGTTGGGTACTTGTGTGAGGCACTGGAGGGTGAGGCAAAGGGTAGCTTGGTTAACAACTGTGGGGGGCTGTGTGATTCATTTGATGGAGAGCATATGTTAAGTCCCTGTTTTCCAGAGCTATGCCAACACCCGGTGGAGTGTGAGTTCTCTGACCCCAGAGAGCTTGCGTTGGAGGCAGACCTCTTGGTGAATTCCAGAGAGTCTGAGGAGGCATTAGGGAGTGATCCCAAAAGGAGTGGCTTAGATATCTTCCAGACCTGTGAGGTGGAAGAGTTTCAGTGTAGCCCGGTTAGGTCCCAGTGTAGTGGGAGGGGTGTAGGGGCTCATGTCTGGTCTCAGTGGAGAAGGAATGAGTGTGGGACGGTGTGTCTCACGGTGCCCGAAACCCAGTCTCAGGGCCTGGAGGGTTCCTTAAGGGAACACCAGGTTGGGGACCTAGACTGTACTTGTAGGCCATTTGAGGAGGATCTCCCAGTGTCTGTTGAACGGGGAGTGCCTGTAACCAGGCCTCCATCAGTTCTGGTGTTTGGCAGTGCCGCTCCATTTGGGAGGGTACAGAAGTCCACACTGAGGGGTGAGAGGGGGAAGGAGTCCCCCGTGGGAGAACCAGTGGGTCAGGGACCAGTCAGAAGGGCTGAGTCTCCCAGGAGTGACCATGGTGACACCACTTCTGTCCTGGGGGATCTTCCCGCACTGTCAGATGGACAGGGGTCGGGAGATCTGCGCCAGGCATACTGTCACAGGACACATAAGTTGTGTGTCACCCTCAAGGGGGTACTATGTGAATCCCCAGAAGTCCTGGCGTGCCAGGTGAATGCACAACCGCAGGTTTTGGTCCTTGGGTTGGGAGATCAGGTTCAGGATCTGCCTGACCTGGAAGGGAGGACATCTGTAACCAGTGTCCTGACCAATATGGTTCCCAGGGGTACCCCTCCAGTAGGGAGGGTGCAGCGCTCTGGAAGGGGGTGCAGAGGGAGGGAGCACTCGCCTCTGACCCCGGTGCAACCTGAGGGGTTAAACCCTAGGTTGGGAGACCAGTTGCTAGAGGGAGGTCCTGAACTGGTAGGAAAGTTGTGTTCTTGGTTGTCTTGGTGGACGGATACAGGTCCGGGACTGGTGGGTCAGTGCCAGAGTGTCACACCTGAACTGACAAGAGAGAGAGTGGACAAAGGGTGCCAAGCACCTGGGGCTACTGCCCCCCACCCTCTGATGCCACAGGGGTTTGAGAGCCATGAGAGGCATGAGGCCTGGGTCTCATCCCTGATCACTGTTGGTGGTCACTGTGGCTTGCTGTTGGTCTGTTGGGACACACCTGTGAGGAAATTAAGGTTAGGTGCTGCACCGGTGGTGTCCACAGGTGAGGTGAAGGGTTCCACATGGTTTGTCATGGTGGACCCTGAGAGTATGGATGGAGTGATCCAACCAGGTTCAGGAAGGCGTAGAACAGGAAATGTGCCCTGCTGTTTGGGCCAGGTTCCGTGTTCTTAAGCAGGGAATCCCATCGAGGTATCGTTTGGTCTACCCTGGCTTTAGGCTGGAAGGGGGTTGTGTTGGAACTGGCCCTTCTTGCAGGGTCATCCCCAA
Organism: Lissotriton vulgaris; assembly: GCF_964263255.1. Taxonomy (NCBI): domain Eukaryota; kingdom Metazoa; phylum Chordata; class Amphibia; order Caudata; family Salamandridae; genus Lissotriton; species Lissotriton vulgaris. Next base: position 2,094,229,167 of record NC_141687.1, read on the forward strand.
ACTTTTTTGCTTCTTCCTCCCTTATTTTTCCTGACCCGTGGTTGTTGGCAATAGGACTCTGCGCACTTTACCACTGCTGATCAGTGCTAAAGTGCATATGCTCTCTATGTAAATTGTTATTCAGATTGGATATACATGATTGGCATATTTGTATCACCATGAAGTCCCTAGTAAAGTGCACTGGGTGTGCCAGGGCTGGTGATGACAAATGCTACTAGTGGGCCTGCAGCACTGATTGTGCCACCCACAGGAGTAGCTCTAAAATGGTGTCTCGGGCCTGCCACTGCAGCGCCTACGGGCAGTTTAGAACTGCCATGTCCTCCTAGTCCGCGTCCCCGCTGACCAGGCCTAACCCTTCCCTTTTCGTGCACATCAGTCACCCCTATGGAAGGCCCAAGGTACCCCCCTGGGCAGGGTGCCGTGTATGTGAAAGGTAGAGCATGTATTAGTGCAGGTGACATGCTCTGGTAGTGAATTACAGCCATTTTCGTTTTTCAATATTGTAAGGCTATCTTGCTCCATAGGTTAACATGGGGGATGCTGGCTATTTTATTTATTATTTATTTATAAAGTTTTATATAGCGCGAACAAGATCTTTGCAGATATCAGAGCGCTTTACAGAAACAGTAGGTAGGATAAACAAACTGTTGAAAACAGTATACTAATCGGTAGGGAGTGAGTTGCCAATAGGGTAATAATCGCACAAGAGTATGCACGCTAATAACAATCAAGAGGTAATAATATTGCACAAGAGTATGCACACTAACAACAAACAAGAAGTAATAATGTTGAAGCCATGCAATGTCGACTCGAATAAGATTATAGTACCCCAGAGGGAGCGTAAACACGCTGTTGAAAACAGAATAATAGGCAATAGTGAGTGGATTGCAGTTAGTAAGTCACTCAGGTCATAGTGTACAGACCTAATAAACAATCTGGAAACCAAATAATAAAGCATCCGTGCAAAGATTTTGGTCCAGTAGCAGTCATAAAAGAGTCAAAACATAGATAAGCATTCGGGTAGCCGATGAAATAGGAGCCATGTACTGTGATTGTTCCAGTAACAGTAGGGTTCAGGTGAACTTAGCCATAAGGATGGCTTTTACCTCTTTCTTAAAGAGTACAGAGGAGGGGATAAGCCTAGTTTCTGGCGGGAGCGCATTCCAGATCCTGGGTGCCATTCCTGAGAAGGAGCGTTTGTATGTTTTTTCCTTCCGGAATCTACGAGGTTTCAGGAGGAGATTCTTTGTGCTTCTGTTGGACCTTGAGCCTCCTGATATAGTCAGCTTGTGAGTGAGGTAGTTGGGTGACTTGTGGTGTACGGCCGAGTGTGTCATACAGGCAATTTTCAGCTGGACTCGGGCTTCAAAAGGCAGCCAGTTCAGGGCTTTTAAGTCAGGGGATATGTGTGAGTGTTTTCTTGAACCAGTGATGAGTCTCGCGGCCGCGTTCAAGGAGGCGCGTAGGGGCGCCGTTGTTGTTAGGGGGAGCCCGCTGAGAGCCACAATTCCGTAGTCTATGCGAGGAATGACTAGGGCTTGTACAACAGTTCGGAAGTCCTTGGGTGGCAGGAAGGGTTTGAGTTCTCAGCGTGTTGATTTGGAAGTTGGCTCCCTTGGTTGCTTTGCTAATATGCTGCTGCATGTCGAGATTGGAGTCAAGTGTGATGCCAAGGGATTTCGCCGAGTCCACGATGGTGGGCTGGACATTTAGTGCGGTTAGATGATTGAGCCAGGTTTGGGTGATGGCCTTTTTCGCAGGAGGTGAGATCAGAAGGAACTCAGTTTTCAGAGCATTTAGTTTAAGGTGATTGTCGGCCAGCCATGCTTGGGTGTTTTAGTGTGGCATTCAAAAGTTTGATGTCTTCAGGTGATTGAAGCTTGAGGTAGAGCTGAGTGTCATCGGCGTACATATGGAAGTGTACATTTGATGCTTGCAGCAGGGTGGTGAGTGGTTCCATGACGAGGTTGAACAATGTGGGAGATAGGGAGGAGCCTTGTGGGACGCCTAGTGTTACGGGCACAGGCGAGGACAATGCGTTGTTGATCTTGAACTTCTGAGACCGGTTGTGCAGAAAAGAAGTGAACCATTTGAGAACAGTCCCGGATATGCCCATTCTGGTGTTCAACAGCTCCAGTAGATTCTCGTGTTTGACCGTATCAAATGCTGAGGAGAGGTCAAGGAGGATGAGGAGGCAGGACTCATTGTGATCAAGGATTTGAAGGGCGTCAATTTTGTGTGTCATAGCCGTTTCCGTGCTATGTTTTGCTCTGAAACCTGATTGGTGCGGGTTGAGTAGGTCAAACTGCTCAATGTGTTTTGTCAGTTGGAGTTGTACGCATTTTTCTAGCAATTTGGCCAGAGTGGGGATATTGGTGATGGGTCGGTAATTGTTTAGGTCGGCCGGGTCAGCTGTGGGTTTCTTGAGTATCGGCGTGACTTGCTCTATCTTGAGGGAGTATGGGATGAGTCCTTGTTGCAAGGAGCAGTTGATTATTTTAGTCCAGAGTGGGAGGAGCATGGGGGTGAGGGCTTTAACAGCGTTGGCAGGTAGTGGGTCTGTGAGGTGATTGGTGGGTTTCAAGGTGCCGAGCAGCTTGTGAATTGATTCTTCAGTATACGTGTCGAAGGACGTCCATGAAGCGTTGTTTTTGGGTTGAGTGTTAGTTATGCACATGGAGCAGGAGTAGCGACTTACATCGTTGAGGAGATCACTTCTTATATTGTCGGTCTTTTGCTTGAAGAAAGCAGAGAAGTCTTCACAACTTGGTGTATCCTTTGCTGAGTTGTTAGGTTGTAGAGGCTGCGTCTTTGTTTAGGTTTTGACTAACTCGAACAGTTTTCTTGGTCGATTTTTTGCTTGATCCAGCTGTTGGCTAAAGAAGACTGATTTTGAGCGTTTGATTTTCCTGAAATAAGCGTTTCTCTTACTCTTAAGCGCTCTAAGGTGCAGTGCTGATGGGTCAGATCTCCACGTGCGCTCTGCCATGCGCATAGCACGTCTGTCTTCATTGAGTCTACCATCATACCATGGGTTCGAATTCTTGGTGGTGACTTCATTTGCAGGGGTGCGGCTTCATTGATTATTGCAGACATAGTGTCTAGGTAGAGGCCGGTCAGTGAGTGCACATCAGAGACGCCCGTCGGGGGAAGAAGGAGATTGCCTGTGTGGGCAGGCAAGGAGTTTAGGTTGAGATTTTTCATGTCCCTCTTCCAGATCTTGGTTTTGGCTACAGTGGTTAACGGCATTTCTTCCCATAGGAACAAGATAGGACATAAGTATCTAGTATCCCTGAACTCAGAATTTAATAACACATCTTTTAGGAAAGGTGGTTTTTAGATCCTGTGTTTGAGAACAGCACTTTTAGAAAGTTGCTGTACTCTTGTCTGACCCTTCTGTGTGCCTGGGCCTGTTTGTGTATTGACTGTCTGGTTTGTGAGTGACAGGGGCTGGGGAATTCCCCCAGAGGCTGGATGAGTCAGCACTAGGCTGAATGAAGCAATTGCTACCTGAGTGGTGGGCGGAGTTAGCACCTGGGCTGATTAGGGTTGTGCCTGCCTGCCACAATGCTGGCTCCACCTCCTGCTGGGCGGCTGAGGACCCTGCCCCTCACTCTGAAAGGAAAGATGCAGCCAGCAAAACAAAGTGCTCAGGATCCACCCAGAACTGGTTCAGACCGGGCTCAGGGCCCACATGCACAGAGAGAACAAAGACTTTAGGGGTATAAGTACAGGACCCCTGACAACAGAAAATTAGATCATCCTGGAAATCAAGAAGTAACCTCTGCCAAGGAGAAAGCTGACGTGGAAGAAGGAAGACTGTCCTGCTGTTGCTCTGCTGGACTGACCTACTGTTGCTTTGCTGCCAAGGAGAGGGGAAGGACTTTGCTGTGAGCTGTGTCCCCTGTCTTGAAGGGATCTCCAAGGGCCTGAGAAGAGCTGGCTCCCTGTTTCCGAAGTCCCAGGAACAAAAGGACTTCACCCCCAGTCTCCCTGAACTCTGCTGAGAGAGTTCTGTCCTTCGTAGAGTGCTTGATCCAGTTGTGGGGCCTCTAGAAGTTGAACCTGAGCTGGGAAGCTTGAGACTAAGCTGAGAAACTTGTGAAGCTGAAAAGTGTCGCATCGCTCGCTTGCGGAGCGCATCCCCGGCAGTGCGAGAAGTTTCCCGCCGCTACGAAGGTCGAGACCGGCGCAGCGCCTGACACCGCTGCCGGAGCCGTCGCACCCTTCGTTTGCGGGACGCACCAGACCGGTGCGGGAGAATCGAACATCGCTGCGAGTGTCGTCGCAGAGCCTGTCGCCTGGGTGAGATCGCCGCACCGCTTGCTTGCGGACCGCATCACGTCGCTGCGAACATCGTCGCAGAAACATCTCATCGAGGAGCTGCGAGAGAGAGAGGATCACCGCTGGACCGCGCATCGTCGCCCCGGAGATCGTCGCAGCCCCTACGAGATCATCGCATCGTGCCTTTGCGAGAACAGACTTCCCACGGAACCTACGCACCGGAATCTACGCAAGCTGCCTTCCTCCCCATACAGACCGGATTCGTCGCCACAAGCCCGCTGCTGCAGCGGGGCTGTCGCATCGCCTCCCCAGGGTCTCAGGAGTAACGCATCGCTTGTTTCCACCGCACCAGCTTCCTGCTTGTGGAACTTTGTTGCATCTAAAAGGTACTGTGAGTCAGCGTGACGCAACTGTGAACTTTTCACGCATCTGTGGATTATTTGATCGCAACTTAAAGAACATTGATTGCAACCTGAAGAACTCTTTTGAAACCGTAACCTTGCATTGTTTATGTTGGATTTTTGCCGTTTTGGTCTTGTGTAGTTTAGAATAAATATCTTTATTTTCCTAAACTGTTGTGGAACCAGTTTGGGGTGTTTTCACTGTGTTACTGTGAGTGTTGGTACAAATACTTTACGCATTGCCTCTGGTTAGCCTAGACTGCTCAGGCCAAGCTACCTTGAGGGCGAGCAGGGGTTATCTAAGAGGGTTATCCCCTTGTCCTGACTAGAAGCAAGGGTCCCTATTTGGACAGTGGTACCTACCTCTGCCAACTAGAGACCCCCAGTTCTAACAAGCACTATAAATGAAATAAAGAAGAAAGATACGGTAACAGAAAAAACTCTACCTAAATTACTACCATAGAGGGCTGCCATGGTGTGGCAAAGGTGCAAATATGATATAGAAGATGTGCAAGGTAGTCGTTTGCTCAGGTACTGTTATCATAGTATTACATGCCCAATTGCAGCACCATAAGAGAATATGCGCAGGCTTTCCTCCCTCTCACAACTAGTCTGTGCGCATGTTAAATGGGCTTGCAGGTTACACAGCATGTGACATCATGTGGGTTCTACTCCTGGTAACTGAGCATGTGCTTACAGAAGTGGTGTATCTATTCTAGTGGCATCATGGTTTATTTGATCACTGATTTGTTTAGCATATACATACAAAATGTTCAGATAATTATGATAGTGTGGTTTGACACACAAGTTTGACATTCATGGGACCACCGTACTTGCGGTGGCGATCTGACCACTGCCACACTGTGGGCCCGCCCGGTGTATTAGGAGTGTGGTGGTCAGACCACTGCGTCCGCTGGGTATCCAGGATCCCGCGATGGTGGTGCAGCAGTCAAGAGCACCAATATGCTGGTGGTGTTGCTGCTGAGTCACCGCCAAGCATATTAGGAGTTGCCTGCCATTTTCATGGCCGGCCAAAAGGATGGTGTAGACAGTGGCGTCACTAGGGTTGGTGTCACCCAGTGCGGGTAACTCGTGCTGTCACCCCCTCACGACTTACCCCATGAATCCGTGATGCCCCCCAGATACCCTTACTCGGCTTTCCACAGGGACTAAAATGCACACGGCACCCGCCTGTCATGTGCAGCTACACACAGGTCCTGGACAGTACATGACACACACACAACGCCTGGCACCAGTCTTCACTTGCCCAGTTAGACACAGGTTTACTGGGAGCACAAGAAACCTACATACTCGTTCAGGGCTACACTGTTTACGGGTATAACATGATACGTCGGCACAGACTCAGAAAGATGCGCACAGTAGCTTATGCAAACATGACACCCACGTGCAACACAGTCAGTAGGCAGTACATTACACTTGCACACGATAGAGCAACTACAGACCAAAGCAGTTTACTGGGTGTATAGCACGCTCAGACACAAAGAACATAGGTTGTAATCCCCAAAGGGCATACTTTCAAACACAGCGAACGGAAGAATGGGGGTGCCATTCACCAGTTGCAGGCTGCAGAGGAAGACAAGCGTGCACCTGGCACTGCAAAACCCTGATTCACTTCCCTGGGTCAGTTAGCCAGGGTTCAGCCTGCAGGGACTTCTTTTTCCTTTGGTTTTCCTGAAATGATTCCTCTTGCCCGCATCGCATGGATCTCAGGGGCGGAATCCATCCTCCTCTTTCTTGGTGTCGGGTCGGGTAAGATTTCTGAGGCCGTGGAGTGTTTAGCAGTTGGAGGCCCTCTGCTTCGGTGTGCTTTAGAATGGATGTATAACTTATGATCAAAATAAGTCTGCACCCCAAAAAGTGAGGACTACAATCTGTAACCACCTGTACAAATTAAACATTGCCTCATCTCCTAAACTGCCAGGGCCCATGAAACCCTGTCATACCTGGCTTCAGGTCATGACTCACGGGCAGTGTACCTAAAAGCTGGTCACAGAACCTCATGGCCGCTGATACGTCGCACTATTGCACCTGGTCACGTGTGCTCTTGAGCCGTCTTGTCGACACCTCCTAGCGCTCTGAGAATGCCATGGCCAGGGGACCCTCTGTCCTGGTCAGTCGGCC